>NC_089981.1:29260552-31660552 GCF_036417845.1 Apteryx mantelli | reverse complement strand
TGGCTCCAGTTTCATGATCAGTAGAAATCATTTTGGAGACTAGAATCAGTTTTGATGTTGCAGTTAGTTGGTGAAGCCAGATTTGCATGATATGTGTGTCTTGGACTGGATGAGGTCAGCAGACAGTCAAATACAAAAGTCACAAGATTCAGACAGGCTAAATGAGGGGTACAGCTGATATTTTCAGAATCTTAGAACAGAGAATCCAGCAGTAAGCGGTAGCCATGTAACATACAGTGTGTACAGTGTCATGTGACAGCCACAGGAACAAAGCAGTGTTTAGATCAAATATAAATAATGCGTCACCACACTTCAGCCATTAGAATTTCTTCATGGTAAAATGAAAAGTGTTGTGCCAAGAATGACTGTAGCTATGGACTTGTGTGGGGAGCAAAAGATGAGCAGATGGGCAGAGCCAAAAAACACTTTGGCTTTGTCTCAGTTATATACTTGGCACAGCTAATGTATATTCCTTTACATTTACTGTTTTGTTCTGTGTTTTTCTTTTTTCTACCTTTTGGCAGTAGAAAAAAAGGAAATACTGCTACTGGCTGTAGTAGTATTATTTCTCACAGGAGAAAGTATTTTCACTGTCGGTAATATCTCACCTAATATCAGAAAGACATAACTCTGCAGTGGGTACAGCTGTACTGTACTTTATGGCATGTGATAGATACCATGATGGCAATTCCAGAACTGTCTAGCTCAGCTTATTCTGGCCAAGAAGAGGAATCCTATCTGATATAGGCACGTAGTACCGCCCTGGCTTCGTGCAATGTTATAACAGAGTTTGTAACAATGGAAATGTTCAGAGAGTCCTTGTTAGTAAGACATATGCATAGCAAAGCCCACAGGTTTACAGCTAAGGAGGTCACAGGAATTGCTAAGTGAGGAATATCTTTCAGCAGTCTGTTTCTAGATGGATACGGAAAATTTCTTGTATGTATACAGTGAACTTTAATATTACAGCTAAAGCAACAGCTTCTCATAAAGTGGTTGGTGGGCAGTTTGTGGGAAGCATTTTGCAGATAGTTGATGTTGGGTTCTTTTGCAGGGTCTAAGCACGCATCTTTGTCACTGATAAAAGTTTCTGTTGCTAGCTAAGGAAAAAAAAAGCCTTTTTTATTTCAAGACAAAGTTTCTCATATTTAGCATGAACTTTCTTCAGTTCTCCCAAGGGATTTGGGATCGAGGGTTCACATACAGTCTCCTCTTGTCCTGTTGCTTTATCACTATGCTTCCATCTGGCCTTTACTGGAACACAGCATCCTGAATAAAAAGAGCACAACCACCATTTCAGTACATAGGCATGTAGGTACAACCACAAATGATTAAATGTCATTACTAAAATAAATGCTCATATTTACAACAAACAGTGTTATGAGCTGTCTAAGGCCATTGTAAATTAACTGAGCTAATTGAACTGTTGTGGATGAAGTGTAGTAAAATGGAAAGCCCCACATCTCTGGAAAATTTTGTACAGTGGTAAGACTCTTCTCATTTTGAGAGAGATGCCTTTGTACAAAGTGGAAGCATCTGCTGATGAATCTTCAGCTTGCTTTGGCCTTCCCTTTTGAAGTGCATGCAACATTGAGCTGCTATGGTTGACCTGAAATAGGTATACATTAGTGTTATGCTCTTGTTTTCATTTTTCTCACTATTATTCATAATCTATACTAGGAGGAGGTGGAGTGGTTGAAGTCATGCTATACTCATTAAGCTCATGCTGTTTGGGGTAAATCTTATGACTTCCTTAAGGATACGTTTAAGTAATATAACTGTTTAGAGGAGAAAATGGGTGTTAGTTTTAAGAAAAAACATCCAGATAAAATCAACGAATTTTAACTAAATACTTTTAAGGACTACATAAATTCCCTTCGCTCTGCTTTTGCTTGACTTCAGACTACATTCTGTTAGCTCTTTCAGATTGGCTGCCACTTTCCCTTAACCACCAAGGGGTGACAGCAAATAAAAACTCCTATTGTTACTTTATTCATTGCCTTCAGATGAAAGACAAGAATTACAGATCCAGAAACCACGTTTCAGCCTTCTCCTCCTCCTCGTGTATGCTGAGCATATGTTCAGATGGGTGTGTATTGAGGTAACACTAAATTGTTGAGGGATTAAATTTGTCATACAGCCATAGTCAGATGCCAAAATAAAAAAATTTTACTGTGTAGGCTACATACCCATCACTACACAATAATAACTATTGTAAATCAGAACTACAATTCTGCTGACCCAGAATAGTAATAAAGAGATGGAAAATGCATATTTTTCCAAATATTATCAGCGCTAAATAGGCTGGGAAAAGTCTATAGTATACACTTTCTTGTATTGAAATACAATACTATGGTCTGTGGGCTACTAATAGTCTGTGAAAAACTGGCTGGTTGATCTCTGCTGGCTATACTCTTTGTTTTCAGCCTCTAAACTGCAATACAAAACAATACGTCAAGCATGCCCCTAATATTTTTCCATTAATGCAAGTACTGTAGTTGCCACAGGCATCTTACTCAATTATCAGTGGAAGTGAAGGTGATTCATGTGACTCTGAACAGGAAGGGAGGAGAGTTATGATGTAATCTGTCTTCTAAGAGCCGTGTGACTTGTTGAAAAAGCTTACAAATCACCAGCCTAAATGACTGCCAGATTTCTTTTCCCAACTCCTCCCCTGTCCCCAGCCCAACATGAGATCCATGGCATTAGTGACAAATTACTGTATTACAGTTTGCTGATCAACTTCTGCAGTTGATCTTTTTTATTTTAGAATCAGCTGTGTTGAAGAGATTCCTAGAGTTGAAATTTAACACACGTTAGGAAAACATAAATGGGCCTATATTAAATTTTATTATCTTGCGTATGTGCTTCCTTTAAGGGGCTTATTTTTACAGCCTATCAAGATTCAACTAGAAGCTCTGCTACAGAAACTTCTGAACAGAACATCTGCACAGAAGGTCTGAATAATGGTTGTTGCTCTGTCTGACATTTTGAATTGCTGCATTCTGAGTTGTGTTTCCTATTAAAATAACAAGCAAGAAAACATTAAAATTCCATGCTTATTCTAGTAAGTGAGCTCTTATCTGAGAAGCTGTTGAAAATTAAGCTAGCTAATTAGGTTGACCAAATATTTCTTCCCTTTCTTGCCCTACCCTTTTAATTTTTTTCTGATTCTCCCGTTTTAATGTAAAAAGCTGTTGAATCATACTCTAAAATCTGATTTTTGCATCATATATTCCAGAGGAACATTTAAGCCTTTTTCTTGGAATAGAGCTATCTAATGATTGGATCACATAAGTGATACTTAGACACTCAAGAGTTTCCAGTACATACCAATATTATGTCCAAGTTAGAGGAGAGGATATTCCAGAGATAGTTTTGGAAACTAAAGATGAATAAGAAGCTGAGGCAGGTCATAGAATGCAAAAGTCTTTTTTTTTTTTTTTTTTCTAGAACAGGGAGAAACAGTTTGGAATTGTTTGAGAAAACATTTATGTTCATATCTGATGCAATCTTAAATGGACGTTAAGCCATTGCCAAAATCTCCATGGAGAGCATAAGACAGGTGCTTCAGAAGATCACTTTGCAGCTGCCTTAGGCAAAGTATGTTTGGCATACACTATCGATTTTTCATCTGCAGCACTACTGCCATTGTAACTGTTCCAACCACCTTTCCTGAGCATATCTTTCCTTCTACTTCACTGCCATGTCTTGTCATAAACTTTCTTATATGTTTTATGCCATTTCTCTAATTCTTTCATTACAAGATTTATAGTTAACATATTTTAGCTTATATGTTGTGGAGCTCAGGTAGGGATGTTTGGTGTTTAAAGCTACGTCTTCTGAAATAACATTTTTGTCTCTGTAATGAATCTTGGTGATTTTGCCTTTTGGTCATGTAGTTAAATGAGTCTAGTGTTTAAATGAGCTCTTACACTAATTCAAGTGGTCTGTGGTCTTATGACTTTAGTGTCATAGCTCCTGTATTCAGTCCCTGCTGAGACATGTGATATCTAAGCATACTTGCTAAGTTTCCTCTCAGTACTCTCTTTCACAACTGCAGAATGAACTCCAACCATCCACAGATGGCCTTGGATCATACTACATTGTTTTATCTTGTCTTTATGCATGCCATGAAGTTTTCTCAAGTCCTAAACAACTGCTGCATGTCAATCAACCACTTTCATTAGCAGTTTATTTTCTGTGTACTGTACTTTCCTGTACTTATCTAAGTATTCTCTGGCTGACCTGTTGGAAGAGCTGCTATTTTCCTTTCTGTTCACATGCGTGTGATTCACTAGGTTTTACATGGATATTTAGTATTGCACTTCCAACTGAGGATGCTACAGAGTCATTCAGTGAAGCACACATCATCAGGGGGCTATACATTTTGTAAACGTGAGTGTAGTAGAATGTTTTATTTGTGATTTGTTGTTGAACTGATTTTTCTTAATTACTAATCATATAAAATGTTGAACCCTGTTCTGTATTTCATGACAGGCTGGTCATGTAAAAACATGTGTTGGCATTAATTTAACTCATTTTGTCTGCTTAATAATAATAATTGTGACACAAGGGGTCACGGCTTCTTTCTTAAATCCAGAATAGTAAATAGCAAATGACAGCAGCAGAAAGGGTGCAAAATCTATCTGACTAGGCTGTCTTCATCACTAGCTTTTGTTAATAGGAGAGTCTTCTCCCATCTAGAAGAGTGCTGTTGTTCCCTGAATACCTGATGCATGTTCTACGTGCAGCAAAGTCTTCCCCTACCTTAGGTGTGTGTCAGAGACATATTGGAGGAGGCCTGCAGGCTTCCATTGGGCAAATTCATTTGATGGTGAGGAATGGAGTTTTAACTCTGATGACAACCTAGCTGCCACAACTAAAGATTTCAGATTCTAAAGGACTCTGTAAGAGTTTGCTCTACAAGTAGAGTAACAGTCCAGGCAGAAATCCTGGCAGCGTGATTGAGGTTGCATAGCTGAGCTCAAGAAATGGGTAGGCAGACATACAGAAACAAATCTTGTTTAATTATGGGGATTCCTTATTTTCATTATAGTACTACAAAATTTAAGAAGGAAAAACTTTTTTTAAGACTTTCTGGACTGACTGACCAACTTGATACAAAAGATTTAAGTTAAACTGAAGTAATACATCTTTTATAATCACTGCAGTTTTCTCTTTTTCTTTTTTGCCTTTTTTCTTTTTTGCCTTCCTTTCTTCCTCTCTCTTCGTAAAAGGAGAAGGATTGAAAATAGTCCATTAATAGAAGTGTGCAGGAAAAGAGATGTTCAGATGTAGAAATTCTATTAAAATAGTTATGAGAAGAAGAGAGAATGAGGTCACTATTCCTTTAAGAGTGTTATGTACTTTCACAGCTCCCTAAGGTCCCACAATAAAACTTACTAATTTGTCTAAGTCTTCTGTTCATGCATAAGTTAAGACTGTACACAAATAAGAGCAATGCATGCACAATTTTGATGCATATATTTAGAGTCAGTTCTGTGAGATCTTGCATCTTATTTGGCATTGCTATAAACTGCTCAAAAACTAGTTAGAAAAAATATATTCTGAGTAGGATTAGCATCATTCATTGTCAAAATGATGAATGTGTTAAGTGAGGTGTGGAGTGAGATTCTGGACTTTCTACTATTCGGTGTTCTTGCTGGTCCTCTAAAGAAGAGAATGAAAACTAAGCTTAGTGAATTTAAAAGTGATTCCAGCTGAGCAGGGACTTGCAGCCATGCTAAAGGACACGATTAAAACATAAAAAGAGCCTGATAGATAGGAACAATGGTTTAAATAATAGAATGCAATTCAGTGTAGACTAATGCAAGGTTACACAGCTAAGCAGATATAAACAGTAAACACAGGATGGAGAACAGCTAGCTAAACAGCATTTAGAAAGGGGATCAGGAAGTCATGGGCAGAAAACGACTCAATGTCATGCTGATATGTGAACACAAGTATGGCCCAAAGGATGTGAGAAGTGATTTTTCTACTCTAGCCAGCTTCAGCTGGAGTCCTGTGTCTACTTTGGGACACTGAATTTCAAAAAAGTCAAGGAACAATTGGTGAAGAGGGACCGAAGTAAAACAACAAAACAGATCTTGAAAACTTAGCTTTTGAGGAAAGGTGGAAAGACGTGGGCATTTAGCCTAATGAAGGACCTGCTAAATGAGAGAACTAAGGGTAATTCAAATATGTAAAAGATTTCTGAAGTGAAAGTAAGGACCTGTTTTCCTTATCTGTGGTGGTAGGATAAGAAGTAGTAGGTTGAAATTTCAGAGCTGATGATTCAGGCTAGACATTAAAAAAATTATTCTAATGATGGGTAGCTAAGAAGCAGATTATCTGGGGAGGCTGCGTGATCCATTTTTTTGAGATCTTTAGGGGTTAACAAGACAAGAACATTGCAAATAATCACATGTCCTGGGACAAAATAATGAACTAGATGATCTCTTCAGATACTTTTCAGTCCTGTTTGTTGATGTTTTTGTGATTCTGTCAATACCTTCCAAAAATATCAAAGCTAAGGATGCTCAGTACCTCACAGCTTGACTCCTAAAGGTGCCATATTTAAATATAATTTAGCACTTTAAAGTTTGAAAGGTGTGTTTTGTCTTTTGGTTGGAAAAGTACTTGATTAGCATTAATTAGTGCCATGTTTATTTTCATCATTTGTTTTACATTCGGGCCTGTAGACATCAGTGAAGATCAAGAAGCCATTCATATACTAAAAAATAAAATAAAAATAAAAAAGAATCCTGTTCACAAATGTTCAGTTGAAATAAAAAGGCAGTAATTGGCAGAGGAGGAAAGGATTATAATCTATATTGGTGCCATTGTAAAAGAAGCGGCTATACTGATAGGTTGTCTGCTGTGAACTGGTGTAATTGTGGGGAATTTGAAGTTGGATTCTTATGACAGCTAAAAAGCCAATCCAAGTGCTTTATTCACAGTCAGAAAATTATCACTTGCAATAGAGCTAGGAAATGAGCTACTAAGGATTCATGTTACAATCAGATGTCAAAATCTTTCAGTATGCAGGATGAACCAGATGGCTTTGAGACTCTTCTAAACTTACATTTCTGTAAATCTGCAGTTAAAAAAAAAAAAAAGAAAGAAAAAAGTGGGGTTTGACTCTGCAATGTTAAAATCTATGGGGGTATAGAGCTGGTAGGTAGAAACAGAAGCAGGTACTGTTTTAGTAGGTCTTGCTCTTCAGGTCCATTAATCCGTGACACATACGGCTTTGATTTGTAGACAATTTTTTTGCTTTTATTTTGCATTATAGCAACTACTCAATACGTATTAATTTTTAATAACTGTTGCTTGAAATTTTAATATTAATTGTCAAAGTTCTTACAGAACATTTTTCCCCAGTCACAGGTGAATCTTCATTCTTCTATGAATAATGAAACCTATCAAGAGAGATTAGCACGATTAGAAGGTGATAAAGAGTCGCTCATACTGCAGGTATGTATTAAAGAGAACACTTTTACATAGTTGATATCCAGTGGTAAAAGCTGAAGTGATAAGAGTTGTTTTCCATGAAACAAATGCTAGCTGGTCAGCAAATGTAACTTCAGTGTTTAATCAGGAGTTAATTTATAATTTGTATAAGCTATCTGGCTGATTTCATGGTGGGGTGTTTGAGGGGAGGAGAGGTGGGTTGGGGAGTAAAAGAGATAAAAGGAAGGAGAATGACTAAGGGAAAACCCAAATTAAATAATGCTATGAAGTCCCAAGACAAGAATGCTGTGGCAGTGGCTCTCATTCTAGAATTACCAGGTTGTGCCAGTCGATTTTCTAGGTTCTGCGTGCCCATATCTGTAATGAACTAAAGACTGAAGAACAAGGCCGAAATAGTCAAACCCTTTTTATGCTATCATGTTTCCAGATACCATACATACCCTCTTACTTTCTTCTCCATTAACGTCACTAAATTCACATTGACAAATGCCTGTCACTTTGAGTTTATCAGTGGTCAGAGGGGTCTATCTCTTTGTTATGCTACCATTTTTGAGGATGTATAGGACATAATATGAGAAACCGTACAGCTTCTTGAGATGTTGAATTCAAAAGCAAGATGGTGGAGCCAGTATGGTTTTGTATGGGTCATTTGGTCATTATTGTCATGTGGAGGACTTGGAAAATTCAGAGAAGAAATGAGGAGTCTAGAAAGTTGGGGAAAATTTACAGGTGATAGAACTGATGTTTTTCTTGCTTGTATATTGTACCTAAGTTACTTTACTTCATCAAAAAGCTGAAGAGAAGGTAAAGGGGAAAAAGAAAACTTGGCAGTAAAATGCAGGTCTAGGGTCTTCCAGGTTTCCTGTTTCTCAATTTATTAAGCCTTTTTCAAGTAGAGCATCTGCTCCGTGTAAGTGAGTTTTATTCCTGAGGAAATAACATTTTGTACAGCTTAATTAAACTTCAAGAATTTTTTCTGAATATTTTCAGTTACTAAACTGTACATTACATGCTTTTTAACACTGAAAATGGATGTTCTCTAAACAGTCTTTGCCTGTCCTTTCTCTTTATGGTTATATACACTTTTATAAAACAAAACAAAACTGGGTAGGTATTCTCCCCAATTTCAGTAGCTAGTTTCTGTAAACATGTTTTCTCCTGTATGTTCTGTTCATACTTGCATTAATTTACTGAGGAGAATTCTCACTGCTGTTGTTAAATAAGCAATAACCTGTTTATAATACATACTCTTAGGCTTGGCTGGATTTTTTCATTACTGTTCTGCTAAAAATGCCATTACCAAATTAAAAAAAATCCTGAATGAAGAACAATCTTTTCTGTTTGGAATTTAAATGTTTGAGGTTAAGTGCATGTTGCAAATTCTGTTTTTCCTGATAGGGAATCAGGTCAGGGGAGACAGGATCAAAACCAATACTTATTAGAACACCTTTAATTGATCAAGCTGTTATTAGCACAATCAAGATGTTACTGTGAACAGCTGTCTGCTATTAATTGTAAATTCACTTACTCTTGTGCCAAGTTCACTCACACACATGTTCACTCACTCATAGTTGTAGTGACAACTGGGATGCCAACCCCAGCTGTTTACTCAGAAGCAGAGGGTTGTACTGATGTACCTGTGGCTTTGTACCTCAAGGGGTCTTTTGTTTCGTCAGGTATCTATATAATCCTGTAATCTTTGTCTGCATGTGGCAGCCACTGTCGTCTTGGATGTAGTTCAAGCTGTACAGCCTGTTGTAGATGGTCGTGTGTGCTGGTGGCCTTATATGGATTCAGGAGAATTCTTGGTGCTTTGGGTTTATCAGTTCTTGTGGATTTAACAGGACCACTAGTCTCCAGCACTTATCAGTTCCTTAGAGACTGTTGCATGCTACCTCTCAGTATGTACTTTTCCTGTCTTCAGTTTGCTGTTTTCTAGTAACTATTTCTCCATCTGCACAGATAGGTACCTACAGAATGCAGTCACACAAACTCACAAAGAAGGGTCTTGTGTGACATGTCTCAGAGACCTGCCTGGAGCTGAATGTAGTAAAATCAGGTGTAGAAATTCCTCTCTTCTCTCTTTTATCTTCATCACACCCTCGTCAAATCAAGATGTTTAGTCAGCTTTATTACTCTAGCACGTTTTCCTATCTTCTTTCACGCTATTGCAATAGAACTCCAGAAAACCCAGTCAAATGACATAGACAAAAACCTTTTAAATCTGGTGGATGAAGATCAATAAAAAAAGATATAAAGGTGCCAAGCTAAAGCTGGGGGTTAGATTACCTAGTTTACCGTAGTCCTGCATATTCTATCTAGGTAGTCAAAAAATATGAGAAACACATGCAAGACCCATGCTGAGGTTACATGGGCCTGAGGGAGTCTTCTGGTGCAAGCCTGGCTCCTGGGTGTGATCACTGGCATGACGGATGAAAAAGTGGTTGGGAACATAAAGCACCTCTGTTCTCTGGCTCACCTATGGGCATTGTGCCAGTGACTGTGGTCTATAGCTGTAACTGTCTGTAGGGAGCAGGGCACTGAGAGCATTCCAGTCTTGCATCAGACTTGCTGTAGAAGCACTACAGGGTAAATTCACAGGTAATGCCTGCTATCTTTGCTGTCCAAGACTGGTTCAAACAGTGCAACTCTTCTTATAGCTCAGGGTCTGTGTATAGGAGCTAATGTACTTAGTGCTTCAGTTTTTTCCCGAGGAAAGGTGTTTCTAAGGTGTTTTAAACCTTATTTTATAATATTTTATTTTTAGTTAATTTTTCAATAAACCTGCCTTTTACAGATGTTTACAGAAAATATCATATCTACAGGCTGACTCTTGTGGATGTTGCATTGCCAGGGCAATGTGGACATGCCAGTACAGCATACACTGAGGTTATGTTCTGGGTGCAACTTACTGATTCCCTGAAGGGTCTGGCAGATGTAATCCCTAAGAGAGGGGAAGTATGAGCTCAAAGTGGCTAATGTGTCTTTTGGCCTAGCTGTTGGAACATTCAATGCATGCTGCTCAGATTTTATTAAATGCCTTTTCAGGTCACATTTAACACTGAGAGTTTTCCTGGTAGATTATAGTGCTAGTTAGAACTTAACCCTTTAAATAGAGGTTGTTTTCTTTCTCTGGAAGCTGCATCAGACTGAAGAAGGAGATTCAGTTTGTTTCTTCTTGCTTTCTGACCTCTCAGCAATTTTTTGCGCCTTCACTTCATGGAAGAAAAACAAAGAAGCTGATAAGCAACAGACTCTCTTCCAGGAGTCCTTTCCCCCCCGTCCCCCAGACTGGGCGTATCAGGGTGTACCTCTGCCCAAGTGTGGTAACTTTTTGCCCTGCCATCTACCTCCACCCAGTCTTTCCTATCGTCTGTCACCCTGTAGTCAGCTGTATTCCCTCCCAGAGCCGGCCACTTTAAAGGCAGAAAAATAAAATACTCCTATATTTTCTTTTTTGTTTATTCTTCTCCCAGGCACCCTTGTCAGTATATGTTTGTAGGTAAAACAGATACAGATCATCCAGCCACTCCCTCTGCAGCTTTTCTGAAGTGAACTCAATTCTTCATTGCTTCCCTTGGGTTTTAGCAGTGCTGCTTACTGGGTACATCCTGAAGGTTTCACTTCCAAACACTTTTTTTGTTTTTTCTGTTTTTTGTTTTTTTTTTAATAAAGGTGTTCCAGAGTTGGATGTCACAGCATAGCTAAGCTTTTGTTAACACATTTCACTCAAACTGGAGTTTGAACACCTGAGGTTGCTTTTCTGTTTGAGGTGACATCTTCTAGTATAATTAAGGTTTTGTCCATGGGTTGAAACTACTATAATACAAATAAATAGTAAAATGGAGTCATTTTGCATGTGTTGCTAAATATAGGAATAAAAGCTGGATTTTCCTCATCTTTCTAATGTTATGCTGAGTGTAGTTTCTTGAGCTTTACAAACTTTGAGTTAGGCTGGTGGACTTTTTTTTACACACTTGCTGGTCCGTACCACCATTCCCACAGTTCTTTACTAGTCTTGCTTATTGTATCCTTTCCTGGGATTTATTGTCTGTATCTCACTTCTTTTGCTTTCATGTTTTGGCATGTAAAGGCTGGACTTTTTTTTTTTTTTTTTTTTTTTGAATAGAACTTTACCTCTGCTAAAACATGCCTTTTACTCATTGCATTCTTTATAACTTCAAAACGCTTTATTGATAGGTAAGCTGTTTTTATGTTCTTGTAAGAACTAAGGTAATTGGTTGGTTTCCGAATGAACAGTTTTATTGTTCATCTGTTTTAAGGAGCAAAATGCCAACAGAACCTGAAACAGCAATGCGTGCTCCAGTACCACCTGAAATATTTGCAATATCCTATGTTCTTGTTTGTTGCTTTCTAATTGTTCAGACTTGCACAGGAATTGACACAGGCTGCCTATATGTAGACTTCCAGCCCTTCTAGAAATGTTCTTTTTATTTTAAAACAAACAAAAAAAATTTGGTTGAGGGAGTTAAAATATTTAAAGGTAAGACTGAAAAATTGTCTGTCTTGATATAGAGCAAGTTGTTTCAGTGCACAGGAATATGAAACCTTTGAAGACTTTAAAAGAAAACCTGCTGTTAAAATGTGCATTTGGATGTTAATTGTATAAGGTAATTGAAACTTATTTACAGTCAATTCAGTAGCATTCTTAGTGCTTCTGTTCTCAAATTACAGGTGAGTGTCCTCACAGACCAGGTAGAAGCTCAAGGAGAGAAAATCCGGGACTTAGAAATCTGTCTTGAGGGGCATCAGTTGAAACTGAATGCTACAGAAGAAATGCTTCAACAGGTAAAAATCTGGATTGAAGGGATTCTTACAAAATCTTCTCCAATAGAGGGGTGAGCATCTACACCCAGCTTGTCTGCATGTGTGGATGCCTTTGGCAGCAGGAGGTAACGGAAAAAATCTCTTTTTATTCTTCTCTTGCTGCTTTGCACACTGTTTTTTTGCAATAAATGTTTCTTTGTTTTCCTGGCTCAGAGACATTTTGCTAGCTGGTTGCATAACACTGTACGTGGCAGCATGTAAATTGAAACTATTGTGTATTATTCATATTGTGCTGACAAACTAAATTTGGACTCAGTTTAGTAACTGGTTAGACAGGGTAAATGTATCTAATACATGTAGGAGTTACAGAATTAATAAGTTTTAGTTAAATACATGGTCTGATTTCATACGGCTTTGAAGCTGAACAAGTAGTAAGTTGAAAAGAGTTACTGTTTCATTTGGTTCTACATCTGTTTTTGCTTAATTTAGGAGCTTCCCCCCTATTTTTGAAAGAAAATTAGTATATAGGTATATTTTGCCTTATTTCAATCAGCTTGTTTTCAGACTGTGACTTAACCTATTTGTGCTGTTTCATGTTGGGGGAGTAGAATGAATAATAAGTGAAATACCTTAACATTTCATGTGTAACTGTAGAGCTGGCAGTTCTGTGGACCTAAAAGAACTTGCCCTGTGCAATTTTCTGTTTTTACCAAGAAAACTTTTTAGATATGCAGATCATCTGCTGATAATACAGCATGTAGATATTGAAAATAGGCCTGAAGCTGTAAATATTCCTCAAAATCAGGGCCATAAATTTGCAGGAAATACATTATTCTTCATGCACTTGCCTGCCCCCCACCCAAATGTTGTGTTATATATTTAATGTTTTAGACTATGTGAAATATGCAAGTCTTTCTATGAAATATTCATAGTTTTAAATTACAGTTGTATAAATGTATATAAATTTTTTAAATTGTGATAAGGATCCTTGTACTTAAGTATTGCAAACAGTGGCAGTTTCCATATGGTAAACTTGTATCCTAAACCTTTTTAAGTTACAATTCTCTATAATATCCTCTAAAAAATTGTTGGTCTTGCACAGCTGTTGTGGACCAAAATACTTCAAGCTGGGAAAAATTTTATTGTCATACTTAAAAGAGGGAGCATTTTAAAAAATGCAAACAGCCAGTTTTTCAGCGAGAGATCTGAAGTGAAATTCAAAGAACAGTGACTATTTAAAATATGAAAATCTGTTTCCAAACTTCAGGAAGATATTCATAAAAGAGTGTAGAAGTTTTCTATTTCAATCTAGAACTAGATAGTTGTTCTATGACTTCTGCTAAAACAGTTTATCATTTCCCTGACAGAAAATTTTCTGTTCTGATAGTCTTCTGAGGAAACTGTGAATTTAAAGTCTGATTCAACAGGACACTGAGGCATCTGAAAAGAGATTATAATAATGCATTTACACTGGTATTTCAGTGAAGAGGTTAGAATCTAGCCCTGTCTAGCATTAAGCATGTGCACTAGTTGCTTACATAGCTGAACCCAAGCTGAATAGCAGCTACAAAGATCTATACTATAGCTAAAGAAGTCAGAAAATCCGCAAATGTGTTTAAACAAGAAGAACCCTAAACCTAAATCTTGAGATCACTTTGAGTGACTGTAACTGTTGCAAAATGGGAAGACTTACTTTCTTTCCAGTACCTGTATTATGCCTTTCTAACTCTTGGGCAAACTGAAGTACCAAATCTGATAATACATTGAGCCCTGTTTTAGTGAACCTATGCCTGTACAGAGTTAATGTAAACCTAGGGAAATCATGGAAGATTTTATCGTGTAGCAGTAGCAGCCAGCCAGCCCTTCTTAAACTATTGTATATGATGTCTAAATATGTATATGAATTTTTTTATGGTAATATCTATTTGGTAGTACATCGTTCTGCTGCTGCCATCATCGTGCCTGGCCAGTAGTATATAGTTAACAATAAGCTCAAGTTTGTCGGTTCTTTTGTATCATAGTTGTGAGAGCTTGCATTTGAACATAATTTACATAAGTACTGACAAGCTTGCTTGTTCATTGCTAAATTGCTAAGTGGCTGATCTCTCAAATGCTCACAGCATGTAGAATAGCTTGAGCTTATTTTTGAGAGAAAGAATTATCTAGGCCACAGCCTACCAAAGACTTGTGTGTGTTTCATTTTAATCCTTTGAGTTTCTCCATTTGAACATTACACATAAACAGACACACGCAGAGACGCATACAATTCCAGATTTTAACTGAAGGTTGTTAACAGGAAGGCAATGTGGATGATGTACTTTCAACAGCTGAACCAAAATTTAAAAAAAAATTTAGTGTGGAGCTAAGATATTTAAACTTTATTTTCTCACTGGAATGAGAAAAAGTATTGAATTAACAGTTTAGTTTTGGGAACAATAAGAACAGCAAATGTGATGAAATACTGGAGAAGGAAGAGATGGTAGTTGTGGTGTCATCCTTCTCGGATCCCAGGAGTCAATGTACTGACCTGGGATACGGGAAACACAGACCTCTCAAAATTCCCACAGATAAATTTTACGCTTCTTAGGTCTCAGAGAGAGCCCTATTTGTCTTTTATTTATTGTGAAGGTTCTTTTCTCAGTTCATCTTGTTGGAAAAGATTTCCCTCTGCAGGGAATAATTTGAGATTTGGAGAGCTGAGAATGACCTGCCAGTGTGAAGATTAGCGGACTCATCTGAGGTGTGTGGCTAACAGTCCTCCTCACAGTTACTGTGTCAAAAAGAGAGTAAGCGAGTGTCCGACCTGAGGGGCTTAAATGGCTTGATGGGTCAGTCAGTTTGGGGGAGAGCTGGCTCCAGATCTCCTCAGCCATCAGTTTCCAGTGACCTGTAGAAGTACCCATGGGACTTAGCAAATAGACGATAGAGTATGGGTGTTGTCATTGAGTTTTTCCAGTCAAAACTGTTAGTGAGCTCTTCAGGGCAAGCAAAACAGTATTTATTTGTTTTTGCAGTAAAATTATTTGTATTAAAAAAAATCATCCAACTCTAAGTTCCTATATAAATATTCTTGCCTTTTAGAGGCATTTCTATTATCTTCCTGAGGTGCATTGTAACTCTAATTTTACTTCATGGTTCTGCTTGCTTATTTACAATATATTGAACTCCACTGATTTTTACCTTTGTGAACTTTGCTGACTGCTTCTTCTAAATGGAAAAATGAAAGATGACGATAATTGTCCTAGCTTAAAAAAAATCTTTAGTGTATATTAGTAAAAATAAGCTAATTACAATATGGTTAAGCATAGTATTTTACTTTTGTAGGAAGCCATATGTGTGGGTCCAGGGTAAACCCTGTCTTTTTAATTTCTGGAACTGTAAGAAAATCTGACTTGGTTAATTTTGTGTGCAACATGCTACAATAAAAACAAAAAATCTAAGCTTTGTTAAGACAGTTTCATGAAGTTCCTTAGTAAGATAGCTGGTAGTACCAGTAGAGCAGTAGTATGTAATGCTGCCCTGCAAAATAGTTTTTGCTGAATCTACTTTAGCAGAGACTTGTCCACTATGTAAGGGTGGGGTTACTGGCTAAAATCCTTTTGGCTTCTGATCTATGCGCAGTTGTTTCGAACCCTACTACAAAGCTATCATGTAGATACTTTGGAAACAGCAACTAAACTTTTTCATGCAGCTTTTTTTGGCAACTAAACTTTTTCTGTTTCATTAAACAGCAGACATACTTATTCATATGAATTATATAAAATGGCTGTTCAGTATTTAGGATGGACATCTTGGATGCTGAACAGTAGCATGAGACTGCTGCCTCTTTTCAGGAAGATATCATCACTCTGAGAGGAGGGTATAATTTTCTTTAGTCCACATGTGAACTTAGGTGAAATGAGTTGAGCCAATCTAGCAGTTTCCTGTTAAAAGGGGAAGGCCTTACTCTGTCATTCCATCCTTCTCCCTATTCCTTGCCATGTGCTTCTGCCACTTGTACTGGCTCTCATGCTCACCTGGCGTTTTCCTCAATGACTTAGCAGAAAACTTACTCAGGGTTTAAAAAAGCAGAGGATGGTTTTCTGCTTGGTTAGCGAGTTGAACCAGCTTGCAGAGAAGTTCAAGGAGTGGTAGAGCTGGCAAAAAAGCAAAAGTGAGCTGTGCATTTGGTGTAGCTCTTTATGAAACCACAGTCACGGTTGGGTGGTGCTTTCTGTCAACCGTTCTTTCATTGTACAGTACTCAAGTGCAGGACAGAACTATAAAGCAAAAGCAAATTTTGATTTATATGTAGCCCAAATTGTCCCGTGACAGAAAGTACCAACCACACACAATGTAACAACATTGGTGGTTTGGAATTGAGGTTGTGAAACTTGACAACTGTTTTAGGTCAGTTTGAAAAGAGACTTTTCTGCACAGACAGATTTCACCTTCACAGTTCATTTAAGTGCATTTATTGTGGTAATCATTATGAATAATAACAGTTACCTCTTAGCTATTCCTGTGCTGCTTTTGATTAATTTAACAAATACTAGTTCCCATTGAAGCTCTGTGACATGGAGTATCACAGTGTACAGTTTGCTTTGCCAGTCAAGGTTGTGGCAAAACTCTGGTTTGTGTGGTGTTTTTCTTGTGCTTGACCTGTACCAAATCCTAGCCATGGTTTGATAGTTTGTTTCTGCCTTCCATCTTCCTTCTGCCACATAACTGCAATAAGCCATCCAGGGCACTCTTTTCAGATGGTTTCATAGCATCAGCATGATTGTTTTCTGTCAAGCAAATTCTGTTGCAAAGCACGAAGTATCTAACTTGGCTTTGGGACTTGTTCTGTCTTAAAAATACAAATAGAAACTGAAATGCTTGAATGTAAACAGGAGTGAATTTCTGTGCTTTCTCTCTTTCTGATGTCAGCTTTTAGCCCACTTCTGCCTGGGTGCAAGGTGCAGGGCAATGTGTCCCAGACAGTGCTCTTGGTTTCAGATTTTGAACTGTACTCTGTGCTGCTCTGGTGGTAAGGCTGAGGTTTTTAGAGTATGCGCTAAAGTCATGCAGCCTATCTATATAGGCAAGCATAACACTGCTTTATTTTACAGTTATTGTTGGTACAGGTCTGCTCATCAAACGTATGCAAAGACTATTCAAATTGTCAGTGTAATGGGAAGTTCTGTCCTTTCCAGTGCTTAACTATACAGTGTGCAAATGATGAATGGGAGGGCTGTAATTCCCTCTCTGCTACTGACTTGCACCATTTCATGGAGTTTACGCATGTATGTTGCTCTCAGCTGTGTTTTCAGTTAAGCAAGTATCTTATTTCTGCCACAGCTGACACACAGCACTTAAAAAGTGCAGGCCTCAGTAGTAGTGGTTCTTGCTGAACCTTGTTTACCAGGTAGGTCTCTCTGTCTCTCTCTTCCCCCTCCCTGAACTATTTTAATAAGGATGAAAAGTACAAACTTTCTGCAGCATTGTATTTTATACAGTGTATTTTACACAGTGTGAAAGTGCAGAATATGATTCCTGGGTAATTTGCTTTTTTACTTAACTAAAATCTTATTTATGGTTTATCTATCGGTATATAGCATGATTACTTCTTCTGTTCTGTGGACTGCTAAATATCATGAAATTTGCTATGCTTATAATTAACGACCTAAAATAATGTAGTGTCCTCTTTCTAATCTATCTAATGTCCTGTTAAATTTTATAAACAGCTTTACAAGAACCATGTATTTCCAAGCCAAAAGAATGTGAAAGTGAGATTTAGCACATGCTTCAGTTTAATTGGGAATATTAAAAAGCATGACTTAATATTTAGCAAGTATACAATCTGAATTTTAAAAATTCAGTTATGTTTGGAAATAGTTCAATGTGCATTGATCTGTCTGGTATACAAATATAGTAGCTTTTCCATGACTTGTCTTTGTAATCACTCTACTCTAAAACAGTTTATTTTTTAAAGTTAAAGGTTGTTTTTCAAAGAAATAACTCTGAGAAATTAAATTATACTTCCATTGCATTTTTAAAATGAAAAACAAAAATCTTATTTATAAATAAGATTCTGTAGAATATGTTCTATTTTTATACTGCACTTTGGTACTTTAAGATCCTCCTAAAGCCACTGCAGCCCAAACCACCATTTTGCATCTCCTATATTATCTCTTTTGCTTTAAAACCAATAACATAAATTTGTATTTTCTTTTCTTACAATTGCATATTTATTCCGGCTGGCTTCAAGTTGCATCATACCACTGAAATACACTATAATTTCTCTGCAGCAAAATGGGTCACATTCTCTAATGAACTGTTCACTGTGAGCATCTGCTTGAAGATGAAAACAATTGCTTCCAGATGTTATCCATTTCAAGAGGGGACATTTACTTTAAACGGCACTTTCTTTCAAAGCAAAAGTTAGACTTTCCACATGCAAGATAAATTGTCATCTGGTTTAAATCAGTGTAGCACCATTGAAAACAAACTAGGGGTAGTTAGCTATTTTGTCTATTTTAAGGCAAAAGCTCTATGCCAGTTTACACTAGCTGAGGTTCTGGTTCTCCATCTTCAGAGCAAAATGTAAAATTTTGTTTGAGTTGTTTAAAAACAAAAACATGTCAGCTGCCTCCATGCTCACTCATACCGGGTAGCACCATACTGTTCACATGGAGCTATTGAACTCAGACTGAGAGGAGTAAGGTGTTAGTCTCCACTGGGCAAATAAGCGTAGCTTGGGAGTCTGTAAGAAATGTAAGGAGTGATACCAGCCAGTGCACTCCGCATAGATCTTTTGTTAAAAATCTCAAGATGGATGCCATGTCTGCTTGCCTTATTAAGAAATCTTGTTTTATCATGGAACACCATGTCAATGTCAAATTTAAAAAAATTCGTGTTGTTTGTATTCAAAAAGTGCATACAGTCTGTCAGTGAATAGGGGCCAAAGTCACCTTATCCCACTAGCCTTTTTAATGCTCAGTGGCTTTATTTCATATCAAAGTTCCCATTTAAAACTATATCTTAACCTGTAAAATTCTGCTCTGTTTACAGCTGTACAAAGCCTGCTCCAGTCGGGGTTGGAACGTGCCTCTGAAACTTGTGCAAATTAGTGTAGTCCTATATCCTTGTTTTTCTGAAGCATTGAAGAATTATTTGTAATTGTTGCTTTTTATTGCATCACCCCATTTAATGTAATAATTTTAGAAAGCAGTCACTACTATGATTTTGTTAGGTGACTGCTTCTTAAGGTTTCTGAACAAAAAGGGCAGTGTACTGGCCTTTTTTGGTTAGTGATCGATTTATTTCATTCAGGGAAAAAACAAGGCATGAGGCTACACTGCTGTTTATTTTCCCATCCATACGCAGATATCATTGTCAATGTCAGCAGGAATGGGCACAGCTCTGGGAACAGTGGGTGGCTTAGATACTTGGTGTTGCAATGCAGAGGCAAGTCTAGTACTATTTTTAATTTGGACAATATTCCCACTAGATTAAAACAATTTACATGTAGAGAAGATTTGGGTTCCAAATAAACTGCAACTGTATAATTTTTAAAATAACATTTGTTTGCCACTTCCTTGGCTCCAAACCATAGTCTACAACATACTATTCTGTTTGTGGAAGGGGAAGAAATGAGAAAAGGGTGTTGCTGGAGAAAGACAGTTTCTAATCCCTCAGTAACATCAGTGTAGATCCCAAATAACTATGCCAACTTCAGTTAAGTCACTTCTGTGTAATTCAAAGCAGAATCTTCTGTAATTCTGCAGTACTCCATTTCATATGATCGGAACACCAATGTGAGCTACAAATTGCTATTACATTTTAAAAAACAGTATGTCCAATTAGAAACCTAAGTTCTATTACAAAAACGAATGAAACACTTTGAAACTCAGGTATTGATTTTTCGTAAAACTTAAGACTCTTGAATAGATTTTTTTTTCCCTTTGAAAATGGAGGCCAACAGAGATAGTTTTAGAAATTATATTCTGTTAAGTTTGGGAAGATTTTTGGCTTTGGCTTTCTCGGAAGCTAAAGGATGCAAGGAGGTGAATGTTGAAACTTTTCCAAACACAACGATACCACTTTGTCCAAAATATGCCCTACAACCTAAAAAATGAACTTGGGTCACACAAGTAAAAGCCATGGCCAAATGTTTCTAGTTTACCCACTTACTCAGGTTAGACATTGCCTTCTAGATTCCAGTTAAGTCATACCACTTCCCATTCAGTGCTGTTCCCTCCACACTATGCATAGTTTTCAAAAGTACTACGCAGTGTAAACTTTCAAGTACTATTGGCATGACTGGGGAAATGTTGCTTATCTTTGGTGCTGTCTGTTTTGCTTAGGGTACTCATTCTGTAATACATCTTTGGTTAAATAACACATTATAAAAATGATATAATTCCAAAACATTGCATTTTAAATCTAAAACATAGCTCTGTCTGATGAGCATTCTAGGAAGCAATGGAGTGCTTTGTAATGTGTCATCTGAAGGTCTCTATGGCATTTTGTAGCTTTGGGTTTGTACAGCCTCAGTATTGTTTTCTAGTTTGATGTGTTGCCCAGGAATTAACTCTGGTCCACACATTTTCTTAAAGTGGGGAGGTGGACAGTGGCTTAATGATTAGCAAGGGAGAACATTTAGGGGAAAATAGCTGCAGAACTAAGAACACACAGTTCAAAGGATAACCACTGTTAAGGGAGGTAGAGAAATTCATATGAATTTGCAAACCACTTTTTCTTTTTTAACTATGGATGTGAACGTGTTTTCAGTCTCGTGTTTTATACTTTTGTCAAGTTTTCAATAACATAGCTAATAGTTACTTTTCCCGCCTGCAGTAAATGCTTATATCAAATCCATCTTTTTTGAATTGTAAAGCATTAGTGATTGTAGCTTTTGAAGAAGAGACTCATTTTGCTTTTGTATTAAAAAGTAGAAGCACTGGGTAGGGACCTTTCAATGGGTCTGCCAGCAATCCACATAACATTCTGTCAGTGTTCACATAAATAGAAATAACTGGGGAAAATATTCTACTTTTCTTTCAGGAGTTGCTAAATCGAACATCATTAGAGACTCAGAAATTAGATCTAATGGCTGAAGTTTCAGACCTGAAGATTAAGCTGGTTGGTATGGAAAAGGAGCAGAGTGAATATGAAGAGAAACAGAACAAAGCTGAGGTGAGCTTCTTTTATTAGCTGATCTTTTATTCTGTCATGTGTCTATGGTATGCTGGCGTACACCTGAGTTCTTGAGCTGTAATCAGCATGCAGTAGGCTCTCCTGTACTTACAGCACAGTCTGTCTCATTGGTCCTCTTAATTCAGTGATGAATATGATTATACATTTTTGGGGTGTAGTTTCTTTTCCCCTCTCTCATTATATTTTAAAGATTGCTGTTTGGCTTTAGTCAAGATACAGAAAGACCCTTTCAGATGCATACGTTAACATTGTCATTTACTTAACCCTTTCCTATTTAAAGGAGCTGAAGTAGCATGGCAGTTTGAGGCCTAACAGAGCTCTTGTATTTCCCCATTTATGTGGGAGAGAAGACTACCAGCTCAGTAGTATGAGGAATGCTACAAACATTTGTATGCAGAGGCCCTGGCTGATTTTAATGCATTCATGGCACTTGGGAAGGAAAGGAAAGAAAAGGGGAAGGACATTTTCCTCAAATGGGTATTTTTCCTTGTGGTTACATAATAAATAGTGAAAAAAATTATACACATTAGAGGAAATTCTAATCCATGCTCCCTTTCAGATGCAAAGAGTTCCAGACACCAAAGAAACTTTGCTTTTTACCATACTGGTTAAGGAAGAGAGTATGAAACAGGGAATCAGCATGAACAACAGGTCCATAATCAATTTTCTTTATGGAGCCCAGTTTCCGAGAAACCTCCTCATGGTAGTGAGCAAGCAGGTGGGAGCTGGGAAGGAAAGGGATTATGGAAGATGCAACTATTCTGATGAGTTGTCATGTGTTGCTCTGCTCAGTGCTCCTGTAAGGGGACAACTGGCAGGGGAGGATTAGTAGGGCTGTGGCTGGGGCCCAGATTTACACTTTGCTGACTGAAAAAAGATTTTATGTTCCAAGTAGACTTAGGAGAATTTGAAATCCAGGCAGTGTTAGAAAACTGTTCTCCATAATGTTGCTAGTGAAATATTTGATAGCTACTAATTATGCACAAGTAATTTACCTGCAGTGCCATAATACATTTTGGGTGTGTTTATTTTATTTATTTATTTATTTATCCTCTTAAGTTTTCTTTAGAGATGAAAAGATAGCTTAAAGAGAGCAATTTCTGGCAGAGGTTGCAAGTCAGAGAGGGACCAGCTGCTGTTTTTACCGTCTGTGGCCTTCTCAGGCTCTTTCACCCACAGCTGTCGGTGTCTTGTGTACAGAAGGCCTAAGCAATCTCATACTACCTGAAAACTTAACAGGTCTGTGCCGCCTGCTCCCAGCCACCGTCTGCCTGAGGGGCCTTCAGCACTTCCTGTGACATGCTGAATGCCAGGAAGAGGCTGCTTGAATTACTGCAGGACAGGCACAGTCAGCCTGACTCCTGGAAGGCAACAAAGCTGCGAGCGTGTTTGCCCGCGTGCTGCTCTTGAGTACTTAGTGAGTCTGGGCCCGTGATGAGAGTGAGGCTTCTGACCTGTGAAATTCTTCTGCCGCTGCAATAACGCGTGTGGCCTGCTTGTATTGCTGTGTGAGAGGAAGCATCTTGGTGAGATGGAAAAGGATTCTAATCTGATGGAAAAGTTGAGAATCATTGTGTTAAGCATGCCCTGAATTATTAACTACCCAAAGGTCTGATTAGATTTCTGGCCTGCTGAAAGCTGCAAACCTATGTATACGAAGCAAGAAAAACGGGCATTGTAACTAAAGCTGTGGGAAGCGAAGAGAGCTTATTTGGTTTGCTTGTTGAAACTTTTTTTAATGATTTCAGATTGTTCCAAATAATTATTAATCCAAATGAAAAGGGGTTGTTTTCAATCAGATATGATGCTTGTTTGAATACTAATGCTTTAACCCCATTTCATCTTTTTTATTGTAAATGTTACTAGTTTCCAAGATGAACATAATTTCAAACATCAGGATGAAGTTTTTCGATATATTTTCTGTATGCAATTTGACAACAAATACTGCTTAGATTTGGTAATAACGTCTTCCCATACTCACTGCCTGACTACATCTTTTTAGTGAATAAACCATCCTTAAATAAGCAAACAGCCTACCTTTAGTTGACTCTTGTTTATGCCTACAGAATTGTGTTGTGGTAATGTAATTGCTACAGAGTGACACAATTCTCCAAACTGACATGACTGAATGAAATTAATCTTGCTGTAATTGTATCTCTGAATGTCATGGCTACCACAACATGCTGTTACAATATATAATGTATCAAATGAAATTGTAATAAATATTTTCACACAAGTGGGAACAAAGCTGTGGGTGACAGAGCTGGATCCTTTCTTATACACCGCAGTTTGGCAATTGCTGCTTTCAAGGCTGAATTAAGGATTAACAGAGGTCAGCGGAGCAGTGATGGAATGATTTGGCCATTGTCAGAAGTATTAGTCCTTAGTTTTCACCCTAGCATATGTGTTCCAGAGACACCCCCTAACTAAACCATTTTAAACAGCCTTTTAAGTATACTGCATATCTGACCCTGCCATTTCTAAGTATAATAACTGGCTTAAAAGAAGTTTTAAATGAGATGTGTAATTGCAGAATAATTCAACTAAAAGATATTTGCAGTCTGTACTCTAATTTTGTGTTGGCTTATTTCACAGCAGCTGTTTCCAGCCAGATAGAATTTATCTATAGAACTACCTCTCTGGTTGCGCTGGGGAAAAACAAAGCAAATTAAGATATTCTTCTAAATATGAGTGAGTCTTAATCTGTCAGGTTCGTTTCACTTTATCTTGTGCAGTTGTGCTTTAGTTTTGGTTTTAGTTAGCAACAAAGTCTATCAAGTATCTCTAAGCTCTCAAAGGTGTTAATTCCACACTGAATGCCACTTGTCTCTGACTTTTCAGAAGCACGCTAAATTTAAAGTGCCATATATATATGTATATGTATAATATATATATAAAACACAGGGACCAAGAGAATAGCTGTTTGTAAATGGACAGTCTCCCTCTGAGTTCTGTCATTTTAATTATCTTTTTGCAGAATAATGTTCTCTTCCTTTTGCAGTGGTGCTACTGTGAAGGTTTCTGAAATCCCACTAAAGAGAGTTTGTGTTGCTTTTCCCTTACCTGAGAAGTCTTAGAATTTTGGAAATGTGTTTACTTAATGTAGCAAGGTATGTAAGAGCAGCATTATCAAGTGATTTGCTGCAGCTCAGATGTCTCTTCCACCCATACATAGATAAAAGAGCCCTTGTATCAGGAGACCGCAGGAATAATCGTCCACTTCAACTTGCTTAATAAGCCCTGTTCTCTCCTGCTTGCCTCTTCTGTCAGGTGATAAGTTCTGTGGGTTTTATTTTCCTGTACTGAAGATCTGAAGTTTGTTGTAAGCTGTTGGAAAGGATTTTGTGGCTGTTATGTGGACACTTCTGAATTAAATATCTAGGATACAGTTATTTGTAATTTCAGAGAAACTTGAGTCAGTGAGCCAAATATCCCTTCTGGTCCTTTTTATTGCACAGCTTATATGGGTTAAGTGTTTTTTGTCAGAGACGAGTGTAGACTGAGACCTTGGTGTTTAAAAGAAAACAAGGGAGATGGGCATGTGGCCTGATGGTTCCAGCCTGCAGCTCATACTGCTCAGTGAGGTGTCTGGTTGTGGAAGTGATGGTAAAAATTAAACAAAACCTTAGCATGAAAGATGCAGGGTTGTGGATAGTATCTAAATTGTAAATAAACCTGATACTATGATTGTTCTGCTTACAATGCAATACAAATACAATACAATGCAATTCTGCTTTACAATACAATAAGAGGAAGAGTTAACTGGAGGGACGTTCTCCTCACCAGTGTCCTACTGTGTTGCTGTAAAGCAACTAATGTAGCCAGTGAACATAAGAAGGATATAATTTCACCTAGATGAGCTGATGCTGAAGGAAGCTGTCTTTTCTTACCAGTGCAGCCCTGGCAAAACATGTCAGCCTATAAAAGACTGGATATAGCAGAGTTGGTATACTGGAGGCAGTGCTTTTTCCAAATTTCTATTTTTTTTGATTGTTTAAGGAGCTAATCCTCATTTATGTTCATAAAAGCTTTGTTGAATGAGAGAGGATGAGCATGAGGCATGCTCTGAGGTTGATTCAGTAAAACGTGCATAAAGTGAAACATACGCAACTGCTATTCTGAATTTCATCTTAAGCACAGTGCCCAAGAAAAACAGCTAACTGTTGTGAAACTTTTTTAGCTCACTGATGTGTGTGCTTTTGAAGGGGAATCTTTGTGAATGTTTAAAGTTGTCTGTGGAAGCTGGTGCAGTTCAAGATTGGCTCTGTTAAGTATTTATCTGTTTGGAATAATGTAAATCCTGTCCTTGCAGAAAGCAGTAGCTGTTTCCTAACACAGGTGCAGCCAGCTTTGAGATTATTGAATCACACGGAAATTGAGATTACAAGACTGTTATGCATTGTAATGCAGAAGAAAAAAAAATCATGCCCTGTTTCTGTTGTTCTCTCCATTAGTAACTTTTTAGCTTCTTTGGGAAATGCATTAATCTCATCAAATTTATTCCACTTAGGAAAACTGAAAAGTTGCAAAACATATTTTGTCAATGTATATGAAAATTAAGAGAGAGACCCTCCAAATTTATAATCTCTGAGAAAATACCCAGGACTATTTACTGCTGAACTAGGAAGTTAAAGTGAAATGTTATATAGACTTTAATATTTGTATTTGGTGGTTTGCTTTCCATAACTGCAATTTTTTGTGTATCACTGACTGTTTCAGGGAAGCTGGCCAGCATATCAGTGCACTTAGAGGTCATTACTTTTTCTTCTGTGATATTCTTTTGACTTCTCTTACATATGTTGCTTAACTGTTTCTTTATGTCATGATACTGCCCAGCTGGATACAGCAAAATAGCAAGCTAGATTATGTAGTATTTTTCTGACCCTTGCTAAACCTGGAGACAGAATTACTTTACTAGTAAATTCTATTTATAAAAAGACAAAGTAGATATGGCCCTAACTGAGCACTTGGCAATTTTTTCCTAATAGGTGATTTGGCTGCGTAAATTAATGTAACCAAGTCCATTTCAGGAGAAGTCTGCCCTTCAGCCAGCATAACAAAATATGTTCCAAGTTTTCCTGATATCTGACTTTGGCTGGATAAGTTACTAAAAATGTGGGGCAAATTCTGATCTTCACATTGGGATAAGAATTACAAATTACTCTGGAACATAGATTCTGTTGTGTTTAAGCTGTAGTTTTATGCAGTATTCCAGATTTATACCCATTCACACATACTTCATCAGAAAGGAGACACATTATCTGTCTTTTTATAGTTTACCTGTGATATGCGTCATGTACTTTGTGCTGCAATTGTAGAAATATCTTCTTTGCATCTTGTCTTCATTTTCCTTCTCACCTGTCTTTTTTTTCTTTTTTCTTCCCCTGTTTTCAGTCAGTAGTGAACCTGATCAGTGAGCTACAGGAGCAGATGTGTAGACTGCAGCTGGAAATTAATAGTAGAATCCAAGAAAGAAAGTCTCAAGATAGGAAGCCTGACTTGACACCTAATGGTCCTCAAGCTAGTCCAAGATCAGTGGTAGAGACCCTCAGCCAGAAGAATTGTTCTCGGTGTGATGTACGAGAAGTACACCTTAGCAGAAGCCTGTGTATTGCCTCTTCTTTCACAGAAACTAAATTCTGCTAACCAGAACTGTGTTGTGAATTGTTGGCATTAATCTTTGTGGCTTTTGTTAGTAATAGTGCTGTGGTTATAAAAAATACAAAAAAATTTTAAAAAGCAAAATCCCAGCACTGGTACAAATTTGGTCACCATTGACTACTAAAGCACAGATATCTGTAAGAACCATTGCATCTCTCAGCTTTTACATGATTTTGATTTTATTTTTAGGTCACAAGTATATTTGCTTTTAGCCATTTTTTGTTTTGGTTTTGGTTTTTTTGTTTGATCCGCAGGATGGTTTGGTAATTTTCCTCAGTGTAATGTCACCCTAGCCATGCATTATAGTGCATCCTAAACAATCTTCTCAACGCAGTGGATAATTAATTCTTGAATATCTTAAAAGCTTAACACAGGTATAGAATACAGTTTCAGGTAAGACTATCTGGAAAGTGTCTAAAAATAATATGGAATGTATTCTTTCTTTTTGTTATGATCAAGTGAATGAAAGGAGCCATAATAAGAATAATCTCCTTGTACCATTAAAAATAACAAATCTAAAACATTTTTTTTTATTCTCTGACATAAGCAGTTATGAGAAAAGCATTTTTGAATTTACGTTACAAATCTTCACTTTTATCTGATCAAAACTATGCCACATGTCAAAGCAAAAGCTGTGCACAAACTTTTTAAATCAACTGAAGGTGGAATGATATTGTATGCCTGAAAATGTCCAACTTAAGATTTGTTTTTAATTCTGTTTGCTTTTGTTGCTACATCTCTTTAATTAAAATTTGAATACTCAAAGCTGATCCTACAACTAATCTGCTTATATTGTGAGGGTTTTTTCACTATTTTTTCTCATAGGTTTATTTTACAAAAATAACTCATTTGGATATGATGATGATGATGATGATGCCTGTTGTGAAAATAGTGCTATTGTTTCTGAGCCTACCTCTGTCTGGAACTGATTAGTGAGCTATTAAACTACCATGCAAACTGCATACTGGAGAAATAATCTGAAAGCCAAATCTGGGAGTCATTTACAATAAACATTAATTTAATCCAAGACACTAGTATGGTTGCTTAATGTATGTGATACTATACAGAAGCCTAAAATTAGGTTACGTTTCCAAATTACTACAATCTAGAGTTCATTTCAAGACATTTGGTCTTGTCAGAGGTACATCAAGGATTTAACACTGTTGGCCTCAAGAATGAGCGTTAAGATAATGATTCTGTCAAAGGAAGGGAGAAGGGAAATTTAAAAGACAACATTGTCAGAGGAATAGACAGAATATTAAAAACCCTGGGGGCTGCAACTCTACACTGCATCAACTCAATTTGGAAAGTGGCAAACATCAATGTTGAAAGTAGCATTCTGTAGTCAGTCAAATATGACTACGAATGTATGGTACTGAACGCCTATAACATGTTAAATAATATTTAGTCTGAGTGTTATTTTTCTTAGATAAGTAGCTTAAATACCTCTTTGCGGGGAACAGTTAATACTATATGCCACTGACAGTTGTGGACTTCTTAGCTCATTTCCACAGAGGCTCCCATGACTTCACCAGGGTCATCTGTCTGTCTTATTTGACTGAGAAATTTGCTCATAGTTTCAGGTAGAGAGTTTGAGAAAATATTCCTTATAATAATCTCTGAATTAAAAATGCTTTTTGTCTACTTAGTCTAGGCCACAATTTTATATGCGGATGGTTCAGTGTTTATTACTGCATGGTCCGTGCATGATCTTTAATTTGAGACCACAGAAAATTATTATTTACCTGAGTAATCTTACATTTAGCTGTTCTTCTTCCTTTGCAGAGTTTGCTACAGGAACTTAGACACCTCAGAATTAAAGTAGAAGAACTGGAAAATGAAAGAAATCAGTATGAGTGGAAATTGAAAGCAACTAAAGTAAGCAGAATATTTGCTATTCACTAATGACAGACTTATTTTAGCTGGAAAGGGATATGCACCACTTCTTGTCAGTATTTATTTTTCTTACAATTATCTTGTGTCATTGGTAACTATGAAGTCAGGTTTTCTTGAACCATCTGTGGAATAAGTATTTTGGCTTAACATTTTTGTAGCTTCTTTTTGTGCCTTTTGCTCCCTTCCTTGCAGTTTCCAGACTTCTACCTTTGTCTTAAAAAGAAGCATTTGGACTTAGAAAAGAATTGTTCTGAGGAGAGGCCTCCTTTGAAGGTTTTCTGTCTTTCATTTCTATAATGGTGACAAGTTTCTATGGAATAAGCTTTCCAGGCTGAAAATCATTGTAAGGAAGAGATATGCAAAGCTGGTTGGGTGTTTGCTTACTCTGGAATTTATTTTAATAGACACTAAGCCCAAAATGCACCATTAGATCACTACTTTGATTTCATATATATCAAAGGCCATACCTGCCTTACCCCAAATTGACCTGAATAACTCCTGGAAAGCTGTCAGTTCTTAATCTGGAGATACTTGACATTTGAAATACTGCGTCATTTTCTCCAGCAATTTATTTCATGGGTTGAACATTCTCATTGTTAAACAGTTGCACTTTATTCTAGTTTGAATTTTTAGCACTTTTTCCACTAGATTAAGAAGCACCTTATTATTTTTCCCTGTTGGAGGTATACTTTTGTGCTGTAATCATATTCCCTTCCTGCATCATGTATGTACTACTGTTTGTATGAATGACTGATTTTTTTGAGCTGTGGCTGGATCTGGGAAAAACATTTCAAGTTATTAAACTGAGGGTTTTTTGTAATATTTGATAGCCTGATCCAGAAATGACAGATACATATTTACTTGTATTAGTATTTTTTTGAGAATCCTCTGATGAATATTGAAATTTGCTATCTTACCTTTTTTCGTATTAAGATAGTATCTCCTATGTTCATCAAAATGTTCTCTCTGAAGTGGTGACATTGAACAGTCTTTGGGAAAATATTTTGCTAAACAGTGTGTGGCCAGCTGCCAAGAGGGATAAAGGTTATGAAAAGTATAGAAGAATGAGGAAAATAAGAAAGGAAAACAGTAAAACTGTTGAGTCAGAGAAGATATGGGAGCAGAAAAGAATAAAAGTGCAGGGGAAAAGAGGAAAAAGGAAAATAATTGTAAAGATGTCAGGAATGAGAAATGAAAGAAAAGGGTATTTAAGAGAGCTGTAAGATCAAAGAGACCAGAGGAGACAAACCCAAATCTAGTATTAAGAGGTCTGCAGCTTTGTCTTCTTGTCGCTCCAGCTTCTTAAATGAGAGATTGGAATACTTCCATGACTGGATATAAAAAGCACATTAGTCACTGGGAAGTGTAGGAGCCCTTCTGGGATGCAACAAGGCACATTCTTCTATTCCATGAGGAATTGCAGGCAGAGTGGTGATCCTTTGCTGCCATCCAGCTGCTTGCTTCCTGGTGAAAATATATGTTTGTGTAGAATAAATACAACTAAACAGTGCTGGCTGTTTTTCCCCTTTGATTTTAATATTTTGAGAAGCTGGTCACATGTTAGTGCTTTTGCTTTTGTTTAACTGCAAGGAATTTTGCTGCTTTGCTTTTGCTGGGGGAAATGCAGAATGGTAAGTTATAAAGGCTTTAATGCTCTGAAGAAAATCTTAATGAAGTTATTACCTCAGTAAAGCATGCTGTTGCCAGGTTTTCTCAAAGATAGGAAAAAAGATGAGAGTCACTGTATTTCACACTGGACAATCAGAATTCTTTTCCTTCTGTATTCTTGAAGCCTTTAATGTATGAGATTTTATCCTGATCTGGAGGCAGTGCAAATTCCAGTAAGTGCATATTAACCACTGAATTCTGTTTCATTATAGAATATTGTTTTCCAAGCCATGCTTTGCTTCTGTCGTATTTGCTACCTAACATTTCTGATGTGTGCGAGGAAGAGCAGTTTTGTCATGCTGCTGGGAAGATGGATCAGCATTAATAGGTTCTCAATTACATTAATAAGTTGTAACTAGAATTAAAAAACAAAATATCTTTTTAAAATTGCTGTGCTATCATTTAGTGGTCTTTGAGCAGGATTCAGGAGTTTTCCTGTAATAGTCGTTATATATGGCCAGCATTGCAGTGTCGAGAGCTTTCCATCAGTTTATCTACATGAATCCTTAAAAATTTAACCTTTGCCACAAGCCTCTTTTCCATGCAGTTAGCTCTCAGAGAAAAAGTGAGTTTCTGTAAAAGGAAAAGGATAGTGACACCATGAAAGGTATTAAGTGTTTATAAAATGTCCTGAATTGGGAACAGAACATCATTCAAAGAAAAGTGTTTTGCTTAGAAGTCATCTAGTTCATGGGGAAGGACAGAGAATTAGTGATGATCATATTCTGACTTTGTTGTACTCTCTTTCAGGCGGAGATAGCCCAGCTTCAAGAACAGTTAGCTCTCAAAGATGCAGAAATTGAACGCTTACAGAGTCAGCTGTCTAGGATGTCATCACATAATGAAGTTGCAGAAAAAGGTAGGAGGAGGGGAATTAAAACCCTCACCTATTTTACTTCACTTTGGTAGCAGCTTGGCTCAGTATTTCAATGCAATATAAGGAGATACAAGAATGTGACCTTGTAGACTTTATTTTGGAAGGAAGAATGGTGCAGATTTATTTGGCTTTCTGGTGGAGCAGATAATTAGATGTCCAAAGGGCAGTGAAACTTTTTCTACAGGGAATTTTCTTATAATTTGAAAGACTTGTTTTAGTGTTTCCTAGAAACACTATATTTTTGTGTATACCTTCAAAATTTCCTTGAAAAGTCTTCATAATTACCATTTTTAAGAACAAAATTGTCATAATAGTACCTTTGCATAATGTTTGAGTATTCAAACATTCTAAAACTTATTTGTTGATGGACATTTTCCCTTTGTTCGGGGCTATATCCCAGACTTCTGTTTTAAATCTGCACAATTAAAGTTAATGACAGATAAACCTGTACCCTTTGATCTCAGCCAGTAATATCATAGTTCTTTCCAATATTGACCCCCTAGAGCTTCTGTCAATTGCTGGGTTGTGAGCAATATGATATTAGTGACCTTTTTGTTCTATAATACTGACTCTTATTGACACAAGAATATTAACATGTAGTGTTACGGTGGTGCATCAGCTTATCTGCACTAACTTCTTTTGTGGATGTTAGTTAACGTGCACAAAAAGTGCCTTCGTGAAAGGTGACTTTTCAGGTGCATTGTGCTACCCATCTCTTAGTGCTCACTAAATGTCTCCTTATGAGAATAGATGCAAATCTGTTTTTTCTAGAACGGGACAGTCTGTATTTTGATTGTTGTTTATTCTGAAGAAGTGAGAGTCCTTGCAAATAAAGCACTAACATATACTTAGTGCTAATTTCACTCAGCAGCAGAGCTTCTGCATGTAGAGTACTGCATGTCTTACTAGAAAATTAGTTTCTCTAACAACAGTGTTTTGGACTCTTCTACTAATAGACTTGTATATTTTCTACCAGATTCTCACATAATTTATAGTATTTCAAGAAAAAAATAGTTGTATGACAATAAATCAAGAGCTCAGCAACTTTCAGCTTCCTAGCAGTGTGTCTGTTCCTGTTCAAGCTGAAGACAGGGATAAAACTCTCCTTGATTCCAGTGGGAGAAGAATCAAACCTCCTAGATTCTTTAGGGTACCTTTAAGGAAACTGCTTAGACTATATTTGAATGGCAACAATATGCAGTAGTAACAGTGCCTTTGCAAAAAATGACAGACTCATCAGCTTTTAGGTGGTCTTCTGAGTTAAAGTAGAAAAATGTTAAGATATTTCTGGTATGCTTGAATGCATATTCTAATTAAGTTGCAAACTTTATCTAATTTGTGCTTTTTCTACATACTTTATTTGACTCTCACCATTTACCATCATAGAGGAAGTTTATAGGAGAAGGCTAAAAGAAAAACGTAAGCCTTGCGATTCACTTTTGGCTTTACCTCACTGTTCCTTTCACACACAATATAACTAAAATGCATTCTGCAGCAATAATTCAATGTCTGTTTACATTTGGCTGTCTAATTGTAATATACATGAGACATTGCTTTCATGGCTTGCAGCAAGCAGACAGCTACCTGCCCTGCTTGGTAAGGTTTCACTTCAGAAATAATATCAGAGGTTTACAAATCAGATAGTTGGACTTCAAAGGGACATGGTCAAGGTTAACGGAGCCAAAACTTAACCTTTACCTTTTTTATTTGTTTGTGTGTAAAACCCATACAGTAGCTGGAAAGATTACTTTAACTGAAAGCCTCTTTCCTTAAAGGGAAAGGTTTGGGCTTTTTTTTTTTTTTAATCAGTGCAGTTAAAAAAAAAAGGGGGGGGGGGCTGAATAAAAATCTGTTTCCATACTTGATGTTCTTATAAATATTGTAAGTAAATTTTGCTTTAAGTATGTTTTAAAATACCTCAACATTGGTTCTTTTTGAAGTCTAAAACTTCTGAATAGAAATTAGTAGGACTGTGATTTTGATGGCTTTTTAAAAATCTTCCAGTTGCTTGCCCACTGTCTGCTGGCTTTAGTTTTTGATTTGGCTGTGTCTGTGCATGTCTTGTGTTACTAATTGTTCCATTTTGCAAGAGAAATGTTTGTAAAGTTCATTTACTTCTTTTTAAATGTAATCATTACAAGATTTTTTCAGAATACTAACCAGAATAAAATAATTACAGTTTCTGTAAACTATTTAGATATGACACTGTATGTTCAGCTTTTAGTCAGAAATAATTAAAAAAAAATTTTTTTTACCTTATTAATTCTCTTCCTCCTCTCTCACTTCATGCCTGTTGCATCTGTTTTTCATAGTCTTTTGTGAAACAAATGGGTCTGTTCTAATGTCAAAACATGAATTCCTTGAATGGCAGCTACTACAGATATACTATTTTAGGTTCTGTCTCCTTCATCATCTAGACTTGATTTAGTACAGGTTGATACTGGAGGACTTGATAGGAATAGTATGTAGAAAACAAAGGGAAGATTTGGCTTAGCAAGGTTAGGATGACATGATTAACAAACCTGTAAGTTTTCGGAAAGTAATTTTTAAGTGTTTTTGACTACAACATTTCTGAATAACCTCTGAATCTATGTAGTAATACTAAGTTGTGCACGATGCAATTTTTTATTGGCTCTTGATGTAGATTTTAACTCATTTATTCATACTCAGATTTTTTTACGAAAAATAGGTTACAAATTTTCCTCGTTAGAGGATGTCAGACTAGTTTTTGTTATTTTTAATCTTCAAGCTTCATAAATATCCTTGAACTACTTCCCATAAACTGGAGAATATCTTTCCCAGGTGAAAGGTAATTAATTTCAATGGTGCTAAAAATTATTTCCTTAATGTATAAACAGAAGACACACTCTCATCTTTTGCAAAATAAGCTTCACTGGGTTTTTTTTGTTTGTTTGTTTTTTAATATACTTTCCTTTTGGAGTATAAAATGGGATTATGCAGCGTTTTGTAAGCAAAACCAGCATGTTGGTGTCGTATGACACTTTTAATAGTTCTGCTTTTGAAAAGCTTTAAGTTAAGAGGGACTACACTATTAAATTACATTTATCTGCTGTGCCACTGACATGGTTTTGGTTATTTATAAGAACATAGGGAAAGTATCACAAAACAGATATCAGTTAGACTAAATATAGCAAGTGTATTTTTCTTACAACATTGTAAAAAATGTTTTTAGATCAAGAAGTTCAGCACTTGAAGATAGGAATGGAAACGTTATTGGCTGCAAATGAAGAAAAGGTGAGAAAATAATCTACTCTCCACATAGTAAGAACAAAACAATGGTTGTGAATCTCTGTAATGAGCTGAACAACGTGCTTTCCTTAAGGGTGCTATTGCTCTGATTTTTGGGTTATCCCATGAGATTGTGACAGAAGGTTGGTTTTTTAAATGGGAAGTGGTGGTTGACCCTACTAACCTAGCTGCAGAACTTGGTAAACAGAGATAATTCCAGAGGGGAGCAGAAAGCCAAGGCTGTAATGAGCAGAATCTCTTGTTTTCTGCTATTGAAAAGACCACTAAGGCTTGGTCAGGCAGCTTTTCATCTTCCAAACTTAATCTGAAGTGCATTGATACCCCTAGTTTAGACTGTGATATAAAAGGAAAGCTAAAATGGCCTTTGAGTCAGACTTCAATCTCTTGGGAGAAGGGGACCAGGATTTAAAGATAAATAAAAGCCAAAAAAAGTTTTTTATGAGGCATGTGAGAGTCCTGATCCTGCTTTCTGGAAGAGCAGGCCAAAATCACAGAAATGAGTGTATAATACTGTGTTTCTGCAAGTTAAAAATGTAGGACTTTAAATATGATTTCATTTAATGCTTTTCACAGGACCGTCGGATAGAGGAGTTAACACTACTGCTAAGCCAGTACAGGAGGGTCAAGGAGATAATGATTGCAGCTCACGGTACAATATGTTTGTGAATAATTTCCTGGTATCAGGTCTTCTAAAAACTGTGCATGCTGCAATTACTATTTGTTTTTCTTTAAATGTATGCATATAATAATATATATTACATTATGCATAAATACGTATCAGTGTTGAGGATAAGTATACGTTTTTTTCATATATAGAGAGAAAGCCACAGTATGCCTTGAGCAGGTTATGCATTATTGTCTGTAACTTGCAGATATTTCACTTTTTGTTCTTATTCTGTAATCAACACAAAAAAATAGGGTAAAATCCATCTGGAGATTTAGCTACACCATTCCTGTTCTGAGAGACTTCTGTGACTGAATCTTCTGCTCAGTTCCATAAGTCTTAATCTATAATTGTTCTTCATCAGTTAATAGTATATCCCTCCTTGGAGCATAATTTTGGGGCTATATGTTGTTCTAGATGGTGTCATTAAGGATTCTGACTGATAAGGAAGGATGGCTGATGAGACTACTTCTCTGGTTGTACAGCTGTATGAACTGCTCATCAGTTGGTTCTGAAATGGTGCAGTTTTACCTCATTATGTGCTAAGGCAGTCTGAAATCAGCAACTGCTTACCCGAAAATAGTTTGCTATAGACTGCAGTGGGCAGGAGCTGTTGGTGCAGAACTCCTACACCGGTGCAGTAATGGTTGGGTGGGCAGCTGTGGCAATGATTTTTGAGTTGACACTCAACTTCAAAACAAAAAATAAAACCCCCACCTGTGTGGGAACTAGAGTGTGTATACTCAGTCCATATTAAGGTGCGTGCTGTGATGGCTACATTAGCACAACCCAAAGGTGAGCTAGTTACCTTATGTGAGAGTCTCATGTTTAGGTTGCAGTCTCCCTGCCAAGAAGTATCTCCTGATCTATTTATTTATTTATTTTTAGAGGTGGATTTCTGAGGTTCCCTTTGAAGTGTAGTCCCTGCTTTAAAACTATTTTTGATAGAATAAAAGGGGTGAAATCTTCTGTCTCAAATAACTGTTTCAAATAATTACTTAACTGAAACACAACACATTGTAAGCATTGCTTATTTCTGCTTAAGGCAAGTTATAAATCATGTTGCCAAAAGATGATTGTGTCTTTATCATACGTGTTGTGTATGTTTAAAAAAAAAAAAGAAAAAGTTTTGGATTAAATTAAGGTATCTGCTTGAAACAGTCACTGATAGTAGAGTAAAATGTAAAGGAACTATCTGGAGCTACTATGGATAGCTCTCTTCATTTTAGTTATTTGTGCTAATTGAGGGGCTGCCTACTAGGAGCCATAGCTTGTGGCATTATCAGCTTAAGTTTCACTTCACATCTTGAAATGTTAGTGATCAGCATTAGGTTTGCTGGCAGCCTTTGTAGCTGAACAGCATAACCAAGGCAATGTCAGAAGAGTTTTGAAGTGATGTCTCTTCTCAGTAGTGACAAGGCTAAAGCATAATTTTTGGTGCTTTTCCATAACTGACTAGAGCTGTTGCACCTCCATCACATAAATTAGAGACTATTAATGTGTTCAGAGGTCTAAATTTCTCCATCATAGCATAGCTGCTCCTCTGCATCCTGTCTGCAACCTTGTGCACAGCAGATTTCCAAAAAATTTCTCATCCAAAATACTTTGGAAGTTTGCTGAGCACTAAATATTTAAAATGTGATTTTGTATCATTGTGGCTTTGAAAATTAAAGATTAAAACTCTTATTAAGCAGTGGAGTATTTTGTAGTATTTGTTTATATCAGAGATATCCAGAAAAACCTGGAACATGTTTACCATGTTTATCTTTAAACTAAGCGTGGAATCCTGGATTATGATACAGATGATGTCAAACTGTAAAGTGAAATACTGCAAGAAAGACGATGGTACCAACTGGAACTTGCCTCAGGACATCAAACTATAAATTACAGTGGTTCAGAAGCTGTCTCTTAAGCAGCTCAGCTACACACAACAGAGCAGGGCAGACAACTAGAAGCGGTAACTTCTTTGCTCCGATGTAGATCAGTCTGCTTGTGAGTCAGAGCCCTAAGCGGGGATATTGATCAGAGAGGTACAAAAAGGCTGCTGAACCAGAAGCATTAGATGAAGACAGAAGTGGAATTTAGAGAGCAAAGTATTTAGACTGTCTGAATATTGATTCTAAATGTTATTTTTGGCCTGTTTATCTCCCTTGCTACTTCTAATCTTTAATGCTCCCAGGCTCTTCAGACAGAATCATCTCTGGTGGTAGTGAAGAGGAACTTGAGACAACTTTACGGAAGTGGAATCTTTTGACTAATCCTCAAGGAGAATTATTTAAAACAGAGGTACATAGTAAAGATGTTTTAGAAACAAGCTCCACTGTAAAAATGATTTGTCTGTATTGGTTTCTCTGTAGTAGGAAAGGTAATGTGGAGAAAGGTTTGGCCCTAAATGAATTTTTGTGCCTGTTAATATGGTTTTGGTAGTTTATATTTCAGATTCAGACACTACAGCTACAGGCTTGAAACTCTTATATTTTACATAGGCCTCTTTGGGAGAGTTGTCACCGGCTATGCTATCTCCAGTGCCACACAAAGCTATGGAAATCAGGCAAGACTTTTGTTTCATGTTTCTCGTGCGGATTGTCCTAAATCTGTATTATTTAATCTGTTTACATGTTGACATCTAGTCGTGCCTGTTCTTAGTCTGGCAAGAACTTTTGGGTAGTTGCAAAAGCAGTATTTGCCATGTGAATTTTACAACACTTAATTGTAAGGTTTGAATTATAAGAATGAATGGGCAATTTTATAGATCGGAAGAAATATGTATTGCAGTCCTTACAACACCATATTTTATTCTGATTTAAAGTGGAAGCATTCCAGTATCTTCAACTAATCTAATCTCTCCACAAGAAGAATCTTTGGAAAACAGAAGTAGGTAAGAATGAATAACTTTACTTGAAAGGAAAAACATACATTAAGAATTTTTTTGATAATTCTTTTTCCTTCCATTTTTCATGTTTTTAAAAGCCTTTAACTGCTGTGTACTATTTTCAAAGTGTTATTCATGTCTACTTTTGCTTGGTTAAGAGCTTCTTAAAAAATCATTAATAGATATTCTGTAATGTTTAAAACTAAACATTAGACCTTGTTGCTTTTCATTGTTGATCAAAGCATGCCTTGCTGCTCTTTCTGACTCAGTCTATTGCAGTTCCCACTACAATGAGTTTTAGGCTAAAATATGACAAAACAAGTTTATCTCCCAATTATGATTTATCTGTTACGTACAGACATTATGTGATTATATACAACTATCATATGATACCTCTGTGGCGTATGCAAAGGTATTGTCTTGTATTAATTGTTGCTGTTTTGGCCTGTTGTTGTTTATTATTATTTTAAGGGTTCCACAGAAAAAAAAGTCAAGTAGTCTAGAAGAGTTGCAGAGTGAATCCCTGGAAAAGGTTGGTTTAGAATTTCTGAGGCTTAATTTCAAGACTGAGATAAACGTCAAGTATAAATACTCTTTCTGTTTTACATATAGTAAACTTCACCACCACTAAATGCACATGAAAAAAACCCAAACGATATAATAGTTCATTTTTCATCCAATATCCACGCTTAGAACAAACAATTTGACACACCCACCTGTATACACCTTCAAACTCAGCTTTTCAACTAAAAGAGAATGAAAAACAATTTAAGAGAAATGCAACAAATAATGAGCAATCATCTTGTTGAACTGCAGTATTATGTTGTTTATGGTTGTGTTTTAAAAATAATTTTGTCTTCTAAATTGCTAAAAATGTGAAGATGGCAAATCTTGAAGATAATTAAAGAGTAAATATTGGGATGAGGTATTTCCACATAGGACTCCTTTTTGAGTGTTTGCATGTAAATATATGTGTCACTCCCTAACCTAGACTTCTGATATAAATGGCATTACTGGTATTTATGTTGCATTATTTAAACAACAGGAACACTGTTGTTAATTCCAAGGCTTCACTCCATTCCAGAATAAACTTTTCAATTTACAAAAGTCTCGTTATGTTATGATCCAGAGGATTGCTTTGTCATTATGTACACTGAATTTTTTTTCTGCAGTTGTATTTAAATTTTGTGAGACTGTTATTGACATTTTATATGTCAAAATTAGGACTTTATAATAAATTATCCATGTACATTAATGCCATTTGAAAAGGATATTAGTGTAACCATATTCAATAGTAATGTGGTTATTCTAGTTCTTTAAATTTTCTTAAATTTGTTCTTAAACTTCTGAAGATGACAGCATCCAAATAGAATGTTTGAAATTTATGTTGCACTCATTTTATTGTGGTAATACATATGACAAATTAATTAAGAACTAACATATATCATTCTATGTGGAATTTATGAAGGTCTGTTTTCTTTTCATTAATTTTTAAAATATTAAATTTTTTTGTCCTATATTCAAAAACTTTATTTGTCTCCATGATGTGATGAGACTGCACTTACACATTTTGGCTGTAAATCTGCTGGATCTCTCAAATCAGAGACCACAGAGGGACAAGAAACAAATACCATTATAGCAAGCCAGCCCCATGTTCAGCGAAGCATTTAAATGTATGCCCTAATTTAGGTATGAGGCTTCTTAGTGAAATAAATAAGACTTACTTATATGTACGAGTGATTGGCTAAACATGAGTTAGCCATAACTTAATAAAAACTAAGCCCAAGATAACTTGTTTTGTTGACTCAGCACGGTAAGTCTTTGCTGCTTCCGTTGAATCCTGTGGAACCCGTGCTAGGGGCACTGTTTCACTGGAGCTATTCTTTGCACAAAGCTCAAATTTTGATCCCATCCAGCAATAATAAAAAGTAAAATAAAAAAATTTAGTGTCTCTGACCTAGCCATATTGACATTTTTATAATTTCATTTCTACCACAACTTTTTTTGTGGTTTCAGGTGGATATAGTGTTATATATGTTCTCTTTTAATGCCGTTCACTAGCATTTTGTTTTAACTGTTAAAAAACTGTCACATTCCCAACTCAAGGCAAATTTAATGGGACTATCCATAAGCCTAAAAACAGCAAAATCCCTTAGCTTTCAACAGAACCTAAATAGGATCTGAATTTTATAGTGGTTTGAACAAAGGTCTATTTGTTGAATATTTTATTAAAATGAAATGAGGAGATAACAGACCTTGTAATATTGTGCATTAAGTAGCATCACTGTCATAGAAATCAGACTAAATTTGATGTTCTGTGTATGTCTGTTAATACTAACGTTTGTTACTTTTTTCCATATAACTTTGAAATTACCCTCCCTGCAACTCCATAGTATGTAGACGGAAATCCAGTGCAGCCTGTTGTAGAACAAGAGGTATATTAACTGTAAACTCTTTTAACATTTATCTAATGTGATAGGCTGTGATGGTATGGCTTTTTGCACTTCATTTTCTCTTTAAAATGTTTACATAGTTCAAGTGCTGACAATCTTCAAGAAAGGGGGTAAAGATTTGAGAGGAAAATCTCTTTTTATCTAAAAGCTTTTTGAGTATGTAAGGTTAGAAGCCAAAGTTGGTCCATTTCAGAAAAGAAAGAAAGTGGTAATCTTGTATGATTGCAATGACCATTGAGACGATAGGTTCTCTACGTGTTTAATTTTTTTGTAAAAGACTGGATATACTTCTGCACTTGCCAAAACAGGATGGGGGGAGGGGCACAGTCCCCAAAATTGAGGAATCTGGACTATGATTTGCAGATTATGCAGTTACAAAGATTTCTTTTGGCCTTGAAATAAGAACAAGATAAACCAGTGGAGATTTCATTAAATGTTTTATGTGTCATCCTGTCACAGAAAAGCTTGTTCTAAAGATTTCAAAATAGCTTTGTTAAAATGGGGTTACTAAATAGGAGTATGCTCTGTGTTTCTGGGCACTAAATATGTTTTGCATATTTTCAATACATTGTTCTCCTACATAAGCTCCTTTCTGATAATGCTGAAACAAACACTTACCAATATGAGCTTATTTGAAAATACAAACTGAATGTATGCTATTCCCACTAATGTCAATTGGAGGTTGCAGGTTCATTGCTTCTCCAGAAAAGCCTCTGTATTTCTGTAATTTTGCCAGTTGTGGGATATGTTTTGTCCAGTGTGATGACTCCTTCATCTTTTCATTTGGATTCAGTGTTGGTGATATCACGGTGTGAGTTTTTTAGATGGCACCTTCTACCATGATAAGTTTCCAAAACTGTAGACAAATACATCTGTGAAATGCATGCTTTGGCTAGAAAAGTATTGTTAGGCTCAAAACTATCAGATTTGCATGTAAATTTTAATCTACCTATGTACAGAGTAAGATCCCCATCATGGAAAAATTGAATGCAAGGAAAATTAAGAGATTTCCTATTTTTAGTATAGCCTACATAGCAGTTCCCTTTCAATACAATATACTGAATACTGAGACTTTAAGGACCGTCTCTTGTGAGCTCTGTTGCTGGCAGAGGGACCTCCCACTGTAAGTAATCTCACTGATGCTAGTGACACTCTGTATGTGTGCAGTGACTGGGTGCCGTAATTGCAGGCAATTTTAGCCGCCAAAATTGTATAGAGTAAGTCAGCAGCCGTTCAGACTAGCCCTAAAATATAGCTCAGTCCATGTTTTTCTCCCAACGTATATCAGTGACATTGCAATACATTGTGCTTAGGTATTATAATATAATTAGCAATTACTATATAGCTTGTAGTTGTTTAACTATAGATTTATTTTTTAAAAATAGCATTTGTGATGTTACAAAGAGATCATAATTCTTACAAAAGTGAAATTCCTGCAACTTAATTTCATTGGTGATTTTTTAAAAATATTATTAATAGTTGTAGGCAAGTATGTTTTGCCTAATATGAATTATACAGATACTTTTGACTTAAGGAAGAAAAAATGACAGAGCAAAGAATGGGCTAAGAAACAACTAAATGCATTTATGGCACTATCAAAGTTGACCTTGTGAGGGCCAAATTATTACATGGTGCCAGGAACCTAGATGGAAAGGAGATAGCTAGAAAAATTCTTATGACAAAAGCAAGCAAAATATTACTCAATATATATAATGCTTTAATGTAATATATAGTGTAGCTGAAGGGGAAGAGAAAGATGAGAGAAGGCTCTACCTTAGCTAGAAAATGGTGACAGATGCCCATTTTGCTTAAATTGAATTATCTGTAAGAAGGAACATGGAGAGGGTGGTGTCATTTTCAACTGTAAACTCCAAATAGAATTTTTCAACAACTTCTCTCAACTTTTAAATGAATATTGTGTACTGGATTGCAAATGCTATAAGTGATTTGATTTCTTCCCCCCCTCCTACCCTTAAAAAACAGAATAAGCCACTTGTGAAAGGCAGCAAATATCAAACCTTGCCAGGAAAGCTGCCTCGACCCGCACACAACGGAGAGCAGGGAGTGTACAACACGTCAAATTCACCAGATGTCTGTGGCATGAACAACGAGGACAACAGCGCCCTGAGCCTGCGTATGTATTCATGCCACTCTGAGATGCAGGGGGAACATTATGGCTGGAGGGAAAAAAATCGAACTGTTTTGAAGGACTGGGACATAACATGGTATATAATGCTATGCCAGAGAGTTCTGCTCCTTTTTTAAGGATGTACCAAAAATATTCCAGTTTACCTCACTGGAGAACAAAAGATGGGTTTAAGTTAGAGCGTTCTTTTCTGCTGCACTGGATGATATAATTTGCTGACTTCACTGATAGTCTAAGTAATGAAGAGAGACTTTTTTGGAGATTGTGAGGAATGGGGAGAGCGTTTGAAGAGTCAACAGATCTGTTGCTAAAAATTGGAACTTTGGGAGATCCAAACATATTGGCACTATGAATAATAAGCAGTAATCTGTCAATCACCTGAGCTTGCTGACCTCCTTCTTAAAAATACAAGCAAACAAAAATGCGCAACCAACTACGTCAAGACAACCAACTTCTTGATAAAATGTCTTTTTTAAAAAGTGTTTTCCCCAAGGTACTAGCTTGTATTTTAACAAAGCAGAAGGGGGAGGGGGAACCTCCTTTCCCATCTCACTACATTTTATTCTTTGACACTTTACAATATAGCCAGCGCTAATGTAAGCATTTCAGGCAAAAATCCTAGTGCCAGCACTGGGGTTTACTGTTGCTTGTGGGGACCCAGGAGTGAAAAATTAACTTGCTAGGTGCAGAAAAACATGAGTGGACTTAGAAATTGGAAGTATACTTGTATTCCACATCCATACATGTGTGTGGAAGCCTGTATTTTCTTTTCAGTGGCACCTTCAGCATGGATTTATTGACAGACAACACTACAGTCAGGCACAGAATCAGGATTTGCCAAGGACTAGTGAGGTTGGGAGTTTAGTCACAAGTCACAAGTATCTCTAATGCTTTTGAAGCATTCCTTGTTTAACTCTTATTTTAGGCCCTATGGTCCTGATTTATAAAAGCTGCTAGGTACTGTAGGTTCAAGATTTCAATAGGCTATGTGTTGTTTAGGTATTTTTAAAAGTTCTGCTGTGATCACAACACTGAAGTTTCTTTAATGGTCCATACTTTACTTAGCAAAATACAAGTGTAGGCAATGCATAAGCCATGCTGTTATGGCTTTAACTGCAAGATTATCCAAGGATGGTCAATCTTGTAAAGGCAAGTGTTCTTTTTCTACAAACAAGCAGTGAATCCTTAAATACACTAAATTAACAGATTTTTTTTTTTTTTTAATGTGGGAAGTTGGTTGTTTATGTGTGCAGTACACTCATTACACTTTCATTTGATGAAATTTGATGTAGTTTTAAATACCGATTCATTTGAGATGTACTATGGCTTTTATGGAGCTATATAGTACATGCTTAGTATGTTAAAATTGTCTAAGAACAGTTAAAAAAAATCTGAGATAAATGATCATCTCTGTATATTTAAGATAATTTGTACAGAATTCTGGGGTCTCATGCACACCTGCACATTCACTTTCATGTAAAGCATAACTGCTTCTTTTCTTTTTGTTTCTGCTTTTAATGCTTAGCTCACTTCTTTGCTCTTCTGTAACTTTATTTTGCTGGTGTTTTATATCTTCTTTGCTTCTTCATCTGGCTTACTGCTTCTTGGGATGACTGAAGATCGCATCAGGAGTGTCAGTGCACCAGTGCTAGGTATCGTATCCAAACGAGATGCTACTTCAACATAAATTTTGCTTCTTAGTTTTTCCTTTCCTTTTTCCTCCCTTTCTGTCTCCTATAAAATACTAATTCTGAGTGGGCTATCTAGGTTGAATTCCTTAAGTGCAGTACCCAAAATGAAATATCTGCTTTGCTATACAGCATTAGGATAGGATTTTTTAAGATACTTACTCTTGGTCTCATTCTGCTTTCACTGAAGTCAACAGTAAAATTCCCAGTGATTTTGACAGAGTAGTTGTTTCAGTATTAAGAGTAAGCAAGGCAAGAGCTACTCCAGTCTAAAGACTTACATCACCAAAAACTTATTTCTTCTAGTTACTGTAGTTGGTAAAATAAAAGATTTTTTTATACCTCTTTCTACACAAATTCTTTTGTCAATGTCTTTAGACTACTGTAGCTACAACAGCATTTCTGCTAGTGGTAAGAACAGGGTTATTTTAAACCTCCAATGAAAATAAATTGTCACTATAAATTACTGTAAGATATGAAATACTATAAATGGATCATCTGCAATGTAAAGATTTTAAAGTGAATGTTTTTATGCAAATTTACTGATCCACTGTTGTTACAGTAGCAGCTAGAAGCAGAGGGAAGGAGAGGGCCTTTTATAACAAACATGTGGCCAGGCCCAAGGTCCTCCTGGTAGGAGGAAGCAGTGTGAACAGAGTTAGTATGAGCCTGGCTGATGCGACACTGATTCCAGGCCACTGTGACAGACTTTCACACTGTTCTCCCAGCCGTGACATCTGGGCGGCTCGGCTGGGCCATGTGCTTGCTGATACCTGATGACAGTAGTACTACATATTTAATGAGAATGTGTGCAAAGCAGTCGTATTGACATGGCACTTGGTTCTTTTGGGAGACAAAGCATAATTCTGCTCAGTAAAAGCTGATTGGAATGCAATGGTGTAACAGCAGATTTTGCTCTTTTTTTCTTTAGGAACAAAGGTACCTTCAATTAGTTAAAATAATGCATTTAAATATAAATGGTAGAAATAACAATACTATTTTACCCAATATTTTTTTGTCGTCTTTATATCAGCTGTACAGCTATTCTTTTTTCACCTTCTGAGCAAGATTTTGTTTTTTTTATACAAGGACACTTTAAAAGCTATCTTTACTTTTTTATGTTTTGTATTAAAATATTAGCTTCCCAGGTAACTTAATAACTTTGTACTTTGTCAATTAGTATAAAATATATTACTATTCTTAACCCAGGAGAAACAGAGAGTGTGGATGGTACAGTAGTCTCAGACGACCTTTCACCCCTTTCTTCGGGCACGGATTCAGGTCCACAATCTCCGTTGTCTCCAGAAAACAGGAGGAGTCCAAAAGGGATCAAGAAAATCTGGGGAAAGTAAGATGTTTGGTTTTTTTTTTAGTTCCCCATCAAAGCATTTTAATGCTTTGAATAAATGAATCCAGTTGTCTACAATGTCTGAAGCAAGAATAAAGCAAAGTTCAGGAGAAGCAGAGAAATGAACAGTAGTGCTAACAGAGTCATGCTGCTGGAAAAAATAAAATACTTTGCTTTCTTAATATAATGCCAACATTTTGTTAGTTATGAAAAAATAAATCATAGTAAGTGATTCATTATAGAAGCCATCAATTAAAAAAATGAAAGAAAAAGAAGAAACAAAAAGTAGGTGGACTGAGTTTTTACTGTGTTCAGTTTATCTCCTTCAGGACACCAGTCACTTGCGAGCCTGACCTTCAGTGTGGATTACTTGAGTTGAAGAGTCACAGCTGCTTTGCAGAGCTCATCTTTTCCCTAGAGTTAGGTCTAGACAGTGTTTTCCTGCAACTTCTTAGGCTACTACTTGAGTTAGTTGTGCAGGTTTACAGGAAGATTAATAAAGCTTTTAGTTGTCATTATAGTTTCCCTATGAAACAAAAAATGTCCCCTACTGAAAGCTAATATTAATGTTCTGGCACTCTTGTCTCTAAAGAATTAGAAGAACTCAGTCAGGTAACTTCCCTGCAGACGATCTGGGTTTGGCAGAGTTTCGAAGAGGTGGTCTCCGTGCAACAGCTGGACCTCGCTTATCCAGATCAAAGGAAACAAAAGGACAGAAAAGGTAATGATTCATTCTTTTCCTTGCACTGCATATTATGTAGTATTGTTAAATATGCTGAACAGCAAAATCCTCCTGTTGTGAAATATATTTTGCCCAACATAGTTCATTGCACACGGAATTTCACTGTAACTGGAAAGAATTTCTCTGGTAGAAAATGTTTCCTTAGTAGATCCCCTGTCTCCATTCCTTCAACTGCAGGGAGCAGTACTAGCTGTTTGTTAGTGTGTCACAATTTCACCTTGTTAAGAACATGTGTAGCAAGAAAACTTATCTCATTGTTCTCTCCTGTGGAAATATCTGTTCGTGAGAAGAAAATCTGAGCAGTCCAATTAACAGGGCACTCTTACCACAGCATATACTGCAAGAATGGTTGTTGACCTTTGTTATTGCCCAGAACAAAGCACACTACAAGGTACATTGTAGTACTGTCTTTGGCTATGATTATGTTTCTGATAATAACCACGATTTTTTTTCTTTTGAGTTTCAAACACTTCTTGTGCTTTTCAGTGACTACAATGCTCCGTTTGCTCAGTGGAGCACTGAAAGAGTTTGTAACTGGCTTGAGGACTTTGGTCTTGGTCAGTATGTCATTTTTGCACGGCAGTGGGTGAGTTCAGGCCATACACTATTAACTGCAACACCTCAGGACATGGAAAAGGTAATAATTGGTAATTGTTTCTCTCAAGCAACCATAGATGTTGATTCTGTACAACCAAACCCCTTCAAACAAGTAGCAGTTCTACTTTTTGAAATCTGTAGCATGAGTTTTTGTAGATGTCTGATGAGAAAAGAGCTATAGGCAAGGCTAACTATTTGTTACTGTTATAGGAAATGGGAATAAAGCATCCACTGCACAGGAAGAAATTAGTTTTGGCAATTAAATCAATAAATGCAAAACAAGATGAGAAGTCTGCACAACTAGATCATATCTGGGTGACACGTAAGTGTTTGAAGAATTGTGGAATTGTTTGGGAAGGGTTTTTCTATTCAGCTGAGCAGGAATGAAAAGCTTTTAAGTATTTTCAGATCAGACGAATAGTTCTCAGAGTAGGTGATTACAGGGTTTACTTTTTTACCTGCATATGCTATAGAATATCAACTGAAAGATAGCACGGGGTAGCATGCTTCAGCACATAGCATTAATATTTGGATGCCTTCCATGGTATGTGTGTTTCTTGAAGTATTTCAATACTTCCCTGAAATGCGAATGGCAGAGTTGCCCTTGGTAGGTCCCCTGGAAGTTGCACAGTGTAACTGTGGGGTTACTTGAAGTCAAATATAACGCAAGTCTTCATTCTGTGGAAAATTTTACCATTGTTGGAATTTAATGCTCTTAAAAAGATGACTGGTAACTGCTTAAACACAGAGCTCATGCAGCCCACCCCCCTCTTGAAGGAGAATGAGTGTGTGTGGAGGGGGGGGGTATTAATCTAGCAGGAGCTAAATTATGCTGCAGAATCCATGTGTCCAGTCACACACACTATTTAAAATATCCCAGGGCTATTATGGACAAAGCTGTTTTGGTGGGAGTTGCTTTTAGGCTTCCACTAAGAGTCTGTCCTTTTAAAAGGAGAAGAAGTGCAATGAGCTTCCTGAATGCCTCAGAGATGCCTGCCCACACGTGAAGGGCTTCATTCTCATTGATCTGGGTTGGTTTACACCCTGTTCTTCTGTCCGCAGGATGGCTTGATGATATTGGTTTACCTCAGTACAAAGACCAGTTCCATGAGTCCAGAGTTGATGGAAGAATGTTGCAGTACTTAACTGTGGTAAGCTAAAATCCTTTTGCCTCAGTTTAACCAGACTCTGAACTTCAGAATGCGCATGAATGGGAGAATTTTCCTTTGAGTATGAGCAGATAAGGAATTTTTTGCAAGCCAAAAATGGTGGCAGTAGTAATTCATTCATGTTGTTTAATGCATGATTACTATTCCAAAGACAAATAAAATAACTAATAAGGAGATGTTATAGCTGGCTTCTGCAAAAAAAAGCTTTCTTCCACTATCATACAATGCACCAAGATTAAAGGTAAAATGACCTATTTTACATGCAGCTTCTGGAGTGTTTTGTTCTCCTCAGACAGTTAGCAAGAAGATACAATAAGTTAAAGATGAGCAACATATCCAGTAACCTGTAAAGCTCTGACCAAACTGGCAGCAAACCATACACATAGCTGCTGTGTTTTATTATACAGTTTCCCTGCCCAGGTTTGGATAATTAAATATTTAATTCTGCTCCTCTGCCATGAAAACAATGAATTGTTTAGCTGGTATCAAAAGTACAGCCTTGTCTATTCTGCTTGAGGAGCCTTTGCTATAGAAGCATGAGCCCCACTGTTCTGTTTTAGGTGGACATTTGCAGCTGCAGTGGTCCTACCTGCAACAGGTTCTTAGCCAGACAGAAACAGTCCAGGTAGTTAAAGTATCCATGACACTCCCACTTCCCCCCTCCCCCCTTTTTTTTTATTTTTACTGAGTAAGCTCTGCTTCCCATTTTATCCAAGACTTACTATGGTGTGATGTAAAAAAATCTCAAAAATATAAACTGTTATTTCAGCTCAAACTGTAGTTAGTGTGGTTTATATGAAACTACATAGCAAGCTAAAAATCTTCTTTCTTGGGGAAGGTACCTGCTTTAGTATACATTCTGTGCCTCTTTTACAGAATGACCTCCTCTTTCTGAAAGTTACCAGTCAGCTGCATCATCTGAGTATTAAATGTGCCATTCATGTGCTGCATGTCAACAGTTTTAACCCCCACTGTCTACGCAGGAGACCAGTTGATGAGGTAAAAGAATATTTAAGTAATTTAATTTAAACAAGCACCAATTATCTTATTCCAGCCAAAGGGGACAGAAAATTAACAGTGTATAATAATACTCCAGTCACTGGGGTATTATAATATATATAGCCTCTAAAGCAATAGTTACATTGCTTTCCATCTCTGGTATGCAACACGCTCCCTGGTAACAAATCTACTCAGGTTATAAGTGCTTGAGCCTCTTACTGGTTGAACCTCATGCATTTCCCTTTAGAAATTATTTGTTCAGTTTTAAGAAGTTTGTTCAATTTTTAAGAGAATAAGTTGGAATGCTTTTTCTTTGGCTCTCCTAATTAAATTGTCAAAGACTGAAAGATTTTTGTCTTACTTGGTCAGCATAGCTTATTCTTAGTCTTTATATTAAATGACTTGATAATAATGCTGTTTTCAAAATGCTCCTTTTTCCACCTGCATCTGTAGTGTCTATATTCTACTGTTTGATGCAGAATAAAGGGTTTCATCCATACTAGAATATGCCCGTTATCTCATCAGAGGATGTTTGAGAGCTTTGAATAAAATCAATACTTTAGAACTGGGGAAATATCGCTAATTAGGGAAGAGAAAGAACAATGCATTTATATCTGAACTGAGGATAGATATTGAGAATGTGCACTGACAGAGCAGGCTATACTGTCATCATCTTTTCTGGTTACTTTAACAGAATAACGTTTCACCTTCTGAAGTAGTTCAGTGGTCGAATCACAGAGTGATGGAATGGCTCAGATCAGTTGATCTGGCAGAATATGCACCAAATCTTCGAGGAAGCGGAGTGCATGGTGGCCTCATTGTGAGAATTCTTTTAAACATTTTACTGCGTGTGTACTTAAAACTGACAGACTGTACTACAAAACTTAATTTATCTTGTGTTTGTCAAGCAGGAAGAAACAAATACAGACATTTGCAATCTGACAGCATGATCAGGCTTTAAGAGTCTCTAGATCTGATCCACGCATATAAAACTGTTAAAACATTTTTTATACTCAAAGCTGAGCGGTGTACAAGTGTTTCATAATAACAAGAGTATGCTTTAAAAAGAAGTTGTACTATGGGAAAATTACTTACTGATAAAGTATCATTAAGAGTTTCTTTAAATGGTTTTAATAGAATTCTGAGCCAACAGCCTGCCACAGTAAATAACTTTCCTGAATCCACAGCAGTCTGGCCAGCAGTCAGCAATGAGAATTTGTTTGGATTCAATACTCAGCTACATATATTTCACGTTAAGTCAGAGTTCTGAAATATTGTGATTCTAGTGTCTTGGATTTTTTGCAAAAATTAAATAGAAGAATGTTCTGAGATTAAATTTGTATTCTCAGAGTAGTACACTGGTATAAGAATAGCAGAAAATTCTGAAAACAACTGTGTTCAAACAGTTGGAAAGGTAGTCTCTATTTTCATGCATTTCCCATTCAAACCCTTGCTATTGCTAGTGAGTTATAAGAAAAGAGAAATCTCTCTCATAAGCACTGTAATGGTTTTACCATTGTGACTATTTAAGCATATAAAAAATAAATCTTTTGCCCTTTTTTTAATAGATTCTCGAACCTCGCTTCAATGGAGACACACTGGCAATGCTGCTGAACATTCCACCTCAAAAGACCCTACTGCGACGCCATCTAACAACCAATTTTAATGTATTAATTGGACCAGAGGCACAACAAGAGAAGAGAGAAATAATGGAGTCAACAGCATACACACCTCTGACCACCACTGCCAAAGTTCGGGTATATTCTGCTTTCTAAAATGGAAATTTTTTTTTACTCTTTCCTCTTTTATAAAGAAAATAAGGGACAAACATGGGAGGGGAAAGGTCTGTTCTGAGAGAAATTTTAAATTTTCCTTAGTTCTGGATACCAAAACATTCAATTCATATCTGTTTAAATCTGCTTTTGAAATAAGCACGCAATCCCTTCTGTCTTTTCTTATATAAAGTTTCCTTCTAAGTATATTTAAAATTAACTGCAACTCCCAATTTGAAAACAATTAAATGTTTAGTTCAGAATCCACTTACTTGAACTAAGCAGTAAATCAAAAAGGAGATGAAACTGAATGTTTAAAGGACAACCTAATTTTTCTTGTTTAAAACTTGTTGTCTTTCATTTTAGCCGAAGAAACTTGGATTTTCACATTTTGGAAACTTAAGAAAAAAGAAATTTGATGAATCAACAGACTACATTTGTCCTATGGATACAAATCCAGGTGCTACCAATGGTACTCAAAAGAACTATGGTGGATACAAAAGACTTGGTCCATTCACTGATAGGGAATTGGATAAACTGGATCAGGTGGGACAAACAGACTGATGCCATTCTCATCTCATCCTCTCCATGCATTCCAAAGCTTGCAAATAACCTAGTGCTAGCATATCTGCTACAGCCGCATGAACTCATTGAGAAAGTATTGGCTATGGACACTTGAAAAGAGTTCTATACTGAGAAGGTCAGGGTAATTTTTTTAATCAACGTAAGCATAAACTCATCCATCTTCAAGCCCTTTTTCAGGAATATAACACCTTTACACTACGAAGATCAATGTATTTTGATAGTTAAGGTGGAGGCTGCAGTAAACACAAGACTTTTGTGCTTCCAGTTTTCCTAATCTATGAGTATGGCACACAACTTTTTTCTTTATCTTTCTTTATGGGTGGTTTTAATGTAATAAATTTATCAAGACTAATTTGTACAGAGGTATCAAGTTATATATTAAAATACAACTGGACTGTACATTTTCAACAGACGTATTAATGTGCCCAACTGAATTCTTTCATTAAGTACAGTGGGAAATAATTATGCTTAAACAGTATATATAAAAACAGTGCATCAGTAATGAAAAAAATTATTAATAAACCAATACTTGAATAATTCAGTTTTGTTACCTAGTAGTCAGACTGTGTCTAGACATCATACAGATAAATGATGAAGACTAAAACCCATCAAACTTCATTCAACTTTGCTGCAAAATTTTGTGTAAAGGGATGTAAACCCTGAAAAACGGAGCCCCTTGATTCTTGTGTGTTGACAAAGTTCACACAAGCCTCTGAGGCAGCTAGGCTAACCTGTCATATCTCCAGTGACCTTAAGTGAGATATGACATTTTAAATCTAATGAGAGAATGGTCACAAGATTGAAAAGACTAACTGTGAAGGTCACTTTTTCATTTGCATGGTATACTGCATCTAACATCACATTTGTATTCATTATCTAACCACTGTCTTTTTCAATGTACTTCATGTTTGTTAGTAAAATAAAGTGTTGTTTCTAAGTAGAGAGTACCAAATCCTGATGGGATTGAACAGACATACTATAATTTAGTATGGATGTCCATTACACAGCTTAGTGGTGTACGTGAGTGCATTAACTTTGAGCCTATGGCTTACTACATGCAGTTGTGCAAGTTTTAGAAAAATACTGGATCTTTCATTATGACAGTAGTCTTTCAATTAAGCATGATTTCTTAATATGCGATCAAGCAGTGAAACCGCGATGCCCTAGAACTGATGATCTTTAATGTAAGAATTGGTAGGACTGTGCCACGAAGGACTTGTATTGTCTATTCAGGGGAAGACTATCAAAAGTATCTTAAGTGTTTCATCTTCTGGAAAATACTACTCTTCACTGATAATATCAGTTAAGCTATTTATTTTCTTGTGTGAATTAGATCTCCAGTTTCACGGAATATGTCTGTCTTAATCAGGATTCACTCTTCCCATCATAAATGCATTTTCACCTACTTCATAGCATGGAGGCATTTTTGTTAACATATAACTTTTTGAAATGTACAGAAATCAGAGTTTTTAAAAGTACTGTAATTTCATTTGTAAAGTCGGAGATACCTCCTAAACATGCACATAGAGTGAATAAAATTGCACATAATGTCTGGTTTGATCTAGTTGCTGAATACTTTTACAGATGGAACATTCAGAAGGAACAGTAATGCAAATAGGGGCTCTTTCTCAAGGCATAAACAATCTTACGGTATGTACCAATTCACTCTTGTTTTAAAGTCAAAAACATATTCTGCTAGAATCTTTCAGTGAGAGTTGATTGTTATTGGTGGTGCTTAAGAAAGAGTAAGTGGGTCAGCATTCTTGATGCATACCTCATTATAGCCTGGCTACCCTGTCACAGTCCAAAAAAGAGTTTTCACTTCTAAAAGTAAGCCTAAATTTATCTTACATTTCTGCAATTAAGTGTTCATGAACTCTACTTGTCTCTTAGACTCAGTGACAGATATTCATCCACCTTAATGCTTATAATTAAACGCAAACAAGGCTATTACTGATATGTAATTTTTCAAACATTTTTGTAAGTAACCACTGATCCATGCCTCAGTCAAAGCAGTCTTGCAAAGAGGTATAGACTTGATGATAATTTGTATGAGCTAAAATACAGTGAAAAAGAAATCACTACATTGATTCCTGACTCAATAGCAGCTGATTTAAAAAAAAAAAAGTTAATTCTCTGAAAGGCATAATGAACAATTACATAACATAGTTGAGTCACATGTCTCACACAATCTCTGTGAGAATTTCCCCAAGCTAATAATAGTTTCACTATTTTAGGCTGCATTCAAGAGATTCCTTTTAATTTTGTGTGACTCTAACCCCCTCTGTTGCGAATCAGATCTCATTACAGTTGGAATTCTTTAACAAACTATAGGCCTCTAGCTGAATATTCTTACTGGTTCACATCTTTTTGTGTTTTCTCAGAATATGTTAAGTCAAGATGAAATGCTGAATGACAGCAGATTTTTAACACCTACCTTTGAAGACTGGAGATGATGTTTCAACATGACCAACAACACTAATACCTCATGCCTGTCCAGAGGGGTGGCTCGGAGAAGCTTGATGCTGTGGTGCAGAAAAGCTTTAGCTCTTTTCTGTCAATGAGACTTACCATATAGCATCTATTATTGCTAATGTAGCAACACTTTACAGGTAACTCTCCTCCACACAGTTTTCCATATTATGTGAAATGGGTGTTAGGAAAGAAAAGTGGTGCAAAATTGTTTCCTATCCAGAGTTTGGAAAGCCAAGAGTGGCAAAATATTTTACCCTTTTATTCCATCTTCTTTTACACAGTATGTTTATGTACTGTTATATGAAAGGTCTTTTATAATTTTGTATTTTTATAATTAACTTTCAGTGCAGGAATCATTAATATTCTATTGTACCATGTAGGCTATCAATCAGAACCACCTAGAAATTCAGAGAGGTGCTAGGGAGTGCAGCTGTAATGGTTTACTAAACTGTTACTGCAGTCTGGCCAGAGACTCTTTCCCATAAAAGGATTTTAAGTTTGCATCCCTTTCATTATTAGCACATGTCCTGCCCTCTCTTTCTCTCTGAGTGTAGTGTACAGACTATTCATCAAGCCCTTGATTTTATCAGGAAGAGGATGACAATCGTGTTCACAGATTGTTACCCAACTCAAAAGGTAAAAGGTACTGAACAAATACAACATGAAGTGTCATGTTAACTTCAGGACTACCTGGAAAATGGATGGACGCCAAAACTGGCTCTTCTTTGAAAGTGAATTTTTAAATTGTGTGATTTTTAAATGAGTACCAACATGTTTGTGGATCAAGGAGCAACCACAACACTCAGCTACCATAAAATGTGCATTTAAAATATCAGAATGGTGTTCACCGCTCTCCTGTGGAGTAAGCGCAACAGAATTTGCAGCATGATCCATTATTTAACTAGTAACAGTTCTTTCTTTAACCAGAACAACTGAACAGGTTCTTTCTGTAATTTAACATTTTCTCTAAAATGGCTTGCAGTAAGGTACACATACCACTGTCAGGATGCTCGTATGAGCCTTCTGAACAGTCAAAACAGTTGAGAAATATCTGGCTGGTATGAAACACCACACAGGTCCTCAGGAAGACAGAGATGATAATTAGTCTGCTGTTTTTCCATAGTTATTACTAATTAAACATGACTACGAACAGCCTTCAGGACTGGAGATACCAGTAGAAACACTCTGCAACTTTTGTATGAGAACTGGGAATATTTTTGTAAACAATATTGCTGTTACACTTCAGTTCTCTTTTTCACTCCAGCTACAGGTAGGTTTTCATAGAGTATGTGCTTTATTTAACAATAGGAGACAAATACTATTGTGCTGTGATGTATAAAATGTGACTAGGGAACATCAGGCTATGACCTTAATGAAACAAAAGATTATGTTTCTTTTTAAAAATAGATCTGCTGCTTTTCTACTGAGCTAGGCAGCACTGCAGTTCTGTAATAGAAGAAAATATAGCCTGCAACTACTTACTTGGAGGAGCTTTTCAAGGGTGAAAGTGATTCCTTTATGGCATCAATCACTCATGGCCTTGTTTGACATGTGCCTGTCAAGTGTATTAATAAGGTACCAACAGCGTATCTTACTAAGTAGCAAAAAGCCAGAAAAGAAATTTGCCTGACTGTAAAGCAAAGAATAAGTATGTGTATAGCTGCTTTGCATTAAACTCTCCTTTCTGGCTGCAGGGTGTCAATTTACATATTAAAATAGCCCGAGGGCAGGTGGACTGCTAACCACAACCCTTTCCAATAAATGGGAAATCTCAGGTACTGTTCAGAGTATGCAGCAAGGGCTCTTTGAGAGCTATCCGCAGGACTTTTTAAAGATACCTACCACTCACTGTAAAACCTTTCATGACAGATCTTGCACTATAAGATCAGATTTTAAAAGTTAAATACATGGGTTTTTTGTGATTTTTATTGTCCAAAGAGTTAGAATTAAGGCTATTTTTTTTCAGTCACTGGAAGGTGAAATAATAACTGAAAATTCAAAGGAATCAGAAATCAGTCTATACATCAGCAGACTAAAAACATTTATTAAAAAGTACTAAACATACCAGTCAATTACATCTCTAATCCACCAATGCAATCAACACTAGTTACCAGATCACATACTGTGGGCATTTGAAATAATCTGTCAGGTTAATTTAGCAGTGGACTTATTTGAAGTACGATAAATAGAATAAGCTGCTCTGACTGGGGACAGCCTTCATATCACTGGGATATTCCAAGCAGATTTGCAGATTTCTTTTGATGTATTTATAACTCACTGTGTCATTGTGCTAACTTGGCTGTGAATATTCAGTCTACACAATTTTTGATTTGTTCCTTGTTACATAGTAAGAAATCTTAGTTAGCATAACACAAGAATAAAAAAAATGCTTAATTTTTTTTAACTGTTAAGAATAAATTCTGGATGTTCCTCCATCTCTTGGCTGACTGTGTAATGATTCTAACACAAATATGAGTGACTGATTTCTTATTGGGGATAGAATGACAGTCTGAACCTAAGCAGAAGCTGAATCCCTGTGTCTTTGCATTTTTGCTACAAATATAATTGAAGAAGTACTAAACCATGCCAAATTTTACCTAGTAAATTCCATTGTTTTTGCTTCAGATGAATAAAAATATGTAGTAAACATGTGCCTTAGCATCTGAAGAAACAAGCTTCCTGTCACAGGAATTTTTTTCAGACCTTAAGGCAAATGTAGTATAAAATAAACCCCGAGTATGAATGTGCTGTACTGCAGGTACTGAAGGTGGAAAATCAAATGCTCTATGGCGAAAACACTGAGATGAGACATTAGCAGAGTTTGACTCACCATAACTGACAATAAGAAGGAAGAAGCCCTCTTTTCTCTTAAGCAAAGGAAATTTCTGAAACTGCCAAAAGAGCAAGCACTACCCTTGTAAAGAAAAACATTCAAATGATGTAACATCACTGGATATTCATGCCTGTAAATGCAATTCAGACCTTCCATATGTAGTCAGCAGTGACTGTTTAGCTAAGACTGTTAGAAGATAGCATGAAATTATATAGTCCTCCTAAATAAATTTCACACTAAAGAAAATTTCCATTACACTGATAAAGCAATTTGCACATTACACAACACACTTTTTCAATGATATACTGCAACTTTTTGCTTAGTCCCTGGTAAAGGACTGCAAAATAGCATTTAAAAAAAAAAAAAAAAGACTCCTCTTTGTTCTCACTTTCACAGGGATGCAGTAAAAAATTATCTGTAGAGCACAGTCCTGTAATCCCAGTCCACTTTTATAACCCTCTCAAATTCCATACCCAATTAACAAACCAATGGTTTCAGCTTTGTCCTACCCCTCCAATTATACTTAAATTGTTACATCTCTAATTCTGTGATAATTTTTCAAACTAACTTACAAAGTTAGTCTAAATTACTCACACATAATTCAAGATTATTTCTGAATTTCTTAGTACTAAAACACTCAAAGGTAATCATGCAGCTAAAAGACAGAAATTGAACTGAGAAAAACTGCAGTTACATACCAGTTGTTCAAGCTGAAAATATGCAGTACTTACTTAAGAAAAGGTAGCACATGACATCAGTGTTAATAAGTAAATGTGCTGCTCTTGGGATAGCCTAGTTTGTCCAGGTTGGGCTGACACGCGAACTGAATCATAGGTGGTGGCCCACACATCAGAATAAGTGTCTCATTGCCAGGGGAAGGGAGGTGGGTTCTAATCATGTCCGCAGTGATGAAGCCCGAACTATACTTCCAATCTGAAACAAAGAAATTACACTATTAATTTGAATCTTTGTACAGTCTGAAGCTTATTCTTAAGTGTGTGTATTGTGTTCATGAAGTAGCTGAAGAATCAGTACAGTTACGCCACATTACTGCAAGCAAAGATAAGGTTTACTCTCTCACTAAGCTCAAACCTAGTGGTCCCATTTGAAAATAACAAGCATATGGCAACAAGGATCTGGTTGATAAGGGTCTATGCAGACTTTCAGAACACACAATGCTCTTTCTGCGGGGAAAAAAAAAATACATACTTAACTGAAATTAGACAGAAGGGAGGAATAAACACAAAGAAGAATAAATCAGCTTTCACAATGGAAAGAGGTCACCCAGGGGGGCAGTTGTGGCGGGACAGGTATTGAAACCTGTGTCATTCAACACATTTGTAAAAACCTGGAAAAGAGATCCAGTGGTGAGGTGACATAGTCTGATAGAAGTTCTTCAGTGTAGCAAAGAGCTGATGAAAAAAAAAGCAAAATGACTTCAAGCTATAATACCTTCTATCTGCCATTTTAAGCAAGCCAGGTAGGAAAAAATAATCCTACCTTCACATATAAAACTTTGTGCACTCTAGGCCAATTTATCAGGAGCAATATGTTGCAGTTATGAAAAAAGCAGCAGGCAAAAGACAAATCAAATGTTAAGAAGTATTATGAAAGGACAAGAGAACATAAGCATGTCAGAGGAAAAAACACACTTTGCCCATGTCTTCACTACTGCATGCAGTTCTGATCCTATCATCTCAAGAAAGGACGTAGCAGAGCTGGAAAAGGTTCACAGACTAACAACAAGCAACAAGGATGAGCAAAGGTATGGAGTCACTGCTACGTGGGGAATGCCAGCAATTTTCAGTACAGAAGAGACTATGGGATGGGATGTCTGTAAAATGAGTGGCATATAGAGGGTTGGGAGGGATCTGTTCGCTCTCTTCCAACACAAGAGGAGGCAAAAGCAAACGAAGTCATTCATCACACAGAAGTGTTAAATCCATAACAGACTGCCAAAAGTTCATGTTGGCTCTGAGGAAGAGACAGTAAATCCATAGAAAAGAAGTTCACTGACATTGTCCACTGTCTATATATGTAGACATGTATTTGGCTCAGAACTGAGAACAATTGAGGACTGGAATCACAGAATCACAGAATGGTTGAGGTTGGAAGGGACCTCTGGAGATCATCTAGTCCAACCCCCCTGCTCAAGCAGGGTCACCTAGAGCACGTTGCACAGGATTGCGTCCAGGCGCGTTTTGAATATCTCCAGAGAAGGAGACTCCACAACCTCTCTTAGCAACCTCTTCCAGTGCTCTGTCACCCTCACAGTGAAAAAGTATTTCCTCATGTTCAAATGGAAGTGTCTGTGTTTCAGTTTGTGCCCATTTCCTCGCGTCCTGTCGCTCGGCACCACTGAAAAGAGTCTGGCTCCATCCTCTTGACACCCTCCCTTCAGATACTTGTACACGTTAATAAGATCTCCTCAGAGTATCAAATCCTGTTGATTGCTCTTCCCTATGCATTCACATGCGGCCGTTGCTGACAAAGGTACAGATCTTTGGTCTGACTCAGTTTGGCTGTTCTTATGTCGAACTCAGATCATTTATGACATCTGTGAATTTGAATGTCTACATTCCAAAAGAGATTCAGTAGATTTCTGCTTCTCCCTCCATTTTCAATTCAGTGCGAGACCAGCCCATAGTTCTTTAACCTATACACATGACAGCTGTATCTCATCAGAATCTAATCTAGGCTGTGGCAAAATACAAAGATGTACATGTGAAAATTTTCAAGTATTAAGCAATTTAATTAAACAAAATGGTAACATAACCTGATTCAGCTCTAGTAAGAGGAGCCCAAAGCAGAACTGTAACTTTGGCTGGAAAGTCCAAGAAACTGACACTTATGAAATACATCCAAAGATCCATTGAGTAACACGTGTCTCATCCAAAAAAAGAGTTAATCATTAGGTCTACCTTTTCTACCCATAAGGCCTACCTGGTTTAGGAAGCCAGATGTGGTGTTGGGGTTTGTTTCTGAGGGGCTTTTGGTGATGGCGAAGAGGAGCTTGTTGTTTTTAAAGATGGCGTAAGACTAGAAGATATAGTAACAGCCACTTGAACAAGAGTGAAACTGTGGCTTTTATACAGTGAGGAGCAAAGGCATTCCCAGTGCATATCAGTAGCCTACCTTGTGGAGGTCTGTCCAGGGTATACCACAGTGTGAACTGATCAGGATGCATCTTAGCGATGTCTTCTAGCTCACCTCTCAGTAATATGTCTTTTTCTGTCTGCAAAAAAAGACAGCTATTTAGTTCCAAACTATCTTGAGATGCCCTGTAATATGAGCTCACCTAGCATTCGGCAAGAACAAATGCAACGATAGCTCATCCAAACAAAGTGATTTTTTTTCCCCTTACACAATACACTATAAAACTTGTTCGTAAATTCAGATTACGAGCATTACTCCATATGAAGGAGTAAGATGAATGGATGGATACGGATCTGTTCACACTATCTCCTCCAATACAGGAATTAGGGGGTTTAAATGAAACTATGAGGAGCAATATTCAAAATAAATGAAAGAAGATTGTGGAAACTATGACAGCACTACGCAGTATTTAAAAAGGGCCTCGCAGATAATTTTCTGATTCAGTTTCTCCTCCTTAACACATTTTAACCCAAGGCATTATATTAAGAACCTTATATAATAACCAGTTCTTGCCTCTCCCCCCATACCGATCATTTTAAATATACCATCTCAGGTCATATTTTGTCATAAATGGATGACTGAATACAGATCCAGAGACTCTTGAAGAGTATGCTGCATGCAGAGCAGTATTTTTTCCAGGATTCAATGTCATATCAGTTTCAAAAGCACAGTGGGCAGCAAAAAAGGGGTCCATTAAAGAAGGACAAACAAAAGATTCGGTATATTCACCTGATTAGCAAAAAGAAGGTAACATTTTGTGGAGTCCTTAGGATCCTTTGTGATCTGACGGATCAGCTGCAACATAGGAGTTATTCCTGTTCAAAATAAAGCAGTTCAAAAACAAGCGTTTCCTTTGGTTCACATAAGGCTACAGTTTCAAGTTTTATTGTTTCCTTCCTTCAGTGGGAGCTTACTCTTTACAGGATTACATACTTCTGAACATCTAATCCATGTCAGATGTAGAGGTTGGGAGGTTTTGTTATCACAAATAGATTCAAAAACAACAACAACAAAATCCATGCTTGCATTTGGGGCTTCCCTCTTCAGCATTCTTTATCACATACAGTAACCTCAAAACATACTCCTAAAATATTTTTTTCTCATTGAGACCAAAGCTTAGAGAGGTGAAGTGACTTTTCTGAGGTCACAGAGTAAATCAAGACTGAAAACCCTGTGCTACCTCCCAGCACTGAGCTCAAGCCACCAGAATGCCCTGATATCACCAAACACTTGTGAAAAGAAATAAAAGCCGGATTCTGAATATCTCAGGATTAAAGAGGAAGGAAATCCTCTTTTGAGGGCAATCAACTCTTAAACAACATGACTTTGACTCAAGCATCAAATCCATGCAGCAGTGCAAGCAGTGTCAGGGAACAGCTTAGACTGTGACCAGGAAAGTGTTCTGCTACCAAAGTACAGAGTGTTCGATGCTCCTCACAAGCATCCGTGAAGATCTTTTCATTCTCTAGAGTCACCCTCCATATGATGAGAATAGTTTCACCTGTTCCTCCAGCTATCATCCCAAGATGCTTTACAAACTTCTTCTGTGCTTCAGACTTCTTATCAGGCTTGATAAAAAATGCACCTGGAAGAAATATTCAAAAGCTATAAGTAAATTACCTCCCAAAGAAAAATCGGAAAAAATTGAAAAGCTTCCATGGGAATAAAACACTATAGCCTACCAATTAACTAATTAGGACAGATCTTCTGGAAATGCCGAATGCGCTCAGCACAGCATTAAGCGCAAAGGGTAGAAACCACTTTATGTCTCTGTATATGCCAATCCTAGCTTTGAACAACCAATTTACTCTTTCCCTGTTACCCAGCATCATTTATAACAGACTCAAGGATTTCCACATCACTGCCTAGAATGACACTCAACAACTGTGAACACTAGCGCCATGGATCTAGCCATTTATATGTGTCCACATTCAACAGATTTGTACTAAATCAGCATCAAGGAAGAACGCCTAAAAAGATTAGAATCAGATATGTTGCAGCCCTGCACATTTCGATCAAGCTCTTTATTACTGTAATTCATTTCCAGCTAATGAGACCCTGTTGACACTGGCAGTCAGCTGAGTGACTACCTTCTAGTATTCTGTGTTGAGAAGACCTTGCTGATTTCTGCTCTACACTTGAGTGTGCTATTGCTTTAAAACTGTTATGAAATCAGACAGTCTGTAATTCAATTAATCTCCAGGAACCAAACCAAGTGGCAAGCCCCATGAAAAGTATTCTACGTGAAGAGCATTTGACACATCCAATCATCTTTTAAGAGACCCGTAACCAATAACAAGCCTTCCCAGCTACTCTATAGCAACCAAAGCAGAGCAAAAAAGGCACATCTGTAAAACATGGATCACTGGTTTCCTCTGACATATAATGGATTCAGTGTATTATTCATCATAAAAGCTCTCGATTCAAAAAAGTACTGAGCACTTACACCCCGAAGTAGGAACTTTAAGTGCAAAATCCCTCTTAAGATCAATGCAAAATCTTTTGGTCTTTTACATGTATCTTGAAAGAGGGTTACTTCTCCAAACTTATCATTCCCTCCCAGCCAACTCAAACCTGATTTAATAACAAAACAGAGCTGGCTCACAGTCAGTGGGTTATTCAGTAACAAGGCTGAGATTCCCAGACGGGCATTTTAGGCCACAATCTCCCTAGCTTAAGGTGCATCTGGAACATCTCTCTCCATGTATACATGCTCGAGTTATTTCCAACACAGTCTTCTCAGTGATATGCAACAACAGATTATTCAGATTTAATTATACTTCCTGTGAATTATATTTCACAGGAATGAAAGAACTAAGAGTACTTGTATTCTTAGTACAAGTATGTAGTACAAGTACTCTTTCCCTTCATAACCAGCTGGTCAAGATGTGGATTTTCTCTTTTCCATTTTGTTCAAAAAATTGTCTACAAAGTTGTCAAAGTTTAAAAAACACCTCTGAAAATAACCAATACAAGTTCCTCCCCTTTGCTCTCCCACCTTCCAAATTTATGTCACAGTACCTGCCCCTTTATAGACAAGGAGCCCATTTGGCCCTCTGAAGTCAATAACATCCCCAATCTTCATGTTGTCTAAGTACTGGGACATCTTCCCACCTTCTGGGAACTTGGGATTCACATTTTTGTAGTAGACCTGTAAAAATAATAATTTCTATGATGTCATCCATTATCTTTCCTGTAGGCAATACTACAAACTGAAGAATAATATATTACAGGTCTGAAATTTGGGATTGAGATCATTCTTCGCTCTGTTATCTGTTTGTGCCTTGCAATAGGAAGGAGCCAAAATAAGTAAAATGCTCTGTCATGCACATGTTTCTATGCCCTCTGCTAATAGCCAGGCTAACAGGAGTAGGTGGGAGGCAGATTACGTACTATGCCCTCATTTCACTATTCTTCCAGCAGTAACCTTGTGTTACCCCATTTTTGTAATCTCTCATTCTGAAAATGGCACTGCTGCATCTTTTTCTTTTCATGACTTTCCCAGAGGCTCCAACCATGTGATACCTTTTCACATTTCAAAGCATACTGGAAATATTAAGTAGTTAACAACAATTCACAATACCTGTAACATGAGGAACAGAGAAAACACACACACACACACACACACACACACACACACACACACACAAAAAAAACAGAAACAGAAGAAAAAAGCCTAAGGACAAACTCAATCTTACAAAAGGATTAGAAAATCCATAAATCCTGGGATCAGATCATCCTGCATTCTCTACCTTAAGAGATTTCCCCTGCTTCTGTATTCCAGAGTATATAATTATGGCAGCTTATTATCAATAAACCCATCAATTTATATCCCACCATTACTATCAATAAACCCATTAAAAGAACTTCTGAAGCTTACAGACATACAACTGCAACCTCTCTAGTGTCAGGGAAGATAGCAGGTCTTACTGATCTGTTTTCCACTTACAGCTACATATTAGCAATAAGTATTAGTAGCAGCATAGCCAGATTAAGGGAGAGTGATCACTGTTCATTTTGTTGCTAGAAAAATACTAGGAAAGTTCCTGCAGTATCGCCAAAGGAATGATTCCTTTCTCTATTTCCCTACCTCAGCTACCTCTTTGTGACAGGAAGATTTACAAGACAGAACTTATTTTTCAAGGATAATGTGGAACAAGTTGTTTGCCATGAAGCCATCGTATGTGAAAGAAGATCAATCAAAAAAACCTCTACATTTCACTGAAGTAAAACACTTTCCTTTCTAGGCAAAAATAATTTTGTACCTTTGTACAGTCATCATATCCAGTTAGCAATTTATCTATATTAAAGGAACCCAAAATTTACCTTTATAATTAAATCAACATAACCTTTTGTCTCATCACTGGAAACTGGGGTATAGGCTCGGATCACCAGATTACCATTGATTTTTGCAGAAAGGTAAACATGTTGGCCTAGGGAGAAAGAATTAAAATCTCATTATCTATTTTTCATCCCCTGGTTTCAAACTTTTTTCAGACCTAGAGAATAAGACAAGACAGAAGAACAGGTATTTTAACACCTTAAACACAAGCAATGATGGAAAAAATCTTTACAATATAAAAGCTGTATCAAACATCTATTCTCTGTTACTTTTACCTAGCCTCTGAATCTAGACAGAAAAAAAGTTTCTGTAAATAGCTGCACAATCCATGATTTTCATAGCACATTATTATCACAGCATACATCACACATGCACGTGTACACGCTCCTCCTCAAAATAAGAGCCAAAGAGCTGATTCTTTTCTCCAGTCACAACAAACTACCAAACTACATGGTAAATCTCCTTTATTTTTGTCCCTAAGAGATACTAGTTGTTACCCAAAGGCTGCTATAGATAATCAAAAAAATTTTGTCTGGCACGGTAAGTTTGGCTTTCCCCAACAGACACTGTGATACTGTTTTGTGTTACCTTACTTTGTATTATGTATTAACACCAGATATGTACTGTTGAAAAAGTAATCTATTTAATAACTATAACTTCTATAGCTTTTTTCCACTTTAAACAGGCAGTCAGCTGAGGGAACAAAATTTTACTAATTAACTTCCTCATGTTACACTTCCTCTGGTGTAAACACATGTTTTTTATAATCAAAGATACTTTCTGGAAACTCAACCACATAACATCCTTATAGCACCTACTTTGTGGGATTTTCTATTCTATAAATAGATTTGGTATTTAACTAATGAACATGTAGGATTTGGATTAGTGCTGCTACCCAGCTTGGTAAGTGTCAGTACAGCTCTTGTTCTTTTTTCAGAAACAGTCCGATTTCTGGAACACAGGAAAACAGAGGAGAACCAGTATGTTACAGAATCAAGGAAAAGACACTAGAAAGTAGGAAATTTACAATAAAATAGTAATACAAAAAGTTTGTTGCTCATTCACAAGCACTGACTACGCTTTGAGTTCTGCTGTTCATGTATACATTAACACAGTGAAAGTAAGGATGCATCAGTTCACGTATATAAAAAGTAAGTATTATGGTCTAATAGCAGCACTTTCTCAAAGCAAATTTTCCCAAAGATTCTGCACCAAGACATCATGAACAAAGCCTTTGGCCCACACTCTTTCACCACAGCTCCTGTCTCCATAACTGCAGGAACATGACCTAACTAACAGCTGCTGCTTCCACAGCAGCACTGAACTTGTATCCCTGCTCACTGCTGTCCCCAGAGTGCCTAACTCACCAGCCTAATGCTCCAGCACGCAGTCTCTAAAGGTACCTGTTTATTTCTGATGAGTAAGGGATCTGAAACACCTTGCCAAAACTAATCTCCTCAGCCAAATGGCATTAATCTACAGGGTCATATGTAAAAACAAAAAGTAGGAACAGTGCCATCAGAAAATACTTTATTTTTTAGCAAAATGATCCTGGTAAAAAGCAGAAGGCTAAAATCCCCAGAGAGCAATCTGGCTTGTGTAAAGTTTCAGGATCTTATTCCAACATTCTTAAGAATAAACTTGGGACAAGTGCAAACACGCACTGTGAAGCACTTCTCATACTCATTTACCATTTGTCTGGTTACACAGACAGTCCAATTACGCTTTCCCATACAAGCCAAAAGAGAGCCTTAAGAAAGACTGCTGCTCTTGACAGGCAGCATGCAAGAAGGATGTGCTCACAGCGTGGAAACAGGAAGACCTGGATGCTTGCAATACAGCAAGCAAAGCTGTCAAGCACAGTACAGGACAAACAGGCCTACATTATCTGCCACATTTGCAGATCAAAAAGGGAGACTTGCCCCTACATAGATTACAGTTAATTTAAGGTCCAAGGTTCAGTGCCACCACTTTTTCAGGGCACAGAAAACTGTGCCAATCCCAGTCCGAAATTAACTTTATGCTACAGAAGGCAAGCCAAAGTTGGAGGCATATATAAAACAAAGGTAAATGCATGCACAGAAAATGCTCTGAACATCGCAGCATCTTTTACATAGAGTAATCATATTTTCCCCATTGCTCTGCATACATTATTTACGAGCTTCCAAGGCAGAAGAGTTGTTCTTTCTCATCTAAGGGTGCAACTGTATTAGTCAAAAGCATGAGTACAGCTAACAGTAATATATCCATGAACAGCTTCCAACCAGCTACTCTGAGCAGTGCCAGCACATGGGAGCAGCAAACACAATTTGCAAGAGTACATTTTGGGCAACCTCCTCAGGTCTCCATTCTATTACAGCTATATTACTGTAAGCACCTGCTAGCTACTATAATTATTACAGCTAAGGTACAAACCCAACTGAGGGCACCACAGACCAAAAACAGAATGTATATAAGAAGTATTAACAACCTGGACAGACACCACCCTGTTTATGTCCTGACCAGTGGGTAATTCAGGCCCCAGTTCAGTTTCACTATTCTCATTCTAAAACTAAACCACACAACTTAGCACAAGAATAATAAAGTGCACACAAAAGATAAGAAATATGACCCACAGTGAAATCTAACATTTCCCTCTGACATTGTAGCTTTCAGATACAGTTTTTAACTCCTTGCTTTGCTGAGCACTAAATTCCCGTCTTCTTTGGAGAGGAAATTAGAGGACCTAGAGCTATGAAAAGAGATATAAATCCTAAAATCATAAATAAAAGTAGAGACATGTTTCAGTATTTACCTACAGGCAATCCTAATACATTATCTGGTGAAGGTAGCCCAAACCGGAATTTCTTAGTATCATGACTAATTTCCTAATGAAAAAAACAAGGAGATACAAAATGAGGTCACCCTCAAAAATCAATCTCAAAACCAACATGGTATGTTTTGGTGAACCTGTTCTTTGTCAGTATGCAAGGAAGGGATGCAGAAATGGCTTTGAAAATAAAGTTTAAACAGTAAGTTTTAGAGCCCAAGTCTTTTCCTCTTCAATAATGAGTGACTTTCGCCTGATTCTGCAATCCCTATAGCATCTTTACGTAAGCAAAGTATGTAAATCCTCTCTATTACCCAAGGCCATTAAGCACATTTCACACTTTGCAGCAGAGGCAAGACACAGCATGCAAAAGCACAGGTTGCTGGGCTCATCTCCCTTTGATGCACATCAGACAGCAACCAAGGGAGAAACATGGCTCCGATTTAGGATTTAAACACACAGAGAAATCAGTCCAACCTTTTTTTTGAAGTAATTACAGAAGCATAGCGTAGGCATAAAAGTTTTCAGGAACCCCCGGGTAACATCTCACCTTGGCTGCAGGCTCTCACCACCGCCCTCTGAGGGCAAGGCACGTTTCTCTGGCTCCCAGGCCCGGCGGAGCCCGCGACCAACCGCCGCCAACCGCCGCCTCCCCTCGGCCAACGGTCCGACCAACCGCCCCTCCCGTCCCGCGCCAACGGTCCGACCAACCGCCCCCCGCCCCGGGCCGGCGGTTGGCCGCGGTGGCGACGCCCCCATCGCCCCACGGCGGGGCTGCGCGGGGCACCTCTTTGTCCAGCAGCGGCAGCGGGTATTTCGCGTGCGGGTCCTGCAAAGTGACGGGGCCCTTCCTCCTCCGCCCTGCCCCTCTGGCCAGGAGCAGCAAGGCGGGCGCCGCTATCAGGACCACGGCGATGGCCACGGGGGCATACTGCAAAAAAAGAGCAGGCGCGGCCGCGGCGGTCAGGGGCAGCCCGCGCAGGGGGCGCGCAGGGGGCGCGCAGGGGCACCCCCGCCGCCGCCGCCCGGCCCCCCTCGCCCCCTCCCCTCCCTTCCCTGCCCGCCCTCACCCCCAGCGCCTCCATGGCGGCCGCCCGCAGCAGCCCCGGGCGAGCGCCGCTCCCGCTGCGACCCGGCCCGGCCCGCCCCCGGCGGGGCGGCACGAGCGGGGCCGGCGGGCGCCGGGGCAGGGCTGGCCGCGCCTGCCACCGCTTTCAGAGCCGAGCCCTGCAAGCAGCCAGCCCCACTGGGCATAAAACCGGGGACAGAAAAAGACACAAATCCAATGAACACGCACTCATGGCTACCGTTCTTTTTCCTCCTTTGCAGTCTCTTACCTCAATTCCCATTGCCATCATGTCCAAGCAGCAGAAAACAACTGATGCAGGAGTTCTGGTCCACTCCCAGTTTGCCAGTCTGTCCTTTAAAATAACAAAGTCGAAGCCCTCCAGGCAAAACAGCATGCAACCTGATAATCAAACAACAGAAAGTTCACAAGTAAAGAGGGTATCTTTCATTCAAGCCACAAGTACATTCAGGTAAAACTTGTTTTCATGCACAAACTTCCTCCCTCAAGACTGCAAATCCTAATGAAAGACCATTAAGCCTGCATCAAGATTAAAAGTAAGGAGTGCATTACAATGCGTGGGCACCCAGGGAGAGGCAGCGCTCATTGCCTGGCTTTGCATTTGCTATATTCTCTGCAGATTGCATGTTGCAGTACAGTCCACAGTCCATGTTGCCAAATACTGCCACTGCCAAATATTGGCAAACAAACAATTAACAAGGAAAGGAACCAGGAAAAGGAGGCAAGAAAGCTCAACTTCAGCCCATGTGGTGGGGGGGAATTATTTTCTATTTTCTTCTCCGTTCACTGGGCAAAAAATTTACATAGTGACAAGCAGTACTAACATATAACATTTGGTATCTATGGACTTCAGATTGCTCCCCCCAAAAGCATGAGACTATCATTCCATCTAGAGAGTGCAGAACAGGAGCACAGACCTGGTGACACACAAAAGTCAATTAAGAAAAAATACAAGTCTCTGAAGTCCAAGTCCATGCCGCTAGGTTCAGATTAGTTTATCTAAAATAAAAGCATGCCCATAGCACACCAACATCTTTGTAAGGAGGGAAAAAAAAAAAAAAACTGATCAAACCTATGGGGAAAGAATGCCAGAAATAACTTCACAGTGTACCAAGTTGTAGACATTGGTACAAGAAGGAAATAAAATAATACATTTGATGTATTAATTTTTGAAATGCTTGTATTGTGACTTCTAAAAAGAACTGAAAGAAAAATATATTCAGTCTCCTGTGTTACTGAGTATGGAAGGCCACAAGATTTACAGACACCATTCTTTTTAATCCTTTTGTTACCACTGGTTTTTCTCACCTGACTTCAAAAGCAAGGGAATCAAAACCAAAATATAATTCAATCCTCTGTTATGCAGGCTGCTGAAAACAGAGAGGCTCAGAGGGGTGTGTTATATTTCTGTTGAAGCAAATGAACTCCTTAAGTCAGCGTCACAGGTGGCCACTATCCTCAGAATATCAAAACTGAGCCCAGGAACTCCAGGCCTGAACCATTTTCCATGATTACAGGTACTAGATTCTCCCACCGAGGTGCTATGACCTCATATTTTCTTACAATAAGGTAATGGTACAGCTGGCAGCAGCTTTCCTCAGTGATGCTACCCTATATCCATGTGGCAATAAGCCACATGGCCTTTCTGAAAACTCAGGAGAGTAAACACAAAAACAACAGAAACAAGAAACATTCTTATTTTTCAGAATTTATCCTGAAGCCCACAGTATTTTTGTAATTTTAAAGACCGTTTTTAAACTAATTCTAAAGCAGGCTTTTAAAGCACATCTCCCCTTTCCAACAAAAGTTACAAAAATGTTTTAATAACTAAACCTGCAAAAGCTATCTAGAAGGTGTATCGCTGGCAATGTGTTTGGACTCCCAGCATGCGCATGCATGCACACATACAGAGCAGGCCTACCATTTCTAAGCAGGAAAACTTTTGGTCAACTTTTTGCTTGTGTTAACTAAAGGTCAGAACAAGATTTTTTTTTTGTACATAAACTTTTATTCTAAATATTTTGTTAAGTGCAGTGCCAGTGAACAATGCAATGAGCCTTCATTTGCTTCCATACAATGTTACAAAGATGACATTTCACCATTATATGCCAAAAGATTATTTTTATCCAGATTTTAAGCACTCGGGGAACCTGATTTGCTTTTAAGACTAGTATCCCACCTTTTGACTGTGGGGTTAAGAAACATCTCATGCAACTGTCAAGTAATTAAAGTGGGGTGAGTGGACTTTGTGTACATGGGAATCAGGTTCTGGTCATTGAGTACAAGAAGTTCTAGTTATATACACATTTTTTAAATTTTTCCTGAGTATTTTTTTCACATGACTTCTTTGACTCTAGCAACATTTTCCAAGCATCCATTGAATTAAATCAAATCCATAATCCATTGTGGCACATGCCAAATGCCCTTCTTACACAGTGAACAACAGTAATGCAATACATTGTAAGGTGTAAGTACCTGTCTTACATCTTTCAAATCCTTGCACATTTTGCACAAAAAGAATTGTATTTGCAAAACATCATGCTATGAATATAGATTAGCTGTGTGAATGCACATTATTAATTAACACACATTATTAATTAATGCATATTATTAATACAAATGTCTTAGTCCCAAATTCATTCCTTTTATTTTTCTTAAGTCTTGTAAATTATATGCAAAAACAATAGGTTGTAAAAGCATATGAAATAGTAACTGCCATCCTATATATTTGTATAGCATAGAGATATATCTGCTGCTCTCTCAGGCCTGAGCAATAGAGACCGATTTAACTCTGGTAGTAACAAAAAGGTATGCAAGTCTCCCAGCCCATTTATTTTCCAGCAGAGATCACTTATTTTTCCTGAAAGACAGTATCAAGTCAAATTTGATTTTGTAAAAACTAAAATACAATTCCATTACATGAACTCCATTGGAAGTAGTTGTTTATTTTTTAATTAGATTGCATTTGCATCACAAAACATTTCACATTTGTGTTACCACTAAAAGGTCCTGGCTGAAAAGACACAACAAACAAAAGCAAAACTAGACTACTTGTAAAGCCGTACTAGGAGACTTATGAAAAGTCAACATCGTATAATCAAGCAAAAAGTAAGTACCTTAACAATCAAATCACATATAAATAAAGTGACATCATCAATTTATCAGGCTATATGCACTACATTAAACAGGTCTAGCCCAACTGATACACCTGCAAGTCTGTCACCCCCCTTCTCCTTTTTTAAAACCTGAACACACCTACTGATATCCTTGTTTTAGATTAATATGCAGACAAAAACTTTACAGGTACTTTAAGTCATCTTGTTCCTGGTAGGCAAAACAGAATCAGGTCCAAGTGAGTAGACACATCTGCTCCCAGCAAAGTTAAACTGATAACATTTGCTAATAGCAACTGCCACTATAGTTGGACAGCAGTCAACTTCCACAACGAAAAATTGCAAAGGTTATTTTTCCGTTATTCCTTTCCAAAGATCTCTTCAAAGAGCTCATCAAAGAAAGAACATGCACAATCTACCAGGAATTTAATACAGTTGTGCCTTACACTTAGTCTTTGGAACTTATCTGAATTTGTCCATAGTCCTTCCAGCATGAAGTGTCTTCTAGTTTCACAGAAAGCACATGCTCCAGATTTTTTTGTGAGCTTTTTTCTGAAACTTTGCAATGGAGAGAAAAAGCTAGTCAAAGAGGCCTACCATATTCATTTGGGAATAAACTTAGAGGCAAAGAGTTTTTTTTTTTTTTTTTTTTTAATTTGGCTGCAGAATAAAATTATATATTTAAATAAATTAGAAGTTCTAAACTAATGTCATCAAAAGAACAGGATTACTGGCCCCAAACTCTCATACTGGAAATACATCTCTGAACACTTTGGCAGTAATATTAACAAAAGCAAAATGAGGTATTTTAATTCTATTCTATTTATTTTCCAGGCCATTGAGTCAAAGGACTTTTGTTACCTATTGTGCAATCACACTGATCTAGTTTTTAAACACTAAGACCAGGCACAGCACCATTTGCAAAGATAATTGGAACATGTCATCACAATTTCTTGTGTAAGTAACCATTTCGGCATTAAACAAACAGCTATTTGCCTTTAAGTGTGCTCAGTTTACAGTGCGTGAATGTGAATTACACAGTACCTGCTTAATTATATCTATAGTTTAATTAGAATATTTGTCAGTTCTTGCATGGTGCCAGAGGCTCTTGGCCTGGAACGCCTGTATTTTCAAACACTTTTATCTGTTTGAACAACAAGGTATTTGTTAAAATAGGAAATAATAGAGACTGTTTTCATTACTTAATGAGTGCATCCAACTTCTCCAAAAACTTGAAGAGCTGATGTTAATTTTTAATCAAAATATCAACTTTTCTTCAATCCAGAAATTTGGAATAGAGCAGGGAAAGTGGTTTATATCAGAGGACAACAAGCCAATACCTACTGCTTTGTCAACACATCTGTTAAATTCTGATGACTGTTACTGAAGTCCTGAACACAAGTATTTGGCATCTGCAAAAGATCTCAGTCATTTTCATTTTCATATTCCCTACAGGCACAGCAACATAACACATTAAAATATTGGACAAGTCATCCAGATGTCATTTAGACCTCAGTCAACAGTTCCATTTCTAAATGTGATTAAAAGATCTAAAATCAATGAGCACAGCTGATTTTAAACCATTCAATGAAATATTGACTTCAAAAAATTATAGTTAAAACTTAACCCAATGAACTGGATTCTCTTGTCTCTAAGTCAACCAGAATTATTGCAAGCAATGGAATAAAGTGGGCACACAGTTGATGCAAGAGAAAGGTTAGGTCGAGTAAAGGAAACATATCCCAAACATCCCAGAATGTGGACAAGTTACTGAAAAGATGTAGATGGTTGAGATCACTATTTCCACCCGGTACAGTCCTTACCATACAGAATTCCCTACATTCAAAAGAAGTCATTTAATGTCTAGAAAACACCCATCAGAGAATTTTCATCTTAACAGCAAGCCATGAAAGTCTTTCAAAATACAGAAGCCAATATGTGGGGCTTTGCACTGATGGACAGTTCCACTGTGAAGGCGGACCAGAAGGTGGTCATGCAAGTGACTCTGGGTCACTGCTGAGTTTATCTTACACCTTGAAAGCCTGAGCAGTTTTGGAGGTGCCATCTCTGTTATTACCTCTCTGTCTTGTTATGCCTTCTCTGCATTTGATAGCTTTTATGAAAAGTACAAATTATAAAAAAGAGCCAGAAAAATGAGTATTTTACACTGCACTGCAATTCAGCTTCTTGCTGGAGCAGCTGTTACTATTATCACAAGCATCAGTGGCCAGGTTTCTCAGCTGGTAAATTGTAACACTCAAATCAGTGAGATCAGGCCCATGAGGACCATCATTTAGGCACGTTAAAAATACCCTTTTCCCAGCAATTAGGTTGATTCACATCATTAATCACTACACCATGTTCTTCTGTTCCTCAGTGATTCACTACTACTGCCACTGCCCAGGTCCTCTCAGAGTCAGAGGTAACACTCCCGTTGACCTTAATGGAAAGATGACTGACTAGCCCTTCAGTTCTGTTTTACACAGGTGCTTATTTCATCTCATCTCTGCAGTATTTTATACCCGCCTGTACTGTGTTCAAGGACATGTTTGACATATGGCATATGGTGATTTATCCTCCCTCTCCTTTCTTTTAATACAGACAGACTTTCAGAAGATTTCAAGTAACTGATGTCTGCCCCAAGAACATGCGTGTATGCCCAAAGTCTCAGTTCAGATAAATCAGTAACTTTACTGAAGTAAGCATCACCTACTTTGGAATCTGTTCACCAAGCATGAACTAATACACTCTCACCAAGTTTTGCTTTCAATGATACTTGTGCTTTGGAAGTGTTTTACAACGTTGTCCATCAGAACTGCTGTTTTGACAGTTACACCATGAAAATGGGGAGATCTACAAAAAGGAAAAAGAACAGCAGGGTAAACCTCACAAAGATCATCAAACAAAGGCTGTCAATAAGCTTGTCAAAATGGAGTTGGCTATTGTGTCAGTTCACTCCTCCCTACCTCTTCCTAACCATGAGAAATGAGGCAGCAAAGTAGCAGGAAGGTAAAGCTCTATTCATCAAGAAGAGAAATATAGTAAAGAGAGGAACAATAATACATCCTGAATAAATAAGATTCTCAGAAATGACTACTGATGTAGATTCCTCTCTTTCTGGGCACTCAGCTAGGAATATTTTAAAGAGCCAAGATTTCATGAAGTGCTGGACACCCAAATGCAAAAATGACACCCTGGAAAAGGCCTCAAATAAATCATCTAGCAATAGCAAAAGGATTCACTTAATTTTTTTTTCCATACATACCACTACTATTAACACTCTGCTTGATCCAATCAACAAAAACACCAACATTGGTGTATACTCCTGGGTAGCTCTTCTTTCCACAGCCCAAGCCCCAGCTAGTGATTCCATTAAGGGTGTAAAATCCAGAGTCATCTTCTGAAGGACAAACTAATGGGCCACCAGAATCACCCTATACAAGGACAAAGGGCTCTTGTTACAAGCTAACATCACTCCTTATGTTTTTAAGGCATCATTTCAGCTATGAGAGGCTGCAACTGCTCATATGTTTGGATCTGTATGTTTTTAAAAGGTAGAGAAAGAAAAAAGTTAACCTTTGTTCAAGAAATGTACCTTTTATGCAATATGAGTAATTAAAATCCTACTATTAAGGAGTGTTTTCTCTGTGAATCAGATACAGCCTGTTTGGAAGAAAACAGCTCTTACTGAGGTTTTAACACTCCCCATTTCAGAACACATCTGGCCATACCCCAAATGGCAGAAAGCAAAGGTGATGCGCGCAACTTACTGTGCATGAATCCTTGCCTTCTTCCAGAGGGAACCCAGCACAGATCATCTTCTGGGTCACTTTACTGGGAAAGTTTACGTAATAGCTCTGACATGTGTCAAGCACCAGGATGGGGACCTCAAGCTGATGCAGTTTTTTCCCCTTTTCTCTGTCTTGGAGTAAAAGACATCTTAGAAACCAGCAAAGGCATGAATTAAAAATATAATACCTGCCTCACTTGCCATCACAAACATATAGGATGAAAAATATCTGCTGGGTCCCTTTGGTTTTCTCTCCAACTAGAGCAGGACTACTCTTCACTGTGTATCCTTCAGTGCTTTATACAACCTTTTATAAGGCTTCCAGAAAGCAGCTTTACTCTTGCCCTTTCCAAATGGTCTCAAAAATCTAAATGAGCCGATTGCTTTACTCCCACTCATTTACTTACCTGCATGTCTATCTCAGCATGTACAGGCAAAAACTTTTTAACACCTCAGTTCTCCAGGAACCAAAGTATAGACACGATTAATGTTATGACATACAACACAGTATTCAAGATAAAGCTACAACCTACTCAGCCCTGGAAAGGGCAAAGACTGCATACCTCCTGCCTGTGCACCCCATCCTGTGACAATGCACACCCTCGAGGGCTGAATGGGCTCTTCCTTCGCAGGCAGGCACACCGGGCGCACGTAGTGGTTGAATTCTAAGGGCTCGGTCAGTCGCAGTAAGGCAATATCACAGTCCATGGTGGTCTTATTAAAGCTTGGATGTATAATGAACTGCTTTACTGTCCTTTTCTAGGAAAGCAAGGTCATTGACATTTTCTGAATGACTTTCGAATTTGAGGCTTGAAGGAACTTTAGTTTTATATATTTTCAAGCCATATGTATGATGCCTTAAGAGGAGGAAATATTTAAAAGCAGTAGCTGGAATCACCAAATTCTCATATTAGCAAGTAAAGAATATGCCTCTTGGACATGGATCAGAGAATCTGCAGGAAACTCCATCCAACAAGTGTAGGAAGGGGGTCTTGAAAAAAATGTTTGTCCAGTCTGAGCACAGTGGAAAGCTGTGCCCTAATTATTTCTGCCTTGGTAATAGTCACCAGGAAATTTAGAGACAATATACTTCTCACTCAGGCACCCACCAGGATACTGAGCTTTGGACATCATTACTGGTGAAGGCACAGTTCTGTGCTGATACAATTGGCAGTCACAGAAAAGTGGCTGTGCAAATGAAGATTAAGGTCAGGAGCAGTTTGCTGCATTGGGGAGATTTGAGACAATTTGGAAGATGCATCTACATTAAAAAAATAGTTTCTAAGATTGATTTATATTTGATTATTAAGCATAACTTATAGTACCTGTCTGTATTCTTGCTCTGCAAGATCATGAAGTCCCGTGACCACTGTCCATAAGTCTCTGTATTGTTCCCTCAAAAGAAAAAAAAAAAGAAAAAAGAAAGCTGGGGGGAGGTACATTCTCAGGCTGATACAACAGCATTCATGGAACTTGTGACTCTTATAACCTTCCCCTAGTGCCCTTCTTATTGCTGAGCCAACACCACCCAAGGCCCACACTCTCGTAGAAATCTGTGGGAATCTTCCCACTGGCTTCAAGGGGTGCTTGAAGCATTCTCATGATGGGGCAGTGACATACCTCAAACACAGTGAGCTGGGAGAAAGAGCAGCTTTTAAAGGCTGAGGGTGCCTGGTGCAGAGCACAAGGTCTGCATGGTCCACACCCTTCAGGGACAGTGTTAGTTCCCACCTTCTTAATAAAAAAAGTATGACCTGTAAAACATAACTATTCATCAAATGATACAAAGAAATGCAACAGAAACACTTCATTGCACCATCCACTTTCTTAATCAAGCCCTCTCACTCCCTGAAAACCTGTTGTAACTACCTGATGAAATCAATTGTGTAGAATAATTAAGCCATGTACACAAATTCTGATGTGATGGCAGCATGCAACAAAATTCCCTTGGACTGTGGCTCTCAAAACAGTACTTTCAACACAGCACAACAATGCTTCCAAGATAAAATTTTGCAAGCTAATATTTAGAAACTTGGAAGCCAAAGTCCAAAATGCAAAACAGCATTGGCATTTCAGATTCCAAGTTCTGTGAGGGAGTGGAAAAGTATCCAAGAAACAGAGAACATACGTGTCTAACAAGCCTGTGAAGTTTTGGCTTTGGAAAGCTTCCCCTGATTTTCAAGTAATTCTAAGATTATTTGAAAATGGGCCAGAACACCTAGTATCAGCAATCCTAGGAGGACTCCCCCCCCCCCTTTTTTTTTTTTAAACTTCACTGTTTTAACAACCCAAGACCCAAAGTATATAAAATTTAAATCAATGTACTTGTGATTAATTTGAAACTGGAAACAGTCATGTAGCATTCAGTCTAAGAAATGAAGAATGTAATTACATTTTAGAAAGTATTTTAGAGTCCAGAAGTCACAATATACCCTTTTAGCTTCTCTCAGTAAAGACACAATGAGATCCATGTAATTTGATTCAACAGACTGATAGCTTTTTAATAAGGGAGTGGCATCATCTCTGTACATATAGCACAAAAGCCTCCTGTACGACTTCCAAAAATCCACCAGTTCCAGGAAATTTTGACTTTGTGGATAGGGTCATTCTACTTACAGAAAATCATGGTCTGTAAATGACCCAAATAGAGAAGTTATCTAAGAATAAGTGATGGATGACAAGAGATTTGGAGACTTAATACCTTGCCAATCTCTTCTGAAGTGCCAAACTTAAAAATTTGCTTTTAAAACTCACCTGAATGAAAACCAAGCCTACAGCAGTAGGCTACTACCCAAGCAGCCACTGTGATCCTAGTATGTATGCATGGAGCAAAAGAATCCTATGCTAGCCTAAGCTGCAAGTAAGTGGTAACCAAAACCACGCCGGCCACCCTGGGCAGAACCACCACACAGCAGAGACACTCTGTGCAACCACAGACCTTCCCAGCGAAGGGTTCCTACCACAATACTTACTTAGAATTAAAGCAGTGAGCAGCTGTGACAACCCACTCTTTGGCCAGAACTGCTCCTCCACAGATATGCTCGTCTGAAATCTGTACGCTGACTTGCCAAGGCCATGAGTATGGTACAGCTTCTTCACCTCCAATTATCCTACTGAAGAGGAACCTGGGCTGATTTGAAGGCACTCCACAAATATCATCTAAAACAGAAAGGATTTATATTTCAAAGAAATCTTTGGAGGATGAGATTTGGAGAAGCAAAAAACAGCCCATCTACAAGCTACCCTATAACTTTTCAGGCTTTTTTACCCTTCTTTTTTTGCTAAATCCTACAACTTCCCACACGACAAAGGATCCAAATGTTTAGAGATAGCAAGAGGAGGTGATCTTTGCAAAAACACAGCTTTACCAAGGGGAAAGCAACTGCTTACAAAAGAGGATTTTTAGATCCTATGCTATTTCAAAAGCTTTAGCCTCAGGTGTACGGTGAATATGTAGTCAACCCATTTTCCATAAAGCCCTAGAATTAAAAAGGAAAGTTCTAAAATTCTGGTCATTATTTTCAACCACCCCACACTCTTTGCAATTATTTTCATCAAAGCAGGTAGGTGTAAGCTGACATACAAGATGAAATAATGTCATTGCACTGCTGTAAATGACTTTACAAGCTAAAGAAACAAGAAAAATTAGGTTCTACTATTCTAAAGCTAAAACATAGAAGGGTTACCATTTATCCTCTTATTTCCTCAACACATCTTAATTAAATGTCTTGAGAGACAACTCAGAGTGCATCTATTAGATATTTGGAGACAACAGCATTTTAGTTACATATTTCCATGAAGAAAACTTAACCCACGTTGACTTACCTGTCATAATCTGTGTTTCTTCTGCAGTCATATCCATATCTTTGAATTCTTCACTATTTGAATCCAAAGTATTTAAATCTAGCAAACAAAAATAAAAAAACATGTTATTAGGATGTCTCAAGTGATATTTTTATATTAATCACAAAAGCCCTTTTATTTCCTTTATTTTAATTTCTGCAGGATTAGATTCCTACAGTAGGAATCTGTGCTATCACATCTTCAGATGGTTAAAGCACAGTTTAAACTGCACCAAAATGCTCTTATACAAAACACATCTCTGAGGTTTAAGAGAAATGCACTATTTCTCTTCACCCACTCACTAGATCCTCAGTAGGTTCACAAAGTTCTTTCACTGAAAAGTTTATTAGACGAGAATCTCCTAGAGCAAAATTCAGATTCACTGAAGAGCCCTGCGTGCTGCCTCAAAGTGGCAGACTCCCAAGTTACTTCTATTACCTGTTACATGAACAAAAGAGATTGTAGCTCTGAATCCTCCAAAGGTCTCTGTTTCATCAGAGTGAAAGACAATCAGCATCATACCAGAGGAGCTTAGAACAGGTGCTGGTAGAGCAAATCCACATGACTTGGCTAAAGATGACAAAGCAAAGAATCACAGCAGATTAAAATGTACTTTTACATGATTTTCTCTTTCAGTAGGGGGCAACCAATATTCAGTGTATTCCAGCTGTCACACAGGAGAGTAAAAAATAACTATGCATAACAGAGGAGCAAATAAAAAGACTGAGCCTGAAGGACTGTTTCTGTTTTGTTATTCCTGCCAGTCTGTCCTTGCTCAGTAATTACCTCAGAAAACAAGGAGACTCTTGCATTATTTTACAAGAGACTGTTGCAGTATTCATGCTCATAGGTTGCAATTATGTATGGAATACAGTGGATACTTGATTGCCTTGTTAGCGTTTGGGCACTAACATAAGCTCCACAGTTGACTGTAACAGGTCTTCCTCTCTTTCAGTTTAAACTAGGGAAACTCCAGTAAGGCGGTAAGAATCACATCAGGGCTCATCTGGAGCGAAGAACTGGCCTCTGCAAAGGAGACCACCTGGGTACTTTCTACGCCTGATTGGACTAGCACTGTCACTACAAAAACATGTTATTGTATTATACCCTTTTTTTGATTTACACGAATTCAGAATTGCATTTCAGATAGAATTTAAATACACATCTAAGAAGAATTTTGTGCATTTGCTTCAATAAGTGGAATAGAAGAAGCAGTATTTTTCAAAGTACTCAGACTAGTATCCATAACATCACCTGAGATTCTAGAGGGAAACTACTATGCATGATTTTACACTGCAAAATAGGGTTAGTGGAAGTTATGAGAGTAATGGATCATCCCCAAATCAGCATATTATGTTGAAAATCAAAAGCCAAACCAATTTCCTCCTCTTTTCCTACATCTTCATACACAGTCACAGCATCGTAAGAGCAATCTTCATTCTCTTCTACTTCAAAAGACTGATATGTAAGCTTTAAATAAAAAAAAAAAACAATCTGTTTGTAAAACTTGCAAAGAGAAATTCAAAGACTTATTATCAGGTCTTTAGTATTCTCATCGATTCCTTTAGAATCTGGCATCTGTGTCATTCAGACCTCTCACAGATACGCAGCACATTACATTTGCCAGAAGAATTTGTCATGATAAAATTTAAACTGAGAGATCCTATTTTACTATAACCTAAGGGAGAAATCAAAACACATCTGGCTTTTGGGGCAAAAAGCAATTTCTCCTAACTGCATCCAGCAGCATTATTCATGGTTATGTTGCTAGATCTTGTTTTCCTTAGCTGCACGATTTGGTTGTTGTTAACTAAATAGTTCCCCCTTCCATTCTGTGGATACAAGAAGGGCCCATATTATACCTTGATTACATGGTCTTCAGGTGCACAAACGACCCATTGACAGCCTGCCAGGTTGCTGTAGTGCTCTGGATAGTGCATACTTTGTAGCACTCCTTCTTCAAAAAGGACAGCTAAGGACTCACAGCCAGAATCTGGAAAACCAAAGGCAAACAAAAATGGAGACACAGTGTTTTCCTATTAAATCATTCACAAAAAATTAAAACCCAGAAAAAACTACTGTGATGCTTTCTCACAGGTGAGAAAGAACAGGAAAAGAACAGCAAGCCAAATCCTTCTGCCTGAAAAACACGCAAAGAAAAATTTTCACCTCTGTTCCCAGGCAGAAGAGAGATGCGACCCACAGCTGTAGCATTCCCCCTTTGCTGCAGACAGCCTGCTGCAGACACAGGTACCTGCGTGGGGCCAGATAAGAACAGGGCATGTTTTTCCGACTTGCCCATGTGCCATCTCTCTTTGGAGATGAAAGTGGTGACATTAAACACAGCCGACGCCAGTGGATGCGTCTTCCTGAGGGGCTGTGCAGTGGCAAGGCCCCTCAAGGCGGGTTCTGCCCTACATGCTGCCCTTACACTCTGACAAGGGTAAAAATGAACTGGAAAAGCTAGAGAAACAGAAACACCAGGTCTCTCTCTAAGTGGACTGACCAGACTCAGCAGATAGCCCTTGGGCCTGTTCCCTAGTGATGGCAGACCGCATTCATCTGCACAGCAAAACTGAAAGCAATTCTCCACAACATATACTTCAGCATTAGCTGCCTCCCTCAGGTCCCCTTCCAGGAAAGGGTGCTTGGGCCTAGCAAAGCAGCTTTCATCTGGAAATTCTGCTCACTTGACTGATTTAATTGATAAAGTCTAAAATATTTTGGAAATAGGGAAGGAGATGCGATCTCGCATAAAGCAGACAGAGGAGAGGACAGAAAGTACAGAAGGGCTTTTCTCAAGAGCATCTATCCCAACTCTTTCTGGTATTCCAGTTTCTCCACAATGCCACCTGGCAGCCTAAACACACTTACCTTGTTCATTACATCATCCATTTAGAAAAAGCATAGGAGCTTCCTCCAATTCATTTTCTCATGAAAATTCTTCCTCAGGCCACCACCCAAGAGCACAGTATGGCAGACAGGTATATTACTTAGACTTAGACTTACCAAGAAGAATATCTGATGCAAGAGCTCTGTAGGTCATGGAAAACCCAGTTCCATAATCCTTGTTGTCAGACACAAATTTCAGCCTTACACTATTGGAGCCAATCAAAATAGGTAATGGAAGATCTCGTCCACAGAATTTCCCTGCAATTTATTAGAGAATAACCACTGTTTAAAGTCTTTAGTCATTTGAGAAACCTACAAATACTATTTTTGTAAATCTTCAGACCCAGTACTTGGTTATAAAAATTCAAGAATGAAAAGAAAATTGCCTGTCCTTTCCTCTATATTCTCTATTCATCCATCAGCCAAACTAAAATGGATAGTATTAAAAATTAAAAATCCTTGACACTAGCAAGCCATGCACTGACAGAGTTCCCTACCAGGCATTTTTCCGCTCTTTTTTTCTCCCATCCTCTTATCTCTTATAGATCATATGCTACAATGCATTCAAGATGAAAATGAGAGTAAAATACGATCAACCACAGTGTCCTCTCTGGGTTTATCTGCTATCATATTGAAAGAATACGCTGACAGATCATTTCACAAAATTGGGGAAGAGCAACTCACCAACAAGTCTGTCATCTTTTGAATAGACTGATAAAGAATCATAGTCACAAAATGTTTCCGGCTCTATATCAAAGTGGGAAAATCGAAGCAATATATAATTCCCTTCTGGTACAAATAGAGTCCATACACACAATCTGGAATGACAGATGAGTTCTTGTTCACAAAACTGCAACAAAAAACAGCTACACAGTTACCGTGAATTGTTTCTGGGAGAGACTACATTTTGTCTGCTTACTGGTGGTTTTGATAGAAATGCTCAGGACTTCCAGGAAAACGTAATTCTCCTTCACTGTTGGGGAGTTTGCCATCTGGAGTACTACAAAATGCTGCATTGTGGAGTTAAAATTAAATAGCAGAAATCAGGTTTGACACATATGCAATCATCTGTTACACCAAAAAAATCAAGCATTCAGAAAATAACGAGACGCAAGATTGTTCAGCTGTAAATTGTTTCATGATCTCTGAGTCACTGATGCCAGGTCCTCCCTCTCTTCTCTTCTGCTTTGGAATTATGATTAAGCCATTTTGAAAATAAAGACTTTTGGTGGCAAAAAAACAAGCATTGCCAGTGGCCTACCATGTTTTACTGTGAAAATGGCAGTGCTTTCTTTTGCCTTAAAGAAACAATTTGCCAAATGAAGAATTTGTTATAAATATTTTTCAGAGAGGAAAAATACATACCCAGGATATGAGAAGTGTTCATTGCAGCCCATATATAACAATGTTCTTAGCTGTGTTAGAGCAGGAGACTTTTGCAACAGCCTGATATGGTATTGAAAACACTTCAAAAGAAGAAGCAGAAGCTTTTCTCTCTAGATAAATGTTACTAGAAAATACTATTACTTACAAAAATTACCCTCTCTTGCCTTTCCTTCTCCACACCAGCGTAAGCCAGTAATACATTTAACAACTACACATATGAAAAAAAATTAAGGAGTCATGTGCTTATACGATTATCTTACTAAAACATCTTAGGAAGACCAGAAAAAAGTTTCAAAAAGACACAAACAACACTTAAAGACCCAATTCTCATTGGCCATAGCAAGTCAATATAAAACGACCATATCTCCAAGATCATCTGCCATCTCAGAAATCTCATTCTAGATTGCTAAAACTGAAATTTTAAGATCTAGTTCATACAAGTTATTACTGTTATCCTTAGGTGAAGTTTTACCTAGTTGAACCAAATGCCCAACATAAACATAAATGTGGCAGAACAAAGTAAAACTTTTCAATTTTAAAGTGTGCTACATCCCCTTTTTTTTTTCCATTTTATTCATAGAAATGAATAGACACCAGACACAAGTAGATACCCTAATCATAGACTACATAAAGGCACTACCAATTTGCCTCATACTTTCTGCTTGGAACCTACATTTCCATACAGAATCAATTTCATTATATGGTTCTCATGGGCAGCATGAGGTTCTGTTCTACATTTTTTCCGTTAATTCTATTTTCATTTCAGTAAAATTATTGGGTTTTTGTACATAACTGTCTTAAGGGAAATTCCTTTTTGAAGTCACCAGGACGTAAGTACTACACTCCTACATAAGTAATTTTTTATTGAACTAGGAGAAAAGAAAATGTGTATTTAAAATATACATTTAATGTGCTTTGATGAATCACGCTATAAATGTTTCTCACTTTATAGATTATACAACAGTCTTTTTAATTATTATTAAAGTTCTGATACAGGTAGATGCTTAAAAATACTGTACTCACCTGTGGAACTTTTCATTTTCAGATCTAATACAGGTGGGAAAGAGAAGGGGGTGGAAAAGAAGAATAAATTACTTTGGTTTTGTATTCACCATAGCCTTTATTTTTATCGGTGTGAAATGGCAATTTTATACAGCTAGCACTGCGGCAAATTCAAATGTTTTTTGGGCACATTGTGTCCACAATAAACTAGGCTTGCAATTAAAACAGTAAGTTCAGACAATGCTGACTTTGGAATAAGCAGCTCTGGAGCAGCCACTGCTAGAATTAGTCAGGCATTGCTAGGCCCCTGCTCAGTGTGTGCAGCACCATACTCTCTGTACGCTTGCTGAGTGAACACTATACACTTCAGGTGAGGGTGGCAGAACCCAACTGCTACCATCAGATCAGCGACACGGAGACAATGAGCCTGATGGCAATCACAGTCAAGATCATTTGCACCAGTGTGACAGTGTAACAGAGTGGGCAAGTGAAACCTAGTGCGAGGCAACTAAAAACTATGTCCTGACTTTATCTATCAAACCTTTTTTCTTTTCATCAGGGCCAACATTCTTTAAACAAAATAACCACAATAGCTAATCACATTATTTTTTTCATGGAAAGAAAGTGGGCCTTCCTTGGAAATTCTCAACAAAAAAACCTCTGCCTTTCACTTTTTTTTTTTTAAATGAAAAACAAAATACCTTTCAGAAGCTAAAGCCCCTTCACTTTTCTCTGCCATCATGAAGGTTTCTTTTTTCAGTCACAAGTTGACATTTTCTAATGGGAAGTTTTGTTATTTTTTCCTCCAAACTTTTTTCTTACTATTGACTAGCAAAACCTCCTAAACATCTCTCCTCAGTTTTCCAATTTTTTGTATAAGTTTTCATGCAATTTCCAATATCTTTTAAAGAAAATAGCCCCTTAGCAGATGGCCATTTATATCTCCAGCTCCACAACTTTGGAATCTTCATGCTGTTCCCCTGAATAGGCAGCATGTAGCCCTCGGGACAGAGTGAGCGAAAACGCTTCTGAGAGCGTGACTTTTCCCTGCCTAGTTAAATGCCTGATCCAACACATTTTAGCTGAGAAAAATAACAAATGATTTCAAAGTGGTGTGTATGGATTTCCAGACACTTTCAACTGGTGAAAGTTCCATTTAAAAACAAAATCCCAGGCCAGCTGGCTAGTTGGATAAAAGGACTCCATCCTTAAAATTTTTTTTTGAAATATATATAGTCCAGATAGAAGACAGAGTGTAACAGAAGCCAGCATTTACAATACTCAATTTGTTTTTGACAATTATCAGTCAATACCATATACTTAAAGGGACTGTGAGAAGCTATAATACTTTGCCAGGAAGTATGGGAAAAAACATAAGTATAAGCCTTGAAGAACATAAAATTAAATGAAATACTATTATGAGACAGAAGAGCTGTCACAAATGTGAGACAAATTATTGTGGAGACTTATTACCAGTACTCATATTTTCTTGAATCCAGGAGAGCACTGCGCTAAGGTCTGTAAATATTCCTGGAGATCCTCTTCTGTAATGTTGCTTCTTCTCATTGTTCACCCAGCCACGAGCACATCCCATGCCCCATGAGATCACACCAGCTAGAGTCCAGGCACCATGCCTGCGTCGGCACAGAAGAGGGCCCCCGGAGTCTCCCTGTACAAAACAAGCAAAAACCCAGAACCCACATGTCGCTCACAAAAGCATGTATGTAACACTGAACAAGCCTCGAAGAGTTTATCGAGCTGTCTTTTGGACCATAGAATCAAACCTACCAAATTAGGGAATAGTCATTAAAAAAAAAAAAGTGAAGACAGACGCTTTTTCTTTTTGATTGTGTTTAGTCAGGATTTTTAAAAGGGGAGACTCAGACTAATTGCCTCAAAGGTGCACATCTGCTATGTTTCAGCATGAAAGAAGAAGCAAGGAGTTTTTTCTTCCATTTCGTTTTGCATTTCATCATGCATGAAGAAGAACAATCACTTCACTTTCATCTCACTTCTTTTCTTTCTTGTAATCCAAGACAATACTTTCTTACCTTCCTCCTTAGAATGTTAGCAACGTTCTGAAGTTAGAAAGCCATAAGTATTATTGCACTGGGATACACTGCAAAAGACAGAGTCTTCAAATCACAATTACTCTCAGGAACCCATTGTACAACGCATGCAATAATTAAAATGGGATCATCTAATGAGTGGATTCCCCCATATAGACCTTCTTAAAGAATTTGCACATGAAATGAATACATTCCAAATATTGTAATTTACAGTGCATCTATTCACTCAGGCACACAGCATCTTGAGCTTCTGAGAAACACTTGTACATACACAAGGGTCTCTGCTCAGCTGACCTGGCAGGCATCTTTTCCTCCATCTGGAAATCCAGCACATATTATAGTGTCATCTTGGATGGGTTTCTTTAAAGTTGACAGTGCTCTTGAACACTCCTTACTGTTTAGGATTGGTAGATTGACCTCATATAATACCTGAGGGAGTATTCCATCTGAAACACAAAAAAAGATTTGCTCAAAAGAAATACTGAAAGGTGAAATTATTGTCGCTACTAGTATGCAAAAAGATACGAGTTGCAAGCTTGCTTCAGGACATTTTAATGGTCACAAACATGTTTTGATACATGGCCAGTTATGTGTACTTTTGAACATAAGCAGTTTTACTTGAGTAAATTTAAAAGTGTCTCCAATGTTAAATACAGGTCCATATATTATAGTGACCTATTTTGAGGTAATTCACATGTAGGCATAAACAATTCTTATGCCCAGTTGATCGTTTCTTCTGGTCCATAGCCTGTGCATTCAAGCTTTTAGCTTCAGAAATAAGCTGGCACAATGCACATTAGAGCAATTTTCAAGAAAACATCTAAAACTGAATAAGTAAAACTGGTAAGAGAACTTTCACTGCGCTGAAACCATCTGCCTGCTACATAGACATGGCGATGCTATAGAAATCATTGTCCATTACAAGAGGAGGAAGAAATAAGGAAACAAAGATTGTCACAGACACTGGTAAACCTGATTGTCAAAGAACAGTTCCAGTAGCTTACTCTCGTTTAAACGGCCCCAACCACAAGCAGTGCAGATATATCCTGCTTCAAACTTTTCACCTGGATCAGGAAGACATGCTGGCAAAACTGATGCACCTGTAACAGATAGACATGGAGTTTCTTGATAAATATTTGAAAGGAAAAAAGCTTTTTTTCTCAGTCAGTTCTTTAAAGCTAAAGAATATTCTCATTTATGTGGCATCTGAAGAATTAGTCTAGCCTTTGACAATTTTTCTGTGCTGCCACTTCATAGTGTATTGGAAAAGAAAACCACAGGCCTCAGCATCCTAGTGATGTGAACTTGTATCTACAGAAGAGCAAAGTATTATTTCAACAGGGTCGACTCTCCTCTGCACCTCCATATCATGTAAACCTGACGAGAAATAGCATTCCAGAAAAATTGCCTGTAAGGCAAAGCTACTCTACAGCTGAGAAACAGCTGGGAAATAGGTTAGGAAACAGAGAAATAATGGCTCTCCTTCCCTCATCTTTCTCTTTCCTTAGAGCCTCCAAATGGACCGTTATGCCACTACTAAAGATAATCCCATGCAATCTGCAGGAGGAAAAAAAGAGAACAAGCAGAGAGGGGGTGTGAATAAGGCAGAGACAGAGAGAACCATGGTATGCTCTGAGCTCTGGCCTGCCTTTGACTAGCTCTACATTCCTCCTGAGGCAGAAATCTCCACCTACACCTCTAGATTAACAACAAACAAACAGGAAAACCCCACACCACTATTTGGTCGAATGTTAATCTCCTACATACAAAGAACAATACCTTTCTCTTCAAGGGAGCATTAAGTCTCAATAAGATCATTAAATACAACTGATACATCTTTCTGACTTACCTCCAATATTTTAAATATTCTAGCTGCAAACTACTCTGGAGATTTGAATTATATAATCTGGTAGTTGAGAAATGGGTTTAAACTCAGGGTCAAGACATTTCACGGCATCTGGGAGAAAGGGAGGCTTTACCTTCTTCATTGAAAAAGATCACAGGTAACTATGGCCTTACTAAAGTTGAAGGCTCCATCCAGCTTCAGAAGAGCAACATCATAATTCATTGGTCTTCTGGGGTCAAAATTTGGATGCTTAATGACATATTTAACAGGGAGTGTCTGCTCTCCATTCTCCCTGATCCTCAAATCATGCTCTCCTGCAGTGACCTTCAAATACTGGAGTAGATTCCTGTAGAATGGAAAAATAAAAGTTCAACTAGAGAATCTTCAAAATGAAAGGAAAAATACAGTTGTTTTTCAACAGAAAGGTTATTACTACTGGTACATAATACCTTTTATCTTAAGATTTTAAAGCATTTAATGTGTACAGTCAGCACAAGCTGACTATGCCCCCTACAGTAGAAATTGAGAGATGAAAATGACTGAGAAGAAATATAATTTAGCTACACTCCTGACAGTGGTCTACTGAGGAAACAGCTCCTATTCCCATGTTTAAAAATATTCAGTCATACTGCTTTTTGAATGGAGGAGGAAAGATTTGGAAGCAGCAAAGTATAGAAAAAAAGATGCCACTTCTCTAGCATTCTCAGTTTATGCCTTAAAACATAGTGAATCCTGCTTTAGGGCTCCTAGTACAAATCAAATGTGCAGTCATGGAATACAAAAGCAATCAATATAAAGTTGCTCTTATGCTTCAAATTATTCACCAGATTTGATTAATTTCTTCTGCGTCAAGAGACTTTATGCCAATTTAGGTATTACCTGTCTCCTGTATTTAATATAAACTCTGCATGTATTGGCTAATTTGACCAAGATATGATCAAATACCATGCCTGATACAGATCTACAGTTATTATATATACAGTAAATTATAATTCCAACAACTGGACAACAATGATGAGTGGAATTTATAATTCCAATTGCATTAGTACAAAGATTCAGTATTAACTATAATGGAATTGGAATCTCCGTGAAGCCAGCACAGAATCAGGACTAAAATATTGACTACAACATTCACAGTCCTATTTTTTTTCTTTTAGCACTAATGCTAAAAATAATCAGCATGCAAGGGGTCAGCACTATGCCCATGCATCATTTAATTGCATATATGTTGCAAGTTGCTGCTTCTGAAAGAAATATTACAATCGCCTGATAACTATAACTGGGTAAAGATTTTTACCTATACTCCCAAAAAATGAGTCTCCATCCCACCTTGTAAGTCTATTTTACCCTTCATCACTTTTGAAATACTTAAAGGTTTTGTTTTTTCTCCCCTTCTGTTTAAACATGGAAAATGTTGGTTACAAATGAGAGAGTAGCACCTCTAGTAACCTTCCAAAAAAGGGTGCTATAACACACATGCTTTTAAAACCAACACACTTTTCCTGCGCCTGCAGCCTGCTCCCGAAATATCACATCCGTACCTGTCCAAGATACAGTGAGCTGCTGTGACCACCCACTGAGCAGAAACAAGGGTGCCTCCACAGAAATGCTTTTGCCTTCGTTTCAAGGAAACCTACATCATAAAAAAGGCATGTCAAGTAAAGAATATCTTTATATCTGCTTTGGTAGCATTTGAGGAAGGAAGAAGAGAGCACATGCATGCACTCTTACAGAATTCACATGGTTAAAATTCATGCTGCACTTCAAGAAAACACATTTTTGTGGCGTTCTTACAGTTCTTGAATCTAAGAGGTCCTAAACCCTTGCTGTTTCCCTCAACTGTGACTTGGGGGCATAGATAAAAGCAACATATATGCAGTAAATGCCAAGTCACTGAGGCACTCAGCAAACTGGAAAGGTTGCTAGTTTGTTCAGCATTTCTCCTTTGCAGGTCGCTGGGAGCATTGCAGAGCAGGTGAGAGTCCCTGGTGTCTATGCCGTGGCTGTTATCCAATTTGCTTGTAATCTTAAGCCACCAAGCAGCATGTGGTGGCCTGTCTTCCAAACTGCAAACTCATGATGCTTGGCAATGATCTCGGGTGGTGGTGGCGGGGAGGTCTTCTCTGAAAAGGTTCACCCCTGCCTCTTTACAGCAGACTAATCTACAGATGCTCTTTCAGGAACAATGATAAACATAAAGGCTTTCTCAGTGGGTGGAAAGTGTTGATGCCCTCTCTGTCTGCTTCACTGCTTTTGATAAAAGCAGGATGGCGTTCAACAATATATCAAAAGTGTCAGCACGCACAAAATACACCTGCTTTTTCCTTTGGTTATTTCTATGAAAAGTCAGGGCTTTGTTCTGATGATAAAATCACATTTGCTTGTGCAAACCTGCCATGGATGTGAGCCTCGCTTCACCTGGTTTCCCCCAACAATGCGTGTGAAAAGGTTAAAGTAACTCCACGGTTTTGTCTCATGAAATTTCTGCCCACACTTAGGATCTGAGGAGTAAAAGGGAAAAAGAAAGAGAGAATTATTCTGGATTTAGGTTTTTCTAATTTTCAGTAACATAGAATTGGTAGGCATGTTCTGGGGCAGCGGTCAGTGCAGTCCCTCCGCCATTACAGGAGCCACACTTTATAATCCCTTATATAAACTGCCCAGGCTAAGGCTATATTGGGTTAAGAAAAGAGCAGTGTGCTTTGTATTACCCTTCTCCACATGGATACTTTTTGGTTAAATTGTACAATGGACATTAAATTCTGCCTTCCTTATAAAAATGTTCTTTTATAATCCATATTTATTGAAACTTTTTGAATCTCAATATTCTCTTTCATCCAGGTTTTGAGATCATTTTGGGACTAAATCATTGTTTCATTACCACTTTCAAAAATCAAAACTCCTCTTTACAGCAAGTATTTATACTTTAAATATTTTAAACAAGTGGGATCCAAATGCACATTATACAGATCTTGATGATCAGCAATACTGGCTGTATTTATCAAGAACAATTTAACTCAATCTTATTATCATCACCTACTACGGCTATAATATTTATGTATTTGTAAAAGGAGTAAATGTATAGAAACATATTTGAGGTGTTAATTACTGATTTGGTAGTATTTTAAGAAAAGGTAGATGCAAAGCAACCACTTCTGCCAAGCAGCCCATTGCAACAGAGGAATTTTTTGTAATGCACTTCTCAAACACAACAGATTGGCCACACTTTTTTTCTTAAAGCTGTGTGAAAACTCACTGAAGTCAGACCCATCACTAAGACATTTTACCACAAATTCTGCTGAACACTAAATAAGGCAAGATTTAGCATCCGTAAGCATGGAACATTTCGTAGTTATTTTGGGACATTGGTGGCTGTATGCAAGGGAAGGAAGACCAGTACTAGTATACACTGTCTGGAAAATGTGGAATCATCCAAACCCTAAAATGTAATTTATAGCACCTACAAACAAGGGCTTTGCAATCATCCTCAGGAATAGCATGGCTGATGTAAGTGGTTACAGTGTCAGATCAATGCTGATACAATACTACTTATCCTAGTTTTTAAATAAAAAACTTTAGATAGAATTTATCTGATTTTTTGTTTTTTTCCTAATTGTCAGTGCCCCCATCTTTTTCATCATTTGCAAAGATACAGCAAGGAGAAGGGAAGGCGGACACAGAGACAAAATTTAAAAAGTGGGATTTAGCTCTTATCAAAAGGAATTCAGCACTGGGTTTGAGAATGGGTAAAAAATCAGATTCACAAACTAAAATATTCTGTTTTTCTTTAAACATTGAATAAGTCTATTCTCTCAACACACAAGCATCCACAACAAGATTAGCTTAAAAATTAACAAGTAAATATTTATATTTTGAATAACTCTAAAATCTTCTCTGCCATTGCATCTTTAATGCCAAAGGATTCCAGACTAGTTTACAGACTATTTCAGGACCAATCTGTAAGTCATTGGTTAGATGAGAGATCTGCGTATAAACCTGCATCACATCTATCTGCATGACAGAACAGCAAGGCAAAAGAATACCAATCTATAGAATATCACACTTTGGAACGCTTAAGATCGCAACTTATTAAAATGTTTTAGATACCAGACTTCTTTTGACAGCCAAAGTGGAATTTTCTCATTGAAACAAGTTTGATTTCTTAGATTCCACAAATCATTTTAAATTTCCCTTTTTAGTAGTGCAAATTTAAAACGGAGAAAAAAAGGTCATACAAACAGTCAAGATTTGGTTTCCGTTCCAGTTTGCTATAAATCGGTTAAGTCTTCATGGAGGAAACAGGAACAACTGGAATCATTAATTGGGCCCAAAAAAGAAAATTCTGCATTTTAAAATATAAGACATTACTCTTGCAGGACTTACTACATTTTATTTGCAGCCCACAGGAAAAATGCAAACCAGGATCTTCATTAACTTACTGCAAATCTGACAGAATTTAATTTTATTTATGTAATTATAAATTATGTTTATGTAATTTTATGTTGAATCATCAAGGAATCAGACAAAAATTTCATAAGAATTTCTCATTAAAAGATAACTGTCAATTCCAGACTTGGAACAAAAGCAAAGAATTAAAACCAGATAAATTATTTTAATGCTACCTTGTATCTAGGTCTACAAGCCCTCAGGGTCAAATTCCCAGGGGGGTGAAACTAGTGCAGGATCTTCATTTCAGCACTGGCTCCCATATTTGCCTCTGCCTAAGAACAAAAACTTGAGTATTTGGAAAACTGTTAAAAGTAGATTTGAAATTTTGATCCTACCTTTCTGAAGAGGGGATGGTACAGCGAGAAACTCTGTAATACAAACTACTCCCATCAGGAGGAACAGTAGCTTACTGGGGGCAATGGACATCTTGGGTGCTAAGTGACTGAATGAAAACAAGAAGAGTTTTTATAGGAAAAAAGAAGCCCATAAATTACACCGCCGGAGAACAGCAATTGACTAATTGAAGCAGAGGTTACTCATTAATCCGCCCATAAAGCATTTACCTGCACAAAGAAGTCTTCTAAATTTAACCAAGCATGATTCTTTTAGAAGTCATTACTGAAGTCTCTGCTGTAAAATACTAGCTAGTCTCTCAAAAAATCAGTGTATTCAAGCAAAATAGCAGAACCAGAAGTTACCATTGCCCGCTTTGCTAGCAAACACTTAACCCAGGCTGACCTACACACAGAAGCAGAACACACATGAATAGCAAGTCAATTGCAATTTGCCCCTAGGATCTTTATCTACAGCTCTGGAAGAGGCAACAGGTTATACTGGCTGCCTACTTTACATTCAGGCAACTTCACAGGCCCGAGAAACACACCAGCAGGTGATCACTGTGCTGGCAGCGTGCTCAGTGTTGTACAAGACAAAGATAGCTCACTGTGTCAAATCATCGCTTCTTCAAAGGAGCAGAGTTATACCCCATTTTTGAAAAGTGACTGAGGAGGACATGGCTCAGCTTTTTAAAAATATTCCAGTATTGCTGCATTCAGCAGAGCCAATTCCAAGTCACTTTGATGGCTAAGTCCCATTTTTAATAGCAATTTAAGTGCAAGTCTCCTAGAAGGCTATCTGAACCCTAAATAAGGAACACAGCAGCTAAATTAAGAGATTTGACAAAACAGCATGCTTGAATTACCCTGCAAATTCACCCCTGAAAACTTTTGTCTCATCAGTTCTAGCAACTATTGTCTTACTTCAAAACAATTGAACAAAGCAGTAAAAAGAATCAAAATAGTATCCAAACTATCTTAAATTCATATGAAATATAGAGGTACCAAGTTAAAGTCATCAGGAAGATTAACAAAATTAACTCTGGATGACAGAAGCCACAAGTCTCATTTACACCAGAAGGGGAAAGTGATATTTATATCCAGAAACAAAGAAATATTTACACAAGACAGGGAAAACGTAGATTTTTTTTTCTTAGTTTAACTGGTTGAGAACCTCAGCTTCCCTTATCATTGTAAAAAATAATTCAATATTCGCAGCCTAGACAATTTCACAAGAAATATTTTCTACTTGGGAAATGCATCAAGTTTTAAGACAACAGGACACGGCATAGATAATATATGCATATCAATATAGGTTTAAGTTTTGAACTTCTTCATAGACTTAGCCTATAGAAAAATTACATTTTTTTCAAAATGCCAACATGTAAAAAGCTTTTAAACAAGTTGCAACAGTAGTGAATCAGTCTCTCTTTTTATGGTTATCAACACAAAAGAGAAGATTTATGGGGTTTAATTCTGCTCAGGCTCCCAAAGAAAACAATCTTATAACCTGACCCATTAGCCCCAGTTTATTGAATATGTTCTATTACTTGGCCAAGGATTTCACAATATCCCCAATCCACCACCAGTCAACATCCTGACAATCATTTACATACACTATTCAGTTGTAGGTTTTCATTGTTCTTTTCTTCTGCCAGTCAGGATAACAACAACCAGCTCCTACTCTGCATACTCTGAATTTCATAGCAAACAGCCGAATACAAACCCTGTTCCAGAAACTCTGAGTTGCTGTCTTCTGTTATAAGTACTTCTTAAAACTTCTTAAAACTGCAGTTTTCTTACTGGTCCTGTGGAGATCCCCAATTCTGCAGCTTCTGAAACCCGCATCACCACTATCATTCCATATAGTTAAGAGCAGCTATAATCAAAACCTTTGAGGACTGTTGTCTTTCAGCAATTCCTCTGTATTTTGCAGGGACAAAATGCCCCCCTCCTAGACAGTTCCACGTCCTGTAGAGTTCTCTGATCACCTACCACAGTGACATCCCTTGGAGCGATGCCATCCGACAGGCCGATATAAAAACAAGAGTAAACAACCTTAGCAATTATGAGGGACACTGTGCAAACAGCACCTGTCACATTACTGATGAGAAATAGAAACTTCCGGCCCACTGGCAAATGGAGAAACAATCGGCTCATTTCAAATTTATGACAGCAAGGCAACACTTACTGTGCAGCAGCCAAAGCGGTCAGAGAGCAAAAGCGCAGAATAGCATGTTCTGTACAACCTGTCCCGTGTCTAGGATGACAAAAGAGCAGTACAGGCTTTCTCTTCTAACTGCTCTTGGTTCTCCTCCTTTGCTACCTATTTATCTTTTTCTTTCTGCACACAGTAAATAAAGATAACAGCTTCAGAGGCATGGATGACCTTATCTTCTTTCCCCACTGCATAGCTGCTATTGCTCCTAAAACTCGCAGCTTTGGCAACCAGCTCCACCAGCATCGTTCCTCAAAGAAAGGCAAAGATCAGATCTTGGGAGCTGATCTCTACCCACACGTGTTCAGAATCCCAATGCAGAGCTGGCTTTGTATTACCCTGTCAATGTCCTCTATCTTTGTAATAACACAAACCAAAGCCAGTAAATCACAAAGTGTCCAAAATGACTGTGTGCTTGAAAACTAGACCTGCTTCACATTTTAACATGTTAAGCCAGTCCCCAGTCCCAACATAGTGGTGCTAATCAGTGCTAGGCAGTCTGGCCTGTCTCCTCTTTTGCCATGCATCTGACTTACAGACTTTTTGTTCTCTGCAGCATGGTTGATGGTATGGGATTATATAGCTGCTTCTTCCTCTGAGGTTATTACAAAGCCAAACACACATACATACAAATAAGTTTAAGACCAGGAGAGGACAAAGAATATAGATGATGATCATCATCAGAATCTTTCAGAGCTGTTGCTTGTTTTGTTTTGTTTTTTTTGGGAAGGGGCGAAAAAACTATTAGAAAAACCTATTAGTTCAATAAAATTAACAATTTCATAGATTTTAAACATGATATAATGGCTTGAAAGATTCATAAAATATTAAACTCCATCAATTTATCTTCATATATTACATTTATCAATCCAAGAGTCCTTAACTGAAAGCAGATTCAGGTTTAATAGGGTTTAAATGTATTTAGGTTTTAATAAAGTTGCATATGAATTTCAATTTTCTTTCAAACTTTTTTTTTTTTTAAACAGTTTTAGCCTACTGTAATTCCAATGACTTGATTAACATTATGCCTAATTTTGGCTTAACAAGAAAATCAAGTTTAACCTTCATTATAACCCTGGTATTGCCTAGCATTTCCCCAAATGAACAAGACATTAGGATGCACATCCAAGACCCTAAATAACAGCAAAACAAAAATCACTCCAATTTTAAGAGGCTTAAAAAAAAATAAAAAAAAGGAAAAAAAACCCCACAGACTGAGACAGGTTGACTTTTCATTCACCTTCTTAAGCCAAAGTTTTTATCTTACACTTCAGAGAACTATATTCAAAAGCTGAGGGAATTCCCTCAGAAGGGAATTCCCCTGCTTGAAAGCATACATTCCTAGGATCAAAACATTAAGTAACTCTTTAATTCACAAACCCTCTGCCTCTCTACAAATATAGGCTCATCTCAGAGCAGAACCATGATGTTCTGCCAGGTCACACCTTCAGGTGGGATTCATGTGGCTGGGATTTGTGTACTTTTAGACTAGCAGAGATCATTTGATAAATTCGCTTGACCTCTTGCATAATACAAACCACAGAATTTCACCTTGGAATTCCCACATCAATCCTGTAGCTCCTAGTTAAGATAGTTTTATAGTTTAGGATTACAGCTAGGTCTGAATAAACATTGCTAAAAAGATTTGCAAACTCTAGTAATGTTCATGATGCTATTAATTAATTTTCAGAATGATTTGTATCCATGATTTTTCAGTTGCTTGGACATTTTTGGGAAGCAAAGAGTCTGGCTGAAACTTATGCAAATAAATATTTATAGAAAGGTCAGAGCCAAAATTTGTCATCCGGTACCATTTTGAATCTATCCAATCTCCATCTATTAAAAAAAGCAGTGGTGACAATTGATTGCTAGTGTACCAAGGACAAAAAGTAACATGAAAACAAACAAAGCAAATGTTTCATAAGTGATCCAAAAGCTCAAGTATGTTCCTATAGTGTTTGTTGGTTCACAGTTGCTTTAAACCAACCCAAATTTGGGCTTCTACCAAAAGAGCAGTTGTGCACCTCTCCCATGAAAGTGTTTCTTGCTGCCCTTCCCCTTGTGCTGGCCCCAGTTCTGGTCAGGCTGCGGGGAGAGCCAAATACTCATCTGTTTTTATTTAGCTGGATTTGCTTGTAGCTGGATTGCTTTCCTGATCAAAGCTATTACTCAAAAATTGAATGCTAGTGCCAATGCAAAGGAAGAGGCACGAATGCAGGTACTGGAGACACATCAGTCCCTTCTTTTTGGTTGCAGCCTCTGCTTACACTTTATATCTAAAGCAATCAAGAAACTGCACCCAGACTAGAGCTGGCCTTTAGACACAGTATTGTCCTAAAACTAGACCCACAGCTTTCAGTTCAATACTAAGCTTTGTTAGGACTTCCTATCTGGTTCTGGTTAGTAAACATATGCCTCAGCTAAATGTTCTGCAATACGTAAGCATCATCGACTAGACTCTGGGGCTTATGAAGTTCAGTTTCTTAGGGCATGAGGATACTTGAAAGGACAAAACATCCCTATGAGGTCTTAGCAGCATAACACAAGTTTAAAGATACAGTCACCTTATATCTCCATAGTTCAAACAGGAATGTGGCTGTCACCCCTGTATAACTTGCATCCAGTCCCCATCCTCCCAAGTATTAGTCAGGTCAATGTGTCAGATTCCCTTGGATGCAGACTGCTCTCCAAGACTTTGCTCTTTCAACATTTCGTACCCCGCTACTGTTGTGCTCCCATTAGAGCCTTCAGCATAACTGAAAGAGCCAGTGTTCTTGCCTCACAGAGGGACATTTAGTTATGTTTTATTGCTTCTAATTAACTAAAGCAAGGATTCAAAGGGAGCAGTAAAACAAGAAAGGTTGGCTTCTAACAATGTTTTTACTTTGACTTGCTACATCCTCCTAAATTCTTATGTTGACCTTTCAGGGCACAGAACAAAACGTACAATAGCAAGAATGTTCAAAAGAGTGCTCAGTGCAATAAGAACCCACAGAAATCCCCCCAAGACCTTTTTCCCAGAACATTTGGTCTGTAATTCAAGCTTCTGGATATGCATCAAGCTCTGTTTGAGTTTCCTGTGCAAAAAGGAGTGCAACTTCAGAGGAAAATGCATCATGTTCTTTGTCATTATGCAAAGCAAAGTGGAATAGTTGCTATACTAGCCAAAAGCAATTGAAAACCAAGTGAAAGAAACAACACCTGCTTGCCTTTTCCCACTTTTCACAATAGCTCCACTTTCCCGCTTTCAGAGTTCACCAGTACACAGGTAACTTAGATACAGGCTCAGTAACTTGTATCTGCAATGGACAGCGCTCTGAAATACATTCTACATATGTAGTTAGGTCTCCTAGCAGTTATCTTCCCTTTCAAGGTAAACAAGACCAAAACAAAACAAGAAGAACAATATCAACAAATGAAAAGATACTGCAGGCTATGAGAAAAACAACATGTTAAGATAGAGAGAGGCCAAAGCTTTCCCTGGATAGAATCCAGCCCTACATCTACCATATAACTGATTAATTGGGAAAGGACAGAGGAAGGAAGAAAAAAGGAACAAAACGGCACTTAGCTTATGTCTTTGGCCTGAGTCTCTCAAAATGCTTGTAAGGGAAGATCAGTACTAACCCTCTTTAGCTAAGGAAAGTCTGGTATAAGGATTAAGCAAGACAGTGACAACCAGAAGTATCCTGGTCTCTTAGCTCCCGAACATATGCGGTGACCCCTCAGAAATGTTTTACTGCTAATGAAGTACATAGTCCTAGCACAGTGGGAGTTCCTCAGTCTAAACATAAATGAAACAAATATAGGAAAACCAAAGCATTAGTTTCATGTAATAGTACTGTTTTATGCTGAGCTAGTACACTAGCGATACCCAGTTCTGTTCTACAGGTGTCTAGAACTTATTTTAGGAGCCTGTCACGTCCAGAAGAATAAAGTCTAAAATAACCAGAGCTTATAAGGCTTTGTACCTCAGGTAAGTAACTATGAATGTAAAGGGTGTGAAGTTCTGGCTCTCCTGACTCGGCAGGCATCTTGGCTGTGTGAGGCATAAGGCACTGGGGAAACAGGCCTCTGATCCTGCCAGCTGTCTCAGCTGCTGTACATTGCTGCACAGCTTTGCACACGTAAGAGCAGCCTAAGGCTGCCTCGTACAGCTACTGGTGCAAGATGAGTATACCAATTAACAAACGCACTGTTATATTATTATATCACAGTATACTTTGACGAGGACAGTTGCAACAAAGCTATTGCAACCTGGAATGATTTAGCAGAACAAACATTTATCAAACAGGAGATTGTAGATTAGCAGACAGTCTCCCCTCCCCCCCCCCAAGGACATCACACTCTCTCTCAGCATGACCAATGATAAGGAACAGAATGCTTTTCAGTGTAACTAGCTAAGTCACTTGAAAAAAATAAACCAATCGGTATTTCTCATTTGTTCTCTCCTCACCATCCTCTTGGTAAGAATCATTCTGATACATTTATATCCACCGTCTTGTAGAAATATGTCCCCAGCTCAACTACACAAGGATTAGTTCTCACTTTGCTTGCTGCTTCTCTAATCTTTGGGACTGATACTGAGAAGCTATGACTGGACACGCTGAATTTGCAACATCTAAACATCTGTTCTGATGAAGCATTTTATGATGGCTTTATCATTTTATCATGAAACACAAACAATTCCTGAATATAAGAGCTAAGTTAGGAAGGACCTTTGAGCATATCCTTTTGATGCCTGAATTTTTTCTGCTTGATATTATAAGCTTTATACTGACAAGTGACAGATACAACAATAACATCAGGTGGGAGAAGGTGCCATACAGCCTCTTTTCCTGTCATTGGTATGAAACAAATACGAGTGGGACTAGAGTCCTACCCTTTTGCCTTTCCCAGCTTTAGGTACTCTTGCCCCAGAAATACATTGCCAGCAAGTTTAGATTACATACTCTCTTCCAATGAGGTTCAAAACACTGCAACAAAGCAAGGCATAAAAAAAGAGCAATTGTCTGCTATATAGAAGACATTCATAATAATTATATCAAATAAGCTGCACATCTCATCAAACTGATGCATAACAGACTCAAGGTCCAAAACAAATCTAACAAAGTAAATTATTTGATTTTTTGGAAAGCACAGTGAATGCATTTTAACATCTGATTTTAACATGGGAAAAAGCATTTACAGTGTTACAGAGCTAAGGAATATGCTCAAAATACAGACATGTTACATCTCAAGCAAACAGCAGTCAGATGAATTCTTGCATGTTTGCTCAGAAAGGTACTAAAGATAAATCCCTGTATGTTTTGTTAGCATGCCTATGCTGCCAGTGCCGTGCTTGGTATCATGCTTCACATCAACAAGAGGATATAAAAGAACAGCATTCCAGGTGCCTGCTAAGTTCAGCATGGGAAGTCCAAAACCCTTAGCATCATTGCACAGCTGATTTCACAGAGGTCACCGCTGCCTTACGAAGACAGAGTGAGCTGGAACCAAGTTCAAATGGTAGGGGATCAGAAATGAATGATTTGTCAAACCAGCTCAGTGCTCCAGGAAGTCCTAAAGCTAATCCAAGTATTTGCTTTTGATCAGTCAACAGAGATCAGCTTCCACTATTGCAAAAACCTGGCATGTAACCAGGGTCTATTTGCTCTTAGCCAGGCTTGGTCTCCATGGCTAAATAACTTATCTGCAGGACCCAGTGGGAAAGGCACTTAGCAATGAAAGAATAAGAGAGCAGGTTCACAGTCCTTAAATAACAGTTTAGACTGAGAGGTCAAGCCAGAAAAGAGGAAAGAACAGTGACATTTTAAAGACAAAGTAGTAAGCTCATACAGCTATTTACATTATGCCAGCCCTGTATATAGGTGCATTTCAAATCCTCAATGGTACCTTCCAGACTGAAATCTGGTTAGGATTTTTTGGGGAAAAATTGCAAGACTCACAGTTGCCACCTTTAAATAGTGAAGTAGAGACAGAGAGAAAAAGAAGTTCTCTCTAGCATCAAGAGAGGAAGCTTGCAACACAGCTGAAAACAGACCTTAGTCTTCTGCCTAATAACTCATGCTATCACAGTAACGTAAGAGTGCAGAAAGCAGGAGGGAAGTTGGTCCAGGCCCAAAAAACAGGCAATTTAAGAGAGATGAGAAATGTTAAGTCACACAGGATTACTGAATAAGGATGGGACAAAATAATAAATTAGTTGTTTGTTCATTCCTTTATTTTTAATTAAAATACAGCCAATGTCAGAAGCAAGTGTTCATTTATTCTTCTAGCCAGCCCATGGTAACATATGTACAATAATCTTCACTAAAACTGAAGTAGAAAGAAAGCGTTGTATTTTGTTTTCAGCTCTGCCATAAGAGGGCAGAGCAACACCATTTCTATCATAGAAATAGCTGACTGACATCTGATATTTTGGTATTGTCTGGAAAGGCAAACATCCAGCCATGCAAATGTCTGCAGAAGAAAATATTTCTCTTTCCCTTCCTTGTATTAAGTAACTCATTATTAAAAAAAAAAACAAAACAAAACTTGTTTCCATTCTGTATTGCTATTAGTCATACAAGAAACCTTTCAGGCTCAGAGAGATCTCTAAGCTCACATTAGACAGGAGTAAATTTTAAACTGTTCTCACGATGGTAGAAGGGCCTTCAGGAACATCAAGTGATCTGTGATGTTATCTAACTATAGAGAACCTTATTATGAGTAACAGTGACACACAGTCAGCATAGCTCTTCCTACATTTTTGTATGGGTTTTTCCAGTTTTGCAGTTGAATCTCAATGTTGAATCTTAGTAAGGGACACAGCAACCCCTCCCCCCCACACACACACCCCTGGCAAATTTGAGCAGGTTCATCCTAGCATGGTTATATGCACTGATATAAAACTGTCCAGGTTTTATGGAAGTATTTAAATCTTACAGAAGTTAAAATTGACAAGCTGAAGTAATCTGCCTATTTTCCTTACTTTCTCAGCTAGCCTTCTGCTTCTGGGAAGCAAAGAGTTAGCAGGTAGCTTGTAACAATACAACCACCTGCAATATTTTCTGCCACAGGGGACTCACTCCTTAGGCATGATCAGCAGCAACGAAACAACTTGTTTTCCTCTCTAGGGAGAGATGTAACATATGCTGTGCTACAGTAAAATACCACACAAGAGGATGAAACGGATGAAGGAAAAAATAACCTATTGAAACTGAAGTGATTCCCTACTTCTGAAAAGGTAGGCGAGATGTAATTACTAGTACTGAGTAGGAAACAAGAAGTCTGCCTTACAAAATATCCAATATTTGGAATGTGCAAACACAGAATTGAAGTTTCTGCAAAAAGAAATTGTGGAGAGAAGAGGAAAGAACAGGCAGCAGTGAGAACTGACACCTTGGATGCAGTCCAGATCCCTACTTTAATATCAGGCAGAGCTGAGACTCTAGGTAAATCATTTAAAGTGATTTCCAGGAAACGAGCAGTCTTCCTTTGGGAATAGGAGCTTTAGGAGCACTCCTAGAGGCATTTGACCATGAAGAAGCTGCTGAACTGTCATTAAATACTCTTTCAAATACTTTTGGTCTACTCTACAGAAGCAGAAGAATGGAGCAGCTAGAAACTTCATAGTACATCAGTAGTGTGAGCAGTACTGCTATTTTTATTTTGCATACCATGAAGACAGGACATGGACATACCATCCTTCTGTCAACACTTCTGCTTTGAAAGGGATAGCTTTCTACTGTTTCAGCAGATTTAGGTAGAGGTGCCAGAGTTGAAGGGCTTAGATCACTGCTCCCACATCTGCAAAGACAGGTCAGAACATGCTCCAAGCAGCACATGGCAACAAAATGATCATGGGAGAGTCTTAATAGCTTAAGAAAGTGAATTTAAAGAAGTTTCAATCCTGATATGTAACCTCAATAGGTGGAAAACTGGCCTGTGCTGCTGGTCATTTCTCTTAGAGCAATACAGTCAACAACTGAAGGCGTTTAATGAACATCACAGACCATTACAGAAACCATGTTACACTCTGAAACAGGAAGTGGCTTTTGCCTTTAATCAGCAGATGCAAGATATTCCACACCCTCAGCTTCAGTTGAAGCTGCTAAATTCTTCACTCAAAACAACTGCAGTAGAGTCCCCCCCAAGCTAAACAGACAGTTTTTGGTGTCAGCTCTGTTTTTGCAAGACATGGTATTTCTGACATAGTGGTACCTGGCACTGGGAGACTGGTCAGTATGTTTATTCTCTGCTCAGAAAAACATGTGATATCAACCACCTGATACAGATGTAGGTTTAAACTAAAATGAACAAGTTTTATTCTAAAATTTATGTAAGCAGGATGTAGAATTAGAACACCCACAAATTCTGTGCATGCTTGACTTAGACTTCGTTGGCACAGGGATCTGCCACATTTTTGTGAGCAGCACTGTGCTGATCAGGCAACATCTCTGGACGGTTCTACCAAAAAAACAACCCACGCCCAAAAATTCAAGATGGCAAATACTAACTCCCTACAGATAAACAGCTGAAACACACTGAATGGCAGTGTTTCCTTTCGTAACCTGGTGCACAATGCAATTTTTTTTTTTTTTAAATCATCTAGGAAAGTGCCATGTCAAGCCTCCAGAACACTGCAGCTCTCAAATACTGCAGAATATTGTAGTTTTGTGCCACTCTGTGCTAGGTTGTATTGAATTACTACACATCACTTGCTGCACTGTTCCTTGGCCTAATGCAATATGCATGGCGTTGCATCACTAATTCATGATTCAGGAACTTTCTGCCTTCCTAGAACAGAAGTCAGAGGTAAACTCTGTAGTTTTTAATATCTCTTTATGCAAAAAATATCCAACAAAGATTGAGTGGTGTGCATATCTCCATGTACCAATGGATGGATGAAAGGAAATGGGATAGGCTAGATAAATTTGCAACCCAAAGTATAGCAACTTTCAGTGAGATACATCTTAATTAACTTTCCCATCAATCCACCAAAAGAGCTTCTGGTCACTGAAATCACACATGGCCTTGAGAACAGGAGACGGGTAACAGGGCAGTGGACTAACATCACAAGCCAGCCGACTGAAGCACTGCCGCTGGCATTCAAGTGGATCTTATCTACAGGCAACTCCTTTAGCTTCAGCAGCTTCTGCATGCTTTTCTCCACCAAGATGAGCAGAGCAGTTTTACTTTCTGCATTGCAGGATACAGGGGTGGTTTAAAATGAGATGCTAGAGGTTCCCTATGGACCTGGTCTATTAACTGTTCCCATGTAGCGGAAAAAGCAAACCACAAGGTTTCTGCAATTTCAGGCCCCCTCTCAGCTTGCAGGAAAGATGACAGATTGGGGCCATTAAGAATTAATAAATCAAGAAGTCACCAATATTTTCATTTGGAGTGTTCCAGTCAGGAACAAATCATGCAAGAAACTACTGTTTACTTAACAGGTGTGTTCACAGTGAGAAATTTTTAAACACCAGTTAAATTACTGAGTTTAACGCTGCAGTGCCATAAAGCCTACCCTGTGTACCTGGATTCAATACTGAATACAAGAAGCTTCCAGTTACCTTCTGATTTTCTGTGCTTTCACAGCCTTTATCACTTGTGAGCCATGTTTAGCCTAGGTTCTCCTTCTACTTCCTAGAATAAATAATTTAAAAATAACCAAGTTGAAATACACAAAGTAGCTGTAAAAACCTCATAAGTGTGGAAAAAAACTTGAAAACAGAATTTGGGTAAACTTTGGCTTAAAATTCCTTAAAAATTGAGATTTTTTTCTTTTAATTACTTTCACTCATTCCTCTCACTCATTTTGGATTACCTGAAGTTTGCTGTACAGGCTTCCATTGTTAAGGGATAAAATAAAACCAACACAACCAGAATTTCATCTCTCAAAATTAACTTTGCATGAGTGGCCATTGCAAAGGTCAGAACAGCACAGTGGCTAAATTAACTTAAAATCAGAGAGAAGGAAGAAGAAAAAACAATTCAGAACCTGTGTAATGCCACTTTTCAGTTACGTATCATCTTACACATTTATTTCCGACCATTTGGACATCCACATAACCTCAACATCTAAAACTCTAAGAGCTCCACACAGGCAAATAGTCTCAACTTCTTGGCAGAAGACTTGAGCCCACAGGTAGCTCCATTTTGTCACAGCTAGACTGCTACTGGCACCCAAGCTTCCCAGCAGGAACTGCAGTCTTCACTGTTATGAAGGTCTCTATAGTAAAGAACTTACGAACATTGTAGTCAAAAAAGCTACTTGTGCACTTAAAAGTTTTCTAGGTATCTAAATCATATGCTGCATTGTGGCTTAAATTGGCCACTGACCTCAACCAGCATTTGATCTGGGTTGTTTGCCTGCTTAATCATTTTCCCTCTCTCAGGAAAATTCTCTTTAATCAGGACAATCTTCTTCCCAACAACACAGTATGCGTGTGTACAAGAGTCCTTGGAAAGACCTGGAAAGAGGTATTTTTACCATGCAAAGTATCCTTGATGCATTCTTTGTTTCACATCCCCAAGAGACTCATTGCCCTCCCTTAGTTTGTGATCCTGCAGTTGAAATCAATGGCAGCAAAATCAGCCCTGGCCTGTTTGCCAAGCTCCACCCTGAAGGATTTCAGGCTGCAGATCTAGAGTTTACTATGGAAACACTGACGGTTTCCTAACAACAGGGGCCATAAGCGATGTTACAGGAATGTAAGCAACTTGGAGCTGGTCATCAAAATTTCCTGCCTCTGCCTGGCAGAACATCCAGGGCAGTGCCAACAGTTAAAGCGTACAGTATTACTATATAAGGAGTGAGATTAATAGGGGTGTGAAACAAAAGATTAAATATCTGTCTCAATGCAGATAACAGCAATTATAACACGCCAGTAGACAACATTATGAGCAGCCCCCGCAGTAACAAAGCTTTATTTGTCAGAACACAAAATTAAGTTTTCAAAACAGAGCACAAAATAGTTGTCATCAACATACACTCTTGGCTACTCGTCACTGCTTACCTAACAGTTCGTGTGCAACAGTCCATTGTATGATCCCTGTTTAAAACCTCCTCCCTTGGCTTGCTCTGTCAATTCACATGAACTTGTCAGTCCATAAGCTCAATGAAACAATGAAACAGCATCTGCAATATTGTTATTAATGGTGTATCAGCACTTTTACTCAACCACTGCTTTCCCATGCATTCAACTCCGCTCTAAAAACTAATTCCAGAATACAGCTCATACATATGTCTCATCCAAGAAAAAACAAACCTAAAACAATTTTTTCCTCATATGCGTGCACTCACAAGCTCCTAGGTTGTTTCCATTTAACTGGCAGGAGCAAAGTGCCATTCGTGAAATGCAACAGAACTTGCCGCTCTTCTCTCACCTTTTCATTTCTCACTGCCCCTTCAAACTCAGGCAGAGCATTTGTTTTTAAAACTCTAATGCTGTCTCTCTGCAAGTTCATTTACCAGTTGTCAAGCAATCAAACCCAATGGTAAACAAACTATGGCCTATATCCTAATGTGCAGTCATGAAAATCATTCTTATGACACAGAGCTTTAATTTTTAAGGCTCTTTACTAATCCTTTCTTACTCAAAGGTTCTGTTTTGGAGCAGAACCTATCAGTACTACATGGACCAGCTTCCCTACTATGTGCAGTAATTAACAATTAAACCTTAACATGAAAATAGAGAAGTCTGCAAGCCACATACTCCATTTAATACACTTATAATGATGAAACAGAGATGATAAACCTTTTAGCTCTGTAAAGCAGAGAAAACCCACTTCGTCACCTTGCACTACAAACATTTAAACTTTTGCTACAAAGAAAGAATTGACATTGAAAAGCCATTCATAAAATATATGCTTAGTTTTTTGTGTAAACTCTACAAGCAAATCATGTAATTTAAAGAGGATAATTTTTATTTGGAAATATTTAAGTTTTTGAGCTAGTATTTAAATCTTTTATTCACTAACTATAAGGAAATTGTTTAATTCAATTACAGTTAGAGCTGTTTGCCTAAATCACAGTCTAGCAGGTACTGCCTGTATAGTGCTAAACATCTATTTAAGGGATTGACTGTACATTTACTTTAGTACTTTAAGAAACCCTGTGTTAGCAGACATATACCACTTACAAATAGTCTCCTGAGGCAAGCCTCTTTTCTGACATTAATTGCCATGTAAGAGAGATCTAGGCTCTGTGTCTGTTAGTTTCCAACAAACAACTAATCTTCAGTCTTTCTTTTCTTCTAAAGAAAAAGAGGTGAGAGAATAGGGATGTCAGAAAATTTACTATAATTTTAGTCTGAGTACCTACAGAGAGTTACTGTGTCACTTCTTTATAACCTTGTGAATATTATTTTTCTAGTAAACTTACTGATGCACACAGTTTGAATTGATACTGCAGTTAAATCTAAGCAGAGGTTACCAGTTAACACTACATGTATTTGTATTATCTTAGTTTCCAGAGATCCCAGCCAGTGGCCAGGATTCTGTTGTTCAAAACCTGCAATACAATCAACATTTCAGTTAGAGCCTTTGTACCTTTTACCTTCCTCCAAATACTCCATTCCAGTGGAATAGAATTTAAAAGGCCAAAAGATATCATCCTACAGAAATTTTATCAATGAATTATGACCAATTCCTTCAGGAGCAAAAAAATCAATGTTTGCAATAAGCTGGAAAGAACATTTATTTTCAAAACATGATCTCCACCCTAAACTGTACCCTCCACCCTAAACAGGAGGATGACAGTACAAGTGCTCCAAGAGCAGCAATTCATCACGCAGCTTCCATTTTAGCTCTTGTTTTCTGCTTCTCTTTCAGACAGGTTCCAATACTACCAAAAAGCCATGCAAGTTGTATTTAATATGGTTGTATAAAACTTGACAATTTTTGCCACTCTCCCATTTTTATTTTATGCACACACACTTCTTACTTTCAAAAAGTGGAAGGGCTTTAGATGCACCTCAGGAAATAATTTCTGCAACAAGGATAAAAGTTTTCTTCCTTTCTTTCACTTCTCACTTATGTCCAGACATACTGGAGACTCTGGGTGATACTCTGTGCTCCCCCACTTCAGTTCTGATGCCACCTGATAAATCAGAAAATTATCAAACCTGTTAACATTTTAGCTCCTATCATTTGTCTCTACTTCAAAGGCCTCTTTTAGAAGAGTGCCAGTGGACACAGGCTTAGAGTATGTAATTCTATTGCATAGCACAAGTTTGCAGTCCAAAAGATGTTAGTTTTGAATAATGCTGCACTTTCACCCAGACTAACTTTGGGCCTTCTCCTCAGATCAAACAGTGCTCTTTCATACAGCCAAGTGTGAAGACCATGGCATCAACAGAGCTAAAGGACATAACAGGGCACTGGAATAGAGCCTTGGAATGATGTAGCGATAACATAGCTATCATTTAACATGATTATTTAATAGTCTAGCAGTTATCTACTACATATGCTAATAAAATATTCCACACAACAGGTCTATAGTAAGACAACGGAGAACTCTCTGTATAGCCATACCCAAAGTTTTGTTTGTCTGGACAGCCTGAAAGCTGCTAGCTGCCTTTATGAAGTAGCACTGGTCTTCCCAGTAAAGGAAAATGTGTTGATATAGGCGGCCTTGCCTGGAAAAGCTTAAAAATCATGCAGTGAGAAGAGTACAAGACCTAATTCAGAAAACTCACAAACACCCGCAGAGTTGCATGCTTAACAGATTACCTTTAGCTTTCTAGGTAGAGTGCTAAACCTTAAATGAAGAAGTCCTGTGTTCAGGCTGCGGGATGAACATTCAAAAAGGTTAGGAAGATTGCAAATACTAACTAAGCTCAGGGGCAAAAATCACACAAACTAATGAACCGGAATAATTTGGTTCTGACCTACAAGGAACAAATATATTTCTGTTTAGGATACCAAATCAGTTGTTTCAAAGGCTGGCTGAAAGTAAAGGGACAAATTCAATTTCTCTTGTCTAATATTTTCAATTTCCTTTTGAAAGCCCCGATTCTACCAGCTATTGCCTAGTGGAATAGAAGGAACCTACACAGTATGGCTACTTCGACTGTGTTAGAAAATACAAAACCTTAATATATCATGCTTCACTATTAACCTCTGCCCAATAACATGCGCAGGGTATGCAAGCCAATATGAAAAACAAAACATGTAACCATCCATATGCTTCAAAATGCAAACTATACTAACATTTCTCTTCCATTTATAGACTCTGTATCTTTAAAACACCAAAGAAGTTCAGAGGGAGTTGTCTAGCAGCACAGATAACATATAGATTTTACAGGATCTAGTATTTTCAAAACCAAAAGTAACTGGAATGAAGAAAATAAACATTCATAAAATCTTGTCAATATTAATAAATCAAATATTTATCAGGACTGAATATTTTTCCAAAAGGTACAATTTTTATTTTAATGAATAGATTTCTTTATAAATTCACTAAACATTAGCAATAAAAGGTTTAAGAGCTTTTTATTTTGTAAACTTTAGTAGACCCCAAAAGTTAGCTTATACATGGTGTTTAATAAGATACTTTCAACCTTTTACTCAGGCACAACTAGGGATAGTACTGTTTTTCTTTTCAAATAATACAGTATGCTCTGCAGTTGGTAAACAGTCTCTGACTTGATACAACCTTCTGAGTGTGTTCAGTTTTTCTGGCAAGCACACAAATGCTTTGTACTGAAGCATCAAGAAACAAACTAGGAGAAGGGTGTAGGCTTTTTGCACAGTACTTATTTCCTAGTCTATGCCAAATTAACCACTACCCTATTACCTGTAGAAAAACTATTTCTTTTTCTGCTCTACCAGCTGCAACAGTTAAAGGGGAGAGGGAGGAAAAGAAACAAGCAGTACTTAAATGACCAAGGTCTACAAGATTTCTTAGAAAAGCAAAGCTGTCTCAGATATTACAGTACTCCGTTTTTTATTTCAATCCATAAAAGTTTAATCCATGTAATAATTATGATTGGAGGAACATTTTATATCGCTATGTTTAGCTTCTGAAAAATGTAGTTTTGACACAACCTACCTACCTGACAATTGCCATAGATTAGCATAGGCATTATATATTTAGCCTTCTTGTAAGCTGTTGTTTAAAAACAACAATGGTTAACCATTTCCCTCAATTCCAAAGGAAGTCACTGTTAAAATAGTTAATGAGAAGTCACAAACAAAAACAGAAGAGGGGAGAAAAAATGGCGATAGCTCTTTATACACATACCTGCATGTATATGTAGGATTATGAGACATACATATTTAACACTCCTTGGAAATGTTTCAAACTATAATAAAACTATGTTTGCAAATAACTATTTATTGTCATAACATGATTAACACAACTGAACAATACTTTAGAGAAGCACAAAGGCTCAAATACATTATGATCACACCACTTCTAAATAGAATTCTGTCAAGCAAAGACAATTTCCAGGGAACATAAATAGAAGGCTGGACAACAGAAGCCATATGTACTGTATATATAATTTGAGAAGTCCATAAAATCCAGGAGTTAAGAGATAGCTTAAAGTAAAAACAAACAAAACAAAAACCAAAACAACGCACAGAAGCTTGCCCCATCACTTCACACATTTCACATTATTAAAAAAAAAAATCACTATTTTATGTTGCCACTTTGCATATAGACTTTACAAGTAAGAGGGCTGACTACCTGCACAGGAAGCCACATCAGTATTTTCCTGATGAACTGTTTAGGAACTTTCACTAGGCACCCAGACTATCCAGGCTAAGGATATCTTGGTATTGAGAAGACATAAAGCACTACACAAAGGAAGCCATTTGCAGTGTATTTACTAGCACATTTGAGAAGTCCTACAAAACCCAGAAACTGCAAAATGCACTTGAAAGCCAGCCGACTCCAACAGAAAAAAGAAAAATTGTTGCCTGAGATCAGGAGAATTAAGGCCTGAGGTTGAGGACAAATGCTTTAATTAAATGCAGCGAAGCAGAGGAAGCAAGCAGACACTGGAAGCAAGTGTTTACAAGGCAGCAAGGAGGGGCACACAGATGATGCTGAAAAGATGAACAGGCACAGCAGCAAGGAAGTTCACCGTGGGTCAGTTCAAACAAGCTGCTATTCAGAGAGAAGCCTCTGAGCCTTTTCTGTTCTCTCCTTATGGAAGCCGTCGTAACCTGTTTCTCCCTTACTGGAAATCTGCATTCCTCTCCAAGCAAACTTCCTTCTGAAATCGTATGAAACAGTTGCTGAAGAAGAGATTGAGCAAAAACTTCTACAAGAGTGATAGAAAAGGTAAAGCAGCAATCAATCCTGAACATATGAAAGAGACTGGAAGCAAATTGGGCAGGAAGACTACCAGCAAATGCTCTCAGTTTAATGTGGCAGCAGCCCACTCTGCCAGCATTGCCCAAGCAGGCTTACTCTCTTCCTACTCTGTCAGGGCCCCAAGCAGCTCATTTGTGCAGCACCTGTATCTTGTTGCAACATCATTGGCTAACTACCAGTTCTTGAACTCTCACACCTGGGTTTCTAAACATATGATCTTACTTAAAATAGGAGCAACACAATGTTTCATAGGTAGGAAGAAGAATTAAGAGAAGGATGACCTATAAAGAGGTTTCATGCTTTAAATATCATTCATCACACAACACAAGTCACCTCCTTCACTTGACATGTTGTAATAGTTTTTGTCCAAAAACTGGATAAAAAACATTTTGAGGTGGTGCTAAAACAGTATTTAGGAAGGATATTACTTTTAAGTATGCAGTTGACTGACATTCAACTTCGCAGGGTATTTCTGGGGTTTGTTTTTTTTAAAATGCCTGAATGCCTTAAAATGTCCTTTCAGACAACCTATCAGCATGTCACTGCATATCCAACTTGCCCTAAGAGACACCTCATGTAAAAAGGTTAATTACTAAACCTGCATGCCAAGCACCTGTGCAGCCACCATGAGTGAAGGGAGCATCTGTTTTCAGATTCTCCATTCAGCTTCTATGCCAGCTACACTGATCACTGCTGGCACCCAGAGTAATAACTTCTGACATTTCAACAAGAAGAACAAAAACCGAGGGTTTTTGATCTTTTCAACAGAATGATTAAGATGACAAGATTGCACTTAATTCTAAAACAAAGATTTAAAGAACTGCCAAGTACAACTGACTGATTTTAACACTTGTTTTCTGGTCTTAGTATTTCTTTAACAAAGAACAAAAGTTACAGTACAGCTCTAACCAGAAGAAAGGTTATCTGATAGGTATTGCCACAACCTTCAAAGAGAAAAGCACCAACTGCTTCTATATTCTGCAGCTCCGGGTTTTTCAGTACTTCTCTCCTTTCTCTGAAGTACGTTTAAAAATTTTTTTTAGCTCACTAGACATAGCTAGTTAGTATTTTCTACTAGTGGTTTAAATCACACCAATACTTTCTCCATTCTCTACAGTCTAACAGTGGAAACAAATCTAAAAGTGAGAACACTTAAAAAAAAATTCTTTGCCTCTCTCTAACCCAAGTTCAGATGGTTACCATGAAAGCCTTCACAGAATACTATTGCTTTAAAAATCCCTAAAATATCGTCTGCAGCCTAATACTCTGTATAATTTCAAGTCACATTTCCTGCTCTCTGAACTCATATAGAGGCACAGGTTGCTAAGCACCTAGCATTTGCTCTGGAATGCAGAAACCACATGGAATGCAGAAACCCGCATGGAAATAGCTGATTTATCCAGAAACTGACTTAAAAGGCTGAGTGCAGTACATTCCTATTAAAAATGAATAGACTTGATTTTTAGAGTCAAAGAGCAGAAGCCACCTCACATGTTTTTCTTTCCAAATCAAATATTTAACAGAGGAAAACCACAGGTGTCAGTGACAAGGAAAGATTAGTTGTAGCTTAAAACCACAAACATGGATTGAAAAGTCATGGGATTTGCTCTGCTCACTAGTAACCTTACAAGTGCATAATTTAGATTGGTATTGTTTGTCACAGAGAAAATAAAGCCTTTCATTTGTTCCCAAGAACTGCAATTTTTTTAATATTCTTTCTTAAAAAAATCAAAGCGGCTGCTTCCCTGTTATGTTCAATACATAGCATTAATAAAGTGTTTACAACTGAAAGTGTACAACCTTTTCGTCTCAAGAGTCCTAGCGCTCCAACTGGAGTCAAACAGTCAGTTGAGGGGGTGATAAGAACAGAGGAACAAACGGTAGGCAGGATCTAGGTGGGGGAGGAAAACAAAGAAGCCAAACAGCTTTTAAGAGCCCGTTTGCTCAGTGCAAACTAAACTACCATAAAACACTTTTTTTGGTAGAGCAGAGTTAACTCCAGAGCTCTGACCTTTCTGCCAATAAATGCCCCTTCAGCAAAGGGACATTAAGCTGAGGACTGAACATGGAGGAAGCCCACTGGACTGTTACTCTTGCAACATGATATGGAGGAGAAAGATAATGATTACGAGCCCTACACTATCTAGTGCTTAATAGTCGATTATAGACAAATGCCCCGCCAGCAAACAAACAGAATGCAGATGGAAATCAGTTTATGGATCCTCCACTATCGGACTTGGAAGAGAACTGTTTAACTCACAGGCTTGAAAAGGCCACATTAGCAGTAAGAATAGCATCTGTCGTCAATTCACAGTTACTAAGTGAAAGCTCATCAGCTCCAGGATGATTGTGCTGTTCTGCCCTGTAGCAGACCTGAATCTTATGCCTAGGAACTAGGCACAAGGTTTTGAAAATACAGTGTGCTTTATGCAACAGAAGAGCAGATCCTTGACCTAAACTGAGACAGCCTACAGGAAACAGGTAAGGTAAAAGAGATTTGAGAGATATAAGCAAACAAGAAAATTACAGTATTTTTCAGAATGTAAAAACAATTTCACACAACTGGAGAATTATACTTAACTTCCATCTTAAGTACAATTTAAAAATTAAGCATGTTGAATAAAAAGTCCTTGTGAAGGAACCTGAATCAAGGAACCTGCTGTGCCTGTGTGCTGCAAGGCACAGCAAGCGAAGCAGGGAACTGTCACATTCCTCCTGCTAAGCGCTTACAGTAGCTATCAAATCTTCTCATTTTAGCCTACAGAAACTTGTTCAGAATTAGTGAGCACCTTGAAATACAAATTTCAAAAAGCCTGTTTGAACAAATCTTGTATGGGAGTGATTAACATGCGTTTTTGCAGGACCAGCTGCTGCCCTTAATGTCACAATAAATAACCTACTTGCAGGATTTCTACCTTGTAAATTGCAAGGAAACTCCCTGATTTTCACAGAAAAGCAGGGAAGACCAGGTGGAGCTGGCAGCAGACTCTACAGGCTTTTATACACTTCCAGAAATATTCCAAAACAAGCATCTCTTTAGCTGCTGTCCCTCTCCAGTCTGAATCTGTATCATCTTTAAGTTAGAGTGAACACTGTCCTAGGACAGAACATTAAGTGAGAAACATTGGCAGACAAACTTGCTCACTTGGATTCAGAATTAAATTTAACTTGTTGTCCAGTTTATCCATTTTGACAGATAAGCTCTTTATACAATGCAGATGCAGAGCAGGAACCTCATAACACAATAAGCAGTTCCACTTACCTATTGAAATAAGAAAGGGCACTGACAACATTAAGCCTGCTCCTACAATTTAACCATTTCCTTTCATGCCCACAGATCTTTCTCCTCTTGCCATGTGACTGCTTTTGAGAAATATTCCCTGCTTATTTTAAACATTTGCCTTATGATTCTGAATCATACTGAGAAAACACTTATAGTTTAGGAAACCAAATCTCCTAATTTTAGATACTTGAATTTCATCCAAGTTAGGTGACTGCAGTAGTAAGTGTAGTTATTTGTGTCCATAGACATCCAGTTCTGAAACAATTTCATTGACAATGAAGGAAAGGATGAAGTATGGAGTTTTATAAGAATAGAATTTCTATATGGTGCTAGCTTGAATCTAGATTAAGACATAATACATAAAATTAATAGTGGCTAAACATTAAGTGACTTGCACCGAAGGGCCAATGGTAAGACAAAGGCGTTTGTTGATTAAAACAAGTACCACAACTGATTTATGACCCTCCTAGTGGTAGACCGTACTGCTGTTTCTACAGCACAGATAAAGCACAGAGAGGGTGGAGGGAAAGCTCATGCTATCTGAGGCAAGGGTAATAAACCTCAAACAAAGTAGTGGTTCTAACTTTCTCATCTCAAAGTTGATTATGACTCAAAAATAAGTGTATGCTTTAATTTTATGTCCCTATAAGAAGCAAGGGAGGCCCTGCTTCTACCTATCAAGATACTCGTTTTTCGGAAGTGATAGTGACTACTGAATTATCAACCCGAAAGGAACAGCAATTAAATTAGAATGAAATTAAAGGCTTCTGGCAACAACCACTACACTAGAAGTTAATGGATATAACTGAATTCTGAGAGGAAAAAACCCCACTCAGCCTACCTAGAGCCCACAGCTCTAAGCACTGGAGTTCTGTTCAGCGCACTCCTGTGCTGGAACTTCTCCAGGAACTGCTTTCACCAGGCACTCAGTTTCTCCCGCTGCTCACAGCATGAGTAAAAGCTGCTCAAAGCTGTCATTGTTTCATGCTTTCCATATTCCTGAAGAGACTGTTGCACAATTACTCGTTATCTATCAGTGAGTCATAGCTGTTGCAGAGTACAGAAAGCCAAAGCGAATGCCAAATCTACACTGAAGAAAAGTAACAAGATAACATTAAGGAGGAAAGTGTTTATAAATATCTTGAAAGTGAAAGCAGGGTTAAATTTAGTTCGAGATGGCAGAGAAATAGCTCACAGTTCAGTTAAGTAAGCTTTTACTTGCAGTCAGACCTGCAGCCAGAAAGGAGGACAAAGTTGTCTGAAGAAGCTCTGAAGAGCTCCCTAAAAGAACCGAAACATCAAGAAAAACTAGAAATCCAAAGCGATAAAAGTGAGACCTATCAGTCTTCTCAAACTTCCCTTGACAGTTTATCTTACAGTACATGCTAAAAATAAGAGCATACAATCAATACTAGCACCACGGAAGCTATCCTTACAGTTTCTAGGGTTTTACTCAAAATTCAGTGAATGCTACTAAAACAAACAAAACAAATGTCACATACTTCAGCACAGAAAGAATGACAAACAGTAAGAAAACGTTTTAAAGCAATTCACTTACATTTCTCCATAGTAGCCCTTCCCTGGTGGCTTAGCTTCCTTTCCATTTTCAAGTCTGCTTGCTCAGCAGTTTGGGAAGTACGCAAAAAATATTTTGAAAAATTATGCCTCCCGGCTCTTTGCAGGATACTTCTCAGGTCCAAGTTACCTCTATCAGCCTGCTCATTGTTTTTGATCTATTAGCAATACTGTGCTATGAAAAAAGGGTAAAATGTTTAGCAGTGCAGGAAGCATAAAAGTTACATTAATTTCCTTGTTTTGTCCCTTGGTTCCAATCTTGAATCAACTAAGAAACTCAACAAAATCCACCTATGTTTGGTAGTTTAATTCATGAAAAGACAAGCCGGGGGGGGGGAAGAGATGTTATGCTTTAACCTTGTAGTTCCCAAACCAGAGCTTACAGATCATGTATGATCTCTAGAACTGTGCTCTCAAAAAGCATATGATAAAGGAGGAAGAAAAATAAGCCATGAAATCCTGAGGATTCCACAACATTGAGGTTAAAAAAAGCTATTTAGGTTATGCACTAACTTAATGTTACTTTCTCTTGCCTCACCCCAAAATACAGATGCTAGAATAGCTGTGTGTGTTTGCAGTTCCTTGAAATGTTAATCCAATAGCTGCTGCAAAACTACAGTGCACTACAAGTCTACCTGAGGAAAATTTATTTTTACTGCTTGTATTTCTGTGTACAGATATATATAATGGTTATCTCCCTTTTAAATTAGGTGAGAAAGCATCCATCTATTAAGGTAAGACAGAAAACGGTATTACAAACAAAAAGGCAATGACAGTGAGGAGAAAACTGGTTGGAGTTCAAAAAAATGTCACTGTGACCAAGCATAGTTTGCCATGTTGTTTTGATAACACCCCACGAAGTTTTAGATTGTTTTCTCTTTTTTTTTAATGCAGTATCAGTTATATTAACTTGATTCTCCAAGTCTCAGATAAGGGAAAGAAGAACACATTCATGTATATGTATATTAGGATGGAAATAATACTATCCAATTAGTTATTTTCCACAAGCTAATTAAAAAAACCACACATGCAAAGATACAATAAACACCGTAACAACATTTTAAAGGGATTTGTTTATTTTTGGTTTACAAACAAAGGCACCCAGTATTTCTGTTTATGTCTTATAAAAGCTCACAGATTTAGCATTTTTGTTTCAGAACGTCTGTTACAACAGCAGAAAAAAACATTACAGGAAAATGCAACTTTTCCTGGTCCCAAATTTAAATACCAATATAACTGTTAAGTGAACACATGGTTTCAAACTGCTCATCTTCCTATTTAACCAGTCAGAGTACCTTCCATAACGTGCTAATCAATTCAGTTAATCTAGCTGACTGTATCAAAATATAGTTCCAGTATTTTTGATCAAAATCTGTTATGTGCAAACACTGGTATGAAAGACTGCAACAAAACAGGGTCTTGATATAGAAAAAAAGTAGTTTCAGATAGAATTTTACAGACTGACCACAGGAAGTGACAAAACTAACGTAAAAAGTCTGATACTGAATCTGTTGTCAATTAAATAGGATGACTGATGAGTTTGTGCAAGATACCAGTAGTGCACAGACAACCGTGGTCTCCAAAGAGGAAACAAGTTAGGTTTCTAAAATGGCAATGTTGAAAGAGTAGAGATTATGTATCCTTACGCTTAAAATAATGCTTTACTTCAATTATTCAATAAAATAGATTCCTAACCAGTGTTCTGGACCAGCAATAATCAATTCATTGGCTCTGTAGTCCTCAGTATTAACAAATCAACATAGAAAGTATCATATATAATGGTTATAAACAACCAAAATTTGTAAGTGAATTGTTTCACAGAAATAAATTTCACAATGTTGATGTATTTGTTTTTTGCCAACTTCAGTCACATGCCAGCATGAGAAGGGGGGTGTCACTGGATTGTAGGCACCTCTGGAAAAAAAAAAAGTCTACAGTGCAGGAATGCTTAAGCATAATTTTGGGTTGAGTAAGAGGATGCTTGAGGAGGCAACTACAGTGTAATACACCTAAACGTATTTGTTAAAGTGTAACATCTTCAATCACAGAAGCCATGATTTATTTTCAGCCACAGTCAGAGGTCTCTCACACAAGGTGTGGTCCTAGACCATTTAGACTTTTAATCACTAACTTTATATATACATAGGTAACAAAAAAAAAAAAAAGGGAACTGCAGTTTAACTAGTTACTACAGAATATTTAGCTTCAACAAGGAAGCCATTATCTTTTCAGAATGATATATACACCTGCATGAAAGGTGTTCTCTTTAAAGTAAGGTCTTCACAAGAATAGCAAAATAAGTTCTTTACACACTTAATCCAGACAGGACAAAAAACTACCAAGGGCAAGTATACCATAGTTCTTCTGTAATTAAGTTATTGTTTGCCTTTTCAAGCAGATTCAAGAACATATTATTCACGTAAAGTATAAACTGATAATTTTAATGAGCAAATACTGGGCAAGGGCGCTGGTCAGTGCATCAGTAAGAGGAACGTTACAATGTTTTCAACTAGAAGTCTATGCCACCAAAATTTAAAGGGAGCTTTTGTGTGTTGTTTTAAACAGGGATTCCATCTTTTCTTGGATCTGCTCTTTTAATAGATATCTTCCCTACCAAAACAAACAGACATGCAGAAAAACAAATTTCTTCAGATTTAACCCTAAGAATTTAAGTTAAATGACAGATGGAAGAATTAACATACTTTGATTCAGAAGCAAGGTGCATCTCCCTCTGCTTGTCCAGTGAAATGAGGGTTTTATTGAGGCAGGGAGGAGAAAGCATGCTTATGCATTGGCATTTTCCATGCAAACTTCATAGCTTGGAGAGATTTAAAGAAAAATCCTAATTTACAAAGAATTTGCTAACTTTGCTCAAAACTTAAAAACAGGTTTCTCTCTTAATAGCCTACAGTCTGTCCAACTACAATCATCAGTATTATAAATAGCAATTAGGCATTTTAAACTCCTTTCAAATACATTTACCTTTCAAAGTCAAGTGTAACATTCACGTGCTGGCTCTGTGCTTCCAATAAAATTATTCAAGAAAGAGGATGGTCAATGACTTGCATCTTTCTTCAGGGTTACATTTCCTTCTATCTAATCAATGACGGGATCAACTCTGCTTTCAAAAAAGCAAATTGCTCATGCTGACATAAATGCAAGTTGTATGAGGGCAATTCCAAGCACAGAACTGAATCACTGAGCACATTCTGAAGACGAGATCAGACAAAAGGCCTTTCAGTAATTAAGGTTTTGTTTGTTTGTTTGTTTTTTAAGCAAAGTAGTCACCCTTAACATCCTTACTTTGAGAGGAAGGGAAAAAGCGGCAAAAAATAAGAATAAATTACAGAAGAGTCCTGCAATTTTTTTCCAGGAGATCCACCATCATTTATATAAGTTTGCAACTTGATAAAACCCTTTGCAATTTAGAAGAATTTCAAATAAATACATCTACAATAGCTAGCAACTAGCAAGTCAATATTTACCTTGCTCAATGTGGAGTAAAAATTAAAACAAAACAACAAAAAAACCCCCAACTTATGTTAAGGCAGATTTCAATCAAACACATTCCAAATTGCACAGTTATACTGGTCAGTGGTCTAAAAATGTTTTCCCCAGGTCAAGGAGTTAAAGTTGTTTTAAATGTTTGTCCAATGCCAATTCAATCTGGCACCTGACCATTTTATTTTCTGTTTTCATGGAAATACACAATTAACATTACATATACCATACCGTATATTTTGCACTCTGATTTAAGATGAAATTATGCTTTTATAAAATATGAGATGACTACATGTTACAGGCTTTGTGCAGTTAGACCACCATATGCACAGATGTCCTAATGCTAAATTCTCTTCTTCAATATCTCATAGTACTGGAGGCTCTGAAGTAGGAGAGGAACTTGTAACACAGACTAACCACAAAGTACCAGATGTTTCTTGCCATTTGTGATCTTGCAATAAAGATACGCCAGATCAGGATCACAAGAACTGTATTGAAGCCATAGCGTATGTTCCTTAACCTGGGTGGGGGAAAACAAAACAAAAAACAAAACACTGAGATTGTATCAAGACCTACAGGAAAAAGAATACTCTAGAAAATTAACTTCTAGTGTAGAATTTAATTTGTTCATCTATTCATCTCTAGATATATTATGAGTGGTATTAAATGGTAACTAAGCAGAGAAGGCTAAGCCCACAGTTCACTGCTGAAAGAGGAACACAGAAGAATTAAGGAACACAGCCAGCTCAGTAGCTAACCACTTACTTAACTACACTTCTGCTTTATAGTTGCTTGATAAAACCTCCTAATGTCAAGGTCACACACTATAACCTACCTATAAGCAGGCAGCCATCACCCAAAAATAGGCAAATAGGCAACACTATAAACTCCCCTCCTCCTAGCAAACATGTATTTAAGCTTCGCATATACATGGAAACAGCTCTGACTGCAGCTGACAAAAAATTCATAGGATTTCCCAGACATAGAACCCAGGCCTCCACTGCAATTTTAAATTAATTCCTTTTCAGGAAACCTCCAGTTTTATCTAAGGATTAAGAAAAACTAAGTGCCCTTTTAGGGACATGGTGACTTTTAGCAATTTTCTCACATGTAAAGATAGAAGCCCTGAGACAAGCAACAAACCAATACGCAGACTGCTCAGAATTCTAAGAAAACAGAGCAACTTCTCTGGTTCAGTAGATCATGACAATTTGTATTTTACAGGGAGCTCTATTTAAGGAAATACTTGCTGCCCTTGTTTTGTTCTACAGGCATGCTGGATGTTATCATAGCCAGACCTTCCACTGCATAGCTTATTCATGTAAAAAACAGACTAAATTTCCATATTACAAAAGTAAAAGTCCAGTTTTTTATTTGAGAAAAGATTCTGCTCAGTAGTTTCTTAGAAATGCCAAATCCCCTAAGTTACCACATCTGGTTAATATTCAAAAAATAGACTCCTCAAACTCTGATTAGCTACAGTTAAGTGCTAAATGGTCACAAAAGAGACTGACTCAATACCTCAGAGTAAAGATATGTTAGAATCTAACCCTCTTGCAACATAATCCCCATATAAACTGAGTCAGGATGAACAGATGCCATTCCAATACAAGACTATTTCTCATGTTATTTTTGGTATGATCCTTTGAACAGAGACAAGGAGTGGCAACTGCATGATAACTCCAGTGCATTTCTGAATGGCATCTAAATCCAAAACTAGAAGAGATCTCTCTTCAACTGTCTCCACTATTATCAAAAATTACTTTTTCCTTTAAAAAGTATATTTGAGTTTTTAAAATTCATTCATCTTTTGTTTGACAAGAGGCAGTCCCCTTTGAGCCACATCATAAGAGAATTCAATAAAAAGCACTCAAAACAGACATGCAAGAATTCTGACATAGTCCTATGGACCCCTTACTTTTTCCAATATTTCTATGTTAGTCAAGTCCTCATCAAGATTCAGAAGGAATCAGTACTTCAAGCTAGAATCCCCTCTCTAAAAATCCAAAAAGCCTGCATTCCCATAATAAACAGTCTGCAAATTGTGTCTATCCAAACCAGATTGTTCCTATCCTACTTTATCAGCAAAGTGTCTGTGAGTCATAAGGTATTAGTGGCATTCAGGCTTATCATAGACCTGAACTGAAACCCAGTGTCTTGCCCGTAGATCCAGATTACTTTGGTGCTATGCCATGTGCAGTGCTTACAGTTGTGTCTCAATATGCTATCACAGGTTAACACTGGCAAGTTTGGCCAGTATACTAAACACAGATCATCCCACACCAATCCATTCTGCAACTGCACAAATTCAAGAGAACAACATGAGTGATAGCCCAGACTACTTCTCCTAGGGCTATCAGGCTTGGAGACAAGAAGCAATACTGCAGAACGAGATGAGTCATTTTAATTTCATTCTTTGAGACAGATCAAAAAGCTTCCATTACCAACTGTCTTTGAATTGCCCAAGAACAAAACCAGGAGAACTGTACCACTAACATTCTGGACAGTGAAGATGCACTCAAATTGGAGGATTTAAGCTACAGATAAAAAGCTAAGAGAAGTCACCTTAGAGGCACCAGCACCAAAGTTTCCTGCTTTGGCGTGGAGAGTCCATGACTGTTTCAAGAGACCACATTCCCAGAACAAACAGTTGTACTTCTATCGAAACTCCTTAAATGAATGTGCCACTCTGTTTGTGTACCCTTTTGCTTTCCAAAAGATACTTGGGTAGAATCAGAAACCTCTATTTCAGTATACGCTAGTGATCAGAGCTATAACCATAATACTGGAATAATATGTAACTCTTAATACTGCAAACAACTTAAGAGAAGCAACAAACAGAAGAGGAAAGCTGATATTTGATTGCTTTAGAAAATGCTTCAGACAACTGGACTGGAAAATAAGAACTCTAGTGGATCTAAGCAGGTGCTATAAAGAACAATTACATCATAAAATGGAAATGTAGTGAATCTGGCAAGGACAGGGAAACCAAAAAGTTATTATGGAAAAAATAAAAACATAAAAACTTACTTATTCAAGTGTTTCCTAGCTGCAGGGAGGCCAGACATTTCTTCATTCAGCACATATTTCTTTGTTCCCATACAGTAATTTTCCATGTATTCTGCCCAATGCAGTTGTCGAACATCAAAATTAAATGTCTGCATAAAATAAAGCTTTCACTGTTAGTTACCTAAAAATTCACTTATGTTGCATTTGATAATTTAAAGGAAATGGTGAAATGGTAACCGCCTTTATACCAGATACTTCTGATTTTTTTTTGATGCAAGGAAATCATCCTGTCCTTATGCATAAGAACGATCCAGATTTAGATCCCATTTCTGACTCAACCAACAGCTTCTTATATGCTCTCTTGCAAACTTCAACCAGTTCATGCCTTATTTTTCCTCATCAGTAATATTCTTCCCTCAGCTTCTGAGTGCACTGCTTTTCCATTTCATCTGTCTGTAAGGAATTCCACTCTAGATATTTAAAAGCTATTTTGCATTATGATGTTTTCTAAGTAATAAAATAATTCTAATATGCTACTGAATAAACACACTGTTCTGTGCCAAGTTCATTGTTTGATAAGAGGACACTTTTAAACTGTGCTTATAGTTGTATACTTATGTTTAAAATAAGAGCCATATGAAAATATTCATCAGGAGAGGAAATTGCTGTGGTAAATGCACAACTCAAGTTTCCCACTGGTGTCTTGATTTCCTCATCTCAAAAGATTCTACAACAGTCATAAAAGTTCCAATGAAAGATCAAGATTTTCCTAGTGAGTTTTTAACTGCACAAATGTTCTTTCAGAAAAAAGAATAAGCAAAATTGTACTAGGAACAAGAGACAAGTAAGCAGTTTTGTGCAGTGAAACTGTATTCAGCTTTATAAAGTTATATATACACTAAATCCTCATACTCATGTTTCCAAATAAGCTGTTTAACAGCATGGCAGGTGTGCTGTAAGATATGATGAATCCCATTCATCCTATATTCATTCCCATATGAAAAACAAACTTCTGAAGACAATCCATCACAATGCGTCTCAGTAGTCTGGCATTCCTCATAAGTTAAAGGCTACTGTGTATTTCTAGTCATGATACAAAAATATATGCATACATGCTAACCAGATTTTTCTAGTGCTACTAAGTTATCAGAAGCTCTAAAACTTCACTTTATTTTTCATAACATATTATAGCAAGAATGTAAAAGTTTCAACAGTTATTTCAACTAGTTCTTGATTACTCTATGCACTTTTGAAATTTTAGTAGTACAAGCTATTTGAAAATACAAACAGTCCAAAGTTCTGTTTCTTTTTACTTTTTCCCCCCAACTTGAGTGCAGTATTTCAGGAAAAGCGCAAAACCAACACTCCACACAGGAATCAGCACAAGCTATTCTGGTTGATAAAAGGCTACAGTGCAGTTTTACTTCCAGAAACTTAGCCACGTTTCCTACTTCGAGACAGTTTATTTGGAAGTTGGGTTACTTTTCTTCAACTTAACTATAGAACTAGATTGTAAAATTCACTGTTTCTAAGTTTCCTATTCAAATGTTTCACACTTCGTTCACCTTTCAAGGCAACTGAAAAATTGTATCTATCTCCAGTCTATATTAGTCTCTTCCATCTGAGATTACCTTTGTTGCTATCTAGATACACCTGCCAACAGTAACTACACTGTCCATAATGCAAGACTAATTATTCTAGGCATCAGAGAGAAGGTAGGTGAAAATGATTCTATTATCTGGGCTACAGCATTGTGCTAGATCCTGCCAACACCAGCAATATCATCATGGCATCACTACAGCAGAGAAGATTTTATAGACAGACATAAGTCTGCCTTATAGGAACAGTTCTATAAAACGGCAAGTTAGTATGACAGCTTGCTGTTTCTAAAAGTTCCCACTCTACTCCCCCCCAAACCTTTCCTAGGTTGCATGTTCCCGCTGTGTACCTTGTGACATTCACTGGATTGAGTTGCTTTAACACATTAAAAGAGCAGCAAAATCTAAACCAGCAAGCAGAGCTGGGTAGCTTGTTGCCTAATTATGGTCAACGCTGTATTTCATAGCGTGATATTTGAACAAGTTGACATACGGTGAAACTTCTCAGAACAGGCCAAGTCAAAAGTCTACTGTGGTTCAAGCAGTTCTCTGACAGCATGCTCCCACAAACTGCTAGAGCACAGTTAATGCCAGGGCATAGTTCTATCAGTTCTCAGAGCATAGAACCCCTATTTTTAGGGACACTAAACACCAAAATCTAGAAGAAAAAAAATTGCAAGAGTTGTTCTTATGAGCTCTTATTCAGATCCTGCATTCAACTAGTTTTTGTTCTCCCTCAACAGCCTACAGGAGTTCTCTGTCATCCTGCTTCTGGTACGCTTTCCTTCCTGCATGGGGCTGTTTTAGTCACACAATGAGAACATACTTCAGAAAGAAAAAGTGAGAGAATTTATGCTTGCATTTCTTAAATACACATGCTATCTTGCCAGAGCATGAAAAGGATATATAAAAGTTGCTACTAGACTAAAAAAAAGACAAACAAAAAAGCCACTCAAAACCCATTGCTCATTCCCAATAAAATAGACAGCAGTCAAGAAGTAAAACCTTATTTTATTCAAAATGTAGACAAAAGTGCGGCAGCTTGACCCCTTGTTTGACATATGAAACAACGCCTTTTATCACATGATCAGGCCACCCTAAGAGAACCATCTCCTTCAAGGGGACCTGCGCCTTTCTTCATCTCTAGCCACTCATTTCTTCTCTTACTGGTTTAGTGCCTTTATAAAAAGGACTCTTCTTAAAACTCAAGTCATGTCACTAATCTGGTTTATAACATGGCTCCATACAGACACACTGACACAACTGAAAGAAATGTGGCAGATTTCCAGAACTGAGTTGGTGCTAGGCTTAGTTCTGTATTACAAGTAGCATTTCCAGTTCATTTTATTGCAAGTCTAACACCAATAAGCTTATTTTTCACTTTCAGAGCCTCCACACCCATATCGCACAGTTACTTGCCTTTTTGTCTTCAGGGTTTAGTTGATTCATTAGCATAGTCATATTTTCAGTATTCCAGATCCAGGAATTGCTTGTAAAGTACTCTAGTAACATCATGGCCTTATGAAGACGTGTTATTGTTTTCATCATCCTGCAGTCCAAGGATTGGTATGTACAGGTTACAGCAGTAAAGATTAGTTCAAACAAGGAAAACAGACAATCAGATTATAAGTTTCATTACCCTCCAACCCTCCACCCTAAGTTAATACATCCCAACTTGCTCTGTACCCAAAACATGAAAAATTAGATGAATAGGATATCTCTGCATATTACTCAAGTAAGATGTTACTTGATTTTGGATATCCAAATTCCAAATGGAATGTGAACTTACTGAACAGCCTGATTTTTTTTTTATTCCTACTTCCCAGTGCAATAGTAAGTTTCTTCTCCAAAAAGAGTGACCATCAGAAGACAACATTTTACCACCTTTTCTTTTTATTTTAGGACGGTAATGTAGAATGTCTTTAACTTACTCTTCACCCTTAACCCTACTGCTTCTGCAGCAAAGGGTGGGAAATATTTAAGGGGACAGCTAGACCACGGCATGTTCTAGTAGTTAGCCAATTGCTTCTAGGCTACTTCAAAAATATGCAGAAATACTTTCCATCATCCTTTATTATGCAGAGGAGGAAACTCTGCAAAAACATCACTTGGAGTACAGAGAAATTATGCTATAAGGATCAAATTTGAGCAAGTTTCCCTCTGATCAGACTATCTGAAGATGGATCCAAGAATGTGAATTATCCCGTCTCTTTGTTGCAACGTTCTCCACTTTCCAACAAGGTTGCTACAGGAGGTCACTCAAATTGTGTAAGTACTAATTAGTACCACATAGCCTAATACTATTAAATTCCTGCTTTTGAGGTTCAAGGGATTTTTCTATCTCACAGAATTGCTTCCAATCTGATCCTTATAGCAAGATACACTGATTATTTTAAGCATAGAGGAGAGGGGTGGAGAACAAAGCAGAACAACCCAGCACTAATAGGCTGGTACTTACTTTCTGAAAGTAAGATTTGTTCAAGAAACATAGTAGCAATTAAGAACAACAACAACAAACACCACAACACTGATTTTTCTCTGAAAGCTGCCTTAGTGCATTCATACTTGTAGGAGGGATATAGCACATAGTCCCAGAAACTCTTCCAAAGAAAGTATTTTGCATTGCATAAGTGTCCCCTACTATTATTAATGGCTGGCAATCTCAGTGTCTAAGGGAATACAGAAATTGCCTCTTTTTGTTTCTTCTTGTGAAATGGAGTAATACAACATGCAGAGATCATTGAAAAAGCAGAGTATATTTGAATGGAAAAGCACAAACTCTCCACCTCCATGGGTACCTATTTACAGATTGAGAGTTGTATTCAAATTTTAGACCACTATCTAATTTCTTTAATAGACATTCCTGGATGCTTTCAAACACCTGTTTATAGTTTCTCCAGTTAGGCAAGGTGGCAGTGGTGGGAGTTGAGCTGAAACAGAGTTCCTCTGATTTAAAAGTATTTGAGAATATTGAAGGACTGAATTAAACATCCAAAAAAAAAAGGGATGACACCCACAGCAAGTGTCTTAAGAGTTATAAATTAATAAAAAAAAAAATGATAAAAAAAAAGAGAGGACTGTTTGAAGAGAACTCAGAACCTGAAAAGCAAAAATCTTACTGGTCAGGAAAGTCAAAAAGATCTTAAGGAACTGTCCTGGACAAAAACAGTGCCAAACTAAACACAGTGGCTAAATGCTTAGACTCTTCTGTGGAGGTCTCTCCACTGACAGTCCTAAGATTATTTAGCTTATTTGACTTGCGCTAGTGTGCTTCCCCAGTTCAGTGTGTTCTCGAGCTAAGCTGGAAGAGCAGTTGGGTTCCAGTTAGACTACTCTGACTGCTACAGTCTAAGAAAACTTGCACTCCTACAAAACACTAAAGAGTGCAAACAAAATCTGAGTAGGTAAGCGTAGATTTACAGCTTGCCACTAGCCACTGGCATTGCTTTTAGGTCCTCTTTTTCTGTAAAAAATAAGCCAATTTAAACCTCTGGTGGGAATCTTGCTGCCTCTGCTTATGGAAGGGGTCTCGGAGCATAGTTAAGCTGCTCAAACAGCAAGCTGCTAAAGACAGTCCTTCTACCCTACCTCAGCTGCAGATTCTCTCTCTCCCTCCATCTCACACTGGATTTAGTGACTGGCCACAGAATCAGTTGATCAATGGAATTTTTTTTTCTCCTTCTTTACTGCAAGGTTAGTTTCTTGCTATATCAACCAAAAGAACCTAGTGACTCCACATTCTCTCAATTACTAGATCTGACAAGAGGGAAGTGACAAGAACATGTAGCTAAGGGATGGAGGAAGAGGGACCAGCTTCCTTGGTGACAGCTTGCTAGGTTACACTACATCAATATGAAACTACACTCTCTCTGTTGCAAAAGAAGAAAAAAGTATGGTTATATCTATGAATATAAGAGGGTGTCACAGGTATGTCAGCAATGAATGTCAGTTAGTGGACACTGTGTAGCTCTAGCAGACTAAGTTTTAGTAGAGAGACTTCATAATTTCAAGGGCACCATATTCCTCTTGCAAGTGGGAATACACAGATGACTCAAAAAAGAATATAAACATACACAGTGAACTTTATCTCTCAACCTGAAGTTTTGAAATATACACTTCACAGGTTGTTCCAGAGATAGCAATTAACTTTAAGTAGTAAATATATCAAAACCACACATAACCAGTTAATATAGTATCAAACGCAGCACCACACTTTCTTCATAAGCTGATCAGCAGGTCTGATTTTTCTGTCTTAAAGAACTGAAGATCTACTGCAGTCACCAAGTCAGTGTGACAACATGCAAGGCTTTCACCTATACTATGTAGAATTTTGCCTCTATCAGCCAGTTCTTATTCCCATTAGCACAAAAACCATTAAACAGATCAAGAAGTACATCACAGAAATTAAAAGTTTTAAGCAATAGTTAAACAAATCAAGTATCCATCATTTCAGTGAGCATGTTTCTATATGAGACGATAAAAAGCAGCCTGGCTGCACTGCAACTACAACTGCATTCTGAAGTCTTACACGCAAGCTATTGTCTCCAGGCTAAAAATAGTTTTGATGCCAAATGCAAACTGATACCTTCAATGAATCTATGGGTTGCCAATATGCAAGTCTCTACATAAGCATTACAGAGACAGTTCAAAAGAAAAAAAAAATTTTTTTTTTTTTTAGGATTCTAAAATGCATCAGATAAGCTTTCAGATTTGTCAAATGACACGCATTTTTATTTCACTGTAAATGTTGAAGTGTAAGACATTGGAAACCTTATCTTTCTAGCAACTCTGTGGTTCCCGTAAGTGGATGCAACTTAGAAAAGTGTTTCCAAGACCAAAAAAAAATATTAATCTATTCAATAAAAGTGTACTCTTCATTCATTACTGGTTTGCAACACAGTAACTATGTGAAGGGTGCTTCACGTTATATTCTAAGAAATTTTAATTCAAAGGATACATATGAAATGATCTCTTCACACCTTCTCACACACATCAACCACACCTTTATTTCAGCTTTTCAAAAAGCAGTAACAGAAAGTTAATTGCTGGAGAAATCCCTAAACTACTACCTTAATTTAATGCCATATTCTGTTTTTCCAGAGTTACTGAAAAGATGTGCTGGGTTAATATTTAAGGGCTTTAAGATTTCAAAGACACTGAACTGCTTTTAATAAGATATGGTTCTGTTGTGCTAAGCACTATGCAAAGTTACAAGAGAGAACTATACCTTAAAACTAATTAGATTATTAATAAGCTTTGCTATGCAAGTATGTAAGTTTCCAAGTATATATGGCAAGCTACTGACAATACTATCCTTAAACCTGGATGCTACAGATTATCACTGCTATTTATGTATTGCCCAACATCATAAAAATCTGTTAAGTATAACATATGAATTCCTCATTGTGCCATTCAATCCTTACAGCACATGTTCTTTCTAAGTATTTCAGCACAAATATTTCTTCCTTCCCTTTCTTTAGCACTGTTAATATTAACAGAAAAAATTTTAAATTTTCTTATGAGAAATTCAAGAATGTACCACTGTATGCAAAACCCAGAAAGTCCATTGCACTAAAACCCATTGTTTTAACTGCTTCTACAAGTAAGGTGCACAAGAATTATTTGATATGGCAGAATTAATTCGAATTATAAGTTCTCAAAAACCCTTTAAATAGAATTTTTTTCATTATGAACATATTCTTCTAATTCTGAAAAGTCATAGCCCTAAATCTAGTTCTTCCACTTGTTAGATGTTTCTCATTCACTGACACAGTACAATATCCTGACAGTATGACAACAGTGCAGTTAAACCTATACAGTAATGTCACTGCTTTGAATTTTTCTCCATGGTGTGCAATAAAGTCATTAGAAAAGCGTATTCAGACTGAGCGCAGAGAAGGCAGGCTATTGACCATATGAAGTCAAGAGTCAGCACAGTATTTAAGTTCAACCGTGCAGTTTTTACCCCTTTTTTAACTACACTGTTCAAGTTTTCTTGCTAAATTGCAGTCGAAAAAAAATCGTCTTTTAAATTAAGCTAGCCCTCTGTCACTCAGGACAATATTATGATGAGTCAGAATCTCTAATAATGTTTCCAAGGCTTCAGCAGTTTCCTAGTGCGTGCTACCTGGTAATTAAAACCATGGGCCAACTGGACTGAATGACCATAGCCACAGCAGTAAACCTTTATACCAGTACCATCTACAGCCTCTCAGATAAACTGACTTTCAAAGTATTTTGAGCCAGAACATTTTTATTATTATTAATAAACAGACCAAGAGTAAAATCCAGCTTTTAAGTTTTTTTGTTATTAAATAACCCATGAAGCCCATTAGGATTTAACACTGCATATCTTGCTTGTATCTACATATTAATTTCCTTCCATTGCTCCCATTGTGCAATCCTAATAAAAAAATAAATTAATTTAAAAAAGAGTACTATGTAATAAAAGCTATATTTCTGTAAAGGGGCTGGGTATCAAACTTAAAAGCTTTTCTTCAAATGTCTCAATGAAGGGCGTTAGACCAACTTTCACAAACTGAACAATCACTTTTTCTTTCAGTTGAATTTTCCATCTTTCCTCCAAACTGGAAATCTTGTGCACGATAAGAAACTCACCCACCCATGACTAAATTAAATCAGTCACTGTTAGGAGTATTCATATCAGTAATACTTCACAGGCTATAAAATAATACTCAATGTCACTAATTGTACTAGTACTGATTATAGTTCTCTATTCCATCTTTGGACATCAAATAAGAATGTCAGAAAAAGCAAATAAAATTTACATTTTAACATTGGGAATGTCAAGACTATAAAAGTTTCCTAAACTACATTGTTATTCACAGCATTGTTTTACTCCCACTGGCCAAAGTTGTACTCCTACTGGTCAAATAATTAAAAGATTAGACTCCTTTCTATGACTGACAAGATTCTGAGAGTATTCAATTACTTCCTAATCATTTGAAAGACAGCAGGCTGGCATTTATAGTACAGTTTTTAAGTAAGTGATGAAGTTGTCGCATCTGTCAGGGAATTTATATCAGTTTTTACTAATAACACAATCTATGTTGCAAGAGAACCTAAATGCTAGCATCTCACTTACATTCGGCACCTTATTTTGATCTGAAAAGCTTATATTTTTTTTTATGTGGGGATACTGCTGTACAGGCATGGCCTCCTACCACTGCTGTTACTGCATTAGACTGTTGAGTAGGCTTGGAACAACAGAACCCAGGGCAGTTTAGAAGAGTTCTCCTACAAACCATTTATAAGGCTTCCTTTTAGTGATCCAGTGCCAGGTCCATTACAACTTTTTACCCTCCTTGTATGACAGACCTAGACTGTGGGACAATGAATGAGTACACACTTGTGTTAATACACTGTCAACACAGTGGAGATCTGATATAGTCTGAAGACAAATACTTTTGAAAACTTAATATATGCAATGAGTTAAGATCATATAACTTGGCAAATCTGAAAAAAAGTTAAGTGACACCTTATATTCCATCTATGTAATTTAGTTTAGCTTGCTTGGAAGAGTTACGCCATTTTCCCACTTAAGACATTAGCCACATACTAGTGTAAATATTATAAACTGAATGGAATGCTGAGATGATACGAAACAACCGGATCAAGTTGTACCATCTATAGGAATAACCCACATTTAACTTTCTTTCCCCTTCCATTTTCAGTTTATAATAGCAACAACAATCTTAGTGCAAGCCACCTCCTAGAGTTTAATGACTGACTAGGATTCTGACCTGAGACACATCTCAGTCAACACTGTTCAGCCAATCATTAATCTTAGAAACTCAGTCACTAGATTGTTATTGCTTATAGTTAGTAAATCTGGATAGCGCCCATGCCATGTCTTCTTCACAAGTCTCCACCACCTTATCAGCAAGTATTTTTAGCCCTGTCCTTCTTACCATGGTTTATGACCTGTCAATCTGAGCAAAAGATCGTGCAATAATGCAGGTAATATATGGCTGACTGTAGTCCAATATTGACACAAGAGGGGGTTGGAACGTAAACTAATATTAGGGCGCCTTATTGCACATTCTAACGGATTTGTCTTGAAATTCAAATTTATGTGGTGTTCTGTAGGAAAAAATAAGGATCAACATATTTTGAATATTTATGATTCAGGAATGAACATCATTAGTTAGATCTTGTATTCTGTTTACCTTGACTACTCAAACCCCCAAACAAGTAAAATATCCAACCAAAACATCCTCATTTTTGCTAGAAAGTTTAAAGTCACTTTCAATTCAAGGACCTATTTTCAGAAAAAAAGGCTGAATTTTAGTCACAAAGCATTCAAGGGGAAAAAAAGTCAATATACATTATAGTGTAATCATAGCTTTGTTTAAAAGTCAGAGGAACAGATAAGACAGAGCTAGTCACCATTACCTTGGGCTTCTTCCAGTAATCCTGAGGTATATATCATACAGGAATGCCGGGGCCTTATGGCTTACAGCAATCCAGTAATGATATAAAAGGTGATTGGAAGTTAGATTTACATTGGGCCGTCTGAAGGCCTGTTCGAGAGGATTCCTCTTGAAAGTAGAAATTACATGGTATTCTGAGAAAGAAAAGTTGTGTAACAGCTTTGATAATAACCATGTAAAATTTAATGGTTTTCAAAGTACATTACAGTGTACAATATTTACTTCAGTATGTTATTTAAGTAACCAAACTAACTTTTCTACCATCCATAGAAACTAAGACAGTTATAAACTTTTAACCTGAAATACTGTTAAACTGGTTCTTAGTATATCAAGAGGTCTTTTATGCCTTCATTTTCAGTATCATGTTTTACTGTAGCTTCTCTCTTTCTGTTCCTCTTCCCTACCTTAGGAGTTGTTGATTTCAAAAACTCATAGCAGTTTCAGTTTATATAGCACATAGAGCTATATAAAACAAAATATTCCACTACAATTCATAGAGAAGGCTATTCTAATCTCTCACATGAAGAATAACTTAAAAACAGATTTAGGACTCGACAAGCAACTGAAGTGCATTTCAAAAGATACATTTTAACAAGTTATTCATATTTAAACATTAAAAAAAATTCTCATTAGGATTGGGCTTTACATGAAACTCCTGCTGAGGCCTAAAAATGCTGTACATTGAAGATATGCAGGATCAGACTCTTAAATAGTTATGTGGAAATTCACTTCATCTTTCTAATCATCTCTTATAATTTTATGCTGTTTCTTATAGAAGTATTTAAATATCCCAATTAAAACTGGGATATAAATGAAGTCAGTAGTTCTCCCAGTTTGCCTGAAATAATAAGTTTTATAAATGTAGATACATATAAAATGGGTAAAAGTAAATAAAAAGCATGAAGAAAGTCAAGAGAAATAAAATACTTAAATATTTAAGTTAACTGAAAGAAAATTAATCTAACAAGTCTATTTCTGACAAAACTGACAGCTAATATACAACTTTACCATGCCAGCCTGCTTGCACTGTGATTTATAATAAGAACTACTACAAGGCTTTTGGCATGTGGGTTACATTTTAGTCAGGATATTTAAGGAGACAAAAATAGGTGGCCATACTTTCTTAAAAATTACTTTTTTCTCTGCATGAACAGTTGATGTCTCATGTAACTATCTGAACACTAAAAAAAAGCCATCCCAAGCAAGAATTACCTTAAACTAAAAACAACAAGAAGCTACACAAGTGCAAAACTATTGTCATACCTCTCAATTATGCAGCTGTACAAAATACATTTAATTTTGGGCTGTTTTTCAAAATATTTTTAGTCAAGTTGGCACCCAACATCACTACTGCTCCTCTGAGCAATGCTTTTCTCTACAACCTTCCCACAAATGGCAGGCAGATTAGGTTGTGGCAGCACCAAGCAGGAAATCAGTTCTCACATGTTTAAGTGATAATGGAATTTAAAAAACATGAAGAAAGTTAAAATGTTGTAATGCTACAAGGAGGGAGAATTAATAGTAAAAGAAAATGAAAAGGCACAATACACTGCAAGATTGAGAGGTATGGCTATTATACTAGTTTCAACAATAAAAAGCAATATGATCTAATGATTACAGCCTATGCTTTTATTATTTGACCTTATTCTTTTAAGAAAGCTTATAAAAAAAAAGAAATACGGCATACCAACTTCACCCCAGTGGAAAGGATTGGTGCCACCTGTTGTACAGTTATATACCATGACATTTCTTGGTCTGGGGAGAGAAGAAAAAAAAACCAAAAAACAAAGAGCAAGTTAAAGAACAAGTAAGCTTTTAAAAACAAACATACCCAAAGTGATTCTTTCCCTTAACAGCATCATTTAGATAAAACAAAAGATATCCATATAATCACTTTGTGTTTTTTGCTTCTTATATCCTTCCAATATTTATCCTTCCTTAACTATCACATTTCTTCTCTTTCAGAGGAGACTTTGCCCACATAACTGTAAGTTATATTGACTGTAACAAGGGCTAGGAAGGAATTTTCAGGCATAGCTTGTACAACAGTGTCAGGATATGATGTCTTCCTCTTCACTATTAACTGTTGGCCATTACCATAAGGAAGTTACAGGTTGAGGGACTAATTCCTGTGAGAAACTTAGATTCCTTTATCCTGGGGGAATAGCAGGATACAGATTAGCACTAAAATAGCAGACTGGTTTCATCAAAATACACAGTATCATCACTTCAAAGTACTAATACCCTGTATTGTCACCTGCTATACCTATTAACTCCAGAATACCAGGCTGCAGCCAGGGTTGTATTGACAACAACATCTACTGGAACAAGATCTGCTACTGCACTGTTGGAGGCTCTCATCGTTCGAAGAATTCCTTTTCCTGCCTTAAAGAACAAAAAAACAAGACAGAAGACCCATCAGTAAAACATATGAAGCTTTGCTGCCTTCCAAAGGGGAAAAAAAAAAAAAATCTGTAACTATAGTCAAACATTTACTTACAGCAATGAAAAGACCACTAGGTCCATTGAAGTTATCAATCCATCCCTATCATGAAGAGAGAAGGAAAAAATAATTTGGTCAGAGTATATTGAATCCAGCAGTTTAAATAGAAAAATTGACAAGTTTCCACAAATCAATTGGGGGGGGGGGGAGGGGGGAGACAACGGGAAGGATTCTAGTTTCCACATCTTTAAAGTTCTTCCATTGCAGAATCTGGTGGTATAACAAGTTACTACAACTTGGAGAAGAGATCTATCTGTAACTTCACTAATCCCTCAAAGCGAGTTGCTGGCTTTGTTTATTCTTAGCAATAATAATGCAAGTAATTTTTTGTGCAATATATTTACCTGTTGAAGGGATTCAAATTTACATTTAAAAGTGTTTTCCTAGACTAACTTCTAGCAACTCACAAGAGACTGATAAGCGGTTTTGCTATCAGTTATTAGATCTTCCTTGCGTTTTCCAAAGCAGAAGACATTTTCTCTCAATTTTAATGCCAACATTTAGACATTACAAATTCATTAGTTTGATGTATATATACATTGCACATATTCAAAAAAAGTCTATGTAGTCAATTAGATGGATTTTTAAGTATTTGAGCAATATTCAATCTTGAATTGGCAAAGCTATTCCAGCACCAATTTCCTATACTGGAGGCAGCATACACGCTATAGATCGATACAGCATATGGTATATAAAACTTATGCTGCCTCCCACAAAGTTTATAGGGCTTGGCTAAAAGAAGTAGAGCGAAAACATTTCTATGTTCTGCAATCCCCAGTCTCCTTAGTAATGTGCTGCTATTGACATACCAAAGCATCTTGAAGAGGGAAAAGTAGATAAAAAACACATCCAGGATCAGGAAGTAAAAAGGTGATAAATAAATTATTTCATATGCATTTTAACAAACTTCTTAATCTCCCCTTTGACAGAAATGTATTGTTCTATGATTAAAAGTAACTTATCCTCTACTCTTCCCACATAATAATACTGTATTTGACAGCTTTTATACCAGAGTTGTTTGCTGGAAGCAACTAAGCCACAACTTCAAAGTTTAAAGGGTTTTCCTGCACATGGGCCACTACACATTCAGGCTGTCAGCATGTACTATAGTTTACAAGCAAGATACTCAATTGAAAACTCAGTGACTTACAGGAAAAGGTTCCTTCCAGCTAGCACCAACAATAGATGGCCTTATAATGGCTGTGTTTAATTTTGCACCTTCTTGCTGTACTACATATTCGGCTAAGGCTTTTGTGTATGTGTAAGTATTGGGCCTGTCGCCTATCAGTTTAGGAGTAATATCATTCACTAGACCATCATCCATCCACCTAAAGAAACAAAAAAGAGGCAAGTGTAAATAACTGCACGCTGTTCCACCAGGAGGGAAAACAAACAAACAAAAAATGAAAGAAATATGCAAAAAGAAAGATCAAATAAATAAAAATACTCCTGAAAATAATTTAAAAATCTAGTCTTCAAAACACCATCCATGACAAAACTCAAAGCATCAGTATTCCACTGGAAGCTGAATAAACATAAGAGGAGCAAGAATTCTGCAAAGAAATTTAGGCAAAAATTAAAAACTCAGTTCAGTATTGCACATTTCTGCAACAACCATAGTATCTAACATTAAATCACTAAATTTTAAGTCAGCTTGATTTTCAGAACTTAAAAGCAACTCCCACTGAGGCTATCAAATCACACATCTCTTTCTACTTGAAAAGGTTAAAGGCTATGAAATATTTCTATAAGCATTTGCATACCAAACAGTAAGTGTCTGCAAGCAGCTTACCCTGAGCTAAGCTTTAAAACTATATAGCTTCCTAAAGTGCCATTTGTGGGGGGGGGGAAGGAACCCAACCCTTTTAAACTGAAGGCTGATTCCAACAGAGGCAAGAAAGAAAAAAAATCTATATATCTATCTCAAGTTTAACAGAATGAGTCTATTACTCATTTTGATTGTACACTACTATTTAAATTAGGGTGGCAACTGCATATTTATAACTGTTCTGAAAAGAGAGCTTGAAGAAGAAAATTATGATTGCTTATATTTGCGTTCCTCCACAACAGTGTAGTTAAGATGGACAAGCAACATTAGCACCATCTTGAAGAAAACTATGTTTACACTCACTTCATGTTCATTTTGCTTCAAATTAAAGCATAAAACCTAAGCATTTGAAAGCAAATGCTAAGAAGAGAGAAACTTTTCACCAGAATATCTGACCAGTTCCAAAATTCTTTTGAAAACATTTCCTAGAAAATATCCTAGAAAGCAAGCACATTTATGTAGTAGGTTACTAGCCTAGGTATCAAATTTTTTTTTCTTTCTTTCTTGTTAGATAGGATAAAAGTTACTACGCATTTTTTCCCTCTTTTTAAAAAAGAAAAGGGATACAGTCTGAACTGAAAACAAAACATTTCTCAAAATCAACAAAAAAAGATGAGGGCTGCATGCTGAGTGTCCACTGGCATGTAACCTATGAAGCAACTACTTTCTTTGCACAAGTAGTTAATTTATTACACACCTACTGCAGAGTAAATACTCATTTTACCTGCAATAATCCTAATTCCACCAACTAAGTTCTCAAACAAAGTGCAGACTTAGCAAGTTAACTGTCTTTGGGACACAGATAGTAAGCTCTCAGTTAGCATTGTGTAATCTAGGAAGCGATGCCCCCCCAAAGGAAGTGCCAGCTACATTATGAGCAAACCACCACTTCCAATTTTGTACTGGCTTAAGTGATCACAAACCCACATAGCAGGCTTGATCAGAGGGCTGACCTGACAGTCCACTCCCAGTGTCTTATCCTTGACCTGATTTGCCCTGTGACTGAACAAGCTCTAGAGCCAAGAGACAGAGGACAGTGAGAAAATCCTCCCAGTGACGACACACAGAAGTTCAGCTAAACCCATTGTAATGGTGAAGGCTTGCACAATGACTTTATGATTTATCAACTAGAAAACAATGTGGCAAATAGCTTCCTGCCTCAAGTTCCTACATCATGTGCTTACCTTTTGCTATAATGATGAAATTTACCTTTTAAAAGGTGATTTTTATTCAGTCTTGTAACAGCCCCATTTCCATATCTTTTCCAACATACCTATTAATCAGCAGCCAATTAGAAGGAGTCTTGAGAGCTCAAGTACAGTTCAATAAGGTCAGAGGAATTAGTCTATGTGCTTCTGTCAAAAATGTTCCTTATAACAACTAAAAAGATCTATTTTGACCGAAGCTAATATTAAAGATATGTTGGAGGTTTTGTTTGCAAGTTTAACAGCAGTTTAACAGAATGTTGCATCATTTTTTCCATTGTAGTTCCTTTATGCAATTGTAGAAAAACCTCAGATAGATAGCACAATAATTAGAAACAGAAAAATAAGCAATGGTAAAACATTAAGAGGTAGCAGGGCCATCTTAGGGCTTAGGTTATAGGACCTCAAGTTTATTTCTAAAGGACAACTAGAAGTCTCTTGAAACTTGTTTCCCTCAACAAGAGAAATTCATATTTTCCTAATCTGCATTAGCGATTAGTTTCAAAGAAAATATACACAGTTATTTACTCTTATAGTAAGCATTCAATTTTTGGTTTCTTTTGACATTATTCACCTTGTTTCTCTTAGTTAAGTCTTCTAATTTCATCTTACTTTCCAATTCATTAAGCTGTTTGTATCTAAAGTTGTAGTAACCTCCAGTCATAGTACATGAACACGACCAAGACATGCATCTTAAACTATTGCTATTTTGGCATTCACCACATCAAATTAAGACTTGGATTTTATTTGCTTCAGTGACCCAACATCTTAGTCACATATCTGGAGTTTACGCAACATAGTTTGATTCTTATTAACCAATGCTGTTATCTTCAAAGCAACATGCATCACATCCCTTCATGATGTGAATTTGGAGGGTATGGGGAACAGACACATACTATGAGCGCAAATGCATTTGCATCAGTGTCTCAGCCAGCTGTTGGCTAGAGACATCATTCTCAAATTTCTAAAGCTTTGCCTCTGTACAGCATGTCATTGCAATGGGTTTTAAAACAGACAGCTGTCCAAGCCCAAATGATTTTTTCAGTTGTATTTATTCTGTTTGTGAAAAGGAAAAACAGACAAAATAAAACTATTTCAGACCATCTCCTCTGAAAGTTTGTTTCCTGTGAAACTTGTTTAAACAATTTATCTCAGTGTGCAATCTTAGTAGTGCATTTTTGTGTTTTCATGTTAGCTCTTCCATCTATAACACCAAGGCAAAGACAACATTGCTTTTTAATTGATTACTTTTAGTTTCACACTTATGAGAGATAACATTTGTATGACAGGCAAGAAGGGAGAGAGCGATTTAGAGATGAGATATTATCTGATTATTACATTACACATGATTCATCTCATGCTTGCTACTTGTTTCCTGTTTCAGTCAGGGTTTGACAGCTACCTCAGGGCAATATACACAGAAAATTAAATACAGAATGAATAATATTTTTCCCTAGTGTTGTCTAAAAGTAAAAAGTTACAGAAAACAGGTCTTCAGAGAATAAGCACTGAAAATGTAACTGAACTACTATTATAATTTTGTTTCTGAACAGTTGAGTAAGAGCCTTTCCAGTACCTTGGGCTGAGATCTTCCAGTGGTATTCAGGTACATGTCAAAGGCCATTGCTAAAGGGCTGGTGTCTTAGTCATAGGACTATCCCTGTCCCTCACAGTGTTAGTACTAGTACTCATGTAACAATGCAGTGAACTAAAACAGAATATGAAGGCACCAAAAAATAAACCCCCCCAAAAAACAACCACACACACACACACACACACACACACACACACACACACACACACACAGAAAAACAACAAAAAAAACCCCACAGACCTCCCTCCCCATCCATCCCCCTCCCCCCAGCAACACCAACCCATACACTCCACACCTAGTCTTCAGAAGAGAACTACAGATTAGGCGGGGGTTTTTGTTTTTTTGTTGTTGTTGGGTTTTTTTGTTTTTTAAAGCTGATTCAGCTTCCTGATCCAGCTCACTATACAGCTGCACAAACACCATTGTCAGCATACAGGAGGCATCAGGAACAGAGATGAGCATCTGCCTCTCTTGGTACCAGTTCACACCTAGATCAGCTTAAAAGGACCATGAAACTTTAGCCCGTTTCCTTTTCTGTAAGGGGAAGTGTCAGCCATACATTAGACTTATAGGACAGCATAAGCTAATTTCTTCACTTTTCAGCCATTTAACGATTGTTTGGTAGTTTGTTACTAGGAAGGAGGTGGTTACAAATTGCTAAAGTAGTTCATGAAGCATCAACACATACTCTAGAGAATCCATCAGTTTCTTGGGATCAACAGGAGGCGGATAAACTATTTCCTCAATGTGTTTTCGATTGCAATATGCATACGCAGTCGAAACATGCATGAACACTTCTAGATACTTCATTCGTTGGGCCAAGAAGAGGAGCTGTTGTGTGGCAATCACATTTAACTGAACAGCATCTCTGTCAATTAAACAAAAATTTGATTAGCAGAAAGCAGGACAAAAAAAGCACAAGTGAGAAGAAATAACTGGTCAACTCATTCCTAATGTCTCACTGATTAATATATACAGTAAAAGTATTCCTTAAAAGTAAGTAATGGACAGTGTCCTAACCTTCTGCTTCGAACTATATGCCCCAGTCTTAATCTAGAACTTCTCTTAATATTCAGGATAACTTTTCTAAATTCCACCCTGTTCTTACTTTCATCTTTAGGCTCCATTACTAGCAGGGAAAGTCAATGAACCCTTGACCTCCTGAAGCCTACTCCTCAATCCTACTCCAGTGAAGTGTTCTACGTAAGATGTGAAGGAAATAATGCAACAGGATATCTGGTTACCACAAAAGAGGTCAGACAAAAGTTTTAACTGTAGGTCTGAACTTCCTAACTCAAGCTGAGTGAGGTCATCATCTGAGAGGGAAGGCTTGGAGGACTAATATTAGAGATGACTGGCAACTTCTTGCAAGATAGCACAAGGCTTAATAGTACAAATGCCTAAAGGGAAGGAAGAAGAAAAAGAAAATGAGAATGACCAAGAACCTCACCTTTCTCAGTCCAGGTTGCCATCTTCTCATTGAGAGTCCTTAAGGAAACTGCACAAGGGTAGGTATACATCTACAGCTTCTCTCACATCAGAACACAGCTTACTGAACAACTACTACAGATGATTTTATACAATTCAGAGATTTTCCCCAGCCTAGAACTCACTATGGGCTCTAATCTTCTTGCACACAGTGCAATAATCAACTTAAGTTTCAAGAATACTAGTAAATACAGCTTTATCAAGATCTTTGCCATGAAGTATTACATTAATAAAAATACCTCATTTCTCCCCCAAAATAAGCACTGAAGTTTAAGGCTGCTTTATCTCATTTACATTATCATTGGAGCATTTGAAAAAAAAGTTACTGTCCCAAAGCAATCATTAGGAAATGCCACCTCCAAATAAATTGTTTCTCTTCAAATAACATATTGTTCTCAGTCTTCACTGCCTCTTTCAAGAGGTCAAACGAAAGAGGTCATAGAAGAGCTATATGCACCATTGTAGAATGTATAATCAATGAGGAATTAGGAAGGGTTCCAAAATAAGCCTAAGTATTCCACTTTCTTGACTTTATTCTCACTGCTGATCCAGAGCTAGGTATTTTGAACTTTATTAAATACTTATTAATAGGAATAATTAATGTAAAGGCTGGTTTTAGAGATGGTTAGATTTGTGCAGTTCCTCCAAAAAGTAAATAGATAAAAAGGAACCAGGCAATCCAGTGCATCTTCTAGATGCTCTGGCCTTAACTCTTTCTCCTAAAAAGCTCTCTTTTTCAGCTGAACAACATACTGGGTTCTCCAAGGAAGCAGGAACTGCCAGAGACTGCTGTATCAAGAGCTCATTCCATCAGCCTCTCAAATTGTTTGAAAGTCCTTCTGGGCTTTTGAGAGGTTGGCAGTTCCCTGACAATTCAGGTACTAAACAGCACTAAAAGTGGGCTACTTTAAGACATTTCAGCATATGGTGTAGCATTATCAGAGGGGTAATGCCAGCATTTGTAACAATTCAAAGAAGAGCTGGGCTGAGAAATGCTTTATCCGGGTTGCTTTACGTTCTCTTCATAAAAATTGCAACAATTTCTCAAAGTCATTTCCCCAAATTAGGTATTTATTCCATGTTTCAACACTAAACCAAGTGCCAAAAGTGAATAAGAATTCTTACATCATCTTTCTTACTTTCATTACTCCTTTTTCTATCATTTCCTTAATAGAATTTCTGTACAAGATGAAAGTTATTCAACTTTGGTTAGTTTTCATCTTTCTCATCCATTTCTCCCTATTTCCTCCAATGCAAACTTCTATTCCTCTTACTGAAGAGCTTTCTGAAGACATGGAGAAATCTGAGCAGTATTTACTTTCTTGTTTGTTCATCAGGTAAAAAGATCAAGTGCTAGAGCTTCCCTCACATACAGCTTTGCCAAAGTTATTCCCATTGGAAACATATGTTCACTTTCCAAGAAGGAAAGCTGAAGGAATGGTTTATGTTCCGTCTTACACAAGGGGGAAGTTCTAATACAACTAGTGAGCACACTGCATACAGTTAGAGCTTATTTACATCCTCGCCAGCCATCCCAGAGATTAGAGCAACGTATGAGGATGGGAAGACTTGGAAAAGCAATATGTTCCCAAACCAGCATTACAAAAATCTGTCCTCAAAAGCTTCATGCATGCACTCATGTGTCTGTGTGTCTGTGTGGCCTAGAGCAGAGTACAGTTATCATTTGTTTATATTTGTTTAGTTTGAGTGACAATAATCCATTTGCCTTTTTGCCTAAATGTTTAAGAAGATATGGATCTTTTATGTTGGACAGTGTAAATTTAACTTTTGGCAAAGCAGGCTTAAACAGGCCTCCCATCTTTCTAAGACTACCTATGAAAGGCAAATGGAAACCCAACAGCTGAAGTCAAGTTTTATGCAGGGAAAAAGATTAATATGTGTGTGTGTGTGGGGAGGGGGGGGAGTATCACAAGATTGACCAAACACACAAATATGAATATTCACAAGACTGTGCAGACACCCAAATTACCCCTTCCCTCTGAAGACCATTGGTTAATCAAATTAGCACATACAGAATTTTAGACTCACCTTAGTGTTTCATTGAATCTGACTGTAGCAGCACAATGAAATATAATATTAATGCATTCTATAAGCTTCTCCTTGATTGGTTCACTAAGATCCAGTTCAGGCTGTGTAAGTTCACTTGTAATTACTATTATTTTTGTTTTGAAGTCTGGCTGCTCCTCTCTCAACCTGTCAAAGAGCTGTCAGAAAACAGAATTAAAAATTCAAACTAATAGCCAGTGAAAATAAGACACAAGTTTCATGTAAGCAAAGAAAACAAAACACACACATTTTCTTCCTATAGGGAGTTATACATCCTTATTTCTCAAGATAATCAACAGCAGTTAGAAAAACGTGCTTGGAATCTTATAACAGCATGTTACTAACTTCACATGAATATAATCAGTGAGGAAACTGCACGCTTGATGCCAAGCAGTGAAAGCAGAACAAGTATTTCATGTGCTGCAAAGGAAGCTATAAAACTTCAGTTTGCACTTAAAAATTGGCTAACATCTATCCTTAAAACCAGATTTCTCTTTCAATGTCTAAAGAAAGACGAAATAATGGTCTCTTCTAGACAACAGGCCTCAAAGCATTTTTAATTAGTGAACTACTGTTCTTGTTCTTTCAAGAGGAAAAAAGGGAATAGTCTGCCCGCTTCCTAAGGTAGATATCCCCTTAAATTCACATAGATCTGCAGGATTCATGATATTTTTAGGTTTAGAAAGCTTTTGCCAAGCTTAAAAAACAAACAAACAAACAAACATTAGAATTAAGAAGAAATACTATCTTGGACTTGAGTGAGCTTTGGGGAACCAATAAAGAAAAAGAATACAAAACACAAACCACATACCTATTTCTCTGTCCAGTAAAACAGACACAGCTAAAGGCTGCTCACTGTGTTGGAACATCTGATAAATCTTATAAACTCATGTTCAACTATTTTACTAAAAAATTCACAGCTGTGTTCATCACGTACTCTTGATTAAGTGGATTCTAATCATATGTGGCTTGATACACACAACTAAATTCTTGCCTCATTTTATTCCCAATCATTAACATGCAAGCTTTCCTGGGGAGGCAGGGGAAATAGTACTGTGGGAATAAAATGCACGTGAGCAGGCCCCTCTACAATTAAGCCAACATCACAACTGCTTCAACGCAAGTCTATTAGAATGCATTAAAATCACAGCAGTACTTCTTCTCTCTCCTACTTAAGTGTGTGGTTATACTGAGGGAAGATAGTTAAAAGCCATTTCCTTACAGCAAAAGAAACCAATTCATTTGCAACTGTAAATTAACCTAAAGGTGCAGTATCATGACTGTCTTAAGGCAGTCTAAGCTTGTACAGCTGCCAAACAGACTGGTCCCCACCTCCTAACTTCCTCATCGTCCTGTTGCTATCTTGCACTAGCAATAGTAACTAGCCCCACGGCTGTGAAAGCTTGCTGGTCCAGCTGAAAAATACTTTTGTAGATAGATTTTTTGCAGCTTGATTGTGAGCTAATACAACTTACTGTGTGGCCACCTAGGTAGTAGTGGTAACACTACAGTAAGAACATGGGATACACCCAGTGGTGGACATCTTTGACTGACTTCCCAGGCATGAGACTGCACCTTAAGTGGTCAGGTTACCAACATAGCATTTAATGTCTTCACAATTCTTAGTTCATGCAGTACAGCTACTGACAGTTACCTAAGGGCAGGAAGCCTTTTGTCATTTTGAAATGACCTATTATGATTTTATATTTGGAATGACAGTGCCTGCCTCTAAGGACATGCAGAACTGAAGCTACTGCCCTCTAACCATATTAAGATGCATGATATGCATTATAACAGACAAGCAGTCCCATAGATAAAGCACTAAAGAATAAAACAAAAACACCCCAAAGAACAGGTTTGGTATTTTTAATGTTACATATCTGCTTCCGCAGCCTTTCACATCCATAGTCATACATTCTTGGTACAATCCTTTCGTAGCAGTGACACCAGTACAAAGGGGTAGGAAGAACAAATACCTAGAGCACAAATGATGCGCATGCCAAACTACCACAGGAATTACATGTCTCAAATCCAATGGAAGTAGAAGTCTCGACATTTTTTGCTCTTCGCAGCTCAATTTTGCTCTTAACAATCACCTTCACCATTTAGATTTTAAACTCTTCAAGAAACAGAGTATCTAAACATCTGTAGTATGCTTACTGTGCCAATCCAAATCGTCAGAAATTACTGGCAGGGCCCTCACAGCAGGGAACATGAAGACAACAGATCCCACTAAATATTTTCATACTCCTTTGGAGGCATCTCGATCAAGTTAATGACAGTTAAACAATACACTTTCAATCTAATTTGTCTAACCACATAATAAAGTCAGAACAAATATCTTGATTCAGCTATGTCTCTACACAGACGTGCAGCGGCTCTCATTTTATTTTCTTATTCTAGGGACTAAGATGTAGGACTACCTCAAGTAGTATTTTTGCTTATCAAAAGGGATTCATCTTTTGGACCTGTTCCAGCAATAAATGCTTAGCCAGGTTCATAAAACACATTGGACTGTTATACCTCAAGGATTGGTATAGACTTCAAGCAGAAAGTTTGGGTGTTGTAAATTTAAGAGCCTCTTACAACACATGAGCTTCCCGAAAGCAACACAGGCCTAAGCCTCAGTGAAGTTCAGTCAATCCACACTACTAGCTGCTCTCCCCCCTGCCTAAATAGTCCCCACCTTTTATTTGGGTAATTGTGTATACAGAAAGCAAAGTAAGAAACATTTGGGTTTTCTCCTCCCAGAGTTTAGTCTGAACATATTTGTTTTAGGGAGTAAGGAACTGACAATTTCATGTAAATATGAAGGAGAGAATCTGTGGATGGATTTTAAAACCGAATCCCACTGCAACTCTTTCTGCTGCATGCTATGGCAAGGCATTGGAATGCAAGTAGATACTTTTAAGCAATGAGCTAGAGTTTTGACATGACTACAGAAAAGAGTTTATTAGGGACAAAGCTACCCTTGTGTCTGCTGTAACTTCAACTAGTCAGAACTAGGGTTGTGACAAAATTCAGTTCCCTACTTTAAAGGGTTTGCCTTTTCTTCCTTAAATGCCTTCATACTTTCTTTTTATTGAGTGCCTTTAAGAACCTTCTAAGCACACACTTCATGGAGCCTACATTGCATCTGAACACATCTCCCAAGTCTGGACTGCCAACTCCCACATCCCACTAGAGTGCTAGACATGAGTAGGCATAAACAAACTCTGCTTCAAAGTTTATGCTACAAATCCCTCCCCTCACTCTTTCTTCACATTATAAACGGGATACCCTGTACAGAGAGATGGGCAATACTGATGGATGGTTCTGCATGTATTAAGAATTCCCAACTTAGCCCACCAAACTATTAAGCAAATAAGTTTTTTCAGGAGGAAAGTACCCCACCCATGCAGCATGACCAATATGTAATCAGCTAGGTGTAGCCTGCACATGTATACAGAAAAATCATTTAGACATCTACTTTGATACTTCCAGAACAAAGAACATCAGTGCCTTTCCTTTGTTGTCGCAGGCTTACAGTGATGTGGATGACTAACAGAAATCTGCAGTAGAATCTATTAAGGCAAACTTTTCCATTCTGTTCAAACATAACCTATTTAAATAGCCTGTTGAGATCACATCTCCTTGATTACTGGTAGATCTGACAGTGCTTTCCAGAAGAGAGAAGTGTCAATCCTCATTTTATAGACAAGAAATAAGGTAAGGCACAAAGAGAAAAGTGACTTGCTTAAGACCAAAGCAGATCAGTAGTCAAATCAGCTTCACAATCCAGGTCTTACAACTCACAGTCCACGCTGCCTCCTACTCTCGATTATACATTCTCTTAACAAGTTCTGTCAGATATTGGACTTTTCAATATGTTCTTCTTGAACTAAATAAAAGATAAAACTTTCTGCTACTGGCTTTCCTAGAAGATTATCATTGCCAGGTCTTAGCTTTCAATTTCTGCTAGAACAAAATGCATTGAACAATAGTAATTTGCTTTGGACAAACCAAAGTTGTGCTCATAATGAAATGGAAACAGAAGATGGATGAAAATGCACTTTGTGAGCATATGAAACATACCTTACAGCTGGTTATTTCCTCTATTCGTGCTTCAGGTGTCTGCCCTGCTTTGTGTCTCACCAGTACATACACTGCTTTCACTTTAGGACAAGATCTGAGCAGCTTTTCCAGAAGTACTTTCCCCATGAAGCCAGTAGCTCCTGTCAGGAGGACATTCTTTCCTTCATAATATTCAGGGATGGAAACCATTATGACCTTAACAGAAGTTACAAAAAATATATATTAAAGCTTCCATATCTTCTGCAAATCTGAAATCCTAAATAAACTGCACAAATGTGAACATTCAATTTCATATCAAAAAGAAATGCTTACCAGTCTTTTTTTTTTTTTTTACCTACAGCCAGTACTTAAGTATGTCTCCCCACACCCCAAAGACATTCCAAGAAATCCCATGGAGTCACTATATTCAAACAAGATCTTATTACAGTTTGGTAATTGTAAATTGCTTCTATAATAGTATTTTACTTTTACGGAATTAGACAACCACTTGGCCTAGGAAAATAGCTGAACTTTTGGTATATTTTATCTCCAAGTGCATGGTCCTTTAACACTCTAAGAGTAGGTGGCTGCTCCATGTAGTCTAAAGGTCATATCATTAAAATATAATCATAAGCGGAGGCTTCAAACATGTTAACTGAAAACAGGGAGCCAGGCATCTGCCAAGTGCCAGCCCTGGAATTTTGCCTGGGTCAGCAAATCCCCTGTTAGTGTTAGGGCAAGTCTTCCTATGAAGGATGGATGCTGGGCAACAGAAAAGGTGAAGTTAGTAGCTTGGTATTAGAACTACTGTTTTCATATTGGTAACAAAAACTATACATTCAATAGATAAGGTGGCAAACCTATATTTTCACCAAACAACCCCCCTCCCGAACAAGATGTGCTCTTAGAATTCACACAAACTGAAGACTTATCAATCACAAATATTCCTTCTAATGAAATGAAGGGGTAGGGATGGTAACAGAAATCCAGCAGACTGCTCAAAAAACACTGTAGGCTTTGCTTCAGTTTAAAAAGTTAATTTAACTATGAGAATTATTAATCCTTTCCCCTCCCCCAGTCAACTGTTTGGAGACTATGGCTAGTCCTAGGTACTGGTAGTAAGCTACCAGAAACTGGAGAATTATATCCATCCTTAGTTCTATTTTTCGCACTAATGTTGTCTTTGGAACATGACCTTAATTACCTCTGGAACTCAACCTGTGCCTCAGGCTAATTGCAAGCTATTCTGTGATGTCCGATACACCAATGTCTTCACCATGTCCCACTAAAACAGCTTTCACCACAAAAGACTATATAGCAGATGTCTATATTTACACCTTGGTTTACTAATCTTTCTAAATACTGTTACCAAAATAACAAACTTACATAGTAAAAGTGTAATTGTACTCTCTTATAGCACAAGATCCACACACACAACCATTGCAATCAAAAGACTATCAAAGAGACAGAGAGCATTTGCATGACTCCATAGAAGCACTGCACTCAAAAATATTAAATCTCCTTGAGAGCAGATGGAGACTTTCTTAAACAAATAAGAATTTCAACACTGAACAGCTAAATAGGATGAGAGCCTTTCTGCACCTTTCTGCACCTTTCACCCAAGAATACACAAATACAACTTATAAAAGTGCTTAGCTGTTTGAGAAAGCAGGCTATTACAAGCAGAAACTTATCAGGGAATCACAGAATCACAAAATGGTTGAGGTTGGAAGGGACCTCTGGAGATCATCTAGTCCAACTCCCCTGCTCAAGCAGGGTCACCTAGAGCACGTTGCACAGGATTGCATCCAGGCGCGTTTTGAATATCTCCAGAGAAGGAGACTCCACCACCTCTCTGGGCAACCTGTTCCAGTGCTCTGTCACCCTCACAGTGAAAAAGTTTTTCCTCATGTTCACATGGAAGCGTCTGTGTTTCAGTTTGTGCCCGTTGCCTCGCGTCCTGTCGCTCGGCACCACTGAAAAGAGTCTGGTCCCATCCTCTTGACACCCTCCCTTCAGATACTTGTACACGTTGATAAGATCTCCTCTCAGCCTTCTCTTCTCCAGGCTAAACAGGCCAAGCTTTCTCAGTCTTTCCTCATAAGAGAGATGCTCCAGTCCCCTCATCATCTTCGTAGCCCTTCGCTGGACTTGCTCCAGTAGTGCCACATCCCTCTTGTACTAGGGAGTCCAGAACTGGACGCAGTACTCCAGATGGGGCCTCACCAGGGCTGAGTAGAGGGGGAGAATCACCTCCCTCCACCTGCTGGCAACACTCTTCCTGATGCACCCCAGGATACCATTGGCCTTCTTGGCCACAAGGGCACATTGCTGCCTCATGCTTAACTTGGTGTCCATCAGCACTCCCAGGTCCTTCTCAGCAGAGCTGCTTTCCAGCAGGTCAACCCTCAACCTGTACTGGTGCCTGGGGTTATTCCTCCCTAGGTGCAGGACCCTGCACTTGCCTTTGTTGAACTTCATGAGGTTCCTCTCCGCCCACCTCTCCAGCCTGTCCAAGTCTCTCTGAATGGCAGCACAGCCCTCTGGTGTATCGGCCACTCCTCCCAGTTTTGTATCGTCAGCAAACTTGCTGAGGGTGCACTCTGTCCCTTCATCCAGGTCATTGATGAAGAAGTTGAACAAGACTGGAGCCAGGACTGACCCCTGGGGGACACCACTAGCTACAGGCCTCCACCTAGACTCTGCACCGCTGATCACAACCCTCTGAGCTCTGCCATTCAGCCAGGTCTCAATCCACCTCACTGTCCACTCATCCAGCCCACACTTCCTGAGCTTACCTATGAGGATGTTATGGGAGACAGTGTCAAAAGCCTTGCTGAAGTCAAGGGAGACAACATCCACTGCTCTCCCCTCATCTACCCAGCCAGTCATTCCATCAGAGAAGGCTATCAGATTGGTTAGGCAGGATTTCCCCTTGGTGAAGCCATGCTGACTACTCCTGATCACCTTCTTTTCCTCCACATGCTTGCAGATGGCCTCCAGGATGAGCTGCTCCATCACTTTTCCAGGGATGCAGGTGAGGCTGACTGGCCTGTAGTTCCCTGGGTCCTCCTTCTTGCCCTTTTTGAAGACTGGGGTGACACTGGCTTTCTTCCAGTCCTCAGGCACCTCTCCTGTTCTCCATGACCTTTCAAAGATGATGGAGAATGGCTTAGCAATAATGTCCGCCAGTTCCCTCAGCACTCGTGGGTGCATCCCATTGGGACCCATAGATTTGTGGGTGTCAAGTTTGCTTAAATGATCTCTAACCCGATCCTCCTCCACCAAGGGAAAGCCTTCCTATCTCCAGACTTTCTCTCTTGTCTCCAGGGTCTGGGATTCCTGAGGGCTGGCCTGACCAGTAAAGACTGAAGCAAAGAAGGCATTCAGTAACTCTGCCTTCTCTGCATCCTTCGTCACCAGGGCACCCACCCCATTCAGCAAAGGGCCCACATTTTCCCTAGTCTTCCTCTTGCTACTGATGTCTTTGAAGAAGCCCTTCTTGCTGTCCTTGACATCTCTAGCCAGATTTAATTCCAAACGGGCCTTAGCCTTCCTCGTCGCATCCCTGCATACTCTGACAACGTTCCTATATTCCTCCCAAGTGGCCCGTCCCCCTTTCCACTTTCTGTAGACTTCCTTCTTCTGGTTGAATTTTGCCAGGAGCTCCTTGCTCATCCATGCAGGTCTCCTGCCTCCTTTGCTTGACTTCCTACTCATAGGGATGCACCGCTCTTGAGCCTGGAGGAAGTGATGCTTGAATATTAACCAGCTCTCTTGAACCCCCCTTCCTTCTAGGGCCCTAATCCATGGGATTCCTCCAAGTAGGTCCCTGAAGAGGACAAAGTTTGCTCTCCTGAAGTCCAGGGTTGCGATCCTACTTAGTGCCCTGCTGCCTCCTTGCAGGATCCTAAACTCCACCATCTCATGGTCACTGCAGCCAAGGCTGCCCCCGACCTTCACATCTTCCACCAGTCCTTCTTTGTTTGTTAGCATGAGGTCCAGCAGCACACTTCTCCTTGTTGGCTCCTCCACCACCTGTGTCAAGAAGTTGTCACCAATGCTCTGCAGGAACCTCTGGGACTGTTTGTGCCTAGCTGTGTTGTCTTTCCAGCAGATATCAGGGAGTTGAAGTCCCCCATAAGAACCAGAGCCTGGGATCGTGAGGCTACTTCCAGCTGTCTGTAGAAGGCCTCATCGACTTCCTCTTCCTGATCAGCTGGCCTGTAGTAAACACCCACAACAGTGTCACCCATGCTAGCCTGCCCTTTGATCCTTACCCATAAGCTCTCGACTTGCTCTTCATCCACCCCTAGGCACAGCTCCATACATTCCAGTTGCTCTCTCACATAAAGAGCAACTCCACCACCTCGCTTACCTGGCCTGTCTTTCCTAAAAAGCACATAGCCATCCATGATGGCAGTCATGCGAGCTATCACACCATGTCTCTGTAAAGGCAATGAGATCATGGCCCTGCAACTGCACACAGATCTCTAGTTCTTCCTGTTTGTTCCCCATGCTGCGTGCATTGGTGTACAGGCATTTCAGAGAGGTGATCGAGCATGCAGGTTTCCCAGGAGGGATACAGGAGGATCCTCCATAGCCACATCCCATGCGCACTTTCCTGGCTGCATTCACCTGCTGGAGGCATCCTGACTTGAGCTGTCTTTTGCCAACTACCCTGGCACTATAACTCTCCCCTTCTCCCATCCTTCCTAGTTTAAAGCCCTCCTTACCAGGTTGGCCAACCTGTTGGCAAAGACAGACTATACATGAGCTGTTGTATGCTAGGCTTCATGTTGCTATTCATCACACTTTTTGCCCAAAAGGTAAAAAAAAATATTTTTGGAACACTTGCCTAGAATTCAGGTACCTTCGGTATTAAAGGCACTATGTTGTGCTTTTCCTATGCTCCTATGATGATGAAGTCCTTGAAAAGCTCTAAATGGTTACTTGCTAGAAATGAGTTGTTACCTTCACAAACTCCAGTTTCAAAAGTCTGGGTACAAAGTCTTATGCATTGTTGTCCAACATGCCAAATCTTATTTTGATTCCCTTCTTTCACAAGGCTAGCTCCTGTACTTACTGGTGAAGCACCTAAAAAGCCTGGTGGTAGGCTACAGTAGCAAGTTTGAAACAGAACAAGAGCTACAATTTCCACAGGCCAAAGTACAATCATCCAAAATGATTCCTTTGAAAGTTAGGAGACAGTGCGAGTAGCTTTTTCCCATTCACCTTTCAGTTTTGCCACATACTTACAAACCTTTAAACCAATTTCAAAAGTATACCACCTGCAATAAAGCAAGATCCAATTAGCTCATACAAATCATTTTTTCTGCTCAACGTAAAATACAGGCCTGTTGTCTTTACTGTTGCTCTCACAATAAAGAGGAGGACTCATTGCGATTTCAAGTATGCCCTCCCCTTAACTCTAGTTTTCCTTATATTTACATATACCATTCAATTCTATTTCCTCCTAAAAATTTCCATGCTTGCTCCCATACATAAATTAAGTCTTCATCCTGTACCCTCAAAGGGAACAGGAGACTCACTCATTGTAACAAAACTGAATTTTAAGGACAAAGTTGGTATGGTTCCTACAGGATCTTGTTAATAAACTATCTGTGCCAATACATATTGGAACCGTGAGTGAATTGTCTAGAAGCACCAAAATTGAAGTAAGGTTAGACATTTATGGAATCTAGGGGTAAATGAAGAAAGCCTAATGTATGTAATCAGCCCATGCTCTGCCCTACCAGAGAGGAAAATTTCAGAAAAAGGAAAGAATGTTCCCTTTCTTTATGCACCCTTCCCTGCCTTCTTTTGAGAAATTATCTCTACATGCCAGTTAACATTGTTGGCAACTCCTACCTTCAAGCTCAGAAGGGAATTATCACATACCTGCAATTATATTAGCTGTGTTACTGTCTAAAGTTCTTTAAGGGAGCAAGTTACTGGAGAACATGTTAATTGTATAAACAAAAAAACAAGAAGAAAGCCACCCATCCATAACACCCTAATAAAAATAATCCAGTTAAGAAACAAGTTTTGTTGCCAGTGCAACTTCAGTTTAACCTCTAACACATAACAGGCTGGAGTAGGTCCAAAAAAGATATCTACCTTGCAAGACAACACAGCAGAATCGAATTTGGCATTTAACACTGGAGTGTCAGCAATCTTTTAATTTGGTTTTAGAGTACAACAAGTTGCATGTTTGCAATAGCTGAACTGTATCTACTAACCAGCTTTACATTTTTTCACTGTTTATCTAATGACTTAACAGGTACCTCTTCAAACACGCAGCTGGATATTCCTAGCAAACACAATGTTGTCTAATGTGCACTGTGGAACATCTGAATTCCTATATAGTAGCTATTCTTTGAGCTAATAGGTAATAACAGATAAAGAAAAAGAATCACAAAAGGGTTGAGGCTGGAAGGGACCTCTGGAGATCATCTAGTCCAACCCCCCACTCAAGCAGGGTCACCTAGAACATGTTTCCAAGGATTGTGCCCAGATGGTTTTTGAATATCTCAAAGGAAGGAGAGTCCATAGCCTCTCTGGGTAACCCATTCCAGTGCTCTGTTACCCTCACAGTAAAGAAGATTTTTCTCATGTTCAGACAGAATTTCTTGTGTTTCAGTTTGTGCCCGTCATCTCTCATCCTATTGCTGGGCACCACTGAAGAGAGTCTGGCTCCATCCTCTCTATACCCTCCCTTCAGATACTTATATGCATTGATAAGATTTCCCCCCCTCAGCCTTCTCTTCTCCAGGCTGAAGAGTCCCAGAAAAGAATCCAAGAGTTGAAAAGATCTAGTAAGAGCATTCTCTTATGGGTTCTTGTTCTAGAACAGGGATAATCAAAGTTTCTGGACTACTTGTATTGTTGGGATTTAAATAAGCCACCTTCAGTCACACAAGAAAGAAAAAACAGTAGTTTTCTGTTGTCTAGGAAAAGCTTCTGTTAGAGAAACCATAGAGAAACTGATGTTAGAATAGTTCTGAATTCACAGTTTCAGGGCTAAACCAATGGTAACACTTCTAAGATATTGCTCATCTGAAAGGTGCTGTCCTTTGACACGCTAAGATCTCCTTAGCACTTCAGTAAAAGACAAAAAAAAAGGAGACAAAAAAAGAAAGAAAGAAAAAAACCGCAACAGACAAGCGCCCCCTCCCCCCCTTTCAGGATCCAAGCCAACATTCTCCATCTTCTAGTATCCAAGGCGGAGCAAGTGCTATTATGGAACACACAACGGCAGCTCTGTTTGCCTTCAGAGCTGCTGCAGCAACATTTAACTCATTGCTTTAAACAAACTGAGGTCTCTATGACTCTCAAAACAAAGACAACAAGTCCACATTCTGTTTTTAACATGAAAAAGAGACCATTTCTCAAATTTGTCCAAACAGATCAAGATGCTTAAAGATTTGCTTTCTAAGCACCAAGAAAGCCTGAAATAAGCTGCAGTTCCAATGAATGTTTAAATGTTAAATCCAGCAACTAGTCAGGGGGTGCAAGCATGTCCTTGTTCAAGATTAGATGGCCTTTTCTCTGGTTTATCACTGACAAACTCTATGTCAGCAAAACCCTCCCTCCAAATTCAGTCATAATGAGACTATCCAATCACTGGAAATAGAAAATGTGCATTTCCCAACTTCTCAAGTATCAGCAACAAACCACTAAAAGTACTGCAAAAGAGCCTGAAAAACTTATTTCCCTCTTACCCTTGCCAACTTGAGCCTAGTACTAATGGCAGTGCAACAGGAAAAGGTCTAAAAGTGAGGTGGGAGAAACATTTATGTATATTCAGAAATGAAGTCCATCTAGACATCAGGCCTGAATGCACCTGCGTGTATTACAAGTAAAATACATAAAAGTATCTGCATCACAGAACAACTTCACAGAAGGTAAAGTCACCCATACAGAACTTAAACTACTGTATTGCAAGGATGCTACAGCAAGCCAGAGTAAAAAAAAAAAAAAATCGAAGAACTGGATTCAGGCAGCAAGGAAGTAATATTTAACTCATCTGAACAAGGTTATTGTCAGCAAGACAAGCCTGGGTCATATCATGGTATCATGTCTTATTTCATTTGTTCCCTCGTTTCCACAAAAGCAAATCAAAGAATGCTATCAGCAGAATGTCCACATTTTCAACAACTGCAAGGGTCGATGCTCTACCTTATTTGGACAATACCTATCCAGCATATCACTAAAGGAGGACAGTATGTTTGTCTTCACGGTCCAAGGTTATATCCATTGAGAAACCTTATCTGTGAAAGATATCTGTTGTAGAAGATGAGAGTAGAGACTGATATAGATAGAACAGAGTATTTCCTGTTGTAAACTGCTTTTGGTGCAAATTAACCTAGAATGTACCCATTCCAAACTTAACAGTCATGTGGAAGATTTGGGATTCTTCCCACAACTAGCAAAAGACAAACATATCCATGCTTTAGACTTATCATTAACATTCTTATCTATTTGCTGCAAGGTCATTTGTTTACTAGCTATAAGCCACAGTACCCAGCAGGATAAGCCTGCCAAGAAAATACAACACATCTCTAAGACCAGGAAAACACTGCCAGCTTTGGAAGCTAATTAGAACAACTAAGTTTTAAGAACTATCAATATGGGTCCGCTAATTTAATAATAACTAGCCAGTCTTTAGCTTACACCAGGTAGTATGCCAGATTACAAGTATCTCACTACACACTTTCCAGACTAATAACTGGAAAGGGTTCAGAGTAACAGTACACTATTTCATCTGTATCAGCATTCCTTTATTGATGATCTTGATAAACACATGAAGTGCAACCAAACTATATCAGCTTGAAAAAGTACACATAACATGGCTACAACTGCAGTAAGGCGTCTGTGGAGTATGGCAAACGTGTGGCTGACACTCAATGATGGATATATTGGAGAATTTTCAAACTACAATACTAGACACTTCAAACTAGTTATAGTCTCTTTGAACATATTAAAGATTGAAGACTAACCTATCGCTAACAGAAAGATTTGTCTATTTTAAATCATTTATCTGTTCAAATACCACACCTGTTAAAAATCATTTATATAGTCAGGTCAAGGTTTACATAATTAAGTGTACAGCCTGATATCCACAAATAAAAGTAGCCTCACTTTTAAAACTTCTCATTCTTATCCACAGAATGACATTAGATAATGAAAGTTTTTCTTGGACTGTACACTGTTCAAGTTACATTCTTCCTGGGTATAATGTCTTTCGCAGTATAGACATTTGAGTTAAGGAGCATTATTAAACTGATTTAGGTGAAACTTAAAAGGACTTAGCATTCTGAACAAGTAATACTGCACATGAGTCAATTTTGATTCTGCTAATAATTATTGCATGGTCATGGTTTAGTTGATCAGAATTCACTGTCTTTTTAAAGCAGCTGAATGAATACTGTACTTGTTTAGTGTCATTGTTATCTTAAAATATTTAACTGCATTACAGCATTTTGATTAAAAAAAAATTACACCAGAACTTGAAGGAGTAGTTCAATTAAGTTGAAGTTGCAGCTTCAATCAAGATAATTAAAATTACGACTCATCAGTTTTCATTCTAGCACAAGCTACAGATTGTTTGATTTGCTATTTGAAAACATACTTGTAAAAATACTGGAAAGTTAGGGCTGTGCCCAAAGTCACAAGGTCTTTAGTTTCCTCTTTTCCTTTAGTTTTACTGGGGTGAGCCTGACCTCGATGTGGGCCACTGTTGAGATGATCTCAGCAAAACTTTGTCATTAGAGGTATTTGATGTATGTGGTTCACGTGCACATTCACATGTCTTCTTTCAGCCAAAATTCTAATTTTACTACAGATTTGTACTCACTTATGCCTCTATTCAGAGAACATTCTGTACCAGCTGACTTAAAGTAAGTTTTGAGTAGTACTGTTTAACTGAGTACTAGAGAGACCCCATGCTTTGCTGTAATTATATTTCTTTTATCGTAAAGCCCTCCTCTGAAGGGGATTAAAGAAAGGGAAAAAAAAGTTTCTATGAGCTGGTTTAGTACAACCAAGTAAGAGATTTTTACTATCACTTCATAATTAAATTATATTTGTAAACTGATGTTTTCTGAATTGATCTATTGGTTGAGCTTAATCTTCAAGTGCATGTTGAAAGAAAATCTGTTTTGATATACTTAATCTCATTTCTCCAGGGTTGCACAAGAGGAACAGAAAGCTCAGAAATTAAACTATTACAATAAATCACAACACATAAAAGCATAAAAGCATTTACTATACTCCATCTCCAGTTTATGGGGAAGCATGTTTCTAACACTTAAATTCAGACTGCTTTCAAACAAGTTTTAGGAAAGCAAAGGCAGCATATTCAAAGTTCACTGAATAGGATGATAGTTCCAGATCTCTTGATCTAAGTTACCTAAGAGTCTGCCTTAGAAACCTTGGTTGTACTTTTTGTTAAGAAAGAATTACAAGATAAAGTCTCAGAGTTTATCAAGGCAGATGGCTTATCATGGCTCTTTCACCTATGTGAAGAACCTATGCACATCAAGAGATGTAGTAACACTACTTCACAAATTAACTACAACAGGAACTACTGAAGCCACAATTCTTGTTCACTGTGTCAAGAAAATAAGCCAGAGATGTCAATTAAGCCTTCATACAGAGTATTCTGTTATGCAGTCCAGATTGTTGGTAGGAAAAGCTTAAGCAGCAGCATGATTACTGCTCTAGCTGTTACTGTGATACTGACATTTTGCCGAGTTTTCTTTTATGAATGGTTCTTCAAGATATTTTTAAATACCAAATAGCGGGGGGGGGGGGGGGGGGGGGGAACACTAGGGGTTCACCTGTGAAACTGGGCAAACTTGTAAAAAAGACTAATTCAAGCAATTAAAATCTAGAGTCACATTCTTGATCTCAAATAGGATAGGGATGATTGACCAAAAATTGCATTCCCAAATACATTCTGTTCAAAGCTTCAAGACAAGAAAAACCATTTTAGCTAGCTTTTTTTTTTTTAAAGGAATTTCCTTGAAGCTTATAATTAGAGTTTGTTAACAAAGCATTTGCAGTCAAAATCTTTAATTAATAAAACCTCTTATTTCTCGCTTCTTTTAAATTATGTATTATGGAGTTAGAACACTTGAGCCACAGTTTACAACAAACCTTGCACAATGAATTTGAAATCCCAGGAATTAATACTTCCAGACTCCTTGTTCATCAGCAGAGAGTATGCTTACTGATTGTAGAACAGTTGTAAGAAGACAGTAAAGATTTCAGAACTCTCCTCATTAAAATTATAGACAAGTCCTCCATAACTGTAATAAAGTATTTAATTTCTTAATGTCAAAGTGAGCTACTTCAAATTAGTCATACAAAACTGCAGTCAAATATGATATTTTAGCATAGTGCAATTCAATAGTTTTCCAATGGAAATCAATGAAGTTTCCCTCATAACATTCCTACAAAAATTTTTAAAAGAATTCTCCTTCTGAAATCTAAAATAACTCATTATTCATCAGTTTGTATTTAAAGTCTAATCACAATATTCCATAAGTTTACCTTTGCTTTTTCCAGACATGTTAAAAAAAAAAAAAAAAAGCTGTCAGAAAATCAGAAGCCCTGCTTCCACAACTTCTACATCTTTAAAAATAGCTTAAACAAATGTATTTACAGCAAATTCTACTTATAAATTGCTGACCTGTCCTACAACCAGGACAAGTAACAGCCAACACCAATCAAAAAGGATGCACAAAGCCTCTCTCTCCTTCTCAGAATTGTTTATATTTGACAGGAAGGTAGAAAAACAGAATGGAGGAGTTGAGAAGTATAGAGATCCTAGAAATTTCTACAAGTTGTTGAAAATAATGGTACCTCCACTCAGTTATGTAGTGTGGGCAGCAGGTCACAGACTGAGGGAGGGGATGGGGAAGAAGAAGTGAACTGAAGTTATAGCCTGCTACAAGGCAGATGGATGTTACAGAAATTAAAACTGCTAAATGCTCCACTTCTATTTTAATTACCTTTAAAACAGTTATTAAAATATCAAAAATTTTCATGCCGCTCAGTTGCTAAAACTATAAAGTAGATTACATGAAATTACAAGTTTCTATTTCCATGGGATTCAAGCAAGCTACTCGACACACAGCAACACAGTGTAACTCTGCAATTAGCCATGCTTTAGTTAAGCTTCGTGCCAGAAAGTCCTTCTGTAGAAGCACACGGCTCCGACTCCACAAGGACTCTGAGCCTCTTCCCAGAGTCAGGGGCTGCTGCGCACACTACGAGCTATCAGGGCTCAAGCTACCGTTCTCCTCACGCACGGACTCACCGAACAGAGACTCCTGTTTGAAGAAACGGACAGTTTGAGTTCTCTTCCCCGCATATTTTTCTGACGGGGAAAGAAACTTGCGCCTCTTTCCCGTCACACTGCTCGTGCCCTAGCCGCAACTCCAGAAGGGCTCCGAGAAAGGGTAACTGCCGCGGCGAGAGGCCTGGGCGGGAAGCGGGGGCGCCGCGGCGCACCTCGCGGGCGGCCCCCAGCGCCGGGGGCGCCGCAGGTGGGGTGGGGCTGGCCGGGCCGGGCCGAGCCGCCCGCCCGCCGCCGCTTCTGGCCCCACCCGCGCGAGCGCAGCCCGGCGCTGCCCCCGCAGCCGCCCGCGCCCCCGCCGGGTTTTTTGCTTCCCCTCCTTTTTAGGCAGCAATCTCGGCAATCAGCTCCTCAGCGCGGCCTCGCGAGCCGAGCCGGCCCGGCCTGACCGCCCCCCCCCCCCCCGCCGCGCCTCAGGGCTCCCGCCGCGGCCTCCGCCCCTCCGCCGCGCCCGGGCCGCGCAGGGATGGAGCGGCTCAGCCCGCGGCGCCGAGCGGCCCGCGGCGCCCCCCCGGCGCCCCAGCTCAGCGCCCACCTGCTGCGGGCGGCGGCCCCCGCCGCGCCTGGCTGCCGCACTCCCCCCGCACGGGCACCCCCGCGCCGGCCGCCGGTGCGAGCGGCCCGAGCAGCGGTCCTAAAAGAGCCGCTGCCGTTGGCTGCTGCGCGCGCGCTACCCGCCCGCCGATTGGCTGCGCCCCGCGCCGCTCTGAGGGACGGGGGCACCGGGGGTTGGCGGCTTCCAGGAGCCCCACCCAGTGCCGCGGCCCGGCGGGAGGGGCGCGCGCCTCTCATCGGCGCCGCCGCGAGGACCCCGCCCCAGCGGCGGTTGGGGCGCCCGCGCGCGCTCCCCGCCCGCGGCCGCGCCCCGCCAACGGCCGCGCTCGCGCAGCGCGCGCCGCCAACGGCTGCCGCCAGCGGCCGCCGCCAGGCCCCTGCCCGCACGGCACCGCGGGGGTGGCCTCGCCGCTCGCCCTCCCGGCTGCGGAGGCGACATGGCAGGCGCGGAACCGTCTCTGTCACGGCCTCTATCATCACGGCTTTGTGGAACAGCCCCAGCGGCTGTCCCCGGGCCTCTGCCGCCGCCACGCCGTATCCTGCGCATCCGCCGTCGCACGGATCGGCGGCAGGAGCTGCTCCATCGCAGCGCTGCGCCATCGGAGCGGGGCACCTCTGTCACGGCCCATCCCTCCCCCACAGGCATCACCCGAGGAACCGACCGTGCCTGCTCGAGTCTCCGCCACGCTTCGCATCGCACGTGAACAACACGCGGGCCACCATACTGTCATATGTACATACACGGATATCATTTCCCTAGGTCTTGTTACAGAGATACCCAGCAACTCATTGCATGCCACAGGGAATTACATTTGTTTCTGTGAAATTTCTATGGGTTCAATACATTGAGATATTAAGACAAATTTGGTTGAAATCAGCCAAGAGGTTCAAAAATTATTGCAGCAATAGAAAGCAACTATGATCTCTATAAAGTGAACCAAGCAATTGATGGAGTTAGAGATTGCATTGGGTAGAGGTAGACCATTTCCACCAAGCTGGTGGTTTCAGAGCACCAACACTTGAGACATTTTTAGCAGCTTGCACTTACAAGCCACGTGCCTGGGGACCCTGTGCAGTGTTACATGTGCAATGGCAGTAATATCAGCATACTGTTGATACACAGATGATATCTACGGTACAAATATCATCGCATTACAGTCATCTCACCATTTGTTACTAAACATCACTAGGCTACAAAGCAACATGCCATTATGCTGTGCTCTGTTGCCATATGCCATTTATTTCACAACTAAATATTGCACACATGGACCTGCATCAGACTGTAAAATATCAAGCATTCAAAAGTTGGGAAATTTCCTATATAAGCTTATCCAAGCAATCTTAATTCGGATTAGGGTGCATATAAATTATTATATGAGAACTGTTGCAAACACAGACATTGATTATGTCAATGCATATTACTTTTTCAGAATGACTCCTGCCTTATCCAGTCCATGAAGATCGGAGCTGTCCTCACAGTTACTCAGCTGTGAGCAGCTATTCAGTAATTATTTCTTCCTCATCGTGATAGGTGTATTTCATGACTTACTTACTCCATACTAGTTAAACCTTACTCTGAATATGAAATTATTAATTTCGTCACAGAGTATTTAGAATCACATAATCCTAAACTCTTTATCATAACTGTTAGTGGACAGTTTTTCAGACAATGACATTATTCCTCAGCAAATACCCCCTCATTGAAGCCGAAGCTTTAGCTGATCATCTGCCATATATGAAAATCAAGTAAATCAGGCAGTGCAAAGATTCAAGTCTAAAACACCCACATCCCTGCTGATCTCACTACTTGCTGCTGGCTATTATGGCATTACTGTTTTTCTTTTTCGTTCCAGTGAAATGCTGACATATGGTAGCCTTTTTCATTATAGAGATGAAGCTCTTTTATTTCAGACTCCCCAACATGGAACAGCTGATTGCAATGCAGAGATACAGTTGCAGAATATGATCAGTGCACATAAACTCTTCAGAAAATTTTAAAAAATCTCTGTTGGGCATATGCAAATTAAAGTTTCTCAAATGATTACGGTAGTTAAATTTGGGTGAATTTTCAAGAAGCCACTTCGTAAAATGTGAGTTTTGGTGACACAGAATGGAAGTAATGAGGAAGGTGTTAATAATATTTTAACGTGGGCACAACAGTTTATTTTGTCCAATCTCATTTTTGAAAACAGTTAAAAAATGGTGGAACTTAAATCCTCGCCTATAACAAATGCAGTATCATTTGATGATTGTTGTAGCTCATTGTTGACATGTATAATGCAGTGACAATGTATTAGCTGACGCACTCAAATAATATAAATTATTGCTCATAATAGTGATAATTAAGCAATTTTAGTATAATTTTAAATTAAATTTTCTGGCAGAACTAGGCAAAAACCAGAAAAATACATGTAAAAGTTATCAAGCAAGCAACAGCACAAGTTGATTTAGTGGCACCACTGCACAGCACAGTACAGCACTGTATCACAAAGCTACTTCTGATGCCATCAGATGAAAATATAACAATATTCAGAGCACAATGTTGTCAGTTTGTGTTCATCATCAGTGCAGTATACAGTTCTATTTAGTGAACTCAAAACACCAACATGTTAAAACGTAATATCCTCTGGTTGAGTCAGTCTTTTACTGAATTAGGACAAAATGTCTTGATAGAACAGAGCATCACAATGATAGAGCATGAGTTCACAATGCTGTAATAATTTTCATAATCTCAGAACCTCAGAAAATGTGGGGATACCATGAAACCTAATAACCTGATTTTTTTTTCCAGATTACTCCTTTGAAGTCACATTTAATTTATCCCTCCTACATTATTTACGGACAGGAAAACATCATAGTGACACAATATTGTGATGCATTTGCATTTTAATGCAGTACTGTATGGTTGCTTCTCAAAGAATGTACCAAACTGGTTGTATGATGTAGCAATGTGAATTTTTCATCACAGGAAAAAAATGAGAAGACGTTAACACAAACATGCTTTAGTCTGGGAATGTTAGAATAAATTATAAAGAAGCCATAGACTTGGATTAGCTAATATAAAAGAGGCATTTGAAATTCTATTACCCAACACAAAGAGGTAGTATGACACAGGGTTATATAAATCTATAGCTAAATAATTAAAAATGCCTGCAAGGCCAAATCTTGATTTGTTATCTGTGAGAGTGTGAAACAAACACCTACATACAATCAGAAAAAAAGAGAGAGAGACCCAGTTCATGTCTTTAAATTGGTTCACATTTCTAAGCAGTACTTGCAAGTTGATTCTTTCACAAGAATTTTCCAGAGGCTGACTTAACCATGTCTCTCTAATTTTCAGCAAGACCAAGAGTTGTAAGAACTTTGTACCTTTTATTGACCAAATGATAGAAATCTTTAATTTTATACTGTGGAGCAGGAACACACTGTACATATAGAAACTTGTGTTTCTCTATGTAAAGCTTCACCACTATATACCTCAGACACAGAACTATTTTTATGCAAACAATAGTCATGTATCTTTACTTCAATAGGCTGTGGGCATATTATCAAGGGATTTTTTTTTTCATAAACTAAGGCACATATTTGCCCCAAGTTAGTTATTTGTGAGGACTACATGGATGCACACTTCTATTTCTTGATAAATGTAACTTGTTTCATTAAAAGATTAGTCAATGTAAATATTTTTTTATTTTCTGTGCTGTCAGAATGCACACAGGCATTTTCTGCATTTTCTGTTTAGCTGTTGACATGCAAACTTGTTACACTCTAGCAACTCTCACTTGTGAAACTGTTAGGATCCTTGTTGTAGCACTGTTAGGACACCTTTTTGTCGCTACAGTCCTGGCTATAGAAGGTGTTTATAACAGGTGGAGGTATGATGTTAAGAGCATTAATGGCTCTTATCTTTGAGCTACAAGACATTCTACTCACAGTTACATAGGCTGGAATTTGCAGATGTACTTCTGATTTTGACGAGATATGGAAGATACAGTTCTACAGAAGCTCAAAACTTGGGCTTTGTATGAATAGTAATTAATGTAGTTAAAACTGTTTGTCTTCTAATTTGAGATACTATGGTTCAAAGATAAGGGCGTGATCAAAACTAATTAAACCAGTTTAGGAAACATCCAGGAACTTATTTTCAGCTGTCTATTAAAACTAGTTAGAAAATTAAAGATACCTTTGGATTCAAATTGGAGCAAACCCCTCAAGAGAGGAAACCATTACAATTTTACTTTCGAAAGAAATAATACAGTTTTTGTCCAAGTGCTGCTATTGTCTTCTACTAATGAAGTAACTGACTGAGCTATTTAGAGTTCTGTGTGTTTGTAAAATTTAATCCTGAATATATTTAACACATACTAGGTATAAGTATACAAACTGCATGGGTAAGTATGGAATTACAATTTTAAATATATTGTTAGCAATTGAATGCACTGTGCTACCTTCTGAATGTTTTCCATGCTACCGTGCACTAAATTTGTTGTTTTTCAGTGACAGCCGTTAAGATTCCAACATAGCACATAGATTATTAATCACAGAATCAAGAATGGATGAGGTTGGAAGGTGCCTCTGGAGATCATCCAGTCCAACCCCCCCTGCTCAAAGTGTGGCTAACTAGAGCAGGTTGCTCAGGGCTAGTATGCAACCTTTGTTGTTTATTACTTGTATTCCAAGTGGTGAGTAGACATATTACAGTCTAGTTTGTTAAAAACACACAAAAGAAATATGGTCCTGAAATCTAAGAAACAGTAGAGACAAAATCAGGCAGAAAAGAAGCAATGAAGCAGCAAGACATTATTTTTAGCAGGGTAGGAAGTGGTTTAGAACACTACTAACTAATGTACTGTAACTCTCATCTTAACATTTTCAGCTTTTGTATAGGGCTTTAACTAGTGCAAATACTCACCAGCTAGAACCCAGGTAGTAGCTACCTCTTCCTAGCTCTCTTATTCACACAGAAACACAGGAACCAAGCCTGGGTGAATCATCTACCTGACCTTTTGCAGAAAACCACATCATATAATCCCTCCCACAAATGTATCTAATTTTCCTGCTTGCATTACTCCTGTTACGAGACTACCTCAGAATTTCCTTACTTTGATCGTTAGGAATCCCATTCTAATTTCCAAACAAAATCCATTCATGAATACTTTATACACCTTATATCTTCCAATGTTCACCCATTTATTTTACCTTAAATATCTGTTCTTACTACTTCATATTCTTTCTCTGTCACATTCAAAAAGAATAATTTTGTGATTCCAAATATTTTATTACTGTATCTTCACTTTTCATATTGAAGCCATTAATGAAGATATCACATATTTTATTCTCAAAATAGACCCAAGAAGAACCCCACTAGTAACTTATCTCACTTGAGCACTTGCTCATACTGGCACTTCTTTCCAAGGGGATGTTGATATCTATTTTATAACCATCAGATATGATTTCTTTGTTTTAGACTGGCCTGAAATGGCACATATCCTTTGCTTTCAGTGTGTTCAAAATACAAAAAAGCATCCACAGAAAGACTAGAACCACTAGGATCATAAAAACACTGGCTTTTCTCAGGTTGGCCTTTAACTGGGCATTATTCTGTCTTTTAGACCTTAAACTGCTCAGCTTCCAGCTATGGCTGATTCTTTTGCTGCATGACTACACACAAGCATCATTTCTTCTTTTGCATTCTCACTGCTGCACTTAAAAGCAGCAGAAATACCCATTGTGAGATCCAAAGTATGAAACTAACTTTCATTGGAAATCATCTTGGAAAATCTCCTGAGTTTGAAAAAACAGATTAAAACTAGTCCCCCAAGACATCTTTACCTGTTCTGGGTACAGTGCTGAGCCCCGTCAGTTTGATATTGATATTTCTGTTGGATATTTTCTCTCTTCTTCTTAACTGAAAGTTACTGATTTCATTGCATTGTGGCATATTGATGGATTTAATTGTGTTTGAGTACATTTAGTATACTTATGAACCTCAGGGTGGTAGGAACATTTACTAGGAATGGCTGATATCTGTAAGGAGTGCTGTAGGATGAACTGATCCTTTGAGAGGACAGAGGTTTAGTTTCAGCCATGTGAGGCTTAGGCCATCACACCCTTTCAGAAAGGTGGCTCTATGGATCATAAGACTAAAATAAAACAGTTCAGTAAAGAATAGATTTTGTACAGGATAGACTTGTTCCAAGGTTCCAGATATTAAAGATGTGGGAGTTATTGCTCAATTAGGATCAGCAGTTTGGCTAAAAAAAGCTGTAGGAAAGGCAGCCCAGTTACGAACATGAGATTAAAGGGAGCCTAATGGGTTGATGGTTCTGGTGCCTTACTATCACAGGCCTTTTCATTCAAAAATTCCTTTCCCACAGTGATACATTTGTAGAGAACAGTCATATCCCATTTCAGCTTTCATTTTGCTGTGCTGAACTAGCCATGTTCTGTAAACATTTCCTTGTACAGAGAATCATATTCTTCTCAGTCATTCAAAGAGCCCTTCTCTCTGGAAAACACAATATTCTACATGAAGTTTCACTGAGATACTGCACAACAGAAATATTTTCATACCTCTACTGAAAATAGATCTCTTGATGGCAGCTTAGCTTTATTTTTCTCATAACTACATCATGTCAGCAGTCGCTAAAAAGTGTGACTTTGATCAGTATATTCTGGTTTTCTCTGTCATTTAAAACTGTTGAGGTTCTAGTACATAGCACTGTTATTTGTTCCCAGTCATAAAACTGTACATTTCTATACAAATGAAACTTCTTCTCATTTCCATTACGCTAGGCTATAGGCTCTTCTATAGGCTCTTCCAGTGTTAATTCTAACTGGCAATCATTAAATATTTGCGTTGATGATGTTTCTTCATCAGTGAATTTCATTAGCATTTGTCTATGTTTCAACATTACTGGTAGCCATTTCCTTTTGTGTCAGCTCACTACACGCTTCACTTTCCCACTTTGTCTTAGTTTTCCATACCAAAATGTTGAAATCTGCTTACTTCATTTGCTTTGTAATTACACAACATACTCTGACACTTGCTACCTTTGAATTCATGTTCTGTTCTCCCTTCTATTTTCATTTTAGTTATCCTTTTTCTTGCAAAAGCTTCATAATATGTCCTCAAGAACTGATTCCACACAACCAACACCTAACTCACACAAGCAAGAAGAGTCACTTTTTCATCTGTATAATCATAAGAATTATACAAATTTTTGTCTTATTAGTCATGATTGCTTTATAACTTTTTCTGTTGTTCTATTAAGCAGTTTAGCAATACCTTTTTTTATAAGCAAAACATCCTCCCTCAATGGTATTGTCTCTAAAACCATTTCTTTTTAGCTTAGTGATTGTTTCTGATTTCGTAAATTCAAATAATTCATGTGTTTCTCATGTCTACCCTGTTCAAAGTAAGCCATTTCATGTTTTCACCCTTGAAATAAACCAGTATCTCTTCCTCAGTCATACAATCACTGGTTCAGAAGGTATAAACCAAACAGCTTGTTGGTTTGTGGGATCTTTTATGCTTTTTTTTTTTTGATGATATTGTTATTATATTCATTCAGTTTGGCATGACAGAAGCAGATTGAAGCTACTGGTGCTCAGGCCCCTCTTCATCAAAAGAATATGCAACAGTGAGATAAGCAAGCCTGTCAGATACACTGCATAGGGCCTATGGTCCCTGTCCCCACAGTACCCAGGTTCTCAAGAAGTTTTCTGTAGGATTGTGGAAGAACTCAGAGCAATTTCTGCCCTGATGAGATGGGTGAAGTCAAGCTCTAAATAGGATGATCCACCTAGTACTGGTAAATTACCTCTATGCCACGGCCAGCAAGGTGATCTAAGAGACTATGGCTCCTGTGAAGTCTCTTGCGGATCTCTGTAGGATGGCCATGCAGAAGGGCAAGAAGACCGAGGCATCTTGGAGGGAGAAGGAAGAAACCAGAGAATTGGGTAAGCCAGGGAGAAGGGAAGAGGTCCCCACAAGAATGTGGGATTAGTAACAGGAACCCAGAGCATTGCTGGAAGGCACACATTCCTCCACATTTTCCTGCGTAGTAACCAAGGTGCAGAAAGTCCAGGTGAGCTGCCAGCTCAGCGGTGTGCTCCCGTCTGAACAGCTCTTCAAGCTCTCTGACATAGGTGCATGTCTGCTGTGTATCCCCAAAGTGTAGTTATCATTCTTGGTCTTCAAGAACGTTGGCTTTGTTCTTTCAAATTTGTTGAGGCAACAGACCTCTCAAACGCAGCAGCTGTTCAAAGGTTAGCAACCCTCTGATACTGCCACTGGGTAATCCCAGGAAACATGTGGTTTTCTCTTGACACAGATTCACAAGGGGTATCATTTCCTCAAGGCCACAGGTTGCACCTCTCTGAATTTCCTGGGGAGTGGAAGGGTAGTGGTTGACATGACAGAAGCAGGTAGTAGAGAGCAAAATAAAAAAGGGAATAAAAGAAGGAAGGGCAACAGCAAAGGGAGTAAGGGCAACAGAAGGTACTGCAAGCAAAAGAAGGGAAAGAATTTCAAATATGAAGTATAGATGGATGAGGAAGGAGCAAGAGAGAGAGGAGAAAAAGAAAAGCCGAAGATTGACCATCAACAGCAAATGGAGATGTTGAAGTGAAACCAATCTTTTTGTGTCAAGGGAAATAATACAGACTGCCATGGGAGCTCTCAGAGCCTTGAGAGCTTTCTGCTGGTGCAGACATGTTAGCTACATGCTGGACAACCTCATGGTGGTGTAGCTATATGAGGTTCAAGACCTAATGACTCTAAATGGAGTGCAAAGAGAATTTTTCATCTCCTCCAGAAGGAAACTGAAATACACCTAAAACACTTTGAAAACCAAACCAAAAGAGTAAATGGAAATAGAACACAGTAAACGGAAATAATCAGTACTTCAGTTTCAAAATATCATTCTTACTCCAAACCAAATTGCTAAGGTAGCCACAGCCATAGAAAGCCAGCGTCCCTCCTCACCAAGAGAATCCTTGTACTAGAAAAAAATTGCGTGTAAAATCATTGAATATAAGTGAAAGTTCTGTGGATTTGTTTGTATTTGATTAAGGTGACCATGACTGCGTTACAATGTGCATTCATGACTTAGCTCGTGCTTATTTTGCGCCAGTGTTAAACAAGCCCACTTCCTGCCTTTTACATTGTATTAGTGTATCAATTTTTTGAAAAAAAACACTGTTTTTATGTACATATGTATACATAAATTTTGCAAACACGTATCTGCATTTGTATGTCAGTGCTTCATCAACAGCACAAGGCCAAACAGTAAGGGTGCCTAACAGAAGATCACATCAAAGAGGCCATGCTGAGGAAACAGAGGTGACAAAGTTATAAAGCTAAGTCTCAAAGTTCAACAACGAAGTTGTCACATTTGTTTAACTCTGTTCCTACTCTGACAAACAGACTGGGAAACTCTTGTAAATACGGGCCATTCACAAATGTAATGTTGAAACAGATGAATTCAATTATATTATTTACAAAGTTAAAAAATGAACATCATATATTTATAAAATTCATCCAGCAATTCAAGATATTATCAGTCTGTTCCAAGGGCAAACTTTAATTCAACTTACACTGTTTTCAGCAAATGATTTTTTTTTGCTTTTGCTTCCAGTAACCTCTGGAAAGATTTTTAAAACATAGAATGATATTTTCAGTCAAGCTTGAATGTAAGTGGAATTACCAATCATAGTTCAATCCACAAATTCATATTAGAATTTGGAAGTTTAAACTATACACTTATTTAAGAAAAAATATCAGTTGAATGTAATTTTTAAAAAACTATAGTTAAAAATCTATATTCCTTCTTCTAAAAATCTGCAATTAAAATCCATGTTTTTAAAATATAGATTATTTTTGCCACTATGCACACAGCATTACAATACTTATCAACAAATAAAGTAAGCAGGTAATAGTTTTGAAATAATTATTTGCCTGGTGCTTTACTATTACTAACAGTTCTTATGCCATTTTACCTCTGGTGGAACATTTGAACACAAGACAGCTTGAAGATTCTGCCTAATTATGTAAGAAATTAATTTATTGACCAAAAATTACTTCTATACTGAACTCTTAGAAAAGTTAATCATCAAAGCTATTTTGGAGGCTGTCTCCAAAATGCTTTGGATACCGAGGCTGAAACTTCTGTTACACAAATGCTGTGAATGACTGTGACCTGCTCTACATTTTGTGATGTCTTTGAATCCTTTTCTGGGAGATGTGATTATACTTTCACTGCCAGAAGTGTCACCAAGAGATACACATCTCACTAAGCAATCCCAGGTGGATTTCAAGCTTATCATGTACTCTAGTGCCAAAATCTTAATTACATCCAGGGAGCAAGTGTAACTACCTTCATCTTTATGCAGGAGATGAACATGATCATGGAAAACAGCATGATCAGCTTACAGCACTGATGAATGCCTGGACAGCCCACAGCAAAAAGTTGCCCCATTCTTGGCTTTCATCTTTGTCTTCTGAGATGTTCTAGTTATTTAATAAACTTTTGTCCTGTAACCTGGTCAGATGAACTCTCAGCTGCCCAGCTGACTTGAAAAAGTTGTTTCAAATATTCCCACTACTTCAGCTGAAGTTGTAGGGTTCTGTCTTCTTTGCAGATCTTTGCCAGAGCATAGCAGTGTTCCTCAGACCAAAACACATCTTTGGCTTGACAGAGCATGACAAACACAGAGTCTGGTGCCAGTAGGATTTATACTAGGAGACTCATTTTGCAAAATGGGTGGCTGAACACCAATGTTGTGACATGACACTGTCTTTTCAGAAAGCAGAGGAGGAGAAAGGTGTACAGAAAAGCCACCAGGCATGGAGATGAAGAACCATACCATCGCCTAAGGAAGATTTCCTTTATTTTCAGTGTGAATCCTTGAAAGGGATGAGGAAAAATACAAGCTTTATCTCACATCTACACTGCCAGTATACATCTCCTGTAGCCATGACTCTTAGCAAAGATTCTTTATTCTTCATCAAAGTTTTCAGGCTGGCATAACATATAGAGCACCAGATAAACCAAAAGATCAGCCTCAGACTTATAGCAAATTACAGGTTCAACAGATGAATGAGAACAAGATTCCTGCTGAAGATAACAGGTTGTCACACACATTAAAGCATGGACAAATGCAAATCCTACCTTAGGAAACTATGTCATGACGAAACAAATGTTATGTTGAAAAGTAACTGCTGCTGCTATTGTGAAATGGTTACTCTACCAGCATTCCTGGCCAGAGCCTGGAAACTATCCCTAAATGATACTGCAGCAACTACAGCAGCAGAAAGAAGAAAAGGATCAGTCTGGGACATGCCCATCTTCTGGCTCTTAGGCATAGTCCCAGTATCCATTCTGAGGTTCTCAACTTTCTTTCCATGTCTCTAAGAGCAACTATAGAATCTCCTGTGAATCATTGAGTGGTATGACCTTGAAAGTGGTTAGAAATTAAAAATTAGAAAAACAGCGGTAGCAGTGGGAGAAATCACCTTCAGAAACGGCAGAATTTCCTGCAATGTTTGTTTACTTGTATAGAGCCACAAGCTAGCAACAGCAAAAAAAGATAGAAAGGGCCCATGAACACTAAGTGTAAGATTAATATTTGCAATTAACTCATCTATGACATCATTCTTTAGTCTAAGTTTTACTTAACACTATCAGTTCTGCAGACCAGGTACTATATATGGTTTAAGACGCCACTGTAATTCTAACACAATATTTGACTGTGATTTGCAGCCATCACCACAATACCATATGCAGTGTCCAGATAATTTATTTATGACATGCAAGCAGTACTGAAAGATAGAAGTTGCACATCAAGGAAAGCATCACTCTGCCTTTTTTTCTTATACCCTCTTTTCTTAAGTGTCTGCTACTAGCCATATTGAAGATAATACTGAGAAAAGACAATATTGGCTCAGTTTGGCAGTTCTTATCTTCTTTAACATTCACTGAGGAAATTCACAAACGTTGAGCAATGTAAGCTAACTTCACAATGCATGGTTGCAAGATGCCACTGATGGCTGAGATGGCCCTGTTACAATTGATTTCCCATCAAATTATGAATTATATGAATTCTAACATCAGAAAGTCCTTTGCTCAGATATATTACAATCAATTGAATCACATACTTGAGAGCTGCTTCATCTTCACCTAAACATTAGCTGTATCAGACCATAATATTAAACACTTGCTGCCATACCATGATTTCTATTTAACACACCTGAATTTATAGTCTATACTGTAATTTTTAATTGCAGCTGTAATATTGCTATAATATTGCCACAATCTCCAAGAGGATTTAACTCTTAAAGTAGAATTATCATGTTTTCAGGTTCCCAAGGATACAGTCTTTTCTATAACCAGAAATCTTGACTGGAAATAATTTGAGGATATTGGGCAATTGTCAAGGATGTCTGTTTGTCCTCAGTCCTAAGCAGGCAGCAGGATGTCCAGATATCCCAGACACACTAACAAATGCAGCGTTAAGTACAGCACTTCCCAGAAGCTTTGGATCTATTGTGCGTATACTTTACCAATGGTTTGCAAATGCCCAACAAATCCAGCAAGCTCAGGTTGTGCTGGATTTACAGAAAATGCCGTGTTTGCCTGTGAAGCATATGCTATCTACTGCAGCTTGAATGTGTCAGACTCAGTTTAAGGGCTAAACAGAAGGATATATACTTCTGCCCAGAGAGAGACACAGGAGCCCCACCCTAAGATTATCAGATCAGGTGCAATAATCATCAACTCTGAAGGAATTTAAAGTAATTGTGAGCTGTTATCTCATTTTGGAGAGATCTTAAGATGCAATAATCTGGTGATTAAGGCACCCCCACAGGTGCTGACAGACCTGGTTTCAATCCTCACTCTGCCTGATTAGCATTTTAGTGTTAATTTTCTCCCATAGTCCATGAGAATGACCCTGACAGCAGACTGCTGTATACTCTGGGTGTGAGCCCTACGGAATTTCTTACGCTTACATTTTATATAATAAATTCTTCAGAACAGGAATGTGGATGAGGGACTGAATGTGGATTTGAAAATAGATCCCACCTCCTAACTAGGATCTTCCTAAGAGGGAAAACAGATCCCACTCTCCTAAGGAGAGGAGGAGCTTTATGACTTTTGGGAATGTAAGTTAGGCCTCATCTCTGCTCTTGGCAGGTCCAAATAGCAGGCTTAGACTTGACTTCTTTGCTTAGAGAATCTGGGTTTCAAACCAGGAGCTGAAGTAGCCAGGTGCCTAAAAATCAAACACCTTTGCAAACCTAATTCTAATTGACCCAGAAAACTTTGAGGCTAAGGAGTAAAAGAAATAAAACTGAGTATTTTTCTTCTAGAAGACATTTTGGTAGCTGCTCCTACTCCACTTTGGGCCAGAATCTCCTGTCTTTGGCCATACTTTGGATCTGGTTTTCAGGGTCAAGCTAGAATTTAAATCTTGTTTTTTTTTTTCTCCTGCTTAAAAGCAGGAATGGATTTGACAAAATTATTAAGGCATAAAATAATATTTTGTACTGTTTGTTCTAGCCAACCTTGGTTTCTCTGAAATCATATCAACTGCATTTTGCTTAACTCCTTCCATCAGTTAAACACCTTCACATTCCTTGGTATTTCATGGGAATGAAAACTGTAGCACTGGATTCCATGTATGTTAGCAATTTGCCTGAAGTACAGCAATCGATTCGATAGCAGAACTTGAAATAAATCAAGGCTCTGTATTGTCTTAGAGAGACCAATGTTTACTTTAATTTCCTCCAACCTCTCCATTCCTGTTTCCTCACTGTGCCTTATCTCCTTCTCCCCTTATTAGATTGGATGCTACAGTCTTAGAATTTCTTGGAATCACAGAATCAGAGAAAAATTTAGGTTGTAAGGGACCTCATCTGGTCCAGCCCTGCGCTCAAAGCAGAGCCAGCTTCAAAGCTAGATCAAAGTTACATCAGGTTCTTCTGACCCCCCCCATTACACTAATTTATACTAATCTAATTTCTGTTGTTTCTATAAACTCTCATCCATAAGAAAGGAGCTGTAGTTGTCCTATATTAACCTTATACACACTATAAGCATAGGGCTTGGGTGCTTCATTTTGTTCTCTGCCTTAGTGTGTGGGTGGTGAGTTCTGTTGTGTGCCTGTAAACAAAGAATCATGTACAACTACAGCACTGTAGCGCTCCATAATTTCCAAACACTAAATCACAATGCAGGTAAATGCACACAGCAGTAATTTAGGACAAAATACACTACAGAGGTCTTGAAATTGATCCTCAATCCAAGTATTACAAAACAAGAAAGTTCAGAGCAAAGGCTACATTGAAAAGAAAATCAAACTATGTCAGAATAGAGCAATGTGGCTCTGGCATTCAGTGGTGATATAAGACAGGAATTATGGGAGTGGCAGGTAAAGATATTTTAGGATTTCTGATCTCAGATTGAATTTCATGTAGTAACATGAAATGCCTCTGCTTGTCTGTTACAGCACTGTGGGGAAAGATAAAGATGTAGACAGTTCTCAAAGCTTAGCAACAGCACTCACCCCGCTGGCTTTTTTACCAGAATCAGATGTTTGTCAGCGAGGCTGGTTAGGACACCTGTAGCCAGCATGCTGATAGCTACAGGCAGATCAACATCTACTTCTTCCCCTTAGAAAAGTCATTAGATGGAGCTGTGCCTCCAGTTGTAGGTGCAGGCAACCCGAGGCTCTGCTTGACCTCCCGTTTACAGGCCATTTTCCATCCTGAGATCCTACTCAGTCAGCCAGGGTTGTCTGCTCAGAGCCTGACTACCACTGCACATGAAGCAAAGTGCAAAGAAACCTAAGCAAACTCCCAGCAGGCTCACAGAGACATATGGCCCAGAAGCGAGCCAAGTGGAGACATTAGCTCCAGCTATATTATACTATAAATCATAGTGCAGCCTAAAAAAGCCCTGTCTCTCATCGCACAGCTAATTAGTTTGAGTGCAGTGCCATGCGGATGTAATGATACCGCTTCCAGTTCTAAGGTTAGCACAGCTAGCTGGGCTATCTGATGTCTCAGTAGTCTGGAATAGACCCACATGTAGCTACTGTATAAGGGTAGAGTAGAAAGAGGCTGCAGCATTCGTTAGCTTCTCTATCCCTGCAGTCAGGGGACAGGGATTCTGAGGTCCATTGCAGTGCACATCTTCAATACAGACTTCTGAAACAGCCTCCAGGGCTTTCCCCTCACTCTTCTCTTAATGGCATTCTTCCTACAGACTAGCTCCTTTCTAGAATTTTTAATCATTCTTTTGTATTGAAAACACAAAGGGCTCTGAGTTAGTTACGTTACAAGGCTTCAGCTGTACCAGCCTGATAAACTTCTTTTTTTTTTTTTAGTTTGGCTTTCTCATGTCATATGCAACATTTGGTTTCACTCATCTTCTCTCTCATCTACCTTTTTAATCTCCTTTTAGGGCGGCTCAGAATTATTCTTTTTCCCAGTCATCAGAGAATTTCTTCATGAGCCTTCTTTGTTTCCCTCCAGGTAAAGCTGCTCATAGTTTTTATACATTACTTTCAGGCAGGCCAATCCTGTTCAGGATTTATGTCTGGTGCCCTGTCCTAATTCTTCATCAAATGTATTTGTTTTCAGTTTCTGCAAGGATTTCCCCTATAGCAGGGCATTCATTTCACAAAGATTGCAATAACCCTTCTTGTTAGCCCTCAGTGCATTAGCGGATAGGTGTGTATACTGCAGTTCTGACTGTAGTCAGGGCTACTGTATTTGGTTTGTTCAGCCCCATCCTTTAGTGGGGGATCAGCCTCACTTTGAAAAATTTACCAGATTACACAAATTGCCAACCTACATAACTTCACTTACTCCAGCTTCTGGAGGAATCTTTCTGTACACATTCATGTCCTCTGTCCTTTCCTGAGCTGTCTTCTTTTAATTTCTCCAGGACCTTAAATTATTTAGGAGTTGAGTCTTTCTGTCTGAATTTCATAGTTTCTTGCATACTTTCTTTTAATAAGTGCTGCAGGCTGATTATTGCAGACATACTTCTCTAGTTCTTCAGACACATTTATCATACCCTGGAGCTTTCTGCAGAGTACTTTGTTGTTTATAAAGCCACTTCATTTGCAGCTCCTGAACCTTTTTCAATTGTGGTTTCCTGGTGACAGGCAATAGGAGGCTTCTGGGATTTAGAGTCTGTCTTTTTTATTCCCAGTTAGGCTATTTCCACTGTCTATACAGTGGTGGAAGACTTGTACTTGGATGCAATTACAGTTATCAAATGACAGCAGAATGCTAAAGAGCTCATCTTTCAAGCAAGAAAATATTCATTTGTTCCCACTGACATTTTAAAACACATTAAACAAACATTTACACTGATCTTCCCATTTGTTAAAACTTGTGTCTAGAAAACTGACATTTGGATCACATTTAATCTGATGGGTCCTCTTAAAACCTTCAGAATGATGGCTCACTTGTGTGAAATGAACTTGACAGCAGAAAACACTGTTTTGAAAATGATCAGTGATAAATGAGTATTGTTAAAATGCTTCAGATGGCTGTTCATGTAGATAAAGAACTCATCCCTTGAAATAGAAGATATTGTTCTTTAAGTGGGACAGATCTCTCAGAAAGCTGTTACCTGCCACACTTTTGGTAAATATTAAAGAAATAAACTTGGATGAAACCAATAAGTTTCTATAGACATTTCTCACAAAACACACAGGCCCCTTGAATAAGACACACCATTCTGCTGAATGGAGTTATCTAGAAGGAAAAGACTTCTCTAGTAATTATCACAATAAGATTTAGCTCAATAAAACATTTGATCTCATTTTTTTGAAAAAATCTATAAAGCTTTTCATTAAGGAACATTAGAAAAATGGCATGGGTCAGTATATTCTTCAAGTATATTCTTGCTCGTGACTATGTGATGGAACCGGCATAGTCCACACTTGATGGAGGTATAAAGAAGATAAAGCTGTTGCTAGAGGAAAGGAAGAAAACTTCACCCCTCATGTAGAAATTCTCTGTATTGCTAGGTACAAGAGGAAGGTATATGCATGCAACTTTGGCACAAAGTATCCTGGGGAGGATACTTGATACAGGAAGCTCTAAACAATAAGGGTGCCTAGAAGTTCCTCCTGGAACTCATTATTTTCCTAGGTATTCAAGTTGTTGCATGAGGATAAGGAAGTAGGTTTTTGGTTCACAGAATGTTTCCTCTTTTCTAAAATTGTTTGAATACTTCCGTGATGAAGGAAGAGACAAAGCGAGGGAGGACTCAGATTCTTGTTTTTCCTGGCAGGCTTAAAATGTAAGTCAATAAGAGTAAGCTGACTGCTTCTGCCAGCAGGAAAAATTATTATCAAAACTGATTCAGAAAGGATCCAATATGCCATATCCAAAGCCATGTTCCAGAGCCCAAACTAAAGACCACATAGAAAGCTAATTCCATATTTGGAACTCAACTGAGTAAGATTTGATTTACTTCTTATTATATGTTAGAACTCAGCAGTTATGTTTGGTTGACAATTTTGATACTTGGAGACCTATTTTCTTACTAGGAGTTGGAGGCATACTTTCGTAACTTAAAGGATGATAGCGTGTCTTCTTCTGGAGAATGTAGACCAAAAGAATTCTTCCTCATCTCAGCCTTCAGGTGTTCTGTGAGAAGCAGAGTTTTGATGATTTAGGGTGCATCTACACTAGCATTTTAATTCAGTTTAGGCATGCACTTCTGAAGCAAATCTCCCAATCCTCTCCAGTTACTATGCTTTAGTTCATACAGTGAAACAACTTGAAACATGAAATTTACTCTGGGAGCCCTCCTAATGTGCCCCAACAACTAATGGGTATTCAGCCTAGTGTTAGTCTGAAGTAACGTCCCTGAGACACAAATAGAGTGAAATCAAGCCCACAGAATCAACTGTTTTACTGTACAGATCCATTCCTACTGTGCCACACTACTTGGTAATGCAAACAGGGCCACAGTCACAGATGCATTTGTGTGTGTGTGTGTGCGCGCGCACGCGCACGCATGTACATAATCACGTTTGTCATCTCTACTCATTAAATAGTGCAGGTAAGAAACAACATGAGATTCCTTTTTAGAGTGTGTTGGTTTGCACACATGACAAACATTGATTTCATTGTGGATATCTAAACAAAAAGGATGAAGTATTTCTCCCAGGCGTTAAGAAAAAACGAACCTCGGGAAACTGGTGTTACTAAAAGAATGACACATAAACAGGGCTTACACTGTGCTCTGTTAACTTGTCCATTCTGCATAAAAGTGAACAGCATGCAGTGACTGTAGTTCCAGTGAGGCTCCATATTCTAGGTAAGGGATAATCATTTGGATTTTGTAAAAACCCCAGGCTCGTATGGTGTTTTGTTTGTCTCTCTCCCAGACGATTCTGCATCATAGTCAGAAAAACAGACCTGATCCAGTCGCTGTAGCAATGGGCTGCACTCCACAAGCCTGAGACAAGATGACATGATGAGAAGAGTGCACTTTATTCTAAAGGTGAGGATGTATCTATCTGCAAATATTTATGTTTGCTATAGTGTATTTTTTCCTTGGATATAAAGAAGTTAGGTTGCTATTTCAGTCTTACTGATAGGGAAACTGAGTCATAGAAAAGTGAATTGACTTGCTGAAGGCTAAACAGCCTGCCAAGGTTAAGAATAAAACACAGCCTTCTGAATCCACAGTTGCTGCTCTTTCTTCTGAACCATATTGCATACAACTCTTTCCTACATACAGATAAAAATATTACACTATTAGGTGCATCTAATGGCTTTAGCAAATGTAGCCATAGCTACTGAAAAGCTGTGTACATAGAAAGGCTGCTGCTGAAAGTCCTACAGCCTTGGAGAGAAGATGCATGTAGAAAAAATGAACTGTACGGCATACTTCTGATTCTTCCCAGAGACAGTGACTCGGGGTGCTCTTGTGCATTCTGTTGCACCTTTTAGTCCCCTGCAAGCATTAAAATACATCTGCCATTGAAATATTGGTCTATATTTTGAGTTATATTTCTTCTGATGCACAACTGGGATTATGGGGACATAGTTTGCTTTAGCTCTCCCATATTTTGGCTTAGCGCATGGTCCAGCACCACCCAGATTAAACTAGAGAAGCTCTGCCAGCAAAATGCATGCATCCATGGTGAAAGGTTTAAAGCTTCTTTTTTTTTATCATACCTGTCTGTAAAATTCTAGAAGACTATATCAGATGCAGTCACTTAACTGAATGTCTTCGTCGCACTGAACTTGTTATGTATGTTGAATGCACATTCAAGCTTTTTTGCATAGTATGACTTTAAATCTAAGGACTCTTTTGTAGAGATGGTGCAGCATCTAAGTTGGTTCTGTTCTGCATGTGCAAAACTGACATTGCGTGTCCTCTCACATGAGACATATATTCTTGTTTTGTTGGTCTCAGTCTGAAAAGTGATTCTTTTTGAAAGCATTTGTTTTCTCCCAGTGAACAGTGAGAGTGCTGGGCAGGTTTTTGTCCAGAGAGGAGAAGAGTAGCTGGAATGTCAGTTTTCTTGAATTCATTTCAATTTGTCCAATTTATTATTGTGTAAGAGGTTGTGTACCTGATAGAGCCATCATATGAAGGACTACTGTAAGTATATTTATGAATGCGCTCGTCACAAACAGAGCAAAGTGCATACTGTTGATTGTTACTGATGACAAAACTCAATACTTATGCCAATGAATGATACTATGTACTATGTACTGATCATAGAAAACAGAATCAAATGAGGTGGCTATCTGAATATCTGTATGAGTCATGCTAAATGCTGAGTACTAATGTCATCTTTCTCAAGGAAATTGTGAACCTCATTCTTAGTAGGGAGAAGGAAACATTTTTCCATTCATAAAGATGACTTAAAAAATGGCTGTGCATGTCATCAAGCATGTTCATGCAACTCCTACCACAGTTCACAGTCCCCAGCTCCTCCTTTCCTACTGACTTTAAATCAACTTGTTAGCCTAACAGCAGTTAACTGTAAGAAACTACCACTGACAGCATAAACCACTGCCTTTACCTAAATGGATGTATATATTTTTGCACAGGTGAATATCCCTACTTGAACAAATATTAATATCAGAGCATGGACTTCCACGATCTGATGTACACCAATTTTGTGATGTGTTTAAATCCTGAAAGATGAAAAAGGAAAACTTCCTCCATTTCCTCTTTAACTAAAATGCTCCAGCTGCATATAGCAGAAGAAATAGGAAAAGAATGGTGGGACCAGGAAAGCCTCCTACTGACAAACTCCACCTAGGTTAGAACTAGGTGGGGTCCATCTGGGAAGAGAGAGTAAGAAACAGTGCTTGTTGAAAACAGCAAAGAACACCAAAGAAGAATGTACAGCATTTATAAATACTGTAAAGACTTGCCTGCTGCTGAAAGATAATGTTCATTGTCAGAAATCTCTGAGATAGATGAATCACCGCTATCCTCTGCCATAATATCTGCACCAATGTGAAGAGGAGCACTGGGCAGAAACATTCAGGTACAGATCCACACAAACCACACTGCCAACAATGGAATCCTTTCTTGGAAGAAAGCATTGAGCTTCACTGCTAAAATGCCAAAGGTATGACCTCTGCGTCCTGTACTGGTCTGTGACACTCAAAGATCTCACTTGTGCAGCTAGTAATGGTGGTAATAGTGAAGGAGCAATTCCAGTACCAGTCACAGACGTAAAGAGTGTGGTATGTGGACATGTTGCACAGTTTTACAAGAACTGGATGTCAGGAATTGCTGTGACAATATCTAGCTCTCCTATTTCCCCATGAAAAATGAGGCTTCTCAGCTGGAAGGCCTTTGCTGTGCTCTTACACTGCACTTACTCTCTGCTGCAAAGCAGAGTGCAGTCATACTTCCTTCCTAGACAGGTTTCTATGAAGGACACTTCAGCAACATGTAAATCAATAGCTGTGGTTTCTCAAGAGTAAGTGTTAAACCACTTTCACACAAACTCTGAGCACAAAAATTTTCAAGGCTTTGAGTAAAACAAATAGTCTCTTTGCCTTCTTTCCCAGTTTGTAATGTTGGAATATTATCTGTTTAGAACTGGTATTATTCAACTGTGAAGGTATTATTTAACTAATGCTCATTACACAGTTTAAAGGTTTACAGAATTTGCAACTTTTTTTAGTGTGGAGTATTAAGTGCTTTCAGTGCTGATTTTCCTAGAATTAAAATTAATTCCCTATACAATTGGGGGGATACCACTTATCTGAAGTTAACATCTGGAACAGTCATATGTATTCTAATGAGTTATATTCTTGGGTTTTTTTGAGAGGGTTTACGTTACTTTTTAGAGAAGTGCAGGAATTGTAATAACAAGGAACAACTCGAGCTCAACGTGAGAGCACCATCTAGTGGCAAATAACCTGTCCCACATCAGGTTAGGCGTGCCCAAGATTGCAATAAACTAGTATACTGCTTTTGAATTTAATTCAAGAACATTTTAAGAAAATATCAAACTTGTGTTTGTTAAGGGATATTTTTTCTCCTGTTCTATTTATTGTCGTGAAGTTGAATAAATTGGTGTGAAATCTCCAGTGACTTTTGCAGAAAATACCTTGTGAGAAATCAACAGTCAAAAATGTGTGATCATTTCATGACACCCATGGTTGAAGAGCGATGCATTCTCTCTTCCAGTTCTCTGGAACAGTGATTACAGTTGCTCTGTACGTATGCTGAAACCATAAGACGCGTGCCCCTGTCTGAGACAGCTGTCACCGCATGGCTTCCTTCAGGCAACACTCTACGATACTGGAGTAGCCCAGCATTACCATCCACGTGCGTATGTTTAGACAACTTTTCACATGCAGCAAATCCATATGCTTCCATTTGAATGACTTGTGAGGTTGTACTTTATGCAATGAATATTTGATAAGGAATTACTGGAGCTTTGTGATTTGGCTTAAAATGCAATGAAGTATTTCCTCTTTGCTTCATTACACTTGTTAGTTTTTTGGACACAGGAGCCCTACGAAGGAAGCGCCATAGAAAGCAGCCAGTCGCTGTCTGGGATTTTCCTCACACTTTTCCCAAAGTCAGCTGTGCCCATCCCACCTACTCAGGTGGTGCCTTCTGGGGACATCTGAAGTCTCTGCCCCTTCGCATAACCATGGCTACTGCACATATAGTAAGTACATGGTCAGAAAAACTTCCCAGAAATGCTTTATTCCCCATTTGGGTATTGCACTGCACATATACACAGGTATGTCCAGTTCCTCTTCACATATGCAGGATTCCTGGGAGAAGAGACAGGATTGAGCTGCTACCACCATTTCACACCTACCAGTCCTTTCCATCTTTATCCCCAAGGCTCCCTCTTGCGAGATGCAGACAGGGAGCAGGCCACCTTTTGGATAAATTGTTCTGGTAGCTGCAGACTACTCCTCTCCCAAGGGCACTGCAGCTCCTTCCCTGTCATATGACAAATGTGTGGCACAAATTGCCCTGCTGGGTCAGTGCAATCATAGACTAGGCCTTAAATAATTTTGCAGTCAAATTATTCTGGCACTGGTTATTTCTGACGGGAAGAAATACTCCGATCTATTACATTCTACCTCCATGTATCAGAGCAGCCAAAGTCCATTTGCTTCCACATTGAAGTATTAGCCCATTCCTCTTTTGGAATCTTCTCTATAGTCTGCTTTTCTACAGTAGATCTAACAGACTAAGTACAACATTGACTGTGATTAAACTTCCAAATTCTAACATCAGATCTGCCAGCAGTTTCCCAGAAAGTCACTTAAGCTCTTTGTGAAAATGGAGTAATATCATTCACCTTTCTATTCTTGAAGGACAGTCAGGATTCATTCATTCATTCATGTTTGTACTGTAAATCACTTTGAAGATGTCAAATGCTAAAATGTTGCTAGGAACTATTTGGCCTGACACCTCTCTTGCATAGGCAAATCACTCATACCCCCATTGAAATTGTAGAGTACCTTGTGTTTAAAACTGAAATGAAGTAGAAATAAAGCAAGCACCCTGTGTCCGAAAGTTATTGTTTAAGAACATTGAACATGTTTATGACTCCCTAGAGGATTTTGATTTTCCACTATGAGACATCTTGGATAATCTGCACCTTGTGAAAGGAGACATAAGATACTACAATATGTATAAGTGAGTAGAAAATTGTGTCTATACACATTTTTTTACTGAGATAGACAATGAGCCCACTGTCTTAACAACTGCCAGATGCATCTATAAGATGCTGCAGTTCCAAATCATGCACAGCTGTCATGGAAAGACCAGATAGGCAGGGGCAATAAAATTAATTGCATGCTTTCTGAATGCATCAGAAGGAAGACCAGATCCCTAATTTGCTATAGGTTGCATAGTATCACAACATATTACCACGAAAAAATTACTTTTGAATTCAGGTCTGCATTCTAGGCCTGCTAGGGCTCTATTTTCACAAAGATATTATTCTCTAGGTATGGGGGAAATGCACAAAGCTCAAATACCATTGAAATCCTCATAAAACAACTGTTAGTTAATAATATGCATTTTGCTTAAGTATAACTATATACCCATTCTTTTTGCGTCTTTCGATTGGTTGAAAGAAAAACAAGAGGTCTTTCTTTCAAATGAAGGAGTTCCCTTCTCCCTTTCCACTCCTTCCCCCCCCCCCGCCCCCTCTCATTAATTCTACCAACCTTGTCAGGTCTTGCTCAATCTCCTCCTGGAGAAAGGTGTGTCCCCTTGTCTTGATCATGAACTGTACACATGCAGGTTAAACAGGAGTTAAAAGAACATTTTAAATAAGTTTAGTGACAGAACTCTTCCAATTTTTCAGCATCTTATTTTCTTTCCTTGGGATGTCACTATTTCCTTTTCTGTCATCATAAAGCTTTCTAGGCTAGATAGAGTCTTAGTTCGACTATTAATACATTTTTTACACTTTGTATTTTCAATGCTTTCTTAGCATTTGCTAAGGTGAATAAAATCTGAGAATTCAGAGTTCACTTTTTTGTAAATAGTAGGTTTATGTCTGGAAATCAAGTGAACTGCATACAGCACCTGCAGTGAGTTGAATATATAGCATATGTTCTGTGCAGTTTGATTGGATTTAGCTTCTTCTTAAAGTATGTGAGCCCACTACAAACAGAAAACAGTTATCTGAATACTTTTTCCAACAGAGATGTGACTTTTTTGTAACTTCACCTTCAAAACTGGGGAAGCACTAAGAGTCAGCTTTTAGAGAACTGATTTGCAGTGCTCTTGCCTTCTTTGTCACAGTGAGTGCCCGTACTGTCAGGAGCAGCAGCACAGTGTGAGGAATAAATGTCACTTGATAAAATGTGACAAAATGCAGTTCTACCACGTGTCCCCACTGATATCCACATTCCTTGCAAGTCTAGCAGAGGACAAACTTAGCTTTGAAGGTTGGAGGAAAGAGAAGAATTTTCTGGGATTGCAACAGAAATCTTCCAAGGATAATTCTAGGTCCAATAATACCAGAAGATAACTTAAACCATGCATATTCTAAGGATCAAATAGTATCCTTGGGGATATACCTAGATTTCTCCAGGGAAATCAACATAAAAGACATACAACACAAATTTTATTCTTGTTGGAAATAAGAAATTCTCAGGGTGTTTGGTTTCCATGTGGGATTTTTTTGCAGTTTTGAAGGAATTAAGTAGAGAGCGGAAGAATTACTTTAAAGTAGAGCAATGGTTCTCAACTCTCTTATGTTGGATTCCATGATATAGCCCAAGTCCTTAAAAAGATTAACATTTTCAAAAGCTTCTTAATTACATTTTAAAAAAGTATTTAAAGTTCTATTCCATGGTAGTGAAAACCATGTAATAGTTATGAATAACAAACAGCTTAACACAGTCTATTTTTGTAATGAGCAGATCTTTGGGGATATATGATTTTGGATATTAAGATTATACTACTCATAGCTACTCATAGCAGTGCTACTGCTCATAGCAGTTATCAGTATTCTGATGTAGCAGTACAATCTTAATCTCCAAAATAGCATTTATCAGTGTATATTGTGTGAAACACTATTACTACATCTATTTTGTTACTTATACCTAATTTATACTCAAATCTACAAACTTTGTTTATAGGCCTGGCTTCTGTTGGTTTGTCCTGGCTAGAAACCAACAGTCATTGCTATGCAGCTGATTAGAAATGCTCATATGCCTAATTAATGATGTGGCTCAACATTTGTGGCAGAAGCATCTACCTGGAAGAAGGAGTGAGCAGGGATTGTGATAACATCCTAAATCAGTAAGAGCTCATCTGTCAACACTTAAACTGACAGAAATTTGTTAAACCACAACCAGATTCAACTTGTGTGTAATCACAGGACATTGACTTCACCAGAATTACTCTAGAGTTAACTTGGCCCAGTTTCTTCTTTCTTAATACAGGAGTGATCATGGAAAGGTTCTGACATATTCTGTACTATTTGCATAGTAAGTTGTTTAGATATTTTTCCTTAGGATGAGGCCTTTTGGTTATCTGTTTCCTTCTCACACACACAAAGAACTTGTTTCTCAATTAACAATACAAAGTAGGCATCCCGTATGTTTTGTCTCAGTAGCAAAAACAAATCCATTCACTGTGTTCTTGATGATAATTCGACGGACACATTATGCATTTTAGTTAAAAGAAAAAAAGAACTTTCTCTTCTCTCCACATGAGGGCAGTGTTTGTAATAGCATATTCGGACGCAGGGCAGTGCCTGCACCCTGATGGTGTCTTAGATGACTTTCAGTATGTAACTGTTCACTCTGCAACTTTTTTTTGGTAGACAAGAGAGAAACGTTTTTAAAATAACATACAGAGGAAAATATCTTTTCTTTACAGTTATTTTAAAACCCATCATCTCCACTCTAGTACTAAAATCTGGATAAAAACATGTTTGATAGCCTACTAATTAGGCCCTAATACACCATCAAGGTGATCTTGCTCAGCTTTCTAATATAAGCATGAATTGAAGATTATCCTTGTAAAGATGAAAAGCAATCTTATCCCTAAGGTTCTCACCATTTTCTCTCAATTCCCCAGCAACTAACCCCTATCCTTGCTGGTAGCACATGGGTCACTTGGATCCATTCTTTTTTTACTGTGGATGTCATCAAAGGAAATAGCCATAAGAGAAGAGAAGACTCCCAGGTCACACATAAGTTAAACCCTAAGTTCCAGAACTTACCCCTGTGCTGGGAGTTGGAAGGAGTCTCTTAGAAAGCAATGTCCTACCTAAAATTTCACTAAGTCTGTGGGGACACAATTTTCAAAGATATTTTTATCCAACTTCTATAAAATTTAACTTGCATGTTTTTGAGTAAAAGCTTAGGTTCACTGATTATGTCAATTATCAGATATCATACATCAGAATTTAATACCAAATTGACTTCACTGAGGCCAGGATTTCATGCTGTGCATCCCTATCTTTACAATGGTAAAAACTCTCTCTGCTAATGAATGCATATTGTCTCTCAGAATGAAAAGCAGGTAGCTAGGGAATTCGATCTGTAGACAAATTCTCCTTTTAGGACCACCAACACAAGTCAAGGCAGTTGCCCCAGTGAGAACTTTAGGCCTGTAAGAGCAGTGCTCTCCGACGAAACTTATATGAGGTTCTGTGCTTGTGAAATTGTTCAAATGAAAAAAGAAATATCCTGATGGTATGGTTTCAATGGCCACTTAAGAAAATTTGGTCCATCTAATTTATACTGATGGAAGTCACTGCCACAGAACTTCTGAAAGTGTTGCCAGAGGTCTTCTGTGTCAGAAAAAATAAACATATCACAGTACCAAATTTATTACCCTCTGTGGGCATACACTGAGTGAACAGAAAAGCATTACGAAGTGCTTCTTCAGCTTGTGATATGTGTGATTTAGACAGTATGATAAGTTCAAATGTCACCTCCTCCCACATAATACTTTGTACCTTAGATTTGTTTTCCTGGTTCTAAGAAAGATATCTGAAGAAATCAATTGGCTGTAGAGATAGAATGATAAGAGAAGCCAAAGAAAATGCATGCTAGGCAAAGTATGTCCTTTGTGATACATCCATCTCAGCAGATCCACCTTTGATTACAAATACTCATGACTAATGGTATAATTTTAATTATACTGGAGTACTTATTATTGAAATGTTGCAAATGCATCAGATTTGCAAAAGCTTTCCCATTTGAATGTTTCACCACTGCCTGCTGAAATATTTGAAGAGGCTATAATTTTCTACAAAACTTGCCAAAGCCAACTCGTACACCATGTATTGCATGATAAAGGTCCCAAAAGAAGTAAAACACAAAATATTGATTCAAAGAAGTTTAAATGCTCAAGTGTTCTTTCCTTTCACATAAATATTTTTTCAGTATCTGGATTCTTTTTTTCTGATGTAAATAGTGAAAGTGAGGGGACAAAATACCTGTGGGAAACTTGCACTCAGGTGATGACATCTTTTGACATGAGACATTCTTATGATCATAGGAATTACTAAATCAGGTCAAACTCAAGGTCCATATTGTCTTCTTTATCTACTGCTTTCTAAAAATTTTCTAAAAATATTCTAAAAAATTTGAGAGATAAGTTAGATGGGATCTTTGTGCTTCATGTTGTAATTTTTGTTATTCCATTTTAACTAAAGGGCAATCAATGTACAGAAATTAAGCTTACTATTTTATAAAACACCAGATCATCACAAGGGCCTTTTTTAAAGACTGACACAATTGGTTCACTGTCCTCAAGAACAGAGGCTATTTCTATTGAATATTTTGCATACTGTAAACAAAACTAAATACTGAAGATCCCTTAATCACCTTACCTAGTTTGTTTCTTTTTCTAATTATTATACCACTTTCCTTGTAACGACATTTGAATGTCTAGTTCAGTTCATTTTGTAGAGCTAAAACATCATTATTTTCAGTCAACCTCTCTTTGTACCATTTAATAAATGGTACAAACTTGTCTTTTTTCCTTGCTTTTTATTTTGCATATGAAACTGCTATGTAACTATCTCAGTCTGGAATTCTTTTTTTTTTTTTTCCCCTGCAGAAACACACTGGAAACTGTCATCTAATTTGTATGCATGTCTTGCAGATTTTTTTGCCTTTGCTTCAAGAAGGATGATCCTGGGAACTAGAGGTCTTTCAGCCTCACTTTGGTCCCCGTACAATCCTAGGGCAAGTCCTCTTGAAAGCCATTTCTGGGCACATAAGGAGAAAAAGGTAAATGGGAATAGCCAGCATGGCATTGACCAACCTGATTGCCTTCTATAATGAAATGACTAGATCTGTGGGATAAGGAGAGAGCAGGGGATGTCTACTTTGACTCTAGCAAGGCTTTCGACACAGTCCCTCACAGCATTCTTGTAAACAAGTTGGAACGTTACAGTCTAGATAGATGGACAACTAGATGGATGAAAAACTGGTTAGATCATCAAACTCAAAGTACAGTGGTTTGTACTACACCTGGAGGCTGACTGCAAGTGGAGTTTCTCAGGGGTCTAGTCTGGGACCTATTCTGTTTCATAACCTTATCAGTGACGGGGACGATGAGACAGAATATGCCTTCTGCAACTGTGAGGGTGACACCAACCTGAGGGGTGCAGTCGATAGCTCAAAGGCAGGGTTGCCATTCAGAAGGACTTAAGAGTTAGTTTTCCTTGCAATAGTAAAGGCTGGAGACTGGCTGGAGAGCAACTCTGCTGAAAAGGACCTCGGGATCCTGGCGGACAGTGAGCTAAACATGATTCAGCAGTGTGCCCTGGCCACAATGAAGACTAACAGCATCCTGGGCTGTATCAATAGCAGCATAGCCAGCAGATCGGGAGAAGTGTTTATCCTCTATTACTCAGCACTCATTAGACTGCATCTGGAATACTGTGTCCAGTTTTGGGGCTCTCAGTACAAGAAAGATGATCAAGTTGAGCAAGTCCAGCAGAGGCCCACCACGATGGTCAGGAGGCTGGAACACTTGTCTCAGGAGGAAAAGCTGAGGGAACCGGGCTTGCTCAACCTGGAAAAGGCTTAGGGATGATGTAACACGAGCTTTTCTGTACCTATGAGAAGGTTGCCAAGAAGACAGAGCCAGATTTTTTACTGAGGTGCATTGTGAGTGAATGAGAGGCAATAGTTACAAAATGAAATGGGAGATTCTGACTAGCTAAAGGAAGAAAAAGTTCTCACTGTAAGGATAACTAAGCATAGAAACAGATTGCTCAGAGATCTTATGAAATCTCCACCCTTGGAGGTTTTCAAGACCCGACTGGATAAAACCCTGATCAGCTTGGTCTGAAATCACTGTTGAAGTTGGACTAGATGACCTCTGAGGTCTCTTCCAATGCAAATGATTCTATGAAACAGGAGATAATTAAAAGCTGCTTCTTCTTCTGTTAAAAATGTTACATGGACAGTAATCTCTTCAGAACATGGAGGAATTTGAAAAGCCCTTTGTATTGTTTCACAGTCTGTACTCAGAAATGACAAATGTAAGATGTTTGGTGATGAGAACTATTGATGTGTGATATGATCACTTGGTTAGTCTAATGCTATTTACAACGCAGCCACAGAAGCTGAGTGACTTGTTAGCACCTGCGTTTCACTGTCACAGATGGACTAGGATGCAAGTAAACACCTGTAACAAAGTATTTATCATACTTGTGCAGTGAGATAATAGAGAGAAGTGTTTTATTACATGGAGGTGGGATTGGCACCAGCAACAACAGCTGTCAGTGTGAGGCTTCCCAGAAATCCAAAGAATGACAGTCATTCCATTCAGTGTTTATATTTTTGCAAAGAGCTTTTACTTTGTGCTTCAAGAGAATAGAGCTATAAATTAAGCAGAAAAATATGTATTCATATTTCTTCAAAAATATGTTAGATAGTTTGCCTTACTGCTCATATGACCGATTTTAAATTAGGAATAAAAACCCAGGAGAGAACCACAACAGAAGATGGATAAAATAGGGAAGGTTGATGGAAAGAAAATGAGTATGTCTGGAAAGCTCAAAACATGACACATAAATAGAGTGAAAATTGAATAACATTCAACTTGAGAAGCTTAAAAAAGTCTGTACATTTTGTGTAATACCTCTGTGAATCTCAAAACTGGGAAAAAAAGATGAGATTGCAGCCCTAGTAAAGTGGGAAATATGTGCCTCCTGCAGGAGTTGGATCACTTACGGAGAAGAGAGCGTATACCGTTACATAATAGGCCAGCAATAGAGCGGCAGCCCTGCGCTCTGCACTGCTGGCTGGAGAGCAGGACCTCACATTCCAAACTGCAGCTTGGCTTTTGGTCCTTGCAGTCAGATCATTATATAGTGTGGACCACTTTTATGGGCATGTATCTCCACTTATATGCAGTGATGCAGGGGCCTTGCATTGATATTTCCTATCATTATAGGTAGATTTCAGCTCTGCAATTTTTAGACATAATTTTTTCTACTTCCATTCACCCATCTGTAAAATGGATAAAGTAATTCTTCCCTCAGAGATGGTATGAGAATTACCTTTTCTCGCACTTCTGGAAAACGAGCAAGATACCTGTTCTGGCATTAATGATAACACAGCTGTACAGCACACTTTTCTGGAAGGATATGATTTCTCTAAGTACACTCCTAATGTGATGAGGTCGTATTGAGCACGCATGTATTCAGATTTGCCCATTCCAATGCAGTATCCTTTCTCTACACTGTTCGGCTGCTGAGACACTGTGGCAGTGAGGTATGTTACTGCTCAGCTTGAGAAGACAATAACGGGACGTTAATTGTGTGCATTAAAGACTCCTGTGGTATTCTAGTATGCCATATGCAAAAATACTTCTGGTACACAATTCACAGTAAAAGGACCTTAGTAGAGTTTTAAAGAGTTAGCGTTTGATCCAGGGAAGACATTTCCACTTATTATACGCTAGGTCTGCAGATTTGTATGCAGTTGCTCCTTTAAAAACAGATTTCATAACTCTAGAATGAGATCTTCCTTTTAGTGTTAAGTGTTTCTTAAATACTATTGTTTCCAGAGGAAGAAACACTTCTCTAGCTTCTGTTGTGACCTTAATTTCAAGGACAGTGTTGCAAATGTGCATGATTCAGACTGAATATTTGCTCCCCCTCATATAATTCAGCCATGTGCATCCTGCCTGGTGCATACAAAAGCATGCCTGTTTGGCCCTACCTAATTTAACTTTAGAAACTTCATTAGAGTCTGATATTTCAAATCTACTCCTCTTCTTACATTAATTTTAACAAACATCTGCAGCCAAAGTCTAAACCCTTAGATGCTGAAAATTAGCATTGCTCCTCTGACTGAGTACAACTATGTCAGCTGCACAACTTCTCCAGTGAGTATTAGCTGTAAGCTAGAGGGATGCACTCATTTTAAAGCGGTGTGCAAAGAACCTAGTTTGCAGAGTGAATGGGTATGTTTAGAGAACTGAGTTATGTAATTCATCTATTTTTGGGATTAGCCATCCCTGAAGTTCTGAAAAAGGTAACTGGGCTGGGTTATTTATGGACTCCATTCCTACAGTTAGAGCACAGATGCTAGCATGCAACAAAAACAAACTGTTAGCTCGAGCCACCTCCTCCATACACCTTAGGAAATTTATACTTTCACAGGCATTCATGAAACTCCTAGATAAAAAGAGATTTTTGAGGGGTCTAGGATGCTACTATTGCCTCAGAATCTGTTTGCACATTAGTACGTCCAATTTCCTGTTAGCTTCTGACTGTACTTTTGTACTGTTTTTGAGGTCATTTGTACGACAGAGGTACCGGAGACTCCTTTTAGAGGAGTTTCACAATGCCTGGGAGAGGCGAAAGGGCACTAATCTTGGGAGAACTAATACAGTGGTTGACTAAATTATTCTTCTGTCTTTAATTTCAGAGGACCGCTAGGATGATGGGTCAGAATCCTTCCTTTACATGGACTCTCTGTGTGTGTTTTTAAGATGCATTTGTAGGATCACTGTGAAAGCCCATTGATACTGCTACAGGATGGTAAATGTGCATAAGAATTCATCACAAAATGTGGTCTATAGCTGAAGAGTTCACAATCATGGAGCCATACAGAATCAGACAACTTACAGAAAGGGAAGAAATGGTATACAGTAGGACAAAATATGTTTGGGCTGCTTCTTATGGATTCTGCTATTGTTTAATATATTTGTCTATATATACTCATTGTTATTTTTACTTAAATATTGAAAAACATTCAAGGGAATAGAACTGGATAATGAGCAGTAATAAGAGGGCAAAGGAGTGAAAAGAAGGAAAGTTATTTGGCTCATGGAGGAAAGCCTGTTCCTAACATAGGGGTCAGCACAAAAAAAAATCACGTTAGGGACAGGACTCTATAGGGATGACCCTTTTATTAAGGACCCCGAAGCATGGAAAGATGAAGTGGCTTGCTTAGGCTACTCAGCAAGTGAAGAAGAGCCAAAGAGGGAATTGGTTAGTCCTTACCTCCTCTAGACTATGCTATGAGATAGGGAGATCATAGTGTAAAACAGAGGGTAGTAGAAAATGAGGGCAGAAATATAGGATTAGGTCCTTCACCACGTAGCACTCTATATTGCCATTTATGCACAGTGCAAGCTAAGAAAATTTTGATTTGTTAGTATCCTAGCCCAAAATGCACTGGTTAAAATGGCAATGTGTGGTGCACAACAGTGGATATCTAGGCCTTTTGCAAAAAGCCTAGAAAATTAAGATGAGGAGTTTGAATTTCATATGGAGGAAGAGAAGCAGCTTAGGAACAGATTTCAGCAGAGACTAAGTTGAAAACTAAACAATTCAGTAATAAAAATTTAAAAATGAGGTAGTCTGTACAGCTTGATGAGAGAGGAGAAATATGGATGTCGGCAAGAAAGAAGCTACAAGATCTAAAAGAGGCATACTGAGTTAGATTACTTTGGACTAGTACAATCTGATTCACAAAAACTACCACTACAGTTAGTAATAATGCTCTCCTCTGTCAAAAGTCCCACTAGAAAAGGCAAGAATGATGATCTACGGAGCCAAAAGACATCTTTTTCCTCTTTTGAATCTCACTGGCTCAACAAAGAGACTGAGAGAAACATAGAAACAAAAGCAAATAATTGTTAGCCACTGAGACCCACACATCTTACCATAAAGTGAATTTTATCATAGACCACACTGTCAAATCAGACCACAGAGAAGAATCAAGTAAAAAGCAGAACAGAAAGTGATTGATGCTCAAATGGCATAGAAGGTGCTAGACTTGTTGATGTATTATATTATGAGAATTACTATAAGAATTTCATTCTAATATTGATATTTTTGGAAGATTGAAGAAAAAAATGAGTTTTGAGAAAATTCATGTTCAATATGGAAGTAATACAAAGCAAATTAACTGTACTTAAAATGTTTTGAGTTCTGTAAAAGAAAAATATTAATTCAAGAACATGATGTTGACAAGTATTAATAATCAGGCTAAATTAGAGAAAAGGATGGATCAAATAAGTGTGGTAAAAGGCAGAAAAAATATTACCCCTTCAGAAAATAGGATCTATTACAACTAAATATACAAATATATTAACAGAGTATTTGAAGAAACTTCAGGTGAGAATATATAACTAGTAAGTGATTTAATCTGTAATAAGTCTCGTATCTAGAAGCTTTCATTTATTTAATTTTGTTTCTGGGACAAGGTCTTCTGTGCATAACAAAGCATTTCATTTGCCATAATTATATCTCAAATAATGAAAAGCTCTATATAAAATACAACATATTTTTTTGTCCTTAGTAACACCATTATTGGAGGCTCTGCATCTTATTCCATGTTTGCACAGCAACTATTACAATAGTTTCTTTTGTAATATAAGCAAAACAATGATTTTTGCAAGCTATTTATTTTTCATGTTTTTCAACTAACATACTATGAACTCTGATTTTTTCAGGGCCTTCAGAGAATTGAAGGAAAGGTCTGAAATGTCATCATTTGTTTGTAATCTGAACTTGTCATTCCCATGAGATTTCATCAAGCTCCAGATTGCTTACTTGGAGATTATCTGCTCATCTGCAGTGACTGCAAAAAATATGGGAATATGAACTTGAAATGTCTTTTCAGTAGAAAGAACAGGAAAATATGTGGTTGCCTGTATAAAACATGCAGACCTTCTTTGTTCTATCCTGTATCATCCTGCGTCTTGTAAGACTATTTTATGCAAAATTAGCACATTCACTCTTACACTGGTTTTGTTAGGTCAAACCAGATACTTGCAGGTATCTGCTGCTCCCCAGCTCACCTTTAGGATGAAATAATTACTGATATTTAACTACTTAAACCTTTGCTAGTAGATGCATTAATTGTTTTTAAAATAATGAGTTTTATAGACTGTATGTGCCTGTGCCTAAGTGTGCAGATATATTCTCAGGAAAAAGTTCCTGAATTCTGAAGTCTTGAGTGAGGTGCTTAATCCTGGAAAAAGGGGAAGATTTTAGACTCACTGCTGTCCCCCGTGTTACAGGCATTTCCCCCTGGGATTACTTGTACACCTCAAACTCGTCTCTTTGGGTGGCTGGTGAGGGATTCCATGTCAGTTTCAAGGATGACAAAAAAAGAACATGATCCCTCATTAGAGCTACCACTGCATTTCATGTTAAAAGAGAACTCAAGCCTGCACAAAGCATTCAGAGCAAGTAATAGGCCAGTACACATTCTGACCTATAGATGAACATATGTGTGTGCGTGTATATATATATTTCAACCCCAAAACTCTGATGATCCAACAGCGGTTTTGTGTACTATACCAGCCTGCTATCTACTGAAGAAGGTCATAAATGCATTTATAAGACACTGTATTGTTCATTATAGCAATGTATTCAGCAAAACATTGACAATATGGAGTTTCAGTGTCATGAGGGCTAATATTCCACTGAGCAATCATTGATTGTAAAATAATTTAACAGAACTTTAAAATCTGAAGTAACATCTATATTTTCATATACAATTCTATGAACATTTACACATCAAGTCCACAATTCATAACACCCACCCATTCTTTAAAAATGTGTCAGTATGTACGTGTTGAAAATAAACAAGGCTTTTCTTATTGTTTCTGATACAAAATAGCATTATTGTTACTGACCACTGAAAAATGTCTCTGTGGAGAATAAGATGTACCTCATCTTCATGACTTTCCTTAACAGCCATTGTAGCATTCCTCCAGGCTGTTCTGGGCTGTTTCATCAAGCTTCAGATTCTTCTCATGAGAGAGAGATGAGGTAAGCAGGGCTCTCCATTTAGGCTTCAAAACAGCCATGTAATGCTATATGAAACTCTATGCAGCCAAGGTGTAGGGTGGCATGCAGAGAGCAAACACTCATACATTCATGATCATATCATCAAAACATGGCATGTCCATGATAGGTCATGAGAGAAAATCCATGATAAGCAGGATATCTTTGTTATCTTATAACCTGGATATGTTAAATTCAGGGCAAAAAAAAAAAAAAAAGAATAACAGGTGTCCATTTAGACACCATATGTGATTCATTTAATCACTGAAAACTCTAGAAATAATCTGGATCACAGTTATCATTACAGTGTCTAGTTTATCTAACTATGTAAGCAAGTGTACTTAAAGTCAGGTGATTGGGATTAGAATCTACCAGCTTTTGTTTTCTCTCTGATCTTCTCAGTGATGTTTGTATTTAACCTGTCTTTCCCTAAATGTCCATAAAACATAAAGAAACAACACCAATATTTATTTTTCTCACAAAGAAATCAAGGAGATTCATGAACATTGTGATTCTCAGATGAGGGATGTTACATAACTGAAGAAAGATATACTGGCAAGCAATTGTTTCCAAACTCACATTTACCAGTAGCTGCTAAAAATGCATTGTATCAAGCGGATTGGGCATAAACTGAAACTGTGTTATGCTATCTTTTGATTTTCATATAAGGCCATTTGTAGTTTTCCATCTAATTGGAAACTGGCATGTGATAGAAGCTTCATCTAGTTGCAGGAAGCCAATGAACACCTGAGGATACCCCACATTACTTACATAAATTACCAAACACGCTGCTGTGGTATTTGACAAGCCACAAATCTTGTCAATCAAATGAAGATCTGAAGAGTTTACTGAGTGTCACTTTGGATCTTCATTGTGTCAAGGCAGAAATATTCCTTGCACACATTTAGAAAGGTTGCCTCACCAGTCATCCAGTGTGTCACCAATTACTTTGTTCCCTTGCTCAATGACCTACTAATACTCTGTTAGCTACAGTTCTGGTTAGAATGCATTTTATCTGGAACTGCCCGCTGAAATAAGCAAAGTGGCAAAAGCCTGATTTTGTAAATAACACAGAAATAATCTGACTTCAGAACTTAAACCTTAACTCAAATTTAGAGGATTAAGAGCTCTACAGGAATATTAATACACCAGATTATACAATTAATTCGTGAAAAATATGCTCTAGTCACTTAGGGTATAATACTAGGAAGTACTGTATCATCTAACCATAATCCAGTAATGTACCTCAGGATGTGTTTAGTTTTGAGATGCAGTATAATCCTTTTTCCTGGCAAAATGGATAGAGTATGAGAAGGAGGTTGTACAGAATTCAGTATTTTCAGAATTGCAGCCACTGTTCACCTACCTGTCTGTAAAATCTGTCTAATTGCTTCCCACTTGTTTTCAGCCCTGGAGTCCGATTACATTCAATGGCACAAATTCAAAGCAAGGTGGCACGCCTCCTGCAAACAAAGCAGCACAGAGATTTTTTCATGCACAGTTGATTAAAGTACCTACTCAATCTATAAGGGAAGGTCAGGGAAGAGTATTTCTATGACTGATCAAGGAAAAGGCTTTTCAGAGGAAAAGGCTGTGGTCAGCTCTTCTCTCCCACACTATGATTCCAGCATTTTCAGTTTTTCTGCCCTCTCCTTCACAAGTGCCATTCCCTTGTTTGGTGCCTACAACTATAATGCCTGATGTCATAAATTAGCTATTATCATAATGCAATCTGGAGTATATCGCTATATTGTCTCACTTCAAGTATAGCATTCTTTGTTTTTGACGATGATTGAGAACTCTCTCTAGCCTGAGACAGTTGACTGACATACTTGAAGAAGTAATCACAACCTTGAACCAGAATCTTCCAAGCATTATTATATTTCAACCCAAGTCTCATAAAAAGTTACCCATTCTCACCTTTCCCTCTTCCAAAGGAAAAGAAAATTCAGTATTGATAATGCAGCATATAAACCAACTGTTTGCAATCGATCTCTGAATCAGTCTCCTTTGTCTGGTAGCTACCTGAAACATCTAATGGCTTATAGCTTCTGGACTGTTCTATTCAGTCGTTCCCACTGTTTGATGCATTGGCTCATTCATCGCCTGCAGTTTTCAGAATCTCAGAATTACAGAAACTCAGAATCCACTCTGTTTTTCTTCCTCCTGTTCTCAGAGAAACAAAAATTGACCCCTATAGGTCTGTCCTCTTTTGTGGGCACCTCACTGGCAGAGGATATTTTCATAAGAAACTTGGTTTTTTTCACTCATATTTTGCCATTGTATTTATATACCTAGTCTTACACATACAAAGGCTCATGAGATGTTTTTTTCGTAGTGCAAATAATATTTTTTTTTCATTGTTTCATAAGGGTTTATATACCTCCTTTATAACATTTCTGAATACATATTTGGGTAGTCTGGTTTTAAGCCTCCTACCTAACAGCGTTTCAGCAGGGGTTGGCACTGGTTTCCTGGGTTCTGCTGTTCCATTAAGTACCGCCCAAAAGGGATCTGGATTTGTTAAAAGGATGCTTAAGAAAGAGAAAAATTTGAATCTGAACATGAACCTCCATCTTTTTTAAGCATCTTCTAAAAAAGCTCAATACTATTTTCTACTGACCATTAGACAGTGGATACATTGTGTTTGAAGAAAAATGTTCACAATTACAGTATTTCATAAAAGAATGACATTCATTTGGTCCATTATCTGTCATTCCCACGCTTGATATGCCATGTTCAGCAAATACAGATGACACACACCGGATAAGGTATTAGCAGCTGTATTTTCAAATAATAACACTTCTGGATATCAGGGGTAATAATCCAAAACAAGTAAGTAACTTTTTTCTGTGTATACAAAGAAACTATGCCAATTTTGAACTCTAATTTAAATCTTTATATAATTACTATCATAAGCCCTTTTAGTTGACAAATATTGGGGTATATATTTCATATTTTTCTTATTTTTTTGCATGTTCTCTCATCTGAGGCAAATAGCACAGTTCTAATTTGTCTTCCATATTTTTCCACACACAAAAATGTCTTTCACGTTTCAAGTTTAGCAATCTTTGTTTGACATTTAAGGAGCAACCAATTTAGTACCTTTGAATAAAAATGACATTGAATAAGAAATCCTATTTCACCATTGTCATAAAGACTAGATATGCAGCAAATAAGCTAGCTAAAATTACATCTTTTTTAAGGGCAGCTACTGTAACAGACGATATTTGTACGAAGCCAGCAGAGTATTTAGAATTACAAGATCATACTCTCGGGTTTTCTCTATCTCAATTTTATTCAAATCCCTAGAATGGGGTCTCTCTTCAGGATTTACATGTGAGTTGTCAGGAATGCAACTACAATAAAAGAATAACCTCTGCAACCCAGGTCTGCTAATACTCATTTTGCAATCACTGCTAATGGTTTATTGCCAATTTTTGCTATTAGTTGCTCTTGGTTTATATGAAAACATCTTTTTTTTTGTATACAGACACTAGAGTTTATAATGCTTAGCCTTTAATTAAGGCTTTGCTGTTACACGCTAGAGGTTCCAAATGGCTGCCAGCCCTTTGCAAGAACACTGCCTTGAGGCCTTGCTTTGAAGGTTTTGTGTATGTTTATTATGGTTTAATCTAAAAAATGGTGCCTTTCGTTACCAATTGTGTAGAGATTTTTCAAATCCTTTCCTGGCATTCCATGTCCCTCATACATTTTTATTTATTAAAGCCTTTAAGTTAGTATTGCTAGCAGCCAGATCAGATACAAATCTCCTAGCAAAACATACCGGCCCCATAAACCTCTGTAAGTTTTCTCTGTGTGTAGGTGGAAGCACAGTGACAACTGACTGTATCACACAGGAAACCATCTCTATCCTTTTTTCTTGAAATCATTTAAGTGAGTAGTTCCTTTACTTCTTAGTTTACTGTTTACTGAGAGAACCATGAGCTCATTTTAGAGCTTTACGGAGCCTCTGGTTATAATATTCTTTCATTCCCTTTCTCTTCCCCATGAGAATACTGCCCGGGTAAATGAATATTATAAAACATATCTTTTATCTCTTTATTAAATACTACAGGTATACAGCATAATCTAAACAGTGCTTCTGATAAAGCAATGATAGCTTCCAATAGTGTACTAAAGTGTGCAGAAGTAAACTTTTTTTTTCTGGAGAAACATGCCGGAACCCAGATGAAACATGTAATATAGGAAAAGTACCTGACAGCCAAAAATACTCTTTCTTCATACATAGGGGAAGGATTGCTGATTTACACATATTTAATTTCTTAGAATGTAGGCAAAGAGTTCTATCTTTCTTTTCCAAGCACTAATTTATATCACAGCCTCTTCAAATGCCTCCATTATATCTGGCTCGTTCGAGTAATTCAGGGATATTCATAGGCATATATGACAGGACAGTGAGAGTCTAGCACTATATTTTAAAAACTTTTTAGTATAACCAGCTATGCATTAAAAACACCTTGGAAATGATCCTCTATCACTTTGGGGTTTCTGCCCTTCTCCGGCATATTCTTTCTCAAAGAAACCTAGTATCTGATCTAAAATGACTACTCTCACTTCCTGCAGCTATTACAAATATTAGCTTTTCAATATTTTGTTTTAAGCTTGCATTTGTAGATCACTAACCCCACTGCATAATCTTAGGCTCTACCTGTCTGCATTTAACATGACAAAGCTTTCTCTGAAAATCTTTACAGCTTCAGAGATTATGTTAGCTGGTGCACAAAGCTATGCATAATAGGGAATCTGAATTTAAAAGTCCAACTTCTTCACAGTTACCCAGAATACTTTCTTTTTGCTGAGATCTTTCTTTTCTCTGTAAATGCCCAATTAACAAAAGCATCTGAGGGTGGGTACATGAGGGTCAGGAGGGTGTGTGTTGAGAGTGACATCAACTGAGACAATAAAAGGGCTTCTAAGTTACTTAGAAGCTCTATTTTAAAGTAACATTTAAGGGGTCCACTAGACCAATTCAGTAGTCTTTAAATATACTTGACATCAAGGGACAGTCAGCTGCTGACATACCCAAACCAGAAATCTGTTTAAGGTAGTGTCTGGTAAGTATACTTTTTTACTTCCAAGTTCTCTAGAAGACTGATTTTATCATTGATTCATTACTCAGTTTTTACTTTAGCTTCTTTTCTGACTATCTTAAACATAAAACAAATATAAGTAAGATCAAACTATTCTATCATCTGAACCAGATTTGTGAAATGAAGAAATCTGAGAGAGTGAGTTAGAAATATCTTAAGTGAATCCAACGGAATTCATAATACTGAGTTAGATGGACTGCTAGGAGCATAACCATATTCTCATGCAAGATATTGTGTAGTAAATGCTTTTCTGACCTAGAGTAAATCTGTAGAAAATACTGCAAAAATAGCGCTGTGGAGTTCTATATTTATTATGTCTCAGTTATTCTGTCACAAATTGCTTAAGTTATAACAAAAAGATGCCTTTTCTGGCTGTCAATACTGAAAATCCAAATTGGAAATTGAAATTTGGACATTTTTATTTCTGCTTGTTGTAGCATCATCAGCACTAAGTACTCTTCAAGTATATCCCAGGTGACAGTTTTGCTGATGATATACTAAGCAGAGTAGAATTAACACTGGCAATGCAGTATTAACCCTGAAAAAATGGGAGGCTCAGTTCTGATTTCTCTTATGTAATTCAGTGGGGAATAACATAACTCAGTAGAGTTATGCCACTATGCAAGAACTGTGAAGAACAGTGTCAAGTTCTTCATGCTAGAGAATGTGCAACTCAGTGACACACAAGAAATAGATAAAAGAAAAAAAAATTCACCTGCATAGCTATATACAAGTATTTCAACACACTTGGAGCATATCAAGTATAAATGATTTCTAAATACTAATAACTTTATTGGAGTGACATGGTGTTTTGCACCCTAGTATCAAAGTGATGGGTACTGATATGTTGATGATGCAGGGCAACTGAGGCTGACAGAAGTTCTTAAGACTTGCCTAAGAATTTACAGTAAGCTGTTCACAAAATTAGTATTAGAAATAAAGTCTACAGTTACATTCCTTGCTCTAACACATTTCACGAGAAAAATATTTTTCAATGTTACTTTTCTGATGTCTTTATCTTTTTTTCTAAACTAAATTTCTTTTGAGTTAACTAAACAGAAATTATTTGAAATACACATTTACATATGTATTCATTTCTATCTTTATAGGCGAAATGAATTCTATAAAAAATCTGGCCAAGACTGCAATCATTTTATATGCCATTTGTTTTTTTACGAAGTCAGATGGACGACCAATGATGTAAGTACACTGTCATACACTTCTGAAGTTTGGAGGATGATTTTAGCTGTTCGTGAGAAAATGGTCAATTTTTCTGTCTGCATAGAAGTTTATATGTGTGTGAGTCTTTCTATCCCCACTTTGGAACCCATTGGCCACATCAAGCCAAACTGGCCCAATTCTGTCTTTATGTATAACAGTAGAGATCTCAAATACACCTGGTTCTTATGCATTTTTTGAAAAATAGGCAGCTGAGTACAGGAAGAAAAATCATATAAGCATTTCCCTAGCTGGATAAGTTGCATCCCTTGCTAGACACTTGGGGGTCTACACAGGAGAGCGTCTTTATAAAAGCACCAGTTTTAGGAGAATCTTTAGCTGGAACTCACACTTGCTTAGACACTAACATCAGTTAGCCTTGAGACACAAATCCACAGGAAATCATGCTTCCTAAGCTATAGTGTTCACAGAAAACTACCTCTGAATAAGTGCCATAATTTTATTAATGTTACCTATTATCATGTAAGCCCTGAGCTCAACTACAACAGCTAAAATAAGTGATAAACTTATTGTAGCCAAACAACATTGTTACAAAACAGAATTACTTCACATTTTTTGCTGTCTTCTCACTAATAAATCCATTACCATTAACAAATCACCATCCACCCTTCTTCTCTTCTCCAGATGTCACTCTATCCCTTATAAATTAGAAAGATAGGTTCTACAGCTCCGTATTGCAGTACCTTCCAAGAGTTTCCAAACCTGTTTTTTGTGTGAAGACCAAGAATTCAAGGAGGGCCATGATGAGTCTCTATCTTTGCTTTCCTTTTGTACAGGAAAAGATCAGTGAGTGAGATGCAATTAATGCATAATCTTGGAGAGCATCGGCACACTGTGGAGAGACAGGACTGGCTTCAGATGAAACTGCAGGACGTGCACAGTGCCCTTGAGGATGCTAGGACCCAGAGGCCTCGAAACAAGGATGATATTGTCTTGGAGGAGATGAGAAGTAGGAGGCTGCTCCCTGAGCATTTGCGAGCAACAATGCAGAAGAAATCCATGGATCTGGACAAAGCTTACATGGATGTACTCTTCAAAACAAAGCCATAATGAAAAGAGCCAGAGCATTATGTCTGTCCAAGTAAGCACGTGTCTGTAGATCACTGATCAAGTAGGGCGTTTTATTATTATTTATTCAAATTACAATAAGGATTAAAGGCTCCATTCAAGATTGTAGCCCCATTGAGTTAGGTATTTCACAACCAAATAATAAAAGGTAATGGCAGCCCACCCATGACCGTTACTGCTAATTTCTGGGTACCTTTCAAATGGCTAATGCATCTTAAAAATTTCAATTTCAAACATAAAATAAAATAAAAAAAACCAAGAAGGTTGAAAAATCATTTAAGACCAGTTCTACCGCTCTTATATGGAGAACACTTGTATGTAATATCTATGTCTACTTGAACTGCTAATGAAAAATGAATAAAGGCAGCAGAACCTGTCCCCAGAATAGGGCACCATTTTGCCTAGTGTTAAACTGTTTATCTTTTTACTAATGAAAACATGTAAATCTAAATTCACATTTATTTTCAGAAGACAGCCAAAAACCATGTGAACTTTAATTACATAGCAAAAGCTGCAAGATATCAATTTAAGATAAAAGAGAGCAAACATAAGAAATGAAAGTAGGAAGGCAAAGCTTAAGATTAAAGTCAAATGGGATAGAATTAAAATAAGTTCTGTAAGAGATATAAGAATGAAATTTAGCAAAATACTGAAATGAAAGGAAGGTTTGATTACCCTCTCCTCTTCTGAAATATGACAATCTATAATTAATTGCAGAAATGGTTCTCTCATAAATAAAGATACTCATTTTTTTGTTTAAATTGTCACAGGACTTTTAAAACAAATTTTAGCTTGTCAGGTCTCTGGGATGAGAACCATTGACCTGTAAAAAATAACACCATGGAGGGGAACCATAAGCTATAATATACAAAAACTCTAAACAGGATACAGAAAGAATGGGACATAGGTATGGATAGAAAAAAAATCCATTATGAAAATAACAATAATATTTTAAAAAAAGAGAACAGCAAATACGAAACTATTTTGAATGGTATATACAGATATGTGCTTAGAACCCTCAACCATTTCTGAATAACAAGGACATTTTCTCAGTAGGATTAATGGTGGTTTCCTCCAAACAGGCCATTGCCAGAGCTCAAATCTTAGATGAATTGCTGCTCAAAGCTAAAGTGTCTATATGCACGTTCCCAGATTCCTTCTTATTTGTTTGTGTGATGTCTAGCACACTCTGGGAAACCTAGTGAAAAACTCATAAAAAATTACAAATATAAATGCAATCTGCTGGAGGCTAGAAAGGTACTTGTAACTAGTGAACTGTAGTTCATAATCTTGGCTATACTTTTACTAATGTAAAGGCCCTGATGCTGCAAGTAGATGATATGCCTGTGCACATTTGTGTGCCCCACATGCAGGCAAGGATTCCACGTCATGTGTCTGTTTGTAGGATCGAGGCCTTAAAGTGCACTTTCTATTTATTCTTTTATCAGATGTTTGTGCTAACTTAAAGGAATAACATTGCATTTTTGTACCTGTCTCACTTATGTATTACCAAATAAAGTGGACCAAAGCTCTTGGACATTATTTTAAAGCATAATAACTGACTGACTTGTTACTATACTGATATAATTTAGCCTGGGCAAAATAAAATGGTTTAATAAGCGTAAAACGGCAATAGATACTAAAATAACGATGAATGCAATTTTTATTTTTCCTTTTGTCACAGAATCATACTGGTGGTTAAAACCAAAGGTGATCATCTAGTGTAAATCCATTTATGTCCCCTTCAATAATGACACAGTTGCAGAAACTATATAACCTTCAAGTGCCGAATTCATAAGCTCTTCCTCTGGATCTAAACAAACAACTCTGTTAGCTAAAGGATTCCTTTTTGTTCTTCCTAATCTTCAACTATCCAGTAGATGAAACACACATATAAATATTTTAAATTTCTGTACACTTGGAAAGATACTCATTGCTGACAAAGGGCTTGAGCATCAAAGACAGATGAAGCACCACTGGACATGATTTAGCTAGCAATATGGCCACAGACAAACTATGCTCAGCATTGTTTCATTCATGGCTAAACCCGTGGTCACTTTGCCCATGTACAGTATGACTCTTCAGAAGGGCTTAAGACAGCACAGTGGCAGACAAATTAGTGCTAGGTAATGCCCATTAGGAAAAAGATGTAATTTGAATTTAATTCATTATTAACACTAATTATTTAGAAAAAGAGATTTGGTATGGCTTTCCTATTTTCAGCATAAACCTCTGATCAGTGTGTAGCAGCAGCCAAACAATAAAATGTTAAGAGTGGGGCAGAGGATGTTATCAAAGATATTATAATACATTATATAATATAATGCAATGATTCATCCTCACCTGGACTAACATGTGCAACTTTGGTCATGTCTGTCTCACAGATTAAGGAGACTGGGAAGAGGATGATGAGAAAGAACAGGGCCACTGAAACACTTGTATATGATGATAAATGGTAATAATAGCAGTCAGAAAAGAAACATAACAAGAGGTATGATAAAGATATATGGAAGAATTAACAGTATGGAGAGGTAAGCAGTACTGTATACCTATCTTTCTAAGAGGACAGGGTAACGGAGGCAAAGAATTGAGCTTCCACGTGGCTGAATATGGAGCTTTCAGCTAGTATGAACCAAAATCTCATCTCCAGCCATTGTCATTCAAAACACATTAAGGAGACTCAGGCATGAGTGTGCTCAAGCTTTTTTCCCAAGGATGCACTGGAACCTGCCTTAAGTCTATGCCAGGGTGAGCACTTTGATGTAAGCAATGTAAACACAGAGCCTGCACTTCACAATTGACTCAGACATATCTATGACTGCCAGTTGAGACTTCTTATGTCTCTTGTTACAGTGAAATAAGGTTAGAAAAACCTAAGAAGGTATTAAGTCCACATTGCTTCGCATGCACAGGATCAGCCTTCCAAACATGGGCTTCTGCAGTGTCTCTAGAAGGCTTCTTTCCTCCCTGAAGACTGCAGTGTCCATGCACATGTGTCTTTGAAAGGCAGAAACCCTTGTTTCCTAGTCTGAGAAGGGCTTTTGGCCCGTGAAGACCTAGCCTGTGCAGATGTATACCTATTGTAAACACTTACTTGTATAATATTGTCAGTAAAAAGAAATATAATCATGTTTCTCATTCATGACTCATCATTGAAACAGCAAGCACTAATATCAGCATCCATCTTCAGGGTAAGTAAAACAGCAGCATGCTTTAAAAAACATGTAAATTAAGAAAGCCAAAATCAAGAAAACTAATAATTAAAATAGACAAATTGTAAGATCTGTAGGTAAAACCTACTGCTAGTCATTTAACTGCTGTTGATTTGGTTTTCTTAATTGCTTCTGACTTTGGCTGCTGTAAATACTGCTGCTAAGTTTTGCTCAATTACAGTTAAACAGCATGTAACATTTGATGCCTTGCCTAGTTAGTGCATTCAAACTGCTTTTGTACGGGCTGTGTTGGCACATCATTGTTCTACTGGTGGATTTCTAGAACTGTGTGATTTACCTCTGTGACTATTGGTAACAAAAGGAAAAGAGAGAGTTAATTTAATGGATTCACATGTTGCTGCATATAGTAGTAATATGGCCTTCTGGCTTTCATAGGCCATTTAGTATTGTAAAGAGACAAATCCTTGTTCCTTTACCCTCTTTCCTGCCCTCCACCACCCCTGCCTTACATAAGGTAAACGACTTGGTTTATTTAAGATTCCCTGCCTGAAGCAGTCAGATGTGCTAATGCATTGGGCAAGGCCAAAGGTGTACAGTCACTGAAACTTTAGATTAATATGTAAGTGACTCCAAATAAGGGGGATGATTGGTAAGATATGTAAGAAGTGCACAGCAGGCATAGGTTACAGAATTCCAATCTCTGGAATTTTGTAGCCAGTTTGTCAACTTTCTCCACCTGTTTGATACTATCCTTTTTAAAACAAATGACAGCAATGCATCTTCAAATCTGATGATGCCTGAACTTGGATTGTCATTCATGTTTCTGCAATGTTCCCATCCCCATCATCAATATTACTTTGCCTGTATTACTCTACTAGTTGTATTACAATTAATCACTTAAACAATAGTTAAGATGTGCATGACTGTGTCTAAAGGAGGCTTTGGCATTTATATTTGTTTGTATTCAGATATTTCCCTCTTCTTTTTTCTTTTCCTTTCCCCTTATGCTCTATCCTCTTCTCTTAGATTTCCAAGAGTAACAATCAGCTAGAAATAGTTTCAGCTTCCAGAAAAAGAACTCCCAAAACCCAGCTTGTGCAATTTAAGCACTTAAATTCAGAAGTGCAACCCATAATATTACTGTTTCCAATGTTGTTCGTGTATTTTCTGCATTGATTTTTAATCAGAACCCTGTTTGAGGTGAAGAGACTCATCAGTAGGGTATAGATTCATGTTTCCTCTTGCCTACATGCTTTCCCTGGGAGGTATGGTCCAACAGTGGCTTACAAAAGCATTTTATGAGGTTCTCACATAAAAAATCCCCATAGAAGGTGGCTGATCTCCACCGTAAGCCTGCCCCAGAATATCCACTGTGCAACAGAACTGGCTTCTCACAATGCACAAAGGGAAATAGATCAATATTCAAATGTTTGGGCACAGATTTGCTCTTTCTCTTTCTCCTTCCATACTCTCCACTAATGCCAATTTGCTTGAACGTACTTACTGTCTAGAGTTCTACAGACCTGAAAGTCAAGCTCTGCCTATATTTAATAACGATGATATAGAGAATACCTTTAGAAAAGATATAAATGTTTCCTTTTGACCTGAATACAGCTAGGGCTCAGTATCAGTCCATTCTCTCCCAAAAAGGAGTGCACAGGGCTCGGCCATTTACACAACTGCGACACTTTAGTACCTGCAATGGAAGTTGTCTGTGATGTGGGACATGTAATAGCTGTGCAGGGAGCTATGGAGCGATAGCTACATCTGCTATTATATTATATTCCCAAATAGACTGCAGATTACGTAGCCCCTATGTAATCTCGAGGGCTATACAGTCCTATAAACTACAGTGCTCGGACGAGGCTGGAGCTGAGCGCTCCAGCAGAGAAGCAGCCGTCCGGTCACCAGCCCCTCGGGGTAGCTCCTGAGGGGAAGCTGGAGCATCTTTCCTGTCCTTCCCACCTCTTTACCTCTCTGCGGCGGGAGGCGGCCGGGTGGCGCCGCTCGTCACGCCGGCGGGAGGCGCTCGCCCTCCAGCGCCTCAGGCCTGCGTCCTCGCCGCCCCGTTCGGCCGCGCACGCTGCGGGGGCGCCCGGCCGGGGCCGGGGCCGGGGCCGGGGCCGCCCGGCGGCGCGGCCTCCCGGCGGCGGCGGCCCCCTCAGGCAGGCCCGGGACGCCGCCGTCGCCGTGGCAACGGCCGCCTCGGAGCGGCGGGACAGCCCCTAGCAACGGCGTCGCCCGGCGCCGCGCCGCGCACCCGCGCGCCCCGCCCCCCTCCCCCTCAAGTCTCGTGAGATCTAGGCGCCGTCGCCTCCTCCCCCGCGCGCGGCCGCGGCTCTCGCGAGAGGCGGCGGCGGCGGCGGCGGTTGCCGGGCCTAGGTGCAGGAGCCGGTAGCGGTGGTTGGCGGTGGCTCCGGCCGCGGCGCCGCGCGGGTGAGTGCCGGGCGCGGGGCGGCAGCCGCAGCCGGCTCGTCGGGCCGCGCGGAGCCGCGCTCGGTGTCGGGGGCGGCCGCTGAGGCTCGGCGGTGGCGGCCGTGGGTGGCGGCGCGGTGCGGTGCGGTGCTGCCGGCGCGGGCGGCCCTCGCCGCCTCTGCGGGGCCGGGCGGGTGCTTTGCTGGCCCGACAGGCGTTCAGCCGTTGCAGCTCTCCGCGGGCCTCGCTTCTGCCAGCGCCGTGGCCTCAGATAAGGAATATTCCGAAGCTTTTTCGCTTTCGGAGCCTTATAGAAATATATGCTAATAGGTTCTTCATATCCCTGTGCGTTTATAATTCTGTTTCACATAGTGCGAATAGGCTGAACACTATTTAAATTATCAATTTTATTCTTAGAATGTTAACCAATGAAACCTGCTGTTCGTGTGAGGGCTGTGCAAAAACAATATTGCTGCTCAGGACTGACAGACAGCTATCATATAATTTCTGAGCAGGTTTATTTTGCATAATCCTTAAGCAATGATGTACCTACTCAAATGATTTCATAATGTGTTAAATGCCTTTATATAACTTTTTTTCCAGATAACCTTGTTTGTTTATTTTTTCAGAGAAACATCTATTCTTTGTGTGATAGTTCTCTTACAGTGTGATTATGTATTACAGTTTCCTATCATTAATAACTATTCTTAAACTCAGTTTTGTTTCTAGCTATTGCTTCTGCTCTTTTCTCCTTTTTATCCCCAAACTAAACAAATGTGTTACTCAATCTCTTTTCACTCAGAATTTGGATCCAGCTCCATCTTAGACCTTTTCCAGGTTTGTTTCTGTCACCACTTGTCAGGCTTCTCTGTCCAAAGTAGTAGACAAGCACTGTATTTTTTTTTTTTCTTGACTGTTGGCTGACTTCTACAAATTCAACTATCTGCTTAAAACCTGACTTTTCAGCAGCCCTTTGAGTGTCTTCTGTTCTCTTTGTTTTTGTTTGCTTTTTTTCTTTTTTCATGAGTCATCTTCAGTGATTCGTTTAAAAAGCCCTTATCCCTGCTGTTGCTTCAGCTTTGGAGATCCTTTCCCTGGGAAGATCCCCTTTTACTTTTCATGTTTTGCTATTGAATTAGATGATCCAGAAATAGAATTCAAGTTATCATCTTCACACTGATTCACAGTTCTTAACCTGATACTTTTGTCTGAACTAAAAATCTGTCTCTACATCATCTTATGCAGGTAACTTGAACTCCTATAGCTTGAACACAAGTACAGTCAAAAGGACATGGTTCATCTTTCTGTATAGTTAAGGAAGACTGTCTCTCTGTATTATTATTATTTTTTTTACAGATATGTTATTGTGTGTTAGTCTTTGACTAGCTCTCTTTCTTGTTAAACATCACAGATATATATATATATATATTTTTAATTAATTAATTTATTTATTTTTTTGCCACACTCGCATCTTCTGCCAAAGGGCTGTTAATATTGTGTCTTGGTTTGTGCCTCTTCTGTCTCAAAAGCTCTTCGTGGTCTATTATGTCCTGCCTGTAATCATCATTGACTTCCACCTTGTCTATGATCTTATATTGGACTGTTTTTTTAATGTCAAATTTTTCAGCACATAAAATTTGTGCTTTCACCCAGAGTGTTAGTACCAGGGAGATGGAGGATTAGAAAAGAAAATGATGCAAGGTGGCTCTCCTTAGCACTCACTGGTTTCCTTCTTCGAGCCTTCTTTTCCTTTTAGGCACCATGGCACGTGAAAATCGCTAAGCAGTTGATATGCTGATGATGATGCTTATTAATTTCATCACAAATGTCATCACCATTGGTTTTTCTGTCACTTTGTTCTAATTTGTATGCATTCCTATATCGTACACTTGAGGATGGGGCTATTTCCTCCTGTATATTTACACAGAAATCAATCTCACTATGTGCTAGTATCTTTCAGCACAACTTTCCATAACAGTGTTGCTTAAATCTTAGTTTAGAGCTGTTGCTTATCAGTAAAGGTATGTCTTTAAAATATATACACAGTTGAATACTAATTTAGAATTTGTATAAAATGTGAAAATTCATTTGGAGCTTTCTTGCTCACCGAGATGCATTGTTACTGCTGGGTACAATCAAGGGGTGGCTGCTACTTCAGCTTTTTGGACAAAAGAAAAAATCTGCTTAGTGTTCTCTTTCATGGTCTTCATCTTGTCACTGATGCTGAGTGTCATGAAGCTCTGTGTCTGTTTGCTTTCTAGTTTATGTTGGTGGGCCACAGGTGATTGGGCTAATAGTAGTGTCAAGAAATTAGGTTCTCCTCCTTTTCATCTCCCAGTGGTACCCTAGACTCTGGTTTTGTGTGGGAGAATCCACTCAATCCACTGAGCTTTTAATGAGTAGACCTAGGCTGATTAAATGCATTGAATCCTAATGCAGGGGAAAGAAAATCATCTGGCTTTTGCTTTTTAGGCTTCCTCTGTCAGATGCATGTTTTACAATCATATTCCTTTTAGGAATTGTAAAGTTAAAGCTTGCAAGGCAGTCATTGGATGTGTTATTCATACTGCCATAGAAATAAGAATATTATCAACTTCACATGATTGCTTCTACCAGTTTTTGCTTCTTCATTAAGAGAAGCTTTCATCCTGACCTACTAGCTTAATGTTAGTAGTGTATCACAATGGATGTTTCTTGGCTGTGCTTTGATAAGCGTCAGTTTGATAACATTTCAATTATGTTAATTCATAAAGCTACTTTATATGGCTATATTAGGGCTCATGTCTGCACTAGTCTGCAAGAAACACACTTGGCAGGTGTGTATTTCCACGGTATATGGTGTTTGCATTATTAGCATGTGTACTTTGAACTGTATTTCTTAATTAGTATGTAATATCAGTGTGCTTGCTTTTCCAGTAAGTATTACTTTAAGTTATTCTTGTTGTTTTTGTGTTTTAATGACTAGAGGCAGTGAACAGCAGACTGTCACTCGTGACGGGAAAGTCTGAATAATCTGAAGCTTGGAGTTTCAGAACTCTGTCATAGCTAACTGATGCCACATTTTGTCCTGCCTGGTTACTTGTCTATTGGGTCTTTCTGATTATCCTTGGTCAGCTTTACAGCGCATTTCACCGACTGAACTGGTTAGAGCAAATGAGCTTTTGGGACCTGTCCTACTTTAAAACACTCTTCTGACCAATGCTCAAATCTGGGCACCGTGTATTAATTATTGAATGTGATCTTCTGTACTGACTAGCTGGAACAGTCAGTTCTTTGTTCCACCTGATGAGCTGGTGTCCAGAAGACAACTTCTTGGGCCTCTGCCTTAAAACTTCAGGGCTTTAATCATCCTTTATAGTAAAACACCAGAGCTTTTCAGCCTCACAGGTATACTCAATAAAATCCAGTGTATTGAGTTGGCTTGAAATATATTGATATAGGTTGATACTAGCTTTACTCTTCTCCTGAAGAGCTTCCAAAGAACACTATTTTTACTTGCAGTTATTTTAAATCACAGATGAAAAATTGGCCACGCATCTCACGAAAGTATATGTCCATTTCTATACAGCATCTGATATTGTCTAACTCTTGCTCCATCTGTGCATCACTTGTGCATTGGATTTTGTCGTAGCCCAGAACTGAATATACTTTAAATGTTACTTAACATAATCTGTTCTACAGCTATCAAAAGTTAGTATATGATATGTATATCCTTTCATGAGGTCCTCAAGTAGTGGTGTAAACACATTAATTATTGTATTTTGGAATGCCATGGGTGGCTCCACCCTATAAACGATTAGCTTGCTGGACCCACAGGATGTTTCTCTACAGTTCTAATGTGTTTCAATAGTCTGCTGCTTTCATAAATTAGTGAAGATTCCAGCTTCAAGTTAATGTTGGAGGGTATTTTACCAAATCTGAAGTGTTCTAGCTGTCTGTGTCAAAAGCTTTAAAAAAGAAAGTCTGTAGTCTTTTACAGAATTGTTCCCTGTGCTAATTTTCTGGAATATCGGCTTTATGCAGAGGATTAAGAAATCCTTCTTTGCACCTGAGGAATTTCTTATTAGCTAGTTATAATGGCAATAAATTTAGCCAGTATGACAAGTGGTTTGTGTTCTACAGAGCATTTTTGGATGTGTGGGGTTTTCTTGTTTTTGTTTTTGTTTTTTTCAAATGTGCTCCCAGTGCCCTTTTATCTTTACCAGTGTTTCAGATGAAGTTCCTTGAATTCATGAAAGTCACTGAATGATATTTGGGGCCATGTCCTCTTACACTACTTTGTTTTGTTTTACCCCCAAGGTCAGAATATTCTGCAAAGAACACTCTTGTTAGTAAAAGTTACCTACGTTGCCCATGGTTCTGGATCCATGTATAGAAATCATTTCAACCACAGTTGAATCATCTTTTTTTCTGTTGCATAAGAAGGTGGAGTTGTGGAAATGTTAAAAACTAATCAGCAGTACTACTTATAAATCTTCAATTAGCAAATGCTGTGTAACCTTAATAAAGTAACTATCTTCAGTTATTTTAATGACACTTTTCTGTTATTTATTGTCTTAGGGGGTTGTTAAAACCTAGAATAAAATTGATAAATACATTTGTTTTTTATAAACAGTAGTTTAAGAACACATTCAGTTTTATCAGGGCTAATGCTCAAAAGTGCTATTGATGATGGTCAAGAAAAAAACTGGCTGTAGTACAGCAAGTTGTTTCTTAGAGATGTGTTATATGTTAAGATCCTGTTGAATGGAGAAAAGTTGTGTGTCGTCCCCCCCCCCCCCTTTGCAAGTTCATAGTGTGACACACTTGGGAATTATATTAGAAGTTTCATAAAATGTGGCTTTGGACACTTGCGAATTGTTTATCTTGTTTTCATAACTGTGCTCCAGTTGTCAATTGTGTGCTGGTTTAGTACTTCATTAATGAAACTCTGCTGTGCTTTAAGCTGGAAAAAGGGAATGCTCCTCATTTCTGTCCTTCTGTGTCATTCCTTGTTTGTAAGGACCTAAGCGTGTGGCTGCATAGCAAAGCAGATTGAGGAACTACTCCTACTTAAAGAAATCTTTTTCTTTGAAGTGTACAGAGAAACTATAGCCTCATGTTGAATTTGTAATTTTCATTAAATAAAAGATGCGGGAAGGCAGAAAGCATGAGACAATTGAAGAAAGTGACTTTAAATTGTCCTTTCAGCTGCAGTTCTCACAATACCAGCCTCTCCTACCACTCTTTCTAGTGTGAAAGCTAAAATCAAATGCTAATGTTTTTACTTTAATGACGTGAGTAAGTACTAGCTGCTGGATGACAATCTATTTAAAAGGCTTCTGTTTTGGTCAAGATATGAAAGGATGAGGTGTTCATAAATCTTTTAGTTTCTTTTTAAAGGAAGAGGGGATTTCAGGAAACAAACAAGCAAAAACGATTGAATAGGAGTGCTTGTATATATGGTGCTAAATAAGCCTGTCATGGTGGTGCTTCAGCCCTTAAGGGAGTCTTACCAGGTACCTTGCATTAGTCAAAAGCTGAGAGTTGTTAACTAGGCAGACAAGTGTAATTGCAGAACTCTAATCGTGTAGTTCCATTTGGAGAATGCTGCTCTCTGCTTTTTGTTCTACACTACACTGTTGCTACACAACTAATTTTACTGCTTGTATCTTGCTTGAGTGACTCAATCTAATGAACCCAATTTGTTTCAATTCAGGATAAACGGGCCTTTATTTTTTTGTATTACTTGTATATGAAAATGGTATGTCATGTTGCACTTAAGTTCTGGATGACTGCTGCTGAAGTAATTCACTACTGGATCTGTAAACCAACCTTCCTTCCCCTTGTCTCCTTAAAGTACTTTTTCTGTTCTGAAGTAGATTGTAGGTTTCTCCTTGTTCAGCATCTAAACACACTTGATAAATATGTGTAAAACCTATGACTTTCTAAGTTTATGTAATATCATTGCACATTGATCATGTTTTGGTAACCAGGTAATTTCCAGGTAATACAGAATGAAATACTTGTCAGGGAATTTTGCTTTTTTGCATGAGAAAGTTGAGTATTTGCTGTAGTTTTACATAGTGTGTTTTCCTCTCCTCACTTTATATGGACATATGATCTTATTAATCTTCCAATCAAAGTGTGTTTAATTATAGAAACCATAACAAAAAAATACCCCCAGACCCTGTGGTAGAGTTTGCAAGATGCTGAAAATTTAACATTATAAAACTTTAAGCAGCTGTTCAGTGTTCTGCATGTGAATGGTGCTGAAGTCAGAAGGTTAAGCAAGTATCTTGATGTTGGTCATACAAGAGCATAAGGGATTTACAGTGCACACTATAGACAATCTGTTTACAGCTATCCATTTTAGCTGCAAAAGCAAAATCGTTCTAGGAAATATTGTATAAAACCTATTTTCTTTGTTAGAATTGAATGTGAAGAAAAGCACATCTGTAACTGACAAATTTTTAAGAAGCTTGTTCTCTACCTTTCCCCTGTAATAACAGTTTGGGGTCTAAATTTAACTAAGAGTATCTGAATTTGTTAGAGTTTATCTCCATGCTGTGTGGCTAGAAGGTCTTTTTATCTGAGAAACTACCTTGTTTTAAAAACATCTGTTTAAAAACAACAGAAATCTGAATTCTTTTGATACTCCTTTTTAGTAAGTCCTGTAGAATGTAATAGAAACATGCTAACTATAAGGGGCAGGGAGAGAAAATGACATTTGCAAAATACTTACCTTTAAATTTTAGAGAAACATAGGCTTTCTTTCAGTTACTTTTACTAAATTTCCCAGATTCTAGTGTTATCAGCTGTTCACTTGCTATGGCTACCTTTCATTTTTATAACCAGGTCATTCCAAATTACACAACTATTTTGACAGACGTGTCACTTCTAGGTATAATTTAATGCCAGTTATTTAGGATTGGCTGTCTCTATTCAAAGTCACAAGTTATCTTATCTATGAATGAATTTTAGTGGGAGTTTAACTTAATGTTGGTTCCCAGGCTAAACAAGGAAAGGCTTATAATGTTATTTGCTTTTTTATGAAATACATTTGCCTATTCTGCAGAATCCAGTGGAACTGAACTGGATTCAGTGTTTCTAAGGACTGCTATTGATTCTCTTTTGGAATAAGAACTCTGATATAATTGTTTATTAATCTTAACTTTGTTTTCCTATTGGGCAGTCATTCAAATTATAAAACTGCATTAGTCTTTCTTCTACAGCTTGTCTTTTTACTTAATTCTTTGAATTAAGTTTATATATTTAAAAGAAAATTATGATGTTTGTCTTGTGTTTTATAACTAGTGACTTTTCTGTTTGGACAGAACAATTGGTCTGTGGAGTTAATTATGGCAAAATTGAAATTGTTTGCCAACATGTATAGAACTGTATTTCTTATAACAACCTTTTTTTAGCGCAGGTATCAGCGAAATGGGTAGATTATTGTGGTGTAATTTAGAAGTTGTGCTTCAGAATATCCTAGTTTCTGTAATCTTTTTTTTTTTTTAAACAAACTAACCAACAACACCTTAAATTTTGCATCTGTCTTTTTTTTTTCTTTTTGAATGGCATGATTTAAAGGTCAACACTGCTCTCTTGATGTAGGTTGTGAGTGCTGCATGTGTGCTTTTCAGAGCAGTAGTGTGAGGAAGCTTGCAGTGGAATGGCAGGACGGCCTCATCCTTATGACAGTAACTCCAGTGATCCAGAGAATTGGGATCGGAAATTGCATAATAGACCTCGTAAACTTTATAAACATTCAAGGTAGGTGCTATGTACAATCTATTGCATCTCAAAACTACAGTAAAATCCATTCTAAAGACTACTGTATCTGGTTGTGGCAAGTCCTGTCATAAATCTTATAGTTCTTGTTAAAAGGAATACTAGTTAATTGGTTTTAAAGATATTTTCTAACCTTACTTATTAGCCTTCCTAATCTGTGCTTACATTTGTTTTACAGTGGGTGGGTGGGTTTTTTGTAAATGCCTTTTGTGTATATCAAGGTACCAGTTGAGTCTCTGAATATTTTTGGAGTGGTTACCAGGAATTACTTCCTGTTAATCATTTTCTAGTCACTTGGCCTTCTCTGTTAGATAGTATACTTAAAATATATGCAACTTGTTCCTTGCATGCAAGTTTCACTCTCTAGGGCACTTTCTTTCTAAAGCTGCATGTCAGATATTGCTTTCCCCTTGCTTCCCCCACTGTGAGAATGTTTTCTAAATGCTTGATTTGAAGACATTAAGAAATTAACTAGGGTGTTTTCAGCAAACATTATTAAAAATATGATCTAAGCAAAGCAGTTGGTTACCTAGCAAATGTATGTGAGGAAGCATGTTGCTGAAAGTATGCATAAGCATCAAAGTAAGTATGTATTTTTCAAGTACTGTGGTCCTTTATAAAGGCTAAGTATAACTAAAAATATTCCTGTTAGCCAGCTAAAATTTTTACTGATTTATGTTTTCTCACCTGTAAGATGATAGAAGGAGAACCAAGCAGCACATTCAACAACAGTTTCTAAATTCAGATGTTTTTATTGTGTAGATTCGGCTAAACTGGACTCAAGTATTGCCCAAAGCTTTCTATGGATGATTAATGTTGTGGGTTTTTTCCTGTCATTAAAACTTGAATCATTGTGAGACATCTAAGAGGGCATGAAAAAAGAATGTGCTGAGAATCAAAAGGCTTGCAGGGACATCCGTGTAATTATAGGCTTATTTGTGATGTTACCTTCACAGTGAATAAGTGGTATGGTTAACATAGACTTGATGAGGGAGCTGCTACTGCTAATCAGCATAGTCTTATGGAATATAACTTTGTACAGTCAATCTTGATATTAAGATGACAGTGTCTTCTAAGTGGTCTTCTTTAGGGTCTTTGTAGTGCAGTATCAGTAAATGAACAAGATAGAAGTAATAGGACAGAGTATGCGAGCTAAGGACTGTTCACTGTCAGGGATCAAAGTGTAATTGTAAATGGGCGATTCATTGCTGAGTCTCGTTCAAGCAGTTTGTCCCTGATCCTGTGCCACCTCCCATGATTGGTGATCTGGAGGAAAATCTAGAGCTGATATTGATGTTGATGACTCCTCATGGAGTGTTAAATAATAAAAAGGACTCAATAACGTGTGATCTGAGTAGCTTATAAACTGGGTGCAAGCAATCGTGCATTTTTAATGTGACTAAACATGAAGTTATATATTTTGGAACAAAGAATGTAGGCTGTTCTTGTAGACTGCATAAACTCTATCGGTGGTAGTGTTGGCACTGTAAAGAACTCAGTGGGTAGTCAGTTGAACATGAGCGCACAGTAAAACATATGATCAAAAGGGCTAATGCAGCTATTGGATGCATGGTGAAATTATTGGAAGCCTGGTATCAGTGGTTCAGGGAAGAATTTTGATTTGAAAGGATTCTGAAAATATGTGAGTTCTTAAATACCTTGTGAGGCATGAAAAATTTAAAGGTTAAGTGATGACTTGATCAGTCTGTAAAGATCTATGCGGGAAACGGCAATATGATGATCTTTAGTCAGCAGGCAAATTTGTGACAAAATATAATAGCTGGAAGCTGAAACTAAATAAATCTCATCTAGAAAATCAGTACACATGGCTTACCATGTGAGGTTTGTGTTGCATTATCTATTTTGGGGAAATATTTAAATAAAAAGCTGTGTGGCTTTCTGAAAAAGACTATTTGATTCGGATAGGAGTTAAGTTCAGAAAGTCTGTAGCCTGTGCCTTTCAGAAAGACAGGCTGTGGTTGATCGCTTCAGAAGACATGAATTAATGGTTCACTCATGACAACATATGAAATATATGCCTTTGGAATAAGGCATGTATAAGCTAAATTAGATGAATTTCTAGCAAAATGCAATCCATGTTTCCAAAATAATGCATTTTATGGAGGAATAGTACTCAAACTAACATCTGGTGTGGGGGGTTTTTTTTGTTTGTTTGTCTTTGTTTTGTTTCAGATAATGTAGACACATTTTTGGAAAGCTTTGTGAATGAGAATCCAGCTAATAATTTGAGGTCATAATAGAGTAATGAATAGATTAAGGAAAAATGTTTTGTAATCTTGTTCCTTTAAGATACTTCATTACTTCAAAGAATAAAATTATTGGAAAATAGTGCACTTTATTCAAAAGTCTGAACTAAATAATTTGGTTTTGGGTGGCTGAATATAGGCATATTAATATTGCTTCTGACTTAATTGACACTTTTTCTCAAGAGAAATGAAAATCTGTGTGAAAACTGCAGGGTTAGAAAAATGCTTTGGGGGGCCTAAATTTTAAGGGTAGAACTTGAACAGAACTGCTTTCTCTTAAGGTTTGAGCATTGCAGTCTTATTTGTCCTGCACTTTCAAAATATGCCCTATTATTATAAGAGAAAATAGGTTTGCAAAATATAATAGTGAAATCAGTACTTTATAATTCATCTCAACAAGGGAGTAAAATTTAAGACTGATGGTTAGTCTGTCACTTCTTGATGCTCTGGAGTGCTTAATCCACCAGCCTTAACATTCTTAATATAGTTTTTTTAACTTGCTAGGCTCATAGAAAGCATAATCTAGGACTGTGAGCCATCCAGCTGTGTGCAAGGTTTATGTGGCAGCAAGGACAGCTATAGAATCCTGTTCCCTTCAATGTGCTACTGTGCTAAGGACTTGTGGCAAAACTATCTAAGGTATTTGTATTAAACAGTTATACAGGTTATCTTTCTAGTTTTGAGGATATCAGCCCCAATTTTCGAAACCTCTGGCAAGTTGTACTATTGTTTTCTCACCTCTTTTTTCTTCAGTGTTCTGAGATGGGCAATGTAACAGAGCTCTGAATAAACAGAAGGGAGAGATGCAGAAAATGAGGACTAAAAACGTAATCCAGATGATCCCCACTATGAATCTAAAGAGCCTGATGGGATGAAATTGTTTAATCTTAAAGCTGGCTATAACTAATGATACAAACAGTCCTGTTTGTCAAAGCTATTATGGAAGTCATTGAGATGCTTTTTATTTAAGTATCTGATTAAGACAGAAGACAACTTTTGGGAATCAAATGTTGACTACAGGGTGACTAAGGTTCAAAGAAATAGTCTCTGAATTAACGTTTGCTTTAGTAAGTATTGCTGTTATGTATTTCCCATTTAATTTTTCATTGCTTATTAGCTTCCCACGTGTAGCTTCTCTATAGTGCTGTAGTTTTTGTTTGTTGTTGTTGGAAGACTTTCATTCTAATTTTGTTGCACTAAGTGCTTTCTCTGAAGTTGTGGTGAAGAATTTTTTGGCTTAAACTTGCCTCTTATAATTTGTTCTGGATTTCTCCATGCCTGTTCTAGAGTCTCATTTGATAGTTCCTTGTTTGTTCATTCTGTTTAGCCGATGTTAGATTCAAAATCCTTTCTGCCCTACTGCATTAATGAACAAAATGCATCTGTGCCTTGATTCTGTTTTCATGACTTTTGAGTCTTTGAAAATCTTGAACCTTTTTGAAAAGTTTCCCACAGATGACAAGTTATTGTGTAGATGCTGAAGATTAAGATTTTTTCTAATATTGTGTGCTGGGAGGATGCATTTATGGGTCATGAATTGAAGTTCTGCTTGCCTCAGTGTTTTTAAGCACATGAAGCATCCCTGCAAGACTCCCTTCCTTATCCCTATAATGATAGCAGAACGTATAACCTGTCTTCCAGTGCAGGAAGAATTTTTTTTCTCCTCTTGTAAATTGGGTTTCTGCAATTGAACATTTTATAGAGTGGGACAGGCCTGCACAGTACGTGACACTAAAGCAATTAGGCCTGTTATCACCAGTCATAGCTCGTGAAAAAGCTGCCATGCATCTTCTACTTTATGGTAACTGCAAACATACCTGCTCTTAATTGCAACCTGGTACTGATAAATCAAGATCTCTTTATTTAGCTTTTTATTTGCACCATCATATAAAAACCTTGGGAGAAGCTGAGATGGACTGGGAGGAAGTGTTCTTGGAATCTAGAAAAATGGGTTGCAATCAAGGTCGTGATTTTCAGAAATTTGTCTACTAGTCTCTTGTAAGGTACCTAAGGTAGAGTGGTCTTAAACAGTGGTGTTTTTAAGTGTGTGGGTTTTCTGTTTTTTTTTTGTTTGTTTGTTTGTTTTTTCCTTCTGAGAAGGCAGCTTGCAAACATTGCTGAAAAGGAAAACTTGGTGGCCTTCTGTGCAGAAGGTCTGACTAAATTCTCTTGAACTTCTCCAGCACACAAATGATGCTCTCTAAATACCTTCAGATGTTAATTTTAGTGGACTTCAAAGTCATGCAGAGCTTGATCAGACCCTGTCTTTTAATTAAGTCACTAAGCACTAAAGAAATGAAACTCATGCTCAGATACATCCCTAGAACTTTTAAGGACAGCTGTCCTCTGCAATTGTTGTCTGATCCTTTCTGCTCTGAGAGCAGAAACTAATGGCTAGATTCAGGTTCAGTAAGTGTTTGGGCTTGATTCTTTTGAATTTGAACTTCTGAAGCTGATTTTTTTTTAATAGGTGGAGGGACTTCCCAAGAAGAAATTTTTTCTACCTCTTTGAAACTTTGATTTTTGTGTAATGGCTCTCTTTGAAAATGGAGGAGGAATTGCTGGTATATAAATAAAGGCAACCAGTATCCTTGTATGGAGATCATGTATTTGGGTAGTTTGACAGAAGAGGTGGGGTTTGAATGTAAATCTACCTAAAGATTAACTCTTTGCTCCTTGAAAAATACCTTTGGCAACTGAAGACTTGCAGGATTTTTTTTATTGTTTCCTTCCTGAAATGGAACAGAATTACTAAGAAATGTATTACAGCTGAGAGGACCTGCTGAAATGCAAAATTATGTGGTTAAGAATTTCAGAGCTTCAGAGCAGAATTTCACCAAAACTGCCATGCCGAGCTGAAGGAAAATCCTGTAGTACTCCCCAGTTTAAGCAGAGGGAAAGAATACTTTCTAAGGGCCTTTTTATTGGAGATTTTGCAGCCTAAGTAAAGCAGGGCTGCTGGACTGTGCCTTTACAAGATCTTGGCAGATGCATGTCCTAGCCTGACAGGTAGCTGTGTGGGAATTTGGAGCTAGGCTATCCAAGGCGCATACTTTCTACCTGAAATTGGAGCAAAGGAGAACAAAGCGTGCTAATTCTGCTATGGAGAAAAGACTCCGTATAGTGAATCGGTGCTGAAAGAACCTGGCTACAGTTGTACTTTTTCTTGCTGCTGTTTGACTCTTCTATTAATAAATAAATAAATAAATGTTTGAGGCAGACAGCTTTTTATCATACTTCTTGTAGGGTGGCTTCCATGGCTTATCTTGGAGCGAACAAAAGGCATATAAAGATTGTGATGGTTGTTCCGGTAGAATAGGGGGTGGGGTGTAGGGAGGGTTGTGTGAGCCCCCACAAAACCCTAAAACAGGAGGAAATTCACTGGCTCAGGTAACTGAAATTGTGTGAGCAGAAATTCTCCTTCAGTGTCTAAAGAACTGATTCCTCCGTCTGGAATGCTGGTGCTCTCCTGCCTTTCTAATCAGAAGTTTCTTTCTTTTCTTGATGACTTCTTTGTAACAGCAGGCCTTTTCTGAACAACCTCCCTTTATTCCTTCAACTTTCATATTTCCATTTTCACTCTACTGCTTCTCACATCTTGATTTTTATCTATTATGATACCTAACCTACTTTTCAACTATTCCTCCAATGCATTGAGACTCTTTTAACAGCCTACAGACATTTTAAAAAGAATCATTTTAAAAATGCTGTAGCATAATATTTATTTATCCTTCTCCAAAGGGGAAAAAGAACCTTAGAGGAGTTTATCCGGATAGAAACAGTAATCTGCTGTGTTGCTTTTACTCTATTTGTGCTCAGCAGACTTGACTTGTTATCAAGCATTTGATGACCTATGGATGTGAAGATGTGATGTATCAGGAGTTGGTGAACTACATTTAGGTTGTCACCAAGTGTAGTACATTTTACCTCTAAAGGTGTGCATGCTTTTGTCTAGCATAGGCTTGCTGGAAAAGGGATGTTTTTAGTCCAAAAATGGAGGCTGTGCTGTCTCATTCTCAAAAGGCTATTGCCGTACCCGCTTATGAACTTAGCGAAAGGTGAATTCATATTAAATATTGATTCTGGGAGACTTTACAGTAACAGATTAAATGTCCCCCGAAACTTGCATGGATTTGAATGTCTATAAAAGCAAATGAGATGTGTGACAAGGGACAGTTAGCAATACCCTTTTCAGATGCGGTGTTTGTGTGCAGAAATCCGACAAGCTGGCAGGACTAGAAATAGCTCCGCAGATGGTACTTGGCAGCGTAGCGAGCAGCTCTCCTCTCGCACGCTCCTCGCCCTGCCTGTCAGTCGCGGTACCCAATGGCTGCCTAGAGATGGGGGAACGGCAAGTATGAATTCAGCTCACAGGAGGCTGCGAGGTCAGACGTCAGGACTGCACTACGCATGGCTGAGTCAGTGACTGAGAGAAAATGAATTGAATTAATATCTAGAGGGGTTTGCGTCTTTGAACACTTAATGGACTGTATAGCTACAATCCTCTTATCCTTGAGGGGGAAGATGATAGAGGAAAAAGTAAGGCTGGCTGATGGTGCAGTGAACTACTGATGAGATGATGGAAATATCAAATATGCTGAACTTAAGTAATGCCAAAGGATGCTGATCTGGCTTCCAAAGCTGCCTTCTTGGAAGGAACAGAATTCCTTTGTGCTCTGATTTCAAAATTATTTCCATGCTTTTGTGTTTCTTCCCTGATAGATACAAGAGGAAGGTGCGTATCTGTTAACAGGAATAATCTGTGGACAGTATTTAGGAGAAGAATGAGTAAAAGGAGAAGTACTGTCCTTTGTGTATCCTGGTCAATTGAAATGTCCGCTGACAAAGAGCAGGCTTCAGGGGGAGGAAGAAGGGCATAAGCATTCTCATTGTGTTAAGTCATAGTAGCATGAGCGGAGTGGATTTTTTTTTTTTTTTTTTTTAAGCCTCACAGAAATGCTGCTGTAACTTAGTGTGTATCTTTAAGGTTCTATGTCCCTTTTATGCAAGTGCTGATTATGTGAATGCAAGTGTCCTAGGAAAGGACTGGATCTAAGTTTGTATGTTAAGAGGAGTTAGTTAATAAAAGTTTAGAAGGTAAGGGGGGAAAAATGAATGAAAGTCTGTGTTAATATTTCATTGCTGTGTCCCTTGCATTTAGCTACGGTTTTATGGGTTTTTTTTTTCCCTGACAATAAGTGTATTGGTTTACCACCATAATTCTGTGCAGATAAGAGGCAGTTTTGTAAAACAAGTATGTTAATTGGCAGTGTTAAGTAAGATGTACATGAACTTTATGTATTGGAATACATGACAATTGTTTTGGTGGCAGAATTAATTCAGTTTAATGACTTCTTTTAATCATTAGTAATATATTCAAAGCAATATGTTGTTTTGTATAAAGACAAAGGGAAACCCTCAACAGATGACTCAAAAGCATCATTAAATTGCTTTTATGGTGTTTCTTCTTTAAAAAAAAAAAAAAAAACCCTCTTGCCTGACTGCAGAAATACAAAGCATACCAGTATGACAAGCCTGCCATTTTGATGGTACTCTTCCTCCTTTACTTTATAGTAAGCAGTTTTGCTTAAATAAAGCTTTGAGCTTATTTGGTTTTGCTTGTGTGACAGATGCTTTTAAAGAAAATGCCTCTTTTCTCTTTTTGCAAAAGCAGAGCTTCCTTTAGCAGCAGTTGAGGAAGAAAATAAATTCTGTCACTTACTGACCCTAAAGGTCTTGCATGGGTGCAGTGATAGTGTGCCAGTGTTCCTCTGGAGCCAGGAAAGAACAATATATTGAATTTATGGAGATTGTCTAAATACACCACTATTCATCTTTTTTCCTATAGGGAAAAAAGAGGATAAAGCAAGACACTCTTCTCTCTTTATAAACTTTTGAGTGTTAGCTAGTCTACCTTTTTATTTATTTTATTTTATTTTTTGGTCCAGCTTTAGTGAATGAGAAAGTGAGAGTGTGGATTTAAAATGTTTTTTTGCTTTTATAGTTCTAAATTAAACACAATGTTAAGCGCCCAGGAGAAGAATTTTGCTTATATGCTGCTTTTGTGTCTCAGTCATTGCCTATACCTTCACCAGTGCAATTTATAGCTGTTAATCATCAACTGGGAAATTAATTCAAAGCTCCAAATTGCAAATACTTCTTTTTAGAGTGAGTTAGTGATCGGAAACTATAATGACTTTTTTGGAGGCTTAAAGTAATGCGATGTGCTGAGAGCATCATTGATTGTTGTAGGCTGAAGTTACAGATTAATATAGTGCGACAGCCAGGTGCCGTGGAAGACCAGTGGCTTCCTGGCACTTTTAACTATCAGTAGTTTGCTGCTGTTTGAAAAAACACTGCTGTTTTATCTGGTCTGCGTAACGCTTTTGTAAGCCCTAGCACTTACTGACAGTTTCCCTGTTTTTGCAAGTAGGGCTGCTGTGCTTTTGTCGGGCACTTTGTCATCAGGGTAGGTGAGTTGCATTGACACAACTGCAGAACTCCCTGGGGGAGGCCAGTTTGGCTTATCCGCATCATTTTGGATCGTTTTGTAGTTAAGTCCCAATTTGGACAAAAGTTAAGCCTTGATGAACAAAATGCACTACAAAGTCTTTGCTAATAGCTTAAGAAATCATTAATTTAAACCTATGTTATAGGAGAGGGAGTGAATATTTTGGTCTAAGCTATTAATGAGTGAAATTAAATGACTCATAATAAGGCTTAGATTAGTGGTGTAAAGCAAAGGGTTTCTGCATTTCCTTCACCCCCCCCCTCCCCCCCCAAAAAAAACTTTGTTAGGAGGAAAAAAAGATATTATTAACAAGTACCTCTATCAAAAATTTAAATTCATTAAGTAGTTCTGGTGTCTTCATTTTCTCTGAACACTTGCAACTTTTTCTGAAGCCTCTTTACAGTAAAATCCAAGTCATAGCTCTTCTTTCATATGTAATATTGGCCACAGGTGTAGGATTGAGGCTCCTTTTCAGACCAACTTATACAGTAGCCCAGTAACACAGTTTTCAGAGTCAAATATTGCAGGGTAATGCCAGTAAATGTTTCTATTGACCTGCTAGGTCCCACCTCTCTTTGTATTTTCTCTTTGTTCAGGTTTAAACCCTTTTCAGTTTTAGTTGTCTTGCTTATTGTAAAACAGAGTTGCATTTCAGTAGTGGTATTTCGTCTGAGTACATATGCTACAGAACAAATGGAACTTCAGATTTGGTCAGGTATATATCCAACGGTTCAAAGAAATGCATTTACATTTTTTGTGCTTTGTGATTCAACAATGATGAGACTTAAGATTGACATTTTAAATGGCTGTAATTAAAATGAGGGAAGATTCGTGATTCAGATGGTGCTGTCTCAAGCCAGACTGCTTGAATTCTCAGATATCTTGCATTTTGTGTGTTGTTTTTCTGGCTAATAGGTAATGTGCCTATCTCGCAGCATTAACCTGTAGGAAGGTACAATGTAGAAGTAGAACAAATGAATGGTGTCTCCAGTTGCAATTTGAACAGCTCCTCTTTCAAATTATTTACTAATTTAGCTTCAGAAACAAATTGATTTTAATATTTAAAGTTCCTGTCCTCCTCCACCTGGAGGTCTCTGCCTCCTTAGCAGTGCTGCATGCTGAGCTACTAGTTCACGTGGCCCCGCTCCAAGGGGCTGGCTGCAGCTGGCCAGAGAAGGAAAGGTATTCTGCACGCGCCTATGCCCTCTTGTCCCCCACCTTGGTTGCTCCTTGTCCTTACCAAGGCAAAAGTAGCCCAGTTCCCATAGTGGGAAAAAGTAGCTGGAACATTAAGAGCTAAACACGCCTGGCATCTCTTCCGAAATGACTAAGGCTGATGCCAGCTGAGTCAGTGCAACTTCCTGTAGCACCTGTTTTTCTCTACTCCTATGAAGAGATTATTAACCAGGGCTCGCCCTCCTTCAGTGTGAACTCTGAATCACTGCTTAGAAGGTAATGTGGCTTTAGATAGTCTTCTGGTATCGAGAGTTGCATTTTAATTGGCTTCTTCTCCGTTAAAGGGTAATTCACGTCTGCTCTGCCAAAATATGTGATATGCTTGCAAATCCTTACAGAAGTTCCATTTCATTTTTTAGTACATTTTCTTTATTTAAAGAAACTAGAGTGCTTTGGTTATTGAGAAATAGGGAATCATAATTTTGATACTATGAAATAGGGCACCTGCAAAAACCATGGTTTCTCACTGCGTGGTTAAAAATATTACCTGGGGGTAGGATCAAAATGCTTCATTGACAGAGACCCGATCATGTGGTTTTATTAGGGTTTGCTGAGATAATTTGTCTCCAGACTGCTAGGTATGTGTTTGAGTACTCCTTTTTCCCCTCTCCTTGTGGGATGGTTATACCATGATGTGCAAATATAAAACAGTTAAGGGCAGATGAGATAGGATTTTTTTTTTTTTAAGTTTGTGACCTTTTTTTTTTTCTTAAGTTTAGCTGTTAGTATCATCTCTCTGATTATACTGGATGATATGCAGATGATGACTATCATCTGTAAGCAGGGCTCAAACTTTGGTTGCAAGTTAAGTTTTAATCATAGGCTGCAAACCATCACTTCCTCTAGTTCGTGGGCACATTTCATACCTATTAACATGGTTATCTTCTGTATGCATCAGTATATATATGTAAGAAAAGGTCAAAGTTTTTTCTGAATTGTTGATGTTCATGAAAGGGATGTTGAGGATCTCAATCTGGCAAATTTTTGTGGGTTTCGTTTTCATAATACAGAACATATCTCTTTATAATAGAGAAGTAAAACAAGTAAAGAGACATGTTAGCCATGCTGAAGTGTTACATATCTTTATACATTCAAAATAGCATTGGATGTTTTGTGGAGTATACTATTGCCTTTTAATGAGACTGGTTTAATTCTTGGACTGTAAGTCTGAGCACTTCCAGCCATAGGCAAGGCTTCTTGCAGTTGTTTTACTTTATTCAATAGATCTCTGGCTGACTTCACATCTAGAAGATGCATGTCTTATTGCAGCATACTTTCAGCTTGGCAGGAAACAGTATTGCAGTAGATTCTCTCTGCACCAAAATTCTGCTTTATCAGTTGTGAGCCTCTTCCCTCACCCAGCTGGGGTGGGCAGAAACTTGCATCCCTTAGCTGAGAGGCATATTTCTTATCCTTTGCGTGCTAATATCCATTTTGTGCCAATTTTAGCACCAATGTAAACTGTATCATAAGGTCTATAATAGCCTGTTTTGTTCTGATTTAAACTCCTCCTCTTGTATCAGTCACTGATACCTGAAGCTGAAACAGTGAAGCTAAAACATGTCATACTAGATGTTCACTTCTTAGAATAGCCTTGATTTAAAAAAAATTTTTTTTTTTCTTCTGAGCAAAACAGAGGACATTCTGTGCAACTTGCTTGTACAGTTCATGCTCTTAAAATTTGCTGTGCTGTTCCTATCTAGGCCATTATTCTTACATCTTTGTGCTCTTGAATCATATAGTATTCCTAGCAGACATTTTTAAGGTCTCTTGGGTAAGTTGTTGGATTCACAAGCTGTAAGCAAGTGGGTCATTGTGGCCCTGTTTCTTGGTCACAAACAAGTGGGAAATAATGATCCTTCTGTACCTGTCAGATCTTGTAGGTGTCCACACTTCCGTCTCAGTAATCTAGTACTTGGGGTTTTAAAAATGTTCTTTAGTTAACCTTTTACCTTGTAAATGAGGAGTGTTGTCATGCCTGTGCTCAAAAGGCAAGTAGCAAAGGACCTGATGTGGGAATTCCATGGGGATTCAAGCAGACAAATGCGTCTATGCTGTCCTCAGATACCTATTTTGAACAGTATAAAGACATAAGTATTTTTGCTCAAATTCGTTACTATAGCTTTTGAAGTTGATATTTAATTTTTAGTTTCTGAAAGTGCTGGACCTTGAACTAAGATGTCTTGTTGGTAGGTTTAATAATTAATTCCAAAATAAAATCAGTATCTTAAATTAAGAAATATAACATGACTTAATCTAAAAATGTCTAAAACTGTTGCATTAAATTTTGCTGGTTTAGAACAAATGACCAGCTTGTTACTGACAGTGTTGTAGGTCATAGCTTTAATGGTATAGCTAATATGTTTGCTCTCTGGGTTGTGATCTCTTACTATTGGCTCTTCTAAGAGGAACTGGAAATTAAAAAAAGAATGCACAGATGCAGACTCGACTGGTGCATCTCGATGCATTAACAAGCTTAAGGCTGACCTTTTTAAAGGGCAAGTTGCAATAAAAGCCAAGTGAGTACTGGAAGCCTATACTCTGAGAAAACCTGTTTTGGAAAACCTTTATTGGAAAAAATGACCCCTATCCCTTAATTTCTGGGTTTGATTAGAACACTTAACATCACATTAAGAGTCAGAGTAAAATGCTCGGTTGTATTTGGCTTACTGGTTCTGGAAGGGATTTCTGTGAATTCAGGTTCATGGGCAGGCTGATTAAGCAATGTTTCTGTAGATCACACAGAAATAAACAGGTATTTCTTGCTATCTAGCTATTTAATGTTCCAAATCATAGTTCATGTTTGTTAATATAAACATAAATAAAATAAAGAAAATGGAGGTGGATAATGTTCATCTTCAAACCATGTATGTGGAGCATAAATTGTAAATGCCTTTAAAATTTAAATGTACAATGTTTATGAAACTTTGAAATGCTGAACACTTATTTCTCTTTTTAGTACCTCATCTCGTATTGCTAAAGGACTAGACTGTACAAAAATGAGCCTTCATGGTGCTAGTGGTGGACATGAGAGATCGAGGGACAGACGAAGATCAAGTGACAGATCTCGTGACTCATCCCATGAAAGAGCAGAATCTCAGCTCACTCCATGCATCAGGAATGTTACTTCACCAACAAGACAATATCACTCTGGTGTGTTCAGAGTCTATAGCCTTTCAGGATTAAAAACTTACTATTTTGTTAAAAGGATAAAGTAAAAAGCATTCTTTTTGTTGATGGTGCAGGATACAGACTTCTAATGTGCTCTCTGACCTGGGAGTAACCTTTTTTGCCAGGTCGTCAATTTTTTTTCCTTCAGTCCGTAGGCTGTACTCTCATGTGATGTTCTTATTTCATTCAAATCACAAGAGCAATTAAATTCTTCTGAGAACAGAATTGACTAAATACTTCCCCTTACTTGACAGCGTTTAGTTTATATAGAAATACAGATCTAGAAAAAAAGCTTTTTTTTTTTTTTTTTTTTTTTTAAGCAAAAACTTGGGCAGTCGCTTTGACCTACAGCACTAAACACAGGATCTTTGATGCATAGCTCCTATATTATGCTGAGCCACTTTTTCAAAAATGGAATGCTAAGTTATTCTTGTAATGGCTTTGGGAAGACAAGGTGGCTTTGTCTAAGTAGTAGAAACTTTGGGATGTCCTATACAATTGTTAATTTTGTAGGGTTTTTTATTATTGTTATTAATAGAATATCTTTAATTGAGTTTGTCTGTAATTTATCAAGTTGCCACGTCTTGTTTCTGGAAAGAAATAAGTTGCGCAGAACTCATGTAAATCTTAATTTTGTTTCACATTTTTCTCCCTTCACCTCCTCCCCTACAAGATCGAGAAAAAGATCACAGTTCATCTCGACCAAGCAGCCCTCGTCCTCAGAAGACTTCCCCGAATGGTTCCGCTGTCAGCATGGGGAACAGCAGCAGAAACAGTAGCCAGTCAAGTTCAGATGGGAGCTGCAAGGCTGGTGGGGAAATGGTATTTGTGTATGAAAATGGAAAAGAGGGAGCTCGGAATGTGAGAACATCTGAACGAGTAACACTCATAGTGGACAACACTAGATTTGTTGTAGATCCTTCTATCTTTACTGCACAGCCTAATACAATGTTGGGCAGGTTTGTATCTTTTTTTTTAATCTCTGACTGTAGAAGAGAGTCATAAACACTTCATTTAAGAACTGTATTTAAATAGCTGTTGAACTTATCTTACTACAGCTGATCTGTTAATGTTTAATATTATCACTTTATAAAGGTCTTTAAAGTAAAAATCAGATACAAGTTCTTCTCTGTATTTGGCAGAGATGCCAGTAGATATCTATTACCTAGAGGCAAAAGAGTTCCTAAATAAATGAACATTTCGTGACATATTCGTTTCCTTCTATCTTTTTGAGCATTGCTTCTGTATTCAGTCTTCCCCATGCTATCTCCTGTTTTTAAAGCTAGCTGCTTTGTAAAACGGAGTAGTGAGTATAGCTAGTCTCTTTCAAACTAGCAAGGAGGAGAACCTTGAAGGAACTTTTTATTTTTGCATAATGGGCCTACCCTAACAACATTCAAGCTCAGCAAATTTGTCTTCTGAAATGCCTTTTGAACAAGGGAATGTCAAATGGAAGTGTGAAGCTATGTGGTGAAATAGTCTCCTTTTTCATGTTCACCCTCAGAGTAAGTGGTGCTGGGTAACGCACTAGATTTCTTTGTGTTGCTGAGTTATTCTGCCCTTGGGGATTGGTCCAAAGAACAACTTTATTTTATCTTCTGCTAATCCAAAAGTAGGTTAATAAAAATATGGAAATATTGCTCTAAAGTGCAAGTTATTTATAAACCCACTCTTCCCCAGTGCCAGTTCACAGGACACTGAGCAAGAACTGCTTAACTAGCATGTACTAGGAGGTAAAAGTAGCTCTAGTAGGAATGTATTGTTTGCCTTAAGCCTGTACCCTATTAGACTGCCACTTTCATAAATATTATATTCTTTCTTGGCTTAAAGTGGACAGAAAACTCGTCAAATCAGCAAGTGGAAAAAGTGAATTTGTTCTCCACTGTAAATGTGCACAGTACTCTGGCTGTATCTTTTTTTGGGTGGTGTGTATGAAAGCAAAGTTTTGCCATTGGGCAGGTTTGTGAAATAAAACATAAAGAGTAGATGGCAATATTTTGTAAGCATAGGGTGTAGTTGAGATACATTTCGAAGCTGTTCTTTTTTTTTCCTGGCAGTCTAACGGGATATTGTAGATACGATTTGAGACATGAAGAAAAGTTTAAGTTAAATCTGTTGTCTCCTTAGCCTAAATTTCCATGTGTCCTAACTGGAAAAAATAGGCTGCACATGCTGTGCTTATTTATGAGCATCTTCTATCAGAATGATATTTTAACTTTGAAATTAACTAAATTTTTTAAACTAAATTAAGTTTAGATGAGTTGTATCTATTTGAACACTTAAGCTGTGTTTCTCAAATTACCTCAAGTGTTTTTTAAATAATCAGAATTTCACAGAAGAAATTGTTTTTGTGCTGCATCCACCACACGAGTGCCAAAGGAAGTGTCTTCTGGGCTCCCGCCCAACTTCAGCACTGGCAGGAAATGGCCTGGTCTAACTCTTGTTTTGATCAAATAATATTGGTAGGTGAAGGCTGAAGAATAAAACTAGTCTTTCCTCAGTTACATTACCTTGCTTCCTATTTCCTAGTGGTGTTGCTAAACATTAACTGAACACTGTGCATACGTACGAGATGGGATAGGCTTTCCTTTCCTCTACCATTTCAGAACAACTTCTGACATTTTACTTCTCAGCTTTACAAAAAAATCATAATAAGGAATTCTAACTAAATTACTTATTTTCTTGGATAGGATGTTTGGATCAGGCAGAGAACATAACTTTACGCGTCCTAATGAAAAAGGAGAGTATGAAGTTGCTGAAGGAATTGGGTCCACTGTGTTTCGTGCTATTCTGGTGAGTTTTTATGGAGGAAAAAAGGTAGGGGGAAGTACTATTAGACCAAATACTATAGGTATTAAAAAATATGTAACTTCTTGCTTTAGCCTTACTTACATATCTGGACTTTGTGGATGGAATAAATACTGTTCTTTTGTACTGTTCTTTGAAGGAAGAAAAAAAAAACAACTTAGTATGAAAACACTCCTAGGTTTGTGGGTTTTTTTTTTAAGATGCGCATATGTTAGCCATAGAGACAGAACAGATGAAAATTTTGCTTCCCTGAAATCTGTTCACCTTCTCCTGTACATCTGCACACCCACCTAGTTCAGATGTGTTCGTCCTCTCTTGTACTGAAATTAGGTGAAGTACAGTACTTTAACTTACAGCAGGGAACAGGAGAAAAGCGAATTTCAGTCTGAGAAGAACATGGCCCCTTATACATTTCATATTTGCACAAAGAAGTAGAGCTGCTCTACTTTGTCGACAGAACCAGAATAACAAAAGCTGGGTGATGTACAGATAAAAGATAGTATACATGCACAAAAATGATCAATACTAATAGCTGTCATTTAAATAGCAATTTTAACCAGAGCTCACTGCTCTGAAAGCAGCTACTTCAGAAACTTGTTTGAGAACAATAATATTCAAAAAGTTTAACACATACTTTGCTCTCTTAGGTTTTAGGGGAGCTGATTGTGGAGAGAGTCTTATAAACAATTAAATGTTTGTCAGTGAATATTTTAGAGTGCATTGTGCTTCTTGTTTACGGCATTACTGTAGGATTACTACAAGACTGGAGTGATACGCTGTCCTGATGGGATATCTATTCCTGAACTGAGAGAAGCATGTGACTATCTCTGTATCTCCTTTGAGTATAGTACTATTAAATGCAGAGATCTCAGTAAGTATGGAATTTCTTAAAGTATGTGAAAGATAGTATTTGAGATAATGAAATGAAACAGCAGGAGCATGCATTTCCCTGCTGTACTCAGCTCTGAAGAATACTTAAAATCTATTGATGTATTTGCAGTACAGATACCACGAACATTAAGTGGTATTTTTGCAGAAGAGGGGGAGGATAATTTATTCTACTCACTTAAGAGAAATAAGCTATGTTGCTAGCAAAAGCAGTACAGCTGTGCTGGTGCGTCACTTCCAAGTGTGTAGCATCTCTCCAACTCTTTCCTTCCCTGAACGCAGCCAAAGCTTTTGCCAGAGTTTTAAAATGACCTGGCCTATGTCTCGGATCCTGTTGTCTCCTGACTTTTGTGCAGTTCAGTGCGGTGCCTGCCTAGCAAGCCAATCTGTGCGAGTCCAGCTGTGAGCTTGGTGCAGGGGCCAGTGTGTGCCTCTACCAGCCGGGCTGTGATGTGCTGTTGCCTCGTAGTGTGTCGCCTGCTGAGTCACGCTGTCTGTTCGCTTTGTCCTTAGCAGAAGGTTTTAGCAGCTGATACTGTGAAGGTTTTGAGAGGCTTTGTTTTTAAGCTGCTGCTTTCTTTTAGGAAGCTTGAGAGGAGTCTGGCACACAATTACCAAATGTTTAGCAGTGGTAAAACATTCAGGAGATCTACTCAGTGTTGCTGAAGTCACTACACTGTCTACCCAACAGAATGTTAGTATCTGCAGGACAGTCCTATCAGTTTGAACTGCTGATGTGGTTCTGGTAAACATCTGAAAAAGTTCTGGTCTTATGCAAACTAATAAGCTAAAAATATATTTACAGCTGTCTGCTGTAAATAATACAAAATAAAGAGAACTGCTGTGTTTCTTTTGCTTTCATTTCTTTACCAGATTTCAAATATGCCTATGCTTCTAAACTTTATTTCAGGTGCTCTCATGCATGAATTGTCAAATGATGGTGCTCGCAAACAGTTTGAGTTCTACCTAGAAGAAATGATTCTCCCATTGATGGTAGCCAGTGCTCAAAGTGGTGAAAGAGAATGCCATATTGTTGTGCTGACAGATGATGATGTGGTTGACTGGGATGAAGAGTATCCTCCACAAATGGGAGAGGAATATTCACAAAGTAAGCTTATTTTCATGGTTTTCACTGAGCCACACTATGGCAAAGGTAGTAGTAAACATGCTGCTTTAACTTATTCATGAGCACTGTTAGTGAAGTCTTTACAACATCCCTAATACTTCACAAAACCTTAGTTTTGGTAGTTTGCTTAATCTTTTGCTTCATTTAAGCATCTGTTGCATGTTACATTCAAATCTTAGGTTGAAAAGAGGAACTAATCTTTATTTTTAAGGCATTGTTAGTCAATGGAGGGGAGAGGAAGGAAATACTTTCTGAAAGAGCTTGACAAGAAAAGTTGGATAGGAGTCCTGTTTACTGCGGGAGAGCAACCAGAGCTTTGAAACAGAACATGAGTGTCTGCTAATATTTTGGAAGTGTAATAGCTTGGTCTATAGATGAGTTAAAGTACCTGTTAATGGAGTGCCCTTCCCTGAACATGTGTTATCCTTGTAGCTGGAAACGTCTCTCCAATGTGAAAACTTGAATTTCAGGATTTTGAGGGGGGAGGTGGGAGCTTGAGATGCTCTTTGTACTCCAGTAGCATAAAATCCTCTTAAAAGTTTCCCGGGGGAGATGGGGCAGGGGTTCTGCTAGATTTTTGAAGGATTCTAACCTACAGTTATACAGCTGTCCCTCTGAGCGGAGAGATGTAAATACAGATCAAATGTGGCTGTTCTAACATGGTGTAACACAGCTGGCTCAGGTTTCTCAGACCTTCATGTCTCAAATGTGAATTAAAAATTCCTCATACCCTAAGTAATTAGCCAGGCACATACTTGCCTTTTTAAGTTTAATACTTTTCTTACAAGATTAATGGCCCCAATCCCTTCCTTTCAGGTGCTATCTCAACTAAATTTCATAGGATTCCCTCTTGCTCTGCTTCATGTGTCTGGGTTTTCTGAAACTGATTTGTCCAGGAACTCAGATCTCTCTTAAGCAGTGCTAGGCAGAACGGGGAGGTTTCTGAGTGTCTGCAGAAATTCAGTCGGGGGAGTTGAGGGGTGTGTGTGTGTGTGTGTGTGTGTGTGTGTGTGGAGCTGAGGTGGGGAGTATTTCATGTGGTTTGCTCTGTGAATTGTCCTGTTAGATTTTTGAACAGTTTAGAATGTAAGTGTACAAAAAAGATGAGACTGATTTAAAAAAAAAAAAAACACCTGTACAGCCGACCAGCTTCACAGTGCCTTCAGCCATTTCTCTCCGATTTCTGTCTTGGATATTCTGAGAGGTTCTTAAGTCTGTCTTTGTCTCTCTTCCTCTCCCCCTCTTTCTGAAATAAAAATACTTGATTAAAGCAAAACAGTAGAAACAAGATTATGAAATCTTTTTGTTGTAAGACTAGAAGTTTAATCTTTGAATACAATTTTTCTCATTAAAATGTATTTTTAGTTATTTACAGCACAAAGTTGTATAGATTCTTCAAATACATTGAAAATCGAGATGTGGCCAAATCGGTTCTGAAGGAAAGGGGGCTCAAGAAGATCCGATTGGGCATTGAAGGTAAGAAAAACTTTGCTTACAAACTGACTCTTTGGGAAAGAGCTCCGCTGCACTTCACTACTTTATGATCATCTTCACAGTTGAAGAAATCGGGGCTGATACTGTGTATCATAGTGAGGCTAGATGATACAATGGCGAGAGGGGGGAATGGTACCCAATAAGCAACTGGTCCTGCTAGAAAACCTGTTTACAGGCTCATGGCTGGTCTACAAAATTTATCTAGCTGCTTAGACTGTTTGTAGAGTAAGTTAGGCTGGGAGGAAGGAGAGATGGAAGAGAGCACTAGGATCTTCCTTGGAAACTTAAATCACAGATCAGAGCAATGCTGCTCTCTACTTCTGAGGTCTCACGTCCTGCCTTCCAGATCATAGTGTTATAAAAAGATTGATGCTTTGGTTTAAGGAAGAAGCAACTAGCTTTGCCTGTAAAGTTTGGAAGAGGCTTCTCACTAAAATATATGCTAAAAGCATAGTTATTATCTGTAGCATGTAACCTCTTTCTTAACAATTCTGTTGGTAGTTAAAACTTTTGACTGTGCATTTTCCTACCTTAGCTAACATTAAGTAGAACACAATGGTGTCTGTTACCATTCAGGATGCTGATGGTGACAATTACTAATCGTCACTATGCCTTCATACATTGTCTTTTTGTTTAAAAAAAAAAAAAAAAAAAGCCTGAACTAATCAGTACAGGAAATGTTACCTTTTGCTATTATCTGCTGTTTCTTAGGTTACCCTACATACAAAGAGAAAGTGAAAAAGCGACCGGGTGGAAGGCCTGAGGTGATTTACAACTACGTCCAAAGACCATTTATTCGGATGTCATGGGAGAAGGAGGAAGGAAAGAGTCGGCATGTTGACTTTCAGTGTGTGAAAAGCAAATCTATTACAAATTTGGCAGCAGCGGCAGCAGATATACCCCAGGACCAGCTTGTGGTAATGCATCCTACCCCCCAAGTAGATGAGCTGGATATTCTGCCTATTCATCCTCCACCTAATAACAGTGAGATGGATACTGAGGGACAGAACCCAGCACTCTGATGTAGACTCATATTAAAACAAAAGCATGCTACTTTAAAGTGACTCTGTACTCAACTCATACTACACTGCAATTCCAGTTTTCTCCATTGTGTAACAGTGTTTAGGATATTGCAGTATGGACCTTTTAAAAGACCAAAGGGAGTATCTGATTGTTTTCTAAAGAGTACAGATGATAACATCCTGCGGTTACAGTTACATACATGTATTTGTTTACCAGTAGGTTTGTGACATTGGTTATTTGTATGCTGGACTGTCCTCACTCTAAGCCCATCAAAAACAATGGGATGTTGGTGGCTAGTGTACATTCAGTATTGTTACACATGGGCTAGAATGCAGAATTGGAACTGATAGTAGCACTTTATAAATGGTTGATAAATGGAATTTCAAGCCATTTTTTATAAATGTGTTGCACAATACTAACAAAGTGCTTCTATCAAAAGTGTTAACTGTAAATAGTTTTGCTCTGACTAGATTGACCCTTTTAAAGTTATTGTATATGGTTGAGCACAAAAATACTACTACTGGGTTTTTGGATTGAGGACATGATTCAATTACCCATTTAACATCTTGTTAAACTCAGAGTTCTTTGGTGAATTTTTTTCACTTGTTTGCAGCGTGAGCCATGTTCAAAAGTTGTGAACAACTGATAGGGGCTTTATCTTAAATTTTGCCTTACCTTAATCCGTTCACAAATATTTATTTACTAAATTTTTCATAAGTGTCATGAAATAGGAAAATGGAAAAGGTTCATTCTTCATTTATTAATGATTGTAAACAAGTTTTTCATTCAAATAAAATTTCCATTATTTTAATTGGTTTGAATTATTGTGAATAAGATTAAGTATACAGATGAATTTTAAAAGTAGCTGCTTTTCTTTCCTTATGGTGATTGGAGAACACTTATATTGTTACTTAATATTTTGGGTGGAAAAACAAGTATTGCTTAATATTAAAGAGAAATCAGTGGCACTACCAGACTACCTTAACTAGCCTTTCTCTTGCAAGTTTTTTTTTTTTTTTGTAGTTTAAGCTCAGAAACCAAGCAAGTAGTAGCTTCTCTAGAAATACACTTGCAGTATTTTGTCATTACAATGTATGTGAGGCATTGTTTTCTGCCCTTTTCCCCTCAAAGAAAGAAAAATGATAAATAGGCAACTACTTCTAGCATGCACCTTCAGCAGGGTTTTATCAAATTTATTTATCAAAGTAAATGCTCCATTTTAGAACAAGGGAAACATTTATTTTAAAAATATTTAACTGTCTAATACATTACACTTTAACAATATTTATAGTAAAGGATTCTTACAAGAAAGAATAAACAGCTTTATGGTACAATTAGTATAAGAAATATCCACATGGGGACTGTTTTGCAGTGTAAAAACACACCATACATCTGAAATGGTCATTTGCATATAAAAGCTACCACTGATGCCAGTGAGTTGCACAGTGATTTTAAAAAAATTCAAACAACAGAATCCAAAATATACAAGTAATGCAAACTATACACAGCTAACCAAATCCACACAAACACTGTAGCGGGTTATTCCACGTTGTCTGAAGTTACACATGGTAGGATGAGTGGCATTCTGATATGGCTTTTATGAAATTCATACATAAAAGCTTCTCCATCCAACAAGTTTCACAGACTGCAGAACTCCACCAATAAATGCACTTTGATATTTGGATGTTGAAGCAAGGTGCATCATTTACAAGGGCCATGGCAAATCACTGAAATCCACAGGGCCACCAAGACCTGCATCTGCTTCAAGAAGGCTCATTATTACGGCCATTGCTGCTTCATCATTGCTAGGGCTGCTTGATCCTTGATCGTTGTCAATCATATCAATGCCTATATGAGAGTTTTCCCCTGTAAGCATAAATACAGTAAGTCATCACAAGTCCAGATTTATTTCATGACTTATTTGCAATGATCACATGCCATATGACTTGAAGTAGAACAGCTGAACAGGCTGAACTATTCTGTGAGTATTAGCATGTCTGAGAGCCAGGTTGCCACAGTTTCAGGGATACTGTTGATACCTGGGAGTTAAGAGTACAAAGGTTAGGTCACTTCTCAGAAGTGACCAGTATACCTGATATGGACTGTCTTATGATGTGCTCTACTACAAGAATAATCTAGATTAATGCCTAGGAGTCAATTTAGCCTTTCTTATTGGCTATAGCTATTTAAAAGCATTCACAAGAAGTAGGTGAGGAGTTCACCTAATTCACACCTATTCAGCAAGACAAAACAGGCTTACAACCACTATTTTTTTTAAAATGACAATATAAAGCAACCTAGACAGATTGTCAGGCTACTCTTGTAGCCACTCTTTTAGGCAAACTTAAAGTGGTAAGTTAGTTATGAGCTTTATTGTTCAGCTAAATGCTACAGATGGTAAAAGCAAGCTACTGCTAAAAGCAATCATCTTGTTAGTCATCTGTACAGTTGTCATGTGTTTAGTTGATATCAAGGTAAGTTATTGTATGTCCTTGCTTACCAAGAATAGAGGAGTTGTCAGAATATGGGTAACCAGAGTTATCTTGGATTTGCCCAGACAGTAACCCAGCTGAAGGAATGTCTGAAGTGCCGCCATTCAAGATCTTAAAAGAGAAAACAGAAGCTATAAAGCAACATGTCATATGACAGTTTAAGATATTGTCTCATACCAGGATACCTTTTAATACAGTGAGGATGGACTTCCTGAAAAAACCCAGCATCTAAAGTCTAGTTAATGAGACTAGTTGTAAATTAAGATCTACTTCCTCTCTATTATGCCCATCAAGCAGATGCCAGATTGATAGCAGATCCCTTCCTTTGCAGTGGTGATACAAAGTCAGCACTACATGCTAAACTTCTAAAAGTAATTTCTGAAAAAATACTAGAAAGTGCTCATAAAGATGATGCAGAAATCTAACTCATCCACCTGCAAGTGATAGTAGTTAGAGCTAACTAGAGAACATGTGAATTTACAGATATGGTGCATGTAAAGGACTGTCAACTGAGCTCCTTCACATAGGAGGGGATCATACTCCTAAAACTGAAAAAGACTACATGAGCTGAGCACTGCTCCTGGATGCTACGTCTAACTGTTTTTGGTACAGAGCAGCACAGTGGCAGTGCGTACACCAAAGTACATGATTGTATAAAGAACATAGCAGGGACAATAAGCAGAAATTCCAGAATCTCTGAGATTCTTAAGCAGCAAGGAAATAGCTGAATTTGAACCATAGTCTTAATCACTCAGATGCGTGTATGCTGGAAAGCATAGGGTAAGTACTTCTGAGCTCCCTTTGAAGGCAGCATCAGTTGGAACTTGAGCTACAACTTACACGGTCCCTATGTAGAAGGCTTTTCAAGTTTGCTTTCTAAATAAGGATGAATATTGAGGGGGCACCATATTAGACATACCCAACTCACCATGTGCATTTTCCTTAATTCTGCTATGTTAACAGTAGCCCTTAATATATGCAGGTGCTGAATTATTGTAGGGCAGATGGAGCACAAATGACTATTCCTAGAATTACAACTCTTAACTTATTACAAGTTCAAGTTCTACTTCAAGTACAAAGTAAGCCACCAATAGAAGAAAATATTTAGTGTAAATGATATGTTCCAATGAAACAATTCTTATCTATAGCCATGTTAGTTTCTGGGGAAAAAAGCAAGTCTGTAGCAGGGTTTGAATGCACAAAATAAGAATTTGGGTAAATGCTCTTTTTGCCTTGAATATGACAACTATAAGCAGCAATTTGCTAGATCACTTAACCACTTGAACACTAATACTAGGTGCTTTTAAAGCGTTGATAACACTATATGAATGCTGCTCAAGCAGTCTTAGGACAAGGCATGGTGCATAGTACTGATTTAAAAAATAAACTGTCAGTGCACAGTGAAGCACCTAATTGTCACATTTTCTGCTGCAGCAGTATGGTAAAGCCATTGTAATTCATTAGACTTAATGTGAGTACGGTGAGTGCTCAAACAATAGCAATTCCAATGTTCACCAGTATGTGGTGGGAAAGAGTTTTTGGAGGATCAGGAGACATGAGGCGAGCTACTTACTTGCAGCTCAGTTAAAAAATAAAATTGGGGAAAACCTAGGAGTGGGCAGATTTCAAAAGCTGTCAGTGTTTAAGAACTACTGGTTTCTGCACTGTACGGACTGCTATAAAGGGATTTGGGCTACCAGAATGTTGTGATTTGCTGTCACAGACTCCTTCAGCCATGCAGAGTTCAACACCACATGTAATTTTATAAGCTTTATCTCACACTGCTTACCACTACTGTTGCAAGTCTGTTTGTAAAGCTTGTTCTTACCTTCTTGCCTCCTGGGGATGATGTATCAGGTGGTGGTGTGCTGGTAATATTCAGTGGACTTGAACCACAGCTAGAAGGCGATGATCCTCTTATCCTGTCATGGACAAAATAGGGAATGATTTTGCTAGTGATTGATTGGACTCAAGTGCCAGAGACTTGGAGTTTCAAATGCTGACCTTAGTATCAGGTGGCATAAGGTGTTTAAAAGCATGGAATTCACTGCTGTAGTTTCATCACCCTTTCACTGATACACAAGTTAGCAGCAGCAACATTTTAAATTGCAGCCAGATCATTTTAATTTGCAGCTAGATTAACAATAACAGTTTGTGTGTACATTGTCCAGCTTGCTCAGTCTGCAAGCTCTACCTCCTCCCACCTTTATTTGTTGCTGTGCAGCCTTCACAGAGCATCTGCAAGGAACAGATCCTGGGTATTTTTTAACCAAAAAGTTAATCTCAGTTTTGGGGTACTGATTCAATTTTTACCGGCTAAGAATTTGGCCTGCATCAGCCATACTAACCTAGACTCCTTCAGTGAGCTACTGCTACAGAAATACGCTAGACGTGATTTAATTAACTTATATTAAAAAACCCTCAAAGCAGCATTTTTCACTTTCATTTTCCTCAGCTTGATCAAATACCAATCTTTTAATAATGAATAATGTATTAACTGTAGAATCAACAAATCTCCAGACTAAATGGAGGAGGGATAGTTACAGAGAACAGTAATGGAAATGGGAATCTTATCCTTGGCAGAGTTCCCCTGGGAAAGCTGAACAGAAGGCAGCCTTGGAAAATAGTAACAGCTGCTGAAAGAGGACTGGAACTAACCCAGGGTCTTCAAATGAAAGGAAAGTATGGGGGGGGGGAAACTATACTACTTCATTCACTGCAGCTAATTAAGAGTTTTACAGCTACTAAAAGTGATGGGAAGTTTTAAAGTCTTGGTTCAACCTGCCTGTTGCTTAAAAGTATGTTTACAGACAGGAAAAATGTCAGTCCTTATTGTGATAGGTTTACTGTTTTTTTTGCCTAAGTATATAAGTAGTCTCTGGCCTGCAGCAGAAACAAAACTATGAGAGATGGGTCTGAAGTTTTTCCTGAACTGCAGTTCAGGACTGTTAATACCACTGAACATTTGCTAGATGGGACTGCTTTTATGGGCAGGGAACAGTTCCCAAGAGGAAACTTATGAAGAAAGGGGGATCCTTAGTCAGTAGAAATTAATAGTGACACCTCCTGAAAGTAGCTGCTCACACAGAAAGATGCGACACAGCTGTTTTGAGAACCACCTAGCTGTTACTACAGACCCTTACTGCAGGGTACCACATCACACTGTGTTTAAACTAGAGCTGTTTCCAGACAGACTGCCTCTGGGAAGACAGAGCTAGCTTAATCATTGTATCCTTGGTCAATAAGCTGTGTGAATACTCCTCAAGTTGGACTTACATTCTAAAAACTCTAAAAGCAAAGCAAACTGGATCACAGGAAAGCAAACATTTGGCAATTGTCAATAGTTTTGGCATTCAGAGGTTGTTCCACTTATACCCTTAAGTCATGGGAAAAGAAAAGCATGGAAAGGAATTTGGTTTTAGTTAGTTGCTCTTTTTATTTTCTGTTTCTGGTAAATAGATAATTATCACCATAAAAAAAAGTTTCAGTATTAGTCCTTTTAGAGTAGAAAACTGGAAGGCTGTAACTTTTTCATGCTTTCACTGTGCCTCAGACATTCAGTATAGATACCTGTAGCTGTCTACTTATAAAATACAATTGCATAATTCCACCTTCAGCTTGAAGAAAGACTTCCTTAATTTCCTTAAAAAAAAAAAAAGCCACTGATTTTGCTTTAACTTTATAGCATTTTCTCTCACCTGTGAATCTCCATGATTTCTTCAGCAATCATCCTCCCTATTTTACCTGCCCCAGCTCTTGTTCCACCTGGAATTCCAGGGACAGTAGGATGGGTCCTTTTGGGGCCACCTGAAACAAGTAGATATCTTAAGGTCAGATAAAAGCTTACGGCCCTTTTCCAAAAAAGCGCTTGCATTTAAGCATGAAAGGGTCCCCCAGCTTCTCAAAACTAAATGAATTGTAAATATATACAATTCCACTGACTGGTGAGTATCTTCAAATATATGGACTGCTCCATCTTGCAGTGGGCCAGGCTATGCTATACCTCTTAGACATACATCTATGCCACTAGGTATACATACTCTGACTCGGGTAAACATATTCTGACTCTTTTCAGAATCTGGCTCTTTCAAGCATCTGGTAGTATCTCTTGCCCAAATTTAGTAGAGAACAGCTTACTAGACCTGCTTTAATATGTGGCTGAATAGGCTCATCTCCAGACACACTTGTTCTTTGCGAAGAACTTACCAGCACAGACACAGTCAATATGGAATAAACTCAAGTTACCTGATGAACATAAATCAAACCCCTGCAGGTTACTGCAAATATCTCAGAAGTAAAGAAAAAGTGAGCTCTGAACCTTTAGAAGTTCACTGTTATTTTAATGTGATTTGGCACTTGCACAGTGCTTCAGGTTGTCTGGAAGGAGCTCAATATATTCCAAGGCACAACAAAGAAGGGATCGCCTACTGAAAGGGCAAGGAAGCCTCGTAGCATTGATTATACATAGTGAACATTTGTCTTGTTTTAGAAATTCATATTTAACAATAATAACCCTTGCAATCTTTATGGCTCAAATCCATCAGGAGGTGAGATAGCTCAGCACCTCCTAGAAGATCATCAAATCCTTAGCTGAGCCAAAACCACTTGAAATTAAACTTCACTCAATTTCTTTTCTGGGAACAAGAACTATCAGTATGACAATATTACACATGGCTGATTTCTTTTCAAAGGCTATGCTGTAGCATGAATAAGCTCATCCCATTTTAGAACAGTTTGTTCTATATTTCTTCATTCGTGAAAGCCCCAGACACGACTTCATTTCTGTAATTCTACATTCAATTACTAATCACCATACCTATATCTCAGCTTTTCTTCCTACCACACTGCCAACTGTCCATGCTTTGCCATCCTCCCTCCTTCATAGTTTCACTTACTGAACCTCATTTTTCAGAACAGAGATAGCTGAAAAGCCCAGCTTTTGCACTGATCTGCTAAGCATACTGTATACAATTTATGAGATAATTCCAGACATGCACAATATCCTGTAAAGGCAGAGTTGATAAAACTAACATCTAGTAAAGTAAATAGGGTCTCTAAAAGCAATGGCTCCCAACTTTTTGGAAAGAATCTCAGTGCTAATAACATCCCTTCTCCTCAATCCTTCATTCATAGCCTATCACTGCATCCGCCTACTCCTCCTCACTTCTACCCTGCTCCAGTAACACTTCATTATTAAATCAAGCTCTGCTCCATATTATGCTACACTCCATCAGTTATAAAAGATGTTTCAGTGATCTGCAGAAGCCATAACAAGCCCGTGGTAACTACTGGATTTCAGTCTTCATGTCTTGACAAAAAGTAGTCAAATAAAGGGGGAGTGATAAGGCGAACAGCCAAACTATGTTTATGATCTATCCACCCTGAGTGTACATCTGCACTGACAACAGAACTTGAAGTTGCTCTGGGACGACGTTTGTTATGCATATATAACAAATAGACTCCTCCATGAAGGCAAACATTTCTCCTCTAACTCACTCCTCCAACCTTGTTCATAATTATTTCCTCTGTCTGACTCATTCACATTCTCTCTCTGACCATTTTGCATTCAAAGCTGATTTAGGTTCATCGGGGCAAGAACTGCTTTAGCATTTGTGTGTCCTAAAACATATTTTTTCCTTAGATTTTAACAAATTCACAATGGAAAAATGCAGCAAATTTATGCATTCAGGATTAGCTGGTAACAAGGCAAGGCTGCTAATAATTTCCTCACAGTACAGTAGTTACCTTCTCCAGCCTGGAGAACACTGTCCATACTATGTGGAGAAGCTGCAAGCTGTGGAAAGGCTGTGTCCCCACTGTCAAGTACATTGGTGCTGTGAATTTCAAGAATTAAAAGAATCAGTGATTAAGAACCCTACAAAACAGTCTCTCTGCCATTGTGACAGAGCAGAATGCTTCAGGGTTTAAGTAGTTTATGAATCACTATCACCTCTGTGAAAGAAGCACTGTGACTGACATTAAGGCTAGATAAACAACAGAAATAAAACATCACGTTACAACTCAAAACGTGCAATGCAAAACCCAAATTGCTTCTCTCATGAGATGAACTCCTCTACAGCAGTTATGCTGTTGTGAAGTCACTGCACCTGTACAGAATCCTCAAGGAAAAATAATGCATCTCCCATACATCTCTACAAGGACTGTAACCCCAGGTTTTCCCAAAGAAAGAAAATATTTATATGTTTGAAGACTTTAATAAGCACCATCCAGCCTATATTACAATTCATAAGTCAACTAATTCCCCTCCCCACAGTATGCAATTCTGGCTGCTATCTGTAGAATACTTACTGTCTTCGGGAAGATGTGCACATATTTATGTCAAATCTTAGCTTAAGGCAGGGCAAAACAATCAGCATTTACATGCATTTGTTAAGGGAAAAATACTTACGAAACAACTGTATTTGTTGAGACAATGTATTCTACTTCTTTGGTCCAAGGGTTCATGAAACTGAACCAGCGACTCCTCAGTGTAATAAAAGACCCATCTTTTATTTTAAACTTGTAGCAGTTGGTTGTAATTTTTTCTCTTGTCTGCAAAACTATAGACAGATAGAAAGTGAGTAACCTTGTTTCAAATAGGCACAATAACTACACAAGCAGAATCCTTGTCAGGGAAAACTCAATTCAGCTTATTCCTCCCCTCACCTCTGGAGAAAAATGCTATTTCTGCAGCTTTTTTCCCCTCCATAACCAAAGATCAAATATTCATTAAAAATCCATGGAAGTCTAACATAATCATATCATTCAGCTCATGATGAACAATGTTCTGAACAGAAGCATTTGCAAACAGAAAGACAGCCAAATCCTTTCAAGTTTCCATGGCTTTCTTAATACACTATTTTCCCAATATTTTTACAAAATTTCTTTATTGAATTATTAATAATTGTACCTTGTCTATGACATTCTGCAAGATGTCCTATATCATCTTGATGAAAATACTCATAACACGAAGTACCTAGAAGTTCCTGGGGTAAGTATGCCAGAATGGCTGTTGCCCTTGGGGAGGAGGGAAAAAAAATTGTTTTTCAAGTTGAAATATTAATGACAGATTACTAAAACTCATACTGAAGTTAGGCAAGCTGCAAGTAATGCTGAAAGGTATTTTAGCTTACAAGGAAAAAATTCATTAAGAATACTCTGTTTTCTTTTTAATTCTCAGGTAATTATAAAAGCACATAACACCAACAGCCCTCAAGTGGTGTATTTGACCTATCACCACTGGATGTAAGAGTTTCTAAATAGCTTTGGAGGTATATTGTAATTCTGAGAATTTAAACTTGATTAAAACTACTTTGTAGCAGCCACAAGGTAATATGAAGCCTTCTGCATATGATGCCATTAAAAATAAGCAGACACCTTGGGTTTGAAGAGCCGCAGTTTTCCTTTGTGTACCCATGGTGCTGTTGAATAGCAGCACAATTTTAGCATAACTAGTGTTTCAGGAGCATTTTCTCCCAGTTGCAAGACTTAGAGTAGAACTGCCCCCCCCCCCCAAAAAAAACCAAAAAAACACCCAAACCCATAAAAAAGAAAGGTTAACAAACAGAATTTTCCTAAAGAAGCACTAAGAGACCTAATGTATATCTTTATTTTGAATCAGACAGGAACACAAAGCAAATAGAACAACTTTTCATTTCATCAGAACAGCCACAAAGCCAAATCATTTGCTTCCTCATCAGAAAACTTTAGAACCAAACACACCTGAGATCTGCAACATGGAAAAGACACATGGGTTCTTGATCTGACTCTCAGGTAGTGTTCAAGGAGATGTTGGCAAAGATGGAATACATCTCAAGAAACTAGGAAAAAAGACTTCTTTGTACATCAACTTGGTAACCCAGGCCTTAAACTAAGTTCAAGAGGAAAAGTGAAGCAACACCGCAGATAAGTGACAATAGGCTAGACAGTGGTCCAACACAAGGCAAAAGGGCCATTCTTGACAAGGAAGAAGTTACAATGGGCCGGTGGGCTAAACGTCCTGGAGATCTGTACGTTAAAACAGGAAAACAAGATGTGTTTCTTCTGTTGTTTATGATTTAGAAGCTGTATCAAATTTAGTAGGATAACTCATCTAACCAGAATACAAACATGAAAAATAACAGATAGGCAAGAGGGACATAGGAATTGGTGTCACCTTGCACATTATGGATGTGTCTGCTTGCCACCAGCCCCCAGACCATGGGATAAGACAGACTTGTTGAAGGTATCCGGGGAGGGACAATTCATGATGGCTACCGTGGTGCATGCAGCACAGCCATCACCTGGCAAAATCAGTACTTGCTGGTAAAGGAGGAACCATTTGAGAATGCAACAAAGCAGGATTAACATCCAGGAATGCCTTGAAATGCACACAATTTTATTTAGGAGATAGATAAAACTAGAGGATGAAGGACAAAATCAAATCTGCAGAAGCTCTAGGCAAACTGCTTGAGAACATCAGGATAGAAAGTAACATGGCTGAATGACTCAGGGGTAAGAGTTTGAGACCCTCTAGCTCAGTGGAAGAATGGACAGCAAACAAAACCAATGACCTGCAGTAAACTTCATTTTGTATGTCTCTTAGAAGAAAATTCGCTTAAGGAGAAATGATGGTTTCTTGAAGAAATCAGTATAAAAGTCACAATTCCAAACTAGTCCAATGCAAATGAAATAGGAAGGGTAATAAGGAACCAACTCAGCTAGATCATCACCTCTTCTGCAATCTCAAAAAAAGCCCAAAGGAAATATTATAAAATGTAGAAACTATTTCATATTAAAAAGTGAGAGTAAGAATAACAATAAGAACATAGAGGGACAAAAAAAGAGATACAACTGACAAAAAAAAGAGAGATTTTTAATGCAGGGTATTTTTTTATTTTTCCCCTTAAAAGCCTTTAGTACTAATCAGGTGGCTTACATCATTAGTCCTCACTGACAAAAAACTCTAAGACTTCAGCCTCAGAGAAGAAAACATTACAAAGTATTCACATGAGAGAAATTTTCAGACTGGCTTTTGTCTGGTGAACTTTATCCCAGGACACTTAAAATACTGACAGCTGTAAGACTGCTTTGGTGAGTTACACCTGAGAGCCTGTGGAAAACCAAAGAGCAGCAAAATGTAGAGTCTATCATTAAAAAGGAAGAGCTTGGAACAGACTAAACTTTATTCCAGTATTTTTCCAAGAACTGAAATAGCAAAGCCTCTTAACGGCACTGGGGTGGGGGTTGAAGGCCTGGCATATATGATTAACAACCAGTATGGGCATCAGTAAGCAGCTTGCTAAACCTTTTTAATTTACTTTCACAGAAGGACAAACAGGTCTTGTGGAATGTGGATGATGTAACAAACTATGACAGATGTCAAAAGACCTAATGAATTCAAAGTTTGACATTGTTTTACAATGTATTATACTAAGCAAGGAAGGAAACCAAGCTGCTATAGATACTACACGTACTAACTAGCTGGGCCACCACAGTCAGAGAATAATTTCTTAACTATTCACTGTAAAAATGGCAGGCTACACTGAACAGAGTTTTAAAAAGAATCACCCCATTTCTTACTTCATTCAGTACTTTTAATGACTCTGGATGGTGAATTTGAGAGTAAAATTAAGTTTATTAAATATGCAGACAACATCACACATAGCTTCAGAATTCAAAGTGATCTTGTAAAGTGGAGAAGCAAGCTAAAGAAAAAAAAGAAAGATGTAAAAAAAGGATGAAATTCAAGAAGGACAAGTGCCAAGTAATACACTGCTGGAAAGAATGATGAACAATTAGGAAATAGTTCAACAGAAGGAGATTGAATATAATATACCATAAGGCAGTTTTGTTCAGTCACTGACAGCAGAACACCACACTAGTATGTATCTATCGGAGAACACCCTATGAGATGCACAGAACAAACCTGCTACTCAGCCCTGGAAACTTCAGAACCAAAGTTCAAGAAGGGTGTGGATGAAGCAGGCACTCCAGACAACAGCTACAAGAATGGCCAGAAACCACCATCTGAGGAAAGATTTAGCTTAACCCCCCCCCCCCAAACAGATTTATTTCATTGCAATCATGCTTCCTATCTGAAAGATGCACAGCACAAAGAAGAGACTCCATCTGTTCACCAAGTCATAACGGGTTTAAACTGCAGCAGAGAAGATTCAGATTTAGCTTATCTGTTACTAGGAATGCCTTTCAATGGTAGAGGTTAGTGGTTCCCTGAAACAACTTGCCTGAAAAAACTGTGGTATCTTCCTTTAAAACCATCAAAAAAACCACAGGATAAGCAATCACACTCGAAGAATAGTGTAGCACTTCATTGTAAATCTGAAAATGGCCTACATGGCCTCTTGGGTCCTAGCTGTTCACAATCCCACTACAAGCCCTTGTTTATAGTCTAGACTTGTAGTCAATACATGCACACAATTCAGTGAGTAATGAAGTATTTTTATACATCCCCTGCTGAGACAGTTTATCAGAAGACACCTTGAAGAGCACTCTTGTCATGCTTTAATAAAAAATATTAGATATGTGCTTAACACTTTTACTGGATGTGAGCCAGGTCATAGACAACTTTCAAGATCATTTCTTCCAGTGAACTGAACACTACACTTTGGAGCACGGACCCAGGAAATCCCAGTTACTTTGCAGACAGTTACTGTGGAATAGCTGCTACACACACTCTCATTCAATAGTAATGCAATGTGCCCCCTTGCACAAATGGATAAATTAAACCAACTAATCACCTTCCCTGCACAACAGAAACATGAGCACAGGTAATCACCTCATAACAACTGATGAAAAGTAGCTCATGTGTTTCCAGCTCACGGATGCGCTTTACGGCATTCTGCATATAACACCCCTCTTCCACTGCTGCTAAATTAGTATGGAGTTTACTTGTGAAAGCATAATTTTACACTGAGGGCTAATACATGCCATTTTCCTCATCAAGTATACAGTATATTATTAGAGGAAGCCAGAGATATGCCAATTATTTTTAATTTAACTGCAAGCATAAGGAATTGGTTCAGTTATGAAGTCTTTAAATGCTCAAGAAAAATCAAGTACAACATTAATGCCTAATTATTCTCCAGAAGTTTCTCTATGCTAATTAATGCCTACATCTTTTCTTTTCCTGCAAGTTCTTCTCCAGAGACTATGCACTCCATAATGGCAAAACATTAGGGTCACAGAAAATCAGAGAAGTGTCTCTTTTCTAGATTCCCTTAGACAAATGACAAATGAACAGTGCAAGTTTATATGAACAAAAAAACTGCAACATAGAAATAAATTAATGGTTTTCAACTTTTACAGGTGCCCAAATATTCTCCAGTGGAAGCATGGATCCCAGGATACGAAACTTAAGCCTACGGATGAGGCTCACTTAAAAAATTCCCTTTCAAAGAGCCCTTCTAAGTAGTATACATCCTTCAAGGTACGTAGACAACAGCTGGAAAACAACAAAATAGAGTATTGGGGGAAAAAAGCAGAAAAACTTGTAGACAACATTTACTAAAAAGTTGAAAAGAACAGACATTTCTTTTTTGAATAGTATTTGCGCTACTTTAAGTATATATTATGCTGTCAGTAAATCAGTGTTGGACAGTGACTTATTGCAGAAGTTATTACAAATACTCTTACCTCTGATCTACAAAAACAAATTTCCCATCTATTGCATGTCGAGAAACATATTCTGTAGGTTTCACCCTGATTTCACCATTCACTGGTTGTGGTACTACATGGGGATGCAGCCGTCCAATTGCAACAAGACAACTTAAATTACAACCCTCATTATCTGGTTCATTATCTTCATCTAGTCCCATTTTTGTTGGTGGCCAGCTTTTTAAATATCCTGTACTATGGATAGTGCAAAAGCTTTTGCGGTCTGCTGTTTAAAAAAAAAGAAAGAAAGAAAGAAAGAAAGTAAAGCTCATTTATGTCATCAATACTGCTTTTGGAGAGCTTCATCTTTCAGTTTTGCTAAAATGCACAAAATGCACCTCCCCTCTTATCCTGGAAATCTGGGATATTGCTCACTAATGGTTTTTCAGTATTCCTGTGATATCGCGGTGCATTGGAGAAGTCAGTATACAATATACCTCTGCAAAATCATTGTTTATACTGAAATGCCAGATAGTTCAGACCATTTGATAATCTTTATGTAGAAACTGCATCAACTCTTATTGTTTCAGCATGGGATGCAAATAACCTAAAGGATTGTTTGGAGAAATTAGTATATTAAAAAAAAAAAAAAAAGACTTTTTTTCAACTTAATATGAGGCTCCTGGGAAAACACAAACAATATGGTTAGCTGAAAATACACCATTTGGGGTGCACAGGGGTAAATGTATACAGGGCTGAAGATTAAGACTCAATGATAGGTAGTACAGGCAGTATCTGAAAGAACTCATCTCCCCTCGCCTTGAGCAGGCAAGACTGGCAGCACACACTGCTCACAACAATTTCAAGAAAGGAGAGAGGAGAATTTGGCTTTATATGCTGATACAACATGTAAGAGCTACTCTGGAAAAAAGGAAACAGTATGAAGAGGAGAAAGTAACAGACCTAGATATAGTTCATATAGCAATATCTTAAGAGGAAACATAGACTCTAGTAGGTAAGTGTCAAAAACTTAACCACTGCACGTTAGCAATTGTAGAAAAAAAATGCTTGATAGTCATTCTATTTGACAAAATGTATAATTGTTACCTTTCTTCTTCGAACAGGTTGAAGGAAAATCCTTGTCTTCTATTTTTACAGAAGGTCTATTGCACTTCATCCTACAAAAGAAGGACCGTCTTGCTCCAGAACATAGTCGTGATGGCCCAGGTGTTATATCAGTTTTAACTGGGAGTCCAGCTGCAGCAAACAAAGGAAGTGAGGAAACCTTCTCTTTGTTAGATAAAATCTTAACCATACAAATGATTACATCATACAACCAAACTGTATGATGTTTTAACTTTGCTGGGACTTGCACAGATGTCCCAACTGTTACATCCTTCCCAGAAGCAAAAGTGCTATTTTTGAGATTTTCCTTTAAATGACCCAACAACAACAGGATACCAACTGATTCAACTGACCATATCAACTTAAAGAGTTCCTGATTATACTTTCTAGTGTGAAAACACTGACTTGAGAATAAAGGGTTCTAAATGCAAAGATTACAAATAAATTGTAAAAATACTCACACATCTTGCAATAAACATTTTAATTTCTTTGAATACTATCAATTGATTAAAAACAGTGATTATTTACCATAACCAGAGTGGTACTTCATACATACAGTCACCCAACAGTCCCATAGCCCTTCACTTCAGACTGGAAGAGTTTTCTATCATAACACCCAAAAAGCACATAGGAATGTATACAGCAGAACAGGCCCAGTGCCATTTCAGGTTCCTCTCAACTGCAGTATCTCAATACATCAGATTTTTTTCATTGTTCTGATGGAAGGGGAAGAAAGTGATATGCACACAGACTGCAAATCTCCAAGAACTCCAGTTATGTGTAAGGAGTCTCTCTGTCCAGAAAGAAAAAAGTCCCTATGACCATGCCCTAACAATAAGCCCTAACCTTTATCATATTCTTGTAGGAGGTTTTTAGAATCCTCTGTGGAACATAACTGGAGAAACATATTACGAAATGGCACATCAACTCTGGGAGCCAACAGCAGAGTGCTGGTATGGGGCTCCAGGAAGACACTTGGCACGTGTCAGGAATGCAGGTATCAGCAAGGTCAACGATGCAGTCGGAGCTCTAGTGGAGAGCGCTCCAAGAACTGAGGGAGGTTCTAACTCACACAGTAACTTTTCCACAGCTTGCTATCCACCTCAACCATTTCTGCATGGGGATATACATAAATGGACAGCTGTAAACCTGGACAAAAACTTCTAGGGCGCTGTAGGCATTTAACATGAAGAGGAAGACAGTGATTCCAATGTTTCAGTGTGTGTCTCTGTCATAGCAGATGGGAAGACCAAAATTCATGGTATTTACTTTTGCCTTTACTTTGTCAGAGGCACATAAAAAAGGGATAGCACTGGATAAGCATACTTGAAGATCAGGGAAAATTTTCCAGAAACCAGGAGCCTCTAGGCTCATCACCCTGGAATGACCTATCTTAGTCCAGTTTCTGACCTCGAGCTGGTGGCTTCTTTCAGATGAAAGATCCAATACTGGGCAGCTAAAATACAGGCAAGTCTCCAGTGCTACCTACTACCATTCTGCTCATACTATATTATCACTGGTTGCTACCTCTGATGCCTGGGAAAAAAAGGATTCCTCAAAGGTGAAGCCAGTTATTAAAACTAATACATCTATATTGCAGTACATGCCAAACATACAAGCTTCCATATTTAGGTATCAGTTTAGTACTTTTTTCCCTGCCTTTAAGATGGAATTTCCTTGACATATGTGAGGTACTTCTAGCTGGAAAAGAATCTTGTGGAATGACAGGTAATCCAAACAGCTCCTCTCTCCTTCTGGATGTTAGGTAAATACTCAGAATCATTGTATCTGGCTACATGACACTGTTTCAAAACACACAAATACTCACTTTTTGCATCTATAAGCCTTTCCCGTGGTGCAGTGTCAGAAGAAGAGAGCTGTTCCTTCACTTTGGCAATGTCTTTAGGATGAAGGTAATCAAATAAGCTTTGACCAATCAAATCATTCTGTGGATATTGAATATTCAGTCAAAAATTAAAATAATTGTACTGCATATTTTCCTAATTTTAGCATCCATTATTAAGAATCCTTTTATATATAGGTCTGACCAATGAACATCACACATCTGAAATCCAGGATTTAATGGAATGTATTTATTTCCTCTATATGTTTTGAAGTTATGACTATGTTGCACAGTAATTTAATAATTCAGTTATTTTCAGTAAATGTTTTGCAGAAATAGCATGCTCAGTCCATTAACAAACAACATTTTGGCTTCTGTTTAGTCTCATTTTGTATACTACATGTTTTAAGTAAAAATCATAACAACGAATATTTTCTTTCAATATTTATGTCATTAGTAGGTATTTAGTATATATGTAAACTAAAGGCTGCTTGAAGTAAACCTTGGAAAAAAAAATTTTTTAAGTTGAAAAGGATAGCAGATGACAGAAAAAATGAAGACTTATTTACACATTATATAGTGCAAGTCAAGCCTTATGTTAAGCATGTATTAAAACCTAGCTTTGGTCTAATTACGTCTCAGATTGTATTTTGGAGGGAGTCAATCCATGGATAACACCATGGAAATAGTTTCTATTTTCTTCAGTTTTACTTGACAAATCCCACTCCTATGTTGGCAATGAGCACTAATATTAACATTTTTCTCTTTCCAGACAGCCTCAAGAGAACTGAAATATACAAAAATAACCTTTTAAAATAAAATTTTTGACAAAGAATGATGCAAGATACTCCAGTGTTTAGATACAGGTGCTGCTGCCCAATAGCAAATATTTGGCTCAATACAAATCTTAGATGAGTTTTTAATCCATTATTAAGCAGGATAGCAAAACCAGAACAAAGATAACCAAGTAGAAAAATTCTCCAGAACATATGTGAAGCTGCTGGAAGAACCTCAGACTGATTTTTCAACGTTCACTTAAAAGCGAAGTTAGATAACACTTGTGCAAGTGTGATGGTAAATCCCTAATGAGAATGTGTCACTACCAGTGAAACAGAGTTAGTACATTTTCACCTCCTTAGATTCAACTCAAACCAGGAACAATTTTTTCTAACAACATTGCAGAGATCAGAAAGCATTTTTTTGCAACAAATATCACCTTTCAAGATAGACCATTCACATGAATACCCCCCTCTCCCTCCCCCAAAATAAAGGCATAATCACATAAAGCCTTTCAAATCTTCTAAGGCCTAACATTATTTACGATAGAAAAGAATACCTGACTGTAGTTGAGGATCTTGAAGACAGATTCTGAAACAAACAGTATCTTTCCTCTGTCACAGCCCACAACAAAAAGAAATCCATCTGCTGCCTAATTAGGAAAAAAAAATGTAAATTGCTAAGTTATACATCTTCCCTGCATCATTCTAGCCTTTAGAAGCCTTTTATATACAGTAGAATTTTTAGACCAGGAAAGCTCTCTCAACATTTATAGAGATAACTGAGTCAACAAGCAAAATATGAAATTACAATGAATTTTTTTTGCATTTGCAAATATTTTTGGCATCTTTCTGGGAATCATGCCCAGAATTTAAAATCGTTTTTATGGGAAGAAAGAATCCGTGTCTTGTCCTGTAATATTATGATTATGTTTACTAATGCTTTTGTTTTCAAATTAAAACATTACCTTAACTATATTTACTTCATATTGGCTCCTTTAGAAACCAAACACAACCTGAATATTTATGTGTCTGCAGGTAAGTAGTACTCATTCAGAAAGTACTATTTTTCAGTCACATACAAGCATGCAGGATCAGGCCCTAACTTTATGGCTCTAGAGTCACAATGCTGCAGAAATTCAATCCTGCATATGCTGTATCTGATCACTGCAGTGCTTCACAAATTATGCAAGCTACTAGAAGTGCTTAACTTCCAACACAAGTGATATATACTCTCTGCACTGTAAAAGAAGTATAGAGCAAGTAGCCAAACATACTGAGTTCTGTTGCATCAGTGACCTCAAATAAACCAAATTCATTACATCATTGTATGCTGAAAATCATGTCAAGGTATATAATTTTGGTTCATTCCATGAAATAACCAAAGATTCTGATGATCAGGAAGCGTGGTGCTTTTACGATCAAAATATCTGAGCTTCTCAGATCTCCATCTAAAATCCTTTTGCTTAATTTTAGACATGCTAATCATCTTTAAATCACATTGACTTTACGCAATGGTCTGTCATCCTCCATAATCAAAACATTCTTAAGCTGAGGTACAAGGTAGAAAAATACTGGTGTTTTACTTTGGGAGAGCTATATTCACAGCCATTAATATCTCATAATTAAAAGCTGAAACATACCCTGAGAATAAGATGTTTTAATTCATCATCTGATAAAAAAGCAGGCTTATAGTTTGCTTCTGTATATGGATTTGTAGCACCTAAAGAAAAAAAAAAATCCCCTATATATTACTAAGTTTGCAATACACAAATTTGACGATAAACACTTAAATGAGCAATATTCCTTTGGCTCCTCTTTGTACTGTTATTATTTTCAGTTGTTTCTTAAGATGAAAGTTGCTTTTTTTGTTCTCTTTTACTATCTAGATGAACTTTGCAGGTATTGGCCCAGAAAAGGATGAAACCCTTTTGCTAAAAACACAAACATACTAAAGTGTAGGTCATAATTTGAATTAAATGTCTTCTGAGATAAAAATTGTTCCTCAACATATTTTTTGCCTTGAGTGCTGTGCTTGACTTAGGAAGATCTATTCTCAACATTAGAGGTCAAAAGTAGGAAATTAATTAATAAAAAAAGATTTCTACCTTCAAACTATTTCTTCTTCCTAGAACCTAGTAAAATATGACAAGGTCACTTAACCAGACTATCAGTTAAGAGCTTACAAATTGGTTCTCTCATTCCATGTCAGAGACATAAAGCCCAACATTACAGAGGCTGTATCTAACGACATCAAACTCCCCAAATTATCAACAAATGAGGCAGTTAGTTGTTCTAGCATAATTCTTCCCATTCAATTTCCTTTAGAAAGACAAAAGGGAATCAAATTAGTAACCACTGAACTGTTATTATGTACTAATCTAGCCAAATGACAGTGGCAGAAAAAAGTTAAACTTAAAAAAATGCTACGATAAATATGGCTGGAATATGCCAGGCCTCATAGGAACTAGGAAAGTGACTCTTTCTGGAAATTTGCTGCACCACTATCCTTTGTGAGGGACATACTCTCTGGAGGCTTAAGCTTCCATCATCACCACAGATTGCATCCAACAACTGATTCACTCTTAGACAAAGTTCTAGGACATACAGAATTTAAAACAATCCCAACCCTTCCAAAACCACAAGAGTTTCCTTTCAGGTGCTTGTAACAGAAACCAATTAAAATTACTCAAATCAAATTCTCAAAGTACTGCTTACTCTTTCACAAAGTGTTAATGGTACGAAAACAGATCTCGCCAGTCCTGTAGGAATATTACTCATACCTAAAACCTAACTTTCTGTCCAAACAAATCTTGCACACTGCCTGCCTAAGAGCATTGCTCAGTGCTACACAGGTAAGTGTGGACTGCCACTTAAGCCCTTTGTTCCCTTCCCCTGCACACCTCAGCTGCTTTGCCTTTCTTGAATCTAGCGATGGTGATCAATAAGGTCAGCCTCCTGACTTGATGGAAAATTCTTTGCTCGCACAAAAAAGCTCCCCATCAGATATCACATCATGAACCTGCAGTTGCTCATCTGCAAAACAGAGGGGAAAGGGAGGCCATGTCTCTTAAATGGTAGCTTCATGTTACAACAAACTAGCCATAGCATAAAGCCACACCTTGAGTTGGAAGGTACAGTCTGCAGCATTTGTCTTTCCATGACTTGAGTCTCTCAGCCTTTGCTAGCCCACACAAACTCCTTTTTTTTCTAGGTTCTGATATATTTGGTATTCTTAAGGATTCCAAAAGGAAAAAAAAAAGTGCTAAAGATGACATCTGACTAAGTTCAAAGGTGTTTCTAAGGAAGGAGTCATGGAGGATAAAAAGGAAAGGCAGCCTCATTACAGTTTCATGTTGTAACCAAATCTACATCTTCATGGCTGTATCTGATGAAAGGCTCTGGATGCTTAAGACTACAGCACTATCAGGTGAGAAAGTCAGGAAAGGAGTTCTGAAGAGAATTCCATCGTGAACCACAGCACAGACAAGATGCACACATAAGGGCTCCAGCAGAACAAGTAGCTCCAGCAAAGGAACAGCATGCTTACGTCATCTCTTCTACACAGAAAAGCCCTAAACAACAGCTTTAGCAAGAGACTGAAGTAAGATACTTTTCTAACGTCACTCTTTAAAACAAACAAACAAAAAAAAACCCTTAAAGCTACAGAATTTAACAAAAAAAACCCCTTAAAGCTACAGAATTTAACAATTTGATTTGCTAGAAGAATATGCATTAGTCCCCCCATACCTTAAAAATGGCTAATTTTTAAGCAGCTCAGGTGAATTTAACAAGTTAAAAGTTCTTTAATCTCCACAAGTGTAACTACACCAAACAAAAGTAGTGTTGCAAACTCCTTAGGTGCCTACAGCTCATGAAAAATTTTGGAATCTCAAGAGCTATGGTGTGCCGCAGTAACCTATAAATGAAACAGAATCACCTGCTAATAAAAGTCCTCCTGCAGGGCATTAACTTACTCCTTTTTTGCAGAGGCAAGAAAGAGGGAGAAGATTAATGGCTTTGGGGAAACTCCATATTGTTCCCTCCCCACCAACTTACCACGTAATGTTTTCATATGCTGGACTGCCATTCTCAACACAGTGAGTTTATCTAGTTTTCGAGACATAGCGTTGCATGTTGGTACCAAAGACGCCAGTTCATCTATAAAACTGTTCATTTTATCTCTACGCCTTTTTTCAATTTGACTGTGAGCCTCCCTAAACAAGTACGGTGGTGAGGAAAAACAAGAAAGCATGAGAAAATAAATCATTAAAAAATAATCCAACTCTTGAAAAACAGAAATGCAAAATAACCTCCCCCTGACAATTAAGTCACCCTCTTATCCTCATGACAAGGCCATCCACATACAGAGAGTTCTCCAGACATTAAATGTTCATTATTTGGGTGAGTAACAGTTATAAGCAATAGGTAACGCTGCAGCACATGGCTCTAATTTACCAGAAAACACATATAATGTTGGTCACCCTGTACACCGCATATTCAGTTCTGAAACCATACATTAGACAGCACAAAATTATCTTATGAATTTCCTACTGCTGTCCAATACTTCTTAGCACATACACCAAAACCTAACAGGAGTCACAAAGGTCACAGGTAAGCAAATTCCAGTGTATATAAAAATTGAATAAAGCATTCAATTAAGTATTGTAACCAGTATACTATATAAATGTACTAAGGATTTAAAACTATCTCTTGCTGTGGCAATATAAGTTTTCTAAACATCCTACAGTTTTCCATTTAAAGTATTTGAGATACCTCTGAACTAAGCTCTTGCTTAACCAGGAACATGATGATCAACACTGATTTTATTTTTGTTCTATATCTTCAAATATTACAGAGTCTCTATGAATACTTTTGTGACCCACTATGAGTTTAAAGAAACAAGATTACAAATGTAACATTACCAGAAATATGTGCAGACTTCAGTTTCAATGTTAATATTAACAGAAGTGACTAAAAACATATTTTAATAAAGTTATCTACCAAATCAGCATTTTCACAAAACTATATGCAGTTCATGCAAAAAAAAAAAAGTTAGTGTAAAAATATGGAAAAACAACAGAAGGTCAAAGCTATAAAAATTTATTTTCAGAATAACAAACACATGCAAATATTCCTTATATAGCAAAAGGTGAGATAGCAATTCTTTTCAATATACTTGTTAAGGGTATATTACCTTGCATTTTTTATTCTCCCTTGTTGGTCTGTATACTCCAATCTGTTAAGAAATGGTATCACAAAATTACAGTACTGAAAACAATTCTTTTAGTGCATCTCACATACCTACTGACCTTCATCAAAAATCAGCATTTTATTTGATTCTTTATTTAACCATTCCTCAGAAAAGATCATTATTTACAATATTGCAGTGCGTCTCAAACTTTTTTTTTTTTTTTTAATTTCTGTAACAACATTACGCCTTTTTCCTGGAAAAAAAAAAACAGTTTGGGGCACCTGACTGCAGTGACATTGAACACTGATATCTAAACACAGGATCCTATGTTAGTACAGTGGAACTAACAATTTACTGACTGTATCAATAGTACCTTCCATGTTGGTCATCTTTATCTGTGTCCATACCTTCCCTGCAGAAACAGAATAAAGCAATTTATCACAAATTAAGCAGGATTAGCAAAGCTCTTATCAAACTGTAATAGAATTATTATAAAGTGTTCCTGCCACATTTAAAGAATACAAAAATGAAAACTTGGAAGGACTAGAGAAGTTCTGGTTTTTGCAATACTAAAACATTTTCTTAAACTGGTTTTCTCCTTTAGAGCAAGCCAAATGGCACAGTTTGATGTATTTGACAGTAAAACATGCTGCAGTTCAAAGACATCATCTATTATAAAATGTTTTTCAATTAACTGGAGAAAAAAAAATGAAAAAGGACATATCATTTTTCATGCCTTCATCAGAAATATGGCAATTAACTTGCACTTTCCACAGTTAAAGGTTTGAACATAGGCAGTCATCGAAGTGGGTACCGTAAAATCCACAAGTTGCCCTGAATTAACTTGTGCAAACGTCTGTGTGTTCTACAGCTTAGTTTGCCTAACGGTAGATGATTTGGAGGTAGGAGACAGTAATAATCTAGACCACATAATATATTTAAACATTGAAAGTGGCCAAGAAGAAGGACAAGATTGGAGATTGTATGAAACTAACCAGACTTATTTTAAATTAGTACAACTTTTCAGTGTAGACGCATGGCTTGGATTTGTCTCAACACCTGAAAAAAAAAAATCTAAGGAAGGAGGCACGAGTGATAAAAAGAAAAAGGATCCTTCTCACTACATTTATACTTTGTAATCATAACTACAGAAATAAGAAGAGAGGAAAGCCTAAATCTTCACATTAGTACCTGGTAAAAGACTTTGGATGCCTAAGACTACAGCACTATTAAACAAAAGAATTAACAAAAAGAATTAGGAAGAGAATGTTTTGATATATTTAAATCTGTACAACTGTGTTTAAACGGACATTCTTAAATCTGGCTTATTCTGGTTTAAATTGTACCTGTAAGTTGTAGGTAAAGGGAGGGAATGATGAGGAAAAAGACACAGCATCTTTTTCAAGTTTGAAGTGAAACTGATTATTGAAATATTTATACTTACTCAAAAGGAAAGCCATCAAGTCTGAAAAGATAATAAAAAAAAACATTACCCCCTACATAAGAAGTTGTAACACTACCTACATTTTTGCTGAACTTCTTAAACTAATAATTTATATTCTATTTGAAATGAAAGCACAATGAAAACAAAGACAATAGCAATGAATGTTCATATTTTAAGGTGACAAATTTGTTCAAGTTGATCTACTTTCAGAAAGAATAATTCCGCTTTTTAAGATGGGATATTGTTACAGTTCATTACACTAAATGTGAAACATTAGACATAATTTAGGACAGTTGTTTCACTATTATGCGAATTACTATGATACTGTTTCATCTGCAGAAACAAAAAGATCTCTGCTCTACACATATTGCCCTTGTGGTCAGGTAAATGAAATTTCAGAGTACTCCAAAGCCAGGAATAAAAAACGTATCTGAAGTTTCTCAGTTTTTTGATTCTGCCCAGCAGGACAGATAACCATTTTCTCTTAGTTAGTACTGATCCTAATTCTGAAAATTATACAGACCTCCTCATATCATAAGGAAAATAAAAGGAACCTCTACATGCAAATTAACTGCTGGCATCACTTCAAGACTGCAAAGGGGCCTGAAACAGCACTGAGCTTTAACACATTGAGAGGCTAGGTGGTTTTTTAGAAGTTTTATGACAATCCTTTTCATGTTAGTCATTAACATATTACCATTATTTCAGTTCAATATTAGACATTAGCATTCTTAAAAATAAACATAACAGTCTTTCATATATTATTCATTGTACTTTCTAATTAATCACCTTTGTGGTTAGTTTTTAAAGAAGTTTGAATAATGCTAAGTGTTTTCTTCATCTCTCAATTTGCACATTCAAGTTACTGTATTAGCCAATGGCTCAAAGCACTTCTGATGCTTACAAAGAAATAGCATGCAGGTCTAGAGTAAGACTTAGAAACAGAAATGAGGCATCAATTATCCACTTATATAGGTAGCTGAACTACTGTTCCCAGGGAATGATTTATACTCTGTAGTAAATCACATGGTAGATACGGCATCTCAGTTCTTAGTTGTTTCAGTGCAAATTCATTTACAATCAAGTTGCTAATGAAAATTGATCTGATCTTTAGCTACAGGATGCTTGCTGGGACACAAAGTTCACTTTAGCCTTAGAAGAACCGAAAAGAAAAACCTAAAAAAGGTATTTTCACCAGGTAACTTACTAATGCTTCAGGTCAGTTTTAATTTTTATCATATATTATTTTAACTTAAAACTTTATTCCTAAGAAAGGAACTAGCTGTTTAGGGACCTGTGTGCAAAGTCTTGGATTCCAGCACGTGACTAGAACAGACTGTAGTGGAGAACGGATAACCTTTGCTGAAGTGACAGCAGTAGGTTGGACCGGAATTTCCCTTGAGGGGCTGCAGGAGAAAGAATTGAGATGAAGCTGGTATGGAGAGCTGAAAGAGCAGCTCACCAATAAGCTTGTTTGTACTTGAGAGGTCAACGGAGAACAACACCAAAACAGTCAGGTTCTTCCTTACTCCTTGACTAACTTCACTGGTCAAGGAAGCATAAAGCTGGACACTCATAACAATTTATAAAAGAAACAGATTGTTAATGGGCAGCAAAAAGCTGAACAGTGGCATCTCTGAATAACATTTACAGATACATACATACAGAAAGATGAATCAAGGGAGTCTATCTTAAGTTCTATGCAAAAATAGGAATTTTTTGAAACCACCACTTCCTTTGCAACACAACATGAACTGTAGTAAGAAGACAGCCATTGTAAACTTATTTTACTTAGGATTTAAGGAAACAGTATTTTCACATATTTAATAAAATGCACACACAACCTAAAGGGCAGAATTATAACTTACAAGAGCAAGCTGTCTTTTGGAAAAGAGGACTTGAGCAATGCTTCCTAGCCAGAAGAATAAAGATGGAGAAATCCTTTCTAGAGAAGAGGAAGTTGGTAAGATTGAAGCTGTTCACTGAATTTTGCAGTAGTCAATTCAACTAGAGGGAGTCATCTTTTTTTCAGGAAGGCTAAATGCATATTATGGAAGATAGGTATGTAGTAAGTATGTCCATAGTCTCTAAACAGTAACTAAAGTTTTGCACATAAGTCATCCTAAAGAGAAGCTCTCTGCACAGGGAACCTAAATCTCAATTGTTATGCTTAGACTGGATTAAAAATTATACCCCTCCCTGCAAAAGGAATTTCCAACAATCCAATAGCCCATGACAATAAAATCTGTGGAGAGTTGCATAAAAATGGATGTTACATAAAAATGGACTACATAGCTATATTAATGGATGGGACCCATCCATAAATTAACCTGCAGCTAGCCGCTATAAAGTTGTAACACATATGATGAGGGCAAAAATAGGTGAACAGAAGGAACTATTCCTAGTTCTGCTTCTGCTTTTTAACTGATTAATTTCCTTCCTGCTAGTCAGACTATCTACTTCCTATGTAAATGGTCAATATAATCATCCTTCACACTGTACATTTCATCTATATTAATTTATCTTTCCTGACCATGTAAAAGATTTCTCTCCTCACCCTTATCACAAAAGCCTTGGTACAGATTGTGACACTAGCTGCATAGCCCTCAAAACTGGCTGCACTGAAATGAAGGCTTTATGTTTATTATTAAATAAGGAACTTTCTTATTAGTGTATAGTAACTTTTTCCTTCATTAAAACCTTTACAACAGGTTATCATGAAAAGGTTATTAAAAAAATTACTATAAATACTTCCATTGTCCCCCCACCATGATGTTCTGTCATAATCTCTTCTCAACAGTGCTAAATCAAGAGAAATCTAACTTACTGATAATCAGTAGAGCTTCCTTTCCTTTTCCTATTACAATCCATTCCTGAAGTGCTAAGGGAACTGGAGATCAAGTCAGTAGGATCTGGTGACATGAAGTCACTAATTGTAGAAGAAATGTCCATCCTTTGGTCTGCCATTGGTTTGTCTGAAGTTATCAAAAAGAAAAGGAAAAAAAAAAGACTGCATTAACAGAATCAGAAATTTACATATTTTTAACCAAAAAACAAATTTCAAGCTTAGTATACTTAATATCTGCAATAACTACAATTCCATTATTTGCTTTTGTCATAAAACAGAGACAGGTTAGTACTGTTTCTTTCAACTGCTGTTGTATTAAACACAGCATACAAACCATTCTCAAAACACATTACTTAACACAATGTTTTGCAGAATCGTCAACATGAGCTGGAACTAAACTGGGTTTACTGTTAACTGGCCAGCCAACTGCTGCTAACCAACATAAAGGATAAGTTCTGTTTGCCTTTTGCCTATTGGGGACAATAATTTGAGTGTCTCTCTCCTTCAGTTGCAGATCATATTCTCAAAGTTCATAAACTTTGCGAGCTCCACTTCCATTAAATTCCATGAAATAGAGTTCAAAATACTTCCAGAGTAAAACAGGTTAAATGAACACCAGCACAAGAGTCCCCACAAATAAAAACCTAATAACCCAGCTATGGTCTAAGAAGCCTAGTTAAAGGTGCAAAGGAATTTGATTAGCTTTTTGTTCTAAAGGATGTACATTTTAATCCTCTAGACTGCAAATAGCTCATTTAATTATATTGTTTGTAGAGACATAGTAAACAGCTTATCCATTACTAAAGGGCATCAACTGTGAAACAAAGAATTTTACCTAGGGAAAGAAGCTGATGCTCAGCCTGAAGCAGTTGATCACTTTAAAACATTTTCATGCCTTGTAATTTGTTAGTCAAATATTTCCAAGAACCTGAACAGGAAGAAAATCAGCTATCATGAAAATCACTTTCAAGATAAGTTTGTCTCGAACAACTATTTTAGACAAAGTTTACAATAGCAAATAGATACTTTAACAAAAAATAAAATTTCTGTTTTCTACTTGACAGTCAAATTTTAATTTTCTTTAATAAAGTATAGAAGCTTTATCCATTATCAACAAAGTTAGATGATGGGATGTGCATCTTCAAAGGACCCAGCTTTGGAACAGAACAGGTATCCTCAACATCAGTTCCCTCTGGGACCTGTTTATCACTCCTTGGTCTTTTCAACTAGTCACATAAAAACCCTCCACAAAACAACGATCAGATCTGAATGCATTTACTCTTAGATGCTACCAGAAAGAGTCAAACGGCTGCACAGCGTGAAAGATAGACTGATCCTTTCATTTCCTGGCTGCTTCACTTTTAAGCTAACCATAGCAGTAAGATGATTTGGGCTGGGTTTACTGCTTTATTTTACTTTGTAATAGTAGCTGGTATTTTCAAAGGAAAGATGGTTAAAATTATTGTTCTATTCTGCAGGCTTCAAGTTTTAAATCAAATCCACACACCATACTGTAACTCAAGCCCTCAGCTATGTCTCCCAACTACACTGTAAGCTTAGTGGCCAGCTTGCAGATGGATGCCCTTCGCTTCCAGGTTTCTGTCATGAAATACTTTTCAGCAAAACTTACTGTGTGAGACTATGACCTTAAAACAGTTCTAACAATCTGTCTCTAGTAAAGGTTAAATTTTTGAAAGTATTTGAAAGCACTGTTTTGTGGTTTATATATCTGCAAGCATTGCTACTGCCTTTCCAGCCTGCGACGAGAGCAGAACATGCTGCGTACGCAGAGCAGCAGCACACACTTTCAGATGTTCTCAAGTCTAACTAGCATTCTGTCAATGTGAACGTGTTGCAACTGATTCTACTGCATCATGTATAAAGACATGTTAAAAAGTTATAAACTAACAGAAACCCCACAAAATCCAAAGTCAAGGGTATCATTTTCTTCATGTTTCTTCAACTTGTGAACAGAGGATCATCCTGTACTTCCGGAAGCAGAGCTTCTAAGCTGAGGGGTTCATCATCCATCTCACCATTCATCAGACTTCTCTGTGGTCTTTTCTCAGTATCAAAACAAAAAGTTCGGTATTTCTGAATGTGTGGACATACTGGTAACAGCAAGTTTAGAGTTGGCACCAGGTCACTGACAAAAGCTAAATCGATATAAGTTTAAATCAAATTATGAGTTCTCATTGAATCCAGAATCATAACTGATTTTAGAAGGCAGCTGTCATCCATGCTAATATAGTTACTTGTAGATCAGGCCTAATTTTCTTCTTACTTCAGCCCTTTCCTAGTTGTCTACTTTGTCCGTCTTACCCAAAGCAGCACAACTACAAATCTAGTCATATGATCAAGTTACTGAGGTCTATGAGATTACCACACCTTCATTTATAACACACCAGTTAAACCACAGTCACTGACCATTTCTCTCTTCTTGGTCTCTCTATCAGATGCAAAGAGAACATTATCTTCAACCTCAGTTAATGCGCAATAGTTAGTTACAGCTACACTTATAGTGGCCTGTGCCTAAGGCCTACGCATTTAGTGATAAAGTACTATCACACCTAACTGCCTACAGTGATATTTTTCTATGCTAAGTGCTGTGCATCCAGAATTCAGTCCTCTAATCTATCATAAAACCCTGGGCACTGTGCAATGCATGCTCTGGAAATGAGCAGTTTCCAAAACTTCTGGCCCAGTCACGCACCATTAACTTTCCAAAGCTCCTGAACACCACTATATACCACTACCTGAGTACTTGCTGAGCTCAAATTTTACTGCTTAAGGTAGTTTTATAGACCTCAGAGAGAAGGTTGGGACTCACTGGAAAAAAAGAAATGTTTTCCCAAGTTTGACATAGTCTTTTTAAGAGTACCTACAATAGTCAACGTTTTAGAAGGAAAGAGAAGGAAAAAAGGGATACGATGAGAAAAGGGGATGAGAAGAAAAAAAGGGAAAAAAAGGCTGCACAAGTCATCAGTATGTTTTCATGCAAAAAACTGCTTTGCTGTTCACCTCAAAACATAACTTTAAAAATCAGTTTCACAGAAAAATTCTATAAATTAAGAATTCATTCAACTGTGCTACTATTTTAAATTGTATAAATAACAAGAGCATATACTTTAAAGTTTCAAAGCAGCAATTTTAAGTGCCTAGGTCATGTAAACAGAGCAAAACTACATTAAAAAAAAAAAAAGAACTCTCAATTTCTTTTCGAGTTAGCCCCTTCTCCACAATGGCCCAAATGCTCATCTCGTTCTAACACACGTCCTACATTTCAGCATTATGGGAATTAAGAATCATGTATGTCTCTTGAAATGAGGTTTAATGTTAAAAAATGTCAACCCAATGATCAGAGGAACATCAGCATGCCCCAGTATAATAAGCAGTAAACATTTCAGCAAAATTTGTTTTATTGTTAGGCTATCTTAAAATTCTGGAAAAGGAAATACTTTAGTAGCTTTTCAGCCTCAAGCTGCTGGTTGTTCAATGGCTCAAAAAATCCTCTACAAAAAGTAACACAGAAAAAAATACCCATAGATATAAGCAAAGCCCAAATCTTCCAATTATGACCCTATGCCTGTTGCCAAGATACTTCAAGAACCTACTTGAAAAAATGCCAAGTAGGTCACTTCCTGATTAAATTCCCCTGTAGGTAAGAATTAAATGATATTTTGTCACTGTGTTGCATCAGATGGTGTCTCTCCACAGCCTAGTTTGGACTACTTCCTTCAGGATTCCCCTCCCTCACCTTCAGTCTTTCTCTAACCCCCCATAAGGAGGCTAATGACACAGTAAACACAAATCTTATTGTTCATCTGTTAAAAAACAAAAAACTGTTAGATGTCACATGACTAGCTTAATCATGCAGCAAAGCTGATCACGAGCACATAAACACCTCTGAGCAAATCAAGGTCAGAGCTAAAGTAGGTCAACTAAGTCTGCCAAGCACCCATCTGGGAAGTCTGGACCTCTTTATGAAAGCACCACCAGCTTCAGCCACCCCCCAGGCAAGATTAAACTACTTCCAACATAAATTTATTTAAAAAGAAACATAATTCATAACTTTGTGAATCAGAAGTGTGTCATATACTAAAAGCATTATTTCACGATAAAGGAAAACTGTGGTGTGGCTTCCTTAAGAAATAATTGAGGAGATACTTATTGTCCTTATGAGTAATGACTGAATTGAAAACAGACAGCTAGAAGGGAAATCTTTCTTCCCTTCATAGCAATATTCTGTCTCAGACGTTAATTTACACAGTATGGACGAGTAAGAAACAGAAGAGTAAAGATTATTTATCTCCACTATCTATATTTCTCCAAGATGTGTTGTAGACATCTCCAGATATGGGTGCATTCAATAAAAGTGGGAGATTTCCGCTCAGCAGCACAAGGACCGCAGTATCCCTATGAGACTTTCAGGACAGACAGGCACATGCAGGCATTGATGCTGCAAATGACAAGCAGTTCTTTAATATCAGAAACTTTATTATGGAAAAACTCCATAAAAATCAAAGGAAGATCTCTGAACAAAAGCAGTGATATTTTCCTTTGCCTCCAGCACTAAAGGAGCAGCTGTCCGAGTACTCCGTATCCTGTTCAATATATTGATACTGTTTTGTTTTAATGGCATACTTGTATTTCTTGAACTTCCTGAAATTATTTGCAAGACTATTCTGTACTCCCAGAAGATAAAATGCCATGGGGTAGTATCATCTCATATGCAGATGTTTTAGATACACAGTACCCACTGGAGCATAGAACTGATTTTATCCTGCTCTGCTTGTTGTGGGCATCCTTTTACCGATCACTCAACACCATGGTTGCCAAACTCTGGCAGACCACAAGCCACATTTGAGTATTGGAACTCTTCCCTACCCAAGCACTCAGCAACAACAGTGGCTCATGCTTCCTCCCCATTCTCAACCACACACACAGCAGCAGTGATCAAATGGGCTCCTGCCCTCTTGTGTTATCAGTCACTGCTTGCTATCTGGCACCCTCACAACATGAGCTGCACAAGTACCCCTTTCTCTGTGGAAGGCAGAGCCACAGCCTTCAACTGCTGAAGTGACTTACTGTTCAAGCAGCTGTTCCCTGTCTTTCCTAAGGAAAAAGCAGAAGGCTGAAGGGAAGCATCCCATGAATTTAAACCAGCCACAAAGCTACAAGTTGAATCATTTTGACTTAAGGAAAAAAAGGCCTCCAATGAACAGAAGAAAAACTCCACAGGCACAAAGAACATCTTTCAGTTCTAGGAAGTCAGTTTAAAGGCAATTTCTCAATAGAGTGCCCGCATGCACTCCCCTGCCAAAATCAGGTTTGTTCATCACTAGTGCCTCTGAGAAAAGATATGTGTCGTATCATGGGATCACCCTACAGGAGTTTTCTAAACTCATGCAATGCTGTAAGTGGTAACAGAGCCATAGGACAACATTCTGAATGTTATCCTGCTTAGAGAAGCACTTAGACTTTTAGCTCAGGAGGTGCCTCATTTCTCATCTCTCCTTGCTTACAAGGGAAAGCACTAAAAGCTTTTACTCCTAGCTATTTTGGCAAAGAACTTTTATTTGATTCTTTGAAAAACCTAAAATAAGTGGTAACTAAAGCAATTTTTATGCAAGGAACTCCCTAAGACAGGCATGGAAGATGGTATCCTTCCTGAGGACTGGAAGAGAGCAAATTTCACTCCTATCTTCAAGGGCAAGAAGGAGGATCTAGGAATCTACAAGCCAGTCAGCCTCACCTTGATCCCTGGGAAGGTGATGGAGCAACTAGTCCTGGATACTATTTCCAGACACATGAAGGACAGGAAGGTGACTGGAATTAGTCAGTGTGGATTTATGAAGGGGAAAATCATGCTTAAGCAATATGCTAGCCTTCTATGATGAGATGATGAGCTTGCTTGAATGTGGATGTGCGCAGTGGATGTTGTTTACCTTGGTTTTAGTAAGGATTTTGACACCCATAACACTGTCATAGACAAGCTGAAGAGCTGCAGGGTGGATAAGTGGTCAGTAAGGTGGACTGCAAACTGGCTTAACTTCCATGCTCCAGTGGTTGTGACTTGCAGCATAAAGTCTAGCTAGAGACCAGTCACTAGTGGTGCACCCTAGGGGTTGATATAGGGGCCAATACTGTTCAACATTATCATTAATGACTTGGATGATAGGACAGAGTGCAACCTCAGAAAGTTTGTGGATAATACAAAATGGAGAGGAGTGGCTGATAACCAGATGACTGTACTGCTATTCAGACAGATCTCAACAGGCTGGAGAAATGGGCAAAGAGAAACCTCACAAAGTTCAGGAAAGGGAAACGCAGAGTCCTGCCCCTGGGAAGGAATAACCCCATGTACCAGTACAGGCTGGGACTGACCAGCTGGAAAGCAGCTCTGAAGAGAAGGACCTTGGGTTCCTGGTGGACAACAAGTTGAATATGAACTTCTTATGGCAAAGAAGGCCAACAGCCTTCTGTGCTGCATTAGATAGAGTGTCACCAGCAGGGTGGGTGGGTAGGTAAGTGATATTTCCCCTCTCCTGAGCACTGGTGAGGCCACTTCTGGAGGGCTGTGTCCAGGGCTGGGCTCCCCAGGGCAATAGAGCCATGCACCTGCTGGAGTAAGGCCCATGAAGGGCCACAAAGATTGTAGAGGGATTGGAGCATTACTCATATGAGGAGAGGCTGAGAGAGCTAGGACTGTTCAGTCTCATGAAGAGAAGGCTCAGGGAATCTTATCAATGTGTATAAATACCTGATGGGAGGGAGTAAAGAGGGCAAGATGATCACACAGGCAAATATCATCCAATTCTGACCTAATCCAATTTCACAGCATCTATAGAATGGTTGAGGTTGGCAGGGACCTCTGGAGATCATCTGGTCCAATACCTCTGCTCAAAACAGGGTCAGCTAGAGCAGGTTGCCCAGGTCCAGTGGGGTTCTGAATATCTCCACAGACTTCACAACCTCCCTGAGCAACCTGTTCTAATGTTTGGCCACTCTCACAGTAGAAAAGTGTTTTCTTATGTTCAAGTGGAATTTCCAAAATCTCAGTTTTTCCCTCTTATCCTGTCACTGGACACCACTGAGAAGAGTATGGTCCCACCCCCTTTGCACCCTCCCATCAGGTATTTATCCACATTGATAAGATCCCCCTAAGCCTTCTCTTTTCAAGGCTCAAAAGTCCCAGCTCTCTCCACCTCTCCTCACAGGAGGAAGACTCCAATCTAAATCCATGTCCTTCTTGTCCCAGGGAGCCCAGCACTGGACATAACACTCCAGATGTGGCCTCACCAGTGCTCAGGAGAGGGGAAGGATCACCTACTTCAACCTGCTGGCAATGCTCTAATGCAGATCAGAAGCTAATGCAACCTAATGCAGCACAGAAGGCTGCTGGCTGCCTTTGCCACCAGGGCACATTGTTGACTCATATTCAACTTGTCTACCAGGAACCCCCCCCAGGTCCTTCTCTGCAGAGCTGCTTTCCAGCCGGTCAGTCCCAGCCTGTACTGGTACATAGGGTTATTCCTTCCCAGGCACAGGACTCCGCACTTCCCTTTCCTGAACTTCAGGAAGTTCCTCTTTGCCCATTTCTCCAGCCTGTTGAGATCTGTCTGAATAGCAATGCAATCAGCTGGTTATCAGCCACTCCTCCCCATTTTGTATTGTCTGCATGTATAAGTATGAAGCTTCAGACAGTGTGGAAGGAAAGGAAAAGGAGCTGGTTCTACAAAGAGGGCTGAGAAGATTTAAGGAAAACAAAACAAGCAAGCAAAACCTAACATGTTCTTCTCTCAGTGAAGCAGACAAATACCTGTTTTGAGGCCGACAGTCTTGCTGATGGAGATTACAGACCATGGTGGGGGGGCGGGGGGGAGAACTGGAACAAAACCAAACCCCACCCATGCCCCTTCAAGGAATCAAATCTTGAGACTAAAAAGAGGTTGTCCACTCTACAGATGAGGTATTTCCCCTGTAGGGCCAGGGATACGTACCACTAGTGATATAGTGAAAAGTCTAGCATAAAATTCTACTGAATGGGCACTGGATTTGGAGACTGTATCATTATCAGAAGCAGCATCCTGACTAACCATTCAACCCTCAGCTACAGGGGATTTCATTTCCTCCCACATCTCAAGGGAATCTGTCTGCCAATCTATTCAGTGAATCCCAGCTAAGAGTTTCAAAGCTTGCTAGTTTGTAATCCTTATTGAAAGCTATACCATCTACAAACTTTCCTTCAGTCAGGACTAGACTCTTTGGCCTCTGATCCTTTGAAATAAGCTCATGTTGGCCTGTTTAAACACTTCCTTTTGGGCAGCCATCAAAAGAAAACCTCACACGGGAATTAATCAAACCTTTGTGAAAGGGTGGTGATAGACACTCTTGGAAATTAGTACTAAGATGCTGCTGTTATCAAAGAACTTGGCTTGCTTTAATAACCAACCCACCAATACACATACTCTTAAGTTTTCAGGAGTTGCTTCCACAGGAATAACAAAGTGGATCAGCCCTTCTTGGAAGGCTTCAAGGGATTTCTGCAGCACACCTACTAGAGAGGGTTGTTACCCACACATAAAGCAAACCTGTAGCCTCTGCACAGGCCTCAAAGCAACAAGTATTGATCCTGCAGTCACTAAATACTGGGTATAATGATATTGGCGATCAAATAAATTACCAAGCTTAGCCACAGTGGCCAGAACTAGAGTAATCAAATCCGATGTCTTAGCTGAGACAGCAGGGACAAGTGGATGCTGCCTCAGAGTTGTTGCAGGCATTTCACTGCGAGTCTTATGACATTTTACAGACACACTAAGACCCACACAGGTATTCTAGAAAAATTTTCAGTTTTTATCTCAAATGTCAATGAGATGGAGATTTTAAGGAGGTTTACAAAAAAGTAAAGCTGTCAATAAAAGAGCCAATCTCCTACAAAGGGTAGGAGAAATTAAACAGAGTTAAGCCTACGTATAAGTAAATATCAGTGTAAGATCCACTCTCAATTAGCACACTTCCTCATGACTTTGGATTCGTTACTTAACAGGGCCCAGGTGATCAAAAATCACCAGTTTGATTTTACTGGACACAGATAAAACTGGGAGGAAATAAAGTTATAGTTATTTGAGAACAATTGCCTTCAGAAGAAAAATGAACTTTGATATTAGAAGTGTTTTCATTATTCACAAAAAAATACTTTAAGACAATGGTATAGACATTTTGTTCAGCATAGCGCCCCAAAATTTCTGTAAGTTATAGAACAAAATAGTTATACATTATATTAAAAAATAGGGACCACCAATGTTAAACACTGGTAAAGTAAGTTCACAGAAATCTATATGTTAAGATGTAGTGTTTAATATTCATTTATTCCAATCCCTCAGAAGACTTTCTGAATGCATGGGAAGGAACAAAGTATTAGCTTTTCAATATTACAGAAAAAAAAATGAATAACACTTAAAATTAATAGACAACAGAAGCTTCAAGTCCTTTGGCTGCACACCAAATTCTACTCTTTTAACACCAAAATTCTTTATTCTAATAGTAATGACTGATCCCTATACAGTCCAAGTATAAAAATCTACTCCCTAAATTACTGAAATATAAACTTAGTCTGGTTGTCAAACTGAGTTTCCAAGCCAGGTCCAGCCTCCAGTGAGTGAAGCCTGCACTGTTTTACAACCATAGAATGCAATCTTTATCAAATCCAAGCCATCCAAAAGATTTTTGGGAGATAAAAGACTGAGGGAAAGCTATCCTACTAGGTGGGCAAAACTATTATCCAGAATTAATATGTCTTAAGTAACAATCTAACCAAAGATATTGTTGACTTCCGTAGGAGCTTATGTATTTCAGTGTGCTTTGATCGGGACCCTTAAAAAACAAATCTCTCAACTGAGGAAGCAATGGTTTTGTGAAGTCTCCCAAACTGTATGTATTGCTCCTAATCTGTCAAAGCAATATATCTTGTCTTGTGCAGCATTCAACAGTCAACTTCAAAGCAGAAATTACAAAAAAAACCCTACCACACTCCTTAAGAGAACTGTACACAATCTGGAATAACAGACATTTCCAGAACAGGAGAAGCATAAAAGGTTAATAGGATAATCTACTTAACTCATTCCTCCTGTTTACACAAACAGTAGAAGTTTACAAATCAGTGCATCTAACTGAGAATGCCTACCTTTTGCACATGCAATCAAAAAGATGCAGCTTTCTATTCTAAGAGTTCATCTTACTCCTACCTATGAGCATTGCTTTTTGCAGGCATATCCTTTAGATACAAGTTTTAAGGATATCCTCATCCTTCAATTATCTAAACTGGATAAGCTAAGTTTCACACAATTTAATATATGTGATCTAATTTAGGGCTTAAGAATAAGTGTCCTGAAGCCCGATTGTTCATTGCAAACAATATTATTACCATGACGTGTTCTGGACAAGTTGAAGTTTTCCTTACTGTGGCTAAGTGAAGCTCCAATATTCTCACAATTTGGCAAATATTCTTCCTGCAGTTCATCATCTCCAAAGTTGCCTTTCAATGGCAGGAATGCAAGTTCCTCTCACAAAGTTATAAGAAATGTGTCTTCTAGAGGGTCTCTGTATGAGATACTAGTCTTGCAAAACACTTACTCATGTACTTCAAAGGTCAAAACTATATGTCAGATACCTCTCTAATACTTACCCAGCCTGATCTTTTATTCTAACACACCATGGAACCCATTCTAGGATTTCTTCCTCAAGCTTACAACTTCTGTTTGTGCTTTAATATATTTTGCAATAGGATGTTTTGATTTAAAGATTTCAAGTGAGAACAAGCTTTTACTCAAGCCAACATTCTTTTCTTAATGGCAAAGCACCATTTTTGCACTCCAAGTTGGCTACCCAGCTTCCAGCTACTGAATTTGCTATGTGCTATTTTAAGGTTTCAAAACATTTAGAAACTCTTCTTAATTATTTTGAATTCCTTCTCTCCTCCTCATACTGGAGAATTGTAGGCATCAAAACTAGACATTGCATTCAAGCACTGATGTGACTAATCCTGCCTAAGTAATAAGTCCTCACTTGACTTTCTCTTGTTTTTGCATTCAGGAATATGTTGCCATTTTTCAGTTTACCAGGCTGAACCACCACACACTTCTTGCCTCTCAAATGCATCTATTAAGATGCCAAAGTTAGTTTCCTGCATCTTGCTTTGGGTTGGATCACCTGGTCCAAATACTGTTAGACATTCTCTGTACAGTAAAGTCCATTTTTCAGTCATATGACTGCAACAAACCCAACTGCATTTGGCATGTGTGAGACCTTTCAGAGATCTGTTGCTAAACAAGTTAAAACAACTAATAAAAAAATAACAGTTCAAAGAGTTTATATCTTCAGGGAAGAAAGCACAGAAACAAAAGGGCAAAAACATCATTAAGAGGAGTGCAGACATGGCTTATATTTATACCTAATCCTTTCGTTTCCAGCTCTTGCACAGTTCCTTTGGTCCTACTGAATTCCACCTCTGCCTGGAAGAAACTGTCCCTGCTCTCAGCACACTCTGCCAGTCTCTTTGCCAGCCTGACAAAGAGAAGTTGACAGGCTATCAGCTTCACTTTGATCCTAAAGTTATCTTGGGGAAAAACAAGATATTCTCAGCTTGCCTGAAACAAAGAGATATTCACCAATAAACTGCCTCTCTGTTGTTTCCTCCAGCATGCATCTCTCGCATTTTTCCCATCAATTTCTTTAAAAGCTCCTTTGGACTTTACACAAAGTTAGCTGTCAAACACATACACACCAGATTCATATGAACATCAATATTTCTTCCCTCAAACCATCTCAGCACTATGTTAGAGGCTCAGTTTCAATATTGTTCTCCCACCCACTACATCACTGTATTTTAGATAAAGGTATCACAGCTTTCTGTTTAGTATATGAGTAGGTACTCCGCAAAACCAAAAAAAGACTGCAGAAGAACATACAGTGACAGCATACCTACTGTATATCTTAAAATTTGTATGTGTAAATGGAGAAGATTACAATTTTCATTTCCTAACTTCCAACTTCAAGAAGGTAAAAATCCCAACTCATGCAAGTGGATCTGCATCTGGAGTCCCTTTGATTTCTGTGAAGCAACCATAAATATTAACATAAATTATAAGCTTAACAGTTTGATTTCCTAAAGTCATACTATTTGCCAATGACTATCCAAATCAAGCTGGTAAAAACTGAGGCACTGAAGCAATTCAACAGTTGCATGTTTTCCATTAAACATACTAAGCAAGACACAAACATTAAATAAAGTTACTGCATGCCATTTTCAGTATTGTTCAATACTTCAAAAATAATACCTTCCCCGCCTCTTAAATGAATGATCCACTGCTAACACTGAGAAAGGCAGCATTTCGAAATGATGACAGCTCATGCTGTGGCATTATCTGCTACTCTGCTCTTCAGAATGATTGACTTAAAGCAGTTATGAACCACAGCAATAATAAAGACTGAGAACTAGGGCAAGTTCCCAAACCTTCCCTAGGACCAGCATAAATACTGATACAGTGCATTATAAGCAGAATTGCTGTAGCTGAAAACTACCCATTCAGCCATCCAACAAACAGCAGTGCTTGCTCTGGCACAGGACGGGGTGGCAGGACTGCAGAACAGCTTCTTCAAGACTTGAATCATACTTTTGTTGGTTTGAAATGACCGTGCAACCAGAAAGACAATTAAAATAGTCCTTTAACAGGACATTAAAAAGAAAGGTATAAGTGTCAACATACCATATGCTGAATGCATAAATGACTTATACTCTTGGCTTCTTCTGCCTCTGCATAGCACTAGCTATTTATTTTTCTTTCTAACTTGGATAAACTGGAATTTCTGTGCAATGTGGTACATCTACACAGTAAGCCCGGAGTAGCCTATGAGGTGCATTTCACTAATGCCAGCATCTAGAAAGTTTCGCTTCTTAGACTTCATAGATCACAACATTCAAAATAAGAGTCAGTAGAGTAAGTCAAGGGATAATCCAGGGAGAAACCATACAGAACATTTCCTGTCCTTTATGTTGATGCCCAGAGTAGTAAGTACCTTGATAAAAAAACTATACGGCTTGGAAAAAGTCATATTTGTGTAGCTCAGAAAAGCATGATATACTGTTAAAAACCTCACAGCAAAGTTTCACAGAATATCTGATATAACATTTTACAGACAACATCTGATATAACATTTGACTGGCCTTTTTTTTCCTCTTCACTATTACCCTTCCCCCAGATTTCCTTTCCAGTACTCTGGCACAGACTTCCCACAGACTCCACAGGCTGTCTGCACAGCGTGTCGAATCAACCTGTTTATCAGGCTAAGTACTAACTTGATAGAAAGAACAGTCTTCCATGGGATTAGCAAACTGACTATCTTGCAGAAAGGTCAGATGATACTCAGAACCAGCACAAAGCAAGGGGGTGAGAGGTTGCCAGAAGGTGGGAAGCAGCAGAACTATCCCTTTCAACAGCAGGGAGTGGATAGAACATGCCTGCCATAACCTTTAACTGCATGTGCAGAGTGAAAATTGTTTTCCAGTTTTATCACAGCACTCCAGCAGGATTTATTTTCATATGCAAATTCCTGTGTGGTTTGTGCAAAGCAAGGTGTGCTGAAACCCTTCTACTAATCCACACCTGTGCTGTGACATTTCCTTTGCTTCAGGAATTTATTCTTTTGTGAATGACAAGTTAAGAATTTATAGACACACTACTGGAGGCTTCCTATTCAGTCTTTATTTGTTGCTTTAGCAGTAGTAGAAGCTTATTTTCTTAAGAAAGGTCTACAGCAATAGGAAAGCTCTTGACAGAAATGGCTCATGAACCACATTCCTCTTTTGTGTATTTATACATTAATGCTGATGTTCACAAGAACCAAATTTCCAAACCTGTGACATTCAGCTGCCATCTGGATTATTACATCTGGATGCAAGTCTTCACATGCATTTTTTTCAGACAGCATTTTAAATCTATGTTTTCTATTTTAATAGGAATAGTATTGTTTTAAATTATCATGTCTGCATGTGTACTTTTACATTATAATTGGAACTGAAAGCATTTTAAAATTGCTGCTGTATTTAGAACAAAGACTCACATTACCAAATGAAGATGTCCCTTCACAGAGAGAGAAGAGTGAGCAGGAAACATGGAGAATTCACTTAATAGGGCCTTATGCTATGCAGGCATCTTCACTGTTACAAAAAAATGGAAATAAAATACAGCAAGTGAGGAAGAACTGAGCATCACACGCACAGATCAAAAACCCCTCCAATGCCAAACACAGGTGAAATAGGAAGAAAACTCATTCAGAGAAAAAAACACAAAAGCACTCTTTTAGTAAAAACTGAAGTCTACGTTTTTTGTGATTGCTTGTTTGGTTCAAAAGTCTGCCCACAAAACCTCCCCCCACCCCCATGAAAACAGTACAGAGAAAGCAGGCATCTAACTGTTGCAAGCAAAAGTTTTCCCAACCCATTGTTCTATTCTGAAGTAGAACATTCCAGGACCTATGCAGTCTGATCCCAAAGGACCTGTGAAGGATCACTAGACAGTTCACATTCCTCCCCAGAAAGTTTAAGTAGGTTTAGAAGATCCTATTTCTGCAAGTAACAGACTTGTGACAAATGTTAATAATGCAGCCCCTTAGTTACCACTTACAAATACTCAGTTATTTACAGCTCCTGAACAGTACTGAGGATTTGGATATCGCCCAACAATTCAGATTATTAGAAAATGGAAAACTTTCCAATTTCACTCAACAGAACAAGATATGCAATCACTTCTGTATGAGGAACAATCAAGTAAGCTAATACACTTCAGCCTAGAAAACAGGCAATACCATGGTCTACAAAATTATCAAAAGTCACAGTAAGGACTGAGAAGGATTGTTCTCTCTTTCAGTGTGAGAATTAAGGACATCAAAAAAAGCTAGTAGGAGGCACATTGAAAACACGGCAGCTCTTCACACAACAGGTGACAGGCCTTGGAAACTCCCTACCAAGTAACATGAAGGCTAAAAGTTTATGGTTTCAAAAGAAATAGGACCAGTTCATGGAAAGGAATTCTGTTGAGGATTACCACATCTGGCTCATGAAGCCCCCGAGCTGAAGATAACTGGAGGCCAGTGTGAGAGGTCACATGCTTGCCCTCATCTTACTCTTCCCTAGGCAGTCACTAACAGACTCCACAGGAATTGGGCCTTCGTTCTGGCAGGGAATGATCATTCTTACCTTCTTTCAACATTAGCAAGAGAACATTATCTCAGTTTCTAAATATTCAAGGAAAACTGCTAATTACAGGAATGTCATACATACTTTCAAGAATATCCATAGTGAAAGTGTAAAGTACACAACAACCTCAAAAAACCCTTCTAGGATACCTCAGGTTTAAGTCACCTAACCTGCAGTCATCAGCATAGCATCACCTAACAAAAGATGGAAAGTTTCAATTCAGTACATGTTAAACTGAGTTTAGCAAAGCAAGCTTTAAAGCCTAGCTTATCAGAAAAACTAGCCTAATATAGAATTTATAGAATCCTAATATAGAATTTATACATTATCAGGCAAGTGCTTTCATAAGTGGAATTTAAAATCTGATTTAGACATCTAAATTCCCTATGCAGTACCTAGAAACTACAGCAGTGAGCAGGGAACCATGTAAAAAATCAGTGCAGTAGACACAAGCTTGCTATTAGCAAGCATTTAGGATAGGAGTCCAGTCCTTTACCAGGCTAAGCACTTTAGTTAATAAGTGCAGAATCTCTCCACTCACCTGAAATCTACAGCCTACAGTAGTAATTGAACTTTCATGTCATTGAGCACCACTCAAAATTCTCTTTTTAAGAGGCCTAAGGAAGCAGCAAATAGGGAAACTATCACTGAATAACACACAGGAGAAAAAACTGAAACAGACAAACAGGCTTACAATAGAATAGAAAAGAATCCCCTCTTTCAGGTGATCATATACTAATCCCTAGATAGAAATATTTCTACTTTTCCAGAGTCCTATTTTTCTGCAATGTTCATTTTGGAACATGATCTCTAGAATCTAATGCATTATTCTGCCGTGACTTTACTAGAGAAAAAAGAACAGCTCTATTACTAACTACTACCACTTTTGTATATATTTTTGTTTCATTACCTCATCTGGTGTTCCACTGAAGTGTTTTTTAAGGATATCTGCTAAAGCCTGTTCAGCTGGCTTCAAGGGTTCTGTCTCCTCTTCTGTATTTACCAACTCTTTGACCCTAGATGTACAAGCTTAGGTATTCAATAAATTCTGAAACAACAAAATATTTAGCCTGAATAAACTAACTGACAAATATAAAACTCCTTTCATTATCCTCATGTTAAAACACTACATTTTTGTTCTCCTGAAAATGGGTATCAACTCCTCAAGTTTCCCCCCCCCTTTTCACCTCCATCAAATATCAGTGCTTGAAATTTTGTTCTTATCCAAATCCTTGGTATTAAAACTTGATTCTCCTATTTTGAAATAGAGAAGAGTTATATTTTGCTCCCACTAACTAGTGAGATTACAGTCCAAAGGTGGGGTTTCCTTTGCCTTTTAGTATTGATGAACAAAATTCAAGATATGCCATTTTACCTATCCCTTACAGAAAACAGATTTGAGAATCCCCTTTATTTTTTTTTAACCTCCTAAAATTTTAAATAGGTTTTTGAAGAGTTACAAGAGTCTTCATAGATGGTCCCCTTCTCTCTGCCATAAGCCTTTCTAGCTCTCCTTCACAGTGTGGTTAAAGCTGTTTGTCCCTCCCTTTGCTTTCTACTGCTTAAGCACATAGGAGCTTAGAGGAAAGCATACAAGTTTTATCTTAATACTGATACAAGATTCTTTCAGATTTGTTCCCTTGTATGACCACGTACACTCAATTCTTATGCAGCAGGAGACAAAACAACCTCAGCTATTTTATACAACAAAGTGATATGCTGTAATTCAGGCCAAAGTTTATTTTAGAAAGATATCCTGCATGAACTGTTGGGTTGCAGAATCTACTAACCTCCTACCATTTCTGTTCCAGAGCTTAGTTCCACTTGTTCTAAACCTTCAACTTTTCTAGTCTGAATTTGAGTAAGATACTAATCAGCTACTGAGCCTCATTTTATTTACTCCATCAGGTCACTAACTGAAGGATGAAATCATCCAACTGCTTTTACTTCCTTTAACTACATTTGGTTGCACTTCTTTGATTTCTCACTGTGAGGTTGTGTTTCCAAATCAAAGTTCATCCCTTGACCCATTTTCAGTTTTCTACAAAAGTTTTCTGAAGTACAGGAAAGTATTAAAATTCTGACATAACTAACATCATACATAGAGACTAAAGTTCCTTTGTATCCAGATTGACATCTCCTGTTTATAAAGCCAAAAATTCACTTGTATAACTTTTTGTAACACTGCACTGGGAACAGCTAGTCAATAAAATCCTCCTCCCCTCAGTCATTTCAAACTTTGCTTTGTAAGACAGTCTTTAACTTGCAAGTGTGATATATAGATACATGTCTGTCTATGCTGAGCAGCTAGTTAGAAACAGCACGTATATTTCTTGAGCAAGACTTAATCAAGCAGCATAGGCTGCTGCATCACTACCTTGCTTCACTCGGTCCTTTCATCACTTAGGGTATCTTCTTCCATTATATAATCAATAAAAATACTGAACACCAAGTTCAAACCCAGGTGGAAATCACCAGAAGCAATGCTACTGACTAATTCTTGCTTAGGATCGCAAGGAGTATGAATCAGTAAAATAGCTTATTTAGTATGGGGCTACATGAATTTTCTACAGTACAGCATAGATCTCTTTACAGGATTCACGTGAGATCTCTTACATTTTCTTATTAGATGAGAAATTGAAAATCTAAATGCTTAACCCTTTGTTACTGAGGGTGTGATTCCAAGAGATGTTAACTGCCCACTCTCATCCTTAGGTTATGCACTCCCCTGTAGAACTGGCCCTTATCTAATCTCAGTGAACTGATTCAGAGATTCAAAAACAGATTAAAACCAACTCCATCAAAAAAATAAGTTTTCTGCATGTTTCAGTCCACAGTAAGGTGATTCAGGGAGGCTCATTTATCAACACCCGAGTTAAAACAAATCAAATCTCTAATACACACAAGTACAATCAAGAAAGCCTGTATGAGTGCTATTCAAAATCCAGGTAAGCTTGGTTTAAGGAACCTATTGTTCTAAATTAGAACGACACATTAGAAAGGTCAAAATACAGTTGTACTGAGAGACTGGTGTGTACAGACTGAAAAGTGAGAATGAGAAAGCTACCAAGACAAGAAGAAAACAACAATACAGGATGCCAACAGCCATAACTGACCACACCTTTTAAGAATGGAAGACAGTGATTAGATCAGACACAGAAATGATTCCGATGAGCACACTTTTGGAAGAATGTATGGAAAATACAGAGCTACACCATAAAGAATTATTTAAGAGAAAGTTGCATACTATTGCCAAAGATCCAGCCAAATGACATCACAGGGAGGAATTAAAGAGGATCTGCTGTGTTGTATTTGAAGGTGGAGAACTATAGTACTTCACTGCAACATGCAATTATGCTTGCTAGAAAGGGAAGTTAGAGTTAACTGTATTTATCCCTAACATTTCTTCTTTAAGGTAGAAATCTGCTAGCCCATCAAGAGTTTTGCAGAAGTTGAAAAGCCATGAAAGCTCCTTTCTCTACTTGCTGTGCTTCTCCAAAATCCACTTGTCAGCTTTTACAGGCAAGCCTCAGAATTTGCACCAACATCATTCTCTGATCCAGCTGCCAACACATCATCATTCCAAAACATTCCCTCCCCCCAAAAAACAAAAAAATACCCCTACACTCATGAAACTGAGATAAAAGGATAACAAAAAGCCACACACCAACCACTTCCAGAGGAGTGGGGGGGGAGGGGGAGAGAGAGAGAGAGAGAGAGTCAGACCACATATATATTTAGTCAGATAGTTAAAAGACCATTTACTAGACTTTCTGAAGTCACCCCCCCCCCCAAAAAAAAGCAGAAGAATGGAAGAGTATTTCTCACTGATAAATTTTAGAAAACACTATCTTCCTTTTTTTTTTTTCAAGGGACTCCATCACTCCAGTATGTTTAGGGTTATAGGGGAGTAGTAAGCCACAGAACTATCCTAAAACTGGAAGATAAGTCAGGTGACAGACACAGTATTTGTTATAAAAAAAAAGTATGGATCTGAAAGCAATGCCAAAGGAACTAGATTACAAAAGTTTTACAGCACTATGAATGAATTCAGAGTTTCAACCACCTGCCTGAGCAAACCCTGTTCTAAAAGGCACATTTATTTTGTCTAAGAAGCACCTGGAACTCTCCTAAACTAAATTAAGCATTCAAGGGGGGGGACCTCAAAAGCTTTGTAAGACTGAATAATAACTAGTTAATCTAGAGACAGAAGATCTCCAGTACTTTATAATGCTAATTAGGTCTCCAGTGAGATACCAATAGGCACTTTTTCCTCACCGTTTTGTTGCATGAAGGGCTTTTTGTCCTGCTTCTCTCCAAGATGTGCAACTATTTGGTCCTTACTAATATAATATGCTCTAGGAAAAAAAAAAGTGGTCATGAATTTATTTTAAGTAGAAGGAACAGATTCTCTTGTTATCAGTTTACTTGAAGCTTTTCTTACTTTCCATTTATATTCTGTATAAAGTTAAAAAGATTGAGTAAATCTTAAAAAAAAAAGTGTGTATCACAACCATACAGAAAACGGATTTTCAGGCCATTAAAGACTTGGAAACATCTATTTCGTAGCTCTAGAGATAAAGTAAAAAGTTGTTTATTTTCTTGGCTTCTGGATACCTGTGTCAAAAATAGCATTTGTTATTTTTTATGTAGATTCACAGAAGAAGTGACCCAGCAGAGCCTATCCAAAAATATTCTGTCATATATCCTCTTCTCCCACACTGAGATTGCAGTGTAACATATTTAAAGCAGCACTGCTACTGAAACATAGTCTTCACACTCACTGCCTCTCCCACCTCTCCTTAGGGCTACTCATTCTGTGAGCTGCCACTGTGCTGTTTCCTAACATACATTAGCACAAGTGTTTATGAAGCCACAAAGTACATGTTATCAGGGAGCTGAGTCAAGTGAAATCAATCTCGGGGGGGGGGGGAGGGTGTTATCCCTGAGCCAAATCAGATTCCCTAATCCAGTGCTCTTGCCCAAACACATGTGCCAGCACAGAGCAGAGGAACAGTATACAGGGACAGGAATGGAGGGCAGGAGTGCAGATAGGGGCTACCTTGTCAGTAGCAATACTGCTTAAATAATCTTGAAAACTACTGTCTAAATATGCCTAGCAGTCTGCAGATGTTACTAAGGACACCTATGGCACTACAGGGCAAACCATCAGGTACCAAGAACAGAGAATTCTTTTTGTCTGCAGGTTTTCACTTTTTGTTCTGTCCAAAGGCCTGACCACAGCTGTGGTGATACTGCCCTAGACAGTAGCATTTTCCACACAGATCCTTGAAAAGCTCAAAGAATTCATAAGCCAAACTAGAATTCCGGGAGGGAACAATATATGTAAGGGACACAGTCAGAGAACCTGCATGCTGGCATCAGCCATACACACTTCTCAAAATTTGTTCAGAGTTGGTAAGGTGATCGGCAGAGAATGCTGTATGTCAGTTTCTAGTTCATACATTAAGTTTGATTAAGTTTGGAAACTCTTGTATATCTCGGGTTTCTTTAATGGTATTTTGTTCAGATTATTTCTTCAAAAGACTCCAACACGCAGTATAATTATCTAGGGAAGGATAAAACTGAGGTAGCTTTTTTTACAAGCGAAACATGTCAACTAAATCAAGACTTTCATTTAAAGAATATAACTGCTCATCTGAAAAGGAGTAGAACAATATCCCTTTATTTTGAGCAGGCAGAGTTCTAGGAAATTGCAATGGCCTACTCTTTTGAAGTTCTCCTCTATATTGTTCTTCCTGATCTTACACTTGATGACGACAATAACATTAGAGCAAGATGAATAGAGAACTAGTCCATCTAGGAAGATGAAACTGGCATGTTATGGAAGAGTCTCATGGCAAAGTCAGAGAAATTAGGACAGGAGTTACTTCATTCAACAAACAATAGCCAAATACAGTAACTGAGAACTCCATATTGCCAGCTAGGATATCTTAAACAGGCTGAACTAGATTTTTAATGATAAGATAGGGAAATACCCCTTTTTCTTCAGACTTCTGCCCAGTCAGATAGGCTGACCAAGCTACACATCACTCAGACATGGAGGGGTAGGGATAGGGGGGAAACCTATCATATAAAGCCCTAGAAATTCTAAAACTGATGAAACAGACAAATCCAGCATAGATCAGGGTAAACTCACTGCTTCTATTTCTCTCATTAGAAACAGGAATATCTAGTTGCAGAACTTTCACTTCTAAAATACAAATAACTTGTGGTATCCGGAGCCAAAATGCAAGGTAAGCATTTAACATATCCAACAGGTACTGTGGTCATTCTATAATCAACAGTCAGGGAGCTCTTCTAGCAAGTCTAATGTTTTAATGTGACAGAAATCACTGGACTGACTTGACAGGTTTCTAAAATAAACTGAAGTAATCATCAGCTAGTTTGGTTATAGCAGCCACAGAGTATTTCCAAATAAGAGAAAGAGGAGAAACTTAAGTATACAACACTATTTATAATTAAAAAAAAAAAAACCTCCAAGCTCTTGCACAACTTCTAGCATACAAAGATACTGCTTTCCACACATGAAAATGGCACTGTGAAAGTGTCACAACAGACATCACTTATAAATTCCTAATTTCACATAAGAGGTCACTAAAAGATTAAACACTGCTTAAATACTGTTATTTTAAATGAAGGCTCTGTAAATGTAAATTTATGACAGCATTTGACATCATAAAGCTTCAATTCGATTTTAAAACTTAAGATGTTAGAGTTCTCAAAACTTAAAGCCATAATAAGCTAGCTATAGATTAAAATTACAATATATGGTTAGTCAAGGATAGCAAGTTTACCTACTGTTTTGAGGCTTTATACAGTCATTTAAAACAAACAAATCTGGATACTAAAGTCTTCTGAAGAGAAACTTGAGTGATTTTCTGGTTTTCTGAACTGAGGCCATGTCCCTAGTATAACATACAAATATCCTTAAGTATGTTGAGAGCACAGTGATGATAGTCACTTTTTTTTTATTATTCATTTAATTCATTTCATCTATAACAAACCAATTTGTAAAACCAAATCCAAGCATTACATTAAATTATACCCTTGGCAACAACACATGTTGGGAAAGGGAACAGAGGAAAAAATAGTTTCTCTGTCAAAGATTCCTACTCGTTCTCATCCGAGAACCTAAAAAGAGTGAGCTGGGCTTGAACTGGGAGAGGAAAAGCCTTTTGATATCAACTGAAAGGAGCAGCCAGCCAGGACAAGCACAGTGGTAAATACCTACTGCACAGTTCTATAAGGAGCAGCCTGACACCTTGCCAGGACAGGTGGGTGCATGCACATCTGGATAGAGTGAGATGGAGGACTAAATCTGTACAAGGAATCAGACAGATTAACTGCTTTCAAACTGCAAAACTGCACACTGAAGAACTCAACAGCGGCAAGAGAGGGCCAGAAGTCACACTTGAACAAAAGCCTCAAAGACTAACATTTGACTTTTGCTTTTACATGCTGAACCCCAATTATATCCTTGAAAAAAAATGACTAGGCTAATCAAACCTATGGGCAAAAGAAATAGTGCCTAAAAAAGTTATAGTAGAGCTAACACATCAACAAGCAAACTGTGACAGAAAGTCTGAATCTCAGAAGAGTTAGGTCCCAGAATAAAGGGCAAAATGAAAATAGAACTCAATCCACAGCCATCCTGCTGTTGCTTTCAACAAAATTACAATGCATATATGCAACAGGAGCGATAAAAGTTCTATTACTTCTTAAAATAAATTTTTGCTTCAAACTGGAACAGAAGTCCTAAGTTTTATAATGTTCCAAGGGAAAAAAAAAAAAAAAAGAAACCCATTCATAAGAAACCAAGAAAAAAAAAAAAAAGACAGCATAAGTTGAAACAGTAAAACAAATGGTTTTAAAGACAGGAAAAAAAAAATCTTCCAAAAAATTTAAAAGTATATTAAGTCTCTTTTCTCCTGCTTTTCTATGAAGTAACTTTGCCTCCTTGCTTCACAGTCCCTCCATTAATATTCTGCACTACAACATTGCTTAATAATTTCTATCAAACTTTTTCTGACCTTGTTCTTTTTTGTTAGACAAACTAGAAAAGGCAAAGCCACCTATAAGGAAATTTCCAAGATAAACAGCAATTCAGATCAAGAATCATATTCATTTTTGAGAGCTCTGATAGTCTTACTTCATTATCCCTCCAAAAATTACATCGTCCTAAACAGGCAAGACTAACTTTGCAGTTTCCCAAGTATTCTTGTGTCACAACTACTTCAAATCTTTAAAATACATGGATTCCATTAGCTTAAAGTATTTTTAGCTGATACAGAATCACAGAATCACAGAATCGCTGAGGTTGGAAGGGACCTCTGGAGATCATCTAGTCCAACCCCCCTGCTCAAGCAGGGTCACCTAGAGCACATTGCACAGGATTGCATCCAGGCGCATTTTGAATATCTCCAGAGAAGGAGACTCCACCACCTCTCTGGGCAACCTGTTCCAGTGCTCTGTCACCCTCACAGTGAAAAAGTTTTTCCTCATGTTCAGATGAAACTGCCTGTGTTTCAGTTTGTGCCTGTTGCCTCGCGTCCTGTCGCTCGGCATCACTGAAAAGAGTCTGGTCCCATCCTCTCGACACCCTCCCTTCAGATACTTGTACACGTTGATAAGATCTCCTCTCAGCCTTCTCTTCTCCAAGCTAAACAGGCCCAGCTCTATACAAAGTAATTAAGGCAAAGAGCTGCAATGGAATCAGCATATATGAATTATTATAAAATGACTTCCTATTAAAGTGACTTGAGAGATGTGATGCCAATACACACTGCTTAGAAACTGCCAAACATATCCTCCCCACTGATACAGCAACTGCTCATTGGGAGATACATTTCCATTGTAGCCATATCAAGTGAATACCATTAAGGATTTAACAACATGTTCACCATTTCTTTTACACAAGCTGCAACTAAATTGCTTGTCTGTGGAAAATAATAAAGCCTACTAATGCTTGCAAGGAAAACACTGCCAAAATAAAGGTGAAAAAAAAAACCCTCAACTGCTTACATTCATTTCAATGGGTTTCTTTAAAAGTTAGTAGAGAACACCAACAACTTAGCCCACGAGAAATGTGGCACATTATTTCACCATTCTAATTCCTGAGAATGATATTTCTTGCTCTGTAAGTATCCTGCTGGCACCATTCCTACAAAGGAACAACCTACTAAACTACAGCATGGCTTCTGCTCAGGGTCACAAGTTGTTCTGACACCAACAGCTGGCCTAGAAGCGCGTCTGACATCAGAGACACTGAATAACAGCTTCTCAAATGGCAGGAGACTGAAAAGGTTACAAATTCTGCATGCATTGGCTAAGAAATATCTTTTTGCAACTGCAGGTGAGAAAACATGATCTGAACACAGAAAAGAAAGATGAATCCTTGTGGGGGGGGAGCAGGGATGATCCTTCACTGCACACATGAAAGAGACATTATCATCCAGCTATCGAACTGAACTATACATCTACCACAAGAATTTTAGCAACAGTTGAAATAAGTCTGAAATAATACCAAAAGCAACAGAAACCATCCATCTTCTTTGGGGCAAAAGATGAAATTCAAACTACTTTTTTAGTTAAAGAATATTCCAGACTACCAAAACCCGAAAATGATGTCTGATCTGCATTCTTCTGCAAAATGGATTAAAAGAGAAATTACATTTCTCAACATCTGGTAAAAGATCAGGTTTCCAAGGAGATGAAGTCTGGGCCTTGGATAAGTAGCCTTATTGCATTTTTTCCAACAAATTGAGGTAAAAAAAATGCAGGTAGTATATGCCATTCATACTAGTGAGCTATCCACCTATATATTCAATGTAAAATTAAATATACATCACAGAATATTCGACAATATTTGAAGTGATTACCTACATGTAAAAACAATTTAATAATCACAACTGGCATATCTTCGTCCCACCCACAAAAAAACCTTGCAAAGAAAACTGAAATTGGCTTTCTAAATAACTACTCAATACACTAAGTCTTAAAAAGAGAAGCATCCTCATTTTAAGTGTATCATTGTGTTCTGTTTCAGTGTCTTGGGTTTAACCTACATAATACCATAGAAGTATACAACAGCCATACACAAAGATTTACAGGTTTGTTTTGTTGTTGCTTAAACCACGTAAATGACCACTGTGCATTCAATCTAACTAAATCTAGAACATATTTATTATTACAATGCAAGACAACCATATATATGCACACACACAACAAGCAGAGTACACCTCTGGACTAATTTTTAATCCACTAAAACCCACACTAGCTCTAAAAATGCCTCAAAGACCCAGACTGAACTTTGCACAGCTCTCTCCGCGCAAAGTGCTTCTGAAAATACCACAAAACACCTTATTTGCATCTTCAAGTACCTCCAAAACATAGACTTTAACTTCTCTGGGACAACCAAGCAGAACTTTCAACAATTAAATGCAACAGCTGATGCTGAGTTCCAGTCAGTATCATCTCAATTACTACATTGATCAAAAAACAAACCAAAACAAAAAAAACACAAAACAATGTAATAATTGATTAAATTAGCCTGAAGCTTTCTAAGTATAATGATAGCCCAAAGTGAAAGTTTCAAATCATGTTTAAAATGTCAGCATGGAAAGCCTAAGTATTCTTTGATTTTTTTGGGGCTTGTCTTTGCAGTAATTCATTATATGTCATTAAGCATTTTCCACTGAAGAAAACTAACTTTTCCAAGATCTTTAAGCATTCTAATACTTAGAGATTTACCTACCTGCTTTTTACCACTTTTATGCCCTTGTTCAAAAGCAGAACTAAGGGCAAAACTGATGATAAAGGTTAAAAAAAGAAAAGCACACAAGCTACAGAACTACAAAAACAAACAAAAAGCACCCCCACCACTAACTGATCTGCCAAATTCAGCTTGGGTTACTTAATAACAATGAATTCCTTCAGATTTTCCTATAGCCCCTATTAAAATGTTATCATATAGACAATTAGGTCTGCATTGAAAACAACTTAATGTTGAAGTAGAGCATGAAACCAGTGTTTTTGTAATTGTCTAAATTGATTAACCTACAGGTCTCTTGGTATTTCCACTGTGCTTGATAGCAATTCACTTTTAAGAACTGTCTTATTCATCTGCAGCACACAGCCTGCAGCTATCATATTAGGTCTCAGCTCCATCATCATAGTCTTACATAGTATTAAAGCACTGTGCATAGATAAGCTCTGCCAAGAAAACCCTGTGAATGTTCATTTGATCCTATTCTTTACTTTAGCAAGATAATACTCTCCACTATTTCCATGTTTGTCCCTGGCTTCCTGCTAACAAAAAGAATCTTCAAAAACAAGTATCTGGAGAAAAAAATCTCCAACAAACTGCCCCTACAAACATCACCTTCCTGGCCTTAGCAAAGGCCTCCAAATAGGGCAGGTGTCTTGGCAGCAGACCCTAACTTCAGTTCTGGCTTTGTGGAATCCCACCTACAGCTAAATTAATCTCCTGACACCCCCATAGGACCTTGTAGGGAAGAACAAAATAAAGCAGTTTTTCTTAGGTTCTCTCTGGTGTTCCCTTCTTGTCCATGTAGTCTCTAGATGTACTTTTCTTTCTTTAAGAACACAAAAAAAGAAAATGAAAAACATAGGCCTTCATGTCTAGGTACCATCCTCCAAAACTGTGATGGGGGACAGACAACGGAAATAGGCTGTGTAAAAGAGAATACAGGATGAAACAGTATATTAATCTAATAACAATGATATTTTATTGGGTTATTTTACAGTCCATTTCCCCAGCTAGGCATAAGGTCATGAATGGTCATGAGAAATACAAAACCACAAAGCTTAGAAGATGGAAAAGCTTTCCTCTTAATAGGCAAATATTGGTTTAAAATATTCATATGAGAGCTCTACAGTTTCTGACACCTCAAATAGCTATTTACATTTGCATACCCTTGCAAGTACAAAACATCCACATTCTTCCGGGGGCAGAGTTTAATCTCAGCCTTCTGCTAGATCATTTACAAAGACAGTTCGCCAGTACTAATAGTCAATTACAGCAAACAAACAACTTTCTTCCCCCCCCCCCCCCACCTGGCTGCAGTCTGTGCAATTATCAGTTGCTCCCATTTACAAAACCCTTTCAAGAAAAGAAAAAATCCATACTAAACAGGCAGAACAGGCTATTTCAATGCTAACCTATTCAAAATGAAGCTGTTTTTTAATTTGTTTGTAATGTTTAAGGACCAATGTTCGGAAAAAAATTTTATTTAAAGCCTGAATGAATTCTGCAAAGAAATTAGAGTTCAAAATCATTTACAAAGATGATAGCTATCTGCAGTTGGCCCTTTATACCCCAGATTCTAAGCGAGTACTTAAAAACTGCTAATAGTACATTTGTTGCAAAAGCAAGCAAACATACCCACTTGCTTCTTGCAAAAATACTACAACAAGATTTTCAGGTACTAAGATGTTTATAAAATTGGTATAACTGAAGCACTGGAATAACAGAAACCTCAACCGTGAAAAACACAATTTGTTTCACCAAAAAAAAAAAAGCAAAATCCTGATCTTAGGAAGCCACCTTAACTGTTGTCAGTATTCTACTTTCACTTTCAAAGAAAAATGTTCGCTCTCAGCATAAGATACACATACAGCTGTCAGACACAGAGAGACGAGAAGAAACAGCACCAGTCAGGGTAGCCTTAGGACCCTAACTTAACCATAAAACATTCATCTCATAAGGAGAGGAGCTAACTAGGCTATACTGTTAGGAAGCAAGAAATCCCACAGTGACTCTCCATGTGTCTCCAGCCGTCTGCAGGTAGGACGGGCCTCCATGCAACAGACTCACAACCCATAGAAATTCCCAGCCACCACCATCGTTGAAGTGCTAAATACACACACTCTTTGCGCCCCACATAAAGCGGGCTTCATCACAAAGCACCTGATTGACTGAAAAAGATGCAAGGGATCAACTGCGGGACAGAGGCCGAGGAGTCCCATCCTTGCTGCAGGGGAAGGGGAACCAACCTCTCGTTGCTCAGTGACTTACCTTAGCTACCACACACTCACCCTTAGACAAGGCGAACTCGAGATAGGAAGGAGAAGCAGAGCTAGCACTGCCTCCACCGAGCTCCGGGACCCCCGTTCCCGCCCCTTCCTTCCTCCCAAGGAGGCGCCGCCGCCAGGACCCCGCGGCTCCGGCTCTGCCCTAGGGGCCGGGGCCGGCTGCAAACGGCCGCGGCTGGCGCCCGCTCCGTCCTCTCCGGGTCCCGCCACACCGAGACAGCACGCGCCAGGGCCGCTGCGCTCGCCCCCCTCGCCCCGTCTCGGCTCCGAGGGACATTGCCCGGCACCGCCGCCGCCCGGGCCCGGCCACCTCCACCCGGGGAAACCGCAGCCCCCGCCTCCCCCGGGGCAGGTAGCTCCCCGTGGCCTGCCGGAGGGCACAGCTCCCGCGGCGGGGGGGGTGGCCGGCGGCGGCGGCGGCCCGGGGTGCAGCGGAGGGGCCGGCCGCTCCCTGCCCTCCCCTCACCCTGCAGGGGGCGACGCCACCGCCTCCCCAGCGCGGAGCGCGGGCCGCCCACCCCCTCCGCGCGCGCGCCCCCCCCAACGGTCGCCCACCGCCCGTTAACGGCTCACCGCGGGCTCGCGCGCCCCCGCGGGGGGAGGGGGTCGCCCTCCCTCGGCAGCGCGCGGCACGCTCGCAGCGGCGCCCGGCGCAGGCAGCCCCCGTCCCTGACCTACTTTCCGCCTGGCTTGCCACCCAACGTCGCACCACTAACCTACTTTCCAGCCAATGGCACCCTCCTCCGGCCCCGGACCGGACGCGCCGGTCCGCCAACGGGCGAGCGGCTCCCCGGCGGTCCTGACCAATGGCCGGCCAGCGGGCTGGCAACGCCCGCCCTCCTAAACAGTGGCTAATCCCCGGTCGCCCCCGGGACGGCAGCCAATCAGAAAGGCTGTTGGAAGCTTCAGTCCCGCCTCCCAGAGGCGGAGGAAGGCGCGTGCGCAGTGGTGGTGGCGGCGGCGGCGGGCGGTTGTTGCGTGGGGGACCCGGATGTGGCTCTCGTGGTGTGGCGGTTTTGGCCGTTGCTTTTCCTGTGGCGCTCCGCGGTGGCGCCCGCGGCGGCGGGCGGAGCGTCGCGCCACTGTGCCAGCCGGTCGCCCTCGTTCCCTTCAGCAGCCCCAGTGCTGCCGCTCTGACTCAGCCGTGGCTTTACGTCATTTGTGTGACATCGTCCCGGGCCGTGACGTCACCTCTGAGGCATCAAGCTCACTGCGGCCTGCCGTGACGTCACGCGGCCTTGCTGCAACGTGGTGACTGCCTGTTCTAGGCCTGCCTTCCCCACCCTCTGGCCCAGCATCCCCTGCAGTGGTGAAGTGAGGGTCTGTGCCAGCCGGTGTGGGGGAGCCGCCTCTGGCCTCCCATTACCTCGTGGAGCCAGGGACTCCTCACAGCTGGCCAGCGGCAGTGCTGCCAGCTTGGGGTGGACAAGCATGTACCTCGTTCTGCTGGCCTGGGCTCCCTGCCCTCGCTCTTCTCCAGTGTGAAGTGGCTGTGGTCGTCCTGTTACGCTATGCTCCTTCTACCGCCTCTGCTGCATCTGCGGACTGCAAGGTCACTCCCAATGTCATCCACCTGCATTAGCAAGTCCCAGTGTTGTATCTGCCTCATGTTGCTGTATTGCATGTATATGTTCTTGAATACGATATGACTTCAATAAGTTGCTGTTGCATCACCTGCATATCATATTTTGTGAGACCTCATGCCTAACAGCACCCTTCAGAATGTTGCAGAAGCACATGTACAATGCTGCCATCAGTTTTACTACCATAAGTGCTAAGTCATCTCTCAATGTGACTGTCTAATACTGAAACTGTAAGCTGCAATAATTTTATTCAGCATTTAAAAAGGCCAGTGACAGAACATGGTAAAGCCATCCACTGCAGCATTTTATAGTTTGAACTTAGATGTATTCTAATAATTGAGTCAGAAAACCATCATCTACATGATGATGCTGGCATGTCAAGGAGATGTGTTGCAAGAACATAGAGAGTAGTTGCAATCAAATGCAAACATTCAAATGTTATTGTTTTATTACTACATCAGATTATCATTGTCACATTGTCATTGTCTTAATGTTGTCATTTTCTGTCTTGGGATGCCACATCACAAATATTTGTTGTATATTTACTAATATCACCAGAGAAGTGTGGATTGCAGTATTATCTAGTTGCAATGCAGTTGTGGTTGTTCTAATCCACTATCACAGGATGTGAACTCATCCTATGACAGCGTTAAGGTTTAGTTTCCACCTAACTGATCTGGGACTCAACACAGCCAACAAGTGGCCCCTGCTGGATGCCAACTTCCTATTCACATCACAATATTCCTACTCAAGGAACAATGTTCCAGCAGAACAAGGTAAATCGCATATCATATATTAACCAAATGAAAATGTATACCATGAAGAAAGGAGACAAGGCATCAGTTCTCAGGGACTGTTTTGCTGTTATTGCTTCAATTTGTTTTAGTGCGCAGAAGTTATGGAGGTGGAGAAATCTCCTTGACTACTTCTTTCTCACAAGTCTTTGTAGTTTTCATCATTGTTTCTATCCACCTGTAGAAAGAATCTTCCTTATGCACTCAGTCACATACTGTCTCTTTTAATGAGCCCAGTGACTGTGGTGGGGAATGATGCCAAGAGTAATGATCTTTAGCTATTTCTGTAGGAAAGCAGCTTAGCAGGCCATATGTCATAATTTCCCAGTAAATGATTATTTTGATTTGTTTTTATACTGTAGTTTCTATTCATGAGATATTAAAGAAAGTAACAGCATCTGGTTAATCAAATCTGTGTTTTCAGCATATGATGATATTTACCAATCATATTCTATTCCTTTTTTTAAAATAGATTTTATCTTTAAGTTCCATGCAGGGAATTTTTCTCTGTACATCAATAAGGCATTTTATAGATGACTATTACACCTTAAAATGTTAAGCATGCAAAGTTTATCACTGAAGAGTTAAGAAATGACAGTTTGATATTTGATGAGGTCTGCATTCTACTACTGTTGGCAGAAAAGTTTGCTTCACCCTTCTACTACCAATTTATAAGCACAGAAAGTAAATAGAAGAGGTGAGGCTTGATCAAATGTACGATAGGTACTTTTTTCTTAAAGGGGAGTACTTGAAGGAGTACATGAAGGTGAGATCACACCACAAAATGTGGACCATGCTAGAAAGACCTGCTTGGTGGTGTGTTCTGCTCAGGGTGCTGTGCATAAGTGCTTCTGATTTGTCCGATCTACTCTGACCTGGTTAATTTTCAGGATTTATACTATTTTAGAGAAGATAGTAAACTAGGTCTTAAGCAGAAATTTAACTGCCTCTTTAATGATGTATGCATTAATAGTTACACCCTACTTAAACACTGGAATTTAGACTAATTTCTGGCTTAACATTACTATTTAAAAATAGGAGGAGAGTATGCTGTGTGTTGATTGTACCAAAAATTGGACTTATTAATAGACTATTGAAACTACTAGCCTGTATTCCCACCTATGGATTTTCTTCATTGTTTTCACATTTGAGTGTTAGAGTAATCACTTCCCTATTCTTAGATTTTTGTCTTTGTATTAAGAAGAGTAGTGGGTATAATCTCCATTAAATACATCCTATTTAAGGTATAGTGAGGCTATATATCAGTGGCTTCATTTTAGAATCTGCAAGTTTTCATCTAATTTTTGTATTTAGGTATCATTACATGTACAAAAAGAAGCCTAGTTTCTCAAACCATAACCCAAAAACTGAGAGCATTTTTCTTTGCCTTCAAACAGTCCCCGATATGTCTGTGTAACAACAGATATTCAGAAGTTCAGAAGTAACCTGCCAAATTATGTCTTTGATGTTTTAGTTGTGTTTTGTCTGAATCATGATTCATGATCCCAATTAGAGATGCAGAAGGAGACAAATCTCTGAGTCTTTGGAGCATGAGTTCTTGTAAAATTGTTTGGAAATATTATTTTACATATTTATTTTTGTAATGTCTTCCAAGACATATTATATATATTAGCACCTAAATGTGTATCTAGCTGCTTTACAACATTTTAAACACCTGCTGTTTGTTTATAGATCTTTTGACCTGCAGTAATAACTTGCCTGTCTTACCCTTCTATCCAATCTCTTCCTCCATTTGACTCTAGGAAATTTACTGTGACATCCAGTCTATGATCTTATCTGCAGCAGGAGAATTTATAGCTCATAGAAAATTAGCAAGACTTAATAACTTGAATACTTGGATTTCTTGTTCTGTATATACTTTAAAAAAAAACAGACATACTGAGCCACATTTCCCACCCTCTTATACAAAGGTAATGCTGTGCTTCAACTCAGTTATAAGAACCAAAGAAACAGAATGCTATGGCTCAGTACTGGTTGCAAAGTGATGCCAAAAAACTCTCAGTGATGATCTGTTTATTATAGTCTGTCACAACTCATGTATGGCTCGTTTAAACTTCCTCTTTAAGACAGAAGTTTTGTCTCAATGAGCAATAGCTTAATCATTCTTTTCAAGGTTCTCCAAATTCTTAATATATTACAACACCTAAGGCAGGGGAATGTAATTTTTTTCTGATTTTGTTTGTATAAACATTTGTCACTAAAAACTGCTTACTTACTCCTGCCACAGTATTTCCAAGTTTGAGCATTACAAATCCTAAGACTAAATATAAAGTAACAAATACTGACTTTTTCCTGTGCTTCTTATTGAGATTTTTAAAATCCATTTTTCATCTTTAAAACCTTTGTCTTAGTTACAGGAGCTAGAAGCTCATTTGAGGAAAAAGAGAAAGAAGATTCTTTTATGATCTGTTGATTTCAGCCCTGTGGTCTCTAAGAACACCAATTAATATTCTGAGATTCAATAGAAACTCTCAAGAGTTGGCAATCCAGTATCTGGCAATGTAACAGGAAAAGGAAGAAGAATCTAATGAGGAAAATGAGATTAAGACCAGAAATTGTAAGTAATTTTCTACAATATTTTTTCAATCTTTATGGAAGGCCCAATAAAAAACATTTGTATCTTTATTTGGATTCAAACTTAGCAAAGGTCAAAGTGATTTCAAATTTTTTGCTCTGTTACAAAGGTATGGAATTAATTTCATGGCCACATCAGGGTTGTTTCTTTCAGAGACTGGAAGTATCTGAACTTGAAGTTAAAAACTTTAAATATTTATGTTTTATTGAATAGAATACTTTAAATTAAAAATCTTAAAGCCTATAGAAAGACAGCCTTTTTAAATAAGAAAAAATTTTCATCAGAGGCTTGTCTTCCTATTTTATTTCCTGTTTTCTAAAATTCTATCAAAGTATATACTAAAGTTTTATTTACCATTTTTGTTGATACTTAAAAACAACTATAACCATTCTTACAGTGATCTAGATTCAACACCATGTTTAAGCATCATATATAAACCTAGAGTGAGTTGCTGTAAGATTTTTGCCTCCTTACAAAACAATTTCTATTACGAATTTTGTTAAAATAGAATTAGTCTCATCTGACCAAAGATTCTCTTGAAATTGATGGCCACATGACTTCATCATTTATTGAGGAAACAAAGATCCAGTGTGGAGTCTTACTGTCTTTTTTGGGAAGGGGGTGTAACAGCTTTGTATGGTCCATTGTCACTGCATCTTTGAATCGAAGTAGTCTGATTCTTTCTTACTAGCAAGAAATTCTATAGCTAGCTCTTTTAGTTTCTCATCCATCCTGTTTCCTTATGACAGTGGTGGCAGCTTCACTACAGCAGTGGTATGTTTGAAGCACTGAAAGAAATTCTGTTCGGCATCAGTTCCTGCATTTCAGGAGAATAAGAGCACTTCAGTGGGGCAAAGCTTACTTTATTATTGGAATAAAGCTTCATTATAAGAAAAGCAAAATCTGTCAAATCCATAACCTACATTCCACAGAATAGTCAAGAACAAGGCAGTACCTAGGCGGCTTTGACTTGAAATGAGGACAAGAATCAGTGAGGTAGAAAGTAAGAAGAAGACTTTTCCCATTTGGTAATGAACTGATCAGAAAAGGTTTTGAACCAACCTTGATTTGACTGTTTTAAGGGATAAATAAGAAGCAGAATCAGGCATAGAAAAAGGGATAGCTGGAACTGAAAGTGTCACCTAAATATTTGAAGAGTTATTTTAACTAATTAACGCTCAGAGGCTGTATTAATTAAGGAAGTATTATTATCCCCTTTTTAGATTGGAAAAATAGGCATGGAGATTAAATGAGTTGGCCAAGGTTACACCCGCATACTAAATCACACTCAAAGCTACAATTAGAAGTAGAGTACCTTGCTGACAGCCTTCTAAAGAGTTCAGTAAGCTGCTCAGCACTTGCTTTTTTTCAGATCAGTTGCATGAAACATATTATTTATTTTCCAAATACAGGGAATGCCAGGGACACATATTCTGAAAAGAAGCTATGGAATATATAAAAATTAGTGGATTGATTCTATTTTCAGTTAGTGTTGATAAAACTAATAAAAACGGATTGTTTAACAATCCATGGACTTAATAAAAGATAGTATAATTTGAATCCATTCCTTTAGGATGTTCAGATTGAAAAGATGTAATATGGCGGTGAGACAGAATTTTTTTTTTGCATTTCATCTTGTAAATATACCAGAAGTTATTCTGAAGTCTTTAGTTAATTCTTGCAGTCAGAACTCTCATTGATTTCAATACTGATTTCATTAGGCATTTGGAGTAAGGCCTGCAGTAAATGCATGTCAAAGGTTGTAATTTCCGTCAGCATTACATGTTTCTGTACTCCTGACTGTTTTAAGGTAACATTCTTTCAAAGCTGTGATTAGTTGTAAACAGGAACTATCTTTTAAAGAAAAAAAAACAATACATCTTTTATGTTCACAGTGAGCTTTGATTTCTCCATTGTCAACAGACAAATGTTAAGTAGTCTATTAATACTGTTTTGATACATGTTAATATTAGAGAAAGAAACTTTTTGTTGCCAGAGAAGATATCTGGTATTAGAAAACAGAATAAAAGCAGACTTTTTTGTGGGGTTTATAGGTATATCGACCAAAAGGTGTGTCTGGCATGTAGTAAATGGGAAAGGCGTGAGGACTCCGTCTTGTTATTAGTTTATATAGAAAAACAGGAAGTACTAAGGAAAGGTTTCCCTCTTGTTCTGAGTGCCAGGAAAGTTATTTGGCCAAACTCATGAATCACAAAGCAGACTAGAAGGGAGTTTCTATGAGTGTGGCATGAAAATAACAACTGCACTCTAAAGCCTGAAAAGTCAAACAATTTGATACTTTTGTTCTGCTGCAGATTTTTCTTGGATAAAAGAACAACCCCAGGAATATTTGACAATGCAAAGTCTTAGTGCATAAAATGTGACGTTTGTATGAGAGATACCATTTTACTCATCAACTGCTCTATTTTAAGACCAGCTCAGCCTAGGGACTGCCATTTGGACAGCAGCTGGCACATTAGAGCTTTATATTAACTGACATCTTTACAGTCGAAAGGATACTTAATATAATCATGTAAAATCTTTTCTCATAGTTGTGCTCTGTCACTCATATTCCATCTTAGCATGTTGTCTTTTCCATGTACGTTTTCTGTCCTTTTCATGTCAAAAAAAGTCAGTGCATTGGCAGCATTAAAGTTAGTCCATAGTAATGTTTTGCTGTGATGTGATCAAACTATATATACAGCATATGCCATAAAATGCAGATAAAGGATGTGCTCTTTCGGTGCCTGAGAAAGGCAACTAAAAGGAATCCATAGTAAGGTGTGTCAGGGATAAAATCCAGTGACTAGCACAAATAACAGAAAAGACAGTGTATGTTAATTAATTATATACTAAGACAAGCTACGTACATGGTTTAGATCCATTTGGAAATATTTACATTGCATAAGTAGGAAATGGTTGCCAAGTTGCCACCTAATTCTGGAGTCTAGCAGTTATACGAGTAATTTGCCTATTGCCATAAAGTTCTAAGACTTCATCTATCTCTTTATACAAAGAGGGAACTGAGTCCTTTTCTGTCTTTGAGAATGCCAAATGCCAGTCTTTTCTAAAAGATGACAGAATAGTAATGTTAGAGGGTAAAGACACCTGTGCCTAAAGATGTGTGGGAGAAAGATGATTGAAAAGAGAGGACAAAATATGGGCACTGCCTATGTGCAGGCATTGGACCCTTGTTCACAGTGTGAAGTGGAGCTACCTGTTCAGCCAGCTTCCAGTGCTTGTCCCCATTTTTTTTCATCTTCTTAGGCAGTCCCTGGGCTCACCAGCCCTGGAGCCCTGATGTAGTTGCCCGACTTGGACACTCAAAAACTCTGCCCTTGCGCATGTGAAGAGTGGGAACCAAAGCTGGGAGGTACCAGAATGTCGCACTGCACAGGTACTGTATGGATAATTTTGTCCTATTCTCAGTAGAATTATCTTAGCTACAAAAGGTAGTGATTAGTAGTAAGGTTAAAAATGACTTCTCTTTTCACATTTTATTTCACACATTAGTGGACTGGCATTCATTTGTGTCGTATGTTTAGCTGACCTTGGTTGTTGAAATCATAAGCACCAATGTTATATACTAAATGGATTCTCACCAAGACTATTCCTACAACCTCTTGGGTTCTAATGCCAAGGACTTAATGAAGGGCACTTTTCTCTCCTCTTTTCCTCCATCAGTGGTGTCCAGGAGGTTCTGCATCATGGGAGTCATCTCCGCTTCTGGAGCCATGAAGCTCCACAGTAATGCTGGACTTGCACCCACTCCTTGTTTTTCCTGAAGTTACCCAAACAGTTGCAACCCCAGGATCATTTGGACTGACTGATCTTGTAGTGCTAGCCCAGAGTTCCAGCCTGCTTTTTATTGTCATATGTGCTTCTGAGTGTGCAGGTCTTATGAAATGAAGTTTGCCATGAGTCTTTCCAGATGTACACCTTGACTTTATTGTGTTGCAGTAAATTTGTGATTGAAGCAAAGCTACCACATCTGATACAGGTCCCACCCTCTCTGCACCCACTTCAGTGACTTCAGAAACATGATTGTTAATTATGTGGGTGTTACTGGGAGTGGCATAAATTTTAGCTATTATTGTATCTTGCACTTCTTTGATTTCCATCTGATGTTCGTATATCAATATCTGGTCACAAACTTTAAAATGAGGACCTTTATAAAACTATATTTGCTGATAGAAATTATTTCTTTATTCTTTGGAAGCAATTATTTTTTTTATTTTAACTTCTGAAAAAAACCCTAGTTCTCAGACAAAATGAAGGGGGGAAAGATATTCTTCAACACAGTGGGATCAGAAAGAGCATGAAGGGGAAGTATTATATTTTTCATTCTAGACGTAGCAAAGACCTATCCACCCATCCATGAATGTGTGTTTAGAGACAAGCACAGAAGGGATGAGGAAGACTAGTCTGGATAATATTTGTGTTGTTCTTAAACCAGTCCTGTGGAAGTTTCCTGGAAATAAAATAATGCAGCCTCAGCTTGGACATGGAGTCAGTCAGAGTGAGTGGAGGGAGCATGACTGAAATGTTCATTGTTGCCAGATGATCAAGGGACCGACAGGCTAGTTCACAGGCCAAAAGCAGTGCAGGTGGTCGGGTCTAAGCAGATGATTATGTCTTGCTCTAAGTTCTACAGGTTTGTCCAGGATTTATTACACTAGTGCTTTTCAACACATTTTAATGAACAAACAAACAAAAAACTGTCTGTTTTTTTTTAATCAAAAAATGCCAGTGGTCAGCTGCACTTCTTATCCACAGTTACTTCAATGATCTTCATTTACAGCTAATGAAATTTAGTATACACTTTGCATATTCATTTATTACTTGTATTTTCCCCCATTTCTTTGCTTGAATGCGTGGGAAGGTGTCTGTATTTATATAAAATATTTGTATCATCTTCAGGTGTCCTACAGACCAACACTTGGACCAAAGATTGAGAAGCAACATGTGAGATTATAGGGGAAGTCTTCACTACTCAATGACAGGCAAACTTGCCACACTCAACAGAATAAGACCCTCCTCAGTGGTTCTTCGCGTGCATGTGGTCAGGTGGCTCTCTGGGTCAGAGAGCTGAACCAAACGGAGCTTGCCTCCATGTCAGAGTCAGTATGATACCTAGAACTCTTTTCATTCTATGAAAAAAAAATCTGTCCTAAAAGCCTTCTTTGACTTTTTATTAAGAGAATAATCATCCTATAGATAGGTGCTTTTCTACTGGTACTTTAAACTTGATCTTTTAATTAATTCAAACTCCAAGGTGGAAGTAGCAGCTTGTAGACAATTATTTTGAATTTCCTTGGGTTTGTTCCTGTAATCCTCATGCTGTGTCACACGTAATTACACTGATGGCAAAAAAATAATGTGAAGCTTTTCCTACATAATTCTTTTAATTTTGAATTAAAAGTGCTAAGCCTGTCATAAATAAAACCTAGCAATTATGGCAAAAATAATTTAAAAAACATATCATAACACATACAAGAATACTGGCTATTATAGAAATAATCTAATACTATAGGGCATTATATCATCCCTGGTATAATTTTATTTAAATATAACATAATCACTATAAATACAGTTATTTTCATCAGGCTGTTTTTACTCCAGTTTTTAATGACTGTTTTCTAACATATTATTTATGGTTTAATATCAGCTGTTGGTACATGAAGTGTTACATGACTTCAAAATCTTTATGAAAAAATTAAAAAATATATATTCTGTATATATTAATGCAGAGCATGAAAGAATTAGTAAAGGTGGATAAATATATTCATTTCATCGTACAGCTTGTTCAGATCATGAGTTTAATGTCTCTGATTTTTAGAGATCTGATCTACAGCTCATTAAGTCAATTGAAAGACTCCTCTAAGAGATTTTTGGATCAGGTCTTCAGGTGGAAGAAGAAAATGTTCTTTTGTGGGTTTTTTTCAGGTTTCCATGTGTTGTGTTGGGAATTGGATGCAAAGCTATTGTTCAAGCCAGAGACAGTATCTGTAAGTGTGCCAATTAAGTTAATAGCAAGTAATGAAATGCAGTCCTCAAAAAGAGCTACAAGATTGTCAATGTTCCTAGTTTGTCAATGCACAATTAGGTTCCTTTTGTATTTTAGTAGTACATACTTTCCTATTTATTAAGCAAATATTCACTACTCACACTAAAGTTTATGGGATGATTTCATGCCTAAGACACAGAAGAAGACTTTGAGAAAACTACCACAAACTCAGTAAGTTACTTCAGACTAAATCCTTTCTTTTTGGTGTGAATTATTTACTTAAATGTGTTTCTGAATCTGTCTCTCTGGCCTTTTGTTTATTGGTAGTTAAATGGGGATAATATTACTTGTCTTAGGGTATTGCTTCAAAGCTCTTTTTAAATATTTTTAAAGTCTCTCAAGACTCTCCCCTGAAACATGGGATAAAAATACAAATCATTGTTATGTTCTTTCTGCCAGGCTATTGCTATGACACATCTAATTCTCTTTTCATGTTGTCTTTTTTGTTTGTGATGTTGTATACTAGCTTTAGGTTCAGAGGATGAAAGTCCTAAAATGCCACAAATAATCATTTAAGATAATCAATAATTAAATTAATTAGATGATACAAAGCTTTTGCCACTAATGAAAAAACAGACTTCTATTATTTGGCCTCTGTTCGAACATTCCTGTCTATAGCCTTCCATATTTCCAATGAATATTGAATTAGTGAGTGCCCAAATACTACTAAAAAAATTCATTCATGACACACAGGATGGAAATAAAAAGTTTAGCCAAAATTCTCTCGGAACACTGGGAATGCATTCTGCTGTAAATTATATCTCATGTAACCCTATGGAGTCCGTTTGGATTTTGTAATAAACAATAATTTTTGTATAATATTTATAACATATTACTAGCATTACAGTAATAGTGCAGTAGTGCAGTAATTAAAGCAATAGTGCAGTAATACAGTATAGTGCAGTAGTAACTCACATTAGGAGTGGGTTCTAGTACGCTAGATACTGTACCAGCAAAATAGATAGAGGGGTACTATTTCTGAAAGTGCTTCAATGGCATAGGAAGCTGTTCCATTTTCAAAAATTGTTTAGGCATTTAGAAACATCCATTTTATTGAAAGCCTATAGTGCTTAGCTTTCTATCTGTATTATTCATTTCAAGAATGGATTTCAATGGAATGGATTTTTTGAAGTTCAAGTATCTCTAGAACTGAAGATACAAATAAGATGACCAAGGAATTCCAAGAAAACATTATCCAGACAGTGGCTTCATTCTTGATAACACTAACCAGATACTAAATTTAAAATTTTATCAAGACGTAAAAAACAATTGTGATAAATGGGGAAAACAGATGGTAGTATGATGAAACAGCAGATCATAAATGTGAGAAACAGAGAATGCATATTTCATCAATGCAGCTAACGTAGGCCCAGAAGGTCTCTCTAATTTATTTTTGGCATACAATTAGTCCTAATCATAATGTGTTGTGTTACAATGCTGTGTCTGGGATTCCCAGAATCTTGTCCAAGGCATTTTATTAATTTTTTTTTTGCAAGTATAACTACCAGTAGAATTGTATTAAAATGATATCTCAACTATTTACAACCCTGGTCAACATAGTCATACAGACAGAAATCTGCAATATATTTATGGCCTAAGAGACTATGCTTTTCTTCCTTAGCAAACAAACAGACAAATGAACAAAGACGACAAGAAAATAATGTTTACCATAAAAGTGTACAAAATTAATCTATCATTCCCTTCTTGGTCCAGGAAAAGGAATGATGACATATCTTGCATGATATACAGAATCCTAAGAACCTGCAGAAAAAAAAGGCCAGAACAGGTTTTCCTTAAGGATGTCAGTCTTATAGATTCATATGTCTTCTTTAAATGATTTTACAGCCTATATACAAGTCTCTGCTGAGCTCAGTTTGAGAAATGTGGTTTTGCCATTTTGATAGTCTGGTAATGTAAATACTATGCTTCAGGATAAATATTGCTGACTTGGAGCTGAGTTTGGCGTTCCTGAAGTCCGTCAGGCCCTTCCTGAAGTTCTTAAGTGGGGGAACTGGAAGAGAATTCTGATTCCAACTGTGTCTTTGGCCTGAAGTGAGAAAGGAAAATGAAGAGGGAGGTCTGGATCAGTTTATCTAATGATTCTAAGGTTTGTGAGGGTGAGAGAGGATCTGTCTGGCCACATTGCATAAGCTTGCCACTGATCACGCTGAAAAATTTTGTCTCTTTCGGGTCACAGCACTGTGTAAGTGATGTGCACATATATGTATATATTTTTTTACTACATATATATAAGTAGTTGTCTTTTCCAAGTAGATGTAATATATGGAGATGTATTGTTGAAAAGATTTTCCTACTGCCATTGGTCATAACTTGGTTATTACAGCAAGGAGTATATGTTTTTCCTTTTCTCAAAGATGTCTGTTTTTGAGGATGCCTATGTTTAAGGACTGTAATTGTGGTTGGTTAAACAGTGTTTTGTGGGTTTGGCCTATCACAGAATCAGCAGTTAAACATACACATGCCTTATTACTATAAACTGAGTGATTGCTTGTCTTGAATATTTCTGTGTCTGTTAAATTTGGGGCTTTCTCCAGGTGATGAGAAAACATTCTTGATGATGCTTGATACAAACTAACTCAGATGTCTCTGGTCATCAGCTGCATTATCTCCATAATTACAATCTTAGTCTGAGAAAACCCTTCTTCTTCAGCTGGGCCTTTTTTAGTCTTTTCATGCACATTGTTACTATTCCTGTTCACAGCATCATTTTGTCTCTGCTTTTAAACCAGTTCAGATCCATTGTGTGCTTTACAAATAAACCTTTAAAGGCATTTTCCTTAGTTTTCCATGAGAAGCTATAGTAAATGCTGTGCACTTTTAAACGTTTACAAGACTTAGTGAACTTTGCTTTCTATGTTGTTAATGCAGTTGGTACAGAATCAGCTACCTTTCATGTGTACCAAATTCATCATATTTTCTGGTGCTCAGCACCTCTGGTAGTTTGATGTTGGACTCTGACTAGCTCTTTGTATTTCCATGGTTACTAGTAGTCCCAAGAGTTCTATTAGTCCCAAAAGGCAGAGTTATTATATCTTTTTTTTTGCTGTAAGAGGCATAAAATTAACAAATTAGACTATATATAAATGAAAAGATTTTTTCAACATTACAATATCAACTTTTTCAGTTAATTTTCTAGCTAGAGTCAGTAAGTGTTTGCTTAAGTCTTCTGCAACTGTTACACCTGTGTCACATTTTTTAAGTATGGGTTCCTTTTAAAAACCCTGGAGAGTCTTTTTTTCTTTCCCATTTAATTTTGACTGAACTTTGCAGTAGATTTTGAAGGCAGTGGATTTAGAGCAAACCACTGAGGTTCAGACCTATCCTATAATTACATAATCCCAGGCAACTATTAATTATTAGTATACATACTATCATTTGTTTTTATAGATATGAAAAATGGAGGTGAGAAGCATGATTACTTTTCAAAGAACACAGATGTAGACACATCAAAATCAGACTGAGAATTTCAGATCTTAAAACTTTATGTTTCTTTCAAACAGAAGACTGACAGAAAGCCCTTCCTGAGTTTCAGAACTCATCTCTGGTCAAAACCTGGCTTCTTCCCAATAAATTATGTGACAGAGAATTGGGCCTTTTATGAGCAGGTAAGAGATGGTATACCCTTAATAGGAGAAGGCTGCTGGTAGGAGCAGTGTTGTTCTGGGAGGCTTTCTTTAGATAAGAGTAAAGCAGTTTGAGAGTTTTTACAAAGGAAACACTTCTGTAGCTGTGATTTGTTATGGTCTCCTGAAATGAAGAGCTCTGAAACAAGGAGAGGTTGGATCTTCCCTGGATAGAACAGATGGAGACTAGCTGAGGGCAGAGGAGTGAGAGGGAGTGATGAAAGAAAGCCAGAGAAATGTCTCTAATGCAAAGAGAAAATCTTATATACTAAAAAGGTTCTGTATATTGATAGCAGCATTGACTAGAATTGCAGGAAGTGATCCTGTTAAACAATGGAGTAAGGCTCTGCCAGGGAAAGAGAATGGGACTCTCTGTAATTAACTGTGTAGAGTTATTGTGTCAGCATGTACCACAAAGGCACTAGCATCTTCCTAACTGAAGAGAAGAGGACCTCCTCTTTTCTTGTCTTTTGGAGCTTTTATTTTGGCTGGAGGTACTAAAATTGCTGAATCAGCAAATGAATAGCGGCATAAGCTGCTTCTGTGGTCATCATATCAAACTGTAAAATGCCTATTTGTTTGAATAGTACCACTGTAGGAGAGAGGAGCACATTAATAGGAAAAATGGATCAAAAAGAAAGTACTGTATGCTATCTATTCACTTAAAAAATAGACAATAGTAATGACACAACATTCTTCATCTTTAAAATTTCTTATAGATATTAATGAATGTTCACAATAACCCAGTGAGATGCATAGACACACTGATAATCTTTAGATGTTATGTATGAAAGGTGATGGTTGTATGGTTATATAATGTATCTAAACACTTCTGAGCAGAAACATAGTCCAAGTACACAAATGAGCAATTACTGAAAAATAGAGCAATAAAACTTTAGCCTGGTAATTGTGCTGGCTGCTTCACATTGGTCAAAAATGTAACTGGTTGTTATGTAGTTACAGGTGTTAGATTGTCAAATAATGCGTGTGTGTCATTGATGTTTTAGGTGGCAATTATGACTTTTGGATGACTTCTTATATGTGTGGAACAATGATAATTATGTATAGGAAACGTCAAGACAGTGCTGCAAATCTGACAGTTAATTCTGGTATTCTCATCCAGGGAGTGAGATTTGTGGATCTGAACTTGAGTAGGTTATGGCAGGATGCCACAAGTGCCACCAAGTGAAAGAAAGATGAACTAGAAGGGAGCACAATAGTGGCAAAGAACAGAGTTTGCAGAGGTGACTTTTTAACAGCCTGTTTGGGCTCCAGTGGTGATTTTTACAGCCAATTCTGCTAAATCAGACTGAATGATCTCCAGTGCGGTTCTTGGAAACACTGTTAAAAGCCTGTTGAACTTGTGAAGGAGGTACTTGCAAGTAGGAAATGCCAGAACTTGTCCTTGGTGAAGGACAGATCTATTTTGTCTGTAATGCATTTGGAATTGTAGCTGAGCTGAAGCAAGGCCCTGGTTTGCAGCTGACCAGGTGCTGCCAACAGCCCTGAGAACACTGATGGCAAGCTTCTAGCAAAGCAAAATCATGAAATGACACTGTATGACAACGCAGGATTTGTGTGACCTCACTAGAGTTAACCAAGGCCAACAAATGGCATCTCTTGTATCTCAGGATTGTATCTATGCCAGTTTCAAAGTTCTGCTTCCAAGTGTGGATGCATTAGATTGCTCCCAATAAAAGTTAGGGTGTTTTTTCTAATAAGGATTATATGTCATAAAGTTGATGGCTACTACTCCCTTCACCGTGGATACAATTTTTAGCAACCTTTTTATAGGTGCAGTAGTGTTTGAAATCTACCAAAAGAATATGTTTCTTGTACCAATATATTGCAACAGTAGTACCTCTGTCTGTTCAGTGTATTTGTCAGAAAGGAAGACTGGACTCACCTGTGTGCCTTCAACTTACATACACTATGAGCAGAAGAGGGAGAGGTTAGTTCCTTTCAAAGCTGATGACTGAGCAGCAGTCAAATGTGTGATTACAACTCATGTAGCCATACCTAAGCTAAATGTAATCTAGCTGTCTCATATTTAAAAAACACTGTGGCTGCATTAGTGTAAAGCTCAGTCTAGGTCATCTCTCCGAGTATTGATCCACATTAGGTATGTTGAGCTCCATTTTTCTGAGACTATATTTTTATTGAAATCTGAGCAATCTGGTTCAAACTAGCTTGTGGGTATATCTGTAAGAATTACAGTGCAAGATACTCAGAAGGTTCCAGTCCATTGTTGCCTAGATAAAATAGTTAAATTGAGTTAGTTTAGTTTAAGAGAAAATGTTTATTTATGTAGGAAGTAGATGTATAATTAATTAACATGGAATCATTTTGGAATCCTGTAAATTGGCATGATAAATTATAATGGAATATGGTAAAAGCAATTCTGCCTCCAGAATGGGAAAATTATATCTCCTTATAATTTAAATGCATCTTGCAAATTAACTCATTCTAAACTTACTGTGCAGCAAATCACAATACACCAATACTTGATTAAAATATCCTAATTTTTAACTACATCAGTGTGAAATGTTTCTTAAATTATTAATATTTTTCAGTCCTACTGCTGACTGCAGTAGAACTTGTAAATAGCTTGTAAATCTATATGTATAAGTATAAATTTTCCTCATCAGAGTGGTATCTTCACTGTTTGCTGATCAGAATTTCTGATCTCTATACATGTCAAAGAATGTTTTCTAACAACATGATTCTTTAGGGGATAAAGGAGGCAATTCATCTCTGTCTTTCTGTCTAAGCCTATGCTAGCAAGAGTCCTGACACAGATAAGTCAAAGACTGTTTCTCTCAAAGCAAAGACAGGTATTGTACTTGTTCTTGGGGATGGGAGGTTAGAGTTGATCATTCTGAGTGCTTCAGATGATCAGTGAGACTTGGGGTTTCTGACTCTATTCAGTTTGGGGTAAGTCCCTCTTTGGCATAATTTCTCACCATTCTATAAGCCTGATTATATAAAGAGCTGTTTCTAGTATTTATAAACCTTTTACTAGAAGATTTACTTTCTCAATTGGAAGAATTTTGTTATGTGGTGCCCACAAGAACATTTATTTGTTCTAACCTGCTTTGATACCTGTCTTCACTTGTCCAGGTATTCTCAGTCTTTGGAAAGCAAACTTTTGGGGGTTTACCTGTATTTTCATCATGAGATCTTTTTAAGATTTTGAGTATTTTTGGTGATAGGCTTGCTTTTTTTTGAGGATCCTTTGCTACCTACTAGAAAGGGACTTACTGAAATATGCCCAGGGTAATGACGTAAGTTCTGAGGTGATGTGGTGCCAGCCCTGGAGACCAAAACTCCAGAACGTAGCTGAAACCCTCCAATGCTGTGAGAGGCCGAGACCCAAAGATGATCCCTTTGCAGGTTGTTTTCAGAGAAGCAAGAATAGAAGTAAAAAAATTTTGTTTATTATAGGAAAATTTAACAGTATTAGCTTTCTTCTAGTTATTTGGCAATACGTTTACAAGTTTCCATTCTCATTGTTCACCTTGGGCAAGTGATCTTTAACACCCTGAAAGCAGATGACCCTCCATGTTGCTGGTATACCTTAGCAGTGCTTATTGTAGAAAATCAGTGTGAATTTCTTGTTTGCTAGAGCAGTTTCTGAACTTGCTAGAACCCAGTTGTGCAAAGCAATCTGCGATACTAGCTTGTTCATGCAGCCTAGTTCTGGGGAAGAAAGTTGAAAAGGCTATCATGGAAGCCAGGAAGGAGAGTTTTACCAAATTTTATTAAGGTTTCTGACTCATGATGGACATTTTTATATTTTTGTAGTTTTGCTTTGCGTAGAAAGCTTAGAGTTTATGAAATACATATAAGAAACATCTTAAAGGAAGAGACATGGAAAGGTAGTATCATAGTTCTGGGATAAAACAAAAGATGAGATGAAATGAAACTTCAGATTTTTAACTTACCTATCTAGAAGACATTACTTAGATACCTAAGAGTGTGATTGTCTCTCAAAACTCTCAGTAGTTAAGTATTTATTGAGGTTACACAGAGAAACTTAGATCATATTAAGTAAAAAACTTATTTAACAAATATGCGATAAAATATTATTGAAGATCTTACTGCAAATAATGCAACAGTGAAAATAGAAATGCAGTTTAGTTCTGTTGCATAAATATATGATTGTGTGTCTCTTGGGTTTAGAAAGATCCTTTTCTATCCATAGGCACTTAATAAGTGATAGGCCAGAATCCACATAAATGATTGCAAGTCTGTTCAGTGGCCCTTAACCTCCAGTAAATAAGACTATGATCAGTCTGGGTATTTTGTTGTTGCTGTGCTCTAGGTTATTTGTTATATGTGTTTGTAATAAATCTCTTGCACATGCTGAGTAGAACAGGAGGGGGCAGAACAACATAAGTGTAGTCACTTGCATGTGACATCCATTACAGGCATCTATATTGTTTGTAAAAATGAAAGTAAGTGGAAAACTGATCTATGTAAAAGATTTGGTAATAATTATAGTTTAATGTTCATCTAAAATAAATTACTCAGATATTCAGAAACTACTTACATGTTTTTTCTACATATGCCTTTCATTGCTGCTATGCTATTAATGAACATTTCTGAAGGAAATGGGTTCTGGGCTATAATAGCACTGTTAGAGGAACTCAAGCGTTTAACTGGATTATTCAGTTTACACTTGAAATGGAGTTGTCATTTTCATTTTTGAGGGTTACTTTGAATCCTGTTCATTTTTGCTTAATTTTTTTACTTCTGACTGTACTCTGTTTCTGTTTTGGTTTCTAAAACATTTATTTTGTCTTCTTTAAAATAAAAGGCTTTAAACCAAAGTGCCCATTTTTAATAATTTAGTAAAATATCAGCCCCATTAACTATAAAACAGATTAAAATCAGTATTCCTCTTGAAAACTTTGATGGAATGGGATGCAACAGTTATTTTTATTATTTCTATAGGTCCTGATTTAAAGGCCATTGAGTGAGAGTGATTTCACTCAGTCAATGTTCTTTGGATAAGCTGGGCTGTTGATGCAGTGTTTTTCAGAACAAAGGCTGAGCTTCTTCCCAAACAGCAGTTTGCAGCTTGAGTGAAGAGCAGACAACACTCACAGGGCGAGTCTTGGGGTGGAGGGGAAGGAGTGGGTGAAAGACAACTGGGGAGACAGTGATATTCAGTTATTGCTTTGGTACAGTTTTTACTTCATTTTTGTAGGCTTTTCTTAGCAATACAGTCTAATGCTTTTCTTTTAGTAATAAGATTAAAACATATCATCAAAGAATGCTGATATTTATGCTCCAATAAAAAATATTCATCCTAATGGTAGGTAGCTTTTGCTGTAGTAAACCTTATTTTATAAGAAACCTGTAAACCCAACTATTGGTTTTGAGCCTTGCATGACTGTTTATTTTAAAAAAACATCAGGAGTGCACTTTTGCAAGTTCTTGAGGTCTACGGAATAACATGGTTGGCTTAATACTTTATCGAAATGAAGTGTCTAAGGCTGTATCATCTTCTTCACAGTCTGGAGGTAGAGTAGGCGGAAGGATTCTAGAGTTATTTAAATCACCAACATTAAAAACAAAACAACCTTTTGGAGGAAAACAATATCAATATTATTCTGTGCTGCGGAAGTGCAATCAATATTAACCTCTATCTAAACTAGGAGAGAATGATTTGTATTTTGTTTAAAATTGTGCAGCAGGAATGCAATCTGTAATATAAAACATGCTGTGCAGATCATGTGGGGTCTCTTCATCCCATCTTCAACGTATATTCATTGCAAGGATTTTAACAGGTTTAAATACAATGTGCATTATTAAACTTTTGGAATTAAAAAAAAAATCTAAAACTAATACTAACAAACCCCAGAAGTGATGCTTATATTTCAATCACAGGGACTGGATGCTCTTAATGCTAGAGTAATACTAATTCCCATTTCTGTGATGTGTGTCTGTGTGGTAGATAGTAAAACATAACTACAATTTATGAAGGCTTTCATTTTGTCCCTCAGTTAAATCATAGTTTATTTTTCAAGCCATTTATACAGTGAAACTGTACATACTTAGATTTACAAAAATGGTGGTTTCATATGAGGTGTTATATATAGAAAAAATATTGAGTAGTGATTTCTGCTCAGATTTCTCTGCTTTCAGAATCTGAGACTCCTTGCATGTTAGGTGCCACAAGCTTCTTAGGTGACTCTATGCATATTACCCAATCTTATCTCATGATAGATGTGGTCAGTATTATCAGAATGATTGTGAGATGGTTAGTAGAACTGAGCAAAACTTTATTACCCCTGGGGGAATTGTTTAGCTCCTTAGGAGCTTTGCATTCTTCAGAGAAACAGGTAACTTTTGGTCTTACTGGACATCATGTAGCCTCAGTATGATGAAAATAACTTTTCCATATCTAAGTTGCTTACCTTGTTTCTTAATCTCAAAAATCCAATCACAGTGATGAGTACTCATCATCTCAGACTAGATGGTAATGATTTGTATTCTGCTTCAGCGGAAGCAGAGGTTTTTCTTTCCCTAGTGAGAAAATCACAGGATATGTTTCTTTTTATTGTTTAGTTTGCCTCCTCCACTCTGACTATAATTTCAGCAGCATAATAGATAAAGATATCTCTATTTAAATCTTTTTCTTGGTTCATAAATTCTTATTAAAAATGTTCTTCTAAAATAAATTGTTAATGAATGAATAATGTTTCAATTCTTGAAGCCATGAATAGTTATGTTTATTTAGCTTGCTTTCACCTATAATCTGGTATATTTTATATTACCTGTCTAGAGTTTTAAAACCTTATGAACTGCCTCAAGCATTTCTTCTCATGTTCTCCTTCTTTATCAGATAAATTGCTATATAACCTAATGAACTTTAGAGGGATTAGCTTGCTGAGACCCTGTTTCTTCTACAGTTCCCAAGATTTGTACTACAGTCAGGATATTATCTAATTCATTGGTCTCTCCAGCAGGGTAGCAACATAATTACAAGCTGCTATCAGTATCCTAGCCAATTTTCAGTCATAGGTAAGACGCCCTGCTCAGCTTCTTACTTAACAAGAGTTGCAATGATTAAAAAAAAAAAATTCTAAGAGTTTAAATGAACTGTCATCTGGAAAACCCTTTAAGTGCTTTGCAATATTCCCCTTCTGTCATCCTTTGTTCATGACTATTTGTAATTTTGCCTATTGAAGTATCATCTCACGTGATTTCTACTTTAGCCACACCTTCCCTCAGTTTGAGCTCAGATATTCTACTTCCAAAGTTGGCTTTGTTTTCAACTTGAGATGGTATTCTTGGGGTACGTTTTTGAATGATAGGTTGTGTAGAGGTTTGCCTTTTTGCGGCAGCTCTGGTTTCATGTATGTTCAGGAACAAATATAAAGCGTTATATATATATACGCACACACACATATAAATAAATATATATATAAAATGTAAAGCACTATAAAGAAATAGAAATGTACCTCTTCCTGGTTTCTTCCTCATTTAGCTTGTACTTCAGTTTTGTCAGTTCTTGCTGTCTCAACCTCTTTTATTGTTTTCACATGCATTCTGCCTCTCAGTTTTGTAGTATTTGTCCATTTCTGGAAAAGTCCATCAATTTGTGCTGTGCTAGCTTATGGATAGGATGAGATGTCAATCTAAAATGGACCAATTCTGTTGAGTTTTACATTCTACAATTGGTGGGAAAACAAAGTGAAACTTAAATTGATCAATTCAACTTTGATATTTTTTTCTTTTGCTGATACTTCATGAAACAAGACAATAAAATGGTTAATGACAGAGTGAACCTTGTATGAGATAAATGAAAGCTTATACGGAAATGTTCCTATATATGAGATATTCCTGCTTCAGGGAAAAGGATGGGCAGGCTTGACTAACCCTGTTGTTTATTCCTTGAAGTAACTTCGTTACTCAACCTGCAATCTGGTTAATGTGCTCAGTTTAGAATAGTATCTAAACAATTGTAATTGAAATGTTGATAAATGTTTAATTTTTAAAAACCGTGAACTGTTGTTCTTTTTGTAAGCAACAGACAGATGCTAAATCTTTTTGTTTTTAATCTAATTGTTTCTTTGATGAATATTTATACTAGCTGTTTACTACCAATAGGTCTTATTTTTGGCCTCTGTCCACCTGAACACTGGCTAGTTACTTTTGTCTTCAAACACTATGTAGCAATGCTGAAATCCATCTGCATTACAGTGAGTGTCCTATGGACGCTGGATTACAAACTGCTGAAAATGTTTTCTTGCCTCCCATTTTACTCATTCTCATATGGGTTGAAATTTAGTATCCTTGCCTTTGCTTTTGGGGGAATTTTTCTTAAAGAAAAGCTGATAAGTATTATTTCTGCAGTGATTTTTATATTTGAACTTGAAAGGTTGCTGTCTGTGATAGAGTAATGTGAGGCTTTTTTAACTCAGAGAGAATGATCAAGTCTTTCTGCTCTGATGATTGGACGCAGTTCTTCAATCACTTTTATAGTTTCTGAATGTGACTTTTATATAAAACTTTATTTTCATTTTATTATGCTGAAGGTTTTATTTTTGCATGTACAATTTTTACTATTTTATTTGAATAGCATTCAAATCAGCACTTGCGAATAGCGGCTTGTTGTTTGGGTTTGTGAGATCAGTAGTTCTGTAGTTGACTTGTACATTGACATTACCACATAATGCAATCCTTTTAATGGCAAATAATTTGCTAAGTCTAAAACAATATATTCCATCCCTATAATATGAAGTTACTATGAAATATAGTGCCGTACTATCAGGAAAATAAAATTAGTCAAACCTTGACTATTGGAGCACATAGTCCTGATTAATAATATTTACTAAAAGATACATATTTGAAATTATTTTAAAACACTACTCCAGAAATATATTAGTCCAAATAATTTTTTACATAAAGTTATAATAATAATAATAAAACCAGCTAGGTTTTACAATAATAATTGTGTGTATATCTTATTCTTGAGATCTGTTCATATCTTATTCTCTTGCTTGGTTTACTATCTTCACTATTTCCAGTAATTTTTTCCTTTTTTGTTTGAATGTTATCTTATCAGCTACTAATATGGTTACTGAATTTTACTATATCACAGGGGTGTAACTGGTGTCACAATTAGTTGTCCTATTTAACAAGTGGGACACATGCAGTATCTTCAGTTTTACAGTAGTTTACATATGTGATTATTGAGTGCATGGTTCTAGTGGCAAATGCTGGCTCTGCAGCGAATTTGGAGCTTCTGGTGTGATCTTATTTCACAAGGAATGATAGGATCTTAGGTGCCTAAGGTTTCTATCGGTAGGCTAACAGCCACAGAAATGAGAGCAGTGCAGATCTGCCATTCTGCCCCAGTGAATGGCATAGGGCTCACTGCAGCATCAACTCTGGCGAAACTGCCCTTCTGCCCTGCCTGTGCACTGCCCTAATTTGATTACGCCCTTGCAATTTCTGCAATATATTTTGCCACATTCTCAAGTTAGATTTGCATGCCAGCCTGAAATTAAAAACCACTGCTTGACTTGTGCTTCACTTCCAAATGTGCTTGTTACCATCAAGGGCCTCTTTTTGCCTTTCCTGTTTCTGTAAGCTAGGAAGAGTCACCAGGGCTTTCCAGGTAACAGGCATGGCTCTGTGCCAGCAGATCATTATGCAGATTTAGGGCTTAGAGCAATCTCGATAAAATGATATGTTATGTACATGTAAATAGTTCTGTTTCCTCTTCTTGTTTTTGTGAAGTGAGCATCCCAGAAATGGCATATATCCAGTGGGTTCAACACTTCCTCTTCAATTGATTATTCTCTTAATTTAATGGCTTCTGACAATAAACTCTTTGGAACACATTTTCCAATGGGTGGAAATCCATACTATTATTAAAGTGTTAGACTTTTGGCTGTGCCAAGAAATGCTCTGGCAAACAACTAATTACGTCCACAGATAAAGTCTGACAAAAAAAAATTGCTTCAAGCCACAAGTCAAAGGCTTTAACCATTGTTTGTGTCGAGTTACTTTAGGGGTTGTGATTGCAGTCAGTTGGGTGGGAATGTGGCTGTGAAGCAGTGTTTGTCTGAGGGACAGGCCCCTGCTTTAGCCAGCATATAGAGCCATATGTAAAATGGCCTCTTTGCTTTCACTTAACAGGATGCTGTTCACCTTTCTGCTCTGCTGAGCACCATTTCATGACTTCACAGCCCAGGAATTAAACCCAACACACAAAGCAGCTTTACCAGTAATTGTCTACAGATTAAATTAAATGCCTGTTCACATACAGTGTATCTGAATTGTATCGGACTCACTTCTCCCTTTACACACTTGCTACTGAAAAATGTTGCAGTCCCTGGGAGTCTTTCTCTCTCAGAGATTTGATGGAAGTGTCTGGGGGTTTTCTGTGTTCAACATGATGTTCATTCTATTGTGTTTTATAGTGAATAAAATAGCTTAATCCCATGGTATAACACCAATACATTTTATTCATGGAGCTACTGTCAGTAGCTTTGTTTTCTGCTGCAACTTTTAAATTTCCACTGTCACAATGTTTGGCAGTTTGAAATGTTGGTATTATTTTTTGTTTAAAATTTTGAGGAATGTGTAAAATCCAGATAGTCATATTTTGAACTAGATGAATTGGAGTAAAATAATTTTGACTAGTTTAAGTCAGTCATGCCTCTTTCCCTTCACTTTGTATTTTCATATGTGGAGAGTATAAAGCTGTTAATTTCATGAGGAAAACACTTAAAAATAATCAAGTTTAAAAAACCAGTCAGTTTCCATTGGGGTGGATTTACGTATGTATTTCTTCTGTATTTATTTTCTTGTGATTGTTCACTATACTACAGAATTGTGCAACTGTTCCAGAAGTTCTTGACTCAGAAAGTGCTGCAACCTGCCTTTCACTTAAAAAAATTATCTCGCTATTGACCATCTGGCTGGTGTAGCTGATGAGTAATCTTTTTAAAAATTTCACAATCTCTGATTTCTCATTTATGGTATGCTCCATGATTGTCAAACATCTCCCACCAATCTTTCAGTGATCTCAAAGACCATCACTTTATCACACGACTCAATATAATCTCTGCATACTCTCTATAATGATATTATATGTGAAATTCTTCTCAAAACTTGAGTTTTGTGCAGTATATTCTGTACATATCCAAAAAGAATATGGAGTTAGCTCAACATTTCTTAATTCAGGGGAATCAGGTGAAGACTTGACCCTAATTCATTCCGCCTCAGTCAGATTTTACAAATGCCCCTAAATTGTGATGGTTTTATTTGTGTACAATGCTAAAGATCACACCTTTCAGGAGAATAGTGTGGTCCTTAATGAGCAGAGAAGCTTTTGGAGTGAGTTGTTGTTTGACATTAGGGTTGTAATTCCTCCAAGGTTTAAAAAGTTCCTGTGAAACAATTAAATTGAGGGGATTATACTGTGTCATTTTAAGACTGGGTCAAGAATTAAGGTACTTTTTTGAATTGTGTATGGCTTTCTAGTCAGAAAAGAAGCTACAGTAGACTTTTGAAAACTACATGAAAGTTAATTGCATTCTACTAATCTTTTAACATTTTTAGAAAAGGATTAAGCTTTTGTAGTTGCACAGAATATGAAACTGTGCTTGCTGAAGGAAGAAAATACCAATTCATTCTCTTAAAGTTGGTTGAAAAGATTTCATGTATACTGTGCCAGAAATCTCATGTATTAGTGTTAGAAAGAACACTCAGAAAATCAAGTATTGTATTTACTGCTGTATATGCAGTCATCTTCAGATCCTTTTTCTTGCCTTTGTTTTGACTGATGCTTCTGGGAGTGACTGGTGAGTAGGTAGGAAGACAAGATCCTCTCTAAGGGCTGCTGCCCTTAAATATTTTGGCTGAAAAACTTTCCTTCCAAAATTGTGGTAAATTTTTATAAAATATTTCTAAAGTGAGAGAATATTGATGGTCTTGGTGCTTTCCTGAACAAAGTACCAAGATCTATGAGATGAGGAGCAACACACTTTAAAATTATGGCTTTATCAGAAGCTGGGGGGAAAGATTGCATCACAGCCCTGGAAGTCTCCATCAGCATAATGATGAAAGTATTTATATCAGCAACAGAGGAAGAACTCCAAGAAAGAAGAGGAAAATAGGACCATATTTCTACCAATACTGTGACATGAAGGTGCTTCCTTAGGAAACACCAGAGGATGTATATCTTGTGTCTGCAGAGCCAGCTGCATAGCCTCCTTCCAGCACTTCCATTTGTAGTCTCAGTATGGCTTTGCCAAAGGTTCTAGGTAAGAAGATAAAGGTACCAGCAGAGTGAGAACTCACTCTAAAATGTCATTACCTTAAATGCCATGCTATTAGGGCAGTACGTGCATGATTGTACATGTTATTCCATGCTAGACTTCACTTTCATTGCCTTTTACCTTTTTTTTTTTTTTTTTTTTGCTATTGCTAATACAGTAGACTTATTTCATCGTACTCAATTTCAGTCTGATTCAGCCTTTGTTCTCCATTCACGTAACTAAAACTCTTGCCTGGATCCTTATCGTTTCATGTCTTGACAACTGCAGTCATCTTCATTCTTGTCTCAACAAATACTGGCTTGCAACATTTGTATCTTTTAAAATGTTTTTCTTGTTATTTTGACATTCCATTGTTCCCTCTCTTGTACTGTGGAAGTATTTGCTTTAACATTTTAGGCCACTCCTTACCATCTCTTATATACTTCAACTGCTGACCATATGGCATCTGTAAAGCCAGCCTTTATTGCCCTTTTCAGTGTTTCCAACAAGTATCTTTGAATTTCCTCCTATGTTATTTAATACAAGATATTAACTAAAAAAACCCAGTACTATTTCATTGTCCTTCCATTCCTTCCAACTGGGACTCTAAATTCTACTGCAGTTTGACTATATATTAGTAGCACTAACCTATCATAATAATTCACAAAGCATACGGGAATTCTGGGCTACTGCCACATGAAGCTCTGGGGACCAAATTTGACCAATACTGAAGTCAACAAGACTCTTACTAAATACACTATAATCATGTGCCTGAAGTACAACTTATTCATTACAGTATTAGTTTTATTAAAGGTCACCAGGAGAATACCGGAACCAAATGTCTCATCCATATCATTCCATCTAATGCACTTTTCTTGACAAAAAGTTGATAGAAAGAATGTGTTTAGCATTCTTTTTTGTGTTAAGAATAACAAGTAATTTTTTTTAAGAAATGGCTACTGCCTTTTTTCTTATGCATGCCAGTAAGGCATAAGCATCTAATTGCTATTTAGATACCTCAGGCTAACATTAGATTCCACTGAGATCCTCAGAGTTTATGCTTAGCAACAGCTTAAAAACAACAGACACCCCAATTCTCTAAACATTATCTGTTCTTTTGGCTGCCAAGTTAGCTAAAAAGTCTGCCATGCACGATCAGCTCCTATGCACCATGCTGACATGCAGCTTGGCTACTAAGCCCCTTATGGGTTTTAACACAGCGTTCACCTGCCTGCCTGTCTCCCTCCTGGTAGACTTCTCTTGCACAATGGACAGAGACTTTTGAGGCTGACATTCTCACATGCTCTCCTTGCTCTGGTTGAGTTTTGATTTGCATTTTGTTTCTCTGAGGAAGAAGTTGACTTGGCTCAGGTGCCTGGCGCCAAGAGGATTTTCATTTCAGACGCAAGTAAGCTAGGCGTGGAGACGTGGAGTCAAGTTATCTTCTGCTATATTATTTTCTTATGACTGGCATAGGTAGCTTTTCACTTTACTCTCTGTCCTTGATGATCTCTTTGTAAGGTGCTTGATTTTGCCCAGGCATTGTATACAAGTCTTGGGTGATTGTCTCAGAGGGTTGACTTCTATTACATTACAGGTCACTTAAAATTAGGCATTGCAGTGTTGAATGGAGCAATACCTAAGTCGTTTTTGTGGATTCTGGCATAAATCTCTTATGAAAATGAGATTTTGGGTCGTATCTGCAAAAATTTTGAGGCATCTAAAGATGACAGTAGTCAGCTAATGGTATTTCCAAAGGTGTCTAAGCAGCTTGTATTGGTTTTATATAATTTTCTAAGTTCATAATTTTCTAGGTCCCTCCCCCCAATTTCTATTTGCCTGTGAAATCCAGCTGTTTTATGAGGTAAAATATTTGGGTGATGGGCAAGTGGAAAGGAAACTTATCAGCAGTTATCTACTTATCTATTACAGTGGCTTTGAACTACTTCATTATATGTTAATTAGTTCATGTTACAGTTGATGCCAAGTTAATCTTATTAGTATTTAGTGTGTTACACAGCTTTGGAAGTGATAATATGGAAGGCTTCTGGAAAGTAGTAGTTTGTAGCCTTAGACTGCTATGAAAGACTTCTTACTGTCTTCATTACAAGCTGGGGGAAGGAAACCTGGGTAAGGACTCTTAGGGATTATGAGAAGGATTATATTATTACAGAAAAGAACAATTTTTGTTTTAGAAGTAAATGTTCTAAAAGCCACCACAAAATAGTAATGTATCAGATTATCCCAAGTAAATTAGCTAAATTGGAGAATGGCAACTTCATAATGAGTTATTTCTATATCTAATCAAGGATAGCATGATCCAAGGAACCATTGCCCAAACGGAATAAATCTTAGCTTTCACTTCTGATTTAATTTTGAAGAGTAAACTATATTCAAAATCTCTCAAGCAATTTAGCTGAGATTTCTGTTTAGACTGGATAAGATAATCTAAGAAACTAAAGTTAGAATCTCATGGTTAATTAGTACAGTGGCAGAGGGGAATAAGAAGTAGAATCTTTAAGACAGCAGATTATTTGATAAGAAAATTTTAATGTGTTTAATTTTCAAAAGTATAACAATACAAAATAGTCTGCAAGGTTTTTATTGTGTTCTAAGACTATGCAAAACTGCATTAGAAAGTGTTTGGGTGAAGATTTAGTATATTTAAAGAAACATTCCTAAAAGAATATTTGGGATTGAGAACTACTCTTGTAGACAATGTGATAAATGTAGAGGAATCTCTTGCAAAATGGACCTTTACTAAGCTTGATTACCACAAAATAAAAATCCAGTTAAGGCATTGAAAAGATAAAGAAAGACCATCTGTGAGGAAATTTGTCATAGATCTAATTGTAAGCTAATTTTTTAGATAGAGCAGCTACTGTAGTTTGCATGAGATGAAGTAGAGAAGTTAGAAATCATTTTAGGTTATGGTACCAAAAATTTTGCCGGGATTACAAAAATATTGAATGAAAAGGTAGAAACAATGCTTGTAGGTCAGTTAAACACAAGGTTGTAAATAAACACTGTATTTCATTAGATGGTGACTCTGCATTCCACTGTGTTTCTGAAAATGCTTGAAATAGTGATGTGGGTAAGATGTCTCTTATGATTCCTGAAAACCAGCAGTGACTATATGCACTACAGTTAATTTTGTCCCAGAGGTGATATTAGTGTGTGTGGGATAGATTTTGATGTGATAGAGCAGAGGTAGCTTTTTGTACTGGTTAACTGAAGACTGTTTTTCACAGAGAATCATAAATTGATACTTGGTTGATTTTGTACTAATGGAGGGAGATAAAATCTGTTTTGTTAATTTTTTTGCAGGTAAGTTTTCAGGTTCGTGTTAACCAATTCCTTAACACAGGAAAAAGATTGTGAATGTATAACTTCATGGAGAATTGATGAGGAAGCATGGTCTGAGGGGTGGCTGGAGTGCTTCAGATAGCCTGGTCAAGGTTAATTTCACAGTATGGCATCATGAGCTGCTTTGTTGCTCTGGCCACACAAATGAGGTTGCTGAGAAAAACTGAGACATTTGCTTAGAGCTTAGCCTAGATTAGAGAGAGGTAATAGTGTGATAGGGAGTCTGGATAATTTTTGTACTTTAGTTGCCTTCTCAATTGCTAAACTTTGCCATGTGCAGATTGATAAGTTATGCAAATTAGTGTTCAATTTGTAGGTAAAAACTTCCAAAATTGTCCTTTTAGTAAAAGTAGGAGGCTTTCTTATTATAGTATCAGTATAAGAATCATTGATCTTCTGCAGTGTTGACCTAACTTCAGGGATAGCCAGCTATCTAGTACTTAGCAATTGTACTTCAAAGTCAAAACACTATTTAAATACTATTCAAACCCCTAAATAGTGTGAGATGGTCTATCCAGAAATCTTTGATATGGTGCATGAGCATCTGTAGTCAGCATGATCGGGACCAGTAACTCTCCTGAAATGTTATTTAGATCTTGTCTGTCTGGAAGTGATCAGGAAAATTAAAGGTATTAAGACAATGTGCTTGATTAAAGAATGTTCAGTCCCACCTCCTACTTGCTTTATATCCCCTTGTCTTTAGTAAGCTTTATTATTAAGCTTACTATTAAGCTTAATAATTAAGCTTTATTAAAGATCTTTAACTATTTAACTCACATTAATATTGTGTATTTCTGTAGCTAAGACCTTACTGTGTGGGAATATACTCTCTAATTAAGATAAAAGGACTTAAAAAGAACAACAAGTAGAAGGACCCTATCATGGGATAAATTAACATAAAATATATTCTACAAGGAGCTTAAGCATGATGATAAACAATGAGGTATATGTGTAATCTCTGTATGTAAAATAAATGCTCTTCTGGTCACACTGTTCTACTTTTTAGTAATTTTAAGCCTACGTATATTACATTTTGTATTTCTGTAGTGGCAATATCCTTTCAAGGATGGCTATAAATATGTCCCAATCTTTGTAATTGGCTTCCTTATGTTATCTAAACTTTTTATGTATTGTTGAGCACATTTCCTTTGATTGTCAAAACTACAGGTCCCACCTGTCACGGCAGGACTCATAACTAATCCAATATTTGTTGGGCAGGTGAAAAAAATTGGTCTTATTGTGAAGTAAGCTGCTTACGTACTTTGTGGTATCCATCTGCCCTTTCTTTTTAAATACAGACACATCCAGACCAGTTACTTTTGAACCTGTCAGCTATTTTTCTTGTTTGACAGAGAGAGAGAGGTATGTTGCATGAATAACAACTGAAGCTTGGTTTCATTGGCCAGAGTGTATCTCTTTATTTTAGTATGGTTCGTTTTGTTTTGGGTTTCCCCTACCTTCTAGATACCATGAGAGTAACTTTAGGACAACCTGTTACGGAGAATCTCTACTCATGTTAGTGAAATCAAGAGGCAGTGCAGGAGGCCCATTCATTCAAATAAGGCTTGCAGAACTAGTCTCTGACACTTTTTTTTGTCCAGATGTTTTGCTTGAAGCTGTTTGTAGGTATAAAACCTCAGTTCTGACCTTTGTGAGGAAGTAATGAGTGGTGGACAGTTAAAGGCCAAATTCCAGCCTTATTTATTATCTTTTTCAACACTGCTTAGGTAAACTAAGTTAGTGAGAGCACTAAGCCAGGAGTCAATCCAGAGTTTGTTGTATACGGAAATTGCACCATCTTTTATAACAATTTTGTTTTGTGGTTGGGCAATCTATGAGCTACATTAGTCCAACTGAATTCAGAAGAATTATTGTGGACTAGGTTAATGTCCCTAAGTTCAGAGACTGGACCTGAAGTACAGATATGCATGTATTTGTGCTCTTTATGCATGAATCTGTCCAAAAAGACTTTTATATTTTATCTACATAAAAGTCTGCCTTAATATCTTTGGCTATTTTGTGCCTTTTTCTGGCTTCTAGTCCTCAATGGTGATAAGCACTATAGAGGTTCCAGATAACACAATTAGTGTGTGTAATAACTTGCACAGTATTTTTTTATTTATTTTATATCAACCTACCAGTCTCCATCTAGCACAGCATTTAGGGCTTCTGTAATATCAAAACAGTGGACTCTTTATTGACATTTAATTAATGTTAGCATTGGAGCTACGTCAAATTGCAACTAAAAAGTATTTTGTGCTATGCATAGATGGTTCTGAATAAGCCAACAAATGCTTTTCTTTAAGAGCAATTGTCTTAGACACAACAAATGGGAGATTTTTTTTCACTATGGACTCCAATTCTTAGTTGGTGAAGGGATACTAGGAGGGATTTGCCCATAACTGGAACTATCAAAAGAGAAACTCAGAATACTCAAACTCTACACCAGTACTCTGGTCTGTCTTATTAAAAAAACCTCTCTGAGTTATTAATGTTGGTCTCAAAGACAACTAGCTCAGTATTTAATGTCAGTCAGCCTACTGGCATTTTACAAGCAAAGATGATCCCTACCAATTTCAGATAAAGCTCTTAAATCTGTATTTCCAAAGAAAGTCTTGTTTTTTAATAGTGGTAATCCTTTAATTGACTGGGTGTGGAAACACCACAGGTTCTGTTCTGGATTGCCTGGTGAGAGGCTTTCTGCATGTTATCTGTTGCAGTTGTTTTAAAAAAACTCTGCTTTAAAGCTCAATGAATTTTTGGTCTTTTTCTGTGAATAGCTGTAAAGCTGTTAAGTTCAATAAATTTAATGTTATAAATGCACTTTCGCTGTAGAGTATGTGATGAAATACAATATAATGATAAATTTGGATGAAATAAAATAGTTGAGTAGAAGCTAGCAGGAAGTTTTGTCAATTGGGAGAAGCTATATTTTAGAACTGTATATCAAGAAAACATAAATTATTTCAAAAGAGAAATAGAGGATAAGAACACAGGCTTGTTTATTTTTATTCACATTTATCATCTAAGAGAAAGTTTAGGTGAAGCGTAAAGCTGTGGGGGACTTTATGCATCTTTTAGACACTGATAGCTTGCCCCTTTTTGGGGCCCCAAGCTAGTTTCAGGTGTTCTGCAAACAAAAGTGACATATTTGTTATAATTGATATTTAAGGTATTTACTAATAATACAGTTTGTTGTGCTGGCTTTTTGAGCACCTTATAGTTAAATAATCTAGGAATAACAGGCAATGTGTTTTGACACACAGCAGATTGAACCAACAGAATAATGGAGTTCTACTGGCTATCAAGAGCTGGAAATGGTATATTAACTTATGATAATCTCATTCAGAATCTGCCAAGAGTGTGATCATATTGCAGTACATAAAAGTGCACTGAATTGTACCTCATGGAGAATAAAGTACGCTAAGTAACTTCCTTATAACTTTCTTGCAATGTAAGATATCTACACATCTTGCAAGTATTCTTTCTTTGTACTCCTGGCCTTTTACAGCTCCTCTTACCTGACAATTGTTTATTTCAATTAAACCTTTCATAGCAGGGTTGCAGTTGGCCAAACTAGAGCTAATTTTAAAATTGAAAGGAAGTAGTTTAACTGCAGCAAACATTATCGATAAGTAGAGCAAACTTTTAAGATGGGCTATTTTAAGAGGCGAGAAAATATAATTTCATCCTCAGTTTTGTATGCTATTCTGTTGTAAACAAAGAAGATTTTTAGACTGTAATAAATATGTAAGAGATGCACCTATTTTAGAAGCCATTGATTCTATCAGAATTTACTGGGTTTACAGGTCTAAACAGCTAAATTCCAATTATGTCAAAGCACTATCATTATATGAATGTTATGTGCATCTTTCCAGACTGTAATTAATTCAATTTCAAACCACATTATTTCCTAGCCAGCACTGAAGTTGTTGGTAGCAAAGAATAACAGCTTCCTGTGATGGAAGGAAAGGTAAAATACAATCTATTGCACTGTGCCATTATTTGATGCTGCAAAAAGCATCTGAAAGACATTGAAGGCTGTCATATGGCAACGTTCTACTTCCAAATATCTAAAAACTTTGACATGCAGTAATTTGAATCCTTCTTAATTCCTCTAAAAATGACTAAAGATAACATGAAACATTTTTTTAATGAAATTTTATAAATGCCTAATTACAGTTTTATTAAAACTAGTACTGGAAGGAGAAGTTCCCTGATGACATCCAATGACATAGCTGACCGACTAGGAATTTCATGCTGTATTCTTTCCTGTTATGTGTTGGAGGAGTTTGGTCAACTTGGAACATGAATTGATGTAGAATTTAAGCAGAAGACCAGGAAAGATTTTTTTTTCTTTCTGCTACTCAGTGAACATAATATTTGTGGACTTTCTTGTTCAACTTTCTGATCAGTGGAATGGGAATAATACCATGTTGGAATATTTTACAGTTGAAGTTCATAAGAAGCTTTGAAGATTAAGTACAAAGAATTATTGTTCGTTAGTTTTGAAAGCTAATCCATGAGTGAAAAAGAGGAGTAACAAATGCCCGAGGGAGAAAGAGCTTCTGTCGGGGCACACATTGTACAAACTGCTCTTTATGTGCAGAGAGGGGGCATTATTCTTGGTTGTATTACACACTAGTATCCAGGATTTAAGAGTGTTAAAAGTGCTCTAATTTGGTGTTTAGGGCTCAAGGTAAACAAAATCGAGGGTAGTGGCTGTATTTTGTTTTTAGTTTTTGAGTGTCTGTCACAGTAGAAAAACAAAGCATAGTGAATCTTAGATTTTTCAGTCTCTTCTATTTCTGTTCCCCAGTCCGCCGTTTGTCTTGTAGAGATTTACTTATTGCACTATGCTGAGGAAAGAGAAGTACCTCTGTGTTTCCTGCTAGCCAGATCGCATAGGGCCCAGTGTAATTGGACCCTTCTGGGGTCAGCAGGACTGGAATCACAGCTCTTTCACAATTCCCACTAGAGGTGTTTTGTTTACAAAGGTTTTGTTTACAGAGGGCTTAGAACAGCATTAAGCCATGTTAAGATATACTGAGAATGGTGGCATGATCCTTTTCTTTATTGTCATATTTTGTGAAGGTGATGAACCTTTTCCCTTTTAGTGTCTGTATACATCCCCAAAAGTCTGAGTTAGCTTTTCCTTGCAGTACGTAAATTTCTTTTCAAATCTCTCCATTCAGATGGTCCAGTTTCTTATCAAGAAGTTGGTTTTTGGGGAGCAGTAACCTAGACAGATATAGAATGATAATTTCTAATCCCATTTCCCAGCAGTTACACTTTCTCTGTTTTGGTTTAGTGCAAATTCCACCTTTGTAAGCTCTTCAGGTACAGGCTTAACAATTTCTATACCAGGAAGGTTGTGTAAAATCACAGCATACTTTCAGATCAGGAGACATTATTAAATCAAAGAGAGGAGGAAGCTCTCTCCCCACCCAGCTTCTGAGACTAACAGGAGAGAAAACATGTAGCACTACCTGAACAAGATAAAACACAAATATCATGTTTGCCTTTGGATTTGTAGCTCTTGCTAATCTCTCAAGAATCTGTCTTCTGACTCATAATCCAGGTAAATTTATTCCTTTCCCAGGTGTGAAGTTACCTGTCTTCAGATGAGAAGTAGTAACTAAACATATGCTCCTATATTGTTGCTGGAAAGGGTAAAATATATTTGCTTAAATTGAAGATGATTTAGACAAACATGCTTTATTTTTCTTCACAACTTCACAGATTAAAAATGCATTCCTGTAGTAATCACATCTCAGAAAATCAGTACTAACTCCTTACATCATTTTAATTTACTTTCTGCAATTGTCTTGCTGTCCACTTACATGTCTGTGAATCATTTCATGAATGATTTTAATGGGATCTATCTAGCTGCTATACTTTGTTGTTTGCATTCATTTATTAAAATATTTCAGATGTCTTTAAATTGAATATTCAATGGTTAAATCACTAAATGTGAAAGTAATAGTGAAATAAAATTGATACATTCTGTATTTGACTGCAGTACTAATTTTCTTTACATTAAAATAGACTACCGTGTTAAATTCATATAGGAACATGATAGCTTTTCTAAAGTATATGAATTAATTCTTTTATAGTATGTAAAATCATTATTTTTAATGTGATGTTGTTTGTAGGAGATTACAGACATTCATTAGCTTAAAAAAGTATTTATTTACTGCATTTTAAATTAAGAAATAATTTTTACCAGATTTAACTCAATGTATGGAAAATAATAAATAAAATCTATCAGTAGGAACATTAGCACTAAGCTAGATAAGAATCCACTACTTTTTTTTTCCTGTTGCAGCAATGTAAGTACAGGCATATGTCAGCATCATGATATTTTCATTGTTTCATGATCCTGTTGAACTACTCAGTTAACAAATGGTATTTCTATGGTCAGCTGGTCAGGATATATCTAACAAAAGTTGGAGAAACACAAAGTCAAGAAAAAGATGGAAATTCTAAAGAAGCTGTATAACTACCTAGATCATCATTACTAAGATAAAATACTCAGCCTGATTGTACAGGCCACCATGTGGCTTAATCCTTTTCTGAAGGTCAGGAGAGTTTTATTCATCTGGTGTAAGTGGCTAGACCATGAAATTACTCTGAGTGATGACCTGTAATACTCTTTAAACATTTATACAGCTTCAGCATTAATTTAACTTGCCAGATCATTGGACTCATAAGTACTTTTATATTAAAAGCTGCATAGTTGCAGAAACAAAAAGTTCTCAAAACATTCTTCTCTGCTCTTTTTGCTATATCAAGTTAATCAGGAGTTGCTAAACCGGAAATATGAATACTTTGGGGAATAAATACTCAAATAGAGCCCATGATGTTAGCTTTGGAATGGCTTTTTAAAAGCGTCTAGGAACTTCTCACTGTGCCACTTGATTTAAGGTTATCTACACTAAATATATTAGTTCTGCCCTCACTGACAGAGCATTTGCTGGAGATGCTTCAACCACCATGGAGCTCCAAAAATAATGTAAAGCAGAAACTACAATTGGCATGAAAAAATCGCAAGATTTAACTTAATTTTCAACTTAGCATAATCCTTCCACATGAAGGCTTTGTCATAAGATTTTAATCCTTTTATTGCTGCATATAGGGAGTTTCTTTAAAGATACTTATTCAGCTAATACAATAGGAATATGATAGATCAAGAACAATGTTATCAATAGGCTACTTTCTTAGCTCATTAAAGAGCTCATTAAAGATTTGAAAATTTATCACTTGAAAAGCAGCCCTTTTAAGTCTTTTTTCCCTGTTTCAGATAAATTTAGGAACTGCTCTTAGAATTGTACTTAATGTATATTTAAAATTTATGTTAAATGTGTATATTTAAAACCATTACTTTTTCATTGTGTGCAAGCATAACATTGATGCCTGTGTTGGCTGCAGATAAAATATTGCAGAGTTAACTAAGACTGCATTTATTAATTCTTTCCTGAGTGAGAAACTTTGTAAAAATTATACAAAAAGACTCTTCTGAGCATTTTATAGAGGGGCCCATTTTTACAGATGGGAAGAAGAGGAAGGGGAGTGTCTGGCAAAGATATAGTGGTAGAAACTCGGACAGAATATCTTTCTCCTCTGCAGTTTTCTGCAGATTTTATGGAGTATTCCCTTCTTCTGTGAAATATTGCAGTTGTCTGACACATGGCCCCTTTTATTCCAGTTTAGCTGTTTTGAACTTGATGTCACTGGCTGTGACAATATAGATGATGGCAGGCTCAGGACTAACATAGGACTTGGCCACATGCTGTACCATTTTGAGCTCTAATCTTGAAACATCATTCTCTTTTCCTTCCTTTAAAGGGTTCCTGGAGACTGTAGACATACTGGACTGTAGGGGATATAAGAACAGCTGTATTGGTACAGTCTAAAAGATCATCCGGCTGAGTAACCTGAAAATGCACTAAAAAAAAAACAGGTGCAAGGGTAGCTATAGTTATCTTTTGATAACTATAGTTATCAAAAGTCTGTAAGTCTGGAAACTATGGCATTCAGGGAATTCATGCTTCATGAATTCATGGAATTCATGGTTTTCTTCAAGAAATCTATTTCAGAAGTATTTCTGTGGTGATTTTTGCAGCCCATATTATCTACTTATATAAAAAGCCATATTCCTTTGCAGTACAACTATACCATTCAAGCTTGGTTCTGTCAATGTAATAGTTTCATATGAAAAGTGAACTTTCTGATAAAACAATTTGAAGTAAAGAAGAAGGGCCAATTAACTTGTTTTATATGCGTTAAAATATAGCCTGGTAAATAGAGAAAACAAAGTTCATAATATTTTTGCAAGTGCAAATGCTAGTAATCTTACTGAGTTCTGACACTAATTTTGTAAGAGAAAGCATTATACAGGCTATTCTGGATCTGGTAGCAAATGAATAATGTTTTATATTCTAATAGATATGCAATTAATATACTTTATCTCCCCATCTAAACACAGGTCACAATTTAATTTCCTTCCTGATAACAGACTGGTTTTGGAGATGTATATTCCCATCCAAAGGTTTGAAGTGTTTTCTTCTATAAAATACTGTGAGATCATCAGGCATGACATATTTTGGAGCTGAGAAAATAGTGGAAGCCTTTCTGACTGTTTAAATCTTTAAGCCACCTTGTTTATTTAGGTAATGTACTAGTTTGCCTGTTTTTGTATATGCTGCTTAGATAGGGTACTAAGACTCAAAGTATGCTACTTCTAATCATGAGGAAGAGACAGTCCTGGTTTCCAGCATTTTTGTAAATAGACTGGCAAAAATCCAAATAGTTAGATCTGGCTGAATGTTTTTTTTAATTTAAGTAAAAAACCTTCTGAAATACAGGTAGGCATATAAAAAATATATAAAAACAAAGGTACTTTTTACCAGAAGTTACTTAAAAAAATTAATTTGATGTGCATCAAGAGTAGCCGTTCCCCTTCTATACTGCCTTAGTGCCTTGATAGCAGAGGTCTAAGCAATCAGGGAACTACTACTTTGGATGTTTCTCATTCCTATTGGCTGATTTTTTGGAAATTCCATATTAATCAGCATTTTAATTAAATTGTTGAGGTAAATCTGTCTAACTTAAGCATAGCTGATTTAATAGAGATGTATATCTTGTGCATGCATTTTGCAAATTAATCATAAATTTATTTTCTGAAGGTTGGAATTCTACATGTTGAAACAAGAACTTTTGTCTGACTGGCAGAAAAGTGAATTTTTGAACTATACTGCTGTTTGTAGATGTTAGAGAAAGAAGCAAAATTGTAATTTAGACAGTTGCATGTTTATGAATGCACATACTGCTTTGAGGAAGTGACTGCATTTCAAGTTTGTTAAATATTTATATAATTGGTACTGTGGTTCTAACCTTTAGTACTTAGAAGCTCTGGTCATGTTTTGTTATTAGACACTGGAATTCACTTCACAAGACACATTAGATGTACAACAGACTCGAGTTTAGGTATTACATTGATATTTGTGGTCTAGGAAAAGGAAAAGAGAATGCCCATGCTTAACAGAAGGAAGCTGTATCTTATTTCACTTTTCTAAACCAAGAATAATTTGTCCTTTTGCCAATTTTATGCCTTTGTTTTGTTTTTTCTTGTTAATGACTCCAGTCGCATTTGGTAAATCAACACAGAGGATCTCCTTTTTCATTATGCACAGAAGTCTCTCTTCATCCCTGGTTTAGTGAAGCATTGCTTCTCCACAGTCTCAGTGGCTGTCCTTGCTCCCAGTCCCTCAGCACTGCACACTCCCTTCCTACCTCTTCTCTAAATCCTTTTATGATTTCCACTCTATCAGTATCTGATGTTTTTTCTGTTATTCAGCTTTTTCTGCTGACTCAGTCAAATGCTTTTGGTCTTATCTCTAGAAGCTGTAACTCAACCTGACTGCTGAGCTGTGCCTTCAGCTCTAGGTCTCTTCCCAACTTCCAGTCCTGATACAGCTATAGAGCCTTCTTCTACTTCAAGTGAGTGCACTGCTTCTGGGCTGACTTGCACATTCCTTTATTGTCTGTTTGCCACATTTCACTCGCACTCTCTGCTTGAATCACAAGACTGCATTGACTTTCTCACACTGTAGATAGGCATGATCAAGGGCTATCCTCCTCCTTGTGTCCCTAGCTTTATTCTGTTCCCTACTCATGTAGCTTCTCTCAGTTGCTTTTCTACTTCCATGCCTCCCTTGCCTCACTGATCCCTCTCCTGCCTGGCCTCTCCTGCTCCATTCTTTCTGTCTTAACTTTTCATCTGTCTCTATTTCTGTCTATCTTCCTGCTGTCATCAGAAATATATTCTTGCTACTAGTTACTTGTCCATTGTCAACCAATTCTTTCACCTCTAAATAAGTCCTGGCCAATATACCAAACACAACTGCCCTTTTTGCCCCTGCTTTTGCTGATCACATTGACTTATGCTTCATCTTTAATTACTGAGTTGAAAGGTGAAAGATTTAAAACTAATGCAAAAAATTATTTTTGGGCAGCACAGTGAACTTGTTCATGGAAGATCAATATGACCTGGATTCTGTTCTCCTTTAGTCAGTGGTAAACCTCCTGCTGCTTTGCATGGGAGCGGTTATATGTTTTGTACTACTCTGATGCATGTACTTAAATCAGGCACTGTTCAGCTGTGAGACCCTTCCTTTGTGTTAGAGACAGACAAGCAAATTAGTGGTACCTGGTCTGCAGTCTTAGGTCTTGGGAATGACACATCTGCTCTTGAGTTTTGTCACTTTTAACTGTTATATACTTTATAGTCTGTATGTATTTTCCAAGACATGAATCAATTACCTTTTAAAGAAGATATGAATAGATTACATAATAGATGCTGCTATGCATTCTTGACATTTTGAAAAGGCAAGTAAAACCAGTAGAACTGCTATGTGTTCCTCTAAATGTTAAGGCAAAATTTGTAATTCAGGTCATAAGTTTATAATAAGTTTGAAATACTTCAGAAGAGATAGCAAGGAATGTAGTTCTGTGAACAGTTACAAAAACTTCAGTTTGATCGTATGCTCTTGGGTATCTTTGTACTGCCATGCAATAAAAACAGCAGATAGCTGATATGTCTTGGCTTGTTTCTATGTATATACCTTTTGCGGTGCTTTCAAGGCTCATACCATTGTTCTAGGATAAGTTCCCAGTGAAACACTCCTTTTGATTTTTTAATGTGTAATAGTCCTGATTCTATTTTAGAAAAGCCACTTTTTTAAAGGCCTTCTGTTAATGTGTCATGTTGATTTCAGATTGCAATTTTCATGTAAAAAGAGTGCTTTAACTGCCAGCTCTGCAAACTCTGGTTTCTTGGAGTCAAGGTTGTGCAAGCTTTAGTGGTAAAGACATGTCAGACAAGGTAGGTAGCATCAAGAGAAATTGCTTCACACTGCTTGCAGGCTCGGGACACTAATTAACAGTTCTGTTAATGATCCATGAGAAAAAGAAGCCATGTAAATAGATAAGACTAAGTGCACAGAGAGCAGACGTTTAGGGTAGGAATGTACTATTTTTATAGAAGCATTTCTCTGGCTATGTTTGCATTTTGGTCTTCTCAGTTTAATTAAAAATGAGAAATTTTCTGTTTTAAAATACTACTGACAGAAGGTGAGTTGGGGTAGGGAGAGCCATACAAAGGGAGAGAGAGAAGGCAGGAGAAAGGCAGAGCAGGGGTGCAGGTACTTCTTTAGCAGATGACTTTTTGTACACACTGTATGATTCAGTATTAATGGGTGCATAAAGCCTTCTGTATCCCTCCACTCCTGGTAATTCTGCTCCTTATTTGTGTAGGAAGCAGCATGTAAGAAAACATTTCCTACTGAAGAAGGTGGGAGAAAAATATATTGTGCTTTACTCAGAGCCATGTTAAAAGAAAGAGGGCTTGTTTCCTCATGACATTTACTTGCCACTGTCTAAGCATGTTATGCTTAGTGTATACTAAATCATTTGTGTTCCATGTGTCATGGCTCTGGAGCATGGGCAGGAATATTAAAAATGGTATTGCAGTCTTAATGTATGAGGTGGGCTTCTGACTGTTGGCTGGTTTGGCACAGATTTCCTCTTCTAGAATAGAACGTCACTCCATAGTCTAAAAACATTTAGGAAAAAATGAATCACAGTTTGTTTTCTCACAGGTTTGTAATAGGTGATGTAGCTCGGTTGCTAGCATTTTATTAGAACAATGTATTTTGGCAGAAGGTTTTATGTCCTAAATAGCCTGTGCCATATGGAATCCCAGCTACTGTGACTATGGAAAATGCCCAGAAGTCTTACATCTCAACAGACTTTTGACACATGCCCTCATTTAAACGTGTAAAAGTGCTCAGGAATCGAGTATGATGTTTCCTGAAAAAATTCTGGCTTGTTAGAGAAGTATAATGCCCGCTTGAAACGATATCAAAGATATTTCAAATGTATCTGCTCTTTGCATCACAACTGGTTGGAGAAGGATCCCTGTACATCCATCATGCTTTTTTCCGAAGAGGATAATCTGTTATATAAATGGCATTCTTACTAGTATTGTAGGCAGCAAACCTTGCAGGTAGGACAGGAAGCAGGAGTAAGACTCATATTCTGATCCTGACTCTGATGGTGTTTTGTGTAACCTTGGAAAAATAACTTAAACTTTGTGGCCGACTGACTTCTTATACTGTGCAATGAGAATCATTTTGTAGTGATTTGTGGAAAAAGTAGTGTTCTCTGTTGGAAAAAAGCTATATATCTTCATTTAGAATGTGCTCTGGTGAAAAGGTACCTATGGACAAAAAATTGTCAATGCTCTTGTAGAAAAGTTCAACTGCATCTTTCAAACTTTAAAATAAACTGGGCCTCGCTTATGATAAAGGAAGAAGGGGATCTTGATGATATTCCTCCTTATCCTTTTGTTCCTATCCTAATTAACAACAAAGTTGACCCAGATCCTCAGCCTGTTTTATTGCCAGTGTCACAGACCTTTATAAACTAGAAGTGAGCAAAACAAAACTTTGGTCACTGCCTTCTAAGTGGACTCTTCAATATTATTTTAGTAGTCTTCCTTCCCTCAAAGGGCAATGCTTTCCCACAGAAATTTGCAGAGAAGAGAGAATTGCTTTATACTAGTTGGTATTTACAGTGCATTTCAAAGCTTTGAGATTTTTCATCTAACGCTGATGCAATCACTTTGTAGCTCATTAAGCTCCGTAACCCAAGTGAGAAATGCCAAAGGAGTTGTCTGTGAAGAGAACGCACACTTGTGTCTTACTGCGGTGGTATGGTGCACTTACACTGTGTGGTTATCTTGAATGATAATGTATTTGGAGGCAAGAAGAACACGTTTGGTTTTTTTTAGTGTGAACTCACGTCACCCTTCTTTTTGTAGCTTATTGTCTGTTGATGAATTTTTAACCAAGCACTTAAGGGTTTGACACAGAATAAAAGCATTAAGCTAGCTTCTCAAGTCACAGTATCCCTTAACCTTACTGCACACCCAAACCTGCTTTTGTTTTCCCTCAGCTGGACTGAGGAAGTAACTTGTATAAAGAGCAAATTGGAAATCATTAGTATTCATTCCGAGAGTCTCTTTTTTTCTGACTTTCTGATTTAAGGGATTTCTGTAAGACTCTTTCCACACATTATGGGTAACTAAGATTTTGCAACTAATGTCACAAGTTACACTCAGCTTTACTGGTTATCCAGCATTATGGTACCTGATGCAGGCTGATTTTTTGAAGCGGTTGCTTCACTCTGATAGAATGAGATATGACTTATGATGGGTAGGATTTAGGTTTGATGTAGCTTCAGTGTTGCTGGAATTTTGTTGTAAAAATGAAGGTGTTCTGCCTTTTTTCCATGTAACGTATTCAATAAGGACATAATCTGAACCAAGACTGTACTGTAATCTGAGAATTGGAAGTTGATTTGTATTGTTAACCCACCAGAGAAAATTGTGCATCCATTTCTCAGCTGTGGTTTGCGTCCTGATATAGCCAGGATGCTGTTTCCCTACCGTATACAATCCTGAAAGTACTGGAGACCTGCCTTATTTGCATTTCCACAGCTGGTAATTTTATTGTTACTAGTTATACTGCATTTTTGTCAGAAAAAAATAGTGTAAGAGAAATCCAATAACCATTTAATAACTGTAGCAAACTTACAGTAGCTGTAGTTTTGGCAGTTGTATTAATACACTTGTGTGTCCTGTTATACATGAAATCCTTGATAGCTGCCTTTGATAGTTCTGGTATAGAGTATTATGTGGTAGAAAGGGATAAGAACACCTGAAGCAAGAAGGGTGAGTGAAGATTAGCATTGCTGTGCAGAGCAAGCCCCTATCACTGTGCAAGCTTTAGGGCTATCATTACCAAAGACTTTGTCTTGCTCATAGTGCAATACACAATCCCAATAACCAGACAGCCCAGTAGCACTGTTTGAATTTATCGTTCTTTTCCATCTGCCCTGCTTCATCTCCATCCCAGCTGTGGGCCCTTAGGACTCCCTGGCTGCAGTCAGAGATAGCCCCTGTCTGGCTCTCAGCTGAAGCTGCTAATTGCAGCTGATGCTCCATGAAGAGCAGGTGGGAGCTGGAGAGGCCTCTCCTCCCTCAGCCCAGGTGGCCACTTGGGCTTGCCCTGGCTGCTTTCTGGGCAGTGGCTGACCTCCAAGGTTAGGTATGTTAACAGTGTTAGTATTTACTGGACTTAATGGAGAGCACATTGGAGTAGAGCTTTTGGTAAGCACAGATTGACTTTATTCTTACCCTTTTCTCTAGTTAGTAGGTACAGAATGCAGTTGGAAACAACTAAAAGCAGTTGAGTGTTACCTTTTCTAAGTGTGAGTTGATAATCAGTTTCTCTTAGTATTGTAAGTGCATATATTCAGTTCTGTTCTTTAGAGTTGTTTAATGCTTTCAGTTCTGACTGCCCTTGAGAAGACCCGAAGGTATTCAACATCTCTGGGGAGCTTCTGAGTAATTTTGGAGCTAGACCTTGATATCTGTGTGTGTGTATCTCACTTTGCTCTATTAAAGTGGCCTTCTTACCACTGCAGAGTGTGGTAGTCTAAGAGCAAGCACAGACATGCTACTGTTTTAACTGTTACTGTGTAAGTTAGCCTCTTCAGGCCTGCCTGTATTAGATACTCTTTGGAATAATTACTTGCGCTATGTTAAAGTAAGGAACGGACTGGAAAATGAAACATTTCACGAGAGACTTAATTTGTAGTATGAAAACCCAGTAACTGAGCTCTAACAGAACTCTAATTGTTCAGGCAAATTTTAGACCATCCTCTGGGCACTAAGGAGGACAAAACAAACTTGAAAAGCTGCTGTGGGGGAAATAGTAGTGCTAAAAAGGTTTTTACAGGGTAACCAGTCCCAAGTTTGCTTCAGAGAGTTCTGCAAGATTTCATTCATGTTTCACTAAGTATGAATCTGTGGAGACATTACTTGAATTGTTAAACCTCTTCAGTCTCTTCAGCTTCCCACACTTGTAATAACTTACTGTTAGCCTTTTCAGTGTCTGTGCTGTAGTGGTAGCTGGAAACTGGGTTGTGTTGGTTTTGAAGCAAGCTTCTAATGTAGTAGCCTTACGGCTAGGCTTTGCAAGTAGCAAGGTTTTCTGAAAGGCTGACCTCCGCTTATGCCACAGCCATGTAAAGCTCTCGGCTTGATTTTTCCCATCCTTTGGATTTAGACATTTGGTAAAGTCCTACTTAGAACTGGTAAGGCCTGAATTGCTGGTTTACTTTATTTTGTTCTAAAGTAGTACAGGGGTTATGGTGGTGGGAGAAACTGCAGTGATAGGCTATGAGTCAGATATAAGTTGTGTGATGTGTGACTGGCATCTAGTTTTGTGGGATAGGGGGGAAAAAGGGGAAGCGGGGGAAGGTTGGAGCTTGGAGGGCTGGCTGGGTTTGTTTGCCTCTGACCAAAGCAGAGGTGAATGTGTTTTACTTCAGTGTCACTCCTTGAGCAATATTATGTCACTCACTTGTTTCAAGCACAGAAAAATTTACCAGTACAAACAGCCCCTGGAAGTATCTTTCCAGTCGGGTTTGCTACAAGGTTTTGACCAATGGTGAAGTTTACTGAATTACCAATATTGTACTAATCCTCTTGGAATGTAGCAATTATCACCTTAACATCACATAGATGTTGCATATATTCACAAGGGATTATCATCTCTTCCTCCTCCTTTCCTCTGCTTGAGTAGAGGAGGAGCAAAGAAAATTACCATTAGCTCCTGAGGAGGAGGAGTAAAGTGGAATTGCAGCTCTTGATCTTGCTGCAGCTGTTTGTAGCAGGGAGTGAAGAAAGGTCGCAGCTCTGGGGCTGGGCTGGCTGCTGTTTCCCAGCAAAACAAAGCTTTAGGTGTACCACAGGGGACACAAATACTATGTTTACCCAGTCCTTCCATGTCACTAGAAGCTGCAGAAGTCTAGAGAGTGTCTCAGATCCCTGGCATTTAAAAAAACAAACCCCATTTTCCTTGAAACTCGATCTATAATGAATTGCTTTTTGTTTTTCTGTTTTAGGGGTTTTTTTTTAAAGATGCAGTAATGCTATAAAATTTTTCTACTACTTTAAATTTTTTCATGTGATAGGATTTAACATGAAACTCTGGTTTGCTGTACCCTTTGATAGCCCATCTGAATGATTTATAAAAACTTTAACAGAGGCACCACCATCTTTGATCCTTTGTTAGGAAGCCAAATCCCTCCAGGTGGTTTAGCCAGATGCTAGCACCTTGACAACGCCCTACTTTGTATACTGTTTTAATAGTTACTAATTACCTGTTCAATGTCATTACCATGTTTCTGTTTCTGGCACAGAATTGCAGAGCAAGTTTCAACAGTCACACGAAAAGATTACTGTGTATTCTGCCAGCAAGAGAACATAACAATTGTTAGTGTGCTTGCAATTATGTTGAGAAACTAGTGTGTGTATTTAGCTCTTAGAATTTGTTTATTTTGGACTTTCTGCATTGTTTATGATTTCTTCCTTACTGGAATTTGTGATCTGAACAATTGTTTCTTGTTAAGTCCTAGAGACCAAATCTACTTTGCAGAAACAGCGTATTTTTTACAGTTGGGTATCACTCAGCAAACAAAATCAAATCTCCTCAGAAATATATGCACTTTTGGAAGGTCATAGTGCTGAATATTGTTAGTCCAAGATCAAACTTATTAAGGCAAACAAACCCCAGTGACTTATATTGTAAGAAAATATTATTCAGTGTTATAAATGAAACCTTATTTTACTGTGGAAGGAAAAAGACCTTAAAAAGATACAAAGGAGACTGAGTTCACCTATCCCCACTAACCCTGCTCTGTTTCCGAGACCTGTTTCATAGTAGTGGTCTGTTTAAAACCCTGTTAAATCCCATGTTCAAACTCCCTTTCCGAAAAATATTTCCTATTGAACATCCTATAGAGAGAGATGGTCTCAGCAGGGCAGACTAGTTGGGGCAGAGCACCGTGTTGATGCAGATGTTTTAGCACTACCTTATTTGACACTGCTTTGTGGGTATTTGCCAGTGCTGCACTGCTCAGGGTAACCACACATGAAATACCATTTGTTGTAGATTGGATAGAAATGCTGATCTGATTAATTGTATATCTACAACAGGAAGTTTTCCTAGCGTAACTATGATGATTAGTAGTGTGATTTATTTTGGAGCACTGCTATGCTGATAAGAGCCTGAAACATAACTGTGGAAACACTAAGAGGGTTTTGGCTGGTTTAGTTAAACAGAAAAAAATTATAGTGAGGAACTAACCAACCTGCCTCTAGTCAGATCTTATCTATAGCGGAATACTTAATTTTTACATTGTTGTTTAGTTTTTAGAGTTCACTTCCACATGAAAGACAATAATTACCAAAGCTATTGTCTGAGCTGTTTTCGAGGCAAAAATCCTTGTTCTGGATTTATCAGCTCATAGATGAATCACATTTTGTAAAGTAGCTTTTGTGTCTGTGTGATCTAGTGACTTTCTAATTCTTTTGTCCTCTTCAGTTTACAAATAATTCCTGGAAGAATAAGAGTGGTGATCAATGTGAATAAGAGCAAAGGAATTGACCCCATCATTTATGAAAGTGTAGATTTGGGATCACAGGACACACCTCTAGCCCTTTTCCGCACTGGCAGCAGTAAAGGAGCAATATGGCTCAGTCAACTCTTGGGGGCTGGAGGAAGTTGTCTGATAAAGATTTTTCTGTCATCCATCATCGGGTGTTTTGCCATTCATTTGTATATATCCATTGCGTCTTATTTCTCATTGGTGCTTTGCCTGAATTCTCAATTTACAACCCGGGAGTAGTTAAAAACTTGCAAAAATGTAGAGAGAGACTTTGTAACCACTGCTGTCGGTGTGTTTTCAAGGCATGTTTTCACTGGAAACTTGATTTGCGGTATAACTTCAGAATTTATTCCTTGGTGGTCAGTGCAGATTAAAGGTTTGTTACCTGTTTGCACAGATGCGTTGCTCTTCGCTTCCCCATCAGTTGTGCACCTGCTTAACGGAGCTGCCTGCTCAGCTTGGGGAGTGGGAATGGGGGCTTGGCTCAGGACAGGGCTGTATCTCAACACACATTTGGACCTGGCAGGCACTGTACTCTGCTTTGGGATTAGGATGAGGGCTTTCAGAGCTGGAATTGCATTGGAGACCTGCCCAGCCTGGAGAGCAGGGAGTGTAAGGGCTACTAATGCTGGGTATCATGTTCTAGGAAAAATCTTCCCTTATGTTTGCAAATTAGTGCTTTGGTATAAGAGAATGAGCAGGCACTTCCCAAATTCACACTTGCACAGTTATTGGTGCTTATCTTTTCTAAGGGCATTTTTCATTTCAAATCTGCAAGTTAATATGCAATGAATTTAAAAAAAAAATCATAGAGTTCCATAAAAATTTTCAATGCTAACTATTAGTGTGTTGAGTAATGCCTCTTTTTCACCTACTTAAGCTTGAAATTCTGCACTAATTTTTCATGTTATGTATTCTGGAAAATGTAGTAAAGTGTTCTCTCACTGGTTTAAATAAAGAAGAACAAGTTGGGATTTGTAATAATCAAACTGACTGGGTGGAATACCGTTTCATTCAGCACAAGCCAAAACCATGAGTTCTCAAAAAAGTCAACATCACCACGTGATGAGTGAAACAATGCCAATTCATGAACGCAAATCTTCTATAAGAATATTCTGCAAAACTTGGCCTGTATCTCAGATTAGCTCCCGGCTGGTTTAACTTGTCTGGCATATGCTCAACTCTGACACTAGCTGATCGTATTACTCAAAAAAAGAAAAAAAGGTGCATCTTCTTCTGCACCTGTGTTTTTTTTATATGCATACCCCTTCCATGTCACCAAACAATGTGCTGACATACGGTACTTAGTCACCTTCTCTATATGCTGATGCTCTGAAGTTTATTTTGCTCTTGGCAGCTGGATTGTTTCTTAATCCATTGACAAAACCTACCTAATGAGCATTTACAAAGACATTGCCATAACTAGAAGACTGTTGGTGACATCATGCCTTGATGCCTATAAATCCCCAAAAAATCCTGGATACTGTGTCCAAGCAAAATGTTGGTTTTTTTGAGAAATATGTAAAAGTTTTATTCTTGCTTTGCACAGTTAAGTATGATGCTTCTTTGCATTTGTTTCAAATGTATAAACAGGGAATGGATTCTGCTGTGCTAGACGCCTCCTTGGCTGTTTGTTAAGGCTATCTGGAATATCATTTGACCTTCCTTAATTATTTGTGTAAATATTCTCTTGACATGAAGTAACTTTAAGAAGGAACGCATTATCCTGTTTTAGGTAGCTTGATGTGACTATATAGGGCTGGCAGTTTGCCATGCAAACTATAGGTAGCCAGAACATAGTTTTGTTTTGTTTTTCTTCCTACAAAAGATAAGGCCTTGTAGGTTTCTTGTTTGAGGGTCCTCAACTCATGTCATTTCTTTGGTAATGACAATGAGGCTAATAAGCTCCAGTTGCTGTAGGCTTATAAATATATAACCCTGGGCGGGGGGAAATTACATCCTTTGTACACTGTTAGGGCTCACTTGAATTAAGAGCAGGTTGTTCGTACTAATCTTTGAATGGCCATCTCTGACCGACTTATGCTATCACCAAGATTGACTAAGGAGGTCACACAGTACAGTTTCATTTGCTATCAGTTGTCTGGCAAGTCCCTTCATCCAAATATCAAGGCATATTTTCAGCATTTAGCAGCATCTTCTGCCAGCTTTGGAAACTTTCTCATCTTGGAGATCTTCAAGGCTTCAGTGTAGGAAAACTCTGACTTTTGTTAAACGTCCTCTTTGTCTGGACAGCTAGGTTGATGTCATCTGAAGGAGCCTAGCTCTCTGCGTTAGAGCCGAGGTAACTAATTTGGATTGGATGGTTAAAGCTAAATGAGAGAATCCTGCCCTGAGAGATTGTCTGAGGGTGAACCATTTTAAGAGGAGACAAAATTTTGAAGTTTCTCCATGAAAGCTGTCAGGGAAGTTAGGTTTATTTGAATGCAAGAAATGCAAGTTAATGGAGAAAAAGATTGTGGACAGAACTCGGGGATATTTAATTTTGAATCTGACCATGATAACACATTGACTATTCTTGCTTAGATTCTCATTATGTTCAGAAAAGCTCATCTTTCTCTTAAATGAACTAAGGCAGCGAAGAGTTTGGTACTTATTTTTCTCTTGCATCTGTGACTGTTCACTTATGAAACAGGAGCAAAGTATTTTTGTAAATTTTGTCCTACGTGATTTAAGAATCTAGACTTTAAGTAATTGAGATACTTAGAAATCTATGTTCCCTATTATTTTCTTCAATAAAGCAGAATCTCTTAAAATTCCTGAATAGATTTTGAAAATGAGTTCAGCTTTCTGAAATGGTTTATACTATAAATGCTGAATACATAGGGAAAAAATGCAAAATAGCTTTGTATAGCTGTACTATTTCTTCTTTCCTTCTTGGTTTGGCACAGAAAAGGCTGGTTTTAAAACGCAGGTTAGAGGACTAACAGTTAAAACCGTAAAATACGAAGAAGCATGTTAAGGCATGACACTGTTGCACAGTTCATTCTTTTTTGCCTGTTGCCTCTAGAGACATGCACTAAAAAGAAAGAGGAGAAGGGGCTGAAGCAAGCATTTTAGAGCTTATGTGACATACTTCAGTGATTCATCTTAGTTTACCAGAATAAATAAAGATATGTTTAACAAAAAAAATCCTCCCAAAGATTCCTTGACTCCTTCCCCCCTGCAAATCTGTAACAAAAATACTCCCAAAACACAAAACGCTTTTCTTCTTCAGACTTTTTTGTCTGCCAGACTCAGGGGCAGGTAAACTGCCAGACCTACTGTCCCTCACCCAGCCATCGCAGTGTTTGGCACTGCCAGGGATGTTTGCAGAGCTTGCAATTTTTCAAGTATGATAAATATTCATTCTCTCTGGAGAATACTATAAAGGTTTGTTAAGTTTGAATATTAAAGAATCTGGTATTTCTTCTGGCTGAGGCAGGATGCACATTGAAGTGGTATAAGAAAGTGAATGTATTGGGGAAGTATTTGATAGTTTAGTTCACTCAGTTACTGAGTTGACTGAGCCAATTCACTTTCTCAGAGTGTCTTCATTCTTAAAAACAGAATATCTCAGCTACTGGCATCTTCCAGTGAGAAAAGATTATTTTACGGCTGTAAAGAAAAAAATTTTTTGGTGGAAATTCAGATTGGAAACACATGTTCAGCTGGAGAGAATATTAGGATAAATTCAGGATATGTGGATTTGCAGAATACTTAGGGCTATAGCTAAGAAAATTTAAAGTAGTCTTACTGCTTTGTTAGTTCCTGGTAAGTTGGCAGATATTGATAAGAGTAGTTTTTGTTGTTGTCATTGTGGGTTTTTTGTTTTTGTTGTTTTTTAACAATAGTGATGATAAACATGACATATACTAACAGGAAAACTGGTTGTAGTGTGCATACTGAAGACAGAGAGGCCTAGGACAGGAGTCAAACATCCCATACCAGTCTGCAAGACTAAAATGTTTGCAGTTTAGCATTTTACACAGTTTTTATTGGAGTCTATCCAGCTATTTGTTTATAAAGAATTATTACTCAATGATGAATTGTAGTGGTGCAATCCAGTACGTAGGGAAATTTGCACTGTAGTATGGTCATGTGCCAAGTGTAATATCTTTGGGGAATAATAAAATAAGTGAGATATTCTGACCTCAAAGATAAATGGACAGCAACAGCAATTATCTGTAAAGTTGGAAACTTGACACTTTCTGTATCCTTAACTAGAGATGATTAGCATTGTCACTGTTTTGCGCTAAGATTTTTAATACAAAATGCTGATACCAGGATTCAGTGTCTGTTAAATCCTCGTATTCTTGGGAAGAAGACTCACTGCATAAAACATGTACATGGTCTATCTATGTTCAATGCCAAATTTGCAGAATCACAATTTAGAGTAGCACTTACTCCATAAGCAATTCAGATACCATCATGGAATTTGTTATGTGAATGTTGGCTGCAAAATCGGGCTCTAGCTGCACGGCAAGGCCAGTATAAAAGGTAAGGACTGAATTGTTCCACTGTTTTCATCATCTGTGTATGATGGAACCAGCTTCTTTTCAGAGCGGGGACTATTTTTTTCCTCAGTGTTCAGGAATTACCTTACATAGTTGGTACTCAGCTGCAAACTGAGTAACTCTTAATTTGCACAATATTTCCAAAACTATTCTAGCACTGTCATATATATTTTTTTAAATTATATTCAGAGCTGCTGTAGATCTAAGTAGTTAATTTGATAATCATCTAGAACACATTTACTCTAGCTGACAAGTAGCTGACAAGAGAAAATGATACCTGTTATACAGGGAATAACATGTTCTGGTAGCTAACAGTTTCCATTTAAAATCTGCTCTTCTCTCATTTTGTTTTGTCCTTCTATAATAGTACACTTTCTTCTCTGTAAACATTTCAGTATCTACACTTGTCTCCTTGAATGCTCTTTCATCTCCTAGTGCTCTCCACAGTGGAGTTTTGCTGCTAACCATTGCAAAGCTATTGAAACTTTTCAGCACCAGTAGCCCGTTCCCCTAATAAGTGAAGCATGTCTAGTAGTCTAGAGATTATTTCATAATGCTTCACCTAAAACTTTATGGAGGGCACATAGGCAAACTGAAATGCTATAAAGAATATCTTATGCTGAAGTGTTTTCTACTTAGAAAGTTTGAGCATACTTGATTGACGTTTATTTGACAAAAGCATGTTGGAATAAATGTAAATTTGATTCAAATACCAGTGCAGCCATGGAAACACAAGTGCAGAGGATGCTGCACCAGGTCTCTTTGCTTGAGTCTTGTCTGATACTGAGGGTTTTTAGGCAAGGCTGAGCATCCACCACACTCGCTGCAGACAGTGGGAGTTGGAAGAAATTACGATGTTCTGGACTTCGGAACCAGACGCTGGCAAGCACAGAGCGTGCAAGATCAGTCAGAAAGGTTTTGCTTTGAGTAGTTAATAGCTTTTCAATGAGCTAGCCTTAGAGGTAGTAATAATAGGTTTCCTACAGTTTTTCTAACTTCCTTTGCAGTGGAATATGTTTAGAAGAAAGAAATCTTTAAAGAGACTTGAAAATGGTTTAGCCAAAATCGTATGTATTTATTACACATAACAGTTGCATTCTTTTGTCTTTTTGATAATACAGATAAACATTTCTGTGACATAAAATGTTAGTTTTGAAATGGATTAAGGGGTGGGGGGAGTCTCACACTTTTCAAATTAAGTTTTGTGACAAAAGTGAAAATTTTGTTTTACTTAACTGGATTTGTTATCCAGAATTTCTATATTAATTTCAGTAGGGACCTCTTGGATCATTTAATTCACTTGTACTCTTCGTACATGTTTTTCATTTTGCAGTAAAGCAATTATAGAGACAAGGATTAGTTTGTATGTTTTGTGGAGAGATTATCCTTGCCATTTATTGCATTTCATGTTTATGTTGGAATACCACTGATGTTATAAAATAAGTCAAAAAGACTTAAGTTATAATGATGGCCAAAGTCTTAATGCTGGAAGCTCTCTGGTGATTAGAATAAATGTTTCCTCTTGAAGAAGAATGGTGTGGAAAAAAAAGAAAGTTGTAATGGGATTCATGTCTCAACATTTTAATTTTAATTATGCAACTTACTGTTTTAGCTACTGTATTTAAGTTTTGCTTTGTGCACAGATTGCTTTTACCTCTGTTGCATTGCTTTGTGGTTGTTACATACTAACCACTGGGCAATGTCACACTAATACTGTAAGTAACATTAGTACAACTTCAAAAGAGCAATGTTTTGTTTGTTTCTTTGTTTTTGACAAGGTGAAAGAAGACTTTTTTTTAAGTAAGTTTTTAGTGCTTATGCAAATAATTAGCAGTGTTCTTTCAAATCCTTTGTAAACTCCTCCTTCCCTATTTTGTTCCTATGCAATTAGTTTTATCTTGTGTACCAGTTTGAATGGTGATAGCTCAGTACGTGGCTGGTCTCATGGTTGCACTTGTTGACATAAAATACTGGCTTTCATGACTGCTAAGAAAAAGATAAGTGTCTTGGGTTTCAAGAGCTAGGTCTGTATGGAGATGGTGATGACAATACGTACTTTTTAGCCCGTTGAACACCTTTCTTAAAAAGACCCACCAATTGTACAGGTAGATTCTGTACTTAGTGGGAAGCTCTTGGGCCATTGTAAGAACACCATGAACAACTAACAGAATACTATCCTATCCGTCTCTTAGGATGTTGTTTTTAGGCATGGGTAGTAGTATTTATGTACTGTCAGTCCTCCTTGCTGCATGGGCCCCATAAAGAGATTGCCACTGTAAGGAAGAAATGCAGTTTTAGCAGCTTACTAAAAATTCAACCTAGTTTGTTTCTAAAACTGAACTTCACAAACAATCTTATGTTGCTGTAAACAGAATGTAAATATGCTGTTTCAGATTGATGGAAACGGGTCAAAATTTGAAAAAAGAAAGAAAAAAGCACTTGGTCAAGTTTTACTTTCTTTAATAGCTTTGGAAAGTAAGTTGATTTTGTCATTGGGATGATGCAGGCACATACGTGACTTTCATTTTCACAGACTGGCCAGGAGTTGTTTGTAGTACAGTGCATTTTTTAATTCATACTCTCCTTTGACCTGCGCTTGTCTCTTTTGTTCTTCATTTCTATTGCCTTTCCTGCCTTCTTTCACCAACTGTTGTTTTCTCGTGTTTTATCTTTTTTCCTCTAAGTCTTTTTGCCCAACTTATTCTCCCCCAGGTCTCCTTTTCCTTTGTGTCATTCCTCTGTTTCTAATTTCATGCATTAGAAGTGTTGCTAAAATAATGCAGAATTCTCAAGGGGGGGGCATTTGTATTATAGAGTCTATTTCTATTTCCTGTAAAAATATCTATATTAAAGTCTCAGAAAAGATATAGAGTATACCATGTAAAAGGGGATAGAGTATACCATTCAGGTCACAAGGACCTGGACGTGTTCAGGAGATCAGTAACATCTGTAGCCTGGTTCTCTTTTGTGATAACTTCAAATGGTTATGATATGAAAGGGCGTCCACTTTGCCTTTGCCCAAGCAACAGTTGTTCAGAGAAGTGGACTGCTGGAACAGCCAAAGAGCTATGGCCCTGCTGCCTTTTGCCTGTGTCAGGGCCTCGAAAAGCTAGCTTTTTCCAGAGGAGGTCCATGTATATAGGCAGAGGCAACTGCTGTTGTGGGGGCAGAGGCACCCCAGAAGCAATGTTTGCTGCCCAGCCCTTCCCGTCCTCTGCAGCTTGCTCATCCTGGTTGCCCTTTCCCTTTCCAACGGTGGGAGCTGCTCACGGAGCAGGCTGGCCCCGCTCCCAGGCCCTGCTGCAGTTTTGCAGCCTCGAGATGCTGCTAGTACGTGGTGGATGCTCACTGGTCTATGTGAAGTGAGTTACTGACCTTGCTGCTTCCTTAGAGGCAGTGATTATTTCACTGCTAACGTTACATGACATGAATATTGCACCTGAGAGTAGTAGGAGCCGAATGAGTGGGAAAACTGAATGAACTTTCAGTCCAGCACAGAATTACGCTGCTGGTGTGTGGGAACAGCTCTCTTGCCTTTCCTTTTCTTCAGCGGCTGAGCAGAGGAACGCTGGTTTGGGACAAACAGCCTCGTACCTTTTTCCCCGGAGCGTACATTCAGCCTTGCAGTCAGTGCCAGTACAATAAAACACAGCATGCAACCTCCTGGGTCTGTAGACAGCGCCGTACACTCCTGGCCCCGGTAGGGATGTCTCCGTGTGGCAAGATTTCATAGATGTTGCTGTAGGATATTCCACTAAAAGGGTTAGTCATTATTTTGGGCTGACAGTTTTAATATCTGTTTTTGTTATGGCATGAATGACCAGCTATAATTTCCCATTGTTACCTGTAGTTTCCCTTGGGCTTATGCAAGTTCTTTTTAACTGGCCCACTTTTGGAAGGCTTTTCAGGAAACGGGTCTGTTTGTATGCATCTATCTATACTTGAGGAAAAGATCAAGTCAAATGTATGAGGACCTAAAAAAAAACACTGCAAAAAATCTTCCACAGCTCTTCAAAAAAGTTAAATTTGTTTTGCTTTCAATTTTGTGTATGGTCAAGCACACTCATCACAGTGTAAAGTTAGACATAGAAATCTTCCAAGATACTTCAGAGAATATTTTTCCCTTACTCTTTTGTAAATGAAGCATGGCATCCTGCTTCTGTTTAAAGCTACCTTAATCACATATCCTGCATGTGTCAGGAGCATGTTGTGACAAGTTGCACTTGGATGAGATGTGGCACTTCCAAACTGTCAATTTATGAAAAAAAAACCTGGCAGAACTGTTGAATCGCCCCACCAATGGCTCTACACCATATTTGTGGACAGAGTAGCACAAACTGTATAGTAGATAAGGACTTTACGATGTAAATGTAGAAACTGTAGCACTAAGAAGAAAATAGCTAAATTCAGTTGATTACATTTTAAATCACTGCTGCTACTATTTGTTAATAAATATTAAGGAGGACACAGAAGGTGACACATTTAAATTTTAGTTATTTTTCAGTAGTTGATAGTATTTTTCTTGGCAGTTACCCCCATCCTCCTTTTTCAGCTCATGTTGCCTTTAAGCAAATATGTTTACTACTTCAACATACAGTTACTTACTTTGCCTGCTTACTTCTTGGGAGGAATTAGCATTTCTTTTTGCAGGACTTTGTAACACTATTAAAGCTCAGTTGTTATCTCTTATGAAAAGGTGTTGCACTAGATTTTTTTTTCTACTGTGAGGTTTTTCAATGATTCATTTCTCTTTGGAAGAATTATTTGGTTTGATCTCATACTTGATTTGCTCTGCATTTTTCATAAATTGCAGTGTGCCAAGAGCTTGCTAGTTTCAAAAAAAAAAAAAAGTGCCAATATTTTGCATTTGAATTGGTTACTGTTTACAAGCTAAATGTTAATGGAGGCAGTTACAAAAACCTTACTGTTGTCCTTTAGCAAAGAACCTTGAGTTTTATGGTGATGTTTATGGATATAGTGATATGAGGCCTATTTGTGTGCACAGCAAAGGTTACACAAGTGATACAATACAGGACCTTCATGGAGTTATAAGGGCTTTTCGGAAAGGTTTCCTGCCCCTTTCAGGCCTTGACAGAGGTGCTCTTGCCTGTGAAAGCTTTACCAGTAGAAACTTGTTTGAAGGAAAGCAGATCCAGCTACTGTGGAAATGTGGGGAGACCTTGTCTGAAAGGTTGTTAGAGAAAATTAGAAGGGGGAAAGTAAGTGTTTTAGCTTGTCCTCAGTTCTGGGATTGTTTTTACATATATGAGAGCATTACCTGTGAGAAACTGAATACTGGGATAATTTCACACTTGTGACTGAATGTATTTAATTAAAGTTATTTATTGTGCACTCTCTCTCTGCTACCACAAAAACTTACTGCGTATCTTTACGTGGCTGTTAAAGGGTCATTAATGTTGAGGAGAAAGCATATGTTTTACTCCCCTGACAGTTGAGAAAACAGTATAATATTAATATAAATACCAGGTTTCTGTTGTGCTCTAAACCACTGTAGACATGTAAATGAACATTGATGCATAAATGGCTTCAACTTATGACTGTTGGCTATAGTCCTTGATTATCACTTCATTTTGATCATAGATATTTTGAAGTAACTTTTGCTATTACTGCATCTTTTTAGGATTTGTAGGAGAGAGAATATATATTTTCCTGTAGATTTTTTTTCTTTTAAAGAACTACTTAACTTCACCTCCCAGTAATGCTTTTTTTCCAATTGAAGGAGCTTAGTTCCATTGTGAACAAAATATTGGATGTTGCTTTGGCCTATTCAAGGAAGTGTCTGTGCTGTGTGTGAATATCACATAGCACACACATACCTGCATCAGTTGTAAGGTGCAGTATCAGGCTTTAGTAATTCCAGAAGTTTAGTAATTTCCAGAATCTAATCTCATAATTAGAACATGGTGCTCTTTCAACCTCAGTCATAAAGCTGAAGTCACTTCAGAATTTCCCTTGCATCTGTGGTGTTGACAATTATTTTTTTCCTTAGTTTGTCATGAGTGAGATGGGTATGAAAAGTCCTCATTCGTAAAATTTCTTTGCAAATTTTGTATTTACTTGCTTTGGAGGAAACAAGAAGCTAATAGGTAAAAGGGAAGCAGGGGAAGGAATACTTTCATAATAGATTTCAAATACATTCAAAGCTGATCTACCTAATTTTGGCTTTATATAATGAGCTGTGAGTGAGATAACACCTAAAAATTTGTCTTATTCTTTTTTCAGAAATACACATTCCGTAAGCAGAGTTCAGCCAATGACTTTTGGTGGTTTTCTTATCTAGATACAATCAGCCATCGTCCTTGGCAAAGCAGCTTTGTCTTTTCTACAAGTACTAGTTGCTCCTCTTCATTTGTTGTGGAATAGGTCTTTTGTGGCATTATATTCAGACAGCTGAAGATGGCAAACGCCAAGTTACCAGCCTTGAAGCTGAGTTACTGCAGTAGGTTGCTTTCACAGATCCATTCTCTCCTTTTCTTCTGGCTTATCTTGAACGTTTTGTGTGAGGCAGATGGTTAGGGAAAGGAGGAACAACTCGAAGTGTGCTCAGGATCTATTGAAATAAAAAAAAAAAAAAAAAAAAATTAACCTTATCATTTAGATGAGCACAATTAAAGCATGTCACACTGCTTGAAATTTCAGCTGGTTTGAATTGAGCTGGGCAATGCATAGCTCCAATTGTGCTGAACTGTAGATATAACATTCCCTGAGAATACTAGTTACAGGTCAGTAACCTTGTCTCTATACAGTATGTAAGACTTTCAATGCAGGGTATTTCATTAGTCTCTGGTAAGCTGTAATCAATATGGTTTCTTGCACTTCTAAGCAATCGTGTATAAGGAACCTTTCTAAGTGTATAAGGAAACCATGCAAGACAATCTCTTGGGGAGGTTTCTTTTTTGTTGTCATTTGAACTACATGTAACAAGAACCACAGAAAAAGAGAGCTCTTCAAAGAAGAGGTTCGTAAAAGCGTTTGGTGTAATTCAGCATTACTTTGAATGGCAGGGCAAAAAAATCTCAAAAGTGCAGGAGGAAAGAGACAGGTACACAGAAGCATGATTGTATCCAGTCATTGGAGACAAATATCAACAGCTTCTCACTGTGGAAGTCAGGTTTTTATGCTGTAATAATTACATTAAAGAAAAATACATGTTTTCTGTTAGGGCACTGACTACATTTACTATTAAAAGTAAATGTAACAAGTACAACAAGAGGAAGCACTTTCCTATACTTGCACTATCTTATCATTTGTATCCCATGGACAAAAGTGCTTTTATCTGTTGACGTTAAAATGAACGGTGTGTTATTTGATTTATAGAAGCAAAGTGAACTTAAATAAAAACCCTGCTATTTATTGAACACTTCCAAAACCTTGAGAATTTGGGTAAGGGAGTAATTAATAGCAAGAAGATAAGAGTACCCTTTTGTCTATTGGTTCTGTTTCCACACTGTACCATCCAAGTTGGACATTGCTCTCTGAGTAAAAAGAGAAGAGAGTTTTTATGATACTGAAAGGGTATTTTACCATGGTAGTGACTGCTATGGCATGTAATAAAACATATTTTAATGGGAATTATCTTTGAATTCTTTGTTGTATTTCCAGCTGTATTCATGCTATGTCTCTTGGATATTTCTGGCAGAGAGATGTGTTTTGCATGTCTGAAGTGACTGTCAGTCTTTGGTAACAGTTATTTTTCTCACATCAAGTGAATGAGTTATAATCAAACAAATGACATGCTTTTAAAGATGGATGATGTGAAGTAGATAGTGCTCTGTAAATTAGCTTGCTTCCTGGTAATTGGTGACTTCACACTGTATGTAAGGTGTGGAGTCATGGGAGAGCTGGTTCTCCCTGCAGACCCATTCTCGTGCACTGGGCCTTGTAGGTTTGGGGTGTCTTCACAGCAGTAATTTCAATAAATGTACGTGCATTCTGGACTTGGATCCAATCTTCTTGGAGAGAATATGAAGAAAAACCTGCTCCCAACTTGCTTTGCACTAGAGTCAATATCAGAAGGAATTCAAAGGAAAGCGAAGTTAATGTCAGTGTGAGTCTGCAGATGCAACATTTTACACTGTACCTGTGATTCCCATTTAAAGTCACAGTCCTATTACTGCATTTTTTTTTCTTATTTTATTACTCTCCTGAGAAAAATGCTTTTCCAGAACTGGTACATCAGATCAGATCTGGGATAGGTGTTGAAAAATTTTTTGGTCAGTGGTAAAAGTCACTTGAGATTGGGCTGTGAAAATATATATGTGTGTGTGTGTGTGTGTGTACATAAATACTACTCTGAGAGTTTAGGGAATAAAGTAAAAACTTCATTTGAATTTGCAAATTTTCTCTTAGGAAGTATTTGGAAGGCAGTCTATGGAAGATAGCACTGTCCTGGTTGGAAGAGCCCTGTGATTTTTTTTTTTATTATTATTATTATTATTATTATTATTATTTTTTGGTCCTGGGGCTTTGGCTTGTCCCTAGAATGCTTTGGAAAGATTTTATTTATTCATTTATTTATTTTGAAGCTGAGGTTGATTCAGCATCATCTTTTCCCCTGGAGGTCACAAATAGTCTAGGTAGCTTCTTTAAAAAAAACTTAGTTCTTTTCAAATAATAACTTATGTCTGTATAGACCTCCAGAACATGCTTCCTGGTGTTTGTCAAAGTATGGAAAAATATGGGCTCCATAAACTGATAATTGAGGAAATTGGACACCATCTTTGTTTTTTTGTTTTTTTGTTTTGTTTTTTTAAGTGGTCATAGAATGATTTAATTTTCCTTGCGAAACCTGTGTAAGGCAGGTTTCTCAGCAGCTCTGTAACTTAACTGCTGTCCCTAAGTTACTCTCACTACTTTGAGAAGACGAATTCAAATGGACACAAGTGACAAAAGCACCTCACATTAGGATAAACAGACAAACTTTTGGCAATGAGATAGTCAACCTATGTTATAGTCAAATATAATTCTATAATCACAAATTATAGACTAAAATCTGTCACTCTTATTTAGACTTATGAATAGTTATTATAAAATCTAGTGAAGTCTGAATAAAATACTAACTTAGTGACAATTCTGGTGATTTCATATTTGGGATATATGAACTACCAACATGTTCTTTAAGAAAAATTTTTCTCTGTGATAATTTCAACCTCTATGGAATGAAAACAGTTAAAATTACTGTTTTGCTCACTTAACTCTTCTATGTACTTCTCTGGCTTTAGAATTTCTCACTCTTTTTTTAGTTTACCATTTCTAAATGTTAAAGGACTTCCTAAACTGAATGCTCTAACACAATCTGAAATAATATTTTCTGTCAGAAGAGTAGAATTATACAAAACAGCATACATATGTTTTCCAAGTGCCTTGAAATGAAATTGGTCATTTCTTTGAGCTCATCAAATGTCAGAATGACTTTCCTTGCAGACAGTCTTGAATGCAGAAGCTGTAAAATCACAAATTCTCATAGTAATCCATTTACAGTTAATATTCTTCCTCTGTATGGCTTTCTTTTACAAAAGCATTCCTGTTAGGCAATAATGAAAAAACAGAACAAGTTCAAAATCAGCTGAAGTGAATTTAGAGACTAGTCGGTTTTTAGAAAGAAAATGATACATTTTGGACAAGTTGGAAAATTAGAAGCAGTGGGTGTGCTTGGTGCCTCTTTTGTTTTTGTTTTGCTTTGGCTTTTTTTCTCTCATTCTTCATACAGTCTGGATCTAAGCATTAGTTACATTTATCCTTTAATCCTACTGGCTAGGTTTGTTTACGTAAGATTTATTATATAGCAGGAGTAGGCTAGTTATATTAAAAGCAGAACTGACCCACAGCCTCTGCATGAATACCTAAGAACAGATTACTTTTCACAGGCAACTTAAATTTAACCCTCACATAATGAATTTAAAATAGACTCCACGCTTTGTGTCAATATGAGACTGAAATTACTGCAAATTATAACCACCTTTTTGCACTTAGCTTTCTAATGTCTCAACAGCAAAACAAGAAGAAAGAGCATCTGTGTACTTATTTCATAACTATTAACTTAAAATAGGAACTCGCTTAATGGCATATTTTATTATTCAATTAACTAAAACATTTTACTATGGTTGAATGTATTTGCTACCAGCTGTGTACAAATCTGGCCCAGTAGGATTCTTGTTGGTCCTTGCTTAGCCTTACTTTATGAAAAATCATAATTAAATACCAGAAGCTTAGGGACTGGGTGAACCAACATGACAACTATTTTGTTGTGAATGCTCACACCTTTCTTTGCGCATGAAACCCGTTGTAATGAGAAAAAATTATCTTAGGAACTGAATGCGTTTCCCTCAAAGTAACAGTCGATCTTACAGCTTCCCTTAGGAGAATGTCCTGTCAGGACACTGTCTTTGGAGGCTGAGTTCCCCGTACTTTCTGGCCTGGATTTTCCTTTATTGGATGAATGTGCTGAAGCAGACTGGAAATAACCAGATTGCCTAGGTGTCTGGACAGAGACTGAAGTAATAGTTGTGGGAATCACAGGTATTTTCGCTCACTGTGCATTTTGTATTCTGTACTGATAGGGCAAGTATAGAAGAATTGTGATGGGTTTGTTATGATATGCTGCTCAGAGCTACAGATCAAATTCAGCCTGGTTTGAAAGACCCACAGGAGGTTTATTTGTCATTAAAATAGTATTTAAGTGGGATTTTAATGTCTTAAGTAGGATTTAAATGATGCCTAGTATAGACCCTCTGTAGAGAGGGGAAAAAAATGACCTTAAAGTTTACCAGTAACGTAATATTCTGCAATTTCATCAAGCCACGCATAATAGGATTTCCAGACCACTGATGAACTCTAACCTTTTGTAGCATACTAACTATATATTCTTTGGATAAATGTTATTTTCACTTTATTCATCAAAAACCAGAAGCACTGAAATGTTTAAGTGACCTAGCCTATGGTGTTAAACAACTGATGTTGCTAGCAACATGTGTTCTCTGACTACTACCTCTGGCTCCCTACACATTTATTTGGTTTTAAAATAAGTTCCTAATTTTAAAATAATCCTGCCTTTTTACTGCTGTTTTGAAACACCCGTGCAAGCAAAAGGCAAAGCAAATTCAGAAGCACTGTAGGAGAAATGCTAAAATCGAAGTTGGACAAAGTAACTTGTGTAAAATAAACTGCAGAAAAATACCCAAGCAGCTCACTATTTTCCTCTGGAGTTTCTATCATTGATTGTGTGTTAATACAGTAGTGGAAAAATCCAGGTGGAAAAGTCAGTTTTCAATTGCTGCTGCTTTAACAGTGATGCAAACAGGCTAAAAATCCCAGTGACTGTGTAGATGTGAGAGGGAGGATTCACTGAAGCTCTGCAGTTCTCCTAGGCTGTGGTGCTCTTTGCATAGAGGAGCCACAAGCTTATCCTGCCGATACAGCTTTATGAAAGGCCTGTTTCAGTGCTGTGAGCGGGGCGAGGCGGGTGTGCGGCCCTGTGGTCAGAGCAGGGGAGCCCAAGCAGTGGCCTGGCCACGAGCTTGCGCTGTGATCCTGGGCAAGCCGCAAAACCTCTGCTGGTTTTTTGCCCGTTCAGACTGGATAAAATGCTGAGTGCAGAAAGGGGCCAGGAGCCTTAATTAGCAGGCATGTGATTCACTTGGGATTCTCAGAGGAGAGATGCTATAAAAGTTTGAAAAAGATACATAATTATTCACGTACACTACAAAGTCTTACTAATTCCTCCAGCACAGTTATGAAGTGAAAGATCCTGCATTATTTTGCTGTATCAGGAGCAGATATTTTTGATTTTCAAAGGCTGGAGTAGTGTTTAATTTACAGTTTTAAAAAATGAAATAAGTTATGCATCTGTACATTCATTGCATTATTATTACTATAAAGCTTTGGGATAATGTTAAGTATTTTTTGTCTATTTACAGCTGGTTTAGAATAAAGCAAGTCTAAATCAAAGAGCTTGTGACAGCAATGAATTAAAGGTGTGGTATGAGCACAGATTTTTGCAAATTTTACCTAATTTTCCCCCTTAGGCAAAATATTTGTTACTTATACATAAATTAAGTAACATGAGTTACATAATAATTTTCTATCATTTTGCTCATCATCTTGGGAGCACTAACAAATGAATTGGGGCATATGTTTGTCAGAAGCACAGACTGACAGACTGGAAGGAAAGCAAATCGGTGTTCGGATGGGGATGTGGAGAAAATGTTCTTTTGAGGTTTTGTATTCAGAGAGATTTGAATTACAAGACTGACTTTCTGTACCTGAAAATATTGCTGAAGTGGTGAATCCAGCTTGGGGCATAAGTTAAGGGAGGGTAGTTTTAACACAATGCAACAGACCTACTAGAAAAATATGTATTTTTTTTCTGGTTGGTTGGTTGGGTTTTTTGTTTTTTTTAAACTCCAAACACAAAAATCTGTCAAATATATATATTATTTTCCTCCATAAAGTTTTTTTTTTTCTTCTCCATAAAGTATTCCTCTAAGGCAGAAAAGTACATTTAACTAAATGGTCATTTAGACATTGCTTTGATCAGAGCATAAAATAAGAGGAAAGCAAAGTCATTACATAGCAGAGTGGATTAAACTTATTTGGTCTGTGCTGAATATAAATGTTATGTGCATGTGAGAAGGGTTGCTGGTGCAATACAGATTATTAAAAAGTGATTGTAAGACATGTATTCTCCATTATTCTCTCCGTTTGCTTAGTTAATGAGAAAAGCATGTTGCTGATTGCCCTATAAAATAGGGCTCCAAACCATTAAAGTTTTAATTTCACAGGAAGTCTAGCTTCTGTATAGGCTATCACTTGTAATAGCTGTATTTGCCCCATGTCTAGCAATTGAAAGCAATTTGGATTTAGAAGGATTGAGCTCTGTTACATCTGTGACAACAGGAAGCTACAGCTTCCATTAGTGGCCAAGCCACTATAGGCACTTAAGGAGGCACAGTACATTATTTTGAGTAAATGCAAGACAAAGTATATTGTTTTTTCCTTGAGGAGTTTTAAAATCTAAGATGAACTGACAAAATACGGATAAGATAACAAGGTGCTGCGGGCAATAGGCTGATAAAACTGCAAGTGTGTTTGCAAGAATCAAGTTGTTTTATTTTCTGTTTTTGTTTATCTTTTTAAGGACAGTTTTTCTATTGGCACTGAGGTGTTCCAGAGCAGGGACAGGAAGAGAAAGATGAAAGCAGGGATGCCAGAAAAAGCAAATACTGAGAGAGGTGAGTGTTTTGTAAACTCCTGTTGCCTAGCACAATTGTCAGGGATCTTTATATTGCCCTGTCTAAATTAGCTAGACTAACTGCAGTTCTTCAAATGATCTGACAATACCTAAAGGATAAGAAAGAGTGCTACTGGTGACTGCTGTTAAGAGGAGCATCCTTTGAGAGGTGGGGTTTGGCAGGGCTCTGAAGCAAAATCTCTGATGCTCCTGCTGGGACCTCTGCTTTACCCTTTGCTCTGCTTCTCCGGTGGGCTTTCTTCTACCCCTGCTTAGAGCCCTAACATTAATAGTATAATTTGGATGTTGTGTGTGACATCTCTATGCTTTTGATTTTTGGGACATTAGAGCAGCATGTTTCTCCCACACAAAGGTGGGCACGGGGTGTGTGTGTGTGTGACTACTCTTCCAAAAAAGTTTTCCAGATCTTCGATGACACAAACAAAGCTCCCCTTTCCTACCTGGTATTTTAAGTGAAACAGGAGACTAGCTGGGGGCTGGCAGGCATCCTTGTAATAGTGAGGAAGGATGTCATGGCAGCTTGAAAAAGCACCAGCACAGGTGAAGCATTCAGTCCTTTTTTCAATAGTGAAGGCACCTATCAAGTCTTTACAATTATAGTTTTTTTCAATGCTGAAAGATAATTTGAGATTCCAAGCAGATGTAACGCAAATACAATATTAAACCATGTAAGAATATCTGTTCCTGGGTGCACCCCTGCACTGTTTAAATAACCATTGAAGTAACAGACCAGAAATTCTGCACTGCAGAAGTACTGGTGATTTTCAACAAGTAGTAGTTAATTTTATTAAATAATCTTTACCAAACTGCCCAAGATAAATTACTATTGACTAATAAAATAGCAAGAGGATGATATGGTAGGCTGGAGTTAACACAGAGACTGGGTACTTCATTTCATGTAACTTAAATTATTATACATACAATTATTATTTTATGTATAACAAGTGTTATAAATTATTATTTTCTAAATATTATCTAAGATTCTCTTACAGTGCTGGACAACTGGTTAAATATTAGAGGGGGGAGCTTTGCTTTACTTTTTGACCAGGTTGAGACTGGTGTTCCTCTTGTTCAGATCATGCATAACCATTGTGATAGCTATGATGTTGTTTTGAAGAGTAGGAAAACAGCAGCTAATTATTTACTCAAAGCAGACTTTCTTAAACTGTTAATGTAGTATATTGTACTAATTCTGCCCTTCTAATATAAAGATAGGCAAGACAATGCAATTATCTCTAGGCTGCATCCCTTCTTTCCCTGAGACACCTGGTATTCTCTCTGGTAAGGGTAATGGCTTCTCCTCTAGCAGGTTAGGTGCAGTTTTCTTTACAACCAGGAGTCCATCTCTGAGTATGTTTGCACATTTATAGTCTACTGCTTGGTGTAATAGTGGCGGTGACCGCCTCTAAGCTGGAGGCTCTTGGAGTAGCCCTTGCAGGGGCAGCAGCCCTGCCCGCCCTTGGCTCTACTGCACTGGTGGGGGGGGGCAGTGATACTCCACCCTCTGTTTCTTCTCCTGGCCACTGTTGCCAGTTGAATCATTCCACATTGCCTGAAGCTGAAATTGTTCTTGCTACAGTTGTTTACATGTAAATAATCTATGGACTTCGTTAATTAATGTACAAAAGAAAAAAACTTTTGTTTTTTTCTAAATGGGAAGGAATTTCATTTTTCTTGGAGCCCCAGGGTGTTTTCTTTGACACTCTGTTAGAGCTGACATATCAAGATTTCAAATGTTGCCTTTTCTGCTAGGATGTTTTGCCCAGAGTTGATGAAGGTAAAGTATATCTGGAAAAGTATATTACTTTGAAAAAAGATATCTGAAAGAAAATATTTGCAATTTCTATTTCTGGATTGCTTGGAAGGTCAGTAGCCCCTACCTCAAAATGTATGCTTGAAAGATAGGATTTTTACCTTCTCAAAGGAGAAGAGAACCTCATCTATGCTTACTTGGAGAAGAAGTATGAATCCCTTCTTGGGTACTTAGACCGTTTGGTAAGGTAGCTCCTAAACAATCTTGGAGTACAAAAGTTGGTAGTTCATAAACCGGTGGGGGAAGAAATCTGAAAAATCCTCCTGCAAACTCTCAAACACTGAGTCAACAGCCAAGCTGCACACTGCCCTTATCAACAGCAGGGAGTCCTGCTCCAGCTGATGGTGGTGTATTTGCTTGCCCAGAAGCCTGGGACTGCCACCACCCCAGAGCCACCCGCGCCGCCCCCCAGCAGTGCCTGTGGTGCCAGTGGCCACCCACCTCTCACCACGCTTGGCTTCCAGCAGGCATACTTACTCCATTAGATCACAAGACTGAAGATTTTCATCATCTTCTATTTTGTGCTGTGTTCCAACAGAATCAATGTGGCTGTAAGTCCAGGGACTTGGATCCTAAATCTAAGCACCTGTTTTCCATGGAATGGGGCTTGATGACCTCAGGTCCTAATATGTACCCGCTCTGGTCCTAATAGGGATGTTTCTCTATCACATCTTTGTCATCCCTCTCTTTCAATGGAGGGAGGGCCAAGCTGAAGCAGTGCAGAAAAACCCATGTAGCTGACTAGTATCTTTCTGCATGAAGATATTCCAGATGTAATGCCTGTGTTTTAATATGACTCTCTTAAACCCCTCCAAAAATGCCTTTGGCAGACCTCAACTTCTTTGGCATCTTTAGCTAAGAGCAAAAACAGGGAATATTAAGGATTTGAGATGTTTCCTCACATCCAATAACAAGCATTGTATTTATTACTGCAGCAAGTAAAATGCCAACACAGATTCAGGTTTCCTATTTGAAAGGAACAAAATCTATCCAGACATAAGTGACAAGGCTTTACGCTGCCTTAAGGATTCTAGAGCAGGGCTCTGTTCTCTAGTAAGCGTAACGTACTCCTACAAAGACAATACAAACTTCAACAACAGAACAGCCAAGACCAAGCCAGGAATATTGACATCTATAAGGGATGTCACAGTTCTGAAAGAGATGTGAAACTGCTTTTCTTCAGCCATGCTGCTGCTTTAGTTGTCTAACACTTCAAAGTAGCCTAAAGAACTGCAGATAATCGATTGTTTGCATTTCTTTGTTTGTCCTGCTTCCACAGTGTCTGGCACTTGATCTTCACAGATGAAATCATACTGTTTTTATCTTTTCTACTTCCACCATATATAGGGATCCTCCTTACAAGACTGTATGTTTTAAATGACTTGCATATGCTTCAACTAAAAGCTATGGAAAATATTTCATATGCTTCAAGGAAAGGGTGCTTTGCCTCCAAGAGACAAATTGGTTTGAGTCTCTGACCTACCTTTGTTACCAGAAACCAAACATTTGACTGTTAAAATTGTTTCAGCTGGTTTCCCTAGCATCCTTTCTTTGAATCAATGATGTATCAAATCTGAGCTATGTTGCTGTGAACTGCTAGAGGACTGTGGAGGAAACTTGGCAGAGCTCCTAGTTTTTAAACAATCTCTTTCCCCTTCTTTATGTTTTAGGAGTTAAGCAGCTGGTGTTTTCATTCTGACTGAAATTAGGCTTGTACACATTTTGGCAGTGAAATTTTGACTTTTTTGAATATGGAATAAGCTACTGTTGGTATGACTCTGGTCTCAGCTGGACCAAATGGAGTCAAAACACTTTATTTTAAATAACCACTTGAAAGAGCAAATTAACAAATGATACCACATATCACTTCATAAGTGTACCAGAAATACTTGGAGATGTTGCAAGAGCTTATTCAGATGCCCCCAAGTCTGTCTGACTGAGTTTCTCTGCTGGAAGCCTTGAAGAGCTTAAGTCTGACTGGATTGACTTGGAAGGCTATGAGGATCATCCTTAAAAAGGAAATAAGCACAAGTATCCCATGGTTGAACTCTAAGGATGAGTTGCTCCACAGACACATACAGGTTCCTTCTTCCACCATTACTTTTGAAGATTCTAGGGCTGAGCAGTTAGAGGCTAAGAGCAAATCCCCCCCCCCCAAGTGGCCATAGGCATTTTTTTGTAGGTCATCTATTACAGCTGAGCTATATTTCTCTTTTAATGATTTCAGTGCGGCTGGAGGATGCCACTCACACAGAATTGTAATTAACCTAGTTGTTGTTGTGGGTCTTATGGATAAGAATTCCTTCAATGTCTTAATTCCTAAGAAGCTGCAAGGAGTAAAGACAGGATAATAAATGCTGACTGTTTAAAGTTTACTTTGCTTGAATTTATGTTGAAAGAAGTAAACTGAGGAGGCATTATCAAGTACTGACTGTTCTGGTCTTAAAATGTGTTAAGACTAGAATCATGTGACATTTTAAAACTCTGATTCAGAAGAAAATGAAGGTTTTGCAGCTGGTCACACAGTGGTATGTCGTTCCGTGTCCTCCATTTAAGCATTAGAGGCCCACTTACAAAATAATGTCACTGGGCTTCTGCCCCTGCGAGTGTGCAGGTTTCATTATCTCATTACATGATTTTTAAGGGAAAAAAAGACAAAAGAATGTGTGAAAGCCGCCTCAGTGCATCTCTAATGACCTTTTGTAGCTTCACAACTTTTGAAGAACAGGCAGACAGCGGCTTCGCCTCCTGCTGCTGTGTCCACACTCTGTTAGGAAGGGCTGTCCCGTGGCTGTCCTGCGAGAGCACCATGGAGGCCCTTGGAGTCAGCCTGTGGGGAAGGAAAACATCAAAGCCTCTTCCGAAAAATGGAAGACCTGTTTGCCATCCTCTCCACAAATATGTGTGCATGTGATTGTGTTGCAAACCACCCTTGCTATAGCAGGCTTTGGCATCACTGGATCTTATTGACTTTGAAATATTATCCACATGTCTTGAGAATGTATTCTAGGCTTCAGAATTTACAGTATTTTGCATGTGTGTTCTTTGTTTTCCCTGACTTTAATGTTGATAGTATTTTTATGAATTTTTCATGAAGCCAGAAATGTTTTGGAGTGTTTTGTAAAATATGTTGCAAATGTTAGTGCTTTGTAGCTTTGGTCATCTAATAGATGGTAGCAGGAAAATGAAAATGCTTGTCTCATTGTCTAAACTGAATGAAGTATAAAAGTAAGTGGTGAGAGTACTGAAAGCCAAAAAAGTTGTTGTTTTAAGTATTTCCATTTTAATAAACCCAAGTTAGTGATATTAAAAAAATTGTTCAAAAATTTATCCAGTTAAGGGTGTGATTTGAATCTATTCACAGAAAAACTTATATTCTGAGTAAACACAGAGGACTTCTTTACTCGGGTGTGAAGAGGTGGAGTTAGGAATAAGAATCCTTTTGCAGTGAGGTATATTAGATTAGAGACTTAGTGTGTGACCTCTATCACTGCTTCAGATATCTTGAATTGCAGTAGGGAAAACACAGTGTGGCCTGAAGAACTGTCCGAGCTAGCCAGCAATCCTTCTGTCCCCCCCGGTTGGATGGAACAAATTAATAGACCCTTCACATTCTCAGAGGTATGAACCTATTTTAAAAATAACTCTCTCTTTTAATTTTGACTGACACTATGATTTCAAGTCTAGCCTTTCTAAAACTAGACTCGCCATCGCCTTGTAAAACTGGCAGTTTTGCCTGACAGCACACCTGTATTGTAGCATGAAAACATCTCTGTTACTGGCAGAAATTGGCATAGTTATGACAACCCAGGAAGGCCCTAACAAACAAATACTCCTGCAGTTCTCATTTCTCCTTTATGTAAAGATGCAGGGCTTGTTAGCTGGGTGGTGTTCATGGCATTAGAAGCAGTGTGAGATAGGACTACATATATCTTAAAAGCAATCTTTTTGATATGCAAGTACTGTTAAAATGATAAAAACGTACTCTGAAGGCACTATGTAGGAGTGAGGGTTGGCTGTTCTGTCTGGCAACTTCCTAGAAGCCACCCTAAGTACCTGAGGGGAGGGGTCACAAGAGGAAACCAGTTTTTGGTCTCTTTTAAATCTCCGGCTGGGTCTCATGCCCTTGTCGTCTCCTTAGGAAGCATACGGTGTCCGGAACATCTGCACTTCCTACAGCCTCCAAAGCTGCCCAAGGGAGTCTCTAAAGAATAATTTTAGGTACCTCCCTGTCCCTCTGCTCCCAGTAACAAAAAGGGGTTGAAATATCCAGTGCTGGTGGAATATGCTGTCATTCTTGTGCTGAGAGGAACTGAGAAGAATCACTTATGATTTTTCCAAAGACCTTCGGGCAGGAATGCATTTGATGATCATCTGTGAACAGGACCCAAGATACTGAGAACTATCTTGGAGCAGTATATCCATGTGATATTACTGATACTAATGTACCATAATGTATTCTGAAATATGAATGGTAGTGTTATGAGGTAGATATCATCCCCTAGCTACATGAGCACACACAGGAATAAATCAGATAACCCCCTCTCCTTCAGCTGGCTGTCTCACTGATATCAAAAATATTTTCTTGATAAAGTAGGGAGGAGAGATGATGCTGTATCTGCTGCTGTTCTCCCCTTACCAGCAAGCATAAACCAGGCAGACGTGCCTTCACAGGTTAGCGTGATTCAGAGGTTAGTAATGTTGGACCGAAAGCAGGCTGCAGGGGCATCTAGATGCCCTGTGGAAAAAAAGTACAAATCTGCTCTTTACACCAGGATATTCTGCTCCTCTGCAGTTCAATTCATTTCCTTAGCCCGCCCTTCCATGGTAGGGCTGTTTGCACCTGCCCGCTCTAGAGATACAGCAGGGAAGACGCTTGTTCGCATAGCTGCTCTTTGAAATGTTACCAGAAAAGCTCTCTGAACTATGAAAGACTTACAGGACCTACACAGGTTTTATCATTCACTTCATCTTCTGCCATTCTGATGTGTCATTAAATATGACTGGTTTTAACATTGATCTACTGAGCTTTAAACAAGACTTGAATTGTACTTTCATAGGATGCATAAGGTAAAGAGATATACCTTTTCAAACAGCATGTGTTGGTTTATTATTGATTCATATTCTTACTGTGTATACTTTTTAAGCATTTGTGGCGGAGATTTTTCCATTTCTTCCAAATCCCATTGTCAAGTTATCTAGGCTGCTGCCAGTAATCCTTTATTATATTAGAAAGAATCTCTGTGCCGGTTCATTAGTGAGCTGCATGCAAAGGTTTGCAAGAACTTCTCTCTTCAGCACTTGAGCCCACAAATTACAGAATGTGAAACAAAGCTCTTAGTTACCAGCAAAGAGGTAGAGCGAATGTATTATTCTGCTACAGAAACATTGATTAGAGTCTGAAGTATGCTTTTAAACTAATGTTTGCTTGTGGATGATGATTTGTGACACATTGTGACCTTCCTTTTGTAGAATCAACAAGTCCTTCATGCTACTGTTTATGAAATCCTCACTGATCTACAACAAATGTGCTATTCATTCTCTTCAGTTATTCATGGCTAGCCTGTCAGTGGAGGGCTTTCACTCATGTTTGTGTGTCCATCCCTTGTATACCATAGCTAAACAATGGTGCGCCAACCGCAGTAGTGTGATGAATTCAGAGTCTCAGAGCTGCCCACAAAGGTATCATTTTAGCAAGTATTAATTTAAAAATGCTGTGTGTTGTGCTAATGAACTTTTAACTAATGATCATTGAAGTTGCTGGGAACATGAAGCTTCTCTGATAGCTTTTCAATCAATGTTAAAGAATATTCTTCAGTGTGTAAAAATAGTTGTAGTTGTTACTAAGGATACCTAAATTATATGGTAAATGCTGTTAGTGTCCAAAATGCAAAGTTTCCAGTTTCACACTGACCTTTTGATGTACCTCTGTATTCATGAGAGTCACTTAATGTTCTATTCAACAATATTAAAATACCAGAATCATCCAATAATACAAATCACTCAGTAGTAGCATCCAGAACCCATTTATAGTTCACTGGAACGGGGCATTTCCTGGCTTGTTTTTGTTACCAGTTGTTGATGCAGTTTTCAACTGCTATATTTAATCTATTTCCATTTGTATCTGAGTGATATCAAAGAGAGTGCCAAATTTAGCAAACTTGGGAGAACACTTTCAGAGTGGTGGTCTTTCATATCTCATTTTCAGTTCTTAAGGTGTTTGCAAGTGTTTCTTGGTTTGCTTGCTTATTGACTTTTTCCATATACCTCCAAATTCATGAGACTTCATACTGAATCAGCAAGGTTAAAATTTCAAAATCATCCACTACTTCTAGTTTTATTATTGTTTCTCAGAAGTGGCTCATTAAACAAATGAGGACTTTGTCTCCTTTACAGTTGTTCAAATTCAAAAATTATTATACCTATAGGAAATGTTTATTCTTTGAGCATTTAAGCAAAATGCTTTGGAGCAGTCTATGAAAACATCTTACAGCAATTAAAATGAGTCATGGTCTAATTAAATGATTTCCTATTTCATTTCACATAGTCATGACCTTCGTGACATCTCTGACTGTGACATCTCCATCGCTATTTCCCTTTAATCCCAACCAAGAATTTGGGACATTTTTCATAAAAAAAAATAGCTAAGGCAGACTTTATCTGTGTGATTCTTCCACCATCAAATCTATTAATGTCATGTTCCTGGTATGCCTAGAGGCACTCAGTTTAAAGTGGTTCTTTTATAATAGGGCAGCTGAAGAACAATATATGTAGTGTGATTTTACAAAGACCCCTTTCATCAGACTGTTATGTTGTACATCTCACTATGCCCAAAGGGTTAAAAGTAGGTGGTTTCTCCCCCAACAATAATTTATTAACAAGAAATTTCTTATCAGTCAATTTCAGTGTGTAAATTCTTTAATAATTAAAAAAAGACATAACTTTTTTTTTTAATTTTGCAAATAGAATACTTCTACCAGACCTGGCAAAATTTGCAGAACTAACGTTTCACAGCTTGTATTCCTACTTTGCATGTAACAAACAGGCTTTTTGTTTATTTTGTATGTATCTTGGCCTTCTCCCTCTTATTCCTTTTGTTTTTCCCAGTTTCTTTTGTTCCAGCTACAGCCGTCTGTCTCCTGTTTATCTGTAGAATCTGCAGGAGTTCCAAGCTAAAATGTTGTCTGTCACTTTTTTTTCTAATGTCCATACATTGTACCAAAATATATTAGCATGTATCTGGTTTTCTTCCTCTCAAGATGGAAGCACTTTTTTGCTTTCTGCTGCATGCCATAACATTAAAAATAAGTTTTGGGTGAAAGATATAGGGCTGAATGTTCTCTTGCTCCTCTAGACATGGCAGGGGAGAGACTACGCAGCGCTGATGGAGTTTATCTTGGGAGAGGTTAAGAAGTTCTTACTGAAATTTGGGGATGCTCTTGGAGAATGTTTCCCTGGCTTCTGGTCAGCTGCCCTCTTTGCTATTTCTTTTTTGGACCTGAGAAACAACATACCTTAAAAGTATCCGTTTTTTCCCTGAGAATGTACCCATGTGCCAGATGTCCTTCCTTAAACTATGAAACATCCTTGCCCCTGCCTTAAGCTGTTGGGAACTTCATTGACCCCCTACAGAATCTTTATTCTTTTCTTCTTGAATCTCACATAGTTTGAACATCATGCTGTGTTGTACTGCACTATCAGTTTACTCGCAACACTTTTCTAGAAGAAAGCATAAATGATTCAAGTGAAGTTTGCTTTCTATTTTCTAGGATATTGTCTTTTTTCCTTAGTATAGAGTGCTTTAATTGGAAGAACATAGATTTCTTACCTGTTACTGCTGCAGATGTAAACAGTTGGAATAAGGGTTTTTTAACTGGCTTGGGAAATGATTTTGTGGGAGCGTGTCCAATTCCTGTAGGAGAAGGGATTCACTCAATACAGAGAAGGAACGGGTGGTTACAGAGAAATGAAAATGACAACACAGATTGAGTGATTGGAGGAAGCCTAAGGATCCAGTAAGGAGTCTGGGACAGTGTCTGCTGATCTTAAATTACTGCAGGAGACATGCATCTTTGTTCTTCATTCTGTGCATCTTATTAGCAGCTTGCTGCTTATGCAAGAAACTAGACCAGAACCAAACCTCATTAACTACTTGTATCCTCCACTTTTTAAAAGGTTTCTTTTCTCCTCTAGTGTCTTAAGTAGAGAAAATACATAGTTACAAGCAGGAGATATTATTTGAGAGTGATCTGCCATAGGCTAACTTGAAATACTGCACTTCAGTGTGTTTGTAGGCAGTGTCAATGATTTATGAGGCATTACAAATAAGTATTTTTGTAATAATGATGTCCATACACATAAATGCCTCCTTCAGGTTCAGAGGAGAGCTTGTATGGAGAATGCTTTGGTCTCGTCCCTTCAGGATATCATGCACCTTTCTTTTCCCTGACATTGTCTTTGTGTGGTGTTTGTATGCCAAAGCTTGCGAATAAAAGGAGGTGTGTTATATGGAGCACAAATGGCTTTATGCACACAAACTGTAGTGAATCTGTACACGTATGTGAATTCTTTTCCTCTTGTGAAAGGGAGCATAGTGCTTAGTAGTGTTTTGAAAGATTTGCTTTATATTTTGCAGTTATTGCATACAATTTGCTGTATTTTGGAAGAGTGGGTAGGTTAAATCTGGATTTGTAATATCTAAAAAGCTTTGTAATTAATGTTCAATGATACATAATGAATCAAAGCAGTTTGAAAGCAAGATAAAATCAAGCACACCATGACAAAACAGTGTTGGTTTCTCTCCTAGATGAGTGAGCTATGTCGTGTTCCTGGTTTCACAAGCTTTTAAAATGAAACTGAGAAAAAATTGTTCCATTGAACAATTCAGATCTATTCTAAAAGTAATTTTTATGAACAAGCTTGTACTACTGTTATTGAACGTGAAATACTGGAAGTTGATCTTCATTACACTGCTCCTTTATTAACACAGATTGTTCTAGGGATTGAATGTCAAGTTAGTGCTCTTTGCAAGACATTTCTGTGTCTCTCTACCTGTTTTATTGTAGTAATTGAAAGGATGGTTCTGTTTTAAATACTTTCCACTGTTCCTCTATTCAGAATCATCTTGTCCTTGTGCCATGTCAGATGGTAAGATTACAGTACTGTTCCATTCCCAGTGAAAGGGCTGAGGACAAGCTGTGGACAGTCACCAAACAGGAACAGTGGAGTATCTGTTCTCTGGGTGGGAGCAAAGGGATTCTCCCCTTTTCCTTTGTCAACTTGTACAAGACACTAAACTCTTGCACTTCAAATCTGTTTTCTCTTTCCTTCCTATTTTTTTTAAGCATAGCAAAAAAGCAGCTTGCTAGAGAGTTCATCTACTGACTGTCATTCTAAGACAAGTCTTTTGAACCTGTTAATGTACTTGTTTGTGGGCATTAAAAAAAAAAAAAAGTACTAAAAATTGTATAAAAAACCTTACTAACTTCCACAATAAAAGTCCTTGAAAGGAAAGGCTGCTACTTACTACTATGAGAAATCAGGTTATATTGAGAATGAGACTTACATTCTGTTCTTTTTCAGAATGTGATTTTTGGGGTATCTTTTTGTACTCTTATGGGCCCAACCCTGTACTCGGTGAAAACACCAAAAATTTTACCATTGACTTCAGTGGGAACAGATTAGTACCAGGAAGTATTAGAGCAGTTATGTGGAATTCATGGTATTACTAAATTAAAATAAGTTTGAGTAAAATATATTTCTGAACTTTTTAAAAGCTTAAAAAATTCAAATTTCTTGGATGTCTGAAACTAAATACATTTTATTACGGCTGTGAAGCTGAGCTAAAGTATAAGCACAGAGTGCATTAGACGGCTTTAATCCTTCACCGGAATTTTTCAAAAACAAAACTAATTGGAGAAAATGAAATACGGTACAGGCCAAATGAAAGCTTGTCTGTTGTAAGCAGAACACTTTCTTGTTTGAAGCAGCTTATGGACTTCCTCATTGTAGTCATATTGCTTGAACAGATTACAGTTAAGGTAACACTGAATTTACACTAACTAACTGCGTTAATTTTACATTCAGCAAAACTTATTGATAGAGAATAATCAGCCTGTGCAATTCAGTGCCCTCAGAGATGCTCCCAGAAACCTCAAAGTAACTGGAGAGATGCTTTTCTTCCTGCCGCGGCGCCCCCCCCCCCCCCCCCGAGTTGTGTGTGACTGAATTCAATTACCTGCATGGGCATTCAGGAGTTTTGTGTCCCTTCGATATGTCAGTGTTACAAATACTATCTGATTTCAGGCTCTACCAGCCTAGGTTCTAATGGATATATCTTCACAACAGTTCTATGAGTTAGCAAAGTGCTATTGCCTTTTCACGGAGGGGAACTGAGGCACAAAGAATAGGCTTATGAAGGGAAAAGTGAGTTGCAGACTCGTGCAGGAAGATCCCTCTGTAGTGTATTTGACTGAGACAGCACCGTGTGCACAGCCCTCAGGAAAGCCATTAGGGAGCCCTGAGTGAGGGGTGTGTAAACCACACCTCTGGGTGTGAGTGGGAGAGGAGGAGCAATCCCAGCTTTGAAGACTCATCTAGAAAGCAGGTTACCCTGGTTTAGGTCCCTCCTTTGCCTAAGGGGATCCAAACCCGCTTCTCCCACCTCCTTTTGGAGTTGGTCTCTATGCTATAGGCTGCTCCTGGGTGGCAGCCATCTCCACCCTTCCTGGTGAAGTTGCACCTGCACATGAGGTCCTCGCAAAAGCACCCTGCCCTTTCCCTTCTCTCCGCAGTCCTTGGCGAGCCCCAGAGGCTGGCTTGTGAGCAAGAGCCTTGCTGCAGGCTGACTGTGTCCAGCTGTAGCAGAGGCAGTGGCGGAAGCCAGGCTGAGCAAGCAGGGTGCCAGTCTGAGGTTCAAGGCCTCGGTGAGGAAATGCAGCATGGCAGCTGGGCACAACCAGTGGGAAAAGGCAGAGAGTAGTTTCAATTCGCTGTTTACCAGCAGCACAATATTGCTGGGGTCTTTCAAGCAGCTTCTTTGCATTGAAAAGGATGTGAAACAAATGGAACTTCTTTTTTTTTATTATTATTATTCTGAAGCTTCAAAAGATAAAGGTTTTCTTGGGAAGCACCTATGCAAAGCCTTTTGAGTCTTGGCATATTTATATGTCTAAGAATGTAGCTTTGCTTACTCTATGCTCCTTTTTCAAATGCCGTCCTACAGTCTAAGGCTAATTAATGCCAGTATGAGAAAGAAAAGGCATCTAGGCTTTGTTGTTCTGATCACAAAGTTAATATATTGTCTCAACACATGCTTTGGATGGGACACTGGATGAAAATTAATGCCAGTACAATTTGCAAAACCATGATATTTAATTCACTATACATATTACAGCTATTCTGGCTGATATTATGTGCTTATTAAGCTTTTCATCTGGAGATCTAAGAGTGGTATGCAAACAGTAAGTTATTTGAAATTTCATATGTACTGACAAATTTCAAATTGAAGCTTTTTCAGAAAGAAAAGGAATACAGTAAACTTTCTCTGGCAAGTAGTTTGGATGTCTAATGTTAATGATACCCTAACAATGTTCTATTTTTGTTTGTATTGAAAGTATTAAATATACCAGAGCTACATAAATAGGGATTATCTTCCTTCACAACCATCATCTTAAAAACAGAAGTTAGCAATTAATTATGGAAAACTCTGATTTGTATTGGTAAGAGCCACATATTTTTCATAAAAGTCAAATATCTAATTTGCTGCTGGGTCTGTGAGGATGGATCCCAGTCTCTTTCTCTGAGATATGGGGATGCAGAGTAATACAATAAATTATTTAATAAGAGGAGCTCTTGTATCTTCTCTAGTTTTTCTCATAGTTGCTTCTGTCGCTCTACTAAGAACTGCTGTAAAACTCAGCAGGGATCCATGCAGTCCTACAAGCATAGGCTGTATTAAGGATTAGAACTCTAGGTGTATAGCATAGATGCAAATGTTCAAAATGAAATTATGTTTTGATCATAAAATCAAAGTGTGTCTGGCATAAAGCAACTAAAGTAGCTGGTATGCAAACTTACTGTCTCACACATCTTGCCTAATGGTCACAGACTGATTTCATTCATATGCTCAGGGAGGAGAAAGGCAGGGCTTGCTTTTATAGAAAACAGGATGAAGGAAGAGGCTTGTCCTCCTTATCCTTTTCCCGGAGCTGAGTTTACTGGTACAGTACTCTCAAGTGTGGAAAAGGGATGTGATGTCTTTTCAAAACAAGTTGCTAGAATACTGTGAAGAGTTTCTAACTCTCACAACCTGTTTCTGAGTCCATGTGTTTTTTCACTTCTCCACTTTTCATTACAACAAATAGTATGCCCCAAAGATATCAATTCAGGTTCTGTTAAATGAAGGAAGCAAGCAAGTTCCAGAGTCGAGAATATATCCAGTCACTGGCCACTTTTCGTTGTACTACAGAAATATTTAATTTTATGCTTCTGTGTTGAAATCAAACTAAGTTAGAATTATGGATCAGTTTTATGGACCAGACATTCTACCTTGAATGTATCCTAGAGATTGACTGGGAGTAGTGCCAACGACAGCACTTTGCTATTGAGTTCTTTTTTTAGCTGAAACTTCATGATTGCTAAGTGTTTCCTTTGTATCCTGTGTTACAGTAATCCACTCTTGTTCATCATATGAAAGAAAGGATCACAATTTTACAGAACAGGAAAAATAATTAAATATATTTTTGGCTAATACAATAATCTGAACATCTGAAATTGTTAGAAGATTCAATAAAACTCCTAACCCTTGCTATTCCCAAGATAATTTTTTGAGGTAATTATTTGAGATAATGCTCACTAAGATGTAATATATCATTGTCATAGTTTCCTGTGGTTTCTTTCTCAACTCTTGTAGGAGTCAGGTCATGAGACTAAGTTGCAGATAGCACTGCTTCAGGTGTGTAGCTCAAGTGCCTGGTAAATTGCTCAGTTACACAGTTCTGTTCCTAATTTAATAGCAACAAAGTGGAGCTAAAAAGCATCTGAGTGAATAATGAATAGATTCCTATAAATATGAAGTCTCCTAGTGAGAGTCTCTATTCAGAAGGAAAAATCTTGGGCCCAGTTATCGCTGTAGGGCTTGCACTGCCAGACTGTGCTGTTCTAAGGCCTTGGGCTCCTGGAGAAACCTGGCGTGTCGGGGGAAGGAGGTCCTGCCCGCCCTGGCTCCCCTTCCCATTGGGCCAACTGCCTTCTTCCATAGCTTCCTCCCGCTTGGGGGCCGCTGGCACTGGTGGAGTTGGTGCAAAGAGGCCTATTGAGGGGACTGCCTTGCACGAAGGGAGCAAGATCTGAAGCAGGGGGCAAAGGAGAAAGAAGGAAGAGAATATGAAAAGTAGTGGAGAGTGAGAAGTGGATGAATGTAATTGTGTGGAGAATATGTGGCCACACGAAGACAACAGATGTTATCACTGCTGGCATGGATACTGAATGAGCGGATTGAGTTGTTAAATATAGACTATATCTTGTAGTAATTCTCACGACTCCTAAAACATAACTAAATTGTCTGCAGCACAGGGGATGATTTATATATAGATTAATACATTTTTGTTTGCCTCATAAGAGCCCTTGCCAAGGCACTGCATTTACAAGAGAAGAAACAGTGCATTAAATGTGTAGAACCATTAGTCATAACCTCTGCAAATGGAAATCTAAGCATTGCTTTAAAAACCTAGAATGACATAGAAATACGTTATATGAAGAGACAGTTCTCCTGGGTGATGTCTTCAGAAATTATTTTTCTTTGACAGATTATTGTTCTATGGTATTTTAAATTTGTTGGTTTAATTCCTGCATTTAAAGACATTTTTGCTGGAAATTTAACACTGTTAACTAGCCATGTTATTCCAAATTTAGCAGATCTTAAATATGCTCTGAAGTAAAATATATCATGATCTGCATAAGGAAATGCAGTATTTGACACTGCAAATTGTTCACAGCTGACATGTGGAATAAATTTTTCAGAAATACAACTATAACGTTTACACAACTCATATCCATCTTGCTTTCTTTGCCAACAGGTTCATGAAGTCTGTTCTTGCAACTGTAACATACAGAATTTTACCAGACTGGGTGGTTCACATTCTTTTTTTTTTTTAATTGCTCATGTGGCTCTTATATGAATGTTTGATATATGTTGGCTCCAGTGTCTGACAATTAAGAACACCTTAAAAAGCAATAGATTAAGATGGTTCAGCTGCATCATTCTGTGCAGCAACATAAAGAACCGTGTTCAGAAACAACATGCCTAATTTCTGTGTAGTTCCTCTGTGTCTTGCTTCAACTTTGCTACTGAAACAAGCTGAGCAGAGTAACTGTCAGTGTAATATATTTATGATGAAGTGGCTGGTCCTTCAGCTGGTCCATGCTGGTAGGAGAGGAGGCAAAGTCCTTGGGCAGGCCATGTTAGATGCTAGTTGGCGGCAGTTCTCCTTTGTCAGAGAAGCCAGAGCTTTTTTCAAGCATTAGGATAATCAGCTGATGAAGTGCCTAATAAGGAATAGTTTGAAGTACACTAAAAGTCTGCTGCAGAAAATCCCATTCTGTAGTGCTTCTCTTTCCCATTTCTGTCCTTTAATTCTGTCCTGTGGTTCTGTAGGAAGAATGCAGTAAATTCCACAATCTGCTGGTGACCACTTCTGCTTTACCGCAGATCTCATTGCTATTCAAACTCTTTTCTTCTCTCACTGCTTTTCTTCCAAACAATAACTCTTTTGCTTGCTTCCCAGAAGAAAGTAATTTCTCCATTCAACATTAGTTCTTCTTTCAGCTGTGAAATTGAATGAAACACAGTCTGTATTCAGACATGTCTGCAATATAGCTTTTCCTTGAGTTAATTGTTTGCTGTTCATAAGAGCTAGTCTGGACACTCCCTGAATGTTTGTTTCAGGCTATAAATATTTACAGCTCGTGCTGAAGATGAGGATGTATGAATTTTCTATATATACAAAATTGACTAGGTTTTCATGTATGAATATGCTGATATGATGTTGCCTCTTTTAACTAATGTAAAATTTTGGCTTTTTTTTTTTCCATGAAATATTTACTGGGCTAAGGTGGTATTTCATGTTTCTAGTAATCAGTTTTGGCTAAAAGTCCGCCCAATAGTCATGCATGAGATCCTTCTCTTGCCCTTTGCCAAAGGATAGAAAAAATGGGAGATTTATATCAGTGCCTTGCTTACATAGATCCAAGTAGATGTATTCTCTCTAGATCACTTTACCAGCATAAGATTAATGTCAAGGCTTTCTATAAACATTTATTTTCATGCTTTTTCAGTCCTATGCACCTTGAAACTATCAGTGTAACGCTTTGTAGGAGTCTGCATATGCATCTCTGCTTCTCCTTTTATGTCATGTATTAAAGAGTGGATAAGAGTGATGGTAGAGGAAAAGATGACACACTCTGACATGATTCTCCAAAGCCAGACTACCACTCAAGTTCGCTCTTTGTATGGGTGTGTCTTTCCTCATAGTCATGGATATTAAATCCCTTGAAGCTGACAGAGTTACGGGTTCTAACTCTTTAGCCGAGTCAATCTATAGTACAAAATAATAAATTCATGGTAATTAACTCCCTTCCCCAGTATTTGAACTATGAATCTTAGCTATGAGTTTGGACCAGCTCATATTACAGTTAAACTGATGAATTTTTTTTATTCAGTGAAATTGTACTTGATATGTGTATGCCAGTAGGGAAAGACTGGATTAAACAGCTCAACAACAGCCTATATTAGTCTGTTGAAACTTTATTCTTGGATCCACTACTCATGAGAGCTCCCCCTTGATCCACTCTCCAGTGCAGAGTGTGGACCCTTCTATTGGTCAGCACTGGGCACCTGTGAGCAGTGTTGTTTCTTCCAATTGCCTCTGGATAAGTCTCATATTCTTCACATCCTGGCGGAGTATTAGAACTAATCTTAAGCCTTTGGCAGCGCCAACTGCTAACTTGGATTTCCTTCTGTAGAAGTTAATTAGGTGTGGGAGCATTTGCTAGAGAGAGGTCAGGAGCTGGGACTTTGGGTTTTTTTTTCCTTTCTGCAAATTTGGTATTAGTTGAGCATCAACTAAGGCAGTTGAATTTGTGGAAACCTAGGCTTTTACAATAAGTCTTAGTGATTATCTTGCCCAGTTAATCTGTAGAACTGGGCAGATCTAGGAATGAGAAGTGTATGCTCAGCACAGTGAATGCTACAGCATTATGAATATGAGCATCTTAAAGACAATTCAGTGGGTTCGATGCTGGCTTAATTCACTTCCTACCTTTATATCACTGTGACCTAGAAAGGTAAGACTTAGGAAGGATCTCAATATGCCCATGTTTTTCCTCGGTCCGTATTTTGATAAGAACTGGACACACAGCAAATTTCTTTATCAGCAAAATAGGTTTTGGTGAGGGCATGGTACTTTTTTAACAGAAATGAACAGTCAGTAGCATACCACAAAACTCCATGGGAATAGGAATGATTTGCACTTCTAGAGGGAAAACACCTAGAACTGTATTGAGAAGCAGAGTACTTTAAATGAAGCATATGGTGAATCCCATATTTAATAGATTGCTTATTAATTAAGTTCCAGTCCTAAAACACTGCCCCAGAACACCTCCAGATGTGCTCTTTAGAACCACAAGAAAGCCGCGAGTGGTAACTCAAAGACATGTTTCAGTGTATGAAACTGCAAAAACTCCCTATGCAAAAGATTTCTCCTGGTCTAAAACAATATGTTTCCCTTCTTTACCAAACTTTACCAAAGGCGTAACATTTGAATTATGTAGCAGGGCTGCAATTTTCAAAAAGAGTCTAAGTGATTTTAGACCGCTTTCACATACGATTTTCAAAAGCAATGAGCTTTGGAGGGCAGGTCTCACTGGAAGTCAATGACACTTAATCCCACTTCTTAAAGTGGGACTTGGGTTTCTAAGTCCAGAGGTGGTTTTCAGTGTTTTATCCACACCCTCTCTCCCCTCAGCAAATCTTGCAAAGGAAGCCCCTGCAGGCATATTCTGGGGTGGAGATGGTGTTTGATTTGAAGTTGAGGACTGTCAGTCCTGCCAGACTGGCTGGCTTGAGCTGATCCTTTTTCAGAAACGGGGCCAAGTTTAGGCACGATACTCCAAATGGCATGGTGTTTGCTTAGCATCAAGAAAGATGTTTGAATGCAGTTGCTTGGGGACTACTGTTTTATTATTTTTTTGAAATGAGTAATTGCTTCAGAAAGGGGGGATATAGAGGAGAATGCTCTTTGCTGAAAAGAAGCTGAGAAGTGGGTGTGTGATGAATGAGCAACAGACTTCTTAACAGCACTGGAGAACGTCTTGTTGTAGGCTTATATTTGTTTATGGATAAACTGCACTCAGCTATGAATGTATGACACTCCTGGATGTCAGGGAAATTTTAACATTTGTTCCTTGGGCTGGAATGTGACCCTTATTCCTCTTAGCAAAACATGCAGTGGATTGTTCAAGTGCTCTTAAACCCTTAAGGGTTTAAAAAAGAACCCATAAAAAATATATATTTTTGGCCAATGTTAATGCACTAAAAGTTGTTTATATTTGAATAGTGAAGGTAGCTGGATTCTTTTAGCTTTTGCACTTGCACATGTTTAGGCTCGATTTACCAGTGAACATAATAATAGATTATTTAAGTCATTTAAACCGAAGACTGATTACATACTGCTTACAAACATTCCGCACTGAAATTAACTTAATTTTTCTCCTCAGTAATTTTAATTTGCATTTGTCCTTCACTTGACATACTTTTATCTACCGATGTCTAAATCACATGCATACTTTAAATATGGGACCAGGAAGAAAAGTTAAATTAAACCTAGTCATCTTGTATTTATTTGAGTAGCTTATGAATGCTAGCTCTGATTTTTTTGCAAAGACTACACTATTGGAATCATTTATTGGGAATTGGGAGATACTTCTGAAGCCTCTTTTTTCAATACGAAATGTACATTAACATGCAGTTTCTTTACTTTCTCTAGAGAAGCCTTGATTACCTGCCAGCTTTAAAGCTAAGGATAGAAATAAGGCCTTTTTTCATTGTATGATCTCAACTGCTCATGATTCTGAGGAGGATTTTGGTTTTATTCATAAATTGACTACATCATGATTGATATGTATAATTATATAAATGATCATGTTCAATTAATCAGCATTCAAATACATATATCTCGTTTGCACTCAGTTTTTGAAAAGGATTTTGCAAAGACACTGTTTTTACATATTTTGAAAGGTGGCTTGTTATGAAAATTGCAGCTATTGGTTTGTTTGTAAGTGTGATGACAAAAAATGATGATTTTTATTTACATAAATGTAATCTGTTTTACTTAGCGTCTCTGACTGCTATAAGAGGGGAGACGATCTAAAAAGCAAAAGAGTAGGAAAAGGGCATATGCACGTTGTATACTGAATATAAAGCTGTGTGAAATGTAATAATCAAGTTCCACTTGCACCATTTTCTTATATGGTTTCCATTAGTTGCATGCTTCCATCTAGTAAATAACTATTCAGGGCTGTTCCCATTAAAGCTCATAATTCAAAATCCAAAGTACTTGATGACTTAGATGCAGGATTTGGTACTTTCCATTCTTGTCTTTTGATATCATTTTGTTCATTAGAGATTTGAATAAAAATGGAAATTTCTCAGGCTGATTATATACTGCGTCTCATGGCTACCCTCCCACATATAAGGTTTTGGTGAGGGACTGAGCTGTTTGGAGCTTGTGCAGCACTAATCACTTCCTAGGCTTCCTAGACAACAGAACTAGCTATACTGTTCATCTGCATTACATAATAATTAGGGCTTTCATCTAGACAGATCAAAAGATGTATGATAAAATGTCTGGAGTTGTTCCTTTTGAGCCCTACTGCAAGATGCAGTCTTTCTTGGTATTGAACATCTGTGTAATAAAGCCTATTCTGGCAGTACAGGTCTCTAGAACAGTGCCCTTTGGTAGCTTACAAATACAGTGTTTGTTTGTTTATTTTTGAGTGAAGCGGAGAACCTCAGGATTGAGCTTAGGTCAAATGGTTTTACTGGCAATAGTCTGAAGGAAATAATCTTGTCTTAGATGTCATAACCATTGGAATCTGGGTCTCCTCTGCAGCAGAACTTGCCAGGCACAGGTGGAGGAGAGAGGGAGACTTTTGCATTGGCAGCCACATCCCAGACAACAGCAACAGCCGGAGAGCTCAAGGGAGAGGAAGCCAGGCAGACTGTGGAGTGGTACCTGCTCACTGCTTGGGCTGCCTATGGCAGAGTCAGTCTTCATGAAGTGCTTTGCTTTTGATGAATTGGCAAATTAAAATACAACAGTCTTGTCTGAATTTTCCCAAACAGCTCTGTTCTCTGATGCACATCATGTGACAATTCACTGATCACTATGAGACATGTTTTGGTGCACTGATTTGGCTTTTTTGATGAGCAATATGATGATTATTTCAAAAATTATCCTTATGTTCTGATATTCTGAGAGGTATCCCAAATGTTATGCCCAAATTCTGTTTGTGTTTCCATGGAGCTACTGAAAATTTGTTGATGTCACTAATGACACAGTCTGGACCTTCATAGCAAATCTGAGATAACTCTCCAGATGCATGACTTTGCGCAGGTACATGGTAGTATATAACATAATTACATAACAGTAGTACATAGAGAAAAAGATGAATCACAGAGCTTCTGAGGCCCTTAGTGAAACACAAGCATCACTTTTATTAAAAGAATCTCTGAACTATAGATTTGCTAAGTATATATTGCTAACGATATTGAAGAGTTGGAAAACTTGCTCACAGACAAATATTTACAGTGTGTGTGGTTCTCCTGGTTGCAGAGAGAACATCCAGATATCCAGAAGATGGAGAATGAAACTGGATTTACAGTAATAGCTGGTTATGCCACTAACATTCAAATGAATCAAAAATCTTCCTCAAACCATAAACTCTCACGGTACAAAATTATAGGCCTGAGACTGCTATGAAACATGGTTATAAAATGTCTAGTACAGTGCTTTCCTTGTACTCCTGACCTCCCATATTTTTTCAATAACTTGAAAAAGTCTCCACACCTTATATGGCTCCCATGGCATTAAGGGGTGGAGATGAATTTATACCTCATTTTTTGTCTATACCACATCACAGGCTGGAAGTGTGGGTCTGGTAGAGAAGAAAATAGATTGGAAATCAGGAGAGTTGGCTTCTGTTCCTGCCTTTCTTACTAGCTTACTGTGCACCTAAGTCAGGTCACTGCAACACCTGTGTCTGTCTTCTCAATTGATGTCTGGGTTGAATATCTGTTCTGTGGTCTTGTTAAAGCAGGGACTGCCTTGTCCTGTGTCTTGTAAAAATACCTAGTAAAATAGGATTTGATTTTGCGTAGTGCTATTGCTATACAAATGCTAATAAGAATGATATTATTTAGTCCTAGCTGAAAACATTAGACCAACTGATCACTGGTTTAACTGGGTACTTCGTCAAGGTCTCTAACTTAAACTTGTTGTCTTCCATAAAGAAATGTCAACATCCTGGCTCAGATTGTGGAGCAGTGCCCTTTTACATCAGCTGATGGTCTGGTTACCTGCCTTTGGACTAGAAAAATATCTGTTCTCCAGTTCCATAAATAAAAGAGATCCCAAAATACTGGTGTGGAAAAAAAACTTAGCTGGAATGACTGTGACTTAGCCTGAGTTGCAAGTCTTGAGTTCAAAGTGTGTGGCAGATGACTTCTGAACAGGTAGATATCTTTCACCCCTGTTGTTTGGACAGGTGAAGCCCAATTACTAATCATTGGGGGGGGGGGGAAGGCTTTAAAATTTTTGGGGGGGAAATATTAGGGAGAGGAGGGCAGTAAGAGAGAAGTCGAGAATGAAATAAACATTCTGTAAAGGTAGACTATTCCTCTAGGCATCTGAAAGCCATAGGAGTCAGTAATTAGGGAGGTGGTTATGAAGGTGAAATGCAGAAACGAGTGTAAGTACAGGTCCAATTACTATTCCCAACACATGGTAATTGTGCTCATTAACTAGATTAAGTGGTTTATATGTGAATCACTTCAGTGACATATGATAACAGACTTTAAACAACTGAAATTTAAATTTGGCTCAGTTGATTTGTTTTATACAAACTGGTTTGTAAAAACATACTTAGAAATTCCATTGCATATGTTTTGCAAACTAGTTTGTCTAAACTGGAGTAATAGTTCTGGATTTGCTTTTACCTTAAACTTGCATATTAAATTGAGAGGAGGAGACTGGAAAAGCTAAATACCATGTTTACTCTGTTGTCACTGTTTCTGGCACAACATTGAAATAAACACTCGCAGCAGCAGCATAAAACTGGTGAAGATTTAACATTCTCTGAAAGGAATATGTTATGGTGAACCCCTAATGATATAAATTCATCATGTAGAGAAACACTCATTTTTTCATACTTATGAAGTAGGAGCTAAATGCAAAAAAACAAATGAACAAAAACCTTGAGCATGACACTTCATCCTTAAATACCCAGCATGATATCCTATTGCAAATTGTGCAGTCACTGGTTTTTATATCTGAGTTAAGAGACCCTCAGGAAAATCCTAAGATTCTCACTGATCTCTTTTTCTTTTTCTCATTCACCAGGCTACAGTGTTAATATGCTGTGCAGATACTATGACACTGATTCCTGTCCCTCCCAGGCTGTGATGTTTGTTAGACGGTTGCAGTGAAACAGTTGGAAGTGCAGCTATGTGGTGGTTGTCACAAACTGAGTTTTATCTCCTTGTTACAATGCAGGAGATGATTCATGCTGCCTGTTACTTTCCTGTTGTCCAGTCTTCTTGTTGTTTTCTGTGTTCTTTCTGTGTTCATTCCCTTCAGCTCTTTGCTCTCTTGTTTTTATTTCCCATGCTCAGTTCCTTCTCTTCGAACCTGATTTCATTCTCTGCTCTTTTGTCCTTTCCATCCCAATTCATTTCGGTAGTGCAGAGAGCAAGGTAGGATTTCATTTCCCACCAGGAGAGAAAGTAGCACGCTATGTGCTGTTTACTACCCTGACTGGTCTGTAAGTTCCACTGAGCCAGAATGCTGTTCTCTTACTTAGCTATATACCTGACAGGTAGGGAGCAGGGGATATGTTTTTAAAAATCTGCACCCTGAACTCAGTAAATATGTAAAAATGGATTCAAAATAATCTGCTGATCAGATTATTCTATTTCACATTGGTATCACCTGCTCAAGATCATCAGTTTTCCCTGTAAGGGCTAAGAATAAGTTACTTTACAATATATTGGCCTCAAATCTGCCTCTTTATAGTAGTCTAGGAGAGATATTACACATTTCTAATTAGTTCATTTTTGTGACTGTGTCACAGCTCCAAGTGTGGTTCTGTGTGTCACAGATAGAGGACACCTGGAGCTGTGTACTGTTTCTTTCGTTGCAGGATGGTAGTATTTGAGTAGACACCTGACCCTCTATTGTCTGCTCAGTGTAATATTTTTGAGACCAAAGGGGTGGTGAAGTAGGAGATGGAAGTTGTGCAGGGACAGGATTGTATAAAGATGACAATCCTGACTTTAATCCTTTAACTTGCTGGTGGTGCTTGAGCCATCCATCCGGTCCTACAGAAGAGGAGACCTGTAGTGGAATTATGGATATACCTTATTTACTACTGTAAGAAAGTGAAGAACAACTCTGAAAGAAAGGAAAATACAGAAGAGCTAGAAATTATCAGTTAAATCTGTATTAGTGGTAGGAAGAACAAGCACCAACATCTTCAAAAGGCGACTCGTGCCTCTCCATTTCCAAAGTCACATTTTCTCCCTTTTCAAGGTACATCTACCAAGAGGAGATTCAGTGGAATGAAAAAGAAGACAATTTATTAGGCTATGTGGATTATTAAATGCATAACCTAATAGCCTGATTACATGTAAAAAATACACTATAGGAGATTAAAGTAAGGGGATTATATTAAATTGAAACAGGGATTAAATATTTCTCCTTAAGGCTTTTAACGCATTTTCCAAAGACCTGCTTACAAGCACAATTTGACTGATGAACAATATTTCTTTTAGAGGTAATAGGCCAAATAATCACATAATTAAGACAGGTTAATTTTAGTGGAGTAAGCTCTTGACAGTATGTTTCCAATAAGTAGAAGCTCTTTCTGAGTCACAGGTGATTTTTTTTTTTCCTTTTCCTTTTCTTTTTCCATTTTTTTTTCCCCCTTCAGTAAACTCTAGAAAGTCCTAAGCCAGATTGTATTCTAAAGTCACATTGCAGTGGTTACACTGAGCTGTTGTATGGGAAAGACAATTTCAAATTATTCTGAAAAGGGAAGTATTACACACACGCACGCACGCTTCAAAGTTAGGGGAACTGAAGCACAGAAGACTGAAATTATTTTACCTTTTAATTGTAACGGTGCCTAAAAGGCCTTAAGTAATTAGGCCTCCTTCAGCCAGATGGCATACACTCACACAGTAAATATCTTCATCAAAAGCTTATGCGCCAAGGGAAAGAAGATACCCTTCATTACTCAAGCTATTAGTAGAGCTGGGAATAGAAACTGTATCTTCTTACTCCAGTCCTCCACAATAACATTCCCCCTCCAGAGTATAGCCTCCCCTCATGTGAGGCACTATTTGCCTCTCAAATTAGGAGAAGGGGAGAATTCAGAAGGTAACTTCTGACATACTTTAAAAAAAAAAAAAAAAAAATCAAAAAAACCCCAAGAGGGGTGGGGGCTTGAGCAGCAGTGGCATATGACAACAGGTGAGAACATGACATTAAATAAAAAGCTATAAAATTACTGCTGTGATTCCCACCTACTACACAGATGATGAGTTTTTGTCAAAACATGGAAAGAAACTTCCTTTCTTCAGGTTTCTTACAAACTAAGATAGTAATATTGAACCTGTGAAGTCCCACCAGCTTGCATCAGACTATTCATGAAATGCAGAGCAGATGCTGATGGGGGGGATGGAGTAGGTTGGAAGGAAGGAGAACAGAAAGTATTGGGAAGGAAATTATACTTTTGAGGGAACATCAGTGTGTTTCAGGATCATTTTTAAAACAGAGGAAGGAGGATTTTAATGTTCCCCAAACAAAAGTTTAAAGTGTAAATGAACTGACATATAGGCAATGTGTAAAGCTTGCAGAATTTATAATTTAAGGAAATGTACTAGTATTCTGGTATAGTTAGTACTGTTCTTTCCAAGAAATCAATGGCCAACTCAGTCATGTTCTTCAGCATGTGAAAGAATGTGAGAATCTGCCCTGCCTGGAATGTTCTGCTCTGATGCATTTACACAAGTAGTGTATTAAATTATGCAAGTAGTATGTTTTAAGAGTATTAGTTGACATTTCTTCTTGAAGATATTTGGCTAATTTGTATGTGGAGCCCAATTTTGCTTTGAGTTTATTTAATTTTCCCTTTTTGTTAAGCCTCCAAGTTCATTTAGCAATGGGAGTTTGTATAAAAGAAGTAACATTTGTGTAAACTCCCTGCACTTTGCAATGCTCATTTCTTTAGACTTTTTATGCCAGCTCAGGAGCAATAATATCAAGTAACTTCAAAGGATGACTGCTTCCAACAATCCACAATGGCTTGTATTTCAACTCAGTAACCTGCATAGCTCACCAGACCTGTTATTTCATTTCATGGCCTGTGCTGCTCTTTTCATGTATTGAACTACAGTCCCAGCTCAGTGCGAATGAAAGGGGGGAAAAAAGCTCAAACTAGTGTAGAATTTACCTGGCGGGGGAAAGGTCTGTGTGCGCTTCTCTTCAGACATAGGCACACAAAGTATTTTTTAAGTAAAACTGAAAAATGTTTCACGCAAGCAATCAATAATAAAACTTGATGACATGTTTTTCTTCGCTCGCACCCACTTACTTGCTTCCCTCCTTCTATTATATCGTGTCTGAAACAAAGCTTGCAGGACCTTTGGAAAAGGATCTGTCACTGTAAGTCAACCAGAGTCTGAGCTGGCTGGCTACATGCTGCTTTAGAATAAATGGCAATAATAGGTCATTCACTTTATATTTCAGTGGTGTTCATTACACTAAATTTATTTTTCCTCCTCCCCATCATTTAAGACTTCAAATGATATACCTACAAAGTTTTTATTCAATCTGGCAGGTCTCTCGTGTGATGAGGACTAGAAATATACTGAGCTTGACATGGAATCTTCATTCTGATAACAGTGCTTGATAGTGGATTTCTGAAACAAAGGCAAGGTTAAAAGCTGGACTACTTGACCCATGTCAGGTCTAATACCAGTGAGTGTAACTGATGTCAGTGAAGCTACAGCTCCTAACCTTAGTCTTCCACCGGAAGCCTTCTCTTCAGATTGTGGGTGAGGGGATATTTACAGTCTGAACTATACTTTTGCCAACATGTATGTTGTCATAAGACAGCATCCATTGCTGAAAGAAGCAATTCTACCATTCCAGGTGCCTTCAGCTTGTCATTTTTATCACCCTACCTTGCCATGGCACAAGTGTTTGTGTGGCTGTGCACTCAGCCATATCAGGAATCCCACCTAAGTGAAAGCCCACCAGATTTTGTTACGATCTGGTTCACCATTTGGTCCCATAAACTCTTGTACAGGTACAAAAGAAAGTGCCATGTAGGGCGAGAAAAATGTGGCTGGGGGCAGCGTGCTGGCAGGACTTGAGGAGTAGTGCTTGACTAGGCTTGTTTAAAGGGTGCCTGCAACAAAAGCCTGATTCTACTCTGATTGTGTCTCTGGGACAAAACTCCCGTTGATTCTCTAGGTGCTGTGCCTGAGAAAAGCCTGCTGGCCTTGGTTCTTGACGGTTGGTTTGGGAAGCAGATAGGGTATTGAATAAATAGGGCAATGCAGTGCTGTATGCCGATTTATCTTAAATAGTTTATAATGGTGTTTTTATTTTATTCATGATTACTTATATCTGCTTGTCTAGCTCTAGGATGAAATGAAAATTAAGACTGGACTGGATTGTCTGGAGTATGGTATAAAAAAGGGGGGGGGGGGAAATACAGGTGTAGGTCCCAGAGCTTTGGGTTCTGACTTGGTAGTGCTAGAAGGTAGAACTCTATCATCATGTTGGCTTTTTTTCCCCCCCCCCTCTGCTGCTCTCTCTTTTCTGTTCTCTTATAAATGTAAAGGAGATAAAATCCTGCCCTTCTACCTCTGATTTTGAATCAGCCCTCCTAACTGCAGCTATGTGCCAGGCAAAAAAACCTAGGGCCAGGTTCTTAGTCAAAGCCAAGCATCCTGTGGCTTGTCTTTATCACCTAACTAAGGATGTACAAGTCTAGAAGAGAATGGGAAGGGAGAAGACCTGGTCCAATGCAAACAGTGATTTCCTCTTCTATACTAAGGTTTTAATAATGGCCTGGGAGAGATAGGGATTTGTGAAGATGTTTAAATTCAGTGTGCGTGTGGCAACAAAAATTGAACTCATTGCAGTTGCATTTATAACTGTTTAAATATCAAGTAAATGTGCCCAAATCTGTGTGTACAGTATATGAGCACATTCAAATATGCGCTTGTAGGAAGTAACTGCAGCCACCACCAAAACTTTGTGACTGCAGTGCTATCTGCAGTGTTCTCACCCTGTGCTCATGGGACAGGGGCTCCTAAATCAGTCAGGTCATGATCTACTGTATCGTACCTGGGGTACTGAGAGGCCAAGGGTATAGACTGCACGATGGCCAACGGTCATGTCCCTCAGTGAACTAGAACTAAAGTGATTTTGACCGTTTAAGACAAGGATGATGAGAGAGACTTTGCGCCTCAACTTTGGACTCCTGGCTTTAGTTCCTTCACCTCATGCTTCACAAAACACCTGGTGATATCAATAGCATAATGATTCATGGCCTGTTACAGCTTATTTCTGTAATGTGCTTGCTTTTTATTTGCTTGGCGTGGCTAATGGGAGAACTTACGTAAAGCAATTGTAAGTTTATTGCTTATATTAAGCTATCACCAGATACTTGCATCACCCACCCATTACATCTGCACTGGTTAAAATAACGCAGTGCAACAATGTGACACCCCTCCTTCCCTCCCCTTGTTCTCCCTCCCCAGAAACTTCAGCTCTACTTCCATATAAATGTTTTTAATTGCAGTGAGGTGAAATTCCTAATGGATGTGTGCCAACACTTCTAAATGCCACTATACTACATCTGCAATGACTAGGTATGAGGAGTACGTATGCACCTTGGGGAGCCATTTACGCCATTAGAAAGTGAGCAGACAATGCTGTCATGAGATAGACTGGAGAAGTCTGATTTGGTGCATCTTTCTACTCACTTGGCAGGAGGGTAAATGACACCACAGGATAACAGACAATAGAATCCCACACCTGTTATTTTTTTAATCACTCTAAATCAGGAACACTCAGTCTTAAGAGTTTTATTAGCTCTAAAAATAGGTTCTTAAATATTTTCCGAGGTTGACTAAAATATGAAAAATACAATTACAGAATCAGATCATTTAAAATAAACCACCATTTGTTGTAATTGAGACCCATTCATGGAATAACATTTATCAAGAATGATAGCATTTGGGGAACTTTACAGCCTCAGCAAGCACATGGATGATATTTCTTTGATTGTTTTTAAACTGTTTGCAGAGTCTATTTTTCTGTTATCCAATCAAATTTCTACGAGTAAGAACATCATTAAAGAGTGGGACCCCAGTCTTCAGGTGATGCTGCTGTGAGGTTTTCTGTTGATGTATCCCTTTTTATACTTATCATTAGATGAAAATTTTCATAAATAGCCTTACATAAATAATATTCTCAGAAGTTCTAAAAAGTTCACGTTAGTCAGACCTGACCAAACATTCTCAGGTCTCTCACGGCTTAAACTGTTTCTGGAATTATTCTGAAATACAAAAAATCATTAACAACTCTTATTGTAAGAGCAGATCATATATTTTCTGTAGAAGTTAAGCTGCAGAGGAAGATTTGGCAGTTAAGTGAAATGCATGTTACAGATGATACTGTACACTTTTTACTGGAATAACTGAAAAGATTAAGCTGTAGTACAGCTAGGGCTTGAGTCATACTTTTATCATTGTATCTCCTGGCCTGATCCGAACTGTATTATTAAAAATGGTACTCCAAGCTGACTTGGTACTTTATCTATGACTAAGCTCAGCCAAATATCAGCTGGCCTGGTGAAAAAATGTACTTGAAGGCTCTGTACCTACAGGCTCTGCTAATTACTTTCTTATATGTCAAACGTACACTGATATTAATACATTTCTTAGTATACCTTTAAACAAAGCACTCATCTATGCATAAGAAAAAGCACCATGCAGAGCTGATTAATACAATATATTAATTTGTATTTTGATTTAGTTTGGTTTAAGTGATTTATCATCTGTTTTTGTTGCCAAAAACAACAGCAGTACATTCCAAAATCTTACGCATTAGGACATGCCAGTATTAGTTTCAGTAGTATTGACACCTCATTTCCTTAGTAGTTTTTAAATGATGAGCAACTTCAGTGTCAGTGACTTTTGAGGCCTGTAGAGGAGTGGGGTGTATTTGTAAATGACAGCTGCTGTAACCCACCAGCTGACTTGGCAATACTGCCAGACTGTTAAGGAGATAACTTGGATTGCCCTGCAGAATGTGCGCCCTGACATTTTACTCTCAAAGAGATTATGCGCAGTAGCCTGTGCTGCGGTGTGTATAATGTGGGGAACCATAGGAGTTAAAGGTCCAGCAAGAAAGGCTTCAGAGCGAAATAAGTGGCAGGCCTTTTAAGGAGCAAGTAATCCCAGAAGTGAATGAAACACAAGCAGTCTGCGTCTTTCTTTCCCTAGATAAAAGTACCAACGAGCGAGCCTAAACGCTGCCTCTGCGGATGACTAGTTAGAACAAGTTTAAACTTAAGAGCTGCAAAGGAAAGGTCTCCTCTTTGCGACCGCCTTCCGCAGCGGGAGTTTTCCCGAGCGGAGCGCCCCCCCGCCGCCCCCCCGTGCGGCCGCAGAGCCGCCTCTCGGCCGGCAGCCTGGCTGCGGCCTGCCCCGCCGCCCCCGCTCGCCCCCGTGCCCGGCGGGAGCCGCGGCGCTAGACGAGGGACTCGCAGACGGGCACCGAGTCGGAGTCCTGGCTGTGCATGGAGCTCAGCCCCGTGTCCGAGTCCTCGTCGTTGTCGGCGCGGTCCTTGCGCAGCGCCCGCGCCTGCTCCACCCAGCCGGCCGCGCTGCCCGCCGCCGCCCGCCCCGCGCCCGCCGCCCCGCGCGGCTCCGCCGCCGCCTCCGCCACGTCCAGGGTGCCCAGCGTCTCCAGCAGGCGCTGCAACTCCCGCTCCCTGTCCTCCCACGCCCGCTGTGTGCAATCCAAGTCGGTCTTGATCGCCTCTAAGTCCGTGCTCAGCTTGAGCCCGATGTAGAGGCTGGTGCTCAGCTGGGTCTTCACCCGCTCGTGCTCCAGGTGCAGCTCGCCCTCGCCGCCGCCGCTCAGCTCCGTGGTGTCGCAGTCCGTCTCGGCCAGGCCGGGCCCCGCGGCCAGCGCCAGCTCTTCCCGCCGCCGCTTCATCCAGCGCTCGTTGAGCTCCTCCTGGATCTCGGCGGCCAGGTGCTCGAGCAGCTCCTCCTGCTGCGCCCGCTGCTCCTGCAGCCGCAGCACCTCCTCGCACTTCCTGGCGTAGTCCTCCTCGGGGCGGCCGGCGGCGGCCTCCCCGCCCGGCTCCGGCTCCGCGCCGCCGGCCCCCACCAGGTAGGTGTCCTGCACGTAGTTGACGCCGTGCCGCTTCATGCGGTCCAGGTGGATCTTGGCCTCGTACCTGTCGATCTCGTGGTCCAGCTCGCGGAGCCGCTGGATCTGCTGCCGGATGGTGTGGTCCTGCGAGAGCACCAGGTGCACCAGCGTCTCCATCCTCTCCGCCGACGAGGCCTCCCGGGCCAGCGGCTGCTGCCGCTTCTTGTTGATCTTGGCCAGCTTGCGGAAGGCTTTCCGCACCACCCGCCGCTGCCTCTCCTGCGTGAGCGCCAGGCTGGCGCGGGCAGCCCCCAGGCCGTGGCCGGGGCGCTCCTTGCTGGGCACCACCCGCGCCTCGGCGCTGCGCGGCCCCGCGTTGGGCAGCGAGGCCTCGCTGCGCACCAGCACGAAGCGCACGTTGTCCTGCTCGTCCCCCCACGCCACCCACAGCCGCAGGATCTTCGTCTTGTTGGGCAGGATCCGCTCGAAACCGCGCCACTTCTCCACGATGCAGTAGGAGTGCGGCGGCCCCGAGAGCATCCCGCCGCCGGGCTCGGGCAGCGCCGGCCGCTGCCGCCGGTGGTGGCTGTCGTCCAGTAGCACCCGCACCACGTCCGAGCAGGTGGTCCGTCGGGACAGCCCGGAGATCAGCTTCTCCTCCTGGCAGATCCACACCGAGATCTTCCGCTCCTCCGGCTCCATCGGGGGTGCTGCGGGCGGCCGGGGCCGCCGGCTCAGGGCTGGCCGGGCAGCTGCTCCATGGGAGCGCTCAGCGGCGGCTCGGCGCCGGCTGCGCCTGCCGCCAGCGCGGCTTCAGCACGGCCGGGATGCCCGCCCGCCCGCGGCGCGCCGGCCGCTCCACCCCTTCCTGCCCCGCGCCGCGCCGCGCCGCGCGGAGGGGCCGCCCCGGCCCGGCGCTCCGCTGCGCTCTGCCAGCTGCGGTGCGGCGCCCGGCGCTCTGCCGCGGGCAGCCGCCGCCGCCGGGTTTTCCTCTCCCACCACGTGGGCGCCCCCCGCGGCTCACGCCCCGGCGGCGGCCCTCCGCGCCGAAATCCGCCGGCGCGGCAACGTGAAGGCTCCTCTGTCTGGCTTGCTTTCTGCTCTCCCTCTGTTGCAAACGAGCGGTGTCGAGGGATCTTCCAAACTGCCGAGGGATAAGAGCGAGCCCTGGGTCTTCAAAGTGAAAGCCAGAACTAGTGAGGAATTTCCAGTTTTAGTAAATCATCAGCCTGTAATTAGGAAATTCATGTTTGTAAAGCACTTTGCAGATGAAATATGCAAAGGACAGGAATGTCTAAGGGTTATTAAAATTCTAGCTGAGCCAGATTTTAATGGGAGCTTGCTGTTTACTTTGATGGGAACAGGATCAGCCTCCAAGTGTGGACTGCAATGAGGAGATGTAAAAGTTGTAGTAAAGTGCAGGGTTGTGGCATTGATTTTCATGTCGTGATGCGTTGCAGGGATTCATGGACCAATTCTGTTCTATACAATAGAAAGTATTATAATGGGTAAAGGGGGAAAACTTTCTAAGACCTGAAGGTTGATCTGTACGTTCTGGAGATTTTTTAGAGCCGATAGAATTGGTAAGTATGTTGTGTGGAGAGGATTTTGGGGTGGATACAGTTCCTACCCAATTACTGGAACAGAACAAGGTTTTGGTAGTCTAGCCTAACTACTGTAATTCTAGAGTTTAAAATCCTGAATTTAGGGCATGCAAAAATAGTGGGCTAATGATTCTGTAGGCTACCACTCTCCTTTCACCTCTAGGACACAGGTTCAGTGTGGGCAGCTACTGCCCCAGCTTTTTCCTAGTTTGCCTGGAAGGAATAGCCCCGGGAAAGATAGTCTGCCTTTTGCTCCGACTGTATAAGGCTGCTAATGATGGTGGTGGTTTCTGCCCTGCAGACTCCCGTCCAGTGAGGAAGTGGGCTGAGAGACCACCAAATTCCAGCATTCCTGGAGCTGAAGATCACGCGGATCATGTGCCTGTTGCTAATTTTCCTTTATTGTTCTAGATTAGAGGATTCTAAACCGAGGTCACCACTGCATGTTGCAATAAGGGCATACAAGACAGGAGTGTTGGTAACAGACTGAGTTTTGCTTCCTGACCCCAGTCACCTTACATTAAAGTTACATATATTTGCCAGATGATAAAGTCTGTAGCTGCTAATTTTAGGGGTTAGTTGTTTTCTTTCATGATGTGTCAGATCTTTACACTTTGTATAGAGAGAAATGTTTGCTGATGGAAGGTTATTCCTGAGGTGTGCAGTCTTTTTGCTCTGCGAGTCATGTGTCAGTTGTGCCTGAAAGCTCCATTCACTCCAGGGCTGAGGGAGCTGGACCCCGGCAATGGAAGTCCTGTAAGAGAACTGAATGGCCTTGATGAAGGGGTCATAGCCACCCTGGGACAAACCTGAGAGCTCCCACTGCCCCAAAGTGATAGCGTGTTGAAAAGGAAGGGGATGCGAAACAGGACTGTACAATTCTGTTTTTCCTCTGAAAGGCTCAAGGTGAAAAAACTGCAGGGGAACTGGAAAAGGAAAGCCTCGTTCCTCTCATCAGGCTGCTTGAAACATGGAAAGAAAGACCATTCCTTGTTGTCTGCTGCAGGATTGTGTGCAGCAAGAGAAAGAGTTAACGTGGCAGGGAGAAACTGTCTGACTCCTTCACCAGTGACTTCTTGCCTTTCTCATTTTGTTTTGATCTTGTTTTACATGTGTTTCCTATGGGAATGTCTGAAGCTACTTAAGCTTCTCAGTTCTGGCAAGGGATAGTACAGGAAGAGCAGGGTGTGATGTGAAGAGACATCCTTTGCTCCCCACAGGTCAAGCAGCTCCGACTTGTCTGACTGCCTGTATCTATCCAGCATCCAAGCCTAGCTTTGTGAAATGAAATTGAGAGGTGATCGTTCCATCTTCCACTGGCCACATCTCTGTGTATGGAAAACTGGCTCTGCCTCCTCAGTGGAGCCCCCAAGGCAGCACTACCAGAGAGAGAATGAAGGTGCTGGCAATTTGGTTGGAGGTAGTAAGATTGAGAGAAATGGTTGACTTCTGTAGGATAAGCCTGTCAGATGAGTGCTTGTATAATCTGTGGTTAAAAAGTTGGTATTACAAATTTGCAGTGTTAGATTTCAAGTTTAACCCTCAGGAGTTTTGTTTCAGGCTATCTGCAAACTCAGGATAATGTCACCAAAGCTGCAAAAGTTTGAGAGCTTAAGCTCTCTAAGCACCTATCTGAAGCAAAGTGCAGGCCCTGCAGTGAATCCAAAAAGCAACTGAATGCAGGCAACCCTTTGCTTTTCATCCAAAGATCTCAAAGCATCCTACAGAGGAGGGTAGTGTTATTACCCATTTTTACAGATAAGATTGCTGTGGCATAAAGGAGTCAAGTGTCTTGCCTAAGGTTATATAGCAAGGTAGTAGCAGTGTCAGGAAGCAAATCAAGTTTCTCTACTCCAGTGTCATTAGTCACCCAACTTGACTGTCCAGTCCTCTGCCTTCTTCCTCTCTTTCTCTCCTTCTTTTAATTATTCCATGAGACAGGGAGATGAGCAAGTATGCATTAGTTCTATAACTACAGTCAGTGATAAAATGACAGAGCAAGCTCAGCAGACAATATATTCTAGATCTCCAGTGGGGCACTGGAAAGCAGTGGTATAAAGGCTACTCCAGACCATCTCCTCCTCCTTCAGTGGACAGTCTAGCATCTACAGGCCTGAAGAGTGTAACATGCAGAGAGGCAGTCTCATTAAAAAATCATATTGGAGGAAAAGGCAGCTGTCGCTCTCTTGACTCCTCTCTCACACTGAGCAGTGATATGAGGTCTTCTGTAATTTCTGAAACTAGCATCCTCCACAGCTGAAAGCTTGAAAGCCAACAGACATGATCTGCCATCCAGATGCTATTTGTATACAAGTGTATCAATGCACAACTGCCAGCAGGCTCTGCTTCTGAAGTGTAAACTTACTTGACAAAATGCTATATAGAGCACTTAAGGTGTATCACTGTGTGGCATGTATTCTTTGTTTTATTAACTGCTAAAATTCAAAGCTGATGATACCCTTTACATGTACAAGGATGATATCCTAACCCCAATAAGGAGATTTCTGAACTTAACTTTTAACACTGCATTGAAAATTCCTAGCCCAGGTATAGACTGGTTTATTTTCACCTGCTACAGAATTATAAGGCAGGGTGATCAGAAATCAGCTATATTCTGGCATTTCACATGAAGTTCTTTCTCTTCCTTCCTTTTCTTTGAAGTATGTAAGTAAATTACCAACAGTGTTTTGTGATAAGAACATCAGATCCCATTATAGGCTTGGGCAGTGAGGTCTCAGTTTCTTTTTTTGAGCTGAGCGGCCACAACGAAATTTCAGCCCTGATATTTTTAAGAAATAAAAAACAAATGGTGCTAGTCCTTATCTTGAATAGTTGGAATACAAAATAAATAAAAATGCATTTTCTGCATTTATCATTGATGTTGCATATAGGAGGAAGAAACATTAAAAAACTCTATGTGAGGCATGTAATTAATTTCTTTCAAAAGCATTTATATGGAAAAAATCTAGAGATTCAGATTCAGGGTGTTTTTCTTTTTTTTCCACAGTGAAATTGCTTTTAGTTTTTAGATCACACTCAGGACAATTTACTTGTTTTTCCTGAGGTTACAGTTCAAAAGAATACAGTCTAAGTGAGATGAGTAAAGGCAGGCTGCAACTGGTAATCTATTGAGCCATCACTGTCTGGTGAAGTTATTACTCTTTGTTGTGATCCTGAACAGCAGTGCTGCTTTTCCGCGCTGCCCTTCCCATGCTCCTCTTAATCTTATTCTGTGAGGTTTAGCTGTTGGTCTCTTATACCTGTTGCTTTGTGGTGTTTTGTCTCAACATCTGTAAAGTCCTAAGACGTAATTTGACTGTTAATAAAATCTAGTACAGACTTTTGCAATGCTTGCCTATGTTTACAGGTGTGTGAAGAGGCTACTTGAGCTTACATTTCTCATGGATGCTTTTTTTTCTTTTGTACCTAGTTGTTTCTGAAAGTATAAAGCTGAATAACCAAATCATATTGTGAATAACCAAATCACCCCTAGTTAGCATACATGAAATGAAGTGCTTGAACAACTGTGTTAATTAGCAGGAATATTCAGACTTTAGTCAAAACAGTTTGTAGGCCTAGTTTGGATTTTCTTTTGAAATTGTGTGTGAACAGTTGAGATATAAGAGAGAGCTTCTTTCAGATTTTTCACTGAAGAAACTAGCACTTTTGCTAAAGATGACTTTTAAGAAAACTAATGAACTCTTGAACTGTTTTTTTCAGTTTCTTGTATCTGATGTGAACTTTCTTGCTTCTGAGTGCTGATATGTAACCAATACAGTTTAGGTAATGAATACAGTTTACATATATGTCACACAGGAGCTCTTTACTTAGCATCCTTTAGGATACTTACATGCTTGTGTGATTCTTTTCAGGAGACTCTGGTGTGGTCTGTTGGAGTAATAGCTGCTGATGCTGGATTACATTGCTTAGATTACTTTATCCAGCCTTCTGTCTGTCTTTCTGTCTGTCTGTCTGTCTTGTACACACACCCAAACTACAAGCTGGTATGTTGGGAAGGAACTGTCTTCCAGTGAAATCAGTAGGGGCTGCATGGGTAGATCCCTCTGCAATGCTTTGAAAATGCAGGTATGTCTGTAGACTACCATTAAATAAAATTATGATGACATATATTTATAGTACAGCAGAGTTTGGAAGTCTTGATGTGTTAGATGTAATATAAATATATGGGAAGAGACCATCCCTGCCTTGAAGGCTTAACCAGTGTCATACAGCAGGTTAGGGGCACAGGGAAGATTAGTACTAAGAACCACTGACTTCCAACTTCTAATCTTTGAGTCAAATCCTTAACCACTTGCTTTTGTTAGTTATGTGCCTATGACTCTTAGGATGGAAAGAAATCCCTCTGCCTTTACACCTTACATTTCAGATTTTCTTTTCTTACTAAATGCTAATTAGCATAGACAGAGAAGAAGAGGAACAAAATGATTAAAAGAATAAAAATCTTTTTCCTTGTAGTGTGCATAATAGATGTACAAAGCTCTGATTCTAATGAAGTCAGGGGAGATGCATTAGTATGCTTTTGGGGAGAACATGAGAAGGATCTGACTCAAATGATGGCTATACACGCTCTTTTCCAAAAAATGTTGGATATACTTGAAAACGACCTAGTACTACTCAAATAGCTTAGTCTTAACTTGAATACTTAGTCTTCATTGATCAAAAAATGAATGAAAGTTTAGGTATAATGACATCCCTTCCTTCAGCTGCCATACTCAGTGCAAATATGGCAGTTTTAATTATTTCCCACTTGCAGCTTCTTTGCTTTTACATTAAGCAGTTCACTAATCCCTTGAGAAAATATCTTAGACTCTCTGGGTGATAAGTTTTTCATTTTTCACCATTAAGTTCAGTACTAGTTTATTCATTATCTTATTTGGATTTATCAGAAATACTTTTAACTACTTTAGGGCCAAAATATTTTTGCTGATTTTTTTTTCCCCCTAGTAACTCACAAATATCCACTAGAATGTGCCTTCTCTTCTTTTTGAAGTAATAAGCATTGTGGTCTCAATAACACAGATGATGCAGAGTTTCCTATATACACACTCAGATGACCTCTTGTGCAGGCCAGTTTTATATGTATGGAAGAAACCTGACCTTTCTGGCCTTAACTGGGGTGACGGTTAGTCAAAAGTTCTCCTGTTGGTTTTTCTGTACTGGGCAGATAAAGGAACTGCTCTCTCTCTGCTGGGTTTAATGACAAAACTCTGACAGGTTTTGTTTGGAGTTGGCCCTTGAGTGCTGATAGCTGGAAACCTGTTTGTTAGCATGAAGCTAATATCTGTTTTTACACTGGCAATGTAATTTGGTTCTTCAACATAGCTGCCATGAGGAAAGAGGCACAGATCAAACTTGGCATTGCATTTTGGCAAGCAGCTCCAACTCGCATGTGCTCACAGGTATACTGTATGCAGTACATTTTTGTAATGAAATTCTTCCAGGTACAAAGATAGGATTTGAATTTAATTATATATTATTCGAGCTGGAGAACAGTTAGTGACATCCATTTCTGTCTGTGACTATGAGGCATGTATTCTCATTGTACCAAACTACAAACACATGCACTCAGAAATTTGTGAGAATTTTTGTGTGCAAAAACAAGTATTGTTTGTACTATTGTGTATGGATCTCTCTTACGTTTAGATGCAGTGACATCCTTTTCTCCAGTGAAATACACTGCAGGGGAGCTTACTAAAAGTGTTGGAAACCATGCTGAAGTGAGAGATGGTAAAATCAGCTTGTATTATCACAGTTGTAAGTTTTGACATATCACTAGGAGAATAAAGGAATGTCTAATGTTGGAATGAATACAACTTTCAGTATTTCCAATATTACTATGAAACGATTTGATTTTGAAGTCTGTCATATAAATACACTTAACAGGTTTTTTGTCCTGTTTGTAGGGCAAATGGTTAATTTCAGTGTTCATAGCATAGATTTATATTCAGATAAGGGTTTAGAATATGTGGCTATAAATCCATATGTAAAAAGTATAATTTACTTTTCAAGTATAATCAAATCTGTACTGCATTAAGGTTGTTTGTGAGATTATTACATTCTTCAGCCTCATTCTGTCCAGTTGTGATCTTCCTCTTTGCAGAACTTTGCAGAGAGCATACCCTGAATTTTTGTATTATTATCTCAACATGTTTGTGTCCTTGGCCCATTTCTAAACTTTTTGTCATTAGTATTTTTGGTAGATCTTCATAATACTAGCCTAGCTTGAACCAAGCCTTTTTGAGTTGTTCAAGTAAGTTAAATTTCTAAATGAATAAAGAAGGAGTTTTTACAAATTACTTGAATAAAAAATAATGCAAAGGGACTTAAAGAGAATCTAAATATGAGGCTGGACATAGTCTCTGTATATTCACATAGACCCCAACCCCATTCTGACATTAGCAGTGGCAGCTGGATGATGCCCAGAGGCCAGAGGTCTCTTTAGAAATCAAGATGATTTCAATGATGCTGCTCTTTTCCTTGAGCAGATATGTCCTGGATAGATTCCACTAGCAGAAAATAAAATGAAATGGCAACTTTACTTATGCTTGTGGAAATATCTGAGTGATAATATGCAATGTGAGAAAGAACCTAAGCTAAAGTAATATGGAAAAAGCCCTGGAGTTGGGCACATGCAACAGGAAAACAGGGTGTGTAATTCTGTGATGCATGGTATTCCTGAGAGTCCCGGGAAGACAGTGGGGTCTGAGGAAGTGCTCAGTCCTATTCAGGATGACCCAGCACAGGGCTGAGAAATAACACTGTAGGTGACATCTGAATTGTATAGCGCTTGTTAATGTTGCTGTGAAAAAGATCTTTTTGCTTTTTGCTTTTCCTCAGCTAAATGAGATAACATGATCCCTAGCTAAGCCATAAGCATTAAATAATACCAAAAGCAACAGAGAGTCAACAGCAAGAGTATTGTGAGGAAAATAAGAAAAGAAAAGTTCAAGGGATGCGTCGAGAAAATCAGTAGGATCTGTCAGCTTGGGGAGTTTGGTTTTAAAGGAAGTGGCGGAAACACTGATAAAAGTGAGATTTGACACAGCACTGTAAAATGTAGTGAATGATCCTGGTAGAAATGGGGACTGTATCTGGGTAATGGCAATCAAGTTTTTGGAAGACCTAAATCCTCTCAGACCCTTGCAGGTGCTACATGCAGCAAGCAAAATGACAGATTATTAATGTCCCTGCACTTCTACATAACGCTGTGCTTTTCACACAAGAGATTTTTCAGGTTAGCTTACAAATTGACAACTCTATAAAAAGTCAGATTGTATCTGCTTCATTTACTTGTCACTCAAGAAAGAATGATACTCCATCCATCATCACCTCCTTGTGCTTCAGTGGGCTGCTGCATTGTAATTCTCTTGTTATTGAAAAGAGCCTCCAGTCTTACCCTTCAGTTTAGAAACAATCCTCAGGGAGTCTTATGGGGCACTGGGGTGGGTGTAGGCTCTGCTGGCAGCTGATTGCTTTGGATGCCTTGCATGCACTTTCCACTGTGTGCTTGTCAAGTCAGGTGTCAAAGGCTGACTACTTAGTGGCAAAAATAACACCAGCAGGCCACATTTACAGTGTTTTCTGTTGTTTAGTCATTAATGACTGAAGAGTCATTATTTTTTAATGATTTCATATTTACCAACCAAAAAGACTACTGTTGTAATGGAGCATATGTATTTTACATTTAGTAAGTGAGACTTACCTATAATTATTATATATGAATCTGTAGTATCTACAGTATCTATAATTACTTTATAGTAATACCTATAATTGTATATATTACTATATATATACATAGTAATATATCTATGAATCTATAGTATTGATAGTGTCTATAATTACTTTATAGATATAGAATCTATAGTATCTATAATTACTTTATATGAAGATGAAGCTCATGGTGATCATTTGAGTGTTTTTTAAAATACAGAAAAATAGTTAATCTGTTTCCTCTACTAGGAATATTCATCATAAATCTGATTTTTGGTAGATTAAAGTCAATAAACTTCTCAAAGCTATGCTGACTTACACCAGCCTGAGATTTGGTCCAGACACCTTTTTGAAGCTATATTACTTACAGTTCCTTGTTGTTCTAACTTGTGACAGCCTCTGAATCCTATGTACTTTGTTTTAAGAAGATAACTTAACTTGATTTCATTTTTCATAATAAAATGGGCTTTAAACTCTAGAACTTCATGAGCTACTTGTTTTTGAGTAGAGGACACTGTATAAATTGAGATTATTTGAACTGAAAAAAGTCTTTAAACAGATTTTAAATCCCACGTTGTTATGACAAATCTCCTACTATTTTCAGTCCTTTACTCCTCCACTTCATCTCTACCCTGCTTGTACCAGCATCATTCATTGTTTTTGACAGTGTTTCTCAATGCAGACATCAGGAAGGAAGGGCAGCTTTTGAGTGTGAAAAGTACATGACTTTTCTTCCACTCTGAATCACCCCCTGCAAAAGTGTTGCTGTTTTAGCACTGGGGACACTTTGAAGTTTGTTTTTCCTAAGGTATCTGCCAGTATTCAGTGTAGTAGTCATAGAAGGGCCTCAGACTTGTCAAGTAGCTTACTGGTCCATGTTTTGTATATCCAGTCTCCTAACATGCTTCTTGGCCCCTGCTATGCATGGTTTAGCTCCAAATGAGTAGCCCCTCTACTCTGTACTTCAAAAGGTGTTACATAAAATATAAGAAAGCAAAATAATTAATTAAACAAGGAAAATTTAACCAAAAAATATAAAAGGTGTGGGTTTTTGATTCTTAAAAAAAGATTAAAGAGAAAGAGGACAGGAAGGGAAGCCCCACTAATTTGTGGAAGCTCCAGCACTAGTAGGATGAAAGCACTGTCAGAAGTCAGAAGTGAAACAAAGACCTCACTGAAAATCCCAGGAGAATTGCCTTCTGAATGAGTGAGGACTTGATCCAGAGAGATCTTGGATTGCTGCCATAGGCTTCAAGGGGAGCTGGAGATGCTCAGAGCTATATGGCACAATTCTCCACTCTTCATAGCCTAGGAGAGGTTCAGGTCTCATCTTTCCTTTATTAGAATACATACTTACTCACATTGCATCCCAGGTTAGTTATATGAAGCCTTTTGACTTAAAGTTGAAAGGAAGCTGAGATCTTGTATCACGATGTTTGATGGCAAGGCTCTTAAAATATACTGGACTAAATCCTGAGAAGCGGAGCCTACCTGCAGCTTGGTGCCCTGATTTAATACAGTGATCAGTGTAATAGAAATGTCTGGATATCCACAAAGCTGTCCCTGGCTTTAATGGCGGTTATATGAAAGCCAGGATTCAGCTTTTATAAAAAGTGTATTTACATGAAAACTTTTAAACCAAAGATTGGAATAAAACCTGTGAGTGCAGAATCTGTTGAGTAATCTCCCTAGACTTTCTGTTGTATATAGTGTTCTTTATTCATAGGGCTAATTGTGGTTTCCAAATGGCAGATTGGAGGCCTTCAGGTAAATAGAGCTCTAGAAAGGTCACAGCTAAGGCCAGGGTCCTGTCAAGCTGGCTGCTGTGTAGGCACGTAGTTAGATATTTATACCCTCAGGACAGGGACTGCCTAAATGTGCTGGGTGAGTATAGAAATTACAATCCCATTTTACAGAGGGAGAGCTAGGCTGCAGAAACAGATCAGGAAAGTCTGAAAATGTATTGGCTTTGGACTCCTAAGTCTCCCCTGTGCCTTGAAAATCAGCCTTTAGGTGGTGGATTTGTCTGAGTCAGGAAGTTTGTGTCGAGCTGGCAGCCCCAGTCCAGGGCCCAGAGGGCTGGCTCTGTGCCCTGAAGCCAGTGGCTGCCATCACCTTCACTGCTGCTCCCCTCATTACATCACTTCCCGTCACAACACACTGGTGACAGCCAGTCACAACATGTCACACTGGTGACAGCCAGCTGCTGATGAGGCGCTGGCTACTGCAACTCTTCCTGTGGAGCCTGTTACTGTTTTGTGGCCTATTTCCATGGTGCTGTAGCATCTTCTGTAGCTGATGTGTTGCAGTTGTCCAGCAGGCAGCCAGGTGTGGCCAGCTGCGTTTGAAACCTGAGTTTGTTTGATGAGTGGAGGGTGGTGTGAGCAGGATGCAGGATGAATATAGATGTGCGATGGAAATGACTCAAATTCTCACTAGCATTACTTGGCTCCTGCCTCTCTTTTCCTTTTCAATCAGTATAGTAGAAAATTCTTTTGAAGGGAGATAATTTTACAAAGTGCTGAGTGCAGTGTTCCAGAGCCTCTGGCATTCAGCAAGAGACTTGCATGCTTTTAATCTATCTCCTGTGGTCCTATATTAAAGGAAATGTTTTCAAAGTGATTTGAGTAAGTTACTTGTGTGAAACCTGTTAACAAATAATAGGATATATGTGTGTAACAGTTATTTTGCTTTCAAAGTTTGCCCTTGGGAACATAAAAGATTTCTCATTGCTGGAAATACTTTTTTTTCTTTTAGAAAGAAAGGCTCTTGTGATTTTTCATTCCTGTCTCTCTTCTGCTGGCTTTAATCACGCAAACCTCCCACTAAGGTCAAGGGAGGTTTTAGTTGATTTACAGATTTCAGGGACTGGAAAGTAGATGCAGATTTAGTGACTGCCTCAGTAGTACTGAGGGACAAAGTGGAGGCAAGAAGCAATTTCAAACCCAGGGATCTCCTCAATCATTTCCCTTTCACCAAAGTTTACACTCCTTCAGAGAGCAAGAAGCTCCCCACTATTTGAAAGGCAGATTCTTAAGAGATTCTGCCCATGTGATTACAGTGTTTTCCTGTCAGTTAAAAAACGGATGCTGTAACTGTGTGAATGGGCTGGTGAGCACTCTCCCACTGGGTTGGAGAATGCAGATATGATTAAGTCCTACAGGTGGTTCTGATAGGCTGTAGTCAAGGTAAAAAATGTATCAGAAATATGCCTGTATGATGCAGCTGCTTACAGTCTCAGTTTTGCTGTTTTGCTAAGAAATGGGATGTCATCAACATTTTATATCTACTGAAAATAGACAAAATTGCAGATATGACAAATCATAAAACAAATGGCAGTTTAGTTTAAAATACTCTTAGCAGTGGTACTTTGGCTCAGAAGAGGCTTAGGAGATCTTTTATATATTTTCTTTTCCTTTCCTCAGTCAAGGAGGTGCTGAAAGCCAAAGTGGATAGAGCCTCTATCTTGTTCCTTCACGTTAGCTAGTAATAACTAGGTTTTCAAACACACTAAAACATGCCCTTTTTTTACTTAGATTTCTGTCTTTGCCATGCTGCCTTCCCAGTGCCTTCAACTGCTGGTATGAACCCATCACATGTACCTTGTTTTCAAATTTATCTCAGGTGTGTGGATAGTGCGGTGCTTGTGTAGACTTTAAAAACAATATATTCACATTCCTCTGCTTTTAGATTAGAGGAGGTATATGGAAGAAATACATGTCATACCTGAAGCAAGAATATGGTGAGGTTTGTATGATCTTTTATTCTGGTGGGAATCGGACAAGTTCCTGAGGAAGTGTAGTCTCATGTAAAAGTGAGCTTTACTCCTTCAGCAGAAAATACAATGGCCTGAAAAGCAGAGTTGTCCAACTATAGCCCTGAAGGACACCAAACTCAACCCTGTGTTCTGCAGTCAGGGTTCACAATGTATGGGCTGGCAGAAAGCTTCAGCTAAGTTCAGCAGACCAGTCCAGTCTTAGGCACAAGCAGGCTAAGCAGTGGCCTCTAAACATCAGGGGAGTCACTGGGCCAAAAAGCCATCAATGTTCTTTCTCAAGTTATGGCAGACCCACTGTGCCATTATACCTATCCATGTGTTCTTCTGTGGCAAATCCAAGTTTACACCTCTTTCACAGAGGGATTAGCCACCTTGAATTACTTAAGAGCAGCTGACATGTACTAATTTGTTCTCATGTGAGGAAGCATTTCATAGCTTTCATGGTCTGCAGTATCCAAGACAATACTAGGATCTGCATTTCCAGGTGAGAACATAGTGTATGAGTGGCCTGGGGTAGCTGGGAGATGAAGGAGCTTAAGGGACAGGGAACAAGGTGTACAACATGAATTTTCAGAGGAAAGGATTCCTGGCTTGGAAGAGCAGGTGAAGTGAGAGGTGTGAGGATCTTGGTATGTAGCATGAGGTGTGAAGTAAGAAAATAAGGAAAATAGCGCATAGGAGGCTGTGGTCATAAGTGGTGGGGAGCAGAGGTTATGTGATGAGAGAGTCATGGAGAAGGAGCCCTGTTACTGTCTATAAAAAGTATGGCCCAGTGAGACCAGCAGACCACTGGAATCTGGACAAAGATGTTACTGTGTGTTTTCATTCATCATTGCTTCCTATCAAAAGTAATTGAGAAAAAAATCCCCTTTTTTGTGGTGACTCTGCTGTTTGCTCTGCAAAATCTCAAGGTTCAGTATCTGTTGAGCTGATGTCTGTTGCAGACCAAACAGCTCTAGCCCACTATTTGATACCCTTGTCTTCTGCGCTCATTTGGCATGTTTTGGCGATCAAGTGCCTGAGAAGTTTTCAGGTAGTCCCAGCTTTCAGCCAAGTCAATTCTGATCTTACTGATATTCAGTACTTCCTACCAAAATCTCATTTGTCTTGTATTGTGTAAATCTGTGGGACAGTGGCCATTCTTAAAGCACTGTAAAGCTTCGGTCCTCTTTATTTTCCCTAAGTTGGTGGAAACCTTTCTAGAGAATCAATAGCAGGGAGCAGCAGTGATTGATAATCAAGTGAGAGAAAAGGGGGAGAGTGTGATTGCTATCCTGCCTTATTTTTCAGTTCTGGGAAACTCCCTCTGCTTCTTTTACTTGCGTGTACTTAGCAATGTGCTCTACTTTGGGCTTGTCTCAGGATACAGCAGGGGAGGTTCAGGTCAGAGATTTGGCTGTATCGAGAGCAACATGACAGAGCTTAGAGAGTTCTGTGTGAAGGAGATGGGCATTCAGGGAATGAACAGTTTGCTGTCTGCTCAGCACAATGTGACTCTTGTGATTTTGATATAATCTCAAAAGAAAAGTGAAGAGTCAACAAAAAAAACAAAGGAAAAGAAATTTGGGAGAGAAAGGGATATTGCTAATAACGTTATTCCTTTTGGGGAGTTGCAGTTGTGATCTTTTACTGAGCTGGGTGTATGCACTGCTAGTTGGATACCTCGTCTAACTACTTCTGCCTGATCTATTTGACCTTTCCAGTTGCATTTTCTGAAGTATGTGCCTAGCCATAAAATGTGGAATGTAACTACAGATCCTCTCTCCCCAGAAGAGAACCCCACTACTGATTTTCTTATTTTGCTTTCTATCGGTATCTCTGCTGCTGCTTTATTTTGTGTAGAAGTAACTTTTCTGTTTTTTTCATCGTTAGAGTTCCCTCTGATTTGGACAACTGTTCTTACTGCTTGGGCTAAGATTTAGTCCCACAGTGAAGTAATGGGATCTCCTTTCACCTCCTACTAGAGGTTTAGGGAGTGGGAGAAGGATTTTCCCCCCTTCCTTGCACTCTACTTGGCTTGGTGCCTTCTTCCCACCTTACTCTCCTTTGCATTGTTCAGCTCCCTCTTCAAAATGCCTGTCCTGCTGCTGCTGTTTTATTGATTTTCGTATTGGCTTACTATAGGTTAAAAATAGGAAGCGATCCATTTAATTTTAGGTGTCAACATGAATTTACACAGTGTTGGAATGCATGGTGCCACTCCACAACTTGGAAATGACACTGACTTCTCACTGAGCTCGCTCCAAAGCCCAGATAGTCACTGGGTGTCTAGCGGGGTTTGGGTCAGATCCATAATCCTCCTGCTGCACATAGCATGGAATTAACACATCAAAAATTTTAAATCTGTGTTTCAAAGGATATAAAATGTTTTGAATTGCTCATCACAGATTATACTGGAATGGCTCCAAATGTGTCTCACTCCCACTAATTTTCTAGTTGTCCCCAGTCTGGCCTCGGGCAAGCCAGTAGCACCACACCAGCATGGGTGGCGTCAGCACGTCTCCTCCCTGTGACGGTACACATCAGCTCTGGTTCTGTCCTGTTTTCTGGGCGCTTCTAACACCACAAACCAAAAGGTATTTCTGACCTTTTCTGCTCAGACAGAATTTCACTAGCTTGGTGAAATGTATTCCTTGCAGAGGGGTAAAGGACTGCCTTCCCAGGAAACGTGCTGTGTGGTGCCCCCCGAGCTCTGTCTCAGTCACTATCCTCCCAATGCTGATTTTCTCAGCAGTGCCCGCTGAGGATCACCGGACGAACGCAGTCTCTAACTCCAGATTCCTCCCACATTTTGTTCCCAGTTTTGTGGCTACTTGCTCGTAATAGTGTGATTGCATTTAACTGTCAGTCTCTGTGTGGTCACTGGCTCTGGTGCTATCTCCTGCTTTATGATCTCTAACAGGGAACGAAAGCTGTAAAGCCCTGGGCAAGCTGCCGTGAGCATGGCAGAAGCCTGTCAGCGCAATTGCCGAGTGCCTTAAAATGTGTTTTCTGGTGACCGGTGTGGCCTGCGTGCATGCGTGCACACCGCCCGAGCCGGCCGCTACTGCGGCCTCGTGCATCGCAGCTCCGCTCTCAGCAGGAGCCCCGCTGCCAAACGCTGCCCGCCCCGCAGGCTCCCTGGTCTCTGGCGCCGCCCTGCGGTTGGCGGCGCTGGCCGTTGGCCGACCGTTGGGCGGCCGTTGGGCTGCCCGGCGGGGGAGGCGGCGCGTGCGCAGCGGGGCCGCGGTCGCCCCGCGGGGCGGGAGCAGGCGAGCGTTTGGGCTGCCGAGGCGTGTCTGCGAGAGGGGTGCGTAATTATACGCGGACCTTTTGTGGCGCCTTGCGAGGGACGGGAACGTTTAACGTCCCCTCTAGCGGTCGGAAATGCAATTTAGATTTGTCTGGGATTTTCCTGAACAAAATTTGGCATTGCTTAAGCAGCCGTTAGAAGCTGTTGGATTTGTACATGCAGCCTTCAGCAGCAAACGCGGTTTTGTGTGAATCGGAATTGGGGCTTTGATCTGTTAGCCCATCTGACCCATGTATTAGTGCACCAATTAGTGTTTTAGCCAATGCTTTTGCGTGGCTCTCACTTTTGTTGAGGAACAGTCAGTCTCCTCGAAATCTTACCAAATTGTCCAGCAGAAAAGTCACCTGCCTATTTAAAAACGCTGCATGTTGTGCTCAGGTTTGCCGTGGTTTTCATTTTGCCTGCTTCTACGTAGCCAGAATACAGAATGCCCTCTTTATATTTTGATAAATATAAAACTATTATAAATCTGAATCTTTACAACAATTCATAAGTTATTCAAAAACAATGGAAAAATACTTTACCAATGTGACATTTTTCTCCCAGGAAACACTTTTCTAAGAGGACATACCTCTTCAAGGAAAGAGAAGTCTGTACATCTGTGTAACATGATGCAGCAACAAAGTCTGCCAAATTCCCCAAATCTTTTTGAAATGCTGTGTCTTTGGCTTCATTTTCAGTGCTTGAGTATGAAAAAAAAATCTGCCCATATGCTGGAAAAGAGAAGGCCTGAAAGTAAGGATTTATTTTGTGCCTTGATTATGGAAACCTGTTGCTATTTGTTAGATAGACAACTATGATCGTAGCTGTTATCTCTGTTGAAATGGACTGACTAAAGATAGCATCAGTTGTTCTCATTACCTAGTTTTGATTCTTCCGCTGGATGGAGGAAATGCCAGTTAACAGCTATCCTATAAGAAGTGAAAACAGAAGCCATTATGTATATATGATTTCTGCTTGGAGCTAGCACTGTCTTGGATTGCTGATGTTACTGCCCTGTCACTATCAGGTTTTGGGTACCTACCCTGCAGCAGTTCCAGTTGCACAAGCATGTGCTCATACTTCTCTTTCTCTCTACCCTACCCCCGGATTTCATGGTGCATGTGTCTTTCATTCTATTACACACACATAGTGGAGGGCTGTACCCTGTTAAGCAAGAGAGTTGTACTCTCAAGTATTAGTCCCCAGTAGATTCTTAAGAGTATTTAGAAACTGGTGGCTCTGTTATCCAGCACTTGAGGAATGGCCTTTTTATTACTGATTAGGTGAGTAATCCATTAACTTCAGTTAGACTATTCAGCTAAATAAAGTTATATGGCAGAGCAATTGAATAATGCTGCCGCTTGAACAAGTATATGTTGAGAACTACATTTCAAATCACCAGAAAAACATATTAGGAATAGTTAAGAGAAAACCTCCTGACTGGAAAAGCTATTAGGTTATCTTGTATCCATGTAATGAATACTTCCAGGTGAAATTCACCCATGTACAGTGGCTGGACACCATTCAAATCCCATTTAAAATGAATATTGAAGAATTAAATAGGACTTGAATAGTACATTGGCTCCAAGCAATCCCTGCAGTGCTCCATTAGACTCTCTCATCTCCTCCGCCATTTTTCTGCTGATCATTATCCTTCGTTTATAGAACTTCTGCAAATTTTCCATCTTGTGACTGTTTATGTCTGAGCCAGTTTGAATCGTGTAGGACAGAGAGCTGCTGTAGCAGATGCCTTAATAGAATCTCCAAAACACCGGACCTGTCTTCCCCTTGGGTCCACTAATATTGTAATCCCAGTAAAAGTTTGTAAAGTTTGTGCAAGAAGATTTCTTCACAAGTGCACATTGTTTATTGTTCAGAGCTGCAGTCTTTGCTAGATGATTTGTAAAATCTGGCTCTATGTTTTACTTGATATTTTACAAGTGTCTGAAGTAATTGCAAGGATTACTGATGCTGCATTTGCTTTATTACTCTGTAGCACGTACTGCAGTGCTGATAATTGCTTTAGCAAATATCCCAGTGGGATTCAGAGTGCTATAATTTGGGGACTGATGGAGTTTTTAGGAACTGACATTAGTGTGATGTCAGAATTTCATCCCCTGGTGCATGAGTGTTTATTTCCTGTGTATTTCAGAATATATTTGACTAGAAAGAGCTTTGCATTTGAGGCAGAACTCCGACTCTGTTGTGCCCATGCTGTTACCAGCTGTTCTGATTTACTGGTTTTGTTGGTTTTTCTGTTGGGTGTTTTTTCGTGACTATTTCACAAATGGTCAGATATAAGCTGAGTAAGGTTAGTAGTCAGATACAACACAGACAACAAAAATCCCTGCTGTTATTCCGTGATCCCTCAACTTAGAGAGCTTCAATTACTTAATAGTATTTAGGTTCCTGTACCTTAGGCTCCTGTACCTCCTTTTCATCTTCAAAGCGCTTTATAAGCATTAACTAATTAATCCCTATTACTGGTGAGCAATCTAATTTTTCTGCTATTCCCAGTGCTTTCTCCTCTCTTCCTGCCCAGACATTTGCACACACAGAGCAGTCTCCCGACCCTTCACAATACTGGAGCTGGAGAGACTGAGCAGTCAAAATATTTGCAACACAGGTTTACAAAACTGCTCTGCCAAAAAAGCCACTCACCCTTTTCTTGGTATTCAAGGAACAATAGTTACAAGACTGAGTGCAATTTCCCATTGGCTCGGTGGCATATGTCACTAGAAAAATGTCTAATAAGCACAGCCCTGGAGGGCCAGCTCTCTCCTGTTAGTGACAAAGAAGCAAGGGACTTCAGCATGAGTTTTGGAAGTTACAGCTGCCCTTAAGAGTGTGCATATTTTAAAACCTTGAAAATACATCAGTTAACATGTACATGGAGGCATCTCGTAGAAGACCGGTGTTTTCTTCTGTTAGATTGATTTGGTCGCTTAGGCCACTTGCTTTGGAAAGACTTTCATACTTTGAATACATCTTGTCCTCAAAACAAATACTCCTATGTGAAGTACACATGTGCATAATTTCTTTATTTATCTATGTCAGGTGGTACAAAGGCAGAACTTCACATTTCAAAGCAGTCATATTTTTGCTTTTGATTCCAAATAATAGCAAATGACAGGATGACCAGCAGAAGAAGAAGTAACTGAAGGTATGGCCTCCAGGTACCAGCCTAGCATCTTAGTGGTTTCATTTTGGTGCTTGTTCCTGGACTCCCTTTAAATACAAACATCATAATAGATAAGAATACCAAGATGTAGAACATAAAAGGTTAGTAAGAACTGTACAGTATAATGCCATGTATGTCTGTGTATTTTAATTATGCAGTATGTATTTGATCATGCTGAATAAATTAAACTATAGGAAGTAGAATTGGATTAAGTTCTGTTTTACATAAAACCATAAACTTAAGGCAGTGAAATGTTAACTTGAGAACCAAATTCTTCATGAAGGCAACTGTAATTCCATGCAGGTGAATGACTTAAGTTCTGTCTTACAGCAAATGCAGTTTCATCACAGCTAAGTTGGTACCCCTACACATCAGTGTGGATTTCCTCTCTCCATTTTTTCAGTAGAAATTTTGCATTGCCAAATTAAATCTGCATGATAACTTCTTTCTTTGAAAAAACTGTCAGTTTTGTCATAAAAGATCTGACTATCCTAAAAGAAAAATATTCCGTGTGTGTGTATATTCTGACTTTGTACATTAACAGAGCTGGAGTTGGGGTTCCTGTTTCCTGCTCTCTGTGCTAAAATGATGTCAGCAGCAGTATGTCATAGCTAGTGATGCCTGTGATGCAACTGCTTCCCAGCGCTGTGAGGAGGAGACTAGTGCATTGTGGGAAATGTAAATCAATTGGGTAGTACAGTTTAAGGAAGATGGTAGGAGAACAGTGGCTCTGAGATGTGACAGAAATATTTCCCAACTGGAATATTTCAGATGTTTTTTTCCCATCAAAGTCAAACAATCCAACTTTTTTATTTTTCCAACGTTTGCCTTAAACTTTCTTCAAACAGCTCTGCCTAAAAACACTTGGAAAATCCCAACTTTCAATCCCAGTAATGCCGTGTTATTTTTGCACGACACTTCCTATATGTTAGGAAGCATTTGGACATTTGAAATGTGGGCAGCCAGCTACCACATTATGGTTGTGACCTGTACAGTTCGAGGCCAGAAAGTCAGTGTCAAGACTGAAATAAATAGGATACCCTGCCTCACACGTGCCATGCAGTGCCAATATGTTAATTAAAAGTTTTCTTGGGATCTAGTTATCAGAGGTTTGGCAGTGGGGTGATCTTGTGTCATTTAAGCCTTCAGGACAACAGTGACCAAATGCGTGACTGGTCTTCTTGTAAATCTTGTTACAAAACCCAAGAGTGTCTGGAGTGTGGCCTTTTCCCACTTGAAGAAGGTCAAACGCAGCAGCAGCAGTTGTGCTCTGGCTGTGCCTCCTGAGGGGCAGTGCTCAGTGTCCCATGTAATGTCTGGAGCAGGGCCGAGGCTGAGAAGGGAAGGGGGGATTTCAGTTGTTCCTTCAGCAGTTTCCTATATGTAGGTGTGAAAGGCCATGAGGGAGGTGATCCTTTTATCCCTTTATCCAAAAAGATCCAGCCAGCAAAAAATGCTTAAGAGGCTGTCCACATTTCTGTATCATCAGGACCTTTCAGAAGTGATTTAGGCAGCCAGGACAGCAGAACCAGGCAGTTATTAAACCTGCTCTGGATTTTGGAGCTCCTGCTTTTACCTTCCTTCATGGTACGAGTTGGGGCCCCTGAGAGAGGAGACATCTGGGCCCTTCACACAAGCAGCCTCTGCTCTGCTGTCCCACTTGCCACCTCACAGCCTTTCTACTTCTTACCAGCTCTCTCTTTCCTTTCATGATTTGCTGATTAGCTGATAGGCTTCCCAGATTATCTGGGCAAATAACCTTTTTTCCCCCTTCTCTTGAGACACAGACAACCAGAGAGATACTTGACTTTCTTATGGTACAATCTTCTATCCTATTACAGTCCAAATGAGAAATCAAACCAGTAGGATTGATTCAGTTGGGCGATCCAGAATAAATTAGGGAAGAGATTAACTAGCTGGATTAGTTGAATGAGACTAATGGGAGGATTAAAGGGATGCCCTCCCCGAAAGTGTTATTTTTTGTCAGAGATACTTCTTCTAACCTCTACATTGTTTTGAAAAGCAATTTTCTTCCTTAAGAGGTGCATGTTGGCAGAAATTAATGGCTTGGGGCTTTTTTTGAGCAAAATCTCAATGGTTTGAGATGAAAATTTGGAGGAGACTAACTTTGTTTATGTCTGAAAAACATACTAGGATTTGGAAAGGAGGGTTCAAAACTAACCCAGGTAATGAAAAAGGCTGTATTCGTAGATAAGGCCAGAAGGGATGATTCTGATGACAGATTTCACCTTCTCATGCAAAGCAGATCATGCGCCATCTTAATTTGTTTGAACTAGGGCATCTGTGTTAAAAAACACAACCAATTTTGATTTAAAAATTGTTAATAAGGCAAAATCTATTATAAATCTTGGTATGTTTTTCCAAAGGTTTATACTTTCTGTTGAAAATGTAACATATAGCTGTTGTGAATACTGTAGGTTTTTGGTTCTTGTTATTGGATCTCTTCACTATCTCTGGTTATCTTCTTTCCTCTTTCCTCTTTCCGCATTAGGAGTATCTGTATATGGGTGTTGGGAGCTTTTCATGACTTTGCAACTCCTGTAAAGTTTTTTGTGTCAGTTCATTTTGGTCAGCTCAGAGAACTACTTATTTTCAGCACAGAGAAAAAGGTAGAAAACTTGTCTCTGAAAACACATTAAAACACCATCTTGGTATCATGCCTTCATCAAGTCCTGAAGTAACCAAGGGGCCCAGTTGAATTTCCCTACTGTCCTCGCCTGTACGATTCAAGGCTTTCACAGCCTCCGCTGTATCAGAAATGTTGGAGGGGAGAACTCTTAGTTCTAGCACTTTGACTGAAGAGCCTCCAAAGAGTTTTCAGAGGATGACAGCTAATAAGCCAAACTTTGAACCTAAATGCAGACATTTACCACACAGCTCCTGCTGAGTACAGACTCTGGAATTTGGCATTGCTGCCTTGGGCTCTCCAGGATTTCAACAGATGTAGTGCATTGATTTAATGTTTAAAAGGGAACCCTGCTGTGGCTTCCACAGCTTGTTTCATCGCTTTAGAAATCAGGCAGTAACATACAAACAATACAAGCAATTTTGTGTCATAAACAACATCCAATGTTTAGGGAATTGGGATTAAAATAAAAAGTCTTCAAGACTTTTGGCATTCCCCCATCCTCCATCTGGAGACCATTTTGTCTTTCCAGATTCTTCCCCTTTTTCTATCTTTCTGAATTTTCTGTATTTTCCTTGTAACTTGGAAACATCTTCAATCTGCAATTTTTTAACCACACACTTACCTTGGCAGAGCTCTTGTTAATAATTCAGAACTAACTAATAAAAAGGCTAACTTCGCATATATGACAGTACACTGTTTATGCAACAAGCACTCTTCAGTGCTCACTGCATTGTACAGTACTCATATACAATAAGACACTGAGCCCACAATAAGCTCATTTCAACATTAACATCTATGCTTTTATTTATACATTCTTGGGACCTGATGCTTATACAAGGCTCTCTCAGTTTGTATGTGGTATGAGGAGGAGGTCCTCATGCTTCAGAAAATGCTTATGGAAACTTAATATTGCAGAGATTTGCTAAATCATTTACTGTTTGCATTCAGAGAGTTACTTTCAGAAGCACTCAAAGGCATTTGCAGAAATAAATCTGGCAGCGGGCCTCTAACACTGGGTCATTGTCATGATTACAATTCCAAAGAAATACAGTAGAGCTAGAAAAGGTAAAGAGAAGGGCAGGTAGGGTGATAAAAGATATAGACCAGCTTCTGTGTTGAGTGTGACTAAAGTATATGAGGACTATAAGCTTAGAAAAAGACAGCTGAATAAGATAGAAAAGTATAAAAAATGTGTGTGTAATAGAGAATGTGACTAGGAAGACATCAGTAGCCATTTCTCGTAGTTTAAGAAATGGGGTATGTGAGTGATGTTATTAGGTGACAAGTCAGAAACAAATGAAGAGATACTTCTTCATATACAATGTAGTTAGGCTGTGGATCTTGTTCCTATAGGCTGTTGTTGATACTGAAAACCCACCTGGATTCAGACTGGTCATGGTCCTGGAAGTAAGCTCACCAAAAGCTATTAAACACAAATGTTACCCTCTCTAGCTCAGGAAACTATTACCCTGTGTATTTCTGAAAGCTGGAAGAGTTTATCAGGGAAAAAGCACGATATGCTTGCTCCACTCTCTTTTCCATCTGCTGTTAGCCACTGTTGAGACAGTGAGATTAACTTGTTTGCTCTTCAATAAATCTTACATCTTGAGATCTAGAAAAGGCCTAAAAAAGAGTTTAGCAGTTTGATGCCCACCTACATTTTCTGTAGTTACTAAAACATGAAGCATCTCAAAGAGCTTTGTTGGGGTATCCACTCCCTGAACAAGTAGGATTGTTTAAGGAGTCTTGAGGGGATTACCCAAGAACTGGAGTATACAAGAATAGGTTGTTGCTATTTTACTTGTTCAAGTGCTTGTTAATTTTTTATGCCTTTAATTTAGGGGTGATTTTTGAAGTGAGGTGTTGCGATTACAATATTGGGCACAGTGGGCATCATGAAAAATGCCAGATGGAACAAAATTATTCTGATTTTTGATACACAAAGAGCCTAACTGTCAGTCATGCTGAGCATCCAGCAGCTCCCATTGAAATCAGTGGCCTTAGGCCAATCCTGCTAGAACTGTTTAGTTTAGTTCACTGGACTGACATTACTGCTGAACCTGTCTCACGTCACAGCTGAGCTTTAAGAGTACAGAAGGAGATGATAGTGTTAATAAATTAAGGAGAAGCAAAGAAGCACTGGGGAAAGACGAGATTGATGCCCTGCTGTTCCTTGTTTCTTCTTTTGAAGCTCTTTTGCAATTTTTATTCAAGTGCTGAGTCTCTTTTCTGTAGACCATTGCTCTACTCTGTCAGCTCTATATTGGTTTAGTAGGACCTGGCAGGAAACATAACTGATTTGGAAATAAAAGTTTACTTGATGAATCCTTTGGCTGTTTTGTAGTGCTTTCTTATGTCAGATTATGAGGGGAAAAAATCCTTGTAATCATACTTGGTGGTGGTTCACTGGAAGTCAGGGCTACAAACAGCAGAGCAGTTCTTACAAACACACTTAGGATTCACTCACAAAGCTTATTCAGGGGATTGTTTAGTTCTTTTGTTTTGATTTGGAGATAGTTCTCAGCCAGCAGCTCAGTTTCCTTCTGGAGCGCATGAAAGGTCCAAATCAAAACACACCTGAAATTGAAATATCAAACTTCAGACCCAAATGTAAGTTTATTTGGATTCTTGTATCCATGTCTAGATTTAGCCCATTCTTGAGAGGAGTCAAGCAGTGATCCAGATTAAAAGTCCAAACTGAATGGTTTTATTTCAGCCTATGTCTATGTTAAAATCGCAAAATAATTACTGGTATGCTTAGGAGAATAAGCATACTTACTCTGTGGAAGGTGGTATATTGCTCTGTCTGCATGAAGATAAACTGTTGGCAGGACAAAAGGATCCCTTCAACAGGATTGCAAGCAATAGAGGATGCTTAAGTGTCAAAGAATGAGTCTGGTAGAATAAAAAAGAAGCAAGGAAAATAACAAGGAACTGATGCCTTATTTCTTCTGGGTATAAATTCTCCTCTATTTCATGGGCATCCTCCAAAGTATTGACAGGTCACTGATCAGCTCACTGTTAAACAGCAGTTTAATCATGTGCTTACCTGTGAACAGGGAGGGACAAAAGCCCGTGTGATTTGCTTCAAGTACTTCATGAACAGAATGTTTTCTTCAAAAACCAATCTTCTAGCATAAACCATTTTGAATTCTGCCATCTACATGGTAAGACACTTACCTGTGATGATACCTTAATTCTATGGAAATTATGCAAAAGCATTGAAGTGGTGAATTACTTCTTCACAATATTAGGTTGTGCTTTTTTGTATTCACACTGCCTATTCACATGCTTTTTAAACTTCTAGCAACACCTTTCAGTCTAGACAGTAGTGCATGTAGGCTTGTGATGTATTAGTCTTCTCTTTTGTGTTATATAGAATGGTGATAGCTGGGAGGAAAGGGAGAGGTAACAGAAGTAGGAATGGGAAGCTGGAAGTGAACACTAGGAACATTGCAGGTATTTTCCCATGCGGAGTTTATCAATCTGTGAGAAGGGCCAAGGCTGTTGATAGTGACTATGGCTAGTTATTATTGTCGAAGATATGCAGTTAAGCTGCTTGGACCACACAACTTCTCAGTCCTCTGTATACACAGTGTTTGGACATCCAAGAAGTCTAATTACCATATTCAAAAATATCAGTTACATACCTCCTGCTGTATGGCAGAAGCTGAATGGTAGCCCACTATCTGAAGATTTGCAAGCGCTCTACAAGCCTAGGCTAGCATATTCTGTATGCCAGAGAAGAAACAGTCATGGCAGGCGAAGGCTGGCCACCGAAGCCAGCAGATGGACTTGTCCTTGGAGCAAATCAAGCAGTGAAACCAGGTGGCTGAGAATCCCCATCTGACCACCTGTAGCCAGAGATGGCCAGTCTGGGAGAGCCACACTTGAAGATTTGTCCCTAAGTTTTCAGAGGCTCATATGCAGCTCTGCAAGAGACAAAAGGGAAAACAAATGAGGATTAGCATGAAAGCAGGCTAATATTTTGTCTGGCTGTTTGCTTTGCTTTTCCATGTCACATAACATCATGAACAATTTCTCCAGATGGTCTGGCCTTCTGCCAGCTGCCATTTGAGAGTAGACTATAAGAGAATGGGATCTACTAGCAAGTTGTTGCAACATAGTGGGTCTATACTGGGTCTCCCAAATGCCCATTTTCAATATTTGACTGCCAAACTTGGGCAAGACTACTTTGATTTTGCTTGTACCTGTTTGTAACTTGGTGGCCAAGTTTGGCTCAGACTCTAGCCAGTGGTTACCCCAGGATAAGAGTTTACCTTACTCTTTGGTCAGCCTTCCTCCATTTCCTCTGTGCCTGGAAAAGGTAGTCTGTGCAAATTATTGTTGTCACAATGTTGTTAATGAGTTTTTCCCTCAGTGGGAGGCACTGAAGCAGTGCATTTTCACCTAACTTTAATGAGAGCATCTGCAGTTGAAATGTTTGTGAGAGGAGAACTATGTGAGAGAATGAGGTGTGGTTGCTAAGCCAATTTGCTATGCTGGTAAATAGCAGCAAATAAAGAGATAATGTGTGTTCAGGACTAGTCTTTGCATTTTAGCAGTTTAGATCTTATTTTTCTAAAGCAAACAAGCAGTTTATGCTACCAGGTAGTTGTTCCTTTGTGTAAGACATGATGCATCCTTTTCACTAGGAAGACTGTGCCTTGCACATTGGGAAACAGACAATTATTCATTTTTTTTTCTAACTCTTAGCCAGCTAACAGTTCTATATATAATGGTTTCTATATATAATAATGATCCATCCCTCCAGTCTCCAGGAGTGGCTGTTGGAGAGCCAGACAGAAATCTTGAAGAGAACAAAGAAGCTGGAAAAATAAGCACTCTGCATTGTATGCATGTATGAGCCATGAACTTTCTGCAATCTCTTCACGCAGTCAAGTAAATGTGCTATCATCTCCTTTTAAATGCTTTTAGCAAAGTAGCTCTACTGGTTGCATTGACATGCTATACTTTGACTACTGCTCTGGGCTAATACTTAGTCTGGCTCTCAGTGCTGGGTCTAGGGCTCAGAAGAGGCACTTTGTCTGCCTGTGTGGGGTTATTTGTCTCTGTAAACATGCACTCCATTCAGTGCTGACAGTTCCCACAGTTTTATGATATGGCTTAATATTTTGTGTTGGCCTAAAAGCCAGACCTGGTGGATTGTGTGAATTGTAGAAGTCTTATGATTATAAATATAAAAGTGATGTTTTCCATCGTCTTGAATACAGTGGACTGGGCACACCAAAAGGTAAAAGCAAAATTCCTTGAAATGGTGTGTTTTGCTTTGTTTTTTAATTGTGTTGCATGATTTTTGGGTGCGTGACGTTTTCTGGCTGGTTGAAGTTGACAGTACTGCATTCATCTGTTTTCAGTGAAACCATGGTAAAGTCAGAGTCTGCCTTGGCAATGCCTGCAGCTATGAGCTCCATTATGCATTGATGCATCACAGATTTAGCAGCACAATGTTACTCTATGGTGCTTTCTGCCTGCTGGCTCAGCAAATGGCTTACACTAACCCAATCAAAAGTATTGACTGCAGTTTATGCTTATCATACATGGTGCTGCTGCAGTGACTTTGGGGGCAGAAAAAGCAATGACACTGGGAGATGGCTCCTACCTGTTTACCCAGTTGATGGAGCGCAACTCCTGCTCTTCTAGGGAGTTTGTTAACTCTCTAACATAGCAGTGTAATTTATCACTGTTGCCAGGCAGGTGAGAACTGAGGCAGGTGGCCAGTGGGTATGGTGTCATGTCTACCTTGGGTCATTTTCTTTCTGTCTATTAGTGTTCTTGATTTTGCATTATGTATAATAAAGGATACTGAGCACTGAAAAACAACTCTTTCTGTCATGCAGGGAGGTTTTTACTCTCTTGAGGGGAAATAGAGATGCTATTAACTTTCCAGCAGATTCGCAGATTTAAGCCCTGAAGGATCCACTGTGATTATCTAATCTGATTTCCTGTATAATATAAAATGTGGAATTTCCCTGGCTTAATGCCTGCTTCATACTCACCCTGTACGTCAATGAGAACATAGTTTTTAGATAAGCTTCCAATTGCAATTTAAACATTGCCAGTGATGGCAATTTCATTGCTGATCTTGACAAATTGTTTTATATGTTGTTACAACATAGAGCAGTGAGGAAAGCAAGCAGCAGAGATAGGCAGTGCGCCTTCTAACCTTGAAAATGGTGAGGGGAGAACCTTGGCATCACCGCCTACTTCTTTTAGAAGTTATGCTACGACATCCCATGTTTGTGTTTCTCCATGTTTAGTGCATGCCCATCGCTGAAGTGGTCAAAGGAGCACATGGGAAATGTGTGCCAAAGCCGGGTGAGAGCAGCTCTTGCTGCCTGCCCAGTGCCCCTCGGAAAGCCGCTAGGTGTCATTGTGGGGCCACGAAATGTAGGACCTGCCACGGCGGGGATAACTCTGCAGCTTTGCAGAGGCAGCCAGATTTAACTGTCATATCGCCTCACTGGAGAAATACCAGGAATGACCTTGACTTGCTGGAGGGAACAAATGAGAAGAGTTGCAGAGAGTTTGCATGGTCCATGTGTGGGGGCCAAATTCTGCTGTCAGTTAACTCAGGAAATTCAGAAATTAACTTCTTATTTACCATGTTATCAGCAACTTTTAATGTGGCATTTGTTCCAGTGACAGCTTTTAAAATTGAATGGCTGACTACTTTTCAGTCTGAATCACTGGTGTAATAATCCACCATCCCTATGATATTGGAAAGCCTAAGATGAGCTAATAACCTGATGAGCATGGGGAGCACAGATTTGCCAGACTGACTCCATCCATTTCCAGAAGGTTTTTACAGCCGTGAGTGGCACTTAAACAAATGTTTGTCTAAAAAGATGTGCGTGTGCTGGGTGCTGAAAATCAGGCTGCAGAAGGAGCTAGTCTCAAGGTAAAACTCTTCCTTCTTATGCCCTTTCCCTGTCAGTTAGTGTGATCTCTTCAGGTTGCCTTCACTTCTATAGAAACAGGACTGATGAAAATCCAGTTTTCCCCACATATGTATTTTGTTCCCCACCTAGACATTTTTCCAGGCCAAATTTGAGGACTGAGACTATTTTATCTGGGATTTCTTCACAACAGCACAGGTGAAGCAGTAGTTTTGAGTGATCAGCTAGTCAGCCAGAGTTGTTGGCTGAGCACTGCAAATGTGTAGACCAGCACTGCAGTACAGGCCCAGAGAGTCTGATGCAGCCTGGACTTTTTGGACAGTTGCTGCACAGATGGTTGGTGCTTGCAGGGTAAATAGGATGCAGTCAGAACTAGTCAGATTTACTGTACACGTGCTCATATTTTTGCATGGAAATACAGCAACTCCACTGAGGACCAGAGTAGCAAATTACTTCAAGAATCCAGAAGCCAACAGTTCCCTGGTTATCTCCGGGCAGCGTGGGTGCAGCAGAGATTTGCAGTTGTAAAGCCAGTTATACTGAGGGTGCTGTCAGCTTTACCTCTTGCTCCTGAAGTGTGTTAGTAGCAGTGCATACTACACCCCTTGACTTGGAGTATGGCTACTCCATAGTGCCAGTTTGAAGCAATACGTTTCCTTGACTGGCTCTTAAAAAGCAAAAGGAGCACAAAGGGAGGAAAACTGCTCTCAGCTGGGCAGCTCTCAAGCTGCTCATCTGTGGGAGATGGTGGCAGCTGCCCCCTCCATGTTGTAGTCTGATTCTGCATTTTGTGGTCTAGTCAAGCAGAAATCTGGGAAGGACAGAGTCTGTATCAACTCCCATCCCATTGCAGGAGGTAGCTCTTAGTTGTCATCAGGCTTTGATTGCTGGGCCCCTGGCTCTGTGTATAGAAAGTGTTTTAAATCTGTGCTGATTTGGTTTTCTCTTCACCCTGGAAACATATAAACAGGCAAGTGAGCGAAGACTGATAATGAAAGGAATAGAGAGTAAGATGCCAAGACTGACTCCTGGGTCCTCAGACTGCAAGGAGTGCAGAAGTTGTTACTATCTGATGAGTCTGTTGTGGCCCATGTTAGATGATCCAGTGTTGTGAGGTCAGCCCCTACCTCTTCTTCCAGTCTGCCACCAGCAGACAATCGCAAAGCCATGCGCTGAGGTGAATATAACTGTCTTCATTATGAGGCATGTTGAACTTAAGTGATTTGTCAATGGTCACACAGATAGCCGGTAGCAGAGATGAGAGTAGATCTCAGTATCTTAGCCCTAGTGTGATGCTGTAGTTATCAGACTGTGCTGTCTCAGGGTCCTGCACGAGTGAACACAGCTACAATCCACTCTGGTTGCTGCAGCATGAGAGAGGGTGAGACTGAACCATTGGGAGAAACAAATTTCCTCTCACACCTTCAAAATCTTTCTCACTATTTTAAGTACATAAGCAGGCTGATAGAACCTCTTTTCCATTTTGTGTCTGTCCCATGGCCAGGAAAACATAATTTTGCATTGTCCATTTTCAGAGACAGAAAATTCACCTGCATTTAAACTTCGCTTAACAGAGTTGGAAAAATAATCTATTTGTCACTATTTATTGTAATCAAGTTATCTATTTATATCGTTAATAGAGAGAAACTATTGAAAACAAAAATTCTAATGAAAAAGTAAGTGCTTCTACAAATAGATTGGTTTTTTTTTATTATAAAAGTAAATAGAAACCCAAATGCAAAGTGCACAAGGAATTGAAGTAGGAATCCATCTCAGCCGTGTTTTTAAGTTAAATGTATTAATTTCTCAGCATGCCACAGGCTTTGGCTGCTGGGTAGGATTTCGGTAATAGAAAGACTAGACAACACAGCTAAAAATATTCACAGCACTAGGAATCCGTGGTGCCTGGAGGTGGGTGAAAGTGCTTCTGGCACTGTAACTGCTCCCCTGGCAAAGGGGGAAAAGATGTACTGGATCTGCACCATGCACTGTATCAAAACAAAGCCTTGCAGCATCTGTGATAGGAAAGTCACCAATTGCCATATGTCACTCTGCTATGCATATGTTAAATATGCCCAACCAATCACATTTGCACATTCTCATATGTGACTTGTTGTCCTACACAATGAGTGCCCTGTTGTCACCAGTGCTAATGCTATGCAATCTGTTTTGCCATACTGCAGCAAGCACTCGAATTTGTATCGTAGCACATTTTGCCACATAAGAGTAACCCTGTTATCGCTGGATGCCTTGCAATCTGTTGCTCCGCAGAGTGGGAGCCCTGCTGTCACGTTTGATGCAGCCTGTTGGGCCCCAAAGGAGCAGGCGGATTGTAGTCAGTGACATGCATTCTGGTTTGGAGGCGTGTTGTCAGCTGCTGTCGCAGAGCCGTACAGCAGCAGTTCTGTACCGTGGCCTGGGCTGCTCGACAGGGATCAGTCGCATAACAAAAATTACTTTGGTGCTGGTAACAACCTTCACAGCTCTATTGTCCATAACTGATCATTACAATTCCTTAATGGTATTGTTTGCATTTGCTTCATGCATAATGAGCACAGCCCAAACTGAGAGTCAGTCTGTCTTGCAAAAAGGGAAGAAACGGGATACATTCTTATGTTGCTTCAAGCACTTCTTACACAAACAGCTGATTTAGGCAAGGTGGTCTGATAATTTGCTAAGAAATAGAGCTCACCACAAGAGTTTCCTCAGAAACTCTTTATGTAGCTTTAGTGCTTTGAAACAAACTGAAACAAACCTTTGACTGGCTTCAGCATTGTTGGGGACTGCAGGCCAGACTCACACTCAGAGGAATCTCAGGAAATTAAATCCATGCTTCTAAAGGATTCAAATGCCATTAAGGTTATCGCAGGAGTGACCAACTCCATCTCCAGTACACATGATGCTGGGGCCTCATTTTGACTAGTGAAGATGTGCCAAAGTACCGAAAAGCTCTGCATACAGTGCCTGATGAGGCAGATGTCCCACTAAAAACACTAGCCTCAATTTGGAGATTGAACACTGTAGAATAACATGTATGTACAAAGAAATTAAATTAAGGCTGGGAGGGCAGTTTTAATTTAGGTATGCCCTAAGCCTGGGTGCTTGATTCACAACCTGTGATTCTTTATTATAACTTCTTTCAACACAGAACAGTTGGCCCTCCTGCAAGCCTTTAGTGTCTTTGACATAGAACTTGAATAAAGTCAGAAAAAAAGCCCTAATTTAGCAATATAATTTTATAACATTCACACATCTGTTTCTATTGATGACTTTGAAGCCCAGTAAAAAAGGATAAGATAGAAAAGAAAAAGACAGAGGAAAAGAAAAAAAAACCTGCCTGTAGAAATATGACTAATGCCCAGACCTGTCTGTACTTGTTAAAATGTGCTGGAATGACAATGTTAACGGCTTGGCCAAACATCAGAAAATCACTGCTTCATCTGATGCTATTAGCTGAGTTGTTCAGTGAAGGCAGAGCTGGAAAAATAGTGATGCCTCCCTGGGCCTCAGGGTGGAGCAGCAGAGAGATCTCACACATGTAACTAAGAGATATTAATAAGAGTCTGGCCTCTTACACAAGCTTCTCCACGTATGCTTATATCCTTTCTTGAATGGCCCAGTACCACTAGACCTGGAAATCTTTCAGTATCTAGCCAACAGTTAACTGGGAGGGTGCATAACAAAAGGGGCCCTGCCTGGAGGACACCTCAGAAAGAGACAAAAGTGTAATTTTATGTTTTGCTTGTAAGACTATGTTCAGGCTTCACATGAAATACCCACAGTGAGTCACTAAGCCACCCTAAAAATGAGCTATGTGCCTGACCACTGTTTTTGAATGTCCCATTTCACTGAGACTGTGATTTTTGAACAGAAAGATGAATCCTGCTGTCAGCTATTGTTGTGTAACTTAAACAATTATATTTCTACAGCATTGACACCAACAGTGGGATCTGTCTCTTCAGTGTTTATCTTTGCCTGTTTAAAGACACACCTTTGGCAGATGAGGGAATTGGTGTTTGGATTTGTGCCTCACAGTTCTCCTAAAGTGTTACCTACTGGCTCCACGTTACAGGCCCTGTCATGTCTACCTTCCAGTGTAAGGCACAGCTTGTTATCTGCATAGATGATAAACAATGAGATTCTGCTGGACTGTATTTGTCTTAAATCCTCTTCTATCCAAGTGTCATCCCCTGAGCAAGAAGTGACGCAGATGAGGGAGTCTGTGATAAAGCTAGAGGTGTTTTATACCACAGTATCGCATTTCCTGGAAATGTCTCTAGAAATAGAGGACAGTGCTTTAAACAGCACTTGCCGTAGGCATGTACTTCACTATGTTCTTCATGCAAGGACATATTGAAATTCAGTTCAAAGAGAGAAAGAAAACCATTCTGCAGTAACTAGAGATCAGATTATTTGGTAAGCACAAAAACCTTTTGAGTAATAACTTTTCTGTGGAAAGTCAGATGGTTTCTATATGCTTAGTAGTCTCAGTTTCCCTTGAACTGTATAATTCAATTGAGGTGCCTTACTCAGCTTTTACACTATTTCTTGCGAATGTATCACACAGCACAGTTGTATTCCTGAGCTGGCAAAGTCATTGAGCATCTCTTGCAAGATCAGTATTCTGCAACACTTGGCCTTAATCTTTTTCAGAGGGATATGAGGATAGCTTGACTGAATAAAATCAAAAGTTTGTCTCCTCCAGTGACTTACCGTCAACAGTAGTTGGTAGCAAGGCTGGAAGTAATTTGGAGCTTCACGTTACTGTTTGTACTACAACAGAGATACATAGAGGCCTCCAGGAGTGACAGGCCCTCCATTATGTTAGGTGCCGTGTAACATAGGGTATCACATGGGCCAGATGGTAGACTCTGTGGCCCTAAGCCAACAGAATACATGGCATTACTGTATTGGCAATGATGTTGAGAAAAACTGAAAGCAAGCACTTTACCTGTCTTTGCTGTCTCAGCAGAAGACAAGAAGCCAATACATTATGTTAACTGGTACAGTTTTCCTTCTGTTCAGCAGGGATTTGGGCTAACGTTTAATTGATGTTTAGCCACTGAAAGTGACAGGTAGCATGCTGCGGGTATGAGCAAGAGCTTTGGAAGATTATGGAAAAGTTGATGTACTATGTTTGTCTATAAGTTCGTAGTTCCCTAAAAATATGTTTAGTCTAAGGTGATACATGTGAGCTATTCCATAGTACTGAACTGTGCTGCTAAAGCAGACATAGTGAGAAAGGGGAGGAGGAGGAACAGGTATTTTTTATAGTGGTTGTTTAGGTGGATCAAATCTTTCCAACTTTAACTGTGTCTAATTTATGTTGATGTTGATGGATAAATTTCTACATTATGTATTCAGAATGTGTACTAGAGAGGGCTGAGAAAAAAATAAACCAAATGTCTCACCAAATCCTGCTTACCTTGTGCTGAGAGTCCCACTCCATACTGTGTTAATTAGGCAAGAGGGGTTCAGCCCATTTCTAAAGGAAGCTCAGAATGAGCTGATGTTCATATAGTTATTTATGATGAATCCTGCAGCTGTTCTTTCTGAATAGAGATGAAGAAAGCAGAAGGGAGAAAACCTTCAAGATTTATAGGAGATCAAAGGAAGGTCAGGCAGGAAGATGAGGGGAGGGAGGGATGAAAGGGGAGGTGATTTTGTTAACTTGCCTCCCCACAAGTCACCAGCATCTTTAAATTGGTAGTTCCTTTCTCCTGTGCTGATTACTAGGGGCTACATTGGAAGTGCATATTTTGTCAACTTAGATTCAGTTAGTCAAGAATCTAGACTGTACCTTTAGGTATTCTTTTAGGATAAACTGTTCCTACTTGGAACAATATATTATCCAGGGAGCCATCCTTCACTCACTTGAGATCATGGAAAATTTCCTGTGTCCCAGCTGGGATCACAAATTCATCCAGAGAGGTAAAGGAACAGAGGCCTATTGCTTTTGAGCATATCTTAGCATTGAGCGCACCATTACGTGCACGTATAAAGACAGTACATCGATAGACAGGTCGTGTTTTGTTTGTACTACCTGTATGTCCTACATATCTCTATGTTTCCTATTTATCTTTATATGTATTTATTAATTCAAAGACCATTTAAAATGATTCTCTTTATTTAAACATCCTCTAGATTCTATCTGATTGTTTGTGCCTCCAGGAAAATCAATCTGTGTAGGGTACTGAACACAACTGTAATAAAGGAGAAAGAAATAAAATAGACAATGAAATATAATGCGCTCTCTCCAGAAGGGAAAGTAGAAGCCTCAAGCCAAAGTCCAAAGGTTACGTACTGTGGCAATTGTCTTATCTAACCTGATTATACCTAGTACTTGCAGGTAAACAGATTGAGACATGCTGCAGTCATGAAATGACTACAGCAAAGCCTGATAAGACTCAGTGTAACACCATGCTCTACAATAGACTGTTTTGCAGCAGCGGGCACCAGAACCCTTCAAGGTCTAGCTGTTGTCATAGGTCCATATTCTTCTCTTGAGCATCCCCAAAGAGCTGGGTCACTGTAATCGGGGGTCTGAGGAGAAAATCTGGAACATGCATGAGCCTCGTGGGCTTTTGACTGAGGGACTTTGTCAGACATTCAGACCACAAGGTGGTTCTGTGTATAAGCACAAAGATTGACTTCATTATTATATGGAGGCTTAAATCCAGCTATTGCAGGGCTTGATACAGCTTTGTAATGAAAGGCAGTAATAATGAATGTTTCTTTCTGAGACATTTTGGGTTGTCTTTGTCAGACTTTCAAGCTTATTTGTTCACTTGGGGGCAGAGAAGTTTCTATTGTTTTGCCTGTTACTGTGGGTGACCTGTGTCTGTCTGTGTGCCTGGTATTTCCTGTACGTTGTGGGGCCGAAATGTGGGGCCACGCACGCTCTGAGCACTGAGGCTGTTTCTTAGTGTTTAGTAGCACAGAGCAGCCCATACTCAAAGCCCACAGTCCTAGCTTACTGCTATTCTTCAGCTCCTTTGCTGAACATTAGCCATTTTGCTAATGGCTGAACAGGATCTTTGTGTTTAAACTTTGAAGAGAATGCTTAAATATTATACAAACCTCTTCTTTTTCTGATTGTTAAAGAAACTTGAGCCCTCCCCCCATTACAGAGAGTTGCATGTCTGTCATTTGGGGACCGACTATGAGGGTAACAAACCATACACACAGCACAAATTTCTGTCAAAGTTATATTGCGCAGGTATCAGAATCCATTGATTTCCTTTGTAATCATGACCATCCCTTATGCATAAATACTTGTCTGTCTTGTGAACAAGGCAGCCATGAGCTCCAGATGACATGCTGTTTTTTTCAGCCATGAGTGTGTGTTTGGAGAGATACTAGTCTCGCTGCTTCCCTATTCCCCATTTTCCAGATGCAGATGCATTGCACTGCTTTCTACTACCATATACTCTTCTAGTAAGGAAGAGCAGGTTGCTGGGGTTGACAGACTACTTCACAGGCCCGTCTTGTGCTGCTCTGATTCCATCTTTTTTATCTCCTTGCTCTCCTCTGACCTTCCATCTGCCTTTCTCACAGTGAACCTGTAGTCAGCCCTGATCTTGAACTCTCTACCTCCTCCCAGATCTTTCCTATCAGTAAATCTGTCTGCCGCTGCATCCATAGCTTTCTTATGCATTTCACAGACACATCCCAGAAAGCCTAATCGTGCACTAACTTCTCAGCATAGTTGTTTGAGTGTTCTGCATGCCCTGTGGTTCCTCATTCAGCATGGATAGGAATTGCAAGTCTGATGATACTACACTCAAGTGATCTGTAATAGCCTTTCAGAGAAGGGGACAGTCAGAGAAAAATTCTGGAAAAAAGGAGTCTCTTAGATCTTGATCCCGCTGCTCATGTGTTAGTTCAGTGTCTACACAATAAATTGTGTCCTTCTGTTGGCTGGGAAACATGGATGTTACTGTGCAGGAAGGCTGAACTATCTGCCTGTGCCTGCAAATGGCAGCTCATCTTCTGAGTTTGGGAGTTTGCTTGTTACTACACCACATCTACAGGCTCCTCCATGCTTATCCAGAGCCTGTCGCTTGGGAGTCTCCAGGCACGTCCCAAACACTACTCACTGCCACCTCCCTCAAAACAGGAGATTACTGGCAGAGATAGGGGAATTGAAACTCTGCTGAGACTAACGTGCTGTCCTCCAAATTATTGCTGTAAACTGTGAAGGTGATGTGAACTGTCGAGTTTCCCCCCATCATGGCGTTCTGATGATAAAGCTTAGTTTAAAGCCTATAAAAATACAATATAGACATGGTAAAACCAATACATATATTTTACAATGAAGCTATCAAATTATCTGTATTTTAGAATGCTGTAACATCTGTGTAGTTGATTCTAATACTTTTTTGCCTGAATTTGTCATATGTGGCTTCAGTTTAATGGAAAAGTTGAATATCAGGAAGTCGACAGGTATTCCTTTCCTCTCCCCCTTAATAATTGTAAGGCTGCATCAAAAAAGGAAGCATTCTCATAGCGTACCAAAGGAACACTTATAATTCTGAATGCTGGTCTTGCACATTTTGCCAAGTATAATGTTCACTATGAGTCCAACATCACAGGTGAAAGGATAAGAAAAGACAAGTATCTTGGAAAAAAATTCTCTGATAATGCTGTAGAGAACATATGATCTTAGCAGAAAGGAATTTTTAAAAGTCTGGAAAAAAATACTTATTCTTTAGGCTCTGCCAAAAAAAATAGAGAAGGAACTTTAAATATGCCTAATAAATGTGCATGCTTGGGGCAGGAAGAAAATAATCAGTCTGTGGTTTTTTAACCTACTGACAAAACGGACTGCACAGCTCAGTGCTCTGTTCAAACAGAATAGGTCTCTGAAAACTACTGGCATATTCTCCTTTTGTTGGAGGTCCATAAAGCAAAGCATTAATGTGCATTGCAGGGTAAGACTTTTACCTCAGAGCGAGTAGTGAACTAACCCCTTCATTGAACTGTGTAAATGAGAAGCATGAAAAGGCATGTGTGCATATTAATCACAGCTTCTGCATTGCTCTGATTGCCCCGACCAACATCCTTACTGGCACATTGACTTTACTAGAGGTAGAGAAACAAGGGGGAACCTATTAGACTTAAAGCTCTAAAACTGCTCCCAGTATATAGACATCTCTAACAGCTGTTAAAGACATTTTGAGGCAGACTTGTGCAGATATTTTTTCATTTGGCTTTCTGCTCCAATTTAATAAAATCAAGGTTACATTCTTGTGCTCTCACCTCTAGGATAGGGTAGAGGCATGGTGAGCAACCTCTTTTTTTTTAATTCATTACCCTAAACCTGTAATGGAAGGGTGGGTGGGTGGGTGGGTGTGTCTGTGCACACATGCACTCAAACTTGTATGCCTTTGTGGAAGGAAGAGGGCTTGAAAAATCACCCCTGCTGGCTAAATTGAGATCAGTGTCTAGCACTCAAGTGTCTTTGCTCAGCTGATTTTTCTTCAGATAGTCTGCAAGATACTGCTTTTCCTTGCTCGCTGTCTCTTTTTCCAGTTGAAACCAAGCAAATGCCTCTTCATCTACCAGAGAGGGTATAGGCTGCTTTGCTGGTGAGATTTTTTGGGCTTGCTTGCTCTTCCCCTTCCCTACTGAGTCACACAAAAACACCAGTGTAGTGGAGGCCTATGGTAGCTTTGCCAGCCCTTTTCCCTTAAGGTTAAAGAGAATACTTTAATATTGGGAAGGGCCAGTTTTCTAATTTCTTTTTTTTTTTTGGTTGGTCTTCAAACCATCTTTATCCTTTTCATTCTTATTATTTTCTCCTTTCCTCAACTTTTCATTTTCTCTGAAAAGCAACATCTTGCTCCTCATTTAGTCGGTCACTTGCACTCTAGGTTTCTATGATTTTCCTTTTCCCTCTACTCCTAGTACCCTCACTGTCCCTCCACTGCTTCCCTCCTGCCCGTCTCACCCTCACTAGGTCTCTAGTGGCTCCAGTACATCTCCAGCTCTCTCTAAACAACAGCAATCATACAGCAGTTTACAACCATTAACCAATTAAGTGTCACAACTCTCTACAAGGTAGGTAATTATTTACAAACATTGCTGAGTTACCACTGTGTGGTGTGACAGATTGTTTGGCTGTTTCTGCTGAAAGGGCTTCGGACAATAATAGTAAGTCTGCTAAAGGTCAGGGTTGAGGTGAACAGCCAGAGCTGTGTGAGGAAACTATAGACATCTGCTAACACACTGCATAGCCCTGAACTGCCCTCTTACGCTCAGTTTTGTGAGCATTAAATGTGTTCTGTATTTGTAGAGTAAAATAGGCTGCATGTTACTTAAAAAATATATATATATCTGTGGTAGAAAATTCCATAGACCCCCTTAGAGCTCATCATTCAACATTTCATACAATGGTATGGAGTACTGGACTTTCTTCTTTGTCCCTCAGCCATGCTGCCGCATTCACATAAACCAGCCTGCACTTAGTTAAGGAGAGGCTGTTGCTTCTGCTGAAGGCAGGTTGATGAACTGATGAAGTGACATTACATTGGGACTCCCAGCCTGAAATGCTGCATGGCATTTTCCCCAAGGTGGAAGATTTATGGGTTTTAACCTAAATTAATTAAGAAGCAGAAGGTTAATTAAGAAGCAGGTTGTTGCTGACACAGCAACCCCACTTCAAAGTGCTGACACCATATACTTAATGGGAAACAAGAGAAAAAAAGGTCAAAGCAGACCATGTCTGTTTGCCTTGTTTGCAACCCATTCATCTTGCACGTGGTGGGGGTGCTCTGGTGGTATTTTTAAAATGGCAGTGGAACATCTGCCACCCAAAGGAAAATTGGAATTTGTGGGAAGAGGCGTGTGGTTTATTCAAAACCCACTGTTCTTCTTTTGAAGCAGAAGAATGAGCCAGACGTATGATTTTTATCTGCTAAGTCCTGGTCATGTTTCCATTGACTTCAGCTGATCCAGGATATCCCTCTTACTCTTTTTTGTTCCTTTCTTTTTTTTTCCATAGGTAGCTGGTTTCACTTCATAAATGCAGCAGCAAGTTATTCCCATTCCATCCTCTCCTCATATCATGTAGAGCTGCTAGCTGGGGGGATGTGCTTGTAATAAGATAAACAAGGAATCAGTCTCTTGAAAAAGGTAATGTTTTTAGGACTTCAGCTCTGGCTGAGCTCAGTATCTGTTGAAAGAAACACCTCAACCTCAGATAACTATCATGTTCCTCAGTCAGTTCTTGTTGTCATGTTAGTGATGTATTTGATATCCATTTATTACATAACATTTTGAATAGATTATTTCTGCTTTTGGAATAAAGGGGAATGGGTGGCTTTTCCCATTTAAAAAGTATGGCTTAAATGGTATTTATTAACAAAACACTGTTTCTTTAGGAAGACACAGAAGCTAGAGATAGTTACCTTTGCTTGCTCGTTTAATGCTAGAATGTGCTTGGACTTATTGCTGAACATGGCTTCCAGATGTGCCAGCAGAGAATGCCATCACTACAGGTTTTTGTAAATCTTGCTACATGTCCTTCTGCATCTTTAGGTAGCCAGATATTTCTGTAAATCTGGCCTTGTGATATTTTGGAAAATATTTTTTGAAAGTTGCACCCAACATTTAAGAGATTGATGTAGGAGTTTAAGATAAATGCACAAAACACTTTCATTTTCTTTATTTTCAATCGATACCGTATGAATACAAAGTTTCTAGAAAGCTACAAAAATTCTACCACTTTATCAAGAAGGCATCAAAATGTGTCACTTTGCAAAGACATGAAAACACCTGCAGTAACCGACACAAAAATAGCATTTTTAGAGTGATGAAATAATTGCACTTAACTGTCATGGATATTAAAGTTATCACACATATGTACCGCGAAAGCTAGAATACATTTTTTTTTTTTACAAAGCACTTTATAAAAAAATTCTCTGCACACAAAACCTATAATTTTCATATTACTATCATACTAAAGATAAATTCACTTTAAAGCCAACACTTACTTAAAACATTTTAAACAAAATAAGGTACCAGTACCTACACACAGACAATAACAAATACAAGAATACTGTACTGCCAAGAGGTTTGACTGAAACTCCTTTTGAAAGCTTCTGCAAATATGTTAAGAAAACATTGGAGAACACTCACTTTTTTTCAAAGAAAGAGCCTTCCCTCCTGTCTAACCTAGAGGTACTTTATCATCAAAAGGCAAGTTCTACATCAAAAGTTACCAGCAGCAGTACAAAATTAAAGTAACCACTGACCATATATGAATATGCTTAAGTCACAAACCCATTTTATACACATTACACAAATAAACATAAAGTGAGAATTCCATTAAGTCATTTACAAATGTGAACAAATGCACATGGCAAAAAAACCCCAAACAAAACAAAAACCCAACCTGTTTTACATAAAATGTACTGAAGAATTAAAGGCTATTCAGGTTTTTAATGTTATAAAATTCTTTTGTCTTTTTTTTTCAGGCACATATTGTATTTTTTGTCTGCAGTCATGAGCCTGAATCAGAGGCCCATAAAACAAAACAAAACAAAAACAAAAACACATATTTTGTAAGGAGGTAACAGGGATCCATCTCCTTTTTGTCAACTGAGTGCATTTAAGATTTAATTTATACACTAAAACTAAATTACATGATCTCAGCAAGACTGACCTGAAAAGTTAAAAGATGAAGATCTACAAAGTGAAAACACTTTGTACTTTGAAATTATCCAGCCTCAATATTTTTTTAGGGGGCTAAATGTCTTGTTATGAAAGACGGGGGCGGGGGGCGGAGAGATCATCCTGAGAAAGGTACAAAACTGGACTCTTATCATGTGCGCTCTGTGGCCGGCTACTATATGTATCAGTATGGGTCAAGTAAAGAGTAGACAAAACACTTCTCAGTATGAGGAATCCAGGAAAACTATAAGGGGACTGCTTCAGAAAGCAAGTATGCCCTAGGCATTGCAGTGAAAAAATAAATAGATACAGATTAGCAGGTCAAATGTTGTATCTGCCTTGAACTGGCCGGTTACTTACATTCAACGTTAATGTACACCCTTCATTATTAAAAAAAGCCTAAACCGTGGAGTTTGTAATGGAAGAAGCTACTGCCAAACTTGATGAGCTGTAGCTGCAGTAGAAAGGGAAAGTGAGAAACAAGCATTATATCTGTGATTCCTTCAAAATAGTGGTGCAGTACCTATATAAATGATTTTGGAATTCAAGTAAGTAAAACTACATTTGTTAGTAGTAATTTTTAACAGCCCCAAATGGTACCATTATACTTATTTTAATATTTTAGTTAGACAGAAGTATAGTTTATCACAAATATTGACTAGAACAGTTGAAATGTTTCATATTAATTGAAAATACATGCTCTACTTGTGGGGCGAAATCGTCTTTGCCCTACCTCAATCTCATTGAGTTCAATGGGATTACTTGTGTGATAGAAGTACGTGAGATTTAGACCTTGAAGGAATAACAAAAATAATATTTTAGAGACAGGGAACTTGAATTATCACAATATTTACCACACAGTGTCACAATATTTCTCTATATAAAAAGTTAAACTTAGTTTTCATCAAATACTTTAAAAATCAAGTTAAAATCGTATTCACAACTATATAATCCCTCTGACAGCTTTTGGTTTTGCTGATATTTGTTCTTTCTAACATCTTTTTCTTAAAATCTTGCTCCTCTTCCCATCATTTTTAGTTGTAGTATTGAGTATGGCCCCCGTTCACAGAAGGTTTCAAATACAGACACATTTTTAAGAGGAGCTAACTTTCTTCTACCGAGGTATCACCTGGGAGAAAACCAAAACAAAACAACCCTGTGTTTTGAATAGTGCTGACCAGAGTTTCTCTAACAGCACCTTTATCTGCAATGCTCACACTTAACATTTCAGTACTTATTAAAAACACACAATTGCATTTACCCTAATTATCGTCTGTTCTCCGTTTTCACCTTAAATTTTATGCATCTGATTTTCAGCATGCATGACTTTGTAAACAAAACTTTATATAAACAAAAAAATCTTCACAGATAATGAAATATTATTAGAGGAGAACAATAAAGTCACATTTGTCCACTGTCTGAAAATCTGCAGTATATGGATCTCACATTATGCAGATGCACAAGCAGATGAAGAGAATATAAATGTGAATCATTTTCATTTTTATATCATAAACACATCAGTTGCTGGTTTGCAATGCTGTCAGAAATGGCAAACAGTAGATTATTCTCCAGCATTTTGCAGTTTCATCATTAGCAAAACTACATTGCTATAAATGGTGCTCTTTTGTGAATGGAGGCCTGTAGTTTCAACTTATTCCAATAAACCAAAGGCATTACGGTGATAACTAAGTATTTTTGGTCTCTCTACAAATTGTCATTATTATGGCAGCACTTTTCTAAGCTGGAATTTCAAACCAAAGGCACTTTCATGCTAGAGTGCAGAAGAGTCACAATTAGTTAATTATTTGGTCATGAAATTTAAAAAGGCAGCATTATTAATACAATTCACTTTTCACGGAAAACTATGAATCTGTAACCTTTCCTTTTGGTATAGACATTTAACTGCGTAGTAATGGGACTGACTTGTACTGAAGGTTGGTTTAGACCAAGCAGTCAAAGAGCTTTTCTATGGGAAAAATACATGTATTTTAAAAATGGAACCAATTAATAAAACAAGATATAAAATTTATGTTAAGAGGCTAAAGATACTTCTAATATAATGCTAAGGCACTGCATATTGTAATGCTTTGGCAGCTCTCAATTAAAAGGTTCCTAAAAAGTAACAGTAACAAGCTAAATTCTTCCAGCTTACAAAAGAGCTCACAGTTTACAGGCAGCCTGTTGGACTATACACCCCACACTGAACATTTGAAAGATTTAAGGCTTTTAAGAATTAACATATACAGGGTATGGATCATTTACAAAAGTGTAAAGAAAAGACGATGGAAGTAGTTTTCCTAATATTACATATGTGAACACCAATAAACATTGTGACTTTTTATACCCTATAGTTATGACATACGTAGTGTGCCAGATTCTGTTAAAAAAACTGTACCTGGTTTTGCAAATTGACCTACATTCTTTATATGCCTTAAAAAGTTTGCTTGTTATAAAAAAAAAAAAAAAAACACCAAAACCACAATTCAAACCCTAAATAAAAGACAACTTTAGAAAGAAATAAAACAAAAAAAAGTAGTTTTTGACTGGTAACACCAAGTGCTTAGAATAAAGGGCTACCGTTAGGCTGTTACAATGCAGTGCTTTTCCTGATGTGATTGTTAGTGTTAAAAATGAGTGTTAAAAGAGACCTTACCATGGACATATTTTTCTGTTTTTTGAGTTCACAGAATATAAACTGAAAGATCATCAGCCCTAATATCCACAAACAAATAACAGCTAGACATCACAGCAATCATCCACCTACTAGACTTAGATCGGAGGCAGGCTAAAGAATTTAAGTGGTCTCCCTTCCCCTTGTAGCTGTTTGTATCTTCCTCTAAATGTGAGTTCTTACCAGTGTTAAGCATTAACATGATCTGATGCAGCCATACAGCAACCCTCTACCTCTGCTAGGAAATATTCTAATCTAGATAATTCAACAATAGGCAATTCTAACACAGGGGACTATGTAGAAATACAGCATCCCAAAAATTAAGATGGACTTTTTTGACGTCTACAACACTGCCTGGGAGTGAATTCTAGACTTTAATTGCGCATGGGCGCATATTGGTAAAGGGCAATAAGGAGGGCATCCGCCAAATGTTAACTTCTTTGATTCACGACTGCAAGAGACCCTCCCAAGAACACTCTTTGTGGATATCTCATGACTGATCTTTAACGTGTCTTGGTTGGCCAAGTGGTCCGCAATCCTTTCAGACAAATGTTTTGCATGAGAACGCGCTGCTGGCTGAACACCTGTTTAGACAACTGGTGCTTGGGGAATTGACAGGCCAGTGCTGCGTGTACAGCGGAAGGAGAGAAGCTGAGTAACACTAACTGGCCTAGCCAGGAAGAATGAGAATACTTAGCTCACATATGCGTACCTCAGATTCACTCACACCCACATCCACATTTTGAGTCCTTACAGTATTAAAATATCTCCAGCTGTGCTTCAGTTCCTGGAGTCCTCCTGATTTATCAGAAGGATGAATACTACCACATCTGCATACAAAAAGACATCAGACCCCACGTGATACAAATATGTAGCCCTAGAAGGCCTTCGCCAGTACCAAGCGTGTCAGCTTTGCAAGAACTGGAGAGAACTCAGGCAAGGTGTAAGAGCACCATGAATAAAGAGGAAAAGGAGGAAAAAAAACCTTCCACTTTCCAATTGTTTTTGCCTGATGTTGGGTGTGACTTTCTAGCATCTCAGAGATATTAGAGCCGTTGATCCTTTCAGAGGCATATGCATTCTTCTCTCGAACACGTTTGTGGTTTGCTTTCAGCTTACATGTTACAGTGCTGTCACAATGTCGGTTGTTGCCATTCATTTGTTAATTTCAGAGTTGCAAGTTTTTCACTCATTAGAAAACATAATTGTCCATATAAAATATAACTGCGCACACAAGACTACATATAATGCGAGTCTAAATCTTCAGTATTTACCTACTTATTGCAAAATGAACCATCTTTTTCATTAAATAATCAAATTTTCATATTAGTACAATACAATTTATATTCTTTTAAAATACACTAGCTATGTTAGGGATAAGGGATGATGTTTTCTTTCTCTGCAATATCTGTTTGAACGTTTAATGGATTAGAAGATTAGTTTTAGCATTGAGAAAAAAATACAAAATTTGCCTAATTTTAGGACCTGTCTGCTTCTATCAGGCATTTCTTAAGGCTATATTTTTCATTTGGTTTCAAACAGAAAAATGTTTCATTTTAAAAAATAATTTAGTGAATTACATTCATCCATATCTTCCACCCTAATTAGTTACAAAGATAATTCTATAAAGATTATTAACTTTGTGTACTCATTTACAGTTATAGCTAAAGATTCATTTCAATTTCACTTGCATCGTAAAACAAGTATTTTATGTTGGGAAAAAAAACAAAATAAATTCTTATAAATGCTGTCAGTTTTTCCCCATGGCAAATGCTCTGTCATACATTTTTCTATCAGAATTAAAAATAGGCCTCCACAGACAGAGGCATTAGGTTCTTAAATACAGTCTTCCCAAAGAACTGTGGTTTACAAATTTGAAGAACACTTAGTTTTAGAAATAATTTTTACAACTGTACCAGAATTTCACAGCTACAATTATATATGAACACATTAAAAATGACTTCACTAAAACAGGATTTAGAAAAATGTGGGTGAAAGTTGGGCCAGAGGCACTGCCACTTAGTGTTGAGGTTTACAGTCTGTGTTTTGATAAAGAAGTGAAATGAAGTGTATATATAAATAACTGCTCAGTCTTTTACAAGCCTGTAGATATGATGCTGTGCTCCATGTTCACTGTTCGACACTTCAAATACACAAGCCATGCAGAGTAGGGTTTCTTGTGTATCCCTGTTTGTTACCACCTATTTGAGGGGAAGGAAAAGGTAGACAGCATATTACAAACTACCAGAGCAAAGCAAGAAATGACTGGTTTAATTTAGGCAATGTTTAGGTGTGGCTGTTTGAAATGATCTCTCTCTCTCATTCTCTCTCTCTGTGGCAATTTAAGGGCAACTGTGCCCTCCGTGACTGTGCACTCGCAGGGTGCGCTCTGTGGCTCGGCTCTGGGGCAGTAGCTCCCAGCTGGGCGCACTACGGTCTGTCCCACCCTGCTTGTTTGACCAGGAGCCATGGGAGCGTGGCCACAGGCACCGTGGGCCTCAAACTACACAAGAGTTGAGCCCTGCCTCAGCAAAGGGCAGCCAGTGCTGCCTTGTCACCTTGCGGTCGTGTGCCCCAGGGCAGCTGAGCTGCCTGCAGCCCCTTCCCACACGTACTGCAGTGCTCCCTGCTCCCTGCCCTACCACCTCCCTCTGCCTCCAAACCTTACGCCTGCCCGAATGCTATGGTGGCAGCAGCATCTTAAGGCTGTAAGCATTTGGCTGGGTGCCACAGCAAAGCCAGAGTGAAAAAGCTGGATAGCTGGATGAAATTGGCTTAAACGCTACTGTGTGGACCATTCTTCATGCTTTAGATCACCTGCTGGGTGTATCGTCTCCATTACTGCATGCTTTCCCTGGCCCAAGAACTAATTAACACCACTGACGTTTGCAGTATTATAAGTGGCATTTCACTCAGAACTCATTAGATGATGGATTGGATGGTTCAAAGTTACTGCCTTAGGCTCGCTACACACACCAGAGACTTGCATTAAAAAAAAAATAAGAGAAGTAAGCTGAATTTCTGGAAAGTAACACAGACATTTGTTTGTGTTCTCACCCAGCTTTATCCTTTTCATCCTTAGTTTCTATAGTGCGTAATTCCAAGAATATTACTGTGAAGTCACTGGTATGATATTTTTAGTAAGTAGTGTGACTAAGGGATTCAGAAACTGCTTCTAAATATTGTGAGTTAAGCAAGCCATGTAAAGCCTGAGCGTATTTTAGAAGTAGAAAATAAAAGATTCCATACCAATAAAATTGTAAAATTTTCCAACACACTGTTCATCATGTATTTCTCTGGTAAATGCTTCAGCTTGTGTATGAAGTTGATCATATATTCACACATTGGAGAGCGGTTTATTCTGTACACAAATCGGCCATTCTCAAACCTTGCATATTCAGTCTGAAAAAAAATATTTAGACTAAGACACTTTAGAATGATTTTAGGGAATGCTAAATCTGGCAGTTTTCTTTCTTTGTGTAGACAGAACAAAGAGAAAGCAGGTCTGAAGCCCTGACAGGTCTCCTTCTGTAGCCTTACTTAGGAACACGCCCCCCACTCACCCCTACCTACTAACTCCCTGCCTAACCTATACAGTGCCTTGCTAAAAATTCAAAAGCCTTTATTTGTCAAAAGGTATAATATCACTACTTGTTTTCTAGTTTGTGATTAAAAAACTGCGAAGGTGAGGATTATGCAAAGGTAAGTTCAAATCAAGTAACAATGAATTAAGTTGAAAAGTTAGTGATAAGATTAGTAGTTTCAAGGGAACTGGCTGCAGAGGAGACAGCAGAAATAAGCTTATATATTTGTGTGAGTGTGTGTGTGCATATATAAACGCAGCTATATATGCTATATTATTATAGGCAATTTATAAATTACAGAAAGATGAAAGACTACAGTTGGAAGAAACCTAGACTGGTCTAGACTGCAGTGGCTCACAAGGACTGAAGGAGGAGAAGGGTGTGATTTCCTGGACTTCTGCTGTCCAGATACCAATTGCTCAGATGATCTCCTCAGTAGCTTGTGGGATTTCTTGGCTTTATCTAAGCTTGGAATAATGAAAACAATGGAAAACTTTTTTATGGTCACAGTGCACAAGAACTATGTTTACTATAAGGAGGATATGCAAAGTGACCAAGACATCTACAAATACTTAATGTACAGCTGTAGGCTAAAAGTGCCTGTACAAAAACTGTGCTACAGATAACACATGTGGGTGTGGGGCTCATTACACAAAGGACAAGTGTAATAGCTGCAGTATCACATATTCCAGTTCATACACAGCACATTCCAATTCATACAGTTCTGGGCTAAGAGCAAAAAGGCTCAAAAAAAAAAGGCCCTTGTATGTTAAAAAATACACATCTTTGTATCCAAAAGCTGCTGGCAACTGTGGAAAGTGTGCATTTCTGTGCATAAAATGAGTGTGGGGAGAAAAGAAACAGAGCACACCATCCATATCTTTCTTTAAAATGTTAAAAGAAGTTTAGATGATAGGGGGTAGTTTACCACCTTAGTATGGTTCCAGACAGGCTACATGGCTAGCCAAATGACTGGAAATGAAAGCAAAGCATTTTTGCTTCAGCACCGTTCTGCCAGGTGTTGGAGGAAGCTGCAGGCTCCCCGGAAGGTAGGTGCCTCTGCTAACAGGGGTTGCCAGCAGAAGCATGGAAGTGGGGCTCTAAAGCAACAGGTAGCCAGCATTTTACTGTCAGTAGGGTCACCAGACACACGGTGACTTAAAACTAACCCAAATGCTGCTGGGAAGGAAAATATTCCTTCAGGAAGGATTACAGGAGGGAAGGAAAAGACAGCTAAGAGCAAAGTAAAGAGATGAGAGCCTAAGTAAAATCAAAGGGAACCAGAGAATCACTATCCATTTCACAGTGCCACTGGTGCAGCAGAAGTGCCCAGTCCAGAGTTAACAGAGGGACTCGAACTGATCACAACACTCACCTCTACTTTTTCTACTACTTGCTTTCCAAATGAGCAGACTTTGGTGGAACAGGTGATTGTCATATTTTCTGAGCTCTCATACTGACTAGTGACTCCATAAAACGCTCCTGTATCATCTTGAATGTTGCAGTTTAAATCAGCCTGTTGGGAAAAGATAACAGATGTTGAAGATTGTATTTTTCATTTGACTGTCAGTGGGATAAGTTGTAATTAGCTCACCAGTCTTTTCAGAAATAACGCAGAGGAAGAGAGAGGGAGTTTTATAGTGGTAGCAATGGCAGTGGAAAAAGTCTCAAAGAAAATACCTGCATTAATGTTGCAGTAAAAATTTTAGGGAAGTGACAGTTTCTTCAAACTTGAAGCAACAAAAGGCAACACACTATTTGTCTTTGCTACATGTGGAGTTCCTGCCTGGCAGATAGATGATGAACTCACTGGAGGGAAGGGAATGATTATTTGCCTCCAGCATCGACTCCTCTAGAGGGAAGTTGCCCTGATACCTTGAATAGAACAGAGCCACCCTGCTCCTGAGGGGCCCATATTTCATTTTCTTCTTTTTCTTTCTGAAAACAATGAAATCATCACTACAAAGGAAGACAGCTGTGCGACAGGAATCAATCACTGATAAAAGACTGTTAAGCCATATGGCCCTGATTCAGCAAAATAGTCTAACTTCACTAAGCTTATGACACAACTCACAGGCTTCACATTAGCTGTGTGCTTACTGAGCTGGGGCCTACTGGACCAGTAAAATATTTTGGAAAGTATTCCATTTTTTTGAATAGTTCTTCACAGTCTGAATCCAGCTGCCTTTGATACCTGGCACCACAGATTAAGATTTGCTGGACTGAGTGAGGTACAGTGCTACCTTTAATTATTTATATCCAAATCCAAGTCCTGAGCACAGCGTGATTTGTTTGGTTGCAAAGCAACAACACAGGTTGCAGGCTGAATTCTGCCTCCCCAGGCCTGCAGCAGCAGTGAAGCTTTTCTGCCACCGAGTTCCTTGTAATCATGAATCCATTTTCAAAAGCCCTCAATTAAAAGAGCTCTGATATGGATATAGCTGGTCTAATGGCTATCCACAGCTGGATTTTTTGACTTTGGCATTAACTCTGGCAAGATTTTCCTTTTTTTGTGGAAATAACGGATCAACTACTGTAATGTAATATCCAAGAATCATCTGAATTCTTTACTTTTAGATGAGCATTTTAACAGGGAAATGCATCTTAGCAGGTGTTTCATTTGCAATTCTAGCTCTGTTTGTTCTTATTGCTAATACAGAGATGTAACATAACAAGAAATTTTCACAAATATCTTTTTTACATGGAGACTTTTTTAAAGCCCAGTTTACAGGTATGCTTATTTAATAGCTATTGTGGAACATTTATAATCCTGATTTCACTGTATATCAGGTCATTTGTAACTACTATTTAATTTTTACCTAGGCAACAACTCATTAATTCTACTTAGTGTCTACAACCCATTTTTGTAGCACTATGTTTTCAGGCAATATGCTGAGAATAGCACACACTGAGCTAGTCTGTGGTATGGAGAAGTCATAGGTCTGATATTACTTCAGGCTGGCTTTGGTAAATTAATCAGTGGAAAAGTCTCCTGAGGCTTACACACAGTAACGCAAACAGTCCTGTAGTCGCATATTTTGCATAACAGAAAGAAATCCTATTGCTATTACACCTTGTTTCTTGCACGTTTTGCATGAGGTCAATAGTTAATGTTTAATGTACATTTAAAGCAGTGTGTTCACAGTGACCTGTAAGAAATCGTTCTGCACTAATAGCAAATAAGCAATTTGCCATCACAGCCAGTTTGCAATTACATCTGAACTTGAAAAACAGTAGCAGCCATCAGCCATGCCACAGCTGCTCCAGCGGAATTTCTGAAGAATAGGTATTTCTGATAAAACAACTATATTGTTGTGAATGATAGTAATAATCTCTTTAAAATTGGTTATTTCTGCTGCTACCACAATTACAGTTTTATTGTCAAAGTATTTTCTCTTTCAGATAAGGGCAAAATAAATTAAGAAATCATTACTAAAATGCTCCTTACAATTTCATATTGTCAAAAGGGTCAGCTGCATAGACCTTTCACTTCAAGCTGCAAAAACAACAGTTTAGAGATTAAAAAAAAAAAAAAAAGGAATAATTTTGTATCTGCTGCTTTCTGATTTTGAAGCCCACTGAAAAAATTCAGTTGTCAATATGCGACACTTTTAATCCGGAAAATTAACACACGTGGCCATCTGGCGCCCTGTTGAGCACTCCTGCAGCTCTTCCAACTCTTGCTGAAATCAACGGGAGCCCTGTGTACACAAAAGACACAGGCTGGAGCCCTGATGTTTGAATGAGGAACACTTGAAATTATCACTCAACTGTCATGATTTGAGTACTCTTAAGAAATGTTGCAAAAAGCCCCTGCTGGCAAAACAGGTATGAATTATTTCTATTTGCTCTTTGATTTTTTTTGAGTCCGGGGTACAAAAAAGGTGTTTTCAATGAAGGAAACAGTTGTGGGTTTTTTTGTTTTTGTTTTTTTTTGCCTAAACAAGAATTTTTAGGGTCAACTAACTGCAAACTGCTGAGAGCTGAAGCTTTAAGACTCCTCCTAAAATTATAACATGGACATCATAAAAATCATAAACGTTGGCAACAGCAAATACTCTTAAATGAATGTGTGACCAACACCTCTCCTAATAGTGCAAGAATGTTGTCTGTTCTTCCACACCAAAATAAACTTTGTCCCTCAACCTGGGTTCAAATTCTTTCATTGAAGGCTGAGTACATGAACACCATGAAGAAGTGCGTATCTGTCACGTGGAGGAAGTTGTCTTAATCAGGAATTGAACAGATTTGTTCCATGTTGAAAACCCCTCTTAAGGAAAGAAAGAAAATCATTTATGGTAAAATACAAAATTTTGGGCAAATGATAAATGATGATGATGAAAGACTTGTAAAATATATTGCTGTGGCTTACATAGTAAGGGATTCATTCAAACACAGCTGAAGGCAAAGCTGTATCTCTAGAACTAAAGTGGGTCACAGAATTTGGGGGCTTTTTTCTTCCTGAAAGATAATGACTCTACCAAAAAATGGGGCTGCACTATAAATAGGCACTTCTGTGGCTACGAGAGTTGTAGCTGCAAATTTGAGCAGGAATAAGGTGATGTGTACCTCTGTATTCCATTTTAGCAGGCCTGTTGCTACAATATTGACTCCAGTTTTTGTGTCTACACTTTAGAAACGATGTTGGAAAATTGGAAGGGGTTCAGAAAAGAGTTACAAGAATGATTTCAGGTCTGGAAAACATCCTTTGTAGTGAATGACTAATGAAACTCCACCTACTTAGTTTTTCCAAGGGAAGTTTTTCCACGACTTTGTCATAGCCTGCAAGTTGCTACATGGAGAAGAGTCTTCTGATAGATTAAATCTCGCAGGAAAGGATGTAAAAGAAAGCTAAAGCTAGGCCAGAGCTAAAGGAGAAACAAGGTAGAAGCTGATAACTCTGATGATAATGAAATGCAGGAATAATTTTGAAACGTGGTAGAGTCCCCACCACTTGGGGTCTTTTTCAGCCAAGTTTAATATCTAACCAACAGGAATGCTCCAGTTCAAGTAGGCTTATTGTCTGTATGCAAGAGGTTCACTGCTTGTATTACACAAGAAGCAAGACTAGATAAATATAATAATTCCAAAAATTGAAATCTATGAATTTATCTTACTAACCTTAGTTAACCCTCTACTTACAATTTTCTTTTTCGCTGAGCTCTTTGAAAAAATGACAACATCAAGCTTCTGGTGTGCTGTGCTTGCGGTCTCTCACACTAAGCAACTCTGTCTCATTATTTCCTTGATACTCTCCATCTGTCTGTATCTATCTGTTCTCTCTCATTTTAGATGTAGAGTGTTAAGCCTCACTGGGCTGGAAACCATTTTTTCCTTCTGTGCATACAGCTTCTAGTACAACTATGCTCTGATCCATAGCTCCAGGAATGAAGGTTGGTAGGCACTACTGTAGCATATACAGATAAATAACTTTTCAAATGATGACATGATCACATTTGATGCGCAACAGTCCATTTTCTCATTGAATTTTAAAATACAAGATCAGTACAATCTAGGAAAAAAACCCAAACCTATAAAACACAAATGGAATTACATTTTTTTATGTGTGGGGAGGGATTTCAGAAGTAAAACTCTAGCCTTGCTTCATTTCTAGGAGCTGAGCTATATATGAGCTGAATGCATTTGGAGAAGGGGGAGCCGCTCAGCTTTCTGGCACCCTTTCTCAGGTGATTAATTCATTAATACAGCATAGCTTGTCAATGTGTAGCACTGAAAATGTTCCATATTAAGAATATCAAGTGTTTGACATGATGCATGAAGAAGCCTCTGCCAGTGTGCCAGAGCGAGCACCAAAACCGAACAAAGCGGCGGGGGGGCACAAGTGCTCTCAGTCTCCATGTTAGAGGCAGCAGGGTACGGGTGGCAGGGGGACACACAGGGGAGCCTGCTTGTGTTGTAACAGCTTGGGTTAACAAAAAAGCAACACTAGCAAAAATTGCAAAGAAGGGCCTAAATTCTTCCTGCTACTTAGAAGGAAAACAGCACCTGTGGGAAACAGCGTGGGATTTGGGGAGGGCCAGGATAATTTACACTAGCACTCAGTAGTTAACATTAAGCACATAAGGTCATTTGTTAACAACATACAGGTTTTTAACTACTGCTGACTGCAGGGAGGTGTGTTACTCATCTGACCACATCATGCCTCCCCTCCTCCTCTCCAAAGAGTGATCAAAGAGCAGAGATTCCAAATTGTGAAGCAATTTTTTCCAACGGGAGCATCTGGATCGCTGGCACAGTGCACCGATCGTTACGCTGCAGCTTTGGAATTGCTTGCAGGACTGCCACATGGTTAGGCCTGTGATGGACAGGCCAAGCTGCTCTGCCGGCCCAGCTGCTCTGCCCCTTGACTCATTAGCGATTCTGCAGCACTCATGCCCCAGCAGCAATTTGGGACTGCGGCCGCCTCAAGCACCGCACGAGTTCCCTGTGCTGACAGGGTTCAGGGGGCTGGGGGGGCAGAGGGGAAGAAAATGGACGCCTGCTTTCGTCCATATCTAATTTGTTTTGCATACATTTGCATGCTGGCCATAGATCCATTCACATTACAGAGCCCGTTTGTGAATTGCAGATCATTTGCCAGTCAAAGCTGGCAGGCGTTTGCGTGTGCGTGCGTGCGTGTTGGGGGGGGGGGGGGGGAGGAAACCAAGATTCTATATTGTGTAATATAAATTACACATAAAAATAGAAAAAAAAAAAAGGCAGTAGCCACAATTGTGCGTGTGCATGACTGAAGAGCACAAAGAATTGATGCACCTTTTAAGACTGCTGTAGGCACATGGGGATAAATTCAGAAGGGGGGGGTGGGAGGAGACCACAGGCACAAGCCATTTCTGAACACTGATTACATGGGTAAATTGTTTGTTCCAGTGTATCACAAAGAGAAGGAGAATTATTTTTCATGCCACAGCTGTTTTGAATAAGAATAGGAATAAACTTAACCATCCTCCTCATGTTACTTACCACTAATTATGGCATATATTTACATCTATAAAACAGTGAAATTTGGGGGGACATAATTTAATGTCCCTTTATTGTGTAGATTCCTTTATTTCCATTCCACATTTGAATTTCAAAAATGTTTAGGACTTCAAAGCATCTTTAAACGCTTGCCCTAATTATAATACGCATTACTTTCTAAAACTCCTAGTTTGCATTGCAGATTCCTGCAAATGGAGGCATTCATTTTAAACATCAATTAATATCATCCACGCATCTTCAGATGAGTTTTGGTCTCTGTTTCAGAGTTGCACTGAGCTCTGACTAAGCTTTCATCAGTTTGAAGAATATTTCAAGCTATTGCAAACATTTAAAATTAAGCCAGTGGATCAGATCAGTAGAAAGCCAGAAAGCCCAATATTAGTTTATATCAACTGTTTTTTTCCTGTGTCACTAGTTAGTTAGAAAACATCCCTCCTCCTTTCAGATTTATTTGCTTCCCATGCCTGTTCCTGTAGCAGCAGCAGAAGTCAGAGTTCAGACTTGGCACAGAGCTTTTGTAGGTGCTGGATACATAATATACAGCTAAATTATTGACAGTTCTATGACGCCAGTACTAAGGATCCCAACAGAGGCTCGGAGCCCACTGTGCGAATACAGACTGTTATGTAAAGAAGTTATGCAAAAAGAGAATCCTTGTCTCAAAATTCACAATCAAAGATCAAGGCAAAACACGCGAGAGAAATAATTAGCTAAAACAGACAAATTTGGTCTAGACTGTGTTAGAATCATGTCTGCACTGATGAATTAATGTTAAAGGTGATCTTTCTTACAGTAAAAATTGGTTGCTAGATTAACTAGTACTAGGCAGGAGTAAGTTTTAAAAATGGCAAAGACAGGGCTAGAAAAAGGAGATACAGTCACAATTTTGCCTTCCTAGAGCAGTTCCCTTGCCAGAGTCAAATGTATGTTATAATAAGGGTAGAGTCAAAATGAAGGTATTTATTTATTGGCAATGGGGCTGAGAGATACTGGATTCAGAAGGCAGGTAGAGTAAAGGAGACAGCTGTACCTTGCACTTCATGCAGGAGAAAAGAGAGCCAGAGGAGGCACAGATTGCTGGGAAAGCAGGGGTGGGAGGTGTGTGTGTGTGGGGGGGGGGGGGGGGGGTGGCAAGAAGAGACTTTTTCTTTTACACCTCCTGCACAGATAGGTAGGAAGAGGCCAGGAAGTGTGACATCCAGATGTGTCACCAGGATTGAGGCCAGAAGCTTATCTATACACAGCATCAGGCTGCATTTCACAGGAGATAAAATCCATATGAACCAATAAACGTCTGCAAAGCAAAACAACACATTGCTGTGTACTCAATACCTGTAATGCTTTGCAAAGTCAACTCCAGTTACCAAATGTCTTCTTGCAACATTTCAGACCCTGCCTTCCCCCTTTTTTTGTAATCAAATCTTACAACGTTATCACAGGGAAAACCAAGAGGAAGCGATTCTGCTGAGAAGCCTCAAGTAAACCTAAATGGGAAAGAGCAAGAGGAATATTCTCTCCAACTACCAGCGCTAAGCTGCTTGCTGCCCTAGTCATTCTCAGTGTGAATGCTCCTCTCTGGGCTTCCTGTTCCCCATCCTTCCTTTTAGCACTAGATTTAATGACTAAATGAAATATCCTTTTTGCCGCCTACAGGGACATGCCAACTTTTCTTTAAATCCTTTTACCGTCTTGCCATCACTTCTGGCATCAAATTCTCACCTTCACTTTCAGGGTGCCACATGCTGCAGCACCTGCCTGCATTTCTGCTGTGGTTTCCTTCTACTCCTCTTGTTCATAGCCGCTGGTTTTCTTTTGTTGATTCTCCTTGCAGTGCTTTCTCACCTGTACTCCTTTGCCCAACACAAATTGGTATTCCTCTTTTACTCATGTTACAATCCCATTGCAGCAAAACCTGGACTGTCACTGGACACTAACTGCTCAGGTATACTCAGTAGGTTATAGTGCTGAGCAAACTATTGGTGGTTACATGATAATGAAGAAGATAAGGTAGAAGACAACAGAAACAATGGAAAATGGGAAATAGCTAAACAAAGGGTGAGAGAGACTATTGTAAATAAGCAAGAATCATACTACATGGACAGAACCTGGGAAAAGTTGTTATTTTAGAGTAGGTGGAGATAGAGAATGTATACTGATTCAGAAGCAGAAACTGAATTTAAAAGAAAAGAACAAGACTACAAAATCTAGTCTGTTTTTACATGAATAAACCCAAAGTTTCTAAAGACGTCAAAAAGGCAGTCAACAACCTTTGCTAGCTTTACACTGGTAATGTATGACTGTTTTAGAACAGTTTCTAAAGGCTCTCCATAAAAATGGCAACAGTGCCTTTTTTTTTTTTCTCTCTCTCTCTGAAGAAATGTCCTATTAGTGTGAAAAAAATTAAGTAAAGGACAGTGAGCTGACAATTTAGGATCTAATTGTCATAACACAGCCATCTTCTGCTTTCCCTATATATATGTTTCTAGCTGGGGGGCAATGGTGTGAAGTTTATTCTTAGAGGCGCATTCATCATGACTCTTCTTACACACACAACATTGCCCCTGGCACCCTCCCTCTGCCTTTGCTCAACCTATGAGAGAGAAAATCTGCTAACCTACTACAAGGTCATGGCTCAGGAAGGCATTTTCACCACCATTTTTAATGTCTAATTCAGAAGGATGTTAGCACTATATGTTTTTTAATCTCTCAGTTATCGCAGACACAAAATTGCATTAAAAGACCATTAAGTCTGCAAGGCACAGTGAAGTTAGGAGATGTTGTATTTAAGTTGTTTACACAGCTTTATGCATCCTGACTGTGGAACGGCATTATGCTAGTCTTTTTAGTTACATGACTGCACACTCACCCATTGAACAGCTATTCAATATTTCTCTTTGTCTTCATCAGTGTGGTCCAGTCCTTGGCTCCTGCGCACTACTCAAAACCCACGCTGAACATAGAATTACTATTTTTATAAAGGTTTTCTTCCTGGCCTTATCTTGACTTTTTACAAATTTCATTGAGTTTGTTTTCTCAATGACCACCTGAGGTGAAGGGATGGTTATCATACCCGTGTTACAGATGGGGAACTGAGATGAGAGGGTTAAAGGTGTGCACTGCTTGTAGGGGATCAATCAGAGAAGCCTGGTAATTAAGTTTTCAAAGTCATGAGTATAACACAGACCTTAATGTTCCAAAGAAGATCTCTACTGGCTTTAGATACATCTTTGATGCTACATCTTTCAGCACATCTGAAAATCAGTTTCCACATGCAGAAAAAGCAGAACATACACATACGTCAATGACCATCGCACTAATTGCTGCTGCTGTGTAGGCATTCTCTGTGTGAATTAAGAACAAGCGGGTAAAGTGATGTTCATTTTGCTAGTGGGTTTCACAAATACTTACTACGCAAGGTACATTGGTGAGATGAGGGTCCTAGAGTTCAAGCCTAAGGTTTACAAGGAAATGTACTTAGTGGTCACAGACCCTTACCTCTAAGCTGTATTCCTCCACAGCTAGATTTCTTCTGCCCTTATGCTTGTCCCAGTCCCACCTCTCGCATACTCTCCCTACTGTGTGCCTTCATCCCTACGTTCCGCCACAGGCTCCTCATCCCAAATTCGCCCTCCCTCTTTCTGACTCTGTTCCTATCTGCCTTCTGTTTGCAGTTCTCTGCTACCTCCTGTTCCTGGCCTCTTTGCTCAGCCAGCCCTCACATGTTTGGTCTACAACTCCCATTCCCAGTTTTAAGCCCTAGGAATTTTCCAGTGGATTTCTTCTGCAGTCTAGCACTGCTCCTGCTCAGTGGTTTATCCCTTCTAAACACAAATTTGAAGAAAAGAGTCTCCTTCATTCTTTCTTCCCATATCTGGTGCTACAGAAGCTTTTGGTAAGACACAAAGTCTGGGATATGTAAAAGATGGAGAGTATTTTGGGCCAAGCAGGTAAACTTTAATTGAAAATGACAAACACCAGAAAACCTAATAATAAGCAGTAATTCCAGATCAACCTTTTCTGTAATTAGACCCTGAATATGCCCCTTTCATTGTGGCTTTGAAAGACAAGTATTGGAAAAACATTTAAAATATTCAGATGATAACTGTTGGGATGAAACCCAAATGCATGAGTAGAAAAAGCATCACTGTAAGCATAAGATCTAGCCAGGAGATTTGATGGTCCTTTCGGATGAACCTATAGTATCACCAACTTGAGGTTTTATAAATGCAACAAAGGAGACCCGATGTAGTAATGAAATTCATCAAAACTAGATCACCATATTTTTCAACATCTCAGCCTTCCACTCAATTTTTTTTCACAACTCATATGAGCAGGTTTAACTTTTGGAGCACAGTCACATAGCTGGCTACCAAACAGGCAAGGGGAAAGCAGATGTGTTCCAGCAACCAAAACTGTTAAGGAAAATCCTGGAACCCTCCCAAGCTCGCAATCTTACTACAGACCATGCGGTTCAAATATAACTTGGTACCTGCTGTGTAAACGTGGGCTGATGTCAGGACTGATATTTGTATTATTTGCATTCAGCAAGGGTCGAACATTTGAAACACAAAAAAATACTTAAAATTCTCCATTTAAGCGACTTCTCCTGTTTTTCCTCAGACCGCTAGATGGCAGTTCACCATTTACAAACAAGGACTCCCATTACCTGTTTGCTCCTGACAAGCAGCTGTGTAAAAGGCAGCTCTGGCACGCGTCTGCCCTTGGATGTTGTCTGCAATACAGACTTGGCATGAAACTGTCAGCAAGAGTGGCTTTGGGCTAGCGTACTGCTTGAAGGATATACAGCTTTGCACTTTTAAACGACGCAAGAAGACATATCCATGAGTACGCTAAAGGATGCTAAATACTAAACATAGGCCTTACTGAAAGAGAGTTTCTACATCTCACATCTTACTCACCCAGAATTTTACGAGGAAGAAAGCGTTTTGTGGCCCCTTCCCAAACAATTCCTTTAGACCGCCCTTCTTTTCAGGAAATTTGTCATAAATCTGACGAATGTCCACCGATTCAAGCAATGGGTCACTGTAAGAATGGTTAGCATGTCCAATGTGTACGAAGAGGTGTTTATTGTACTGCAAGGAAAAAAAAAACAGGAAAATCAGTGCTGTACAGAAAGAGCAGAAGTTTATTAAGCCATAGGTCTGTGTGTTCCTGCTGAGGGTAGCCTGCTTTGACGGATTAAACGACTCGCACATTACTCCTGGGACCATGATTATCTGTACCGTGAGTTTCACGAACAACTTCAGTGATTGTGGCATAGCCCCTTGTGAACAAGGGTCAACATCATAAAACCAGTGTTCCCACTGCAAACCACAAAATACGGTCATCTTCAAGAGATTAATTTACACTCAAAGACCCAGTGGCAGCAAGGTGCTGAAGAGCCCTTTGCAGAACATAAGAAGATCAATATGGTCAAGAGGAAAGCCTATTTCTGCCTCTTTAAACCATGCCTTTAAATGTCCCTTATCCTCAGAGTCTGAATTTCTGCCAGTGCCAAAGACCCTGCACCCATACACTTCCTGTTTAAAAAAAAACAACCCACTCTAGCATATATGCTAATGCCACTTAACTACAAGAGATGGAATGGATTTTCCTTTAATCCCTAGAATTGCAATAGCTAGAATTCATTTACTCTGTGTTGCTGTTACTATAGGAGTGTTCTTTACTGCATGTCCTCCAATGTTTTGACCCATGTAATATTAAAGAAACAAATTTTTACCAATTCCCTTGGGAGCTAGTTTCACTGATGACCATCTCTGCCAAAATGTGTTCAGCTTCAGTTTCTCTATTTCTTAACTTCATCCCATCACACCTAATTATAATCACTGGAATCACCTAAGCAATCCCTTTCCTTTCTGGGGTGAAATCCAAGGCCCAGGGAAGTCCATGGCAGCCCCCTACCAAGTTCAATGTGGTCTTTTATGGGCTGCCGTTTCTCCAAGACGAGAGCACCTTTCAGCACCTAAAATTACAATGTAAGGGCAAACTGCAGAGAACTTCCGCTAGTCAGTCAGCAGCTCACAGCATCATGTGGGCAGACAGAAGGAGCTTGATAGTGGCATGCTTAAACATTTGGGTTTTTAACGATGCAGATCACAAAACATTTTACTATCAATCATCTCAATTAAAGGAAAACTGATATGCAGTCAATGAACATAGAAAACCCAGTCATATTGAACAGATGCTGTATATAAGGGCAATTCCCAACTGGTAAGCACAAATAAAATATTTAAAACCCCAAAGCAGACCTTGTTTAAGCTATTTTGTTTACAATATACCTGCAGAATGAACAAATTGAAATGACAGATCTAAATTAATTGGACACCCACTCAGAGCCTTCCTTTGGTGTAAGTGGAGTCTTCCCTAACAGATGTCCAAAACTCTGGGGAAGAAAGAATGGACTGGCTAGATTTCTGTACTTAGGAAATTAAATTGAAATCTATTTAAAAACATCTAGCACAGTGAAATCTGAATTTAGGATCAGAGAACGCTCATCTGTGTACGTGGCCAAAAATGAGTGTATGTATGATGTTCTCTATTCTTCACAGTTTTTTTTTTTAATTCTTCTGAAAGAAGGAAAGTTTAACACTTTGATACAATGTTTGCGCAAAAAAGTCTTAAGCTCAATTCGTATAATATGTGAGCAGCAGTTACACAGTTTTTCCTTGGAGCCTTCTGAAAACCTTATCTAAGTGAACTGCATAGGCTTCCTAGCTTCCTAGGAACTGCCAGGAGCCCAAGACAGTGATTCTCAGAAACCTGCTCATGTTAGGTCTTGCAGCTAGCCAGGAGTGAGATGCAGGGTGCCTGGGCTGAGTCACCTAACGGGGCCATAGACAGAAGCCTGTTTGCAGTCATGCAGACATCTCTATTTATCAAGGAGAATGATGAGAATTCCCCTCTTGGAGGTAAGCACTTAAAAAATTTAAAAAATTCTGAAAAATTAAATTGAAACCTTTTCCTTTCCCCAACACTCCCATATCCTGCCTAGAAGTGCCCAGCAGTTGTGTTGTCCCCAGGGACTGGTGATGCTCCAAAGCAGCGCTCTGCTCTTCCTGTGTCAGAGCAAGGGCTTCAGAAAACATCCCCCCCATTAGCTACCAGGTTATCATTTATTCTGGGGTTCTTTTCTCTCATTCTTTCCTGCTGGAGTTGTTTCAGTTCATACAAATAAATAACCACATTTTTATTGGAATAGAACTGAGATCTCAGGTTCTCCTATGCCTAGGAAACATCTTCCCTCCAAAGGGGGTCTCTTCCCTGGGCCCAAAGGTCACTGCAGAGTGAAGGAGGAGGGAGAGCTGTATTTTAAGAGTTTGGTGAGAGCAAATTCCCAAGACAAATTCACGCGTTGCACCTTATTTCACAAACCAGGAAAATGTACAAATTGCTCAGAATTCAAACTTCAGTTAAATCGTGTTTTAGGAACATGGAGCAGATCAGGAAGTCTTTATGCTGCTTAAATATAAAAGTAAAGTTAAAGGCAGCTGTAAAGCTATTACAGTTGTCTGCAGAGCTTGCCAAAGTACCAGATGCTGCTGCAGCAAAATTTCCAACAGGGTACAGTAGGACAGATGGTATGACATCACCTGACAACATTCTTCGGACGGAAATGTTTATTTTGATATTGCAGCGTGTCATTATTTTCTCCTTATGTTGCTGTAATTCCTATACTAAGTAGAATCATTACTAATCTAATTAGATATGGCATATTTCTACAAACTAATAAATGATAATGTAATAAATATTGGGAGCAGGATAAATGGATACTGAAATGTTCCCATAGTTTTTATATAAACACGCTTCATGACAAAACTGTATGTATAGATAAAAGCAACAAAGCTAAGCTGCACGCCTATATTTTTGAGCTCATTATTGCCTGAAAAGCTTAAAAACATCCTCATTATAGTCAGAATTCACTGTTAATTTAGACTGAGTATTCCAGAGTCATTGAGATACATTAGGCACTGAGGAATTTACTCTTGCCACAGTATTTAAGGGATTTGCATCTGGCATGGGAGCAATAGCATGCTTTAGATGCTGTAAACCACCATAGGTCAAATCCTGTATTTTCTGAGAATAAAAACTACATTAAAATGTATGCAGAACATTCTCAGCTACTTGTTCTTCAGCATCTGCATTTATGTGACATGCCCTGGAGATGGCTGCCTCTTACTGAGCTCCTTTCCTTAAAAAATTCTAACTATCTGAAGAATGCAGTAAAGCCATGAAAAATGACTGTTGTCAAATAGTACCATGAGAAAAATTATAATCCACTTAGGAATTTAAAAGAACCAAGACAAATTGCCAATGGCAGGGGATGCTAGCATTTAAGCTGGAGCAGAACAAAGACAAATCACCTACATTTGTTTTATCAGCTAGCATATATATTCATAACAGCTCCTCACAAATTTTGTGCTGATATTCTAAGGCAGCTTATATTCATGGCCTTTCCGGTCCCTGACACGCAGGGTCGCAAACCGCTGCCGTTCTCCCTGCTGCATCCCTGTGCTTCTCCACACCGATGAAGTTAACACCAGATCTCCAGCTTGGCAAACTATCCTGTACAAGACCAAGTTTTTTATTAGATGGCAGTGGCCAAGGTGCTGGTTGCCGCGCAGCTAACTTTCCGGCACTCTTGGAGCCAGGGCACAGGCTGGGCTGAGCCGTGCTGGGCGCGAACGGGCCTGGTGGCCGAGCCGGAGGAGGTGCACCTGCAGCGGAGCCGCCGGCCCGCTCCCACCTTCCTCTGTGCCACACCTGCTCCGCACAGCATGGGCCGCTGCCCCGCTTGGCCTATTAAAAATACCTTGCTAGCGAGGCTACTTCCTGAGATCTGCAGGTTCCTGCAAATTTCAAGTATAACAAACGCGAGGGTGAGGCCATCTATATCTTTACTTGCAGCAACAAATCCCTATAAGAAAATGCCATCATCAGAAGCTGGCAACTTGAAATGATCGTTGTCTTGTGTGCCCCCAAAAATCCCACCATCCAAAGGAGAAGTACACTAAAAAGGCTCTGTTGCATGTCTGCTAACTGCCCTGAGACGGAGGGAGAGCCTCTGCGTTTGGACCGGATATTCTGTACCAGCATTCACCAGGGGCTAACACGCAGCTCAGATGGAAAGGGCAAGTGCAAGGCTAGGGCCAAACCTGAATTTTGCCTGAAACAAGGGAGAGAAAACAGCACTGCTCAAGTGCCTGGCTTCTGAAGACATGCACTGTGCAGTGATTCCCACTGTACCTCCCAGATCGGTCTAATCCATCATTTTAAAGTGTTAGGGTAGTGACTGCACTTCTGGAGGAAAAGGGAACCAAGTGGGATGGACTGATTAAAAAACAAGCACTAATATATCAGCTGTCTGTATGCAACTGCAACCTGTAACCTACCCAGCCTCAGCTCTGCTGTCTCACTATATCTTATAAATCTGACACACTTTAATTTCCTGCTGATGTACAAAAATAACTTGCTCTGCCAACAATTTGTCTTATTTCTACCAAAATACTAGTAACTGAATATTTCATTCCAGTTGCTTTTGCCCTCCACTGAAACAGATCAGGAGTTATAACATGTTAATGCTATAACCGGAGTCTGTAGCAATTCCTGTTATTAAGGTTGTTTAACACTTCCACGTAAAAAGTTAATTCGACTTTTTTGTGCATGCGTGTTACCATACAACCGCTTAAGTCTCCCTGGTTTGTCAAGGACCTCTGCCCATTCATCTCCTGCCCGGATCTGCTCGGGGACTGAATCAGGAAGGAGCAGTAAAAGGAGACCTTCAGCCACTTCACGGCTGCAGAAACTGGGAGGTAGGTCAAGGAGGAGCAGAAGCTGCAGAAGAGGCATGGCAGTCTCTGGCTGAAGCAGATCAGTCTTGCCCAGTACTTCCCAGCCACTGCCATGGGAGTCCCAGTGTGAACCTGGGACTTGCCAGCTGGGCAAGCTTCTCTGCCAATGTTGTCATCATTATGTACTGCAACAGTGATGACGCATCCTTCAACTCTGCTCTGCCTGATTTGAGACCTTGGGTCCCAAATCCAGAAGTGCTGAATGCTCAGATGGGAAAATTATGCCTGAATATATGAAGCTCTCAATAATGCTAAGTATTTTGAAAAATCAGGCTTATAACAACTCAAAGGGGACCCTCAAAAATCAATGGCCCATTCATTTCTTTGCACCTGAATTTCTTGGTTTGTAAAATGTGAGTAATAATGCCCTTTCATTGAAAAAATGGATGCATTAATACATATGTGAAATGCAAGTGGGGGAAATTAATAATTCTGTTTGGAGGAGAGTTTAGACAGTGCACAGTAAACAGGGCATGGGGCCACACATTTCAACAGCAGAAGAAAACAAACTACTGAATAGCTGCTCATCAATCAAGGGCCATCTACATGCACTGAATGAAGCAGGAAAAAATAAATATGCAAGTATGTAATTAAGGACTGCATCACAGAGCAAACACATGAGGACATTTCCTAACTTCTTCTGAAAGCTTGACTTTGCAGCCCAACTGCTATTCTGGGCGATTTTGGGGTGGGGGTGGGGGTAGGGGGAGAAACAGGCAGGAGACTGTGGTGAAACAGGGACTGAATCCCCTGGAAGGACTCGCAGCAAGGCACCAACCACGACCTTGCAGGCCAAGGCCAAATTGAGAGCCGGGCCTGAGGGTGCCAGCCCCCCGTTCATGGCACGGGCAGGGCAGAGGGATGCTGGAGCGCGCGGGGGAAGGCGCAGTCATTGCCCACCGTGCTGCTGTGCTCTGCAGGCCCTGCTGTGCCCCCTTCTCCCAGGCCTGAGCCGGTGTCCTCGCCCCGGGCCCTCTCGGCAGGGAAGGGCAAAGCGCTCTGCAGCCTCAGGGGCGGCAGGGGGCCTCCCCCCTGCAGCCAGCCACCGCTTCCACCGCACCCTGAGCCGGGGCCCTCTCAACTGGCCCCCGCCAGCTACTTTACAGCTGTGCAGGGAAGCACCGCTAATCCCAGCAGCGCTCCCCTGACAACTGTAATTTAACAGCAAGAAGAGCTACCTCTCCGAGCCAGGCTAGGTGGGGTAAGCAGGCAAACTGGTGGCCCCGCTAGCTGCCCAGGCTGGCTGTCTCACAGATCGCTCCTGCCACAGCGCCGCATCCGCCCCAGCACGGGCCTCCCTGCCCCTAACGCAGAGGGCTCCGCAGCCCGCTCCCGGCATTAGCCCTTGGCACCATGGGGTGCAACTGTGCTCGCTCCCTCGTTCCCTCCCTCCTGCTTTCATGTATTCCTTGCCAGACCTGCTGCCCTGCAGGAGCCAATGTAGCTAAAGCTCTTGTGGTTATTTTCATTTCCTGGGCTTTGCCGGGGGACCAGCTAAGACCTTGGCAGAGCTGTGCGCGTACAGCTCCCCAGCCACCTGCGGCTGGGAGGCCGGCAGAGGGAGCTAACAACACTACTTGGGGGTTGGATTTTTGTTTAGTCATGCAAAAATAGCACTTACTATTTTGCTGGGGATTTTTCAACAGCAGTGATGAATTTTGAGAAAAGGGAGAGAGCGTGTGTGAAGGCAACACCAAGCAAGCACGTGTGTGGCAAGATCCAGGCAGCCTTTGCAGCTGTTCGCAGCACTTAGTGTGGGCCAACTTCACGGAATAAATCATGCTCTGTTGCTCTACCCGCTGCACCACGTTTTCAGCCCGGGGCCCTCGCTCGAAGCACCAGTGCCCTGGCGCTTCAGCAGGGTTCAGAGCTGGCCCAGACGCCCGCTGCTCTCCCCAGGGCCCCGTGGGGATGGAGCGAGCGCAGAGGGCTGCTCTGATGCGCTGCTCTCAAGGCTGGAGCCTGAATCCATACTAAACCCCCTCAAAGTGGGTTCTTGGCAGTTTTAACTAGAGACACCTGGATATGAACATTTTTCAGAATCTAACATGCACTTCCCAGTGCCAGTGCAGAGCTCCCCAGGCACTGCAAACGACATGACTCCTACCTTTTGTTAAACTTTGTCTGATTTTAGATTAAAACGACCTAAAATCCCGAGTCTACCACAGCAAGACATATTCACCTAAATGTGGCTTTACTTCCTCTTCTTTTCACATAACAAATATGCTAAACAAGCACTTCTTTGTGACTAAAATGCTGAACTACTTTTTATACTGTTTATAGGGAATACAGAAAGGATAAACAATGCTTTTAACAATGCAAATTGTTCAAAGACGGAGTGGGTTTTTTTGAGAAGATCTCATTTATTTTTCATCACTTAGGTGGTTTGATTAACTTTGGTAAATTTTACTGCATTTGGCTAATGATGGCAGGCTGTTTTTATGGCCCTTTCGCAATTGCTTTCACTTTCTGGTTCTCAGGCACAATTCTCTCTGGGCTCACAAAGCCCTTTTACAACAACAATAAAACCTGAATTAAAACATAAAGAATATTTTATTTCTTCACCACTTTTTAAAATGCATTTTGAAATTTGGACCTAACACAATCTGACAGTTTGGATAGGTGGGTTAATACCAAAAATGCCTATCAATCAGGCACGTTCTTTATAGTGCTAAGACATTTTAGATGTAAAGCGGTCTGAAGTGCTTGCTGTTGAAATGAATGCAGCAGCAAGAGTGAGAAACCTTGAAGAGGGACAGAAGAAAGGGCTTTTTTTGTTGGGTGGTGATATTTTTTTCCTTGCTGGGAAGCAGGCTTGAATATATTTAGGAGAACTTGGAATTATTATCATTTCAATGTTAGAGCCTTTGAATTTTATAGCTATTTGTGTAACGGACAATTGTTTAGATCTCTTCTAATCTGCTTGCGTACTCAGTTTATATTTGTTGGGGAACATGGGATTATTTGGTTTAAGCATTTGCCCTGAACTTCCACAGAGCCACTACAGTGAAAATGGAAAGCCCCCCCATTAAATAAATCCTCTCTTGAAAGCAACAGATTGGCAAATAAATTTGTTAATGTAGTGAGAATATAGTTACACAGGGTTGGCAGTAATTAAAGGTAACTAAAAAGAACTCTGGTGTTTGGATGTATGAGGGCAGATTCTGTGCACCATTTAGGAACTGTATTTGAGCACGAAGTGCCATACAAGGAATATAGAGCTTGACATTTGAAATTGCATTGATTTTCATGTAAAAGGAGGAGAAATTTTGCTCATCCTTAAATACAGAATCACTATTCCAAGATGTTGCAACTAACTTTGGCATCTTATGTCTTCCAGACTATCTTCTGCCATACAGAGTTACAGTGAAGCTTGCTTTTTGTTTCCTTTCTATAACTTTTTCTTTTGTAAATCTAACAATTTTGTGACTAGGCAAGGGAAAAAAAGTCAACAGCCCTCAACAAGTGACAGGACTCTACTGAGCACATTTCCGACCCACCAGAATGCCCACTCTAAATTAACATAACTGCCTGACATTGAGGGGCTTTTGTACTTTTAAACTCCAATTGCCATTGGAAGAACCCCAGAAATGCTTAATGCCCCACTCCTACAATGAATTCTCTGTAGGTGGACCTTTATGCCCATGCACAGCCCCATTCAAGTCGCTGGGAGTCAGCATGGGCAGACAGACCTAAATTTCTAATTGCTGTACAGGAATATAGACTGCAAGGGGCCTCCTAGGGTCATCGAGTCCTGGCCCCAGGTGCCACATCAAATAATCCTTTTTCAATAAACTTCCACGTTCCATTTTAAAGTAGAATTGCTTTATTTGCCCCCACTACTATGAGGCTTTCTAGCCTGGTTTTGTTTTTTGTGGGGGGAAGGGGGAGAGAAGGTTGCCTTTTTAAAAATAAATGTTGGAAATGCATTCCATCAAAATGATACTCGTGACATTTTCTGTGAAAAGTCAAAAGCATCATGAACATATATCTATCTCTTGCAGAAGATGTGTGCAAACTCTTACAAGATTCTTATTTAGAAGCTTATATGTATATTCATTTATAAGGTCAGCAAAGGCACAAAGGAGTACAGGATAAATTGCAACCACAGTACATGACTTAATATGCACATTGCACAGAACACTCATCTTGCCTTGCTTGCTGATTTTGGTATTTAAAAAGGAATTTAAAAAAATCCTTTCTATACCATGCAAACTGTATCTGCAATAAGATGTTGTGCTAACACAAAGAGAGATGTATAAAACCATAGGCAGAATTTGTGTTTTCTGAAACAGTGCTAAGTGAGGCTGGGGGTAGGCTGGTATCACCGAGGAGTGGATTTGGCGGCAGCTGGAAAAGTCGTTGAGGGAAGTCAGAGGTGGCCGAAGGGCAGGTGCCCCACTAGAGGCAGCACCTGCGCAGACAGCCGGGCTCCAAAGCCTCTGCCCACCCCTCAAGCAAAGACGCTTCCGTATTTAGCCATGGGAAGCAGCCACACAGTCTTGGGTTTATTTCTATGCCCTTGTTTAGGATCACACCCAAATAATCAAACTTACACAATTTGATCTAAACAATCAAATTGGAAAGAAAAAACATGGGGTATCCAGACGCCAGGAAATAACAAATGGTCACCAGCTCCTGTGTATTTACCACAGCTACAGAGTGAATTTGAAGAAGGTGCTATAGGGAACTGCCATCAGGGAGCGAGATCGGCACTCTGATTTAGCCCTGAACCGCCTGTAGCACGCACAACGTGTCCTACCTGCCTGGCTGAGTCCTGCCCGCTCCCCACCGCTTTCCTCTCTCCTCACTCTCCTCTCCCAGGCAGGAGAGGGGAAACGCCTGCCGTTTGGGGTGCAGCTGCCAGCTTTTAGCAGCGCAATCCCCTGGCTGTACCCCATCCCCGCCTCACACCTGGGATTGATACATGATAGGGAATTTACTTTTCTTTGTGCCTTATTTTTGCAACATTCCAGCATGTAAGTAACTAGGTTTTTAAAAAATAAGTATGGGTAGTTTCACACTCTTGCCTCTCTAGTAAACCTCTAGCATAAATGCATTGCACTTAAAAGGTGGGTTTTTCAGCAGCACATTTGCAAGCTAGGACAGGCTCCTGTGGGCCTCACTGTGCACCTCAGGAATTCCAGAAAATATTAGTTTATTCCAAAAAAGGCTTTACAGTATTTACATGGCTGTCCTGCGTAACCATGTTTCTATTCAGCTCTCCATTCTTTCTTTGCAACAGAAGTGGATGTGTTGCATTCCCCAGAGAGTCTGCACCTGCCTGAAAAATGAGAGCCCCAGCACGTCTCCTGAGCCTTAGGCCCACACATCGCATCTGAGTACAGCAGGCTCCAAGCCGAGCCACTGCACGTCAGAGGGGGAATACTCAGAACGTGGGACCTTAGCTGCCTTCAGTTGCCAAAGCAGCATCTTTTAGTCATTTTCAGTCAGTCAGCCATGTTGCAAATCTGCTCCCTTCCCTCAGCTAGTTTTATATCATGGATACCAGTGGTGTGACTGGCCATCACACACTATGTGGTGAAAGCACATGTGGTTTGAGAGATTTCACTTCGAAGGACAGACATAAAAGTTACTTAGCCACTGAACTGCTTCGTTCACTCTCTTTTGTATAAACGCATGCAGATACACAGAAGCCCTACGCTGTATAAACCCATGGGTTTTGCAGATGAGGTTGCATTATAAAAACCTATGCAAAAAGGATAACTAGGTGGTATAGTTAGGTGCTGGCAAAACAGTAAATCAAAATACACTTAACTGCCACTTCATTCACACACAACACAATAATGCTGAGCGTTACATGATCACATGCTGTTTTCCCGATAACCTCAAGGCACACATGTAACTTCCCTGTGTGCAGCAACCCGTATATGGCAGAGCCCATAAATCAGCAGGACACATTACATGGGGTCACTGAACCAGCGGCTCTAAAGCTGCGTATCTATAAGGCCGCCTGAGGAGAAAACTTGGGTGTTGCCTTTCTGGATCAGAAATACAAACTACTGTTTGGATGAACCTGTGGTTGGGGGTGGAGAAAGTATTCTAGCTGTGACTTAGTCTAGATGGCACTAAGATAGTGCTGGCAGGCCGGGGGAAGGGGGGTGGGAGTACTGCTTGTGCTTCTGCTGATAATGCCCATGATAGCGTGGCTGCTGCTTGCACCAGTGGTGTGCCACTGGGGAGCACAGGGAGGTCTGGGAGTGAGTCAGGGATGGTGCTGCCCGCTCAGGGGAAGAAAACACATGTATGAGTCATGCATGATGTATAAGCGACCTGAGAAACTATTGTGCACATGCCCACTGCGCTAAGGACCAGAGACTATGGGGAAGCCCTTGCGCTATGGGTTCTGTAATCCTTACGGGGGTACTCCCTCGATACGGTAATTCTTACACAATAGGTGAAGCTAGAAAACTGTTAGAATAAACACAGAGTGGGAGTAGGACCACTGAACCTCAAGCAAGTCACTCAGCTTATGTGTGACTGGGGTGGCAGTCTGCCTCAAAAACGTCCAGCCAGAGCCAGAGCCAGGACTGCAAAGGGAGACTCTGGAAATCAGGGTCCTGGGGATGTGACCAGCATGGCAGGTGGCTGCATGAAGCCCGTACAATATCAACAGCCATGTAATTAGTGAGATAAGCGTTGCCAAACACCTCTTCCCTCAAAGTTAATTCAACCTGGCAATATGCAACATTTAGCAACCCAACACATGGCCACATATTTAGTATACGAATAGCTGAGATATACTATATTTTCATTGTGATGTTTCTCTGCCAGAAGGATTCCTCTGTTGTAAGGTTTCTGGGCTATGTCTCTGATCTCCATTATGCAGGGTAAACACTCCCTGGATAACACCCCTGGCCAGAGCCCATAAATACTATGGTTTCCAATACTGAATTATAAATAGCATGTGATAGCTTTTCTCTGCTCCAAGCTACTGCATTTTACCAGAAATCTGAACAAGAAAGGCCTGTCTGTATCACCCATTCGTAACAGTATTTGCTTTCCAGAAATTATCTCAGTAAAAATTCTCAGGTTCAAGCTGAAAGTAGCTTTTTTTGACTTTTTGTGACGCAGTAGAAACAGTACTACGCTGCTAACAAATGTCCAGGGTAAATACACGATGATTAATATCAAAGTTCAAGGCTAAATGGAGTAAATAAAATATTACAGCCAACTTCATAAGTTTCCCTGAAGGTACAATATCCAGACTGAAGTTTTTTTCAGTCTGAACAGAACCAAAACTCTCCCCCCCCCCCGCAAAAAAAAAAAAAAAAAAAAAAATCCAAACCTTGGATTGGAAGACGCAATGATTGGACATTTAGGTAACTAACCTCAACTTGTTCAAATTTATAATCACATTGGGAAAGGGGTGGGTTATCCTCAAGTTGTGTGCAATAAAAAGACACATTTGTTTAATTGTTTGTATCCTTCCCTACCACCACCAAAAAAAGAAAAGATACAGAGAAATGGTACGTGCTTGCATGTTTGGAAGGCATGAACCAAAATGGACTATCCCTGATACCTACAGCAAATCCCAAAGGTCAGAGTTTAAAACGGTGCCCAAGAACACGAATAATTTTTATGCAAGCCCTTACTGCTGTTTCTGTTATGAAACAAATTAAGTTTTAACTTAAAGAACTTCATTGAATCATTGTGAAAAATATGATGCAATTTGGTACTACTGCTAAACTAGGTCAACAGTGAGGGGATGTGGCATCGTGAACCATGCTTGCTTTCAGAGAGGCCAGCATTACTGCCTCTCACTTCAGCAAAAGGGAAAAAACAGAGCACAAAAGGAAGAAAATTACACTGAGCAGTAGTGAACATAGAAATACCACATGTATTCCATCCAAATTTAACCCTGGAAAGTATACGCAAGAGAGTGGGGAGCAATGGAAAAAGCAGAAAATTAGCGGACATGAAGGGTAACACTTACTGATTCGGGATCCCGCTGCTGTTCAAGGAAAGCTGAAAATTCCACCAGTCTGAGCTTGGTTGTGCCAATCGATCGACCCTGCCAAGCAGGGACTGAGGGAGCTGGAGCTGATGTAGGCTCAAATCCTAAAACAGAAGGAATTATTTTCATGAAGTTGTTGATAGTTTCTACATTTACATTTTCTAGATTAAATATAACTGGGAATCACTCATGTTGCCTTTGATCATTGATATTAGTTTTAGCAAATTATAAATTCAGAATGAGTTAAAATGGGAAAAACACAAAATAACATGTAGAAAAAAGGTCCCAACCCAGTAAGAAGGAATTTGGATGAGCTAAGAACAGTGCAAATAAAAGATCTACTTCTTTGCTTCCTTGTGGTCATAAGTCACTGCAGAATTTTTGTTTAAATTATATATTAGATTATAGAATTTTATAGAGACTTCACACAGACTTACAGCTGACCCTTTCTTGGAAACAGGCAGCAAGATACAGAGAAGATATTACTGCCTTGGGAGTCAAGAGAACGGGCTTCCATTTCTGGCTACTAATGTGCCACATGTTACAAGTAAATCACCTCTCTTTTTGCCTATTTCTTCTGCCACTCTCAATTCTTCTTTCATATTTAGAGTATAAGCTTTTCAAGGCAGGGACTGTCTCTTACTATGTATTTGCACATTGGGGCTTTGACTTCTTTTGGAGCTTTTAGGCATCATTGTATTACAGATAATAATAAATAATTACTGTAGAGAGCTGAATCATACCCTAAAGAGAAAAAAAAAGCTTTTAAATTGATAATAAAGAGGGAATGACATGATCTAGAGAGAGAAGGGATGTTAACCACCAACTCTAATTCACCTCAAGAGAAAGAATAAACACTATCTCTTGCTCCCCATTGTGGAAAATTAGATGAGAAGGAAACAAAATAGTAAAGGAAGAGGAGAAAGACAGCAACTGGAAGGCAGTGACAGATCTCAGGAGAGAAGCAGGCACAAGTAAGGTAGGGGTGAGGCATCAGGGGTTAGAAAAGCAAGATAATCCTGAGTTGGGTTGAGCCCAAGTGAGAGGTCAAAGGAATTGTGTATTTTTATCTCATAATGGGAGTTCAGTACATGACTCCAAACCTCAAATTTAGGCAATGAAGGTTTGAGGCTTGTATGGAACAGGGAATTACAACAGTCAAAACTTGCCTGCCTAAACATGAACAGGAATTCTAATGAAGTAAAAACACACAAATGGTTTTTGACTGTTTTAGAAATCCTAATAATCATATTTTGAAAGAAATTATGGAAGAAAAAGGTGAAGATGATCAAGATGTCTTGACTTCAAAGAACAACATTAGGAAGATCAAGAAAAAAGAAAAAATCAGGGACACAGAGACATAGCCTTTGCTTTAGCATAACATAGCAGGAAGTTATAAAAAAAACCAACAAAAATGGTTAAGAGCCAGAAAACAGCAGGTTAAACAATCAGAAGCATGGTGTAGTTTGGTGATGGAGATGTTAAGTTAGTTGCCATCTACAAAGAAATAATGATCTTCCCTGAAATTAGCAATGAAACAAAGTTGGGAAAAGGAGTAGGGAAGTAGCCAAGGAAAAGGCTTGATCAATTCAAGCAAGAGAAGTCAGAATAAACATTAGGTATCTATCAAAGTGGTACTAGGCACAGCAGGGACCTTCAAGAGGGGAGAGTTATCAACAACCAGATTCACAGAGATGTTTTATACTTAAGACTAAACATAAATGCTTTTGGAACAGTTTCAGCCACCATTTAAAATAAACTGAGGCTTATTCTCATTAGAGATGGAAGCAAGATTTAGCTATTAAAATACAAACATGCATCCTATTATTCATTTTATTTTTTACAAGCTGTTTTCCTATGATATGAAACGGTGACTGGAGATCACATATCACAATTCTTCACACATATATTAGTGTTTCCTACCTAAAACTAAAAAGGAACCCCAGTGATTTTCCCTCATATATAATCAGATACTTTTACACTGCTTTTTGGTAGGGACAAGTTTTGGGTTGGATACAGGAGACATTAGATACAGAGTAGTGGCTCTGTCCACCTCAGGAATTAAAACATCACATTCAGTACACAATTCAAGTCTTTTTAAAGGAGACCATAAACTGAAGAATTACCTGAAATGGGAGCTGTGACCGATGGCTGTATAGGATAGGCCTGCTGAACGAATGGCTTTACACTGGAATAAATAGTTATACAAAAATCATATACCACGCCACTCATAGCTTATTCCATTAGAGTCACATAGTATAAGAAAATACATAGTTAATGACCATTACCCACAAATATATTGCCTCCTTACACCCCGTATTTAAAAGACAGGCAATAAAGAGATAACAGAGAGAAGGGGGCATGAGAATTGCACTAAACATCTTTAAGCCCGGAGCTTGCCAGCGGTCAGCTACGTACGAGGAAACCATTGCGGGACATGCCTTGACCCGCTTTACACAAGATTGCTCTGACTCCCTATTAATCCAAACAACAGTGAACTGCAGGGCCACAAAGACTCCCACTGACCTAAAGGGAATAAGGTGGGGAGAATTTGAAAAATAAGGCAGGGAGATGTTGCTGGACCGGAGACCACTGCAGGGCTAAAAATGCCTGAAGGAAGGGCAAAGACTTCCTTCCCCACATGGTGCTGTGGGTATCGAGGTGCCGAGGACTGGTGACCCTCGGTGAACACAAAGAGGCCTCAAGTGGTCTTCCTCTGCCCTGCAGGAAAAAAGTTCCCTTTTCCTCTAGTATCACTCATATATTTAAACAGGGCTTGTCCTGGAAACTTATTCACAGGCAAAACCTAATCAGACGCTTCCCTTGCATTATCGCTCCATCTTACCATGGGAGAAAAAAGCGTGTTACCATTAGGTGTTCAGCATCAGATTTGAGGTCTGGGATCCCTTCTAACTTTTTGAACACGAGTTCACTTCGCTGTAAAGACTCTTTCTTTCCATACAGTTATCTTTTCCTTCTTTTTAGAAAGATTTGTAAATTTTTGCCTCAGGCAAAATTTATCCTCAGGCAGCAAACTCCACAAGCCAGCCCCACAGTGCATATAGAAGGACATTCTATTTTTCAGACTTACTCTTGCGAGGATCCAGGCTGCCCCGTTTGGATCATGCCCGGCCAAAACTGAAAGAGGAAAAACAAACAAACAGACCCACAATTGTTTTCTTTGTTGAAAGGTTTGGGATATTTCTGAACACGTATGATTCCTCTTGCAAACACAAATGAAAGCATTAATCCATTCACTCAGCCTTAGTTTTCTACTGACCATTTTTAGAAAACACAGGGATTTTGGGGGGGGACTCAGCTAACAACTTACCCCAGGTGCCCCAGGAAACGTAGGACGGGGAATTCCTGGCAGGCCCAACTTGTTGTGAATAGCAGTAGCTGAGACTATCTGAGCTGATGACATTGCTGCCATGTGCTGGAGTGCTTTGTCCTTTGCTGTCTGATCCTTTAACATGACAATTACATGGAGTCTTAAAACATTTGGCACAACAAATGATGTTAAATAATTGCAGCTACAAGCACATAACTAAAAACTTAAAAAGCCACACAGAAAATGCAAAAATAGCAAACCATGCAGGAAAAAAATACAGCACAGAGGCTAACACTCAAACTACCTCAAGGCAAAACCTCCTCTCAGACATGCGTGGCAGACCTGAACTCTCAGTCTGCTCTCCCAGCTCGCAGGAGGCTCTGGGAGGGCAAACTGCTGCCCACTTATTTACATGGGCAAATTCTGCTGATTTTATATCAGGCTCAACTGAAAATGGTCTGCTGCTAAGGCTCTGCCTGCAGGACAGGGATCACTGAGATTTGAGCTCTATCATTTTGATCTAAGAGAAGTTTGCCTTTAATATTACACTTTAAAATGAGAACACAGAACTGCAACTGACTTGTGAACAATGACAGATTTTTCTTCATGCTTACAAGTTTAGAAACATTTCAAATTCTGTTTCACAACAAGTACTTTATAAGTTGGATCACAAAAACATAAATGACATTTTAAACTTCCAGTTGTGGTATTTTACTAATTTTTAGTGTTCCCAAAGAACACAATTAGCCATAAAATCTCTGCTGTTTTCAAGTATATAGAAACAAGTTTAAGAAAAGACGGTTTATGACTGATTACTTGTATTAACGCAGCACTTGAAGTCCTAGTCACTGCCAATTGTGTATGATCACAGAATAGAAAAAGAAAGTCTCTAATGCAACAGAATTAACTACGTGGATATTTTAGGTCAGATAAAATAAGTAAATAGTAGACTGTTACTATTTGGTCAAGAAGGGTTCCTCATCTCCAGTACTGTATGAGTAAGTGCTAATATTTAGGTACATGACTTAGAAGGAAGGAACACAAGCAATATTAGGCAAGGATTTTTTTTGTTTTTCTGGTTTTACTTTACAAGCAAAGTAGCAAGCATGCTGGCAAGAGATGCATGCTCTTATATATGGTATATGACTCTGCACATATGCTCCCCCTAAAGCTTGTATGTAGTAGTACTATAGGTGAGCAGTTTCTTCCTTTGAATAGCTCCTTTAGAAACAGCACAGGCTGAAAGTACAGAAAAAGCTAGCCAAAAATTCTGCCAAGCACAGCTAAGGTACATAATACTTGGTTTAGTTAAAATACTTACCATGCTTGTTACCTGGATACAACAACAAACAGTTTATTAAAATGCTTGTGTAGAATAGCAGATTTTTAGCAAAATATGAACAGAATAATAAGAAACAAAGGAAGAGCAGTTTGCTCAACATTAAATATCAGGTTTAAACAAATGCCTCATTTTCACCTAGGGACTGATTCATTAAAAGAAAGAAAAAAAAAAGAAAAAGAAAACCAAAACACTGGGGAAAACAACCCCCATCTCCATGTGTGAAAGCTGCAGATATCAAATGAAGAGGATTGTTGCTGAACTTGTTTCCCCAAGCTTTAAAAGGAGCCTCTGCAGGCTTTGCTGGGAGCTGCAGCCGGGCATCCGCTCACTCAGGAGAGCAGCGGGTGGAGCAGGGGAGCAGCTGTTCCCAGCAGTGTCCCCCCTCCGCACCTTGCAGGATTCAAGGCAGAAATTCAGTCAGGTGCAGCGCTTCTAGTAGCAGCAGTAACATCTGCGGACTCATCTGCGCTTCCTCCTGTACAGCCCCCAGGGAAGGGGCCGCGCGCAACACGGCTCCTACAAAAGTCACGCTGCCAGGGAGAAAAGGGAGGTGGGGAGCAGTGCAGGACCGTGCTTTCTGCCCTTTCCAAAGCAAGGGACTACCTAAGTTCACCTGACAATACATCTGCACGGCAGCTTCTACCCTACCACTGCGCCATGGACAGAAGGGGGGGAACATGCTGTCCACTAGCATTTGGGTGAACAAAACTTGGTTGTTTTATCAAGTTGTAGCTTTCCCTTATAACTATGAACATTTTAATTGATAAGAGCTGGAAGTCAGCTCATGACTCTTCCTGCTGCTGGCACTGACACCTACAGGCTGACAAGGCAGGAAGGGGTGCTAGGAGGGGTCAAGGATGGGATGTTTTACTGGCTGCTTTCTGATGCCTGCAGCTGGCAGGGCTAAAATGTGCTACAGTGGGTGAAAACAAGTTGCTGTCTCCTGAGATCCATGCAGCTCTCCAGAAAGCCAACTTCTCCATCCTCCTGCACAGTAAAAAGGACTTGCTTGAGGAATCTCCTTATTTTCATGCGTTTTCATGATGAAGGTATCGTGAAAACGCATGAAAATAAGGAGATTCCTCAAGCAGTACCTGTGGTCTCTTTGGCTTTGGCACGCACTATGAAGATAGTGGCTCCACCAGGCCTTTCTGTCCCCTTTTCCTTATTTTTTGTTAGGCTAGCTGGCTTGGAAATGCCAAACCATACAAGTCTTGCACCCAGTCAGCTAAATCATAACAAAAACAAACATACAGGGGATCAGTATCCTGTGTGTGAAATGTGTGATTTGAGAGATGCCCTGTACATGTGCCTCTGGGTCCTAGTAACCTCCCCAGCTAATCTGCTTTTGGGATTACCTTGTTATTCTGCAGAACATTTTGCCGCATCACAGCCTCATCTCCAGCACCGCCTCGTCACTACAGCCAGCCAGCTGTGTCAGTGGCAGCACACAAAAACGCAGCTAATTCTTGTGCTCTCCTCAAGTTCCCAAACCCATACTGTTCTGCTGCTATAATGGGCTTATTATTTGGTGGATCTAAACTACAGAAGAATTTAAAAGTAAAGGCTTTGCTAGTGACATAAAAGTCCGTTTCTGGGAGCTGCTTGAGCCCAGGGCAAATTATATACCTACGATGTGGTTCATCTCGCCTCGCTTCAGCCATGTAAGTGGCTCCAGTCTAAGGCAGATGTCTAACCTCACACTATTGTCAGTGAAGAAGCACCTCCAGGAGACAATTTACCTCTTCCTAAATAGACATCTAAAGCAACTGGAAGGCATTACTTTCTGGAGGTTGCTATCTCTGCCCAAAGATTAGAATAGGAGCCTAGACACCCAACTTCTACCTGGCAACAGTTATGCCACGTAAATCCCACCCTGACAGATGAACTGAATAGAAATTTGTAAAGACTTACACTTCCTTCAAGACTTACGCTTCCTGTTTGTTCACAGGAGCAGGAACTTTGAAACTGTCTTGGAGGGTCTGCTGCCCTCCATTAGCAATAAGCCTGACACTGCTTAATTTCAGGAGCAGCAACAGGGATTGTTGGCAGGAGGTAACACCTGCCGTTTCATGAGACAAGAAGGGATGCCCCTTGCCTCTTGCCATTTGGTGCCTTTCGCCCCAGAACGTCCTGCGTTTTGTGGTGGCCATTCATTTCATCCTCTTGGACATTTTCAGGAGGATGGAGAGACAGCAAAAATGCATAGGATGACAGCTCAGAAATGCAGCCCTTGTGATACGGCTACAGTCTTGAGGAATTTCAAGGACTCCTATAAAGTTTCCCAGTAAGTCGCAAATCTGCCAGCTCCATTGCATGTTAGCAGGCTCTGGCTAACACACATCAAGGGGAAGTTCCACCTTTTGTAGGCTTAGGAACCTCTGCATAGTCAGAAGAATAGTCCCCCCCCCCAAAGTTACTGTAATTTCACATTCAAACACAAAAGAAATCAAATTCAAAATCAAATACAAACATATAAGAGGTCCTGACGTCCATTGGTACAAAGTGTTTTAGCTCCAAGAAAGTTTTGGAGAGCTGCAAGGTGGTGGCCTGTACTTCTATAATCAGGCAGACATGCCAGTCTTCAAAAAGAAATGGGAAAACCACACTTAAAAGTTGTTTATTTAAATTGAAATATGACCTTGTCTGTCACTTAAAAAAACAAATATATGTACTTTTTAAAGCTCGAATGGAGAGTGCATGTAACCAGGAGGGAATGAGGCTTTCCACCTATCACTGCAATGCAGCCACTTCTGGGATGAAACTTAGTAACTGATTAATAACACACAATGGTATTACATCACAGTTTAGTCAGCAAGAGAAGTAATATATCCAATTAAAACGGCAGGGGTAATTTAAACAGGCAGATTATAGTAATTACCCAGGTTGGAATTTGGCCAGGACAAATGGGTTAACACCCCTACTCTGAATGGGAATGTTGTGGGATTTTTAACAACTGCAAATAGTTAAGACTTTGATTTCCTATCTTGTCCAAGACGTAAAGGGTTTGATTTTGCACTCACTCATGCTGCTGTGTAAATCTGGAATAAATCCTTTCAGCTCAATGAGGTTTATACTGATGTAAGTAAAATAAAAATTTGGCCCAGAATATGCAGTGCTGCAGCGCACCACGCTGAGGTCCGGCAGAGGCCTGGGGGAACAGTATCTCCTACCGAATCATTAACTCCTGACGGAGCTTTAGGTATTTCTTGGATATGTCCCATCTGGCACTGACCTGGCTTGACCCTACTTAATTTATGAGCTCTGACAGGATTGCTGCCGCCCAGGAATGACACTGTAGTAAGTAACAGACTTCACTTTTAAACTGCTGTCTTCCTCTCTCCTTATAAAAGTCTTCTATGCTTTGCTACATAATTAGTAGTATTGCTGAGCCGGATTAAGAGTGCTATCAGTGGAAATGTGGACTAGTTCTACTGACTCTCTAAAATGTCATCATTGTAATGGAGATCGGGATCTGTTCCATGTTTTAGCTGACTATCTCTGACTGCAGTTGCAAACATTTGGTTTTCATAAGGGGTAAGCTCTAAGACTCTAATGCAAGGATGTAACTTTTAATGAATCAGGCCCTTGAGTTCTACTTTTCACCCGTTAGTTTTGGGATACAAAATACACAGTTAAATTAGATAAGAAAAATTCCCCAGTATCATCCAATTATAAATCACAGTATCCATAAAAGCCCCATGTGAAACAAGACTTCTACATCACAAGCACAAGAGGATTTGTGCTTGACTTTCTTTTAATCCAACATAAACAGTAGAATAATTCAATGAATCAGTTCAAACTAGTTCTACAGCAAAAAAATAAAAACTGTTATCCTAAAATGGTAAATGAGGCTTTGAATACCATGTTATCTATGACTTTGGAAAAAAAAATCTAAGACAGTATGAAAGATTAAGTACAACAGAATACAATATTAATTCAAGAAACCCCAAAACCTGTACCAATATTTCAAATATGAAACTTTCTGGTAAGGAATAAAATATGACATAAGAGAGGAAACAACAATTTGCTCACAAAATTACAGTAACGCTAACATAAAATAGTTTCCCAATAAGCAATTTTGCAGATGTTATTTCTGCTCAGATCTTGTATTGATTCAAATAACCTTTGCAATAATTAGCTGTAGCTCAAAAAAGATAAACAAATCATGAAAATATACAATTGTTCTGGACAAAAGATAGAGAGCACTTCAGTGTTTCTAGCCCTGATCTCCAATTTGCTTATTATTAGAGAAGACAGGAGTAAATACAAAAGCTGGCTATTTCAGCCAGGCAATAGCTAATGCCAAGAAGAGAATGCGCATTCAAAGCTGTCCCAACTTGCTGCCTAATGAGTAGCAATTAATCCATCTTATTGTATTTCAAAATGCTGAAGACTCCATTCACATCAAAGGGAATTTTTCAAGGCTTTTATCATTGTTCATTTAAAAAGTATAGAGCTATCTTTAGCATTCTATAATTGACAACAATATTTTCTTTTTATCCCTCAATGCAGAATGTAGAATAATGGATTTTAAAACATGTAATACATGAACCGTAGGCATTTTAATGTTTCTTTTTGTGTCTGTCTAATTAATCTTGCACTATGAAAAAATATCTAAAATGAAAGTCTAAGATAGACGTATATGCTGCTGTGAAGACCTTTACTCTCTATTTAGGCACAACTTCCAATGCACCTTTTTTCCTGAATAAACAGAGGTAATTTTGGCTCCCTGTCAGTGCAAAGGTGGGAAATGCTGCAACCTGACGCTATGGACTGGTACATTTGAGGTGGAAAAACAACATCAGAAAGTAAAAATTCTGCTTTTCCTCCTCCAGTCTCTGAGTGAGAGGAAATGTCACAAAGAGGAACTGCCTCTCAGATCCATCTCTAAGGACTCCTTTATTCCAACCTCTCTTAGCTCTTTCATGAGATGAAATTTCTCCAACCTCAGAAAGATTTTAATAATCTCAGACAAGTAAGACAAAATCTCTAAAAACTGTTTTCCCGTAGTAAAAGAAATTAAAATGTTTAACATCCCTGGAAGGGCTGATGGGACATTCTGTATTGGTGGTCCTGAAATGTAGCAATAGCACAGGTAAAAATTCTCCTTCTTGCAGGCTAAGGATTCATCAATCCAAGTGACTGTTGGTATCTGTTATTGAAGAAAAGGAACTCTGCTGTACCAAAAAGACTTTACAGAAAGCAGGTAAGAATTCAGTCTATTAGGTAAGCTTCAGTAATACTGTATCCAGTGCCTTGGGTAAGGATAGCTCTGAAACCTGTCCATCCATTTGGATTTCTGCAGAAGATAAGCAAGAGAATGAATGCCTCAGATTCCTCAGCAGGTATGCCAAGTACTCTCCTTGTCATGAGCACGGTTCAGACAGAGGCTAGGCAGGAAGATCTCTGGGTTTGAAATAAACCCACAAGGTGTCTCAGGAACAAAAGTTATTTGTTATACCCTGCGTCAAGGTAAAGAGACCAGGAACGGAGGTCAATGGGACAGATCAGCCACATCCTGAAAGATCAATAAAAAATGATAATACAGAGACCACTACTAGCAGTGGACTGGATGTCAGCGGGGGGAGGAGTGCCTCCACGCCAAACCCCGCAAGCCTCAGGTCCCTGCCAGCCACCAGTTCAGCTACAGCAGCACTGCAACACAGCGAACGACCAGCTTCTCTGTAATAACCTACCACACATACATGCAGGAGGTGTGCTGAGGGAATACTTTTGTGGCAAGAGGAAGAAACACAGGAGATGAAGACTGCCTCAGGCCAGATCTGACTGAACTCATAATTATGGACTGGCAAGAAGGATCTTTGGATTTCTTCCATAGTGTGCTTTCACCTCACACTGTAGTTAGGAAACTTGACATTGGAGGCATGTATTATTTTAAGTAGTAATTGGTCTCCTGAATGCCACCAATCACATGTTTTACAAAGTAATTGCAAGTACTAGCTCATTGTTAAAGCTGCAGGATTGGCCAAGAGTAAGAAGTAGTGCTGCGTAATGCAAGTACTAATGCAGCGAGCTAGCAATCCTTTGTTACTTCAAATACTCACAGTCAGTTTCCACCTGTTCCCTAATGCTAATCTGAAGAAACGAAGCTTGAAGTGATTATCCCTTCACAGCAAAATGCAGGCACCACCTGCTCAAGAAGAAGAAATAGAGTGCATAATCTTCCTGAAGAGATCAATGGGACTTTCCAGATTGCTGCTAAAGCGGTCCTCGCTGAAACAATGGGCGTTCCTGGATGACAAAATATATTCAGCTTGTCTTCATTTCAAATCAGTGATGTTTTTCTCAAGCAGTTTTCAAAGTATACTGGGAAATACAGATGTTTCAATACAGGAATAAGAAGAAAAGTACTGGCAATGCCGCTAACAAATTGTCTGGGGGAGTGAGATTCCTTCTCAGGTTCAAAACAAGCAGTTCCTCCCACTTGCAAGTGAGTAATTACAGCACCATGGTCAGTCAGATAAAGTAAAAGCTCCCTTCCTTATAGAGTTAGCATCCTTATGGCAACTTCTTTCATCAAAATTTCATCTCTTCCATTTGGGGAGAAAAAAGTCTGGGAGAGCAGCACCTGCTCTGGAAGGGATCTGTGCAAACAGCACACAAGTCAAGCTGTAGGATCTCATTCATTAAGACCAAGTATGACAAGAAGCCAACGAGTGATGGGGAGAGCCTTCTTGGCTCCCCTGCAAATTTTCAGGCCCTCCTGAGGCCCAGGGCCCTGCAGAAGGGGTGGGATTGTGTCACTGGGTCCCGAACAAAATTGAGGGCACACTTAATGACACCCCAGGGGCTGGGCAGATGCAGGGCTTGCCCATCAGCATCACTCAAGGTGGGGCTGGCTGGGGAACGGCTGGGCAACTTTTGCCGCTTGCAATCCCTGCAGAGAAGTGGGAGAGCAAGAGGGATTGTGCCACCTCGATCCCAGGGCTCGTGGCAAATTCAGAGGCTGGTAAACTTCCCTTTTTACAGAAGGGTTCTCCATCCTTGCGCTGAAGCAAATGTCTTCTGCAGAACAGCAGGGACACGCAGGCATGAGATTCTTCGCAAATCAGTAAATTCTCAGCACCACAACTGTGGCTGAATTTTCAGGCCTCCTCTGCTTTTTATGTAGCTCTGGTGGAGCTGCAACGTGCTGATGGATGTGAAGGGGCAACAAGTTCAGAAACCCTTACAAAATATTTTGCTGCCCTAATAGATTTCTCCTTCTTCAGGTAACTCCTTAAAATCAGAAAACCCTCTGGATCTCTATTTACTGCAAATATTACCTAGGCTAGAGGACTTAAATATTACTAGGGTTGAGCTAGCTTCTTCTTCTTTGGAAAGCTTCAATAAAAATCAGACAACAGGTGCAGTAATAAAGAATATTTTTTGTTTTAAAAAGTGTCTTCTTAGTTTTAAGTTATTTAGGGTATTCAGAAAGGGAAATGTTTTAGAATATTAAAGCCAATACTTTTGTTAGGCTCCTCAGTCTGTATTTTGGCATCTAAATATGTTTCCTGATTTTTGTGGCCCTGAGCACTCACCATTCCTATAAAATCCCTGAGATCTGCTGGTGTTGAGCACTTCTGAAAGTAAGGCCATCTATTTACATATTTAATTTTAGGCATCAAGGATTGACAATTTAAGCTTAAAATGCTACATATCTCTGTATTATTGCACCCTCGGTTAAAAAGCAGTATGTTTAAGTTGTCTTAGTTGTTCTTTATGAACCCCAACTGCTCAGCCAGTGCAGCTAAAAAGCCAGCCACCAACAGCCATACAAGCTTGCCAGCATGCTGCCCACTGCGGACTAAAAACCAAATGCTTCTGTCAAGAAAGCCTGTTATAAAGCCAGTCTGTTATTTATATGTTGCAGTTCCAGGATTGTGGTAAGCATCCACAGAGCTCACCACTTAGTATTGTGAAATTACTTTCTGAAACATTTTGCTTTTCAGCTAGAACAAAAACGTGATTTATTCTCATCTGAGAAAAAAAAAATCAACAAAAAGAAAAAAAGGAGGGAAGTAAAAGATTTACAAGTTCCTTTGCTTTTTCTTTAAAAGAAAATCAGCAACAAAACGGTAAAGCTCCCTCTTCCACTTTTTGAGTAATGTAAAAGCAAAACAAAAAGAGTCCCAAGATCTCCACTGGAAAATGTGAAAAAGCAAGCAAACCAAGAAACCCCTATAAATGTTTCCAAGAGTTTCTTTTTAGCCTTAGAATATATTTTATGGAAACCAGGGAAAATGGGGACCTATACAATTCATCAAGTCAGATTAAGCAAACATACTTAATATTCCCTGGACAGGATTCTGACTGAGGCTCTCCAAAGATTAAATGTCAATATTTTACTTTAAAAAATAAATTTTCAGGGAATCTTGAAAATAGTATTTCACTTAAGGTGATATTAGATTGTACTCTAGAAACACCTTATAGTTAGAGCAATCTTGATAAACTGTGCTGTCTGGCACTTAGAATAAACAATCTATTTTAAGTATTTTTGATAGCATTTCAAAAGCACAGACAAAAAAACATTTTGGAACAGAAAAGAACTACCTCAATTACCCCTCTGGAAAAAGAAAAAGTGCCTATACAACTGCACAAAGCCCCTGTGTATTTAAATGCACTAACAGTCTAGCACTCAACTGTTAAAAAACCCTACTGGGTTAAAAAAATCAGGTTTAGGTGCTGAGTTGTTACAAAGAGTAGTTCACGTTGCATTTGGACAGTGTTAAAATAATCTTTTTAAGGTGGATGCTAGTGCAGAAATCAGAGATTAAACACAAAGAAATGTAAACAGCTACCACATGCAAGAAAACTAGGTTACAAGAATCACAGCACCAGGCATTCACCGATCACCATGGAAAACAGGAAGTGAAATGCATAGCAACCACAAGCCCAAAAGCAGAAAAGCGCATACCTTCAGCTTGGAATGAAAATCACGAGATTTCCTTCTGGCAAGAACCTGAATGTGACTAGACACCTGCAGGGTAGGGGAAGGGAGGAAACAAAGGAAAAGCCTGTAACCATGGAGATGAAAAGCCCCCTACAACTGGGCAAGCCAAACGTACCTTAATGGCGGCTTGAATTTCCCGAACTTTCTTTCTTGCTAAGACCTGTATGTGACTAGACACCTACATTGTTCAGATTTATAAAAAAAACAAACAAAAGAAAAACAAAAAGCAAATCAAATTTAAAATATCTATTTTTTAAAAAATAACTTTTTTTCTGAAGGGGGTAAGTTATTTGCATCTTCAGTAAGCTCTGCTGTTAAAGATACCACATTCCCAGCCAGATACCAAGCTCTTAGCCCCAAGGCTTAACAATACAGGTCATCACTGCAGTGACTTACTAAGGGGAAAAAAAGTTTCACCCACTAAATTACGCATTCGGCTACAAGAGAGAAGACCCTGTTGACAAGTGGGCGCAGACTGCACGCTTCCTGTCACAGCCCCATCCACAGCCAAGCGCCGCTCCCGCACATGGGGCTCCGACGGGATTACTTGCCTGAGCGAGGGCAACACAGAGCTGCCCAGGGCTGCAGGGCATGCCGGGCCAGACCCTGATCATTTCTGCCACTTGACACTTCGCTCAACTCAGCATCACGAAATTTTATCCTTTATTTGTTGTGTTCTACAGCTCCAACAAGGAGCCTCAGGCTGTGTTTTGACCTCACCAAAATGCTCTAAACTCTGGAATGAACGATAAAATACTGGCACAATATAGGTCTCAGAAGAGGAACCTATGCTGGCTTTCTCTGTAATCTGAGTATCAAATTTGCCCATAAAACACTCATGTAGGTGGGGACCAGTACCTTGATGTCAACATGGGCAATGTCCAGGTTTGGCCCGTTATCATTACATATTACATTTCAGTACAAAATCTGTGTAAACCCAGCCCTGCACTGGACCAATATTATTAATCAAAATTGTTGCCTGTGCAGTGAAGGATCTGGGCCCGAGTCACTTCTTGTTTACTCCAGCATGTACCGAAATTCACAATATGGATGATGAGGCTTTAAATTGTGCAGTTCAGCATAGCACAGTACTGCGCAGCATCCTGCAGACCTTGACGTGAATGTTTAAAAACCACAGCGATAAAAACTGCTAAGGAGAGATCTCTCTTATTCTTACTTGACCTAGGGCATACTGTACCAGGTGCTGCACATATTCAAGTTAGTTACAATTCCTGTCTGGGAAATAAGACAAGCAAAAGAAAAGAGGAACCAAAGCTTTATTTCCTCCCTTTTTAAAGCCTATTCCATGACAGTAGTATCAAAACACCCTGTATTTTTAGTGGGAAGCATATAGTGATACATAAATGAACACAGTCTCTGAAGGCCATCTTCAGAGAATTCTTCGTGAAGCAGCTCAGGAACTAGCTTGCAGTAATTCAGAGTTATACTATTGCTTACTAAGCAGTTTTATAGTCAAACATGTAGACCAAGTTTTGACACGCTTTCAGTGGGATATTAGTGGTGTTAAAGGTTACACAAGGAGCACAATTGTAATGTTTAATTGCTCAGCAGAATTTCTAAAGTAATAAGAATCAAACTTTTCTAAACACTCAGTCAAAAGTGATTTACGAAACGTTATAGATGGATGCACAAGTACAGAGCCAGAACATCACCACATGTAAGTCATCACAGCCCTCTTGGTTTCACTGCATCTCTGCCAGTATACGCTGGCCAAGGATCTAGCCCGTACAGTCGGCATTTTGACTCCTGATGCAGTTTTAAGATCACCAGTGTAACCCCAAACCAACGGAGCTCATATAAGCATAAAAGGGCAGAACTTGGATCTTCTTTAGTTTTAGATTTCTTTGCCAATTGTTTGTTCCTTCTCTATATGCTGCAGTTTCTCTCCCTTCTCATGGCTTTTTTTTCATCCCTTGTACATAGGTTTTCTTCCTAATAGACAAAGGACATCACCCAGGGCAAAATATCACCCAATTCGAAGTGCTTTAAACATGAGCACTGGCAGCAGGCCACCTGTTTATGCTGACTCAGCACCACCTTCCTCCATGTTACCAAACATGTGTCACATGCAAGCCTTTGCCTTCCCTTCATCCCACGTGGAGATGGGGAGAACTGGGATTGAGCATGTAACGTTAGAGAAAGCAAGGGGGCTCTGTGCTTCACAAAGCAACTCGGAACAGCGCAACAGTTTAGTAACCACAACATAAACTACACCAAGACAGAGTGTGTCTTCTGTGGGACTGCTGATCACTGTGGATATTATAAATTAAGGGATTTAGTCATACGAGAGAAGTTAATGGTTATGCGATAATCATCTGAGAAAGACTTAAGACTAGTTAGAGGTTTATTCTGCCTCTTTGATGAATGAAATCTTACCATGGTCACAGACTAGGAGCCTGAAGGCTCTTATGGGGATTTTTTATTATTGTTATTTCATCCTGTAGCAAGTACTACCCATGAGCTGACAGCATGATTACAATCAGTCCTGCTAGATACTTGTTACTTATTTACCTCTCATATTCAAGGATCATAACCTTTATTATATAGGTAAATTGGCTGGACATGTAGAAGTTTCATTATTCACCACCTCAAAATTATCATTACATTATAGAGTTGTCCTTCTAGAAAGATAAGGCACAATGCTTTATTTTCTGCTTTGACTTCTGAAACATCTTTTTTTTTTTTTTTTCCAAATAAGGGGGATGATAGCTTCATGTACACGTAGGTTAATAAAAAATGCATCTCAAACTGTCACTGAAATGATGCACAACACAAAAATCAGTTTTAAATATTTTCTAAAAAGCACATATTTAATCATAACAGTGAAGTCAATACATCATCTCATCAGAGCTGAAGCACAGACAGCCACTGCAGCCAAAAATGCCATGTTTTGTCATTCACTGACATGCATACTTCCCCATTGGGTTATTTTACCTGCTTCCTGGTCCGTGTCTTCCCTGTTCTAAGTTTGATGTATCTCGCTATCAATTCATTCCTACCTGAAACAAAGAAAAATTCATGATAAGGGGCGAGCAGCACCACATCCATAAGTACCATCAAAATATGACATTTAAAAATATGAGCTCTGTGCATATGAGACATTCTTTTTACACATACTCCACTTTACAAACTATTCATCAATATTTCTCATTATTCATCAATATTGCTCTTTCCTCTCCTTAACAGACATTGTATCTGCCACATAAACTGTGCACAGATGACTAAAGTATTCTCCAATTTAAATCCAGCAGCTGTGTTTGCTGGAGGAGGGGAGAACAGCAGCAAGGCAGGTCCCAAGCCAGCGGTTGTGGCCAAGGTCCTAAACGGCTGGAAGGAGGGTTCCCCGCGGCTGGAGGGAGGGCGACACTAGGTCTGGGTTTCTCCGCTTTTGCTTCTGACTCCACCAGACCAACATTTTCAATCCAGGTCCACATGGAGAGCCATTGGAAGGGTGGCTCATCTTGGGAAGATGGGGTGCTGTCCAAGCTGAACCTCCAACTGCCCAGAGGTTAACAGCTGCATGTCAGCTTTGCTCAGAGTTTGAATTTTACAAGGAGGACCACAAAATCTCTCCTCTTTACCAGGAAGCTCTCTGTCTTCCACAGCTTACTAATCACATCCTTAACTTCAGCACAAGAGTGGTTGCACTGCGATGCCTGAGCTCTCTGCTGCAGTGGGACTGATAAACACGGCGGTTTGTTATTTACTCTATTTCTCTTGGAAATGTGCAGTATTTTCAAGTTTCCAAAATGGCTATTTGACTCTTCTTCAGTCACACATTATGCTACTTAATACACACTAACATTTTCTCTCCAAATAATTTCCTTCCTAAATTTTGCTGATGTGGGAGATAAACAGGGCACCACATAAAACTGTTATTTTCACTGTATAGTATGTTTCTTCTCCATGAGTTGTAATAACTTAAATATACTTGTTCAACAAGTCTTAAGTTATGGACTTATTTGCATTCAGCACAAGGGAGAAGCAACCCATGTGTAAAAAATGAGAAAAATGATTCAGTAGCAGGGGAGGGGAGGTTAAGAAAATATCTTGTCACCCACCAAGTTATTTTAAAGTGGATGAGGGCATAGCTGGGGAGTGCAGAAAGCTATTACATCAGCCAGGGGCTCAAACTCCATCAGTTTGATGTTGTGGGGGAGAGACAGGGAAGTTTTAAAGGAGCATGCCTATTTTCTTGAGTGGAACATTGAACACAATTAGTTAAACTAGACTTTCAGTTTCCTTTTTCCTTCTGTCTTCCTCTCTGAACCTTATTTTACACCCTTAGCATAAAATGTCTCACTGCCAGCAGCAGAGTGCTCCTTTCTCTTGGATAGTTTGTTTGCTAAATGAGTACTAGAATATGAAATACCAATGTTCTTTGGAGTAGAGCTACAGTTTCTCTGATTCCCTTTTTGTTTTGGTCTGGACCTTATGCCAGGCTTCTCTGGAACAGGCAACTGTAATCATGATGTGAGGTTTATAACTATTGAACAGGTCTCTTCAGGGCAAACTTCAAGAGGTAAATTTTGTATGAACAAACAGTTTCACAAACAACCAACATTTCTGCACATAAATGAGGGGTTTCCACATGCAAAGGGAGCAGCTAGTTACCTAATTTCATGCAAAGACCTTGTCATTAGGCCAGAAAGCAGTTTTGCAGTGTGCTGTTCCAAGAAGGTACTTGCAGTTTTCAGTGACCTACAAGTGCCTTCGTATTCATGGAGTGAAACTATTGCGATGTTCAGTTTCCGTATCTCTGTATTCTTAAATTTTCTTTATCATCATCCAAACAGTTCACTTTAAATAGAAAAAGTAGAAGAAAACTGGAGAGACTTTAAACATCGCTTCACCCATAACAACAAATCTTTCCAAAAGCAGGAACAGCCGCACTTCTAGGACCAACAACTCAGTACAGACAACTTGTATTATATAATAGCTACATTGCCTTTACTTAAATATTCAAGGATGAGACTGGTTTGGACTGATTCTGAGTGCTAATGTCCAATATGGAGAAGGAACTTTCCTTTCTGTGGCTGTCCTCCTATATCCTCATGCAATCATGGCAGCTACCTCACAGTGACAGGACTGCAAATTCACTTGCAGGTGCTAGGTGGGGCCAAAAATGGAGCTGCTACAACACCACACTACTCTTCATTAGCATTAAATGGAACATTTCTACAATGGAAAAATATCATACAATTTGGGGGAAAACACTGAGGGAGAGGCCACAGCAATGAGAAGAAAGAGGGAAAAGGCATACAACAGCAGCACGTCATATTAAAGGTGCTTTGGGTTTTCCAAAACCATTTGGCAGCGGCTTGTAGGGCTTGTATTTTATGCCTCTGCACTGTCTCTTTAGTGAGTATGAGGCTTGCAGAGAGTAAGGAGGTGCTTAAAAATAAAAAGAAAATCAGGAGGACACATTTCATTGCCTGCAGGCAGGGAGCCTTAATGTCGTGGCAATCAGGAATGCAAACACAGGAGCACGCTGGGATCCAGTAGGTTTCAGAGCTCACCATATAGACAGACCAGGGCTGAAACTGTGCTCATACGCTCACTGTATGGTAGGTGATATGAACATCTTCATTTTTTTAAATGCACATTGTGCTCGAATTAGAGAATGACCCTCCGTAGGAAGAACCTTCTTTACAGCTCTTTAAGTAGATGCAGAAATTAAAAAAACAGAACAGTCTCTGGTGTAAAAAAGGTTGTCAGGTTGTCCTTATCAGCAGCTGGTGACTCTGCAAGGTCAATGAATCCATATGGTGATGTAAAGAACACCTTGGCGTCTCTTGTGCCTTGGTCTGCACTGAAGATGTTTCTGATATATGGTCACAGCACAGGCCACTCCTGCCAGCCCATGCCCATTAAGGCAGTCCTCTGAGATCACAGCTGTAGCTGAGCAAGGAAGAGTTACATCTGTTCACAGTTTCACAGTTTTCTTCCCAGTCAAGAGAGCTAGAAAACTATTTTTAAAGGAAAGCTCAGATTCCCATGTAGCCACTTGACAGGAAAAGCAGCTTTATAAAAAACACCAAGCAACGAATGTCTAGTTTGTATTATTCAAAATACCAGCCAAGTGCTGTCGCCAGTTTAGTCCCAGTCCATACGTGAAGTGCTTTGGCGTGAATTAAGAGGGGATTTCTCCAGCCGCCATCTAGCCCGGCAGGGGTATGACTAACTAGATGGTGGTTCTGCAAAGTGCTCACTTTCACTTCAGGTGAAGTCCGGCTTGAGAAGAGTCACCACGGTGGGATAATTGAAGCTCACCGACAGGAAGGTGGAGCTCTATAAGGAACTATGCAGAGACCAAGGCAACAGCCTTACTTTTTCCTAACCACCATGTTTTCAACACAGTAAAGAAATATGCACCAGGTTTAACCAGAGCAAGTGATATGAGGCTCAGTAAATAGCCTCTGCCTATCCAGAATGATCTGAAAAGCCTTAATGTCTTTCTTAGACTACCAAAACGCCATAAACACAAACATAAGTATCGCCTAACGTGAACAAAATAGACCTCCCCAAGGTAATGTTTACAGACTTTATGATGCTCTTCTTTACCAGCTCTGACAGATACTAACAAAAAACAACGCATCTCCAGATGACCAAGACAAAGAGAGAATTTTAAAGAAAGGAAGGCAGAATAATCCTAAAAAGACACTGTCCTCTTTTTGGGAATGAGAAGAACTTGAAACAAAAGGAAGCTCAAGGAACCTCTTACACTGCCCTTTAGAAATCTTAGGGTGAATAATGGCCATCAATGAACATATCTGTTTTCCTCTAAGAACAGCTCAGCCGTGGAAATATTTTCCACATACATGCCCTCACTCTTTTTCCCTGTCATATATACCTGGGAAATTGCCTGGCAGAAAAGAAGAGGTCAGGTTTATGAACTGTACATGTTCACCTCCTTCTTCTTGTCATCTGCTGTGACAGTCCCCGACTTTGAATGTTTTAGTTCAGGTATCAAAGAGAGAGTTTTGGGGAAGTGCCCAGTCAGATAAAACATCTTCGCAGCACAGGAATCCTTCTAGGGATCTTGAAAGGATCAGAATAGGACCACAGAAAATATTTTATATAGGCTTATTTTTGTCTGTTTCTTTTAAATTCAGGCTTTTATCTGTCATGCCCTTCTGTACTGTGAGTTAAATAGCAAAATATATTTCTCCCTTGACAGATGCTGTGGAAGATGCATTTTAAGCAAAGAAACATCTTTTTTAATCATGGCAGAAAGTAGCTAAAAGGGAGTTCAGGTAGAAAAAGGTACAGGGCTTTACCAGCGAGGCTTTACTTGGTACCTAAACCTTGGACTCTCTGGTCAGGGTGAAAAATCAGCCCTCCGCACCAGGCTTGTGCTCATGCTGCTGAATGCCCCGCAGCTGCAGGGCCAAACACCTCTGTCTGCTTTCCCAAGCTCAGTCCAGTACTGCTACCCCATCCCCAAGAAGTACCACCCTAAATAAACCAGCTCCAGCAAATGCTGCAGCAAGAAAGTTTCTCTCCAGGGCTCCCGGCCGGCACGGCATGCTGGTGTCTTTATTTAGAGTGTTAATAACACAAATTAAACCACTGCACTCAAAGCTCCCAGTAATAAGCACCATCCGAATGGGATAAAAATAGATAAGTATGGGAAATTAAATCATTCAATAATTTGAAAATAAGCAGCTAATTTTAAAAAGTTTTCATATTCAACAAAAAATCAAGTAATGACTAAGTAGAAAACCTATTTTTTTAAATAATGATATACTATGAATTTCTCCAAAGTCCACGAGACTGTGGCTTGAAAAGGTATTTCATATACTTAGCACAAGGTCTGGATACAGACCTGCTTGCTAAACTTCTCACAAAACAAACATTTTATCTACCAAGGCACATTCGTGCCCATATTCCACCACGGCAAAGCTTTTCAGCTGGTTTTGGTAAACTCAATTTCTAGTCCCCTCAGCTTGAAGCTGCCAAGACGAGCTGATTATCACAAAGTGCCGAGCGTTCGCCTGTAAGCCAAATTTGATAGCCAGGGGGAATTTTGTTTGATTAAGAGCCTGCCGATGAATTTGCAGCACCTTAGGCAAGCGCTCCCCCATGCTTTAGTGGGATGACCCATGCGAGCGCAGCGAGCAGCGCTTAGTCTCTTTGTCTTGCTATTCAGCACGGCCAGCTCCAAATCCCACCCCGGCTCGTGGGGGTCTGTCCACGGGGACCGTCGGCGGAGGAGAGGACGATTTTAACCTTTTCCTCCACCAGAGCATCATGGCAGGCGCTTTCCAGGCAGGCGGCTGCGCTCAGCCCGTCGAGGGGTAGCTGGCCCGTTGCGGGCTGCCTCCGGGAAGTTTTCTGCTCCATTTTGTCAGCAGAATATCAGGCTGGCCTAAAACTCGCCAGCGACGCTTTCTGAAGACACTTTAAAGCCAAATTAGCTAACAAAAAGCCTCTTGTAGATAAAAGAGCTCTGTAAGTCAACAACTGGCTAAGCAGTTTAAACCCCTAAGTAAGGCATCCTCTATTTAAACGTTATAGGCAAATCTAATTTAAGCTTTTAAAAATATTACGGGCAGGTGTTTAAGTCGCCGGCATGGTGCGTCCGGGGCGGGCGCGGGTGGGGGCTGGGCGCTTCCCGCGCGGGCAGCATTTTGTTCAGACAAGCTTTCTGCAGAAGGTCATGTGACACAGGCCAAATAAACAGCATCTGGGGATTTTCAATTACAGACCTTCACCCAGCATGCCTGCACTGTAATCTCTACCAGATGAGGCTCAGGCCTCACTATTTTCAATAATTCACACACTGTGTACACATAACATGACAATAAGGGCATTCATGCAACCGCCTGATTCGCACATCAAAGCTCCCAAATGGCCAGCTGTAAGCATGCTTACTGCTGAATAATTCATTCTTTTCACAGGCTTGAAAAAACGCTCAGCAGGAGTTGGCAAGCTTGTGTTCTTTCCTGTGTGGTATGCTAAGCTCAAATTTTGAAAGAGGTACAGCCCCACTAAAAAGAGTCAGAGATCCAACTATTTAAATGTGCATTTGCGAGCTTTCAGATGGTTGCTTAAAAAAAAGGGGTCAAAAAAAAAAAAAGCCATAAACTAAACAAGCTATGTTTCCAAGTGGGTAGAGGAGATAAAATGAAATAGCCTACATGTTTTCTGGGGCAGGTGCTTAATAAATATAAAACTGTTTTCCAGAAGGTAAAATTTGCTTTACACATATTATTCCTCACTAAATACCTTAGATATACCAGAGGCATAATAGTTAACAAGTTCAGCAAACCTGAAATTTCCACATACTTAGCATAAATTTTCAACTGTGTGACAAGGAGCATTTTAGTTCAGACTAACTTGTATGAAAAAGGCAAATACAGAAACAACAAAGCTAATTCTGTAGGGCCTATTTAGCGTGCTTACAAATCCGGATCAAATGCTAATTTCTAGATGATATTTTAACAACTCCTATTTGCAGTGACATCTCTGAACATTTAGCATTTAGCTTGCAACCTGTGAGTGTTCCAGATTTTGAAAATATTTTGGCCTTACACAACTGAAGCATCATTAAAAAAAAAAAAAAGTCTGCTTCATAATATCAAGTTTTCTTAACTGTCAATCAATGCCAGAACCAGCAGGATCAACTAGTCGTGACCTCTCCTTATAGCAAACACATGCTGCTTACCAGCTGTGGACTGTGTTTTTTACACCCTTTTCTCTATCATTCAGAATGGCTTCCTCCTAATCACAATAATCCCAAAAGTGCTAAAACATATCAATCGTCCTTTAAGCCCTGCCTACAAAAGGCCAGCCATCCTGCCTTTATGGGCTTGTCCAACAGCAGCTGATACTTCATTCAACTACAAATCCAATTTAGCAGTTACAAGAGGTTTAGCATCACTGGAAAAATATTGGTGTTGATCCTGCACTCTTTAAGTCAGCAAATATTCCTTTGCCATATTGTTTAGCTTTTTCTGCCATATTTACACTTCTGCTGGATTCCCCTGAATGACTTCAACAACAGCATTTAACCTCTGAACTGGTAATATTTACAGTTAATCAAACGGTGATTTTAAAAATGTTTACCACAATTACAGAAACATAAGCCTATTTGTATTCCAACTGTTAAGGATCTGAAAAAAAAAAAAGTCCAGCAACCCTAAAAACAAACACAGTTATTTCATTCAAAACCATAGTGCACACTTTATGTACTAGTTATGCAGGATGTTATTTATTATAGCCCTTTGGGCAAGTTCATGGCAATTTTTTCACTTGTGTATTTTTAATTGCCAAATGAGCCAATGCAAACATTCCCTTGATTCCCCCCCGCCCCCCACACACTCTTTTTCTTTTTTAATTACCAGCACTATAAATATATGTAATGCTTTAAGAGGAGGGAATTGGACAGATGGACAGAATCGGAAAATCGGTGAGATCACTCAGGTTCGGTAGCATCAGGCAGAGGGTAACTCCCGCTGCCCGACGCAGAAGAACCAGGAGCTGCTTTTTCACTTGCGTTGTAGCAGTGACACCCAGGCTCGCACCCACCTGGCACCGGCACCTGCCTGCGGGGCTGCTTGCTGGTGCGCTGGGTCCTGTGGCGCAGGGCAACACACACGCACGTGCACACACACATGATTACAATAAGCCACTTAAGTATTATTATACACATATTAACTGCTTGCAAAGTGTACTGTAACTGGGTTGCCCAAGAGGACAGGGAAAAAGAAAAGATCCAAGAAACAAAATAACCGAAATAATCCTTTTGGATGCTAATGAGCGAACAATTACAATGACGCAGTGAAGTTATATCATAATGATACTCCCAAGGAAAAGAACTTGTAGTGCATGGTATTAAAAAACAACAACAACAAACTGATCCCAGATTGAAGCAATACCACAACTTAATTCATACAGCAAAAGGGAAATGACCTAATAGTAGCAGGGAATGATAAATGTTAAAGTCTTAACCTTTTGGTTTTTATCCCAGCCTCAGTTTTAAAGAAAACAACAAAAGACCCATATACACATCTGGTTCAAAAATCTTCAGTGACACTAATGCAATGCATTGGATTCTGCTTGGCAGGTCTTCACACTGGGAAATATTCCATATAAGCATTGTTTATTAATTTTATTCTTCCGAGTTTTTAAAAATACAGACAGAACATATTTCAAAGAGAGAGAAGAATGATCCAGAGAGGCTTCAGCCTCTCTGAATATCAATTCATTAATTAATATTTTGTCAGTGTCAGTTGTCTCAACAAAAGAAGGTTTTATAATTTACTCTAAGCCCCGTTTAATTAAAATTTAAATGTTACAAAAATACATGGAAATTTTTTGCTGCCTTGTAATTACACAGTTTTCTGCTTACTATAAACTGTATTTTATTGCAACCAAAAATGCATTTTAAAACAAACAGCAATTTTCAGGCTTCAGAATATACAAAGAAATCACCATACGAAAAAAAATCCCCAAACTTGACCTTTGCCATCTATCTGGATCAGCTACAGATGTTTAGTGGATTATATAAAAACCTAGATGTCCTTAATCTGACTCCCTTTTTTTTCCTGCTAGGAGAGGAAGTCGTAGTAAGCTAGTTGCAAAGAATGTTTGTGACTTTCCTGTGCATATGTGATTACTATGTTATTTTCCAAAGTAGTTCCAATTTCTCAGTGACGTGAATGGTTCAGAAACAAGAAGACTTTTGCCCAACACTATTGACAAAAAGTCTGATTTGGACAGAAATCCTTCAAATACACAGACAATAGGCTGGCTGACCTGTCATGCATGATGGATGAGTTAAGGGGATTAAAACCACGATTTGCATCATAAAAGATAAAAATTAGCAAAATAGAATTTCTCAGTAGGTGGCTTCATTTCTGTTTGTTCTCCTAGGAAAAATGAAGTCCATTCTTAAAGGAATTAGGATTGTTTAAGTGATAGCCATTTGCATAGGTGGAATTTTGGATGCCGGTTTGATTTTTATTATTTACTCTATAAGAAAACCGTTTTAACTACTAATACAAGTTTATTTTTCCCCCTCATATTTAATATTAAAATATTATTTTACACAACTAGTGTTTTAAAACACCTTTACACTGTATGTATATCTTAGTGTTTACATGTTTATAAACTGCATGTGCCAAAAAAAAGTTTTGAATTCAGAAAGAAGTAGAAATGATCAAAAAAAACCCCAAAGTTACTTTAAATTGTGTATTGATGCTTCACTGGGGTTCTAAATATGAGCCTGTTCCTCAAGAACTGTAAAAGGCGGATCCTTGAAATATTGCGTGTGCGTTTCTTTTGACTAGATTTATATTGCACAGAGAGATGGTACTTAAAAGACTCAGAAATTATGGCACAAAATACCATAATGAAAGACTCGCTTTACAGAGTGGCATTATATTGTTCCTACAATATCACTTTGGAAGAAATCTTTATGACCAAGTCAGAACATACAACAATGAAAATACCTGTGGAAGCTCTAGAAACATCCACTCAGAGTCTCCCCTCACTCCTGCAGAGAAGAATTAAGATTTGCGTGTTAAACAAAAGTATGTAGTTGTAAAAATAATGGAGTTCCCTCTCTCTGAAAGGCTCATGTATCCAATTCACACCTTCCAGAAAATCCAGTAAATTTTTAAAAACATGTCAGTGTACTGTCAAATCTGTTTTTGAACTTCTCTCCCCTTTTAATAGTGGACTGCAGTCCATGATATATTCCCCATTGCACTATAGTAGTATTAATAGAGAACAAAGCTGAGGCATTAAGGAGGTAAATTTCTTCCACTGATGCCATTACAAACTGGAAAAGCTGTGACATGATTTCTCAACACAGCATTTACTATAATGAGATTTTAAGACAGCAGGTCACTTCTCCTGCTCAGTGATTGGGATTCTGGCCAAATTCAGAGGTTCTCTAGGGCAGGTCAATTTTAGGCCCCAAAGCTGAGGACTGGAGTCCCATCATACGGCACCCAGGGCGGGTGGGAATTCATCTGCATAGGAGAGATGACGATGCTAGCTGCCTTCATTTTCAGCACCACAGACTCTGCACTGGCATTTCCTGCAGCTCTGCAAAAATTGTTTATTTAGCTTATGAATTATTTGGTGCCTGTGTCCCATGCAGTTAAGATGCTTTCACAGCAGGTGCAAAGAGGTATTTAAATTTGCATTATATCCAGGATATTTGGAATCAGTTTGTCTTAGATGACAGGTTCTGACAGCGGATAGGCCAAGTGGAGAAACATTTGACCAACATATGAAAGAGCTTGGGATACATCCAACACTAACCTTGGTATCCAAGTTATTTCACAAGCACAAAGTAACATTTTGTGGAGATTTTACAGCTAACAATGTAGTTCTAGCTACAGTACAATAAATATTTTGCTCCAATTTATGAACCCACAAGAGAGACCCACAACATACTTGAGCTTGAGGGTAACTCATTTCTTGCAAACCCAGACTCAAAACTTAAAATTGTGAATAATTTAACTCTTTTTAGCCTAAAGAAAGAACAGCTGGGCTTGTCTGCACTCCCAGGTATGATATGAACCTGTCCAGATTACTCCTCCATTCCTGCCTCCTTCCTGATCTTAAAAGGGTCAATTTGACATTTGAGCTCAAATGAGCAGAAGCACAATATCCCTATACTTTTGAAGGATTCCCAGGACATCAGCCCCAAGGGAGAAGAAGAAACCTTAATGTCATTATTAACTCAGGTATCAAAACATGACAAGCTGTTACAGAACTGAAGATGCCGCTGCTTATTTTGAAACATAGCCATGAGACACAGCAATGAAGAGTTGAGTAATCAAATAATAACACATCATAATACATGTTGTTTAAATTTGAAAATGTTCCTCGTAATCTACTCATCAGACTGAAAAATGCCTGCCTGGCCCTTCCTCCCTCTCCTTCTCCCTGGACTCCAAGGCCTCCAGCAACTGAAGCAGTCCAGGGTATGTTCCAAGAAGTGTAAATAGTGCATTGCTGATTTTATTATCATGGAAAATACCCATTTGTGCCTTTCAAAATTTGCAGGTATACTCTGGAGAATCAGAAGGAAATTTTGCCTAGTGCATCCCCAAAATGCATTAGAATGCAGGCAAATACAGTTTTATCTGCAAAATGAAGAAGATAGTAAGTCATTATTTACAATAAAAGAAAGGTGCTAGTTAAATGAGTATAACAATCCTTCTAGGTTGTGATTTTTCTCCCAATCTCATGCAGTGAAAAAGTTACACAAAACATCAGTCCCACTTTCTACCTGGTATGTGTCCCCTCCACTTGCCTTCTCTTCAGCACAGAGATCACACTAAACAGCTCCAGCAGCCAGTGACTTACAGTCCTGACAGCAACAACTGACATTTCAAGAGGAGCCGAAGGATTTCACTTCAGAGCTCAGATGTGCCTCACTGGGGGCTGTGGGCCCGCGGTTGGCATTAGGACAAGGACAGGAGAGGGGATGTCCCAGTGCTGTAACCATATTTGAGATCGCTAGGACCACGACACTTACATCGGCAGCAACTGTGAGCGTGACAACCTCATTCAGCAATGAAGGAAAGCTAAATACACAGAGATCCGGAACTGCATTCAACGGTTATTTATGCCACTTACAGATTTCCACCCCTATCAAGCTCTTAGTTTAATCATGTGACCTTATTGTCTGTTTTGTCTAATCTGCTGATATGGTAACCTGTAGTCTCTGGCACATAAAATGATGTTTTTTTCCTTGAACGATGGCTCTTTATGCGTTTTTTCGCTCTCCCCCCCACCCCCTTCAGGGTGATCTCTCCTTTTCTCAAAATCAGTTATTTACCTTAAAGAGTGAGGATAAACAATACTGATCCTTCTACTTCCTCAGTTGTTTCTAGGATAACTCTCCATCCCGTATTAGTCCAGCTTTAGAGATCACTGCTCTTCCACCCAGCACCATACCCTGCCTGCCTGCCCTAATGGATGCCCAGGCTGTCCCACAGCTTGGGGGTGTCCTGCTCCCCCTTCGCTCTGAAAACTTGCACAGCTCAGAGGGCAATCTGGCACTTAGATCCCAGACTGTTCATTTCACCTGCTTCAAGTCTTTGGGCCCAGACTTTGTAAAGCAAGGAATGTGCATTTTAAACACAACTGGGTGCAATGCTTTTATTTTGCAGGCACTATTTCCTAATGAGCAAAGCTCTGGACAAGGCTCCTGCATCTTACTCTTACTTGGCCAGTGGTCTGCTGAGTGAATCTTGACATACAGAAAACTGTAGTGCAAAGCGAGGAAGGGATACTGAGCTTCACCAGTGAGCAGCTGAGACTGACAAATGAAAAAGGTTATTAAAGTGTTAAATAATGTATAGTTAGTTTGTATAATGTATACTTATAGTATAGCTGTTGAAAGTCATAAGCAAATGGTCCACAGGTCAGTCAAAGAAATTCCACCTACTACTGGGCAGAATTATGGTAATATATGCATGAAGAGATTAAATTAGCACTGCAGAGACTTTGCAAGAGTGCTTGCAAAGAGTAACATCCCTTTCATCTTTTGCGAGGTGCATATGAATATATCAGTACTCACCCCTCCAGACACTAAATTGAGCCATAGACTGATTTTCCATAGGAGATAAGAACGAGATGTAAAAATATACTTAGTTACCTCAGAGGCTCACAAATGTTTATACGAAGCTATTAAAAAGCTGAGACATATTCATTTAAAAGAAAATGAAAGGTTGTTTCTGGTACTGCTGATGCAGTTATGCGTTTTCTGTGGGGGGAAATTTATAGCCACATTATTGCTGTCAAGGAGGGCAGTGAGCCACAAGGATTTCCAGATGCCATGTGTGAAGTTTCTCATTTCCCCAACTATACTAAAATACATTAGCACCCAAATGCAAACAAACTTTAAAAAGTATCTATCATTAAAACACGTGTGGTCCCGCTGCCTAGGCTTAAGAGATTCAGTCTTTTCCTTTCTTTTCTTTTTAAGCCACATAGGAGACTGTATTGCAGCACTCCCCAGGGGCCTAATACTGATCTTACTGATGTCAACAGTAATACTTCAGGATGTGTCCCTATTGCATGCTGCACAGCGTTAGTGAAAAAAAATCGTTCTGCCGAACAGTAACACTTCACTTTTGGAAAGTCAGTCAAAGGAATGGAAGAATTACTACCACAACATTTCTCCAAACAGCTATAAATGGGAAAACAGAAATTTAAAAGGAACACAGAAGATTACATAAATAAATAAATAAATAAATATTCTCATGTACCTGTCAATACAACTTGCTGCCCCAGAACACCGCAGTTAAGGACCTGCCCCACTGTATGAACATCACTGAACAGCAGAGACCATTTCCTGCACAGGAGACTGACCTTACATATAGCAGTGAATTAGAAGAGATAGCAGACCCATGACAAAGGGACATTCAAAGGCAAAGACCACCTTCATGACAGTTTTTACAAGCATGAAGCACAAAGCCTCAGGCATGAGGCTTTCAAGTGGGAATAGGTGCCAAAGGATGCCTTGCAATTAATGACCTTTCCAACTCTTACTAGGAGAATAGTAGGAGAAAAAAAGCTAGAAAATCTTATGCAAGAGAGTGAGATTTTGTTCCAAAATGGATTTGTTGTTAAAAAAGGAAACAAAATTTACATGAAGATCCAGGACAATGATGCAGAAAGACAGAGGTGTAAGCATCAGAAAGCTGATGCTGTATTTTCCCCACTGATTTTTATTTACATACAGTGAAAGTCACAGTCTCAAAGCAGGTGTTTTGGTAAATGATGTTAACCTGAATGTCTTGCTGAAGATGAAAGCTAAATGGGAGATGTTGAGTCCAAAGCAAAGCTCTCCCTTCTGTCTCAAATCTGTAAGAACAGCAGCAACAAGATCTTGAGTGGGAGCAAGAAAAACAGATTTGCTTAAAAAGCACAACGAAACAGAAAATCTATTAAGGAAACAGGGAAATGCTGGCATCTCTCCTTGCAACTGGAGAACTTAGTCCCCAATTTTATCAAGTAAAACTTTGGGAGAGCCAGAAAGTTGCACCCATTTGTGCCGCATGCATAGCAGAACGAAGGCTGGGGAGAGTTTCATGGGAACCACAGCAGTGGCCACAGAAATTATTACATGCTGGTTTTATCATGTAAGCTTTTGTCCATCATCTCAAGAAATAGTTTCTGTGTCTTCATATCTTTCTCATGGTCCTCTCATAGAGGGTATATGCAACATAAGCCTCAGATATCAAAAGGACACTCTTAGAAGCATTATAGCATTTGGATGAAAACTAAATCCCTAAAACTGTGTTTTCTTAGTCACATCAGACACATGGCTTGCAGTTATGCTACAGGATTTTCTAAATGAAACACAGATCCGAATAACAAATACAGCCCCTCAGAACCTCTCCTGATCCATATTAATACTTCAGAAGAGAAGGAACTGCATCTCTGATACAGCAACAGCTGCAGACTCACGGTGCAGAGCACGCAGGTTTGATGAAACAGATAACAACCAATGCAAACTTAAGACAAATCAATATGGCCAAACACCTTTTCAATCTAGATAGGGCAAATCATTGCCTTGTTGTATCATCGTTATTGAAACTGAACAGCCTGAGTCTTCACAGCAGCTTCTTCTAGCTACAGAAACTCATCCAGAGTGCCTACTGCACCTGTCAGTACTTGATACTCCCGTCTTGTTAAAAACAGAGTTAATACATTGAAAACAAAAGTGTGTCATTACAGTGCTTTGAAAACAATCACTCTGGTTTCTCCTTCATCTTTTGATTTCCATTGAATTAATTAAAGGTATCAACTAAAATGCAAGCCAATTTATAAAAGTTTTTGAAATTCAGTAATTCAGATCTTTCCATTCCAGTATTTATTTTCTGTTGTAACATCTGCCACTATGATAGGATTTTGTTTGCATCTTTTCCCATTCTAATCTGATCAAAGGACTCCTTTTTATTCTCCAGATAAAAAAGTTACAATGTCAGACATTTCTACGTGCATAAGTAAAGTCTTTCAAGGGTGACTACGAGCTAAATAGCCTCAGTAGCTCAAAAACTTAATTCACGTACTTTTATTTCTGAATTATTTGCACTGAAAATACTTTGACTCATGTGCCTGAGAAAGTGAATCTCCAGAGATACTTCTCAGTCAGTTCTCAGTTCGTCCTCTGTACCTTCCCAAGTAAGACTTACAAGGGATCCTCCCTGTCTATTAAGAGAGATATCTAAATAGTCAGATATTCACATGAGAGAGAATTTAGTCTTACTTATCTATGTCCACTGGCCAGGCACTTTGTGATATATGTATATACACTGTGCTAGAACGGCGCAGGAGAATGCCGTTACAGGATCGAGGTCTCTCACTCAAAAATGCTTCTGCTGGGTCATCACATTTCCCGAAAAGAGGAAGACCCCCATCCTCCGCCGACCTTCCCCCCAGCTAATGTTATCCCTCACACGAAGAACTGTCCTTGCATTGCTGCCAATGGCAGGTTCAAACGTGTTCCTGCAAGCAGCAGACTCACTGAAGCTGGGTTTCCTGCAGTCCTGGGTCCTGACAATGAGCTTTTGCATATCCCAATGCCTCCTATGGGCTACATCCAGCCTTTCTCTCAGCAAGGTATTAATAGGTCCTCCCTTCCTTCTACCCACTTTCAGGCTTTCAAAAAACTTAACAACACTTTTCCATAAAACCATCACATCTGTCTCCAGTTTGGTTAACAGTGAGCAAAGGATTTATGGAAGTTGCTGGGGATAACTGAAAGAAACAGAGCATTACTGTCTGCAACTTCTTTTCTTTAGGGAGCTAAGGTCAAATATACTGACACTTTCTATGAAGGGTGCTGCTAACCAACGTTGGTCTAATAAATAAATAAAAAAAGAAGAGTTCCTCTACCTAAAAATCTTGCATCTCAACTGTGTAACCATATCTTTTCCTCTCTCTGTATAGACCTCTCTTTTTCCACAGAGACTTGTGGACTGCTCTGGAGCTGTTGAGAAATGAAAGTTCAAGAGAGAGAGTCCTGTTTCACCGCTGTATTCACATTTGAATTTAAAATCCCGCTGCTTATGACATTTGAACATGATGGCAAACTGTGGGTGAAGAAAACTTGTCTCGGCTAAGTTTGTCATCTAGATTCTCTATTCTTGTAGTAAAAAGCAGCAAAGATCACACGAAAAGAACAATAAAACCCAAAATGGATGAAGAGATATTCTCTCTTGTAAACTTGTAGTTTCATGGCTGTGTTTGAGCGGAGGAGATAAGATTCTACATTAAAACTCGTTATGTTGGAGACATTAGTGGACAAAAATAGTCAATTCAATCCCAGTTCCTGCATCTGGTCTTTTATATAGCTGATGGTTCAAGTACTCAGTATATGCATCTTACTATACTTGGGTTTAAAATACTTTAGGATTAAGTAGGTATGATTAATATTTTACCATGTCAAAATGCTTATGGATGAAGAGGTTGAAATAGTGAAATCATTGGCCTTATAACTTTAAATAAGTATTTATCTGGCTTTAGGAATGAGTAGATTGTATCAACTAAGCTATATTAACTCTTAATATTGTATTTGAATTTGGGAAGCTTAAACCAAATGCAAATTATATAATTTAGGATTCTACTTAGTCCCTATACTTAAGCCCCTTGAGGTCAGTCCTGTTCCTCAGGAATTGAGAGGTTACATAGAAGTCATCCTCAATAGCATTTTAAGGTGTGTAAATAATAAAGAATTTGATTTGAAATAGAAAGGTTTTCTTAGTTGCTGTCATAAAGTAAGATGAACTTCAAAAAAAAAAAGCAAAACAAAAACCAACCCTGTTTTCTTACAGATAAATTTCATTTCTTTTTCCTAAACTGGAGGAAGCAAAACCATCTAGCATTGACTGTCGGGGACAGAGAATATCTCAGTAAAAATCATTGGCCTGAAAGTTCAGCATTGCTGTTTACAATATAAAATCCAATACATCCAAAACCAGATTACATTAAATTTGACCTAACCAGTGGGCAGGGCTCTTTATCCAAAAATAATATCCTTTTGAAAAAAAAAAGTATTTTGAAGGATCATATGTTAAAGTGCCATACAGACATATAAGACCTCTTGTATTCCCAGGAAGATTACTCTAAATCAACCAAAGGACATTATATTCTTACATCCAGTAAGGCAGAAATACCTACTGAGCCATGTAGGAACAGATCTCAAGTACAAACACTCAACACTTTTTTCAGTGACAAAGAAAATACATTGTTTGATCTAAGAAGAGCCTCATCCAACTGTAGTTTAGTCTGTAATCCATTCACAAGAAATGGACACATTTCCAAAAGACTTTCTTTGGACAAAATTTTCCTTTTTTTCTTCATCACCCTACCCAACCTGCAGCACAAATGCAGGATTCAGTTCCAAAACAAATACCAGCATGCTGAAGGCATCTGGAAGAGCAGTAAATTACTAGTAGATTGGAAAGATTGATCTATGAAGAAGTTGCAATGAAGTGGAGACATTGCAATCAGCATGTACATGGTGTAAAGACCGAGCTTCCCACCAATCTCTGAATGCCCTCAATTCCCACTGGCAAACTGGAATCAGTGGGAGTTCAGGACATTCAACAACTCATAAAAATTAAAGCAGGGCAACAACTGATTTTATTGTTTGTTTCTGGCAGTACCCTCTAAGAACTAGTCACTGCAGGAATGTATGATCTATGGTGTGACAACTTCCCAATTCAGAAAGATTTAAAAAGAAGGGATAGGGTAGTGAAAAGGGGGGTAACAAGTGCATAAAGTGATCAAAGATGATGATGGCTGGCATTCTCTGTTACTGCAGTAATCTCTGTATTACATGTAGAGGCTATTCCCTAGGCAGTTCAACCTACTTGTATTGACATTCTCATTTCCTGTAAGTCATGGCAAAAGTGCTTCTTCTGTGCTTCAGAAGGCTGTAATCTAGAGGATGGTGGATCTTGTATGTGGAGAGGTTTGTGGGCCAGCTCCGACAGTACATTACATTTACAGGGGGAGCATGCAACAGGACCTACCCCCTGCCTGTGGGAAGGAAAGGGGCTGATAATGGAGGCGAGGAGAACATCACAGAAGGAGCGGGGGCTGCTGCGCGGGAGGAGGTAAGTGCTCTGCAGAGTCTTCATTGTGGAGGAAGACATTTGAGTTGCAAAAAGACAGAAAGGAAGGGAAAAGAGATTTTTTTTAACCTGACACATAAGAATATACACAAAGTGGGATGACTTTAACAAAGAAAAGTTTGAATATTAGGCAAGAAAATTCCTAAAGAATTAAATTAAGCTCCAAAGAAAGCCCATGCTGAGGCACTAAAAATTAAATTGGGCAATGCATTAGAAAATATACTGAGGGGAGTAACCTTCCATTAGCAGGAGGATGAGACTTAACGATCCAATTCCCTTTTTTCCCAGTTGATGTATGTTTATTATTTTTTTCCTGTATGACCTGAAAACCTATGCCCATAAGAGAGCCCCAAGTGATGAGCACAACATAAACCATGCAATCAGCTTGTAACTCAAATATCCCTCAGGTAGCCCAAACTCAAAAATTCCACTGCACCAAGCACTGTTACTCACTTCAACTCTTTAGTTACACTCCTCTGAATCTGCTAGTTTAAGAGCCACACCCAGAAGGTCCTCCTTGCCTTACTGTTTTTCTGTAAGCAAAACAGGGAGTAAGAAAAGGAGGAGGTGATAAATTATTAGATGCTGCTTCTTCAAGAAAGGCTGGGGCCAGGCAGTGTTGTATTGACAGCATGTTTCTTGTTTATCTCGCTTTTCCTACCAAATTACACTTTTTATTCAGTCTATGCCTGCTGTTTTGCATTCTGAATACTCCAAAATACTTCAACATGTCATCTCCTTTTTCTCTTTGAGGAAAAAAAAAATTAATAAGGTACCTACTATAAATGCAAGAAGCTGTCCCACCTTTAACTTCCTTCGAGTGCTTAATATCAGGCTTAAAATTGTACCATGTAAGCACCGGCCGCCCTTCCATCTACTTTACTTTACACATTAAACCACGACTCAAAAAGAGTCCATTAAGGCATCTAAATGTGACTTACCACATGTGTTAATTGGGGGGGGGGAGGGGGAAGAAAACACAACCCTTGAATGTGGACATTTATGTATTCCCATTATTCAGACCCTCTTGATGCCACAAGCTCCCACTTCTACAGTTTATAAATGTTTGATTTAAAATATAGCCATTTTATCATTTGTACCACATTTACCTCATCTTACCACTATTCTGACTGGATGAGAAGCTAATGTAGCCTACACTGTCTGGTCAATTATTGCATGGACACCAGGGACCAATTAATGCCATCCATAAAAGCCTGAATCATTCTGTCAATTAACTAGAACTAACTATGTCATCAGATATATTACTGGTGAGCAAGTCTATTTGGTTGCAATATGTCTTGAAGGAGAGCAGTATCAAATGAATCACAATTGACTTGGACAACTGCTAGCATAATTTCAGAAGATGAAAAGACAAATGTGGTAGTTATTAGTGGTCCCCTGAGGAATTACGGCCAAGCAATTGTAATGTGCTAAGACTGTACTAGCAGGTGCCCACAGCACAAATCAGGCAGAGGGTTAAATCAATATTTTCAATTTCTTAGAATCAATCTAGTGTTTGAACAAGATGGAAACTTGTTAGCAATTGGCAGAATGTGTAAATGAAAAGTCAAACTTCTTATTATTTGTTAAAAAGGAATCAGTGCTCTGCATCATGCCCTTGGCACAAGGTAATGCTTTCATGATCCAGTTGCTTGGGCATTCACTAAAAATCTAGCAGTTCTTAAATTTTAATAGAGTGCAAAAGGTTACTTTAATACATGCTGAACGTTCAAGATCTTTAGAAATGATTGAAGTGTCAATAGGAAAGTTTTTGAGCTGTGACAACAGCATAGTTATTAATGATTAGTTCAAGAAGCAGAAAAAACCTTGATCGCTTTAGGAAAGTCTCTCACCAGGAATGCAGCTTGACATCTTTCGTACAACTTCACTTTTATTCTGTTTCATATGGAAGAATCTTAGAATCATTAAGTGATTCCTTACCAATTAAACATTAAAGAAAAAAAAGCGACCTTACAAATTGATTCCATTTAGTACTGCTGTGTTTAAAACCACATGTAGTAGGGCTCAAAGAGTTGGCATCACATTCTGTAGTTCTAACATAAAGGTATCAAACTCTGACTTTACATTTTATTATTGTTTCATAAAATGAAGTCTTCAACTACCCTGATAATCAGGTGAGATTTAGAGTAACACACTTAAATATGAGTTAGGGAAACATATTCTTAAAAAGACACCTTAGAAAAGGCACAGCTGAATCTCTGAGATGTGGAAGCATAAAATTTTAAACTTAGCATTGGCAAGTGACATTATTTTATCTGGAAAAAACAGGTGATGACAGGGAAAGCTATTTCCATGATGTACACTCAACTCTTTAAGCCTATTATTTCAAACAGATCAGAAATATGTGCCTTCATTTTTCAGGTTATAAAACTAGAAGTGTTTTATTAGGAGAACGAAAAGAAAATCTGATGGTTAATTTAAAGAGAGGAAATGTTACAAAATACAGTTTTGAAACATGTATGCCTAAAGAAAGTACCTATGATTCAAACATATTCATCAATACACATCTCTGTATGTTTGGGTGGTAAAAGGAATTCTTTGTATTGTCTTCAGGATTTTGGACTTTAACTCACGGGCAACCTTCACAGACAAGTGAAGACATAAATGTAGTTCCCCTTTCACAACTTATCAGAGATAGAAATATTATTTTTAATGATCTTTGTTGGCTGTTCTTTAATTGTGAAGATAACAATAAGATAATGTTATTAATTGTGATAATGGAAAAACGCTACCTCTGATTGGAGTGCCTTTCATCCAAAGGATCTCAGAGCATTCTCAACACCAGAGCAGGGAAATGATCTCTTACTCAGCATATGGTCAGCCTGTGAATTCCCTGCTACAGAAAGTTATTAGTGACACCTCTATGGCTGCTGTTTTTAAATAGTAGTTGCAGCCTGCACTGACACAGGTGAAAATAATAAAGAGCACTTGAACTTCAAGAAACCACAAACCCTTTAAAGCTTTACATTAGTTGCTGCAGATAAAGTAGGAATTATTTCTTCTTCCTCAGCCTTTTCTCTGGAAAACCAGGGTGCTGAGTCAAAAGAAATAAAAAATTCACCAAAACTGATTTCACTGTTTCAGATTTGGCCCAGGGAGTCTATTATCAATGTCTAATTCAATGCAGCTCTGCCCAATGTACACAGTACATTTTTCAAGAAGACCTTATTCTCTGTATACATCTAGCAAAATATGAGGGGTGCTCCACACCATAGAGCATTGGATCCAAAGTACACAGATATGCTATCAGTGTAAGACAGGTATGATAAAACTTTGAGAATGCAAAACACTGCAATACTTCTTACTAAACTGGTCCCTATTAATTAAAAAATAAGAGAAAGAACTCATTATAGTAATGATATTTTTATTCTTTGAAAAATAACGCAGGGAAGATAAGCCCTCTAATTTAAGGTATGCAGCCAATGGATTTTCTCTTGCCTAATGCTTCTCTCTATGCATTGCGTATCAGTAACTGCGTTTTTGGCTCCTTTTACACACCCCCAGGTAGTGACTTTACAGAGCATTCAGCATGTATTGGATGCAAGGGAACACAAAGAACCTATACCTTTAAGAAGTACGGCTAACAAGCACGATCATTTGAAACCAAGGTTCAGTAAATAGGAGACAATAAAATATGGAGTAACTTGAAACCAGCCCACACACTGCCCAAGAGAAATCTACAGCTTGTCTCACTCCCAGACACACCCTTGCAGCTCTGCTGGAAAGCTGTGCCCTGTTCACAAGACAAGAAGCTAATTGATTCAATCGTCTTCTGTATGCACAACTGTAAAATAAAGTGCCTAAAGAACAGTATGAACATACAGCTCAGCTGACTACATTAAAAGACTCTGCTGCCGAACAATGCGCTGGTCACAGAACAAGTGCGACAATTGTTCACGCCAGACGCCATCGTACAAAGAATGCATAATTTAAGTACAAGTAAGTCCAGCAGTAGGATATATTGGCAGTGGAATAGCGAACCAGCTTTAAGTTCAATTATTGTTAACATTGTCTCAACCATCTATGCAGTTACAGAGATAGTATGGAAGGAGGCTGGTCTATCGTCCCCCATCAGCTAACATATCTTCCAAAACGCCTGCTCTTCCTGTGCCCAGGAACAGCTTTTGATCCTTACAAAGGGACATTTTTGTTCCATCTCGAAATTAGATTCTGTAACTTCCTCCGTAACAGTCTCTAAGCAGGGGTTTACACAGTCTGCCAACAACAGGAGAAAACAAAGTAAACACTTTTAGACTAAAGCTAATATACTACTGCCTGGTGCCTTTCCTCTGGCTAATTTATTTCACAGCTTGATTTATTTCACAGACCTTCTGGTTCTGACCCAGTAAAACCCACCAGGCTGGAGGGAAACTCTGATGAAGGATCTACAGGAAAGTTTCCAGCAGCCAAAGAGGAGAGCCATCTACTACATAATTTTATGACTGTAACTTCTTGATGACCCAGATCAACTGTAGCAACACTTTTATTTCCTTTTCAGTCAGTCTTGCAAACTGATTTGTTTTGAGCTCCTCTGATATCAACATGATCCATCTTGATCTTGCTACAACAACAGCATATTAAGGCGCTTATAGAATAATGAGCCCATGGGAGAGAAAATACAGGAAGAAGGATTTCTTTCCAAAACAGGAGTGTGAGAAGCACACCAGTTCTCAACTATGTCTTGAGAGAGGGTGACGAGATCACCCCCTCAGCTCTGCATGTGAACTGAAAGATCAACTCACTTAATCACTACAACCAGCAGATAGGTCTCTTTATGAACACACAAAAGAATATTTGCAAAGAAAATAATCTAAAGGTAAGATTTTTGATTCTGTTGCTACACACATTCTATTATTTGTCATTTATTATTATTATTAGTGGGGTTTCTATCATGCCACCAGTATATTTATGCCAGGTAAAAGCATAAACTCAAGTAAAAAGACTTAAATCTTTTTTTCCAGAATTATGTGCTTTGAAAAGCAGAACCACAACTCTATACACTCTTTGCGCAGCTAAGATTTCTCCCCCATTGTACTGTAGAGAACAGTATTTTACCATGTTCTGTCAATGTTTTGTTTGCATATGGTGTTGCTATTAGCCAAAATGGTGGGCCACAACAATTCTGACTGATCATCACTCCAGAAAGGACACCAGCACCATGAAAATCATCGTAACTAAATACAATCACTTTGTAATGAATTTTATGCCATACATTTATTTAGGATAGTTGTAAAAACATATCTCTAATTATTTACAATTCAAATCTAGCATTCAAGGCTAAAATGGGACCTAGTGCATGCTAAACTCTGCTTAAACAACAGAAAGTGTTTTGAGGTAAACACCTATGCAGAATTAAAATCAATTAAGATTTTATTAAGACTTATATTCCTGCACAATTGATCCTGAACCCCGCATATTTTTGTTCAAGCAGATGTGCTGAACAAACACACTCCGTATACAAATGCTGGTTAATACTTATTTTATCCACAAGGCAGTGTCACATTTAAAATATGTTTTGCAAATTTTTCCATGATGCTGACAAAGATATTGAATTGTTGCATCACGTTGGTGATGTTCTGTAAGACAGATGTATGCGGGCTACATGATGTAGGCTTAGCATAATAAATGTTACATTTCTATATTAGATCAGAGTAAATCAGTTAAATCCATTACAAATCTATCTGTCTAAGGCAGTGATGCTGTCTCTCAAGACTCATTCATAGAAATATGTCTAACCACTTTCAGACTCTTGCAGACTCTATGTTTACACAGAAGAAGTGACTTCTTTAAACTGAACTTTGCATAAATTAAATCCCTGGGAAAAATCCATAATAATAGGTGCAATATCATTCGCTGAAGAACATGGCTTTTCAAATTTAATTATAAATCCTAAATGTATTTAGCTAATCGGATCAATTGCAAGTCACTAGCAAAGCACATTCTAATTTTCAAGACAGATGAAATTTTGCCACCTCTCAGCTGCTGTGAGAGCCAGTGTTGGGTGCAAAGTAAGATAAACTAGACAAGTATGTCTTCCAAACCCCACATTACAGCAAATTTTTATGATTGTATTTTGCAGAGATGTTCCCTGCAGATCTTTGATTTGCTAAGGCTGGTCTTATCATGCTGAGTCTCGGCTGCACAGCAGCCGACCGTCCGAGGAGGCGACAGCTCCTTTCAGACCAGTCCCACGGTCTGTCCCGCACCAGGAATGCAGCAGGCCAGTCCTCAAAAGCCTATTTATGAAGCTGTGGGGGCAAAAGTGAACTTCTGCATAAAGAAACATAGGTGAAATCTCAAAAAATAGCTCCTGCTCTGGACCATAATTGCTCAGCTTACTGTAACAGAACTGTAGTGGAGACTTAAGGAACATGTTTCCTGAGACACTCCAACAACATAACTTAGCCACCATTTTCTTTTCTCTGCTGAGCTGTACACTGTAGTGTCCATCCTGCTCTGCGTGATGTCCACCGTGCAACTCTTCATGATGGGAGGGCGGTTGGTGATGGGACTCTGCATCACCAGCCTGCTCTGGCTTCCTTTCTCTTTGCTGTATCAACCAATTCTCTTTTTTTGCAATGGTGAGGCTTAAAGTACTGCAATACAATCATACTTGTAATGCTCTGGCCAGGTAACATATCAGCAGACCATGCAGTACAAGGCATCTCTCCTCCTAGCCTCTGGTAATTCTGTCTTCATGGCCCATGCTACCATTCGCATGAATGGAACTGACAGTATTGTGGGCCAAAAAGTCAAAATTGAGCCCAAAGAAGTGGTTTGTAAATGCTAAGATCAATACTGCAGCCAGTCTACTGTAACTAAAAAGCAAAAATTAGCATATAGAGTAATTGCCAGCTTGTTTCATGGTCGTATTTCCTTTTATTGGAAACATCTTAAAAGCTCCTGATGACGCAGCAGTTGCAAAATGAATTGCTCTCATACCATAATATTTATGCAATACATAATCACAGCACACTCTCAAGTTGACACAAAAGTGTTTTTATCAGGAATTAGTAGCACATTATAATTACATAGCTACAATATTATTATTTGCAATATTTACAGTATTTTAAGGTTTCAATTTCATGGTACTGGCCATTTAAAAACATAGTCCTCAAAGAGTTTGCTTAGTATAGAAAACCAGAGACAACAGGTAGATGCAGTGGGCAGGCAAAAGGCACAGCAGAGAGAAATAAGAATAGCCTGACAGCTGTGCCTGTTAATATAACCAATATTTTCCTCTTTTTAAATAAATTTTGGCACATGTAGGGGCAGGCAAATCAAAGCAATTCAAGCATTGCCAGAGCCCTGTTGACATCTATACTGTGTGCTGCTTCTCTTTGGAAAATGAATTTCCTCTAAAACACTCCTCAGACTGCAAGGATAGAGAATGTGCCCCAGCATCACCCTGTCTAATCTCTAACAAACAGAAGAGGTCTGGGCTGGAAGAAACGCAGTGAGAAGCACGAGGATCCTGAGGAAAGGCAAAATAGCTGGAGGATCAGGAGTGAAACAACAAAGGGAACACAGGATTATAAAAGAGAAACAAGCTGAAGAGCAGTAAATTCACAGGGGTGCAAGCCGGCTAGGACTGGGTCTGAGTCAAGGCCCAGCTATGCCAGCATCTTGCCCCGAGAGCAGAAGCAGGCATACGTGGGGACAACTCGCCAGGGTACTCCCATCTTCAAATAACTTGCAGCTGAACAGTTTCCTGAGCCAGAAGTGATGTCTCTGGGTATAACGTGGGATTTTTCTCCTGTCCATTTGCTTTTTGACCCTGCGTAATCATTTAGCATCCACTGTACCTTACAAGGATTTCCTTAGCTGACCTAGATCTTGCATGGGGAGTCATCTCCTTTTGTTTGTTTTGACCCTCTCACCTCAGAGTTTAAATCACTACACAAGAAGCAGTGAACAGCTGGTCCTCATTCACCTTCTCTGTGCGACTCACTCTACAGACTTCTACCATATCCCCCTTGAGTCACCTCTTTGGACTGAAGAGGTACAGTCTACTTACAGTCTTACTCATTCCTTGTACTAAAGCTGTATGTAGAGAAGGTCTTTGATCCTCCTTATTATCCTCTTTGAACCTTTTCCAGGTCAGCTCTTTTCCTTTTTGAAATGGATGGAACAGAACTGCGTGTAGTATTTAAGGCCGCACTGGTTTCAAGACAGAGCAATCTTCCTCAGTCTTTCAGCACTGAGGAAAAGCTTGACTTCTTGGAAAAAAAATCTAAGAGTCATTTTGTGCAGTGCTGCTACAAAGATTCTCATTTCTATCTAATAAAATTTAGGCTAAAAATCAAATAGTCACTTGCCAATTTTATTTCCTCCCATTTTTTTGCTTACTTGCAAATATGGGAACATTTGCATGGATTGGATTTTTTTAGTTTTTGAATGCACAGTCCTCTCAAAAATATCTTTTGATGTCTTACAGACCTCTGAACATCCACAGACCACAGGCTGAGTAACACTGCTGTTCAGTGTTTTAACAAACAGCCAAACAGGAGCTGTGGGGACAAAACAAGTTTGACTCAAACTGTCCTGTACAGTACGACTAAGTGCCCAGGAATTTTCTGTATATATTCAAAACCACTTAGACATAATCTGATGATCATTTCCCATGCTATAAATTCACACACATATGCTCAAATGTGGTTCACTGTTTTGGACCTGAAGCACTAGAGAGATTAAAGCATGCTCGTAAGGATGCGTCTCAATATGGAGGTAAAGCTATGAACCACAGGAGCCCCTAGAACACAGCACGCAGAATATGGCCAAAACCCTGTAAGACAGGGCACGCTTGTATATTTAGGGCAAACTCTAACAAACACCAACTGATTTCACACGGTAACCAAACTATGTGAAATACTTAATGACTCATTAAGAACCTGGAGTAGCTTTAAGAAATGGTCAGTAAAGTCAATTAAAGCAAGAACAGAGTGACCAGGTTACATGATCAGCAATTGTGTGTAAACAAAACGTTATAAACCTGAGTGATAACTTGAGTGAGGTGCCTCATAATGGAAGGCTGGCAACTACTGTTGCAAAGGATCATTCACGAAGATGGAATCACTGGATGAAAGACAACGCCAATATTCCTTAAGGGTTTACTCATTTCATTGCTACTAACTAGTTCTGCCTAACTTTGTAGATCAGACATAGGATAAATTCTATTTGAAAGAATATTCTATACCAGCTGAAAAGTTCACATTTGCTTGAATTTATTGCTAACTGACATCACAATTGCAGCAATTCATAAATTTCCACACTGGTGAACAAGCCATGACCTACGGGGAAAATGTTATGCTGACCTCACTGCAACATCAGTACTAAAACCTAGAAGACACATAGAGTTATCAGTAATTTAGCAAAGGCATTTAGATGGATTCAAGAGAAAGATATAGAATTCACTACAGCCCATGAAGGGCAGAAATCTAGTATGCTATGCAAAGGTAAATGCTAGAGTTGTAGAAAACAATACAATTGAGTCCATATGTTGTGGAAAAGCAAATGGTCTAACAACTCCTTGGAAGAAAGGGTGAAGAGAATAAATATGATACTTAAAATTTACATACCTAAACATTATAAATATTTATTTTGGGAGATCTAGACTTGTCAGTAGCTCTAGGGAAGCCACAAAGAAAAAGTTATACTGAGAGAGAATCTGGTGAAAGAAAACAATCCAAACAAAATCCGCAAAACTCTAAGATGGAGGAACATGGAAACATTTTAGCATTTGATATCATGTAGTCCCATGGAAACGTAAGTATTGCTATCCTGGCTCAATCAGTAGTTCACTCAGTTTAATGTTACGTTTCTGTTATGTAATGCCAGTTATCAGTTTTAGATGTTCCAAATAAGGTTCAACAAACATGACAGAATAACTTGCCTACAGGAGAAGCTTATTCCTAGTTTGTAACCAGAAGAATGTAAGTTTATATTCCTTATAAAATGTTTACTTCCTCTAGCATAGTTACTTGCTCTTATTATCCACATAAATACCTAATCTTCCTTCACATCTCACATGCTACAGTGGTGTAGTACTTAAGAAAGATCCCTATTTCCCAGGATCACCACTGCACCTTCTTCAAAGAAAATCTGCTTCCTTCCACTCTATGGTTTGCAGCTAAGTCCAGAAAAGTCCCTCCCACCAGATACTTATGTGTGACTTGTTTTCATTAACAATCCAGCTATTTCATTTTGCAGTTCCATTTTGCACCTACAGATCTAGTCTTACCAACTTGGTGGTATTCAGAACTAATTCCTGCAATTTTTTTTTGTATTACTTAACTTTACATACTAAAATCAGTGGGATTACTCCTGCAGAGTTATTCTGTCCTGTCTGTCCCAGAGGCATGAGAAGAGAAAATAGGTGAAGGTGCTCAGTTGCGCTTGAACTCCCTTTAGACCATCTCCAGAGTACTGCATGGAGTAGAAAGGGCTGTCAAGCCTCCCCACCCCAGGGAGCCACGTGGTATTGCAACTAGGGATGCTTTACTCTGAGCACACTCTCACTACAATCAATCCATAAATAGGGATGATATTTCAAATCAATGAGAACACAGACACATCCCATACCGAATTAGCCATCCCAAATGACAATTAATTAAATGCCACCACCAGAATTGCCTTTAGGGACTGGGGGACAGAGTTATCCTCATGTGCTACTATGCAACACCGAGGATGGCGAGAGGTGAATCACGGCCAGGCTGCTCCCAGCAAGCCAAGCCAGAGGTGCAAAGGGCAAGAGCCGCCAGCCCACGCTCCCTGTGGTCAGCTAGGAGAAAGGGGCCTTCTCCTGTCCCCATGGGCATGTGCCCTGGGGCCTTGCCGCAGAACTGAGCATCCCCTTGACCTTCCAGAAAGATCTAATGCATGTTTAATTGTTAGCATGTGCCATGAGAGAGCGCCGTATTGAGGTCTCCCCTGCCCTTTCTTGCTTTGTTATACTTGTAATACTTAATGTTCCATAATTGATTGTATGCAATCTGTACCAGCTGTAGCTACAAGGTACTGCGGATTCAGTTTGGATATAGAGGCAGTAAAATTAGAAGTGCTCAGGCCGTCAGTGCAGTTCTGTGAACAATATGTTTGGCAGGACAGAAACAAAGAATTAGTGCACTGAACACTAACCTTTCAGGAAAAAGACAGGTCTGTTCTGAGCATTAATTCTGAAAGGAATGAGGCTGTGGTTTCAGTTCAGCCTTTAATAATCTTCATCATAAAAGCAGCACAGATAATATCCCATAATCAGTGATTTCTGATCAGGAGAGTCCAATAAGCAATTTTCCAGTATGTACTGGAACTAAGCTACTGCTGTAATCTGAAGCAAACAAACAAACAAAAAGCTCCAGTCTATGTATATCAACAGAAAACACCAGCAAAACAATTTAAATATTTAGGCTGTGATATCTGAAATAAGGAGGAGGATCTAGCCACATCTTCCATTAAAATTAGCAGCCCAAATCCTCAGTTCTGCTTTGGAGCACTCACATTTAGAGTTTTCTTCATGTGGACAAAATATCATCTTTTATTGTTGCTTAGCAATGGTGACTCCCTCACCACTGGTCTTGGTCCAGAAAAGTAAAAGTATTCCAATTGACCACAAATTAATTTTTTAATCTGTTTTGTTGGAAAAACTGTTGCAAAAAACAATCTGAATTAAAATCTGTTCAGTAGGAAAGTTCAATTTTATACCCTCTCTTTAAAATTAGAATATATGGTTATTATTAATTTCTGAATCACACCATGTGCTCTTTTCTACACTAATTGCTAACCAAAGTCAACAGCAGTACTGTCACCCATTTTAATGGGTTAGGATCACGCCACAAGACACAAAATAAAGACACTTCTTGCTTCAAAATGCTTAGGAACAAAACAAGAAAAACACAAGAGACACACTGGGAAACTCAGAGGGATGAATGACTAGGAATTTAATTCCTCATTTATTACTAATATTATTGTTGACTTGCTTGTCAATGTAATGTAGCACTTGCATTAAGGGATCTGTGTCAGAGTGACCCACAAATGATGATTTCTATCTGCCACCAGGATAGGCAAACAGAAGAAACTATATTTGGTGGTATGCAGTGGCTATTTCCTTGTCTTTTAGGGGATTTAAAGCTCTTACGCAGTTACAGGCTTGTTTAATTTTTAATAATTACAGCAGGCTGAACTGTAATTCAGAGAAGACAGAGGCAGGATAAGGGGCCTTGGCTATCGATAGCGCAATCACAGCACAAAGGAAAAAGTAGAAGCTGCAGAGTTGGTTTTTCTCCCCTCCTCACCAGGTGGGAAGGATGCAAGAGCTTCCTCCTGCCTCTCATGCAATTCCAGGCAGCACAGCTCTGGGCTCTGCAGGTAAAGGCAGCTCCTCCTCTGCTCCTCAGCAGAGCAGAACAAAGGCGAGGATTTCCTCGGCCACAGCTTTCCCTCGCAGCTTGGGTGACTGGTCTTTATTCCTCCTGCAGGTCTGATGAGAGCTCACTATGCGGCTTCTGCACGGCTGCTCTAAGTATTGTCGCTACCTGGGTACCTGGCCCCAAACTCACAGTGCACCCAAAACGCCTGCAGGGCCGTAGGAAGCGCGCCCTGCCACGAGCAGCTCTCCCTTGTGGGCATTTGTCTTTGCTGTGTGGCACTGACAGGCCCTCAAGGCCTCCAGATTAGCACAGCCCGCGCTTTGGTGCTCTGGCGGCGTAGCCACGTCAGTTGGGATGGAGGCTGGGGGAGAGCGGGGAAACCTCAACCTGGCAGAGTGAAACTGGGCCCTAACTAGATAGCGGATCCAAATATCAGGCTAAAATTGGATTGGTATCACTTATTAATGAAATTTGTAACTCTTTACTACAAGTATGTGAACAGTCATTGACACAGGCATCCAGGTAGAATAGAGATTAAAATAAGCAGAACACAATTAAAAATATTTGAGTGGCAACTAAACAACTGCTGCTTTGAATCATGGGTGACATTTATATCTGTGCAAGTGGGTGTAAAATTCTTCTGTTCTTATGGCAAAGCAGTAGGGAAGCAAGCTCGTGGCATACACTACAATGGCAATCACTTTATCCCATCTCCCATCCCTGGCCTCCAGTATGACTCTGAAAGCCAATACTAGCAATAAATCAAGAGCTCTCCACTCTTCACATCAGGCTTTTCTTTTTTTTTTTCTTTTTCTTTTTTTAAAACAGGATCATACAGAAGTCCTCGCATATCTATAGCAAACACTGGAAGGTGAACTGGGCAGCAGATAATATCCAGGGCCTTGTCAAGCTGATGCAAACTAACTGTGTTTCTTGCCATCCTTTCCTTAACAGGGCTGCTGCTATTCTCCAGCTCCATCTATGACTATTTAGACTGCAGGTCTCCAGACCAGGGACCACCTACAGTGTCTGCTTCTACAGTCTCCAGAACAAGGGTTCCATTTTTGCTGGTTTTCTCTAGGCTAGACCATAATAAATATGATTATTTTAACAAGAACATACATTAATAATTGTTAATGCATTGCTTGAATTTTCCTTTGAAATGCAATCTGTGCTCTCCTCCCTCTTTAGCAGTTTAATCGCTGGCTGAACTTTTGTTAACTGCAAGTGCCATAGGTAAGATTTCTTCCATTATCAGCGCTTTTAATCTTTGGGTAATTTAAAGCAAATACATTTTTCACAGTGGTTGCAAATGAGCCCAACTGTTTTTTTTTTGTTGTTGTTGTTTTTTGACTTTGCTGAACTTGAAGGTATTTTCTCACAGCAACCTGTCCTGGCAGCAGTAGAATAGACATGACATAATGCTGGCTGTTAATGGCTACCTAGCCCTGACTGTCAACTCCCCCTTCACTTTTGATGAGTAAATCCCCATTTTGATGAGAGATCTTAGGACCTCTCATGTCTACCAAACGCGTTTTGCCCCCAGGCTGGGCCGAAGTCACAGCTCTGTGAAGAGCTGCTGTACGAGACAACCAGCTCATTTTAAAACTCAGAAGTGGGGGCCTGAACCTGTTTAAATGCACTGCATTGTTTGCTCTTTAATAGACATCCTCACGTTCTGAGGGCTGTGGGAGGCCACACCGTTATCAGCTTTCCAGCACGTAGCGGCCGGCCACGCGCCTGCCTGGGGGGAGCGGGGGCTGCGGAGTAGCTGGGGAACAGCTGCCTCCCTCCGAGCCACTGCCTTTCCTGGCATGGGTCAGCGAGCCAGAAAAATCTGTGCAAATGTTATGAACTCTCCTGGCATGCTAGGGAAAAGAGAGTCAACCAACACCATCACAGCCCTGAAAATAACTTTGCTTCCAGCGCTGCTGGTTGGTGTCACAGAGCTGGCTGCGTTTTGTTCACGCTCTTCCATAGTGACTGGACTTGCATTTCACAAGGCCCAGTCATGCCATTATGTGCCAGCGATCAGCTGTAGCTCAAGGAAAAAAAAAATCATTTCAGCTCACTGATTTGTTTTTCTATGATTATTTATATCACTGTTACATATGACAGAGGGACCTGGGGGCCCCATGATGGACCAAAACCCCACTGTGCTAAGCACTGCACAAATACAGAGCAAAGAGATGATCCTTTCGCCAAAGAGCTTACATCTAAGCATAAAATAGAAAAATCTCATTATTGACAGATTAATGACAATCTGTCAGAGTAACCATTCCCATTAGGAGTGTCTTGTGCGGAAAAGTAGTACAGAGACCCTTATAATTAGTTAAGAATAGCTAATCTGATGCAAAAATTGTATGGTTAAAATTAAGGACTAACATCCATGGTGATACATGAAAAATAGCGAGTGTGATATGAGTATACAGATACATTTAAAATAGAACATGCAGACAGATAATTCCCAGGGAAGATACCAGTGGATGAATTGCTTTTGTGAACTTCACAAAAACATGCAACATTTATGTCCTTAAGACTAGTCTTTTCAAATAACATCTGTGGATTTTCCTCTTTGAAATCTAGTTTACTGAGCTAATTTTGTTTAATAATAATGCTAGAAAAATAAATCATTGCACCACTATGGCACCTTTCTCCTCCTTTTTTTTTCTTTCCATATTAGCATTACTTTACATATCTTTGTGAAAAGAAGATATTCCTCAAACTATGTTCTTCTTTTACTCAGTCTTCTACAATTCAGTTATTAAATGTTAGCTAAACACAATGCTAAACTTCCTGAGTCACATAGCTTTTATAATTACAAGTCAGTATGGAAAAGGTCATAAGTATTTGTTCTGCATGTACAAATTGCATCCATACACACAGCTCGCCACAGCCTAAGGACAATTTCACACTACTCTAGTTCAGCCTCAGTTGCCATCTGAGATGGAGAAGCTTTTTGATATTCAATACAATATTAGACATTGCCGGCAGTTACATGATATCTAAGTATATGTCAAGAAATACAACCAGAAGGGGTTTGAAGAAAAATGATGTTGCATCCTCATGTGGTGTCAACAGGCACCGTCCCGTGGATACCAGGGAGAATCACGCTGATTTACACTATGGGAGCACCTGGCTCTTTTCCACGAATGAGGACTTACCAGGCAGGATACAGCCCAGGACTTTATTTCACGTGGGCACCTGATTTTCTCATCACTATTACTGGATAATTTTAACATGTGTTAGTACCTGGCCTCTCCCACCCTCAGAAAGGAAAGATACTGACCTCGACTTCAATCTTTCAGAAATTATTCAGACCTAAGCTACCTTGACCATAAAAAGTTCAGATCCCCAGCTCGCACCTGAAGTGCTACTCTGGTACTGGAGTACTATAAATGTCTAATTTGAATATTAGGACTTCTGAATTATCTCAGATTTATTGTGAGCAGTCTTGACATTTTCTCCATTCACACAATTACCAGGATGCATGCAATGTTTAGATCTAATCCTACAGCCCTTACAACAAAAAACAACCACCATGCAAAACTCAGTTTCAATACTGCATTAAGCCTTTCACTACAGATTTGTGAAAGGTATCTAAAAGCAAATTACAAAGCAACAAGCAAAATCTTTCATACAGCAATACAGGAGATGCATGTTTTCAGTAGTTTAATAAAAACAAGACAACCATTCCAGAGAGCCTGCTGATTAATAGGATGAAATAAGTGTGCTAAATATGAAAAGAAAAATCTTACAATTAATTGAAACCATATGACAAGAACACATATGGTGGAATTTCACTTCTCCTCCAAAAATTAAGATTTGTTAAAAGTTTGAAATGACAGCCATAGCTGTTTAAAGAAATCTATTTATGGTATATGCCCCACTAAATGAAATTTCCAAACATGAAGAGGAAACTGTTCCAGATTTCATACAGTTAATGTATTATACCAGAAAATGCCTATTTTTGATGTTGTTCATTGACACACACTGATATACATTATGTCATTTCGACAAATGGCAGCTTTGTCTGTAGCTAATAACTACAAGGCGTGGGTAAGAAACAGCTAAAGCATAAAACCCTAAGGACAAGGCTTCATTGTGAGCATTAAATAATTATTACAACGCAAAATTAGTCAGAGTAATATCTCTGTTTTACTTCAAGCGTTGTGATGTCTGATCCAAAGCTGACTTTACTGTCAACTCTAGTTATGATGGCATTTCACACTGTATTTTTTTGATATACCTAAAGGGACAAATTCCATTTTATGTTTTTAATCAATCAGTTTCATTTATTAAATCTAGTTTCTGACAATAATTAGTTTTAGATTTTAAACTTGTCCTAGTTTTATTTGTAAGTCTTTCTGAAGTGCATCAGATTTCTTGTCACGCAAAAAGCTCTTTACCCTAAGAAATTGACTATATAGAGGAAAAGCACTGGAGCTCCTGTCTGCGTTCCTCCAAAAGTGTCTAATAAATGTTATTAACAATTTTGAAATTAATAATTTAGAGAGGAAAATAAGGCTCTTTTAGCTACCATTATAATTTTTACACAATAGTAGACGCAACAGAGGGTCTTAACAGCTGGTGGAAGACTCTCAAATAATGCTCATTATTTAAGTTCAGTCAGCTTCTATATTTGCCAAAAGAAACCTACTATATGAATTTTCCTTAGTAAAGAAACTATGGAAATGATTCACAAAATGCTGCATTAAACTGAATGTTAACATTAAGGAACCTATTACATACCTGTCTGATTATTATTTATATTGAGTAGCCTTACATTCCAAATCCAAGAGCAGAAACACTGTGATAGATAAATAGATAAATAAATAAATACACTGCAGAAGGTCCACAATTGGCAAATTGCCTCCTCCTTCTGCCACGGCTATGCAAAAATAAAAATTAAAAAAAAATCCTGTCGGGGCCTGTCATATGTGACGCCCTGCCCAAAGCCTATACTGCCGTACTGAAGGGACTTCCCCTCCTACAGAACAGGTCTTTTCCTTTAGGAGAGGAAACACTTTTTTCCTGGAGTGTATGCAGATCCAAACTGACGACAGCTGAAATATATGTCATTCTAATGGGTTCTGTCATAACTGGGCAAAATACAGCAATGTTAGAAAGCATGTATCAAAGATATGACAGGCCTTTCAAATTATACTGCCTTTCAACCCACTGCTTAATAAAAATGTGCAAAGTGATAGAACACTCGTCAACATCACGAGCTGCGATAGACTTATTTTCTTTGGGAGCAGCTATTCAAAAATAACTTGACTGAAGTTCAGAGTCATAATTATAGGAACTACAGTTGAGGGACTTTAGAAAAAAAAATGCAACAAAGTAATCATATAAACCTATTATCTTTAAACAAACGTTTCAGCTCTAATAAAGTCACTTGCTTTCCTTTACTGAGATGACCTAAAATTCCTTTATTCGTTTCAAGCCTTCTGCTGCTCACAGGAAACAAAAGTCTTGTTTGAGCAAGGACTGCAGCACCGAGTCCCGGTGCCCTCCCTGCACTATTGCCATTTGAAAGACAATTCAGCTGTATAAACCCGGATTGTACACTTTGGAGCTTTCTACTTGGTGTTTCTTACACACTACTTTAGTACACATAACAGTAAAGAATATATCATTATAAGTAATAAAAAACTCCATATGAGGACAGCACTTCATGCCCTTGGAAGTCAAGAGAAGCTTTTGCGTTGGTTTGAGCAGCTGCTGGAGCAACCACAGAAGCCCACATCCTACTGAACACGCTGACGAGCTTCCACCACTCTCAGTGACAAAAACAAGCCCCTACCTTCTTTCGCCTTTCCAAGCATATGCCAAAACTTCACTCAATTTTTACACATAGAGAAGAAACCCCGTTCGAATTCAGTAGATTTTGATGGAACAAGGATGTCACGAGCAGCATTTAACTTTGAGAGGCTGCAGTTCAGCAAAGCATTTGAGTACATGCCTGGCTTGATTTCCTGGGGAGGGTTGGGCTGGCTCTTTGGAACGCAAAGTGCCCTCAGTTAAATCCCTATATGCAGCTGGCATGTGTAAAACTCCAGGGACTGAGGCAGCACAGTAACTGGCTGTGAGTGTCTCTGTTGGGCAGGTCCCTTTTATTTGTTACCTGTTTATGGATTTAGAGGTCTAAATTTAGGCAATCAGTTTTGAACATTTTGCCCTCTGGGCTTGTACCTGGCTTTATTACAACTTTTTACTGTGACTTAAAGTGTTAAGAAATACAGTGCATGAAAATACAGCTTTTTATGGTTTTTTTTTTCCATATGTAAAGGACTCCACTGCTTACAAACACACTTACTTTTCATTACCCAGTAAACTCTGAGTACTATCGACATTTTTCCTTCTCTCTGCTTAGTACCTACCTAGAGTCAAGAATACTAACACCGAATTTCCATTGTTTAAGCTCCAAATGCTTTACATTTCTCTTGCACCCATTTCATTTTCTATTTACAGCATAGAACTAAAGCCAAAATCCAAATTTATCTCAATTTCTGAAGTTTCTCTCTCCAATTCCCCATTTCCTGATTTTGCTCCTCTATTCAGCCATGGATTCTTTCAATTCGTTCCTATGTGCCACAGCTGACAAGAGCAGCTGTTCCTGTTTAACCTAGCCTGACTACTTTGCTAAAACTCTGCTATCCAACTCAAGAAGTCTTTGTCCGTGCTCCTCAATGGATGCAGACGAGAGATGTGACCTGTCAGCTGCCACTGAGCCTGCTGCACTCAGCTGCAATACACACCACCGGTGGTTAACTTGCTGAAGTTGCAGCGAGCACTGATGTTCCCAGCCACAGCTGGCGTGGATGTCCAGCTAGCAACCTCCAGGGCACCAGGCAGCCCAAAGACACTTGGCACAGAGAGGGTGTGAGCAGCCCTGCTTGAGATGCCTTGATTCAGCATACTCCTCCCACAGCTTCCATTTGTCGGCACTTGACAGATTTTATAGCAACACTCACCTGACATAACCTTAGGGGCGCTGAGAGCTGGCAAGCAAGGGATATAGGCCTGTGGTGGTGGAATATAAAAGCAACAGGCCTTGAGGTTAAAACAGAAGTAATAAGGTGCAAGTTGGGTCACTTTTATCTAGCTTGTCATTTTTATGTAGCTTGCATATGGATTTAAGGGCTTAGATTGAAGCTTCCAGGTTTGAGCATTTTGACTTCTGTTTTTACGTTCAACAACATCACAGATTTTTACTGTGACCTGAAGCATTAAGTTGCTCCCCTTGTATTCTGCAGACGCTCTGAACGTCGAACAGGTTACAATGCTCGGTTCTGTACAGGCATATTGCAAAGCTGAGGTCACAAGTATCTGCGAAGAGCTTTGGAAGCTGAACAGAATAATGTTGTTCTGAAAGGGCAAAATCTACCCTTTGAATGCCTTATGGGAAGCTAGCACAAAGCCTAAAATCCCACTGATGACTCAGAAATCTGTGAAGCTGTCCACGCTGGAAAATGGAACTCAGGCACTTAAAGAGATACTGGTAATACGAGTTTAAACTGGACTGGTCCTAAATGGTATACGTGCTTGCTCTGTTTCTGCATGTAGGTTTGAGTTTCACTCTAAGCGAGGCCTTAGCATCAGTGCAGGGAACCCAGATGGAAGCAACTATGTCTCTCCTCCTGGGCTTTAATGATTAATTTCTCTCCCCAGATAGCAGCTCCTCATGTCCCTAGCTCACATTTACAGACCTGGGAATTCTCTTTCTGTCTCACCACACTGCCTGCATTTCAGCCTCCCCTCTCAATCTTTCTGACCCATCATAGACTTTGGTATCTTGGATTATGAATCAAGAGGGAAATACTGTAAATAAACTCACTGGTCACATGTCTTTTCCTCCCGATTTCTCCCAGAGCTCCTAATAAAACCCATTATGTTAAAACACACACACACAAAATGGTCAGATGCATACAGCCACACACAGAAACCTATTTATTATAAACCGTGGGTTTATATTAAAGTAGTGTAACAGAGCTCTAAATACAAATTTTAAATTATATTTTAAGGAATTCTGCCTGTGGCAAGAAATGTATTTAGGCCTACATTTTCAAAAAGTTACTGATATTCTATGGGTTCTTCAGGGGTATTCATACTAAAACATGGATGTACACAGGTGTTTAAGCCCAGCTGCCTGAAGGGAGCTCAGACAGAGCAGCAGCTATGCAGACAATGGGATCATTTGGCAAATTGTGTAAAGCAGGCCGGGTTTCTCATGCAGCATCCTGACACATTCAACCCTAATTTGGAGGGAATACCATAAAAAATAATCTGTGGCCTCAGTTCAACCTTCCACGGCCACACAGTTTTGCCAGAAAGTGGTCTTTTACTTACATGCAGAACATGAAATAAAATAACTCAACTGCCAAGTTTTAGTACAATGTGAAATCCTGGCTTGTGATATCCCAAAATGGAATAGTAAGACTATATGCAAGAAAATCCTTGCAGCACTCTCCCAACTGCAAAGGCCATGGGCCAGATTTTTCATGATGCAGTTTCCCAGAGGAGCTGATTTTCAGGCCAAAATCTCACCTCATCTGTGCTGTTCAAACTCCAGTGGAGCTGCACTGGTGAATCTGGCCTTTTATGTGTAACCTGGTATAACATTTTTTGTCCAGAGAATTTTGTTCTGTATTTTAGCATCATTCTTCTTAACAACCTGCAAAACCATTTTCTTTGAAGAAAGCGCTTATTAGGCTTTATATGTACGACCTTAGGTTATCTTTTATAGCTTAATCTAAACAAGTTTAGAAATCAAGTTTTGCCTGTGGTAGCCAGCCCATCAATTCTTTTGATTGCCCAGTACAACTTCCAGTTCTCACAAGCAATTTGACAATTGCGGAGTATTTCATACTGCATGCTATGAAGTCTAGTGCTGTAAAAATAATGAGACCTGAAATTACATACTGTATTGTAAGTCTACTCATTTAATCGTGAATTTTCAGGTAATTTAGATGTTTCAATAACAGAAATACTATAGGCCAACACGTCATATTACTCTTATCACAAAAATGCCACATGCCTGTTTTCTAGCTTGCATACATTCTCACTCCCATGAACTCTCCAGAACTTCCCTAATTCACAGGCAGCATAAGCAAAACCCATTAGTTTTAATAGATGGTTTCATAAATAGCAGAGTCCTCCACCCACTTAATAGCACTCTCCAGGCATTTGCTAAGGTTTGTAACTCATTAATAGGGGATATATGAATGTTCCTTGATGGTGAAGACAGAGGAAAATCTGGGTTGACTTTGCCCACTAAGCACAGGGTTGGATTCTGCTCTCAGCGAGCGCTGTGCCATGCACGAGAGCGGAGAGGTGCTCTGCATTTTCCCCTCGGCTCCCACAGCAGAGAGGCCCCTCACCTGGCCGTTTGGGAGACAAATGCTGGCACAGGCTAGGCAGTCACTGCCCGCAGCTGCCCACATCAGTCTTTTGCCAGAGGTTACCAGCGCTTTCGCTAGCTCCTGAACAGTGGACTGGATGCACCACTTCTTTGCACGTCTTCTATTGACAAAATAACTTCTAGAGGGCAAAGGTGGGCCACGTGGTGGGAGGGGGCAGCGATTCCAGAGATGACTGGAGCATGAATCACCACAGCTTGCGAGGCAAACCCCAGTCACGTGAAGAGCCAGGGAGGAGGTCCCTAACCCAAGCAGTGGGGCTTTGGACATCTGCAGCATGTGCATGGAGATCTGTGCTCTCAGCTTCAGTGCCAAGGATGGCGGTGCCAGCACCCAACTCACCTGTGCCCCAGCACCACGCCGATGGGAGGGCAGCTTGGGGGCTCAGCCTCGCGCCGCCACCACGCAGGGTGGCTTGCCACCAGCACCTGCAGCCACGATTTCGCTCCCACTTTCTAGTCCTCTGGCTACTGGTCTAAATTACCTCGTTGCCCCAGTGGTGGGAACTGCTATGGACTGCCCATACATTGTTCAACATCCACCCTACGCAACTGTTTGCATGACCCAAGTTTAGCAACCTGTAACGATATTTTAAATCCCTCTTATTGTTTTATTTAAAGTTGTTTTTACTTCTTAATGTTTCTGTTTCTGCACTTAATCTGCAGCTTGGAGTCAGTGTACTTCGAAGCTTTACAGTATGCTATAGCATGGGGCTAACCTGCAGTATCTTCTTAAATTACATGGATGCTTTAATTCAAAGAAAAATGAGCAGGTACAGAAAAGCCAGTCTGAAAGCAGATTGTAAACAATTCAACAAGTTCAATTCACTTCCAATTCTAATCTGTTTTTTTTTTTTTAATAGATTTAATGAATCTATCAGGTCGATACCAAGCAATGGGGTAAGTGAGTAGTCAGCTTTGTTTTTAATCTTTACAATTAAAAACAAAAAACAAAAACAAAAAATAGACAACTAATGAGAAACATTAAAATGTAAAAATGCAACAGCTTCTAAACATATGGGAGCTTTCAGCTGAGCAAGAATTTTCCCTGGAAAAGATTTAGGTGTGCTCACAACTTTCAATCAAAGATTTCTCTATTTCTAAAACAAACAAACAAACAAAAAAACCCACCTTTGTTGAGGATGGTAATGGTTATCATGTAATAGGTGAATCTGAACAACTTTAGAGACTGGCTTTACTAGAATATATTACTGATGTCTTACTTTCAAAAATGAATGACTTGAAAAAACCAGCATACAGAATGTTTCACTCCTGTAAACCCTGTGGAGTTAATGCAGCTCTGGGAAAGTGAGTTAAATTCTTTCTCCAAGTTGCACATCAACAGAAACAAGACTGTTAAAAGGATACAGTTACTTTGAAACCCAGTCTTAAAATGTTAAAAATAATTTCTGTACCTGAACACGCTTGATAGTTTATATGGCCACATAAATTATTTCTTCTGTTTTCAAAAGTTTCTCTCTTCCCAACTAATTGACAGAAGCTGAACATCTACTTCAGTGGAGCTCTGCCAGTTCATACAAGCTGAGGATGTGGCCCATATTTTTAAAGAGGGAGGTTCTTTCCACTGTTTTGCCATCTGCCAAGCTCTACTTTAAGCTAATTAAATAATGTCAAGTTCTAGCAGGTGTTTTCAGGCCATTAGAGTTTTCCATTTCTGGATCCCTACAGATACCTAGAAAGTCTGGCTTCAGGAGAACTGAGCCATAGATTCAAAGGTGCTGACAACACTACATGTCTTTTTAAAAGTCGGAAAATATCCTGACAGTTTGGTCACTCTCTGTGGTTTCCATTCAAAGCAAGTTTGTGTAAGACCTGTGAATGTGACCAAACAATCTTAAACATTTGGAATTACTTGGGGATTGCCTTCAAGTATCTGATTGTTTCCACTAAGTCAGTTACCAAGTCAAACAGCATTGGAAACAAACTCGTGTAATGACCCACCATAGACTGAACGGTGTAGACAGCTTGCTACTGATAAACAGTGAGGCTATTTATCATTTTGAATTGTTCTACTCTTCAGCAGCTCTCATGTTGCCAGCTTTGCCTACCCTTTTGCCTCCACCAGTTACTCTACTCACTCCTTCATCCCACCCGTGAATCCCTCAACTTTCTCAACACTCTTCAGCTGCGAGGCCTGAAGGGAGCTGCAGTTCCCCGTGCATTTGAGATGATCAGGCCAGACTGCCCGCTGGGGAAAAAGGAAATCATTTTATTTATATTCTAGAGTTACAAATATAACAAATGTTGAATGTCTTGAAGCTACCTAAATGTACAGCTATTCTATGCAACCATGGATTTTCTATAATTTTAGCATTTTCTTTCCCTCTCTGCTTTCACATGATTAACCCACTTATGCTACTGGTCTTAAAACAGGCTGTAAACAGCCGGAGCCAAGATTGTCTCGTCTTGTGTGCACAAGACCTACTACAATGGAACCTTTATCCTGACTACAGACTTTCAGTACTGCTATAATTCAAATACTAGTAATAATGATAGTGAATGTGAAATAGTATGAGCGAGACATGAACAGAGACATTAACATGAACAGAGAATAATCCTCTGTCAACCAAAAGCTCTATAGGAATACCAGTAATATTGTCAGGGTTTGCACGCATACTGCTTTTTATCCTGAAAGAGCCCAAAACACCTTCTCAAAGGTATGGAAAGATTGCTTCAAACACATCATATCAAATGAAGCCTGTTTATCAATATGCAGCAGCCCCACATGCCATTTGGGGCTAAAAAGGAGGATGACCTTTGTTGGCTGAAACTGTCAGCGGAAAAGGGAAGACAGCATAGCGAGAACCTGGAACAGCTTAATAACAGTTGACTCCCACTCTGTATATATTAAAATAAGCTCTACCCCAGTCTAAATCAGCCTCTCATCCATCATAATGCCTCCAAAGGGAAAAAAAAAAAAAAAAAAAAAACCTTGAATGAGCAAAAAGTCCATAAAAAAAAAAAAAAAGTAGTACACACACACATATATATATATATATACACACATGTACTACCCTTCTCACATGGCCTCTCATGCCAGGAGCACTCAGATTTCAGGCTAGATATAAATGTTAAATCAGAATTCCATTAAGTTTTAACTATTACTTAAATGACACACACTCATATTTTCAAGTAAGCCTCTATATAGGCGTATATATGTGGACACAGCTCTGTATAAACTTCAAATTTGATCGTCAGTATAGGCTGACATACTTAAAGTCATATTAGCACAAATTCATGCCTATCATTACTGAGTCATATGAATACATGATAACATATTTTAACACTATTTCAATAGCTAATACAAATAAGCCTAAATCTCCCTAGTACTTTGATTTATATGACCAGGTTAGTTCTTCTACTTTCCTTCCTAATTAATCATATGGAAACAACACTCATGGATTTCCCTTGTAATTATGTTAATACAAAGGAAAACAAATAAGGCTGCAATGTTCAATGTAGCTGACTAATACAAAGCTCAGCCGCCTTAATGCATAAGCTAAAGCTTTCTGAAATGGCGCTACTTTAAAGGGAGGCAAGTTTCCACGCAGAACTGGAGGGAAGGTCTGCAATGAGGAAGCCCGTGGGCTTGGGGGCATGTTACCAGCAAGGCAACACTGAGTGGGCTACACTGCAAAATGTTGCAGAAAAAGCCTGTCAGTGAAACTGTATTTTAAAATGCGCAGTATTTCTGTCAAGTCACATGCTTTAAAACTGGATGTAACTCATTGCAAACTTCAACTTTTGTTTCCACAGAACTTTTTAAATGTTTTTGCTTTCACACACAGGGCCCTGTTCAGCATCTTGCTGCCATGGTGTTTTTCTATCTTGACAATTCACTTCCGTGAGCAGGCATGCGGCCAACTCAAATGAGACTCAACGCAGTGAAAAGCCCTTCAGGTAAACAGTGTGATAAGCTAAACTGCAAAAACGAGACAGTGTTTTTGGACTATGAGGCAGTTGCTATGGAGACAGTTGCTAATTAACTGCATTCAGCCAAGAGAACAAAGGGTTTAAGGGCAGACAGGACTCTGTATCTTAGAGTGAGCAATGCATAACGCCTTATGCAATCTGCACCTCTATCATATCTGGAATACCTGAGCCTTTGCTTAGGTTGCAAAATACCTCAAGAAATGACAGAGTGGTTTATTCATTTAAATCTGAATTAATTTTCTGTTAATTAATGATCTATCAGTATTTAAAAAAAAACAAACAAAATCCATACATAGAAGTCACGGGTATCATGAATTAATGCATCAAGTCAGGATTATATTAAACTTTTTAATGATTTCGGTTGAGAGTTACTGCTTTTGCAGCTAATAAAAATGCCATTGAAAAAAACACTTTTAAGACAATATAACATCCCCAATCTATTATTCTCTCTTGTGTCTTAAACTGATTAGCTTACAATGCTCAGAATAATTAATTCTCCAGTTCCTTCCTAAATGAGGCTTGCAGAAATAGATGTGGGGCCTACAGTATGTATTTACATTAAAATGGGTTATTCTGAGAAGTTGTTGATCGACATTATCTTGAAGGGTTTATACTTTGGGATAGCTACTCTGAAAAGTTGTTGATCTGCATTATTATAAAGGGCTTATATTTTGGGATAGACATGAATTATGATTCTTTATTATTTCTATGATATGCTCTGTAGGCCTACAGTACCTTACAGAGAAAAGGTAAAATTTTCAAAAGTAACATAACGTACAGATCCATAATTGTGCAGTTCTAGCTTGAAGAGTTACTGTGTGGTAACTGAGGGAACTGAGCAGGGGCACGCTAGCCTTGCGCTCACCTAAGGGACAGGGTGTTAGCTCAGACCCAACCGAGCAGCCTCACGGACTGAGCTAGAACAGGTCCCCCCTCGCTCTTCATCATTAGCCGTCAGCTACAGGTTACCGCCCTCGTAGCTGACACTGTGAGTGCCCTTGGTCCACCTCAGGGCAAAGTAAAACGGATTAGCTTCACTCGCCTACAGAGACACTGGGCCATTTTGTGCCTTAGACGCACCAAACTGTGCGGCCAACAGCGCTCCTAGCCCCAGCTGCACCCCGACCTGAGCTGGCCCCAGAGCCAGCAGCCCTGGCAGCAGCATGGTGCTGGGAGGCGCTTGAAGAGGACTTAAAACGTTGACCTGTTTCCTAAGTGAAAGCTGAGAAAAGAAAGAGAGAGCCAGCTGCTTATTAGAAAGTCCCTTCCATTAAAGCTGAAAAGCCAATGGATAAAATACGTCTGTGCTAACATGAGATTTCTTAAGGTTTGGATAAATAAGGCAACATTTTTCCTTCTTAAGTTATTAAATATATAATTTAAATAAAATCAAAAAGGGGATTTTTTGATGATTTAGATACTGCTAGGATTTAAAGAATCACAATCATTTTGAAGTTAACTCCCTGTCAAGGGGAATGGGATGAGTTCACACTCATATGAGGCTATTACTTCAGCAAAGCTTGTTGCACACTGAACAAGCAAGTAGTGTATTAATTTACTACATGAGGGCCTAAGCTTTTTTTTTTTTTTTTTTGACATTTTAAATTACGGGGCATCTGCAAACAGATACTAAATCTGAATTGCACATGGATTTTCCACACCAGCCAATTCATATTGCCCCTAGACATCCCTTCGAGCATTACTCACTCACCTACATTACTGTAGTTCATATTTCTTTTACAGAACCAGAGGTCTGCAAGATTCTTAAACTCTTGCCTAGAAAGTAGAAATTATTACTTATGTGGCAAACTAAGTTTTAAATATAAGGGACCCAATTCTGCCTTCAGTTACACTGCCATAAATCTTTAACAACTCCATTAGATTTATAATAGTGTAGCTGAGGAGGAAATTGAGCCCAGGATATTTTCTAAATCAGTAATTAAATAGCAGAATTTTACCTTGGCACAGAGTAAAGACCTCTTAGATTACGTCTCTGGATAGACTACATACCTTTCTGTTCCTTGAAAAATGATGTTATGAAGAAGTTAAATCATCTTATTTTCACCAGCCTCTATATTATTCTATGAAAGGTACACATTACACATCATCTCATGGAGGATCAACATAGGGCTAAATATTGCCTCACTTTCCCATCCACTTTCCCTCTCTCTCTTCTCCATATAGAATTTAGAGTCTTTACAGCTGTCCATTATTTCTATGCAGTATATAGCACTACAAGTACCTTTTCTTATTTGGTTTCAAGAAACTACTACAAATGTCTATAATAATAAAATGGCATTTAGCCAATTCCCTTATTAGAGGTGCAAAGCATCCTGCAGTCAAGTTATGGAGAGATTGTACTTTTAAGAGGATGCAGCCTGTTCTTCCAGTGCACAGGACGTGGTATAGGAACCATGGTTTTGCCACAGTTGCCCTAGGCTCCCCAAGGATCACTGGATAAACTGTGAAAGAGGCCCCTTAATCATGAAAACATAGATGGCACTGGGAGGGGAGGAAAGGGCTCAAATCCCAGCTCTTCTCTAAAACTCCTGATGACACTGCACAAATTATTTAATCTCTCTATACCCTTTTTCTTCATTGGGGTGAAGGCAGCTTGTAAAGCTTCTCATTTCATAATTTTAATAGAAGTGTTTTTCATTGCTTTTTACCTAATTTCATCTCTGCTCAGTGTTTCCAGCTCAAAAGTATCTTTCCTTTTATTTCCCTTATAACTCCCACTCTGCTACCTCCACAGGCCAGAGTCCACCCAGCGCACACTAGCTCCTGTGAATTTCCCGCTTGCAGAGGTCAGTGGGAGGCTGTAACTCAGGACAACCGCTATCAAATGTGGGCTGAAAGAGATCAAAAGAGTCTTCCAGGCAGACAGGCCAGGCTAAAGGGTTTTCTGAACTGTCCCATCCGCTAACGACACTTCTCCGGCAAGCCTGTTGTATAGCCCCAATAAGTCTTCTATCACTGCCTTGCAGATTGGAAAAGTCTGAGCGTGGCTCCTCCCTGGGCTGTCCCTTACATAATTCTCCTCAGCACTTTCACAAGCTTTGGCGACTAGACGTCCTATGGCTAAAAAATACACCATGCAGTCTAAATACATAACACACAGTATATGCCTACGTAACTCATCTCTCTAAATAACTACTAGGAACATGAATCAGAATATTTCTTTACAGGTACCTCTCACCATGGGTTGCCTTTGGTCACCCAAACAAAGGCGGCCAGGTTCCAGCCAGGTGGTAGCCAATTCATTGTGTAGCACTTGCCGAGGTCATTTAAATACATTTTAATTGGCCAGGAAGGGGACAAATTTTATTCACACACACACACATATGCACACATGTATGTGTGTACATATATATGTATCTATTGGTAAGCATGTATTTCTCCATTAGTTGTACTAAAAAATTTATTGTCAACAGACTATCCAAGGAAGAACAGAACAAATGAAAATGCAATTCTTGTTCAAAAGAGAATTAAATGGTAAAGTTGCCAAATCACATAAAGACATCTGTTAAAATGATTCAAAAACCTATTTTTACTGTGGAAAATTATTTTACTACTATCTACAGTTGTCGACGATATCCATAAACAACAGTAAGCCTGCTGTCCCCTGTCAAACAGAATTGGAACCATTCAGATTAGTATTTTTTTCCCGTATAGCTAGGATAGGAGAGTTACCTATTAGTTCAGAGGTAAAACTGTGATGCAGAATCCAAATGGCTAGAGATGCTTTTTTCAATCAGTGTTCTCTACTCACTGGCATTGCTAGTATGAAATAAAAGACAATTTAAGTTACGTTTTCTATTTAGGTAATGTTTTTCTTTTCCATGCTAACCAAATACCAGCTGACATTAAGATATAAGCAAGCAAAAGTGAAACAGCTACAGGCAAATAAGCTTGAAATGTTCCAGCTTTGCTGCAATGATTAGGCATACTTAAAAAGCATTTGGTTCCTTATCTGCAAATTTAGTATAAACCAGCTCACCTGCTTCCACACAGATTACTAGAATATGCTTTCTAACACCTACAGTCATATATTCTATGCTGCTCTTTCCAGAACTATCAGACATCAAGCCTATGATACGTTTGCAAAGGGTGGCATATAAACCAAGATTCAGCCCAAGCCAATTCCATCATCGTTTATTTGGGGCCCCATCTATTCTTTCCAAAGAGTGCAGCCAAACAAGGATCAGGATCTTCTTCTGATCTGTTTTGGTGGCTCGTACACAGAGTAACCTCTGGCAAGCAGAGTCCCCTTAAAAAGGTAGGCCAGCTTTTGTGCTAACTTAAATTCTGTGCAGAGTTCCTAAATTCTAGAAGATTGTGTGGGTGCAAGAGAGACTGATATCTGGATTTCTCTTTTTTTGCTCTTGATGAGCTAGAAGCATAATCATTGCAAGGAGATCCCAATAAAAGGATAAAATCTGCCTGAATCCAGGGAAATTCTCAGGAGGCTTGACCTAGTTGGAGATGGCTGTTGTGGAAAGGCTCTAATTAAACAGTTGCGATAGTGACACTGAGTTGTCACACTAGAGAATGCAAGCGTGGACCATGATTTCTATTTAGAGTGCATACTGGAGTCCTCTGTAGGTAAAATTCTAATGGTATTTGATTGACATCCCTAGCAACTCCCTTGGGGCACAATACTCTCTCAGACTTTCAATTTTCCTGTGAATTTGGGACACACTGTTGTGCCTTTTGCAATGGGTCTGAGCCAAGCTGTGCCACTTCCCTTTGTTTAAAAGAGCATTCATGACATAGAATTAGCACATCTATGTTCATCTCTCTCCCCCTTTTCCCTAATTCATGTTATTTTTGCTTGCAAAAACACGTCCTTTGTTCAGCCAATGCAAAAATTTGCGTATGCTTATAACAAAAACAACAATAATAAAAGCTTCAAAGGAAGCATCTTATGCTAGCCAACTCATTACTTCTACTGAAAGTCTGTAAACTGTTAATCCAGTAACACGTCCAATTTCTTAAACTATATGGTCAGACTAAAATCATGTGGAAACCGAGACTCTGAAGGGTTTCTCTCTGATGTCGCAGACTAAGTGTTCCACATCAAACTGTTTGTAGGATAGGAAAATATTCATACAATGATATGGCTACAGCTTTTCAAGGGCATCACAAAGAAGTCATGTGTGCGTCTCTGAGGAAATCCCTGTAAGACACAGTTAAGATACGTATTAATTTTGAGTAACATAGCCCTCAGGGAATCATGCAAGAATCATGTCACAGTCACAGCATTTGCTCTCTAACAATTAGCCCAGCCTCACTCTTGGGAGGCATGGGGTGGGATATAAGCCCACTTCTCTAGGAGACTGCACAACCCCAGATGACCAAAGGTGCTGTAAAAAGCCTTTGTGTTTCCACTGTCCCTTGATCCTGGTAGTGTTATTTGTGATCTCACCTTCACTAAGCAAATCCACGGGCAGGAGGGAAAACATTGGATGAAATCTCCTGCCCACATGGTGGAAGTGGTGGCTTTCACCACTCACCTCCCAGTCCCAGCACACATCACTTGAACAGCTGCTGGGAGTCAGTAATTCCAGCAGCTCCTGGTTACTGGTGCAAGCCATATTGGTGGTGGAGGGGCTAATTTTTGACCAATTTTTTCCTGGTACCTCATCTTTTAAGGTGCTGTATGTGCTGTCCAAGTTTCTATCCATCTAAAACAATAGTTTCTACATTTCTCTATTTCTTCTGCTTCCATAAGGATGCCTAGGGCACTGGTGTCTAACGTGAATACAACTCACTTTCCACGTCCTCATATGAACCTTACTGAGGATATGGTCAGTGGGATTCTGCTATGATCATGTGAGATATTTCAGCTGGTATTTGAAGCTGGTAAAACAGGAGACACTTCTACCATAACCTCATATTGGTCTCATTAAAATGAATACAAACAAAACAGCCCATCACAACCCCTAAGAGAGAGGGGGCCTTATTTGACTGACTCAGTTGTCCCAGGTTGTCTGAACCAGAAAGACATCACCTGATTTGCTTCTGATGGATCCTAGTTCTTCAAGGAATCAGACTGAATAAATGAGTATTTTTTGTTTTCTACATGCAGGCTTTTCAACTCTTCTGAACTCTCAGTACTGAGCAACCAACTCTAACACACTAGATCAGTCCGATCAAGGCTGTTTCAACTACCTCCTGCTGTGACAACCCTATTTCTTAAGGCTGCAGACTGTGTCTTTGCAACTACAGCATCACAAGCTCAACTTGTGAAATCAGCGCTGGAAGGAAAATGAACTCATATAAATCATACTAAACGATCTCCTAAATGTATCATGGATGTTCCAGTGAGGTTGCTTCACTTTGGTGCTCTCATTCTAGTATGTGTCATTTCTAAACATGGGTTTTACTAAAGGAACTATGTCATAAAGGAAAAACATCCTCTTACTCTATTTAGTATGGTCATTTGAACAGAAACAGCCACTAAACAACTCTTAAGTGGTCAAATGCCTGATTTGAACCTGTTCCTGTGGCTTCCACTTAGTTCCAGGCAAAACCTAGTGGTTCTAGTAGTCCTCTATACAAGGGTAGCTACTAAAACACTGGAAAATTTGCATAGCAGCCAGGCAGTTTACTTGACATTGCTTCCCATAAACAGGCTATAAAGAACTTTGTAAGTCCTCCTCTACATGGATGACTGAAGAGAAGATACTTGGTATAGAGAGGACAAAAAAAAAAAGGACAGTGCTACAAAGCACTTCCAAAGCACTTGCTCTTTTTGGTGCAAAATTTCCTAGTATACCTTATTCTGATTTCCTTTGGAATACATCATTCTCCTGGCCCAACATAGCCAAAAGGAGTACTTGATCACTGTGCCACGCATGACCTTGCACAACATTACTCACATTTTTAGATGTGGTGCTTCCCACAGCCTGCTCTTGCCTGGCTGCTCCCCAGGTAGGAGCTGATACCCTTATCACACAGGGCTCTTACAGTCCCACTTAAGTTTTCCCTTGAGGATGGCTGCTTGCAGCAGAGGGAAAAACAGATTCTCCATTTTTCAAGAATCTATCACTTTGTCCCAAACTGTTAATAATTTGCTCTTGAAAGCCCAAACAGAAAAATGAAATCCTGTTCTCCCATATTCTAGAAATACTAGACTACACATTAGCCTGACATCCTTCATTTCTAATGACAGCCGTGTCCATTGCTCAGCTCACATGTGCAGACCGCCTTCTTGCAAGCATAGCATGATGATGTTGCAAGAACATCACCAGATTGCAAAAATGTTTATAGGCAGATATGTTCAGAATCTGAGTAATTTAAGCAGTAACTTTTCAGACAGATGTTGTATCTTTGGACCTTCATTTTCTCCACCCTGATCAGATTGCTCAGCACAGGCTTGCCACCTGCCTTCATGCATGCACAGCATGATGAGGTAACACAGCGCACAATCTCAGCATTGCAAGAATGTTTCTAGACAGATTTGTTTACAATCTAAGTAACCTCAATAGTAACTTCCATAATAGGTGTTCTAGCTCTGGTGCATTTTGTGTATGTTGCTGTGAGACCAAAAAAAAAAAAAAACAAAAAAAAAAACAACCAAAAAAACCCGTATCTTTGTACGATGATTGCAATAACAGATGAATAAACATGCAACCTGATACTTCACATCTGGTATTTCATCACTCCAAATACCTTATTTCCATTCAAATATATTTAATACTGTGGAAACTATAAGGTACTGATGTCTTTACAGACGAAGTAACTTGCACAGAACTTTTAAAATTAAAAGCAATAGTAAAAATAATTTATAACATGTTACCTTATTCTTCATAAAGCTAGTTAGTTTCCTAATAGAAACCCAGAAAGACACCTAATAGTACTAGCGAACTACAGATTCACATAAGCCCTACAGACACAATTCTTTTTTTGCTGATGTACCAGTTCAAAGTTCAATTTTAATATTCAATTTATAGAAGGTGCTTTGGAAATGAAGACTACTTTTACTCATCGTGCAAAAATTCTATCATTTGAGCAGAATTTTTTTTTTAATGAAAGTATCATTTTTCCTTTACTATCGCAGTAACTTAGGCCAAGAGATTTTATGCATGACCTAACAAATGATTATAACCACTCTGAAGGGCCACTGTGTACCTTCTCATTTTAAATACTGCCTATTTATTTTTGTAACACAACTAAATGGGCTATGAAACTTTCTTTTAAAATAATCACTAATACCTTTTTAAGTAGTTTTGTTTTGTAGTTGTGAATTAATGCAAATCATGATGACTAATTTGATTCACAATTGAAGAACTGTTTACAGGTCTCCAAAAAATTAAGATCAAACTATTTCCCTGTTTTAAAGGCAAAAGCCATCTTTGCTACCTTGAGGCTAAGTAAGCAATACTGATTGCAACAAGTCCGCAGGCATTATTACACTTACTAGCAAGTTTAAGTTACTTTAGCACAGCTCTGGGGACAATGTCAAAGTTACCTCTTGGAATAGATTTAGTATAAATTTCAAAAAAGGTGAAAACACACACAGTGGGCCAAATCCATTCCTGTGGTAACTCCAGTGATTTCAGTGTTACACCAGGGCTAAAAGTAGGGCTGCATTTAGCTTTCATTCTTCTAATCTTTTCCAAAATACTCTTCCAGGAGCAAAGACAAGCACAGGCAAATATCCTGCCAATAAGTGAGTTCACAGGAATTGCTACAAGTAACTAAACTGTCAGCAGTAAAAGACCAACAATTTGAACTAAGTACAAATACAGGACAGCCAATGCCCTCTAATGGGCTAGAGTTTTACTATGTGCTGGATAGACAGAGAAATTCATCACAATTGATCTCTGTGAGGAGAAATAAATTATAGGGTGCCTCACTTCATATTGGTGCATTATATCTGCATTTTATCAATATTTCTTTTGATACAGTAAGACATGAAAAGAAATTATTAATGATCTTGCTGGATCTAAGAGTGGATTCTCTCTTCCTTGAGCTTTGCTCAATTGCTTCCTCAAAGGAGCAGAGCATCAGTTCCTCTACTCTGGTTCAAGCTTTTATATTTATTTATTTTATTTTTACTGCTTGTCAATACTGCAGTAGTAAGCAATCCCAAAACTGTAAGACCATCACAACCACACATGCACATGTGTACCTAAAGGGGTAAAAACAAAATACTAGGTACTGCTTTCCTGCAGAAACCTTATCACTAGTAATCTGGCTTTACTGCAAACTCCCTTTCTCTCAAGAATTCCCAGACCAAGATTCCTGGAATTTGACCCTTCCTAGACAAAAGAAGCATCTTTGTTTTTTACCCAATCATTTCCTATAAATTTAAAAACACAGATTTCATTAAGTCTTTGTTTTGGTGGTGGGGGGGGTTGTTGTTTTTTGTTTGTTTGTTTTGCTTGTTTGTGCTTTATTTTTTACAGGCTTTTTTTCAGGAGCCATAGCCCTGTACTGGTGTCAGGCCCAGCAGAGGCCAGCAACCCCTGCAGCCTCACATGGGACACAACTTTGCCCCATGGCCGCACTTTGCCCATGGGCCATCAGCAACCCGGGGAGGGCCAGGTGCCCAAGGCCACATGCAGCCAGGACATCCCCTGCGCCCTCCCCACGCACAGCCCAGCCATCTCTCCATCCAAAGGCTTCTTTCCTTCTCACCTGGTGCAGTAAGTCACTTTTCTGGGAAGGCAAGGGAAGGAGACGAGGCACCCCCCCACCCTCCCCAGTCCTGCACGGGAAAGCACAGATGCAGGGGAACAGCTGAGGTGTTTTGGTGTGCCCTGGGGGGGACGGACATCCCCAGCACTGCCAGGGTGGCTCTGCCACAGCCCTGCGGCACCGCCTGACCTGCGCCACAGTCCCTCCCTGCCCCACAAATGCCTTGGAGATTTTAAGGAGCCCCATCCTGCTTGGGCAATCCTCAAAGTCCCACCAAGAGAAAAGTCAGGGAAGCCAAACACAGCCAACTTTGGAGATGTCACTTCAAAGGACCATTTTAGATCGCCACAAAGAAATTCTGGTTTCTGCCTAAATGAACGTTGCAAAGCTCTCATTAAATCAAGGGCAGAGGCTTAAAATGTTTCTTCAAGCAAAATCTCTGCCCTTCTCAAAGTCTCTCTCAAAAAATAAAAAAGTACCATTGCTTAACTTAATCCACCCAGAGTGATCATTATATTTGCTCCTGTAAAGATCATATTTGTTCTAGTGCCTATATCTAAAGCTAATCTCAGTCAGAAAATGAAATGCTGCTCTCTTGACCTTTTGTCTTACATGGCTCATGAATTACTGACACATTACAATATCCCCCTGCACTGTGGAAGCCTACAGATATTGCAATGTCTCTCTTGTAAGTGAAATAAACTTGGTATGCCACTAAAAGGCATTAAATTATTTTCATTATGCCACACAGAATCTAAAACACTTACACTGTTTTGATTTCAAAATCCTTGGAGAACAATTATGCTCTCAGGGCCATAAGACTCTATTATAAAGTCCTCAGAAACCTAGCATGGTTTCAATAAATCCTCAAACACTACAAAGCAGTTACTCAGCTTGAAGAATGAAAACATGAGTTCATCCACTATAAAGTCAGGATGTAAATTCTACTAATATAGTATTCTGCACTTCCTAACACATTTTTTCTTCATAGTCAAGGCAACACTAAGTCAAGCTTTCAGCATAAAAGACACAACTCATTCTTGATTAAAAATTACCAATATTTGTTTTAGGATAAGCATGAATATGATATACACATATATGCTTATGGTATTATTAGCTAGCATTATTAATTGGGAATTGATTTGTGTAGACAGTTTTTACATATATATTTTAATAAATGTTAATATTCAGGATTAGAGAACTGTTTAAACCAGTGATTATCAAAATGAAAACCTTTCATGGATAAATATGTTAATTTCTTTAATTTACACAATGTCACAAATAATGCTTTAAAATATCACAAATCAGATTTCAGGGATGATTTACTGTGGGTGTAGGGATCCTGATTAAAAAAATTGCAGCCAAACATTATTTTGGCTACTGAGGCTGTTCAAGCATAAGTATAGCTCTCAACCATAAATATACAATAAACTTGTTTGCATATACATACTTATGTCCTCCTAGAAAGAGCATAACCTTCTAACTGAACAATTTTTCTCCCTTTTCCAAAGGAAAACAACAACAGCAATGACCCACAATCAAAAGAGACAGAAACTGGCGGAAAGCAGAGGACAAGAGAAATTATATTCCCCAGCGCAGGAAGGGGGGGGGGGGGAGCAAAGCAGGAAACCAGGGCCTAGGAACTTTCTGCCAGCGGCAGCTGAGATGCTTCACCACAACTCCCTCTTTCCAGACATCATGTTTCGTTTGGCTGCGGGGGTCACATGACAGCTGGGAGCGCAGGCTGGACGCTTCGTTTCTGCCCGGCTGCGACAGAGCCAGGCTGCACGCAGCTCCCCCCCGCCAGCGCCGGGAGGAGAAACAGCCCCGTTTCCATTACCTCATGCGGGGGCGCGGGGGGGCACAGCTGGTGGCAGCTGCGGCACCATCTGCTCGCAGGGGCTGCGCCTGCCTGCCCCCTCCCGCCGCGGGGTCCGGCTCGTCCTGGGCGCCGCGCTGCGGCTGCGGGGCTGCCCCCGCGCTGGCTCCCCCGGGCCGCGGGAGCAAGGCCACCCCGTGTAGGCTGCCGCTCGCCTTTGGCTGCGGGAGCACCAGCCCGCCGGCCTGCGGCAACGCAGGCGGCAGCGACGACCTGCCGCCCGCCAAGCGGGACCACCGGAGTCAGCAGGGTTCACATGAGAGTGTCGAGCAGGAAGAAGAAAAAGCAACAGGCCTTGGGAGTGAGAGAGGGAGGATAAGTTAGAAAGACAAAAACTAAAATGCGCTGGGATAATATAAACTAGTGTCTGTGTTCCTAGACGGAGCGTGTATTTACGAGATGCTGACAGCACGTCACCTAATTTATAGCCGTTTGCACCGAGAAAAGGAAAGGGAAGGAAAAAAGAAAACCCACACCCCTAACTTGCATCTTTCATCGAGAGACTCCCAAACATGACAAGAACTTTATCACTTTGCAATTTCAGATTACGTATTTTGTCACATGGTCGCTCAGATGGTATTCCCATCCTCTCATTCTCATTCCTCTCTTATACCATTTATTGAAAAATAAATAAAAATCCTTAATGTACTTCTTATATTGAAGGAGCAACACATTTAAACCCTTCTTTTAAGCATTCACATTCAGCCACATAATAGCATTCATTAAAGATACAATTCTGCACCTGCACATTGCACCCTAATGCCAGTTGTGAAGGGACTGGTCCAGACCATCCCACACGATGCATCTGCCCAGCAGAGCTCCCTCAACTTCAAAGAATTCTGCAAGGTTTGTTCCGTTATTATCAAAATCAGAGCCAGAAATTTTGTCTAAAAACAAACTGGGCTTATGGCTTTCACTGGGACAATTATTTCCAAAGGCTAAATGTGCACCACTTACCATACATTTTGCCTTCATCTGATAAGATGATTTTCCTCCTGCCACATGGTGGATAGATAGCTAGAGCCTCCTGAAAGCTCTGTTCAATGTCAGGGCTCCAGACACCTTCTGCGTCATTGTCAATAGGTTTATCTGCAGAATCACTCATTCTTTCAATATCTTCGGCAGGGCTCTCGCTGCCGCTCCAGCTGCTGGGCTCAATGGTGATGGCTGGGGTCTCCAAGCCTAAGCCTGGAGTCTTAAAGGAAATAAACCTACAAAACAAACAAACAACCCCAAAAGACATTAAAGACATGATGTAAACATCTCTGGCTATTTCTGATTCTAAATTAACTTAACAGCAGCTGACCAGTAATGGGAATAATGCAGCCATGGGAAACATCCAGGAAAAATAAAAGATTAATAACAGTTCTACCCCCAATCAGTGGAGGTGGGAGGATAAGGTAGTCAGAATGGGACTTTTCCACTTATTTTCTGGGTGCAACTACATGAATCCATATAGCATCAGGTTCTTTTTCACAGATAGTCAAAGTGGGTCTTAAGACTGGGGAAAGCTCTGCAACACATGACAATTCTTATCTGGCTTAAGACTGGCACCTTTAAAATAACAAGCCAGATCCTCAGGTGGGGGACAAATCAACATATTTCCACTGACTGGAATGGAAATACACCAATTTACACCATCAGTGACCACCAGAGCCTAAAACCACTTAAGCCTAAAAACAAAAGCAAAAACTATTGTTCACATTCATACAGATGTCAGTGGAGCAAATGGAATTACACTAGTGATGACACAGCTCAATGTGATTAACTGCAAAAGCCTGTAATTTTCAGATCTTACAAATAAATAACACAATCAGAATCTGAGATACACACAAACTGAAATCTTTAAAATGATAATACCAAAGGGATTATGAAAAAGATACATATTTTGTCTGTTTTAAAAGGTCTCTGTCACAGAACTATAGCAGAACAAAAATTACAAGCTTCAAGTTGCCGAATCAATTTAATAAGAAATAATTTAATATAGCTGCACCTGCTTACACCACCAGAGCTACAGATCTGTCAGTGTTCCTGTTATATTTTTGAGGGAAATACAACTCTGCTATAAAGATTTGCTCCAGGCCAAAAAGCTGCCATACCAGACCAAATTCATCTCTAGTGTAATTCTTTGGGAAGTCAGCGAAATAATACCAGGAACAGATTTGGTTCAACATGTCTAGGCACAATGCAGTTTTATTTTGAGAAAAGAAGGAGTTTGGTGACTCTAACTGATCTAAATGGATGGGAGTGTTCAAACATGCATGCACGAGTCACACACTTAAAAATTCAGTTAGTCGACTAAACGCTCAAAACTCCCATATACTATAACCTATTTATTCTATGGGGTGAGATGGGAGTAGGTTCCTTCCACATGCAGAAGAGGAGGACTGAGCCATCTTCGCAGATGACTGTCCTAATTCTGATACACCTTTCGGGGGGTCCCAGTACGTTTTAAAATAACAGGTGAAAAGTGGCAGAATGGCATTCATCCCACGGAAACAGAAGGGAAGTCACCGCAGTCAGAGGCTGTAACAGCTCTGTTGCAACACCTTTTTGTGCTGCAGAACTCCCTGAAAGAGGAAATATTTATAGTAGCCTTCATCTGAGCTAACCAATCCCCAGAGATAACCAAAACCTGGTAATTCAGTCTATCAGAGGCTACAGATGGAGTATTATGGGTAGCTATGGAGTATTTCCAGAAGCCTGGATCGGTATATGTGAAATGAAGTCTCAAAAACTTCATTTTCCTTACTTGCATGTCTTTTCTTACAAGGAGGCATCTCTTAATTTCACTTTAGTCCTAACATTTCAGCACAACTTCAGAAAATATTAGTGCCTACCCACTGGTAATCTCAAGGCTATTCAGTGTCTTGAACACCTTTTAATAACTGATAATAAGGCAGCAGATGGATTCATAGGGCACCACATGCCAAGGATAAGTGAGTGGGAAGTCTGGTCAAATACACCACTTATTGTCCAAGCAATCCAAAAGGTACCACAATTTTTAAAAAGTCTCATCACAAAGAGGGAGAGGTAAACAATTGTAAAATACCAAAACACAATTTTTCATAATTTCCAGAAGGATGATGGGCTTGATTCAACCCTCACCAGATTTGAACCTTGGGCTCAAGAGTTAACAAGAACATACACCCAACAATACCGGGAAAGAACTAAAAGAAAATAATCATTTCCACTTAAGCCTTCAAATACACGGGGAATTTTAGGTAAACGAGAGGTAATTAAATGTTGACTGGGATAATTAGCAGGGTTTCAGTTTTACTGCCACAGCACAGGGAAAAAGGACTACTGGAGATTTTATTGGTCTCACATGATCAAGATCACAGTTTAACATTTCATTGGAAGACAGCACAGAGCAGTATTGTTTACTGGGACAGTTCTTCAAAGGTGCCTCAGAGAGGAAATCATTCTCCTCCCAGATCACAGGCACCACTTCCTGCAACGTACAGCTGAGCCACAGGGATCTCTCTTTCCAGCCCAACCATGCTCTGCTTACAAAATCTGCCAGGGTCATAGCCCCAAGTCTTATTATCATCCTATAAACCAACCCTTATTATTACATTAGACTGAAATAATAATTACAGTGCACACAAGAGGAAAACAGAGAGGCTCTAAAATAATTAATGTTACTTGGTATTCACTTTGGATCTTGCATTGTGTTTACTGGTGAATTTTCACTAATGTGCTCTCTCCCTTCCCATTCCTTTCTACCTATTTGAATATCATTTTGAGGCTGTAGTAGCTACTATACCAGCCTCTAAAATGTAAGATAAGTATATACTTCTTCCAAAATGTCTGTGTGATAGGAGAGGGGAGCAACCTGCTAGAAAAAAAACTCTCATACTAAAGGGAGCTTTTAGTGGATTCCATTTTTGTGAATGCTGAGACTGCAGATCAAGCCAGAGGACTGAGGAGCAAAAAACAAAACAAAAACAAAAAAAAAAACCAACAAAAAAAAACTTGTATTACAACCACTAAATGGCTCCCTCTGACTTCCAGCTCAGCTCTATGTATCAAAAGGTAATTCCACTTCGTCCTTAGTTTGAATTCTAAGGACCCAACTGTGATGAAATACTTCAGAGCTGTTATGCCCGAGATTGACATAATTATCAAAAATACTACAAGCTGTCAATGGATGAGCTATGCTGCACATTTCTAATGGACTATAAATCTCACGTGAAAAATTTGGACTTCCAGCCCAATTTAAATTTAAAAAATGCCCTCCCTATATTTGCAAACTTCAAATCTGAAAATACCAACTTGTAGTGGAAGAAGAGTTAATTTCCTGAAGGCAATTAAAAAAAAAATAGAAAGAATAAAGAAAATCCACTTGCACACATCAAGTTGAAGGGTTCCACATCTGCTTTTTATCATGTTCATTCTTATAGAACCAATTTCATCCTTGTACGTTCTGTTAATAAAATTAAAATTCCTCAATACTGCCCAGAAAAAACAACAAAAACAGATTTTAGCTGACCTCTTTGTACCTTCTAAGATGGTTTAAAACACACTACTGCAGTTTAAGAGATCTCTTTACAGAGTTTTCCTTTTAACACCAATCTCTCCCTCTTACATATTTCAAGACAGCTCCTTCTATGCACGTGTTCTTTTAGTTGCAAACCTGACCATATCTTTCTTGCAGTTGCTTTCTATGCTCTCCTGTTGAGTAAATTCTTAGTGTGGTTAGTGTTCTCATATATCCATGAAGACACTTTTCCTATGCACAACAGAGATATGTTCCTCCCTCAAACAGCACATTTTCCGTTTAGCAGTGGAGAAACTGTTAGGGACAATACTAAGTTTTATAAATAAGTTTTATAGACAACATCCATCCAAAACAGCTTAATGAGATACAAGAAATTACTTATTTTCATTATGCTTGCTTGGTTAAAAAGTTACTTTAAAAACTTAGAGAAACAAGGATAGCTTTTGTCAGAGCTGATCAAAACCAATGAATTTAATCAAAACCAAATGGCAGTCTGGAACATCTTATCAAGAGAATTATTTCTTTGTCTGAATAAAACATTCTCTTATGCCTTTACTTTATGAGCAAGGCAAACCTGAACTTGCCCAGAAAGTTGCTGCTCACAAACCAACAACTGAGATCAATAGGTCTTCACAGGCATGTAGGACAAGTGCAGATTTAAGGCCCAGATATGTTTCATATCCTTCAATAGTTGTACTATGAACTAACATGCAAACATTGTCTTTCAAGAATCTTCAGATCTGAATCTTATTTTAAAACATCCTGCAAAAACTGAACTTTTTTTCTGTTTGTTCAAATGATTTACTTTCTTGAATTTCAGTGTACAGGTGCTAAATGGTGCTTTCACTGAGATATCACATATGTATATTATATATATATAACATCCAAACTAGAAAAGGTCTAATACTCTGCAAGTACTGGTACAGGAACACTAGAAAGATTTAAAACATACACTGTTTCTGAGAGATGTCTGACAAAAAATGATCATGTTTGTCCAGTCTTCTAAATTCTGCCAACTTGAAGGAGATCAAATTCAAATATTTTTGAGATAACCTGCAACGGCACCTTCAAGAATTTTCAGGTTAGAAAGCACCAGTGTAGTTATACACGATGATCTTCTGGTTATGAATGGCTGCAGAAGTCTACCAAATAATTCTTGCAACTAGCCCAATACTCTTGGTATTAAACAGATCTTTTAGAAAGTTCTTAATGCTTGAGGTAAAAGACTTTAAGGGTTGAAGTGGTTAATTATGCTTTTAAGAATATGTCTTATTTTTAGTTTGTGAACAACTTCATCTTAACTTCAGCTCTGGAAAAACAATGGGACCAGGAATCCAACAAGCTTTTTATAAACATCAAGACAATAATGAGCAGATGAGTGAAAACCAGCTAATTCTAAATTTGCAGATGTCAACTTTTCTCTCAAGGCTTGAAAAGTTACAGGCCCATGGGATTTTCCTTCTGCTTTGTTCAGTGATATAAATCCACAGCTGGAGCACCAACACTTCAGGAAAAAAGTGTTGGAGAGAATCCAGAGGAAGAAAGTTATCAGATCTAGAAAACATGACCTACCAGGAAAGGAATTGGGTTTGTTTAAATTTAGAGAAGACTGATATGAGGTGATAACCAATTTCAAATAAGGAAAAGGTAACAGCAAAGAAGCAGAGAAGAAACTCTCTGCTGTTTCTACCAGGGATAGGACAAGTAGTAAAGAATTTAAGTTGCAGCAAGAAAAACGTAGGTTAGGCACTTGGAAGAACGTTCTGTCCCTAAATAGAATTGATTAGTCTGAGATGCTAGGGAACTGCACTGCTAACTGCTTGTTAGGAGCTGGTGACACAAACGTTTCTCAGGAATTATGTGGTTATATGTAACCCTATTTGAGGCAGAGGAATGGACTAGGGGATGTCATGAAAGTCGGCAGCCAAATAGCAATGAGAATGTAAAATGTCCCTACAGAGGACATTTAGGAGCATATACTTCACTAGACATGGGATAATGCAGATGCCCAAGGCACTTCATAGACATCCCAGTGACGAGCCAGCTTCAGCTGGCGCTTACAGTCAATCACATGGCAAAAACCCACAGGAAACCAGGCTTCTTAAAATCAGCCTTCTTACATCTGATGCTTGTGGAGCTTTATGTTTCCCCCTTCTTGATTTTTTTTCCTCACATGACTGCTGGCTAGTTTGATGCCCAAACATCCCTGGCAGAAGCCGTGTGTGAAGCAGGTCATTAAGATGGGCAGAAGGAGAAGAGAGAGCAAACTTCGAGGGCTGAGAAGAAGAGGCTTCCTCTCCTTCTGCTACCCTCTGTGGGAATTTTGAGAGATCAGGCTACCCCAATCCCTGGTGACTGGCTGCCTCGCTCTCCTTCTTCCTGAGCGCCATGGAGCCGTCTGAGTGCCCAAATTACATCCAGATTTCTCAAGCTCTCTCTGTACCAATTAAAGTAAATACGAATGAGTGGAAAGTTTGAATTTTCCTAAAATTTTATGTTTTTCCTAATAGGAGTCAGTTTAACCCACAAAAACAAAAACAGTACTGCTATCGCTATCAGTACAGAATTCATCTGTAGTCTCCATGATGGGTCAATTTATTACTGAATGAGGAAACCAGCTGGAGAAAAGTCATGACATGCCCAATGGCATACAGAGAACTGCTTCTGACTCTCACTAAGCAGCAGCATCAGGAAAATGCTAGATAAGAGCCTTCTCTTAACAATCTAAAGCAGTGTATGGCATTGTTAAGTACTGAAAGGGGGGCTTTTGTTAAACATTCCAATTTTTCCAATAAAAAACAAGCTAAAGTTTCTATATTGCCAGTAAACATATCTCTGCAATATTTAAACAACTCACAAGCAATATGCTCAAGCTTTTTTTTTTTTTTTGGGGGGGGGGAAGTTACCATTATTTAAAAACAGATTCATACTGCAGATTTTGTAGCTGCAGTATGCAAATATTTATGGATTTTCTTCAGTTCTTTGAGGAGCTCAAATAGCATTACTTTCAGCAAAATACTATATATTTCAGTGAGAAATATTTAAGTAATTTTATATATAATTTAGTTTTATGAGGAAGGGATATAACACAGTACTAAGAATAAAAATGTAAATCATTTACAGAGCTTCCAATGGTGAAATCATTAGCTTAAAATGGCTTTACTGCATTTTTGTTACAAGTTCCACTTATCAGCAATTATTCCCTCTAAGAAGATAGAGCACCAGGAGAGAGAAGATGACCGTTTCTAGGATAAAGTATTCCTTTAAAACTCAGCCAGACTAATTCAGCCATTCATTTTTGCCATTGAAATGAAATAAAGAGAGTTTTTCTTTGAATGCATGAACACTTCAGGGAGAAATTCTGACGCTGTGCTTTTTTGGCCATCAAATAGTTGCATACAATGATGCTTCCATATACTTCCTATCATACACATTAATCTTAGCAGAACAGAACTAGTCTAAGTTACCATTTCTCACTATGAATTCAAACTGTGCGCTGACTGCAAGCTGCTTACTTCAGATTTCTCTTCGAGATCTGTGGAGGAATTACATGATCGGTTCATCTACAGCTACAGAGCATCCATGAAAAGCAGCAGAGTGTTTTTTTCTGAACTGAGTGCATTATTCAGTGGGTGAACTGAGGCATTCCTTTCTTCCCTTCAGCTACAGCACTTAAACTATGCATAAAGGTAGAGGGAAGACAGACAATGGCATGCCAGTGTGCAAGATATCAAAAATACATCTTAACATTGATCAAGTGATACTTTCCTTCAAATGTAATACTTTACTCCACCCACTTAAAAATATTTTTTTTCCATGAAGATACACATGAACTATGAGGAAACTTACTGAACAAAACATTAGTTAGATCTGCAACAGTAAACAGCATATAGGTCTAAATATGAAGCTAGGATTATATGAACTATTTCTAAAAAGAAACAATACATTTTCCTTGAATTGCTCTTTTTTTACTTATAGAAACAGATTACTCAGCAAAGAGTAGGTCTATATTAATACATGGGAATTTTCCCCTCTGCAAACAACTTTCCTCTCTCTGCACTCTTTATGCAACTGAGAAGAATATTTCATAACACCGAGGGCCTATATATTTTTGCCCTCAAAGCTGTAGTTTTAAATAAGTAATTATAATTGTAAGGATGCTGAGTCATTGACTCCAAGCCACTTTTCTTTTCCATTAGTTTTAATTACACACAGATTAATACAATTATTTCAAATGACTCTTCTTTTCAGCGAGGAACCAAATGGATTGATTGTGACTGCCTCACAAGCTATGGCATCATCAGAGTTTTGTTGGCTCACCAGAACTCCTTCTGCAAACAGTGACAGCTTCAAACCATCCAAAAATTCTAGCTAGTGCCCAACAGACTGGTGTGCAAAGTGCTTTGTAGAGGCTACGTATTACTCATGGTCCATGATCGGCACCAATTACCACCTTATCACCAGATAGGTGAATCTTAACGTACCAGTCGTGAATCCCTTTGTCATTAAGGTCACAGCTGTCTGAGAAACAATTCCTTCCTCATGTGATGCTGAAGTAGCCACATTTGTCCTAGGTGCTAGCACTCATTTACTCCCAGCTGGTTTCAATTATAAGGGTGTTCCTGGGATTCAACCCAGCTCAAATACTGCATTGTGGTAGTAACTAACAAAGATGATTCTAAATTTGACTTGGCACTCAGTGGCATGAAGAATACACAACATCATGTTTGACTTGCTTTTGCTAATTACCAACATGCAGCAAAGGAAAGGATAAAATATTTACCAGCTCTCAGGAGAAACCATTCTTCCTGCAACTGCAGAAGGTGACTGCACAACAACCCAGCTGCTGCTCACTGCAGCGGGAGCAGAACATGTACCTAGCACTATCTGAAAGGATCGTTTATGGGTGGCAATGACAACTTCTATTACCAGCATAACACCATAACATGCTTATCCCAGCTGTATTCCAGCCGTGACTCTTCTATGGCAAGACCTGCTATATTGTGAAGTGAGGATTACTAATATTTCACCCTTTCACTAATTAACCAGCTTTTAGGAAGGTGCACTGTAATGAGAGGGGTCTGCCCTGATCCAGGGGGGTTACAATCCTAGGACAGGTGAAGTGGCTTGGGCCTGCTGGAAGACAATTCTTCAGCACCAGTAATACCAGTCCCCAAACCAACTTGCTGCTGCTCTGTAAAAAAAAACAACACTCCCCAGACACAAGACCTGTAAATAGAGGCCACAGGATAGGTCCCTGAGGATGAAGCCTGCAGGCACAGCTTTGCTTGGGTATGCATGTGGCGCCTGCATTTGTCAGTTCACTATAATTTGTCTTGCTGCCAACACTAAATACACGCAAACAGAAAATAAAAACTAGAATATGCATCCATTAGGACAATGGGCTTTTTAGCAACAAGACTGGAGAAAAGGCTACAAAAATAGATGCAATTCTTGCTTAAGTTTAACAACTGTGTATCTCTCAAATGCCTTAAGATCTGTCACCTAAGGGAGGCGCAGCAGGGATTCAGTCTTCACAGAGGCACCATGCCTACCAAGCAACTCCACAAATTCTGAATTATGTTCCAGCAGCCCCAGGAAAATAGGCACTGGCATTCCTTCAGCTCAGACAGGTGTTCATCTCTCCCAGCCCCTCCATACTATCACTTTGGAGTCTGGACCTGGATACAGACACAAGTGACCTGAATGCCTTTTTTTGAAGCTAGCCATCTTGGGTATTTAATAGTGTTTTTGCCACTATTTCAGTCTCATCTACTTGGGAGTATGTGAATTATGTAAACGCAGTCAACGGTTTTCATATGGGCAAACAGACAATCTCTTCTTTGTATTTTGCTGCAACTGCCTTCCCACAGCACCCCTGAGCATGACTAGGTAATTTTTACCCCAAAAGCCAAACTGGAACTATTAATACCACATACCAAGTATTATAAATATTAGAATTAGGTAAGTCTTGATCTCTGGTGTGTTATTAGTTTCCTGCCAGGACCGCATATGATCCATCGCTCATACCTATGGCAGACCTGGCAACAAGTTGCTCTGTCTAGACATAGCCCTGAAACCAATTTTTCGCCCAACTCCCTAAGCATCCCCAATTTTCTGGTGGTCCCCATGTCACATACACTTTTGAAAACCACCACCAATCCTTCAGACTCATAACTTTGTTATTTTATTCCTGTCAAATGACTAATTGGTTTTCTACTACAATCTTAAACTTCTCTCTTTTTTTCTTTTTAAACTTGTTTTCAGGATGAAAAATTATTTTCCACAATGGCTGCAAAAACATGAGTGTTCACTCTTACAGCTTTGAGTGAGGTGGGAAAAGGGACAGAAAACCACCTGCTTGAACAACTTTATATAAGTTCAGTTAGGAAAGGGAAACCAATGCTATTTGAAGGGTGGTCCAACGTCTGACTAGTTCATATGTAACATAAAACTTTTGTCTATATAAAAAACATTTTATGTAATGATTTAAGTATTCTGTTAAAAAGGTACAAAAAAGGCACAGTGAAGTAAAAGGTCCATTCATTTACTCAGGTGCATTTGTTTAAACAAGAAATAGCCACAAGATTAACCCTTTCCCTATACCAAGCTGAAGAAGGGCCCTTATTTTATTAAGCAGAAGAATGGCAAGTTTTGCAGCTAATAACTACAACATCCAGTGGGCCAAATATACCCCTGAAATTCAGCAGCTAGCACCTTTTATCCCTAAAGTCTACCTGCTCTCTGCTTCAGAGATGTCATTCAACCACTCCTTTATGTAAGTGCAACATACATACACAACACGCACACACGCGTATTTTCTCAAGACATATACATTGAAAGAGTGAAATTTTAGTTCAAAGTCATTTTACAAATTAAGAAACTCTGCCAACATCCTCTATAACCTCTACAACTCTTTAAAGCAGCTACCTGTATCTGACTTTTAGAGGACAGGACATTGCAAATGCCTCATGCTCACCTGAACAAGCTGATCTGATACCAGGCAGAACCAAGAGAAAATGGTTTTATCCTTCTTCAGTGTCACTACTTGAGCTACAGCCCTGGGCTCTGATCCAGCCAACACAGAGCCATTTTGTAGATACGAATAATCAGACCAAGTTTCACAAAGCTCCCACATCTCCAGGAGCAATTGTTTTGGCTGGAATAAGCCCCTGCCTATGAGCCCTGGAGAAGCCGGGAAGTAGAGGAGTGACAGTACCAGGAGGCTCGTTTTGGGGAAGGCTGTGGTTTTCTGGTGATAGGACACAGAATCACAAGACAAAAACCGAAGGGGTGAAACCACAGCACCACAGCCTTCATCAGGGCTGGGGTTTAACCCCAGGTTTCTAGCCTTGTTCTCACTGACTCTAAATAAAAAGAGAGAAACCAGCACGTGAGATCAGATAGGAGCTGGGGTCCATGTTGGCTAGTCACAACATGTCTAGTGGCTTGTCCTCGTCACAAGCCAATACTAGAAACCTCACCTAATGTTTTTGTGTATAGAGAAAAATCAAAGTAACAATTTTGTTTCCAGGTGCAGTAGCTGTCAGATATAAACACATTAACTGGTTTTGTTTTCCAACCGCTAGTAATAGTGTTATAGGCAAATTACCTGCCAAGTTAAATTTTAAGTCTGCATTGTTTATCTATGTAGTACAAAGGAAACTTCTTATGTAAGGAAATAAGCACTACTAATACAGTGCTTCTATGCTCCAACTTCTTTCTTCCATTTCACACTTCCCTCCAACACCTACTCTTCCACAGGTGGTGAAAGCATTGGTATCAGCTTTACTTAGCCAGTATGACTGTCTTGTACTGATAATGACAAATCTATAGCCTGCATTTTGTCCATAATGAAAAATTTATTTCTGACATCTCAAACTGTATTCTCCTGAAAAGCATGAATGCTTTTATGCATCAGGACTTGCATCTTCTACAAGGGAGCAGAAAATACTCTCTTGCTGAGAGACTAGAACAATCCCACACTGTGGCAATCTTTAATTGCTAAACACTAAGTAAAACCTACAATGACCAACTATGGCATTTTCAAAACCCAATATAATAGTTATGTAGCTGCTCTGCACTTCTCTTGTAGTTATTGCCTGTTGAGGAAGCAATTTCTGCCTTAAGCTCTGACTTATGTTACCTGTCTATTTCAACTCCTTGTTCACTGTAGTTTAATCCTGCTTCAGGAGGTGTCAATTTTCCACAAAAATAACTTTGCTGGCAACCGTTAAGATTGTGAATTTACTGGACACTGACAAGAGTTAAAGAAGAGATGGCATAGTCCAGATGACAGAAAACAAAACGGATATAAAAACCCTAACAACAAGCCCAAGTCTAGCAACTAAAGCTCATAATTCTACTGGACTCTGAAGATCATGAATTCAACAGAAATACCAATTTTACAGCCCACTGTCATATCTCCCACAGCACTCCTTCCTCCCCTCTGCTCACCATTCGTAGGCAATCATCACCTGCCTCTCCCTCTGCCTGAAGATCAGCTTACATGCCCCAAAACCTCGCTTTTTATTTTCAACTTCACCAGCAGACCCACATGCCTTTCCCCACAGGCTGTCCTAATACAGGCTGCATTCCTGCTGGCAAGGCTGGGGCAGCAGTACCAGGATTCCTCTGGCCTCACCAGGTGTGTGAAAGCAAATTTATGCCCAAACTTAGAAGACCCCTGTGACTGCTCCCCATCTGAGTCACCTCTCAGCATAGCCACTACAGCTGGTGCTATTTCTTGGAAAGTGAGTGTCATACTGACCCTACCCAGCAAGGTAGTCTGTGCTGGGAATTTTCACTTCTGTCTGCTCATTCACAGCTGGTACTAATGTCCATCCCTGTCACATGGGGAAGGGGGGAGGGAAATAAGAGAGGACAGGATTTTCAGAAGACATTGCAGAAAGGAGGAAGTCCAAAACAATGAAAGAACCTGCAGAGCATAAAAGAGGGACTCAGAAATGAAATGCATGGAATGCCCTTCACTTGGGACCTTTCACCTCCTGTTGTGCTGTCACTGGGGGATGTAAACTGTCTACTGTAACTAATTTCAGGGTATGTTTTCTTGAGAAGACTCCAATTAAGTTCAAGAAGACCTGAAGCAGTTGTGTCAGCTATACATTAGACATACTGCTCCTGAAATGGCCCAAGCACTGCAGCATCCAGCTCGGTTTCTCTGACCAACATGGGCAGAAATACTTTCCCAGGAACAATGTTATTTGTTAGATTGCAAGGTCTCTGAAAGAGAACAGGGTACAGTTTTGCAATGTTTCAATACACTTTTACCATTCTAATTGGGATCTTTAGGAGTTAATTTTGCAATAAATATGACAATATAGTTCATTCTACAGATTCCCTGGGGGAAGGAGTGTACCCAGTCAATTCCAGTAATGGTTTTCTATGAAAAACAAAAGTATCATTGCCCACAGTGGTCAAGAACACCTTGCTAAAACTGATATTTTCCCTGTCTGGTATAAATACAGTGCTTCTAGCACAACATTTTCTAGTATCTAAAGGCTAGACACTATCAAAATCTGTATCCGAAGTTAATATTTATTACATGCACTCAGTTCTATAAGGAAATATTTTGACAAGCTAAGAAAAAGACAAATAGATTCTAATTATTGATACTTTTAAATTACAATACATCACATTTGCTTTTTTAAATTACCTCTGTTTTTCATAGCGTTGGCTATAAACAAAAGTTCCGTTAACTCAACGGACGCTTTCATTATTGGGAAAACTGAACACTTGCAGCATTGCTTCTCCAGTATGTTTCAAATTAGAGGCTAAGGGTGGTTTCATGTTGATAGCTGAGATTTTAAACATTACAATTTAATTCACTACCACAAAACACCATTAAAAACCCACATTTTTGAAATTCAAGTTTCTCAAGCTTTTATGTCCTTGAACTGTAGAACTCTAAGCTAGAAGAATTTCTGGACTTACACAGTAAGCAGATGTCAAAATGGTATATCTCAGGGAGATCTGACTATCCATCTTGAAATATCTAGTGGTGTTTCCAGTGAATCTAACACTTTAACAAAAAGATCAGAGTCCTCTTGATGCTTCTCCTACTTAAGACATTGACTTTCTATGTGATTATTTACATCCTTCTATGCTTTACTTTGCCCATTTGCAATATCCCCTTCTAGAACCGCTGAGAAGCTCAGTCAGGCTGTGATCCAGTGCCTTCAAAACCAAGCAGGCCTTTTTCTACTTACTGCCAATAAAATGCTTGGAAAACCTAGGAAAATGTAGTTAATTTCAGTATTTTTTTTATTATTATTAAATGAGGGAGAGGGTGACCCAGGGGAAAAAAGAATGACCCACAAAGTGAATGGGCCAGGAAATGACCCAGAAAAAAGAAAGTATTTTGGCTTTCTTCTTCAGACTAGTAGTTGGTTTCCTTAAATGACATTTTTTAAATTTTATTTGAAAATATAAAAATAAAAATTTGTGATGAACATTACGATAGAAACAAGTTTGGCTCTTGGTAGAGAAACATTATGACTTAGATCCAAGGACATTTATTTTTCACATTTGAATTACTTTTTAAACAGCATTTCCCAGCTCAATATCACTGCAAAACAGAGATGGGATAGCAGATAAGCATATGAGGTTTTAGATCAAGAAGAATGTTATACATTTGTAGTCAGAGCTCAAAAGTGGTTTTCTTTCTTTTATGCATGGAAGATGTTGTATTACATGCTGTGTTTTACTAATCCATTTTTCTTTTTAAAATGGAATGTAATTAGTATTTTCTGACACTACAGTTGCAATTCAATAGTTGGATTTACTAACCACGTGGATTTACAGTAACAAACTCTTCCATTTTCTTTCCCTAACTCACCTTTCTGCCATACTGATTTATTTCTGTTTCACAGCTGTACCTGCCAAATCATTCTTGCTCTCACTTTGCATTTTTCCACCTCTTCCTGCAGCTGATCCAGACTAAAACACAATTTTTCTGGAAACGTGAAATTAAAGAATTCTCACAGCAAGAATACAATGCCCAGAAAGGAAGGGAACAATTTACCTAAGGGAAAAACTTATCTGAATGGTAGAGGCTCAAATTTAGAAAAGTTAAGAATTTCTCAGTTTAACTTCCATCATCTGTAATCATTACACAATGCCAATAACCCACCATGTAGAGATTCTCTCACAGATTTTACTGACTTAATCCACCTGTATTATTTATAGCAGTAATCACGTAAGCTAAGGTTAACCTAAGTTAGTAACTACTAACCTAAGTAATTGCTTTAGTTACATAAATATAGTCACAAGCCCCAAATACCCTACTCTAAAAATTGGTATTGCTGCTGCTAAACTAGCACCAGAGAACCTTACTAGCACAAATATTATTCAAAATATGAACCTACCCAAATAAATAATCAAAACCAGATCAAAACAAAGCAACGAACAAATGAATGCTGAGGATTGACTAAATCAAATTAGCAAGTAAAATATGGAAAAAATCAAGTGAGCCCACTGTCAGCTCCAGCCTTTATGTGGCTGCTTCATGGCGGTACGGATGTAAAGACGATGCAGCGTGCAGGTACATGGCATTCTTGAATTTGGAAGGCTTGTTCAGCCCAGCTCCGAGTCCTGTGAATAGCTTCCTCCTCATAGGATTACACAGGGATTCAAAAAGGCAGAGAAGAGAATGAAACTGTAGCTCCGTATTTACGTATTAATTACTGAGAAGTTACTTAACCTTGGGACATATCCTAATGTAATAAGCTAGGGCATTCTTAAATCTCTCGGAGAGGGAGCTGGAGGCAAACTGTCTGGCTTGTCTTTACTTCTGGGTAGCCCTGCCTCTGTGTTTTTCTTTATAGGTACCCTAGACAATACACATCACAGGCAGGCTCTGACAGACCAGGAGAATGTGCAAATTCCAATTACAGGGACTCTGGAAGTGCAGTCCAGCTGCCAACCACGCAGAGATTTGCAGTGATAACAATTATACTTAAAAGCATCACTACACGTTTGAATGCTTTTACACATTCTCCTTTTACTCTCTATTTATTATTAATGGCATCTCAACTAATATCAAGACCCCAGTGCGTTTGGCACTGTAGGCATAGAGGGACAGCAAGTTCTTGCTCTGAGGAGTTTACAGTCTAATTCTAAATGTCAGCAGATGGAAGGTGAACATTATGAGCTCTTCTGTTTTTCATCAGGAAATTTAACTCAAACAGGTAACAACTTTTAACCAGAAAGAAACAACTACACATAAATCATGTACCACAGGCTAGGCTACACGTATATCCTAGTCAAACTTATACACTGCAGTGACAGCAGCCACTGGTGAGATAAGATAACCAGGTCCCAAAAGATTCAGGGCTTTACAGGTAATCAACTGTATAGACATTTTGCAGGAAGCAAACGGGCAATTTGGATCTGCTCAGATAAGTCACTTACATTCATGCTTACATTTAAGCATGTATTTAAATCCATGCCTATTCACCAGAGTACTTAATATGTAAGCCCAGTACAAGAATCTGAAGGCATTTTGCACTTTCTTACATTTTTAGATGTCATTCAAAGACAACCATAAATAGGCTGTCTACGTAACCTCATATTAATCCAGCTGGGAAGTGATAAAGTCACAGGTGACTTACAGATCTCCCTGAAGAAGGATTTTGAAGCCATAATTGATAAAGTTTGTCTACCTGAGGGCTATACTGGCCATCTGCCAGGAAGCTGTGGCCTTATCTAATTTTCACACATTGAAACGTCCTTCCTGTGGAGGCACAGTCCGTAGATCCCGGCCCCTGTTTTGTGACGGTAAGACAGCTGCAGACTGCCATTCAAGGGCCCCCCTCATGAGCTGTCATGTAGCAAAATACTGGTGGCTGGGCTGGGGATAACAGGTTGGGGTGGGGTGGGGGGGACGTCTGCTGTGGAAAATCCAAACTTCAGGGAACAGGCTGCTACAACACAGAGAGGCCCTTGTGGCTGTAGCTGCAAAAGAGGGCCTAGATCAAACAGGACCAACAGTAACTTCAAGCCACCAGTGCTCCCTTTTATCTCCTAGACTGCCATTCAATCTCGCTTCCTCGATAGTGAACACAAATCTCTCATCTCACTGAGATGACTGGAGCAAGATGTCTGCATTCAGCCTTCTAGGAAGCCGTATGTCAGTACTGAAGATCACCACAGGCTTCCAAGCTTTGCTTTAGATGTAAAAGAGTAAATGTCAAGCTGAGACTTCATCTGCTGTATTTCCTACTGCTTTACAAGAAAACTTGGACCTTGACTCTGCAAACTGTCCTGTAGGACCAGAGGCTCACTGAGGCCCTCTTGGGGTCCTGGAAGAGCCTCTTATGCAGAACCATGTGAAGAATCAGGGCCTCTGCTTGCCCTTGTTTGTGAAGAGTGCAAGAGATGCTGGGGGCCACATGTTCTACTGAAGCAAACTGGTGTCACAGGGAACTCATCGCCCCTCAAGGTCAAGAACTAAATTTGTCAATGTGAGATACAGAATCACAGGTGCCACTTCCAGCATTTTACAGAAAAGGGGTGTGTAAAGTTCAGATTACCACAAGCACATGCAGCTGTTCTAGGAAGCTTGAAGTACCTAGCAACCTGCCTACCACCCACTTAGGTCCACGTAGAAGAAGAGTTATTTATTGCACCAAACTGTGAGAATGACTGTATCCGCTAAGAACCCTGGACTTAAGAATCATTTTGTTCTCACTAGTAAATTCACAAACAACTCATAGACAAGAGCAATGGTCTGTCTGGCTCCCTAATTTCCAAGGCCTCCCCAGACTACCTTTGCCCACTTTCCACAGCCAAGACACCTAAGGCTACTCCAACTCTTACCTATGCAATGAGAGCGCTGTATGTCATGTATTGCCAGGAGAGACCTCTCTTGCCTGGAGCCTTACAGTGCTTGTACACCACAACACATCTACGCTGGCTACAGATACAGCAGGGACCAAATCCTTTCTTGTTTTCACTTTCTGAGATTCTCAGCCAAATTTGTGAAGGCTCACACAGGAAGGTCTGCAAATCACTCCAGAAGTACTTGTCCACCTATGCCTTGCGTCTTACACCGAAGATGCAAGTGGAGAAGGTGGTGTTCACGCACTCTAAGTACTCCATCTTCCTGCAAGGTGCATAAATAGTAGGTGTTTACAGACACTCAGGCCTTGAAATCCAGACTGGGAAGCAAACTATTGTTCTGGGATAACAACACAAACAGGGGATACAGTTTCCAGCACAAAAGGGTCAGAAAACCATGTTGCTATTGAAAAAAATCTCTCAGATATTTAGTCAAAAAGATTAAAAACTGGCTGACAGTGGAATTGGACAATTAATCCTTTAAGATTCAATTTAGTCAAAAATAGCCTCTGTGCCTGATGTCCTACAGAAATTCTCCAACCTTTAGTCTGCAGCCACAAAAACATAATTACAACTCAGTGGAAAAGCATACTGTATTTCAGACTTCCCCCTCCTCCAAAGCAAAGTCCTTAATAGAAGGCCTGTCATTTCAATCAGACTTGCAAGAATGACGTACAGGGACTGCAGAAACACTAAGTGTCTCTGACTATCTAAAAAAAGGCACAGTCCTCCCTCAGAGAAACCACCATGATCAGCCAAAGAAGAACTTTGATGACGAGACAGCTGAACTTCAAGATTACACTCCCTCCTAGATGCCAGGCAGAGGGGATGAATCTTATATCCTTGAAAGGCAGAATAATAATTTGGATTATAGCTCCCTCCTCCTAGGTAACATCAGGGTTAGACAGCAGATGCAGAAAACAAAAGCAGAAGATCTGAGAATGGCTTGAGGATTTACTACAGTAAATTTACTCAAGCTATCCTTCAAATGCTTTCAGATATTTTAGCAGGTCAAAGGAGAGGGCAGTGTGTACACGGGAGGTGGTAACACCAAACTAAAAGGTGGTTGAGCAGCAAATCAGCAACAAAGGATGAAATTTCAAAGACAAGAAGAGTGTTTTCTAGCTCCCACACTGCATTTGCGAACTCTATTTTCTAAGTGTTTCCTGCCTCTGCTGTAACACTCAAGACAGCTCACCTCAGTGCAGCTCATCTCTAGGGCTATGTAAAACTTCACTTCAGAAACTGTGAGCTAAGAGGGATTTTGCACCACAACCATAAAGCAGAGCTGCATTCTGGGACCTGGTGATGCAGAATAAGGAAGCCACAAGTGGCTTCTTGTTGCCCTGCACCCTCCACTACATCTGTTAGGAGCTGGCAGAAAACCTCCCCCGGGGCTTTCTCAGGCTTTCAGCATACTCCAAGTAGGGGAAGGGCAGCCTGGCTTGCAACAGCACATGCCTGGCCTGCTCTCTCTTCTTATTTAGATAATGCAGCTTACAAATGACTGTCTGTGGCGAGTCAGGGCTGGCTGAGCATAAACTGGATAACGGAAAAATTTGGACCCTGGGTTCCTGCTCCTAGGCTTTATGGGTCGGGCAGAGTCAGTCCCGAACACTTCTATCAGTTTCAGGGTGAAATCTACAGACAATACAATGCTTTTGAAAGTCAGCATAAGACACAGACGAGACCCCATACAAATAGCTTTAGTATCAGACACATCATACCTCCACTTAGCCCAGGAAATAGCTATCTAGTCACACAGAGTTGGCAATGTATAAAGGTTTTGCTTAATATGTGGACTGATTTCACAGGAATATTAATGAACAATGGAAAAACAAATATATTCACACATTCACACACCAGAGCACAGCTGGAAAAGATGTTTGGTTTAACACCGCAAAGTGAAGAAAATGTCAAATCTTGTCAGTGACTGCATATTCACTGTGGAGCACAGAATATTTAATTTCTGCATCCTATTCCAATAAAGTTGCTCTGATTTTCAGAGAGCTTGGCTTTTACAATTGGACCGGCATGATTATGAATGATTTGCATGAGGGACTTTCCGAGGCACACTTTATAAGCTCACTAAGACTTCTGAAATCATGTCCGTCTTTTCTGTCTCAAATTAAAACATGAAGATTTCGTTCCCAGGGACCTGGAACTATGTGCACAGCATTTTGTTATTAAGTGAAAAACTTTTCTATAAAAAACATTCCAAAATCTGAGCAGCTAGGCCTCATTCACTCTATCTTGCCTTTCTCATCTATTAGTGTCTTTCTCCCACAATTTTAATATCATAATTTCTGCAAACAACTATTCTTAGGGCAAAAAATAGGAAATGTTCTTTCCAGGCATTTAGCACTGAATCTTTATCTGTGTCTATGAGCCCACTGAGAGTTTCACATAAATTCCAGTTGCTTTTCCACTCCACTCTTTTTTCCATTCTTGAAGATGGTTGTTGCACAAAGTACTGTATGATTCTATTTTATTTTATGTTTACTTTTTCTGCTATATTAATTATCCTTTTGTATCTGGTACTCTTTTCCTTTGAAGGATTTACTTTCCTGTGGGGGAGGGAGAAGGAGAAATCAAGTTTTGAATATGCAAGTAAATATTTCATCTAGACAACGGCAAGAATAGTCCACTAACCTGCACCAAGAGATGGCAATCAGAAGTAAAAAGAACAGTATGTGGATAATAAAAACTGTCTTTTGCTAGACACATCAGGAGGCCACCGCGACCTCAGACCTGTGGCCACAGAAGCCAAAATCAGTTGAAACCGGCAGAGAATGTTGCAGATTCTGTTTAAGATTTGCACCGAGTTCCCCAGATTAGAACCTATGCTCTTATTTTCTTTCTTGATTGATGTTTTAATGTTTAACTTAATTTTGCTTTTTGCTCTTTTTAAATGAACACTAACTAATGATTTCATTACAATCCTAAGGATGGCTTTGTTTCATGTGCAAAGCAAACATTCAGTGAAGGGGGTGATTAAAACAAAACAAGTAAATGTTTTACAGAGATAGCAAAGAAGCAAAAGCACAACAAAGCAAGTGGTTATTTAAACGCTGAGAATCTAGATGCTCACTTGACCCATCCCCCCATCTTCTTTTTTGTTCTTTTTGTTTCGAATTTTATGCAAAATCACAAATAAATATATTGCATGTGAAGCAATGCTTTCAGCCCCCAAAACAGGTTCGCAGTGCCCAATTTTTCAAGATGTTGCTAGTAGAGAGTAGGCTACACATGGTTTACTCAAAGTGCCTCCAGGAACTATGGCAGAGCATACAACCCACCGAGACCTGGGATAGATTTTCACCAGCAGAGATATGATGTTTCTGCAAGATATTGGAAGAATACATTGGTTCTTTTCTCATGCTGCTGGCAACAGGAATAACACCTGAAAAAGTGTTTCAGAGGAGTAAAAATGGCGTAATGGGGATGAATCTGTATCTCAGACTCTCAGTAACTGCTGAAACAGCAGAGCATACTTTTACCTTGAGAGTTCACTCAATGATTCACCAGAAAGTAATGGAAATTAAGGTGGGTCTAACCTAATGCTTAGGACCTGTGTCTGATATGGTCATAATATCAAGCCATCAGAGCAAGGGAAGATTTCTAATCCACTTTGTAGAGGAGTAGGAAGTCATCACTCAAGGTGCAAAGCAATGGGAAAACAGAGTTGTTTGGATAAATTCTTCACTGCACAGTAACTCAAGCTCTTGTGCACTTTTTAGCCTTGACCACTTCTGGGTGGATTAATGCCTGAGCTGTGCTTTTTTTAAACTCACACTGAGAAAGGGAGAGGCAAGCAAGATGCTGATAGTTGCTCCCTGGCTGCCCCGGATACCCTGCCAACGGAGGGGCAAGCTCTCCGACAGCTGGAGCTGGTGCCCCCACAGCATGCCCTGTCAACGGAGGGGCAAGTTCCTTGACACCTGGAGCAGCGCCGCAGGAAGCGTCCGGAGCTGGTGCCCCCGTGGCACTGCACAGTCCCGGAGGAGTTGCCTCCAGCACCGGATCTGGGCCCCTTCATGGCTATGCTGGTCTGCTCAAAAGAGGGGGATGTTTTGGCAATGAAGAACACCAGGGAGCAGCATACATCTCCGGAGCCCGGTACAGAAACACAGGCAGGGGGCACGGGGGGGCAGTAGGGTTTAGCTGAGGAAACCCTCACCCGCACACGGGGCCCCGCTCTGAGCTCGGGCCCAGGTACTGACTCCCCAGGCCATCTGCGCACTGAAGATAGGCCCATTGTACGGGAGCAGCGACCCAGGCGTGATCTTTCTCTGTAGGAAAACTACCCTCGAGATAAAAGGGATTTTTTTTTTCCCTAAATGATGAAAGTGATTATGAGGAGCGAGACCTTACAAAGCTATTTATTGCACTTTTAAATCTAAGGGGTTTTCCTCTCTCCTCAAAAAAGTTTCCAAAAAATCCTCACTGTTCCTATCTGAAAGTGATAGTTTATGGAGAGGAGAGAAAACACAGGGCAGGCAGTAAATTAGCCTACTAACTGATCCAAAGTCCATTACCGAATGTTTTTCATTATAAGTATGGTTTCACTAATTTCTGCAATGCATTGTAGGCTATTTCTGGAAACTTTAAAAATGCACGATGCTTCTGCATTTTAATGCTTAACAGTATAGTTATTTCAGTGTATTAAACAAAAAAAGGGGGAATCTGCTTAACTGCAGCTAGCTTTCACGTCACAAAAGGACTAAGCCAGTGCAAGAGCAGCCAGGCAGGAACCCTATTTAAAGTCCAACACGAAGAAAACCTTTCCAACCTCTTACACCAATTAGGATAATCTGGGTCTTTTGATGTTAAAATCCCCAAGAATCATATGGAAATCATAAAAAGCACAGTATTTAAAACAGATTTAGAACGCAGATAAAATCATTTTCCTTCTTAATATTTCCACCAGAGCTGGGGGCACCATCAGCTAACAAATTCTTTGTAAAGCTTGTGTCACTTGTAACTCTAGCATTGCAGTGTTTGCTTTTGGCCAAAGGAGCTGGAGGAGACTGTCTCTGAAAGCAGCCACTTGTAAAACAACAGAGCACCTGGACTGCCGAGCAGGGCAGCCACGCTGGGAGCGGGGCCCTGCAGACACTGGAGCAAGCCAGCCCTGGGCTGCGCACAAGCTACTCATGGCTGAGCAGAAGACTGAGCAAAACTAAGCGGTACCATGAGCTGGCCAGCTTCTGAGGTTAAAGCCCTCACACACTTCAGTGGGCCTTGGACGGACCTTCTGCTCATTGGATAATTGTCATCCTCTGTGAATACAAATCTCCCATAAACAGAAGATACAGACATTAAAATAACATGCTTAAAATCTATGCAATGAGTTATTCATAAGTGAAAAGCACTTGAGCCTCACACTTCTTCCTTATATTTGACTGTTTCTGAAACATTCAAATTGCACTCTTAAGTTTCCAGCTTCCAAGGAAAATCATGGCAAGAATTCTGTTTGCCTTGATAGTTCAACAAAGGCCAAGGGCAGGAAAATGAGGGCTGGGCTGTGCTGCAGGATACAGAATTGCAAGGAAAAGCTGGAGAGCCATTTCATATTCCTTAAATAAATCCCTGATCAACAATATTTTCTATAGAATCTGACACAGAAAAAAATCTCTGCCAAAAGCATATATATGCAGAGAAGGACATTTTATAATGTCCTTCCAGGCCATAATATAGTATTTTGTGTAATGGGAGAGCTTAAACACACCTTCCTGTGCACTGAAAAGCATCAATTTAGCCTCCCTATGGAACTAGTTACACACTCCTAGTACATGCGCCTGCGATGCTGCACAACACAGTTCCCTAGAGGGAAGAAGATGAAGAGGAGAGGAGATGAAGAGGAGAAAAGAAATCAGGGGAGGGGAGCACTACTCCAGAACTTTGCATTGACATTTGAATAAATTGAAAAGTAAGCAAAACTGTTCGTGTTTATACAAGCAACTTCACTGTACTGTAACAGAGGACAAGGGTACGAAACTATGTCCTTATAAAGTAACGCTCATCTTTTACTTATCTAACAAAGAGAAACACAGGAGAGGATCAGAGGCTGTTGAAGAAAAAATATCCAAGTGTTAAGGCCAGTAAAATGGAAAACAAGTTTAGCAAAGATAGGAGTGTTTGCAGATAGAACAGACAAAAACTTAAACATTGCTTATTATTCTATTAAAAAGAAACACTATTATTGTTAATGGTATGCACACCTCTGTGAGAGCCTAATATTTAAATTGTCAGTTTGACAACTGATAAAAATGATATTAAATAAGGATTAGTGTTACAGATCTAGCACAGCTATAAAAAGAAAATTGGTAATAGTCCTACACATGAATGTGAAATCAGTCTTTCCACCTAATCATCCTGATTTTCAGTTATGTCTTATAAAATACAGATTTTGAAGTTCCTTTTTCATCTTACAGTACTACTAGAACAATAATTAATGTTAATTACAACCTCCATAATTTCAAAGGGCCTGAACTGCTCGTTATTCCTAGTATTTGTATGAAACAAGTGTTGTGCAGTTCCTGACACAAATATTATTCCTTATTAGTTTTGCAGCTGAATAATATTCAGCCTGTAACAGAATCCTCTTAGGACTGAAAAGTACTCTTGTGCATACGGATACACGCACAAAAACAACAACTAAAAGCTAAAAGCAAACTTGCCGAGAACTTCTGGGTCAGCTTTTGACATCACCCACAGGAATGAAATCAGACACCAACCAATCAGGCACCATGAGGCTGGCAGTACAAAATAAACAAAAGCTGGGCCCAGGGCTCTACAATGAGAGAAGGAAGTGGAAGAGACTATTGTTCGAAAAGCTTTTAAATGATGTTGCTTTATTTATTTCTTTTGACAATGCCTGAACTGAATCTTTGAAAAGGGAAAGGACCCTCCCCCACAGGATCTGCAAAACAGAGTTGGGGGGTTCTTTTTTGCTTTTGCAGTTTGTTCTTTTTAACAACGTTTTGCAAAACCTTTAAGGAGAATAGCACTATCACTGCGCGGCATGTGGGAAGGCAGCATTCTTCCCTGAATTTCCAGAGAGGTTCAGCACCGACAGTTGGTGCCAGATTTTCTGAAAAGCTAAGCAGGCTGGGTGCTAAGCTCTTTTCAAAATCTGACCCTTATTTAGGTGCCTTCCAGGAAGCTGAGGTCTTTAGAAATCTGGCACCAAGTGCAGGTACTGAACGCTTTGGAAATCTGATCCTAGAACTGTGTCATGAAACCAAGTATCTGCATGTTCTCTCCAGACAAAAAGAGTCAGCTCTTTTTTGCTTTTTGCATTGCACATTGCTGAACCTGCACAAGCTAAAATTCCTACATGAAACCTTCCTTAGTCACATGAGCAGTTGCAGCCGCAAGTATGATGGACAAGACCGTGCCCTGTGCGGCACCATAGCCAATGCTGACATACAGCCCGATGATTCACTTCTTGGACACCCTAACCTGTCTTTGAACTCCAAAGATTTAGGATTAGGCCCAGAGTTCACTAAAAGCACACATGGTGTGTTTTTTCAAAGTTCAGCTCAGCTAAACAAAGCTAGCTGAATGACTTCAGTCCTCCCAGTGTTTCCCAAAGTGGGAAAAAAAGTAACATGTCTACAGTTTGGACTGCACCTTGCTGCCTTCTTTTCCATTTCTAACCATGCCGCACAGTCAAGTGCCTAGGGACAAGTAAATGCATTCCAGAAGTAAGAGATAAACCCATGGATCCTGGAAGTGTGCAGGTAAAGAATATTAGTCATTCTTACATCTTTAATAAAATAGACCTTTTTCTACTCTTGCCAAAAAAATTAGTCCTAAGGTGCACACAAATAATTACATATTGTGGAACAGTAAATTATTACAAATGCCATAGAATTCAAGAAGCCCCAAGTCAGGGCCAGATTTTCAAATGTTTTGCAGATGTTTACAGTTTGCTGCAAAACTTTTGACAAGTTACCCACACAATACAGCATTTACTGAACGATTTTGGCACGTGGTAATTCATTTTCTTTGTGCAGGTGTTGCATTCCAGAAATATTTTGTCTTCTTATAGAACACTGCTGGAATTCCACTTTAAAAAAATCATCATAAAAGAAACCAGATCCTCTCATCTGGGAGAGGAAAAAAAGAAGTTCCCCAAACTTGGTTCATTTGCCCTTTTCTTTTCCAGTTAAAAGAATACTCCCTTACAGGTAAAAATCTATTCTAAGTATTTCACAGATGTCATGTATAGCCGCAAAACTCACAAACTGCAAAACGCAGTCCTTTACAGGATGAAGCCCCAAGTTGTCTCTGATAAAGGTATTGGGGAATCAAGTCCCACCTGGCATTTCAGTGGTAAAACTCGACTTTCTGGCTGATCGGAGCAGTATCAATGGTGGAAGCGCTGCTGGCCTGGCTCCGTAGCCTGCGGCGCGCCAACCCCGGTGAGGACACCTTGCTTGGTCCGGCAGAGCCTGGCAGGGCTGGGCTGGGTGTGGGGCAGGGCAGGACACCCGCACCCCATGTGGGGAGCTGCCACTCTCACAGGGGATAGCAAGCACATCGCCCAGGCCCACGGCACCCTCTCCCCAGAGAGGCCACAGACCACCCGCTGCCGCTCATGGGCAGGACGAGTCCCACCGCTCCGCCACAAAGGCAGGCTCTGCCTCCCCTACGCACCATCCCACTCTAGGCTTTTATTTCAGGCTGCGTGGCACGGGAAACAGAATACAAAATGGGGGCGGACAGCACTTCGGATCTTTCCCTGACTATTAAGTTGTGCAGAGATGAAGCAGAATGTAAACCTTGGGATTTAACAGCTCTCCCTTTTAAGCATATGGAAATTTAACATTAAGCCTAAGAATTTCCAGGAACAGATATGAATCCAGATATAATATCACTTTGTAGATATGGAAAAAAACAACCAGCTATCTTCAGCATCCTAGACATGCAAGCCACTAAGTTGTTCTTTCAAGGTAAGAAATCAAATATGAAAATACCAAAGGACTGTTAACCTTTAGAGACACATTTTAAGAGCTAACATGACTGAACCCAGATGAATCTGAATTAAATTGAATCAACCTCCCACTCCTTAGCTACACTTATCAGAAGAGAGAAAACTACAATTAGGAAAGAAACAGAAGGAAATTCAGACATCTTAAACTGAGCAAGCTCCCATCTCTGCTATGCAACATCCCTGGTGATACTAAATATTGCAGTTCCCAAGTGTTATACTACAGACTTGCCATCTTAACAGGTCTTTTATGAGTAATCAGTGAAAAAGAACACTTAAATAATGTTTTGGAGTGCATATTATCTAGATTTGACTGTTGTTCTCTCATTCAGAGCAAAATGAATCCAAATTTACAATTTAAATAGTTTGCCTGAAATACTGAAATCACCCTTCTCATTCTGTGAATGGAAGTGTTAACATCTATGTGGTAGCTATGACCCACTAATTCATGTGATCCAGTATAGTCACTAAGAATATATAATCCTTTAATCTTTCGTTCTGTGACTCCTCCTACAACTCTCTGGTGCTAATTTAAGAATACAGACCATGATGCTTCAAATGAGCAAAACATTAAAGTAAGATTGACTGGCACAGTCACAATCTGTTGACAAAAATTATATACAAGTTAGTTGGCTATGATGGTACATATATCAACAAGGATCTTAATTTTTAAGTGACAGATGAGGAGTGTTTCAGCATGGCCATAAAGGCCTATATTAAAAAGATAGTTTAGATATTTATTATTAAAATACAAATGCTTCCATTAAGTGCATTTTGGGGCTTTTTAAATAAAATCCTTCTAAGTTACAGCCTATACTACATTTTATCTTGTTCTAAAGTTTAAAATTATTATGTGACTTTACATTATAGTCAAGTTGTATGGATGTCACTATTCAATCTGTTAATGTTTTGGAGAAAGCTAAACCATTGAAAGGATAGCTATCACTGCCTAAGCATTTAAAACAGTTTGTTGAAGCTTTACCCTGTTTTTTTTCAACAGTATCTTTTTCTGCAGGTACAGCAATGAGGTTTTCTTCATTTTCAGCTAGTTCTGTTTATGATTAGTTAATGGAAATTTAGGAAAATAATTAGGAATTCAGGAAGCAGGAAAGTTGATTTTTCTCTTTCCATCTGTGATAAAATTGGGATGTCTAATAATAAACTCAAGTAGTTCAAAAAACTTGAAGTACACGGAGTCCAGAAACAATCAGTACAACTCATTAGCTATAGGTATTATTTTTGTGTAAAAATCAGTTTTAAAAGCATAAAATGCTTCAGTATAATTTTTCCCTTATATGCCAGTACATCAAACATAGTTAAACTACTAAAACAGTTTTAAAATGTTGCTTTTGTGTATTTTAATTGAATTCAGACAACCAAATTTTGCTACATATGAATCACAAGAGATGAAAAAAATCTATTATTTCTATTAAGAAATGCGATTCATCATTTTCTATCATAATAAAAATGTAAAAATTTAGAATGTGAATAAATATATGGTAAAATGTACACAATTGTGTCTCCCTAAACAGATGTGTACAAAACCCAGCTCTGGTTAGCAAATGATATTAACCAGTAAAACTGAGCCTTTGTTTAGGAAAATAACTGGAAAGCAAAAATGCAAAACAAGATTACACTTAATTATTTAAATCAAAGTGCTCTGCTTTTGATTTAAATTGTGATTAAAATCAAGGATTTAAATTAATCCACTCTGGATTGCATAAACCTCACCTTAATAAGGGGGAGCCATAGTTTCATTACCCAAGAAGTCATTCAGGAAAAGAATTGTAACACAGAGTAAAGAAGGAATGAGGGAGTTCATTAATAGGTATCCCTCTACTGCTCCAGTTTCTTCCAGCAAGAGGGAGACAGCAAAAGTGTGAGTGGGAGAGTGTTTGTTTACAGGAGTGTGCATGCATAAAAACACTGACAGGAACTATGAGGTAAAATGATGATAATTTTTCATTAAAAGCAGTATTTCACTCTTCAGACTTAAATAGATTAGTCATACATTCTAATTATCCTTATTTATTTTATTACTATTTTATTACACTATTTTATTACTACTACGTTCCTAGAATAGCCCATGCTTCTACTTTTTCTCCAGGAATTGGGAGCATATTCTCTGTTTACCTGATATTGGCATTAGCTAGTGTCTCATTTGAATGGAAAGCAATACTAAATTTTACACTGAAATGCACTTGGCTTTTTACTCAGCTACTCACACTCAGCTCCTACCAAATCCTGGGCTCCAGAATTGTTCCTATCTAAGCAGAACCTCTAGTTAAGCAAGGAGACGAACAGTATGAACCAAGTGGTGCAACTTATTGCCAAAGGAGACTTGCACCAACTTAACTAGAAATCCAGTGCTTTGCCAACAGTTGCAGATGTTTAAAATACCAATATAATGAAAATGTGGCATAAACTAAGGTACTTGACAACACAACCTACAGCATATTTTCTCCAAAGGCACTTTCATAGCTTATATGACAATGTTCTCTCAACTAGTGTTAATTATTTTTAGCTGAGGTCCATTTCCATTTACAATTAAAATAAAACAGCACAGGTAAGCCTTTCTTCTTTCTGCTTCACAGCTTGATTATGAAGGATATGAACTATTCTGGCTGAGCTCACTTCTATTAGGAACTACTTTTCTTTTATGATTTTACAAGAAAGTGTTTTACAATCCAGAGAGGATGAGTCATCAGAAAATCCTTGTCTAGTTGCCAAAAACCTGCCCCTCTTCATTATGAGCATAAAGATAAAAGCTCTTACACTACATTAGTTGGCATACGCCTACACAGACAGTACAAATAAATTAATTGTGCCTAGCCTCAAACATCCAGAGAGGTGTAGTAGGAGCTAAGTCCATCTTGTTTCATTAACAAATTAAACTGTAATAGAACATCAACAGTTCTCATACGTACATCAACTTGGATCTTATACAGAAAGGTTTTGCAGGTACCATGCTTTCTTACATAAATATATTGTAATTCTTCTAACGTTTACATTACTTTGCATATGCTACATAAACACCAACAAAAATAGTATTTGCTGGAGAAAAATTATAAATGTTGGAGTAAACCTGTTGGCCATCCTACAAACTGTTTAGAAACTTTATAGGTCTCTGGAACCCAAGACTGGGGTAGCAACAGGTTTACTAAAAAGTGAATTTTTAGTATGACAGTATTTCACACATGCAAAGTTTCCAAATTGTTTTGCATGTGACAAGTTAGGAAAGTATATTCAGGTTCATATGAAAACTGCACTACTTGCAAACATCAAGGCTATTTTATAAAAATATATACACACGTATTTTACAACTGAGCTGATGAGAATACAGATCAAAAGAAAGTCACTGTATAAAGTACTGTACATGGATCAGGGGCCAGAATTACTGGAAGTAATCAACATTCACCATCAAACTCATGGTACAGACAAACTGTTTTCCTTCTGGAATGCTCACAATCTTTAGCATGAGAAAGTTATACACAACCAACTTGAAAAACAAGTTTAACTCTACTTAGCCACAAGCTAAGATTACATCCTCAAACACACCTTTCTAAGATTTCTTATGAGAGGTTTGTTTGTGCAATCCAGTTAAGGGCAATTTGTTAAAATTGCTCTGTGATTTTCTTTATCCTTTTACTGCATAATTTAAGCAACCTGCATTTTATAAGTTCAAAGAATTTTTTTGTAATTACATATTTCTGTCTGTTTTTATTGCCTGAAAAATAAAAACAGTTGTGGAGAGAGAAGATAGACAAAAAGAAAGGAAGAGAGAAAGAGTGAGTTCAATCTGTCATGGAAAGCAGCTTCTTAACAAATGAGAATAAAGAGCAAGTTAATATAAAATACCAGGACTCAAAATGATCTGCAGTCTATCTGTGTTACTGCTGCTTTTCTTGTCTAGCCTCTAACCCCAAGGCTGGGAGAAACCAGAGCAAAAAGCAAGGCACTTCCAAAAGCTAAATACAGCCAATACCCAAGAGCTAGCAGCTCCCACCTGTCAGAAGTCTCAACAATTCCCTTAAGGTCAGAATTTCACCCTCCATTTTTTGGACAAACGAGAGGTCATGCAGTTATTTAAGATCCCCTCCTAGATGCAGCAGGGCATTACTGTGGCTTTGATGTTCTGGCTAACTTTCAGCTAGGGCTTCATTCCAGCTTCATTGCTCCTTAAGTTTCACTTCATATCTTAAATTGGAGACAATATTTTTCCTCTTTTCCTAACTCACTAAAGCACACTGCTGCTATCAGTTCAGTAGCTGTTACCTGGTATTCCAAATGTGGACATAACCTCAGTGGCTTCCAAACAAGCTTCAAAATACATTTGAAATGGCCAGCATTTGTCCTGAGGGTAGAGTGACACGACCAAGAGATGTGAATGTGCCTCTTGCAGAAAAATGTAGCTCACTACTCCCATTGCAAGCATTCTTTTCAGAGACTAATTTTAATAAGCTTTGAGGCTGGTGCAGACAGACTGGCCTGAACGTGTGACATCACCTGATTAATGTACACAGTGAAGGTTTAGCAGCTCAGGCAATGGGCAGCTAGCCCTCAGGAGAACAGCAGCCCCGTATCAGATAATGCAATGCTAACTCACTTCCCTACACAGTGCTTCAATCAATAAACAACTTTCTCACAAGCTTGCTATATTAACCACTGAGCTGTATTGCCCCTTCTATAAGCCTCAAAGCACCCTGCCAGTCCGCAGACTAAGGGTGAAACCCTCGTGGCCATGACGGGAGCACCAGTGCTCCGGCCAGGCTGGGCCGCAGCAGCCACGTGGCAGCAGTAAATGCACCAGCAACAGGGAGGTGACCACGCGCTCTGGGATCTCTATGTCTGTATTCATCAGGCAGAGGCTGTATGCTGCCTGCTCCACAGCAAATGCAGAGGGACCTGGCCAAATTCCCCTTCAGAGCTCCCTCGGCAAATAGGTACAATCAGGCTCGCAGTCTTCAAAAATTAGGCCACTACGGTTCTTTTTATTTTTCTTTACAAAACTGTGCCTCATTATTTGCAGAATGATGCGAGTGCTTAATTAGTGCTATGGGTTAGTCACTCTGCCTGGAGAATTCCTCTCTCTTTCATGAATAAAGGAAATCCAGCTTTCCGTTATCCAGCTACCGGCATTATGCTCTAATGAAGCACCATCTTCAGCTGAAGTCAACCACAGCCATCACACAGATATGTAATGTCTGATGTGTTACTGCAGATATCCTTTCTTTTATGGGGTTAATACTTGCCCTTGGGGATAATTGTACAGGACTATAGATGAGAGATTTCCATAAAAGGCAGTAAGAGTCACCCAGCTAAAACCACACATAACTCAAGCTAGTTTACCCTTTGCATTATTTAAATGTCTCCCTTTAATGTGAATGCATCAATTTAAAGGAACAGTGCTGCCAGTGCTCTGGGCAGGTACCTCTTCTCTGGTGACCAAATGTGTCTGTTCAGAATCTAAATTTGCATGCATTTCAAAAATATATGTATTCCTAGACCTCCTGGTTGTCAGAAAACAAAGTCATAAATCAAAGTTTTCCATTGTCGTCAGTGAACTTGAATGTCAGATTTACGGCACCCCTTTAGCTGGAGTTAGCCGAGCAGTGGGTGTAAAACAGGTATGGAATTTTGCCCTCTACCTGAACCAGATGTTGATACTGAAATCCAGACATTGACATTTCAAACTGTTGACTGCTGATGATTCTCCTGACTACAGATGAGCACCTGGCCACTTTGAGAATGGAAACAGAGATGGAGGTGGAAATGTTGGCCCACTCAGCCCATTCCATTGCACTTCCCTCTTGCTGGAATATTGACTCTGATTCATGCTGCCCTCACAAGTGGTTCTGTTAAATCAAGGATTTACAGCAGTACAAAACTCAGGTAGGTAAACAGAGAGTAAATCACATTACTCATGTCTTTTCCAAATCATTAACAGCTTGGTCTTGCATTTTAAGTGGACAATATAATCTTTTTAAGTTTATTTCTTCCCATTCTAGAGTTTAGTTATCACGAAGAACACTAGCAAGGTTAAAGTTACAGAAATTAATGCAATTTATTTACATTAATAGGGAGAGAGCCTTTTTTATCGCTATTTTGTTTTAATGTTAAAAGGAAAAGCAATAAAGAGTGAGGTAGAAATAGTTTCATTTGATTGTTAAGTGCATTACATGCTCATTTCTCTAGCTACACGTGTAAACTTGTTTTCTGGTCAAGGGGAATTTCTGTTGGCAGGGAAAAAATAATTCCACCATCCACTCAGTCCCCGAGTATCTTGTTTTTATAAGGCACAAAGGTTTTTTCAGTCAGGTTACCTAGGAGTGAAAGTTATGTTTCATAATCCTTAATTCTATTGCCCATTATACACCATCTGGTGACAGTCAAAGATAATCTGATTTTTCTCTTTTAAAAACATCACATAGCCATATCATATGGTGTATGCAATATGATAAATTACTTATTTAAATACAGTGCTTCTGTTTTGTTCAAAAATCTATGATCACTCTTGGTTAACCTGAAAGCAGTTTTGAGCATGTTTGTTATTTCAAATGTTTGAGTTCCTAGTTGAGGTTATTATTTATTTCCAGATACATCTAAAATAGTATGACTGAACAGCTAACATCTAACCTAACTAACCTTTAGGAACCTCTTCTTGAAATTCAAAGCTTCGCATCTACAGTGAAACAAATATCATGACACAGCAATTTCATATATCAAAAGCAGTGATGTCTTATTACAAGTGTCTTTATATGAAAGAGCCTGATAGGATTTAATTATAGACTACTCATTCAGTGTGATGCACAAGTTCTCAAGTATTTGAAGTAGATTCTGGGAGTCTACCCATAAAGAGCTCCATGAAAGATAACGGTCCATCAATATATCTGCAGGTTTGCAGCAGATTTGCTTTTGTCACTTTATTTTCAGTCTCCAAAAGTAATCAAAATAGTTAGTGGGTTGCCAAAAATTGTAACCTTGCAAGATAAATCAAAAAAGAGAATCAATCATGCTGGGCAAAAGAAAGCTCTTGCTCAATTAAGCTGGTGAAGGAAATAGGCCTTTCACGTTGCTCAACTCCTTTGCCAAACTATTTCAGTGGCCCTTACGCTCTTCAACGCCAAACCTTCAGACGACCATCTCATCTCTTTCTGATGCACAAGGCACACCCAAAACATTTTCAAGAGGGGTGGGAAGTAGTAAAAGAAGATTTCTGTGATTTGCAGTCAGGTTCTTCTGGGAAGATTACATATTTCTAGAAGACTATAATGTACATGTACATTCATATGCCTCTGATATCACATAATCAACGTTCACATCTAGATAGCTATTTTTCCATCCATATTTTGATTACTGCCTGGAATAATTAACCCTTTTCAGGACAGTTAACATAAAAGAAATGAATATTTAACTCTCACCTGAATCTTCATCATCAATTCAAAATACTCTCCATTTTTCTTGTAGACTAGTTTAAAATCAGTCTAACAGGCCATTGCATCCTTTTACACTGGCAGGTTTCATTCCCATCAGAGCCTCTGGGCAAGCCAAAGCGCATCCTACAATAATCTCATTTAGTGATACATCTGCATCACTCACCAGTTTCCAGGGACTCAGGCCTCACTTGGGGAGAGGGAGAGACAGAGAGAGAGAGAAGCACCCCAGTGGCAGGCAACTCCCTGTAGAGTTTCCCGTTGGGCAACGGCTCCCAAACAACCCGACCACTCTGCCACCAGACCTAGCACCACAGAGGGGCAAGGGAACATTTCCCCAACCTGGTGAGTGCAAAGATGGTGAATGAGCCCCAGGTGCAAGGGCACAGGTGTTGCATTATGCTCTTTTCTCTCCACATGCATCTGTGGAGCACTGAAAGCACAAGGCCTCATCCCCAAAGTGTGGAGGGTTTGCTCTGTCCCCTCTGTCCCCTAAACCTGAGTGTCCCTTCTTGTTCTCTCTGACCAGGTCATCCAGCTTCCTATGCCTATCAGGTATGTTCCACTACTGGAATGGATTTGAATAACGCATTTAAATATCTGGCAAGCATTTTCTTCAATGAAGACATGTCATGAACTAGGCAATCATATTTTCAACTGTGCTGCCTGCCAGAAAAGTGCACAAACTTCCAATAGCAAAGAAATGAGGTCATTTTGGTGAACTGCCAAAATCAGCACATTTCCTCTTTTGGTTCTGCACACTGCGCCTCCACACTCCACGATGTGCGACAAATTGAGAGGGAGGTGCACTCTATCAGGAAAAAAAAAAACAAACAAAAAAACCAGTGGATATTATTAAAAAAGGGAGGAGTGAAACAGAAGAAAAAAATCATGAAGTATCCTGAAGTCCCATGACCTCCTCCTGAAGATATATTTAATTGGAGTCTAGTATAATCTTTATAAGAAGACACCAATACCTTATTTTGATCTTGCAGAAGTGTAAGACCTCATCCCACCTGGCCAGAAGTTCCTGTGGGACTTGAGCAAGACTCTTAACTTCCCTTGCCGGAGATCCTATCTTCTGTCTCTGTCTTATTCATCCACTCTTCTGCCTGGCTTGTGCATTTAAAAAGGAAGTTTTCCTGAGCTGGGAATCTCTCTTTAAAATAGACCATAGCAGAGCCTGGAACAGTGGATTCTGGATGCTCATTTGGGCCTCTAAAGCTAGTGCAGCACAAACAAAAATGACAGTAGTAATAGTAGCAGTAGTAGTAGTAATAATAATAATAATAATAGTAGTAGTAGTAATAATAATTGTAATTACCTCCCAGTCTTTATTTTCAAGTTAAGGTCTGCCAAAACTGTTAGGAAAAGTTTCTCATTGTGGCAACTACTATATTTATGTGCTTATTTTAAAAGCTGTTCATCTGAATAATTTGAATTTCTTTTATTAAGATTATTTTCTCACTTTCCATTGAGAAGCCTTCTGAGATACTGACTCACATTCAGCCTTGTAGGGAAAAGTGCCAGGCATTTGTTTTTCTTATGTCTCCAATAGTCATTTGACTTCTGCATTAAACTCAACAAAGCCAACATTGAATAGGAACAGACCTAATTTAAATATTAAGTACATTCCAAATTTTACTGTGATCTTAAAAAATCTTTCATGTAGGGCAGTGGAAATATGCTAGGGAAAACAAAAAACTGTATGTAATCATCTCCCCCACCCCTTTTATGTTTGTCTCTCTCTAAAAAAATTAGGTGAACTCCTCAAATCTTCCAAGTGAGCTAGTTTCACTTTAGGTTTGCTAGAGAAAAGTTACCAAGGCATCATTCCAAGCCTTCCACTTTTGGAATAAGTATCATTTCCTTTTGGGGCAATTTTATGAGGAACACAGCAAGAATCTCACATACAATGGCAATTCAATTGTAGATTTAACTATACAGCAGCTTCCACTACTTCACTACAAACAACAGTTCACTCTAAAATTCTCCTAGAAGTTTACAGAAAGGACAGTGTATTTATCTTGCTTTTGTTACAGTCATGCAGAGACACACAAACATGGCTTTAGATTCTTACCTTTCGCATCATACAGAACCATACCCAATTCTGTAGAATGGTTTAGACCTTAAATTTGCCTGCTCTTTTTCTAATTACATGCCCTTGTCTATTTGACAACTACAGCCAAAGAGCCAGCTTACTTTCCTTGGGAGGGTCAGACTGGCAGACGAGCTATAGCAAGGAGAGGAAACATGTATAAGTATGAAAAAGTTCTCATAAGCTCTCAGAGGAAAAGGCTGTAGCTTACAGTAAAAGAGAATACTGCGTTTCTCTGCCAAACTTTACCATAGAGATGATGCATTTACAAAAATGACATTGATACCCACTAAATATCAATAGTACTACATCTGCAGGAGGCATATTCTGAAGTATCCTTCCTACATTCCCCATTTTGAGTTAGTTCTGCAGGTTTCTATTGATTGAAGTTAGCAATAGCTAACTGTATCACCACTTCACTTAACTCAAAATACTACAGGAATTGTAGGAGTTGCTAAATGAAAAGCTTTACCACTGTCTGACCAGTCCCATGGCTGATCCTGCAGGGAAGGCCTCCAAGAGCCATGCAGGCCAGGCTGCCATAGACCACTCACAGGCAGACTTCATTCACCAGATCCTCACTGGTGGCATTGATGGCCTGGTCTCCTGCCAGTCACAAACACTATTTGCTGAGCAGTTGGAAGGCTAATTACTTCAGGTTCATCCTTCCTCCTCTGGGCTCATTCCCTGTCATTCTTCAGTTTTGTAAAGCTGGTACAGTCAAGCCAGAGAGCTGATAAAAGTACAGTCTGGGTAGGGTTTCAACTGCTTGTTTCACTGAAAGCTTCAGCTCCCACCATTCCAGCCAAGTTTCATGGTTTTCTCTACCTTTCCAGGCAGCAATTAGGATGAGCTTTCTGATGTCCCATCCCTGGTCCAAGCATTATTGTCAGAAAAGCACCAGACAGCAAGGACCTGCATAAGGTCGCTTGCTGTCCTCAGTGCCAGCAGGCACTGCAGGGCCCAGGGAGAGGCAAAGCAGTGAATGCACTCCTGCGTGGTTGTAACTCAGTCTTCAAAAGTATTTCCTTAGTTATTTTGGATTATTCATTCATTCCATGCTTTGGAGTGAGAAAAAAGTTTCCCTCAAAATGGAAGAAGTTAATACAGTGACAGCTGCTTCCCTGATGTTAACAATGTGGCTGTAATGAAACACATCTCACCAGAGACTGCTGTCCCCACCACTTACTTCTGCTGTGAAAGTGCTTAAGTGGAGTCCTCTTCTGGAGTGGCCACAGTCTAACCCACCACCCCCTTCCCATTTTCACAGGGATCCAGGCGGGGCAAGTAGCACTCTCACAGGTCGAACCCTTCACTATAAATACCTCTCAGCTCATTATCAAGGTGCTCTTTGGGAAGGGCTCTCAGTTTTTGACTCATTCCCCCTTTTGCTTGCCTCAGGACATCTGCCAAACTGCTGGTCAAGCATTGCATGTGATCTTTCCTCCACTAAGGAGAGCACAGTCTGCTGCAGATACATTTGCAGGCAGCCCTGTGTTTACATTCAGCGTCTAACCGCTAGGGTGAATGTCCAGCCAAATACCTGTACTCGATTTTACAAATGCAAAGAGAAAGCAATGCTGCTGGTAGGTTATTCTCAGAAAGAGGTCCTCGACTCTGTAACTTGCCATATACTTAGAGATCCAGAACTGTTGCACATGATAAAAGCAGTCTATTAGCAGTTTGTCATAAAACATGCTCAGAGATTGTATGTCCTAAATAATGTATATGATTGTTTAGCCTGTTTGGGGACTGTTATTGTAATGGGAAATCTAAATCACTGTTGTTACACCTCTAAGTAAGCATTTTTTAAACTGTTGTTTAAATTAAAAGGAAAAAAAGACAAGTTAAGTCCTCAGAAGAATATCCCTAAAAGCTGTGATCATTCTGTGAGTAGCCTTAAATACTGATTTGGTATTTCTTCTAGTCCTGGGGTACAACAGTTTCAGCATGTTACTTCAGAGGAGCATCAACTTTTCTGCAAAGACTGTCACCTATGCATCAGTTTCACTGCCTAAAAATGGTTCTTTACATAAATTTTCATAATAAAACACTCTGAACTATTACCCAATTATTGCTTCCAACATTAAGTAACAAGGTATTATTAATTCAATTTTACAGAAGGGAAGAAATCATGAAATCTGAAATGCTTATTCTGTGTTTGCGTAGGCTTTTTCATATTAATTAATTATGAGACTTAATTACACTGAATCTCACCACTCCAAGCCTATTACGGAAAATTGTGTAAAGCAAGGAAGCAGGGAAATCTCCATCTCGGAGACAATCATTTATACTGACAGCACTTTATATGCAGGTATATCAAAAGGACTTCACAAATATTAACTCACACACCCAATGCTGTGGATTGGACAAAATCATTCCTGCTTTTTCCCAAACTTCCCCTACATTAGTAATCTGAGCAATGAACAATTCCCCCAACTTCCTCACATGACTCTGCCCCAGAAACTGAACATAAATCTCTCTGTCTCCTGATTTGTGCTTTACTTGCATGATCGCCTTTCTTCCCAGAAGTAGTAAAAACAACTCATGCATATTAAAATCACCAGATTACAAGAGCTCTAATCCAATGACTTTCAAAAGAAGTTGGTAAGAATTAGTAGACATATATTGGAAAATATTTTTAAACTTTCTATTTATCCTAAATCTACAGCATTTTATTAACTTAATTATGTTTAGTCCAAAAGGGGAATGGTAAACATTCTAAAACTTGACTTAAAAGGTTTTGTTTCACTGAAGCATCCATGAACACTTCCACATCCTATGTTGAAATGTTAATTCATAATTTCCCAAAGCACTTAGCCTCAGGGAATCACAACAGATTTTAATGCCTTCAACAGCAATAGCATTCCATGGGGAACCATTCTCCTTTTCCAAGCCGTCATCCTTACAAAGATGAACTAAGCCAAGGCAGACTGGCCTTTTTATATTAATATCAACTGATCATCCCACAAAATGGGCACATTTAAAATCAGGGGAGAAACAAAAGCACTATCTATCTTTGGAAGTCTGTCTAAAGAGAGCTATGAGTTCAAGTAAATCTATGGGATTAAAACGGGGGTGGGGGGGGAGGCTTGATCTTGACAAATATTAATCTGAATTTTCCTTAATTTCCATGCTCTGGTTGCCAGTGAGTGGAGGCTGCTCTAAAAGACTCTTTGTGAATATAGGTATAAATGTAAGTGGAAGAGACTCCATTTGTTTATGACTTTGACTTCTATGGAGCCAGGATTTCCCCCCAGTCTTCACAGTTATGACATTTTGTGTTCAGTCTGGTCTACTCCAGCAGAATATTCAGTCTGTGCTCCTCGCAACTATGTCTTGTTGGCATCACACCATAACAAGTGCACTACGAGAGTTTCAAGCACAGGAGTCTACCACACAGTATATTTTAAATTCTCTCCAGTTATCTAAGTCAGCGTTATTGGACTGCAGCAGAATTGAGTACAATGGGATCTGGCAGGCTTCATTCACAGGACTGTAGTTGTAAAAAGGGGAAAACAAACATTAACATTATGGCTGCTTCATACAATTTTTCTAAATACTTTAAGTAAAACAGAAATACCTTCCCAAATCTGAAAAACCAGAGAGTTTGCAGATGGCATTAAATCAGAGGCCTTTTGAATACATGTTCTTCCTTATGCAGCAAGGCTCTGTCCTCTTCTTTGATGGGTAATAAACGATATTTCCTTTATGCCATGAAAGGGTAACTACAGAATACAACTGGCAGAGGTAAGCTAGGCATTCATGAGAGTGACGGGTGCTCAGATCTGCACCTGAATTTCCATAGCTAATGACTCCATTCCCCACCCACCCAAGTAAACTCCTATTTTCCCCTATTCAGCCAAGGAAGACTCCATCCTCCGTCTGTGTTTAGGCACAGAGGGTAGATGGCCAGGATTTCCTTATGGAAGATTTAAGAGGCACACAGCTCTCTCCTCTGAGTACACAGGCAACTAAGAAGCTTTCTTTAGGAAGACTGCCTTAGCAAGCACCAAAAATCTGGACATAAATTAAGTATCAAACTCAGACCCCATCCGACAAGCTTCCTAACAAACAGCCTTCCTTGAACATGCAAACTGTAAATTGCAAGCATAAAATTAAAGCATGAGCTTACATCTAATATAGTATTGTTAAACCAAATATCATCACAAATCTGCTGTTAATGACAAAGTCATGTATTTTCTATGCTTTTAATACTAGCCCCTGAGCTTAATTACTATATTTAGTGTCTAGGGCAGCAGCACTTCCTACTCAGCATCCATCACCAGTCCAGCAGTTAATTGCATACCACTGACCTTCATATAAAACACCATGGAAATTTTATTACTGCACAACTCAACTGCATTCCATACAACACTGCCCCATAACTATGTCTTTTTATAAAAAAGCAAGTGCTTACAAAAGGGATATTTGAGCTAACTGAACTATTTACAATTTTTAAGAATAAAAACCATTTCAGAAGGTTTGCAACATACACACAAAAAACTTTGCAGCCTTAATACAAGACAAATGTTACTAAGATTCACGTTATAGACAAATGTGGAATGGAAAATATTCCCTGAAGTCATAATGGCAGGGTTATGCAGTACGCTATTTAAAAGCTATTCACCAACGATGTCTTTTTCCTTTTAGCCAGAACCCTATGGTAGAAATTCAACTGAAGAAAGTCAATTAATTGAAATTGTGGTTGTACAGCTGAGGAACTGGAAGTGTAAGATGAAGTAGCTGAAGGAAAAAACTAGGCACTTTCCATTTCCTATTTAATACTAGAGCAGCGGGCTAGCAGTCAGGACACAGGACTCCTACTCTGGAGTTACCTCTAAGTCCGCCACTACGAGGGGGCTACATCCTGCACATATGTTGCCTTATTCTCTAATTTAATTTCAAAGGAAATGTTACCGCTCAGCACAATTCTTCAAAGTTTAGGAGTCTCCTTGCTCCCTTCCAAACCAAAGGGTTTACAAAACAAATAATTAATGCCTGAGTCCTCTCATTTCAAATTGGCATGCTAATATAAGAGCTAATGTTCATCACAATAAGAAAACTCTCTTCCCATTTTACAGACAGGGATATGAGAAGATTCAAGAGTTGTGTCCAGGATGAATAAACTTGTGACACCCAGGATTTCAATGCTAGCTTTCACATCTCCAGGTTCAGGCAACCCAGCATCTCCACAGCTGCAGACTTCCACACGAACGCATGTGCCCTGCAGGCCCAGAGAAAGGAAGGCCCTGGTGCCACAGGTGGAAGGCAGCGCGGGCTTTTGGGGAAGCGCCCATGGTCACTGAGGGACTGCACGAGCTGCTGTTATGGCAGTTTCACTGTCATCACTTCTCAGTCCTTCTCCAAGTTTCCTCTCTTCAGTGGAGCCATTAGAAGACAGCGGGCAGGGAGCATGCCCACCAACATCGTCAGGTGAATCACCCTTCCTCCAAAGTCAGAAACCAAAGAATATCAAGAGAAGACTATGGAGTAAACATGATGTTCACTACCGAGCATTCTTATAAGTCAAATGAGTAGGTATTACACTTATTTTAGAACCGCATCTCCCAAACACCTTATTCAATTTTCCTCAAGCAACAAAAAACCTTTCTACCTTAGCAGAGACCACGTTTGTATAAGTTCAAGCAATGCATTTAATTTCACCAAGGCCAGTTAAAACTGGCTTTACTGTGTCAATCCAGTTTCAAACTTTTTTTTGCTTAAAGACTTGTAACCTGTACTGCCAATGACAGTTAGGATTATCTAACAAACAAAACTCATTGTCAACATTTTGCTTTAAAGAATTACCTGTGCATTGAATGGATGATGTCTCTGAGGCAATAAATGTCATGGTATTGCATATTTTAAAAGGTCATTAACATTTTTAGATTGATAGCAACCATTTATTACTGCCTGTTTTTATAGATTCTTTAATTTCTGCAATACTACAGAGGAAATCTGAAGTGAAACTAGCTTCAGCGCAATCAGAAAGGGAGCTCATAATTTAATTCAGTTTGCCCCCTAATTGCAAATGCACAGAGAGCACGAACTAGGGAGGAAAGAAATAAGTGAAGAACAGATGCTACAACAAAGCATGCACAATTTAAAATCTCCTTTACTGTAGAAGCCTGGGTTGCAAATCACTTTGGAGGGTACACACATTAATGAGATTACTGAAAAGTTGTGGGCAAGCCTATGATTTCAAGGGAACAGCCCTGCTCTGTTTGAAACTGGATTCAAAATTCCCATTGATTTTGCTGAGGCCTTGGCTCAGATATTCTTGATGCCTGTTCACAGGAACATAATACATATAACTGCCTGGAATGGCTCACTGTAGATCTCTATGCAAAAAGAAGTTATAAAATGAATGCAAAGAAGAAAGACAAGCCTCCCTTCTCCCAGCCAGGAAGGTTTTTCTTGCCATCTCTTCAACACTTCTGCCAGAACTCCCCTCTGTCCGCGTGGCTGCTCCAGCTGTCCCAAGTATCTTCTCCAGACAGTATTGCTGAGCAGGCAGGTCATAGATTAAACAGTATTAGATGTTCTTTCTGTCATTTTGTTTTCAATAATTTAGAAAATGATTTTTGTTGTTGAGTTTTTTTGTTGTTTTTTTTTTTTAACAGAACAAGGGAGAGGTTCAAGAAAAAACAGCAGCTTCAAAGATAAGATTGTGTCAGACACTGGGCAATACTTAACATGTCTCCGTGACCATGAATATGTACACAAACACACGCACACACACATTAAAGTTAAGTCTTTGGAGAAGTCTTACAAAAAACAAAAAACATGTTCAACAGGAAGAGTCTGTTTAATGTAGGATTTAAGGCAAGGCACTTTCATTTGCATAGATCACTTAGAGCAACAGCAATTCACAAAATTCTCCCGTAAAAATCATGCTACATTTTGTCTAAAGCCACACATTCCTTGCAGATTACACTGCCTTTCTCATGCTGTTAATAAGATAATCTGTTACATGAGGCTCACAAATCCATTTAAATTGATTTTAATTAATGAATCAATCACTAGCCACTGATGACTTGGTCTACAGACAGCAAGCAATTCAAAGCCCCAAGCCTCTAATTCCAAACCAAAACCTACATTAGAGCAACAGGGCACCTCTCAGATCGATAGCAACACAAAGATGTTCAGTTCATACACACTTAAAGCGTATGAACTTGCTAAAAATATATCTCCAGATCTTACACATTACAATTCCCATGTTCAGGACTGTTCAACTAGGAAACAATATTAAATCATTTACCTTTCTTTGCAAATGAAATAAATGAAAGCAAGCATGACTATAACCCGCCTTTAAACTTTTAGATGCTTATTCCACTTGAAGATTTTCTCTTTGTTCTTAAACAATCAGTTGCTTAATGTTAATTAATAGAAGATTGCACTTCATATGGTCACAGACATGAACAATGTCTTTTACGCATGCTTTGATCCTGTGCAAATTCACTGCTATTCTCTGCTGCTAAAGTGCTCAATTTTTCATTTAAAAAAAAAAAACAACAAAGAAGAAAATTTCTGTCCCAAAAGCAACATGCAGAAGTTGCATGAAGAACATCTTTGTTATTTCAGTAAGTTAATTATTGTAATTATTGTTATTACAAGAAGTTAATTACAATGCAGTGAGTCAAATCCACAATAGGTGGTGTGATGCTGAATACTGCAAACCCTAAAGCTTCAGCATCTGGCTCCCTACAGCAGACGGGACACACACGAGCTAGGCTGCTTCTCCTATGTACACAAACAGCCAGTGCTCTAGCACAACACCTGTGAACAAAGCACCAGTTAAACTAGCCAAGAGGAAAGGAGGAAAAGATACGTGCCTTCCTGGGAGCCTCCTTTCTCAAGGTAAGGATCTTGCCCTGGGGAAGTTTAATATCAAAGACTGAGAGTTTCAGTTATGGACCAGTTATCCTGTTTACTTTTTTTTTTTTTTTTTTTTTTAACATTATCTGCATGTTCACAGCTCAATAGCATCCCCTTAAATATTCTAAGAGAAATCCTGATCCCTTCACACTGACGGAGCAGCTTGTGATGCAGCACATCAAGCACAGCTGCATTTTGCCAAAATAAACCCAATGGCCTATCCCAGGATGGACCCTACTAGCCATTGAGGGCAACACAGGCCACTACTGTGGCAAAAATGAGCAGCTGGCATGGGCCATTGGAAAAGCATCCAGGAAAACAGTATTGACACAAACCTACCAACCATGAGAGAACGGTCTTTCCACTTTCCCTAGGGCAACCTCACCCTCTAACTGAAAACTGTCGCTCAAAAATTCCAGTATCGCTGTCTGAGCAAAGAGCTGACCTTCTTCAGGTTTTTCCCATCAACATAGAGTTCCATGGGCAGAGGGAGGAGATGGGAAAAGTCTCTTTTAGGGTATAGGTCTCCACATTAAAACAGGTCTCAGCACTCAGCTGCCTTCAAGATGGTGTGGATCCCCTGCTGTTTTCCCAGCTCAGTCCCTCTCCCATACTGCCTGACAAACACAAAATTCAAGAAGGACCAGACTGTACATCAGTATGCGATCACCATGTCAGCCATTGGACTCCACAACCTTATAAACGGCCATTAGTTACACTGAGGTCAATTTATCAACACTGATTTACACCACCTAAGAAACAATCCAGCCTGTAGCTTGCTTATAAAGAGATTTCACATATTATCTAATACAAAAAACATTGCTGCCTAATATGCAATAACCATTTTGCCTGTTTAAATGAAGAGCTCTGTATTTGTTTTTAATCAATACTGCATATACAGTTTAATCAACACTGTCAAAAGTAGCTTTTTAATGCAGTGACTAACTAATTTATTGCTCTCAATACTCATGTTCCCAGTTTGTTATGAACAGACAATTTTTTGGAGGAAAGAACAAAAAGAACAATTAAAGAAGGTAGGTTTGGCTTTTATCTGCTGCTAATTAATTAGAGAGTTAAATTAACCAAATAATATGTACAAGATACCAAATGATCTTTTGTAATATTTAATAAAAACATAAAGAGTCGAATACTTTCCAGGCATAAACACATTAGGATCAACATTGTACCAAACCTGAATCTGTCCCCATTAGCTCAAAAAGGTAAATAGTACATCCTCTTGAACAGATGTTGTAGTGTACAGGCACTCCGCATTTAAAGAGACAGATTCTGTAGCCAACAATGCTTTACTGACATAGAGACAATCAATGTGTCCTTGATTATGATGAGGCAAACAGTTTTCACTACAAAAAAGCGACTGAAAAACAAATCATGTGTTTTTATTTTACATGTTCCAAGTTTGGGTTGTTTTTTTTTTCAAGTCCTCTTGGAGCACTGAAACAGCATAAAAATAGTTTGTTGCACAAGCATAAAACAAAGTAACTGCTAAATAAACATTTTAAATTTACTCCTATGTGTTCAATTCTCTTTCCCAATACTATTCAGCAGTTTGATGATATCACTAAAACTCTCTTCCCCTTTTCTGGTAAACTGATGAGATGGGTTTGTCCAAGAACTGTGCCATAGTGTGTTCCCTCTATTTCATATTCTGAATATCACTGCTGGAAAAAGTATTGCAGCACAGAATGTAGTATATGCCAATATATCCTGACATTCAAATCAAGACCACAAATTATAAACAGTTTCAGCAAATTGACTTGAGTGCCTTTGTTCCTCAGACATACATCTTCCTATTGCTTACAAAAGCAGCATATACTAACCACTAACACTGCCATAGCCAGTACTGGGAAAGGAAGTTATTGAAGCCTGGATTTCCTGCTTTTAGTTGTAGCCAAGAACTGTGAGGCTTGTAGTGGTTTCAGGAACTGACTCATCTAATGATTCATGGATAGATACTGGTTTTAATATATTTCTGATCATAAGACTCAAACTTCAAAAACAGTCAGAGTGATGCTTAATTTTTATTTTAAAGTAAAAAAGTACATAAATCAAGTAAACAAATATTGTCAAGGGACACACTGGCTAATAATTATAAATATGTTTTACTATGCACTCTGCTTAAAAAAAAAAAAAAGTATGTTAAAATTCCTGAAATTCAATTCAAGTGAATGTTAACAATGAATTGAAAATCCACTGGCAAAAAAAACAGTTACCTTTGTTACAATCCTGACACATCTAAACTTCAAGTGGAGGACAGGTGGGATATCAAACATACTTTTAGGTATAGCCTTAGGTACACAAATATCTACGGCTATATTTTAATGGACAAATTCCAGAGTTGTTGTTGTTGATGCACACAATTTAACTATGTATAATATGTATAATCAAAGATCAGCTGGTAACAATACATTTGGATGTTTGAAACAACAAAAAAGTTCTGTTTCAGGGGTCACTGGGGCTTCACTGGTCAATCTGAAAGCAACGACTAACACCCTGGATCTTAAGCACTCAGAAATGCATGCATTTTTGTGCTAATTCAGAATACACAACCAGCCATTTTTATGCATTTAGTTCTTCCAGAGGAAAGCATGCCCTCCAGTGCATCAAAATGCTTTTTGCCCACAACACAAATCTCATCAGTATGCTGTAACTTGAACTGCCAAGCTCTTGCACCTAAAAAATAGCTTGAGATGGAAACTTAATTCTGCTAGGCTCATGTACGGAAAAGTACTGGTTTACTTTTTAATTTTTGAACTGCGATCTGCAGACACTCCCATATGATGTACAGTGTTGGGGGGATGAAGTTAGCATTTCTATATTTCCCCATGTGCACAACTAGCACAAAAAAAGAAAACAAAGTGCATGTTGCTTGGAAAAAAAAAAAAAAAACAGCAGTTAAAACAGTTGACAAGAAAAGGCCAAAGTGCGCTCAGTGGCTGGCAGTCATTTTATGGCTATAGTCCTACAGCAGATTTACTTAGATGACGTCAGTGGCTCCTATCCAGCTTTTCTTTGGTAGCATTTACCACTTGCCTCTTGAAGCCTCCACTATGCTACAGAGCAGTAGACCATAATCAAAATTCCCTTTGTGAAATAGAGTTTACCTCAGGGCACAGAGGCATTGCTAGCTGAATTGCAAGCTCTTCACCCTGTACTGCATGCCCAGAAATAAATAACCTACAATACTGTACTTTCCTTAATACAGAAGAACCATTAAAAGCAGCCTGCTACCTAAAAAAGGGTTCTTTAATTTGTTTCCAACATCTCGGAGGCCAGAATATTAGTTAATTTTCCAAGCAACCCAGAACTATGACAATTTTATTACCCTTCAGACTTTTTTGTATTGTTTTTGGAGATCTGAGAGATCAAGTTATTTATGGGTCATTGTTCCACCAACAAAAATATACTACTAACACTAAAACCTAAAGTGAATTGGTAAAGGACACTGTATATTTTAAAAACATTTTTCAAATATGCCCCTTCAAATGCTTAACTATAACTGGTCAATAAGCACATAGTAAACATGCCAAGAAGCAAGGAAACAAATTACTACAACTAAATAATAGTATATTTAATGAGCAAAACAGACATCATTCAGAGCCACAGATTTACTGTCACAAAACAATAATCAGAACCAGTGAAATGCTGAGAAAGGCCAGTCAAGTAGATACCAGATCAGCTAAAACTTCAGAGGCTCTAAAGTTTAACCACAAAAATCAAATATATGAAAGACATCTTATTGTACTAAATAAAATACAGATTTGCTATGTTTTGATGGCCCCATCAGTCCAAAATGTCCACACACACATTAAGGGTGATAACTAGATAGGTCAGTGGACTGAAAATTGCCTCTCACCTTTAAGCACATAGAAATAACTTGTAGGGAAGATGTGCAAACGCCTTACAGAAAATCAGAAGTCTAAATACCTACCCTTCCCCACCTTTTCACTTACTTTCCTCCCCAACACATGAACTAGAGTGAGATCACTGGTCTAATCTGCACTAAGACAGAGGACAGAGGATATTTTCACCCAATTGTACCTAACTGCAAGACACGCCACGGACCAGTGTTCTATATCTTAATTTAAAACAAACCAGTGATCCCCAGACCAGCTTTAAGTTGATAATGCCAATACACCATGTCCCATTAGAGACACGAAAACCCCTGTGAGCAGCCTTCGATGTCACGCCACAACAGGGGAGCACTTCCACTTTTGACAGGCACTGGTACCCATGTGGACACGTGGGCAGGGTGGGAGCCTGATGCTTCATTCCCTACCAGCCCCACTGCCATGCTGACACTGTGCCCCTGCCTATGCTTCTCAGTCCACTCTGTCCGCAGCAGGAGGGACTGCAGTGGAGCGCTACAGAACGGACACTGTTCTGAACTGCCACATTGCTACATTCAAGAGGGATGGGAAAAAATTTCTTCTCTTTGACCTCCTTTCATTACTAGGAAAATGGTATCAGTGCACAGATTTAGAAGTCAACTGCAAACTTCTCTGAGAGAGAATCTGGCCCTCTACTTGGTCATTAGGCACCAGGGACCCCAAAGGCATTGTATAAGAACAATCAATGCATTCTTTCAAATAATCACCGCCAGAAAGAAGTGGGAACAGCACAGCGAGCATGGGCGACAAGATCTGACAGCAGGGACGCGTCAGCAAGGGGAAGAGAGGGGCGCGGAAGAAGTGGCAAGGTGGGCAGCGAATGGAGGGAAACAACCTCCCCTCCCTGACCGGGAGGGAGGCGTGCCTAGTCAAGGGCTGCCCAGGAGCAAGTACACGCACAGGCGAGGACAGCGAGGGTCCGGAAAGCAGGAGAGGGAGATGCAGTGCCCTGCAAGCCAGCGCCAAGCCAGCGCCCGAAGGGCAGAAGGCAGAGAGGAATGCACAGGGGGGTCAGGGAGCAATGCGAGATCCAACCCTAAGGACATCAGCGCAGCTCTGAATGCAAGACTTTATTTATGTTTGAGATTTTTCCTGCCACACAACAGATTATGACCAAGGGAAGAGGAAGTAGAAAAGAAAAGAAAAAAAGAAAGAAAAGATGAAGGAACTTCCACTGAGTCTTCTCAGAGGCTTTCAGTTGATCTTGAATGACAAATTCTTCAAAAATCAGCTGACAGAGATGAAGGGATGCATAATTTTTTAGAGGCTGCTTTGTTGAAATAGTAAAGATAAAATAGGGGATGTGGAAAATGAAATTGTTTTCAGAGCTTTGCCTCTTATTTTAAGACACAAAACAGTCCTAGGAAAAAAGTATGCATGGGCACAGCAGTTGTAAGTTAAATATGAAAAAAAAAAACCTTCCTTTCTACCATTAATAAATGTTTATCTCCAAGCAATAAATATTTTTTGATTGAGATGCACACAACAAAAGCTTTTAGCCTCTAAACCTCTATGAATTTACCTTTTCTTCCAAAGTCTGTTCTGACATTTTCTCCCCTTAAAACCAAAATGTCATTCCTGAATTATAATCTCCTCACAGAAAGACAACCCTGTAAAAAATCTACCAACTAATTCCAAAAATAAGCACCATTGTTCCAGGGCACCATGAGGTGGATGAATGAAGAGAGATTCCACCAAGGGAATAACTGTGATGTCTATAATGTTAAGGAATAATCTGGCACCAAAAATACTCAAGGCCATACTGGTTGGTGATTCAAACATGAAGCATATCAAAACGCTACTGATAAGCTAAATTAACAGATAGCTTATCTGAAGCATATACTAGCCATATGGTGCCACAACTTCTGTTGCCTGTTGCTGGCATAACAATAGGCTACTGCAGTCTTAGACTGGAAGCACTATTTGACAAACTGTCAACAGCATTTTTATTTTTTTGCAGAGCTCTAGGGCAACAGTGCACTCATCTATTTGCATTTTTTTTTAAACAGGTGAACAAAGAGTAAACCAGATGTCAACTTTAGAAATCGAGCTGTCTGGTTTGGGAGATTTAACAGAGGCAGGCATACTGCTACAGCTCAAATCTAGACAATGAGCTTTTCTAAAAACACTCTGGCCTAGGGGAGTGGCTATTTAAAACACTTGGCTTCTTTTATTTCAGCACTATGGAAGTGAATTCTGCTCTTAAGTGCCAGCTCAAATGAAGTCATTTTGTTTCACTGGGGCTTTCTTTGCATTTTAGCAATGTAGCATGTACTGCAGTAAAGGAAAAGACAAGTATAAAAAAAAAAATCGTATCTCTGATCCTTTTTCGGCTAGACCTTGGGTGGTAGGAGAAGGGAAAACTAATGATTCGATCACATACAAAAACAAACAAAAATCTGTCAAAGGATATTTCAAGCATATGTTAAATTAAAGTTATTTTCCCCCTCATTAAAAACAAAGAAAAAAAAAACAACTTTTGAACACTTTCAAAAGAATTGGTATTTACAGTCCCTCAAACTATGAAGGCAAGGTGTGAATACTGATAGATAAGGAAGATTGACAATGGAGCTTTAATATGTGACAGAGACATAATTGGTTAATACCAAAAAAACCCCATGAAAGTGTTTTGCTTACTTTGTTTTAAATACACAAATCTTTGTTACTTATGTACTGTTCAAGAAAAAGTCTTTTAATGGCAATATAGTAATCCACTCACTTGATTTATCATTTCAAAAACTGACAAAATAAAAACAACTGTCTATAGATATATAGTAGATGTGTCTACGGCATCCAATTATGAAAATGTGTTTTTAGTTGTGTTTTGTGGGAGTGTGAAAGACATAATGAGAAAAATAGATAACTTTCTGTTCTAATAATCTGTTCTGCTTTGATAGGCAGTTATGGGAACATATTTATTTTCTGACTTTTACCCAGTTAAGTATGTAGCATTTTTAGATTATCTTTTCAAATTGTTCTTGAACATTCTCGTTTAAAAAAAAAAAAAAAAAAAAACTCCTTTCATGTTAAGTTGAGATTGCACTTGAACTCTTTCCAAAAGCCAGAGCTGTACTGAATTATGATAATTAGAAAGCTGTGCGCATAAAAGGCAGCACAGTTGATGCATTTAAAAAAGTTCATGCCAGAGAATATAAGTTCAATATGTTCTCACATAATTAACATTTCCCATCATTAGCAGCAGTTTTCAGTTTATGTATCTGTAAAAACAACAGCACTCGTCATTGTTTTAGATTCCCAGTCAATAGCATTTTAATAGTTTTACACATAATCCTAAACTTTCCTCCCTTCCCCCCCAGCACACTGAGATTCCAAATTCTACCTTCTGACCCACTGGCAAACAAACTTGCATTTTGCAGTCATACGCTTCTGCTACCACACAGACTATCTCAGATTCAAATATTTAATGAAGAGCTAGTAAGAACTAGAAATCTAAGAAGGCCATGTGGAAACGTACAACAGGATGTGGAAGTAGTAATCGCATTGTTCCAGTAAACAATGACTAGAAGACAAAGAACGAAAAGTTGTAGGTGATACCTTTTACTGGACTGGTGCCAAAATAAAATGTGCTGCCTCTGAGGAACCCGGACACAAGCTGGAAAGACTGCTAAAGGGGTTTTAGTCCTGCACCAACTGGGCAAGCTTCTGTAAATGCTTTACACGCAGAACGGGTTTTCACAGCGTTCTTCACACACAGACAAAAATTCATCTAACAAATAAGTGCATATAGCACATGATGAGTTGCTCTGCGAGACATTCATAGGCTTCCTGTGCAAGATACCTCAAATTAGTTGTTAGGAACCAGATTTTGACATAGGCTTGTTAGCAACCTCTCCTTTCTCTCCCCATACACTCCTCCACTCCCTGTATTTTAAAATTAATATAATTCTGGGGGAACTTTAATAACCTGATACAGTACCAAAGTTGCTGAATCTGCATCAGCACAGAGAGTGAAATCTTGGGTGTACTAATAACAATGCAAAACTCATGGCGATTTCAATGGGATCAGGATTTCACACAGAAAACAAGAGAGGTTCGGAGTATTGAATCAGAAAAGTTCTAGTTGAATTTTAATATGACAAATCTGAGGAACAGATTTGAAGCTGGTGCCTCAAAGGATTGAAGTCTGCAACTTTTCACTCTCTTATGTTTTGGAAATGAGCAATCATTAAAACCAAACACAAAATTATTCCAGGAAATATTATTCCATCCTTGTTCCACTTGCTAAAGTCAAAAGGAGTTTTGTGAAAGAACAGAGGGCAAGATATGGCCATAAAGTATGAATTTATTATAGAGATTTTTCTTCTAAAAACGTGTCTTCAGTGTGGCCTAGAGTCAGCTGGCTTCACAATAAATAATGCCATTAATCTGTTCATATATCACAGGACATAATTTAAGTTATACAGTACTTGTATGCATTGCCACGAAATCTCTAACAGCAGTTTCTATTAGGGAGACAATTTACCTCTTCTAGGTTCTAAAATTTGGTTGAGACTCACTTACATTTTTTAAATAGTAAATGACCATAGTTTAGGAATATAAAACATTCCTACCTGAGGCAGGCATTAATGGCATTGGTGCTGTAAAGTGACAAAATAGTAATTAAATCTCAAATCCCAGAACTAAGTAACTATTATTTCTCTCACGCTGAACATAGGTCCTCTGAAGAACTGGGCATTTTAAAATAATGTTTAAAGGGTCAATTTATACCCTCATTACAGCAATGTAATTACAGAATAGGTCGGTATGAAGTTGATGGAATTAAGCTGAATTTATACCAGGAGGGGAAAAAAAACAACCAAACAAAAAAACACCCACATGTCAGTCCTCACCTTGAATCTGCACATGCTGTGGATAAGAGCACAAATGGAATGAGCGGTCAACTTTTAACAGAAATTTGCCTGCAAGTTTCAGACACAGATTATGAGCAAAGCTGAACATAAGCCCCTCACAAAAATTCGAAAAAGCCTAAGTGTGTCAAATTTGATATTCTTTTATTAAGAAAAGATGCATGCAGAACAGTGCCCATTTCCTTCTTTTAGACATCAAATATCATACTAAATGTGTATATAAAGCATATGCTGTAAATATCTTAGTATTTGATCCAGCAAATGTTTATTCACATGAGTCATCCCCGTCACTTTAACCTGAGTAAGGATTTGATCTAACAAACCTTTCCCCTCCCCCCCAAATAAATGGAATCATTTCAGAAAGACAGTGCTAGTTTTTACTATCTCTGGAAAGATATAACATTAATATTAATGCCAAGAAGAAATAACATATTAAAAAGTGATGCGCGCACGTGTGTGTGTATATATATATAGTCAGAAGTCATGCATTCAGAATGTAACGTTTGAAGGTAATTTTTTCACAAACACACACGTTCAAAACTGTACGCAAGATCATGTTTTGGAAACAACCTTAGGCACCTTCCAATAAAATCAGATTATTTCTACTGAAATTGTTCCAACCGTGTAACCATCCTACTTCACAGATTGGAAGCTGACAGTTATATCGCAATACACAGCTATTTTTATCTATCACTTTTTATTAAGTAAAAGATGCTTTACTTACTCCTGAATTTCTCTGTAGCTTCAGAAGTCTGTATTATACTTCTCCCTATACTATATCTTGAAAGATTGTAAGCAATTTTATCCAGAGGTAGTTTAAAAAGAAAGAAGGAAGAGTTCTTTCTTCCTCTGCATATGACTTTACTAAGCTTAACTTTTTCAGTCATGAACAAAGCCTAAAAACCACTTTAACAATATCCAAAACCACTACACTGTCCAGCAACAACAACAACAAAAAAAATGCTAGTTACAAATTATATCAAACGTGCTACATGCATACTCACACATACACACACATTACAACACTATCATTTCTCGGCTGGAAATTCACAGCGGGTCTAGTTCACAATTAAGTTCACATAGTTCTTTTTTAGCTGTTTAATTAAACTCCTTTAAGCAGAGGCTGTCTTTACTAAGGTTCATATCAAATCAAGATCTTTTTCTGCTTCACTACTCATGTACGTCCCACTCAGCACTATGACGGAGAAACTATACAGAATATAAAATAGTAATTTGAATCTTAAGAGCTGTTGTTACACTCTTCAGGGTGTAAAAACTAATAGTATTTACTTCACCAAAACAGCATATTTAAAATTGATGCTCAAAATACTCCTAATATGTGTTTATCAGTGAAGCACTGTTCAAAGGCATTTCTAGATTACTACGATGAAAAACAGAGATAAATCATTTGCATCCAGAATTTCTGCTTGATCAGCTGATATAAACCTGAATCAAACAAAATGCAGAATTATCCCTACTGGTATAGAAAATATATTATGACCTAATTCAAAATCAGTGCAGTGTTAAAAGGCACATTTTACCACAGAGGTGAAAAATAGATGCATCTCAAAAAAGTTTACCTTTAAATCAAAATTATTTTAAAAAGCTGATTTTAAATAGATGCAAGTTAAAAATGTGACCCACGTGTAAAATCTTCAGCTCATGATCCAAGAGCACTCCCTGTATTAATTCCTGTATTTCTATTCCAAATAAAGTGTGTATACGTATATATACACAAACTTACAAACATGCAAGCTTTCCCTCCTCCTCCCCCAAATAAGTAATTTAATATCCACTTCTGTGCTGTTTTTGATAGCACCATCTTACCACTAATACAATCCAATATCCCTTTAATGGTATTCCCCAACTATTTATAGAGATAGAATACCTCATATATTACAGACACATTCCCAACCTAGGGATATATGAAGTGTGTACATAATTTTAAATTAAGTCCTAATGTAATTATAATCATTTTGTAATCATTTTTGTTTTCATATTCAATTGCAGTCAGTACTTTGTTATTTATATGAATTTTCCCATAAGGGGCAATCCCACAGAGATTTCCATACTAGATGCACTGCATAATAACTGAACATTCAGCTACTAAATACAATATTTCATCTTCTCCAAACTTTGCCATTATCTAGTTAGATATCTCTATAAAATTGATAACTAGCAATATTGTGTTTCCAAACATTATCAGCATTAAGAGAAAGCAAATACACTTCTGTTAGACAGCAATACAGCTGTATGGGTACTTTTTTCCCTGAGGCTCTGCCCCTTCAGCTTACTTTTCTTATATATAAGATTTTACATCAGAAAAAGCCAGTACAATCTGATGTTTCTTGGCCCTTCTTTCCCAGATGGCGTTCAATAATGAACGGTTAAAAAGAAAAGAAAAGAAAAGAAAAGAAAAGAAAAGAAAAGAAAAGAAAAGAAAAGAAAAGAAAAGAAAAGAAAAGAAAAGAAAAGAAAAGAAAAGAAAAGATATTGGGAGCCATTTACATTCAGAAGACGTAGAGCATAACTGCTCCCTAACTTTCCAGCACTTCTGGAGGTCACTTTTCATTTCTTTGTATCAAAGGCAGGCACTTATTTCTAATAAGTTAACAACTCTCCTGAGAAACATGGGTGGCTGGTATTTCATTGTTTCATAAATATTTTTATACTGTAACACCATTCAACTTAAAACAGATTTCAAGAGGAGCAAAATCATGCACACAATTACATTCAACAGAGGTAGGAGCATGGACTTTTATATGTGGTGAAAAGAGAGTGGGTTCCCCCTCCCCGTTTTATTTCTCTTCATTACTTTTGTTTAGTTGTTTGGAGGGGACAGTGGTGTTTAAATTGCATTACAAAAGCTGTACTGTATAACTTTTTCCCTCCCCCTTAGAAGTGTACTTCCTTTAAAAACGCTCCTTCTGTGAACAAAGGCTGCGACCGGCCCTCGACATCAGCGCTGTGGACATCTGTGGAATAGATCTCTGTAAAACGTTACGGATAAATAAATAACCCTATGGTTCCTACCGAAAGGAAGTTTTCCAGGGACAATCTCCTCGGTGTTGTTGTAACTGCGACTTTGTCTTTTTTGGATACAATGTTTCTGCTGACTCCCGAAAATTTTCCACTTGAATGTGCAATTAACCAGCAGCAGCAGCTCTGGAGAAGAAGAAGCAGCAAAAAAGGACATTCCTTCTTTCATCTTTTAGAGTAAAATAGGAGGGGAAGAGGCAAACGAAACTCAGGGCGCTACACCGCACAGCTCTCCCGAGGCGGACCGAGCGGCTGTGCAGCCCGCAGCGCCGGGGGATTTTTTTTTTTAATTTATTATTGCTGTGATTTTATTTTGCGAGCTCGGGGCTGCTCCTAACTTCTTCCGTCTTCGTGAAAAAAAAAAAAATATGTGAAGAATGTCAGAGAGCGGTGCGAGTGCGCGTGTGTGCGAGCTGTGTGTGTGTGTGTGTGTGTGTGTGTGTGTGTGCGCGAGCGAGCGAGCGCGCCCGTGAGCGCGCCGGGCGCCGCGCGCTGACTCAGGGCACCGCCGAGCGGGGCCGCCGCCGCCTGTTGCGGCTCCGCCGAGACCCGGCGCGGCCGAAGCTCCCAGGGCGCCGCCGCTGCCCCGCGCCCTCCCCGCCGCCCCCGGGGCACCTGCGGGGCGCGCGGGGAGGCGCGGGGCCGCCCCCCACCCCGTCCCCCCGCGGGGCGCGGAGCGGCGCGGGCGGCCCCGCTCCCCCGCGCTCCGCGCCGCGCTCCGCCCGCGCCCCACTCACCTCCGCGCCGCGCTGCCCACCTCCGCCGGCGCCGCCAGCGCGCCGCAGCCCAATGGCAAACTTCGCCCGGCGCCCCCCGGCCGCGCGGCTATTTATAGCCCCGCGCTTATTTTTAATCTGCGGCTTCGCTATTTATATCGCGGGGCGCGCGGCGGCCCGAGCCCTCGCAGGGACGCGCTGCTGCCCGGCCGGCGCGGCGCGGCGGGGCGCGGGGCGGGCCGGGTCCGGCCGGGCTGCGCGGCGCCAGCGATGCGAGGAATGCGCGGAATGAGGGGAGGAATGAGATGAACGCGGGAGCGGGCGGGAGCGGGCGCCGCGGGGCGGAGCGGAGCGCGGCCCGCGCCTCCTGCGGCCGCGGCGGGCGGCGGGCGGGGCGGGGCGGGGCGGGCGGCGGGCGGGGCCTCGCGCCGCGCTGACCTCATAGGGGAGCCCGGGGCGGCCGGGGGGGCCGGGGACACCTGAGCGGCGCCCGCGGGGGCGGGGCTTGCAGCGGGCCGCCGCCGTTTGCGACCGCGCTGCAAGAGTTTGCAACCAGTCTGGGGCTGCAGTAGGGCTGCAGTGGTTTGCCATGGGGCTGCAGGTGCTGGCCCCCGCACAGAGGGGACTGGGGAGGCAGGCTGCTGCCCCCGGGCAACGACCACTTCCAAACACCCCCTGGCTCCCTGGTGCTCCACAGAGCCCTGCGCTTGCCCCGGTGGCCCTAGGAAGGGCGAGCCTGTGCCCAGGAGGCCACTGCGCCTCCCACGCTGCCCCAGGGCCTGCCAGAGCCCAAGTCCCCGAGGCCCTGAGCAAGTGGGGTGTTTGCAGGAGGGTTTGTTCTCATCAAACCCCACATCAGGCCTGAACTCACAACTGGCCCAGGAGCAGCAGAGGAGCCTGCATGCTTCACCCCAAATCCAAGCCTTCACCTTTCCCACAAGGCCAGCCCCAGCTTCAGATCTCATGCTACAAGTTTTGCACCGCTCCAGCTGTGAGCCCGAGTGCTGTGAGCGTATCCTTAGCCTTCTCGAATGGGCGCAGCCCCTACCCCAGAAATGCTCGCTGAGTGTCATTACAGTGCACATCTCCTTTGGTTAACAATCATCTGAGCTACCTTATGGAAGTAATTGCAGTGCAGGCACAGCTGTTGTGCTCGTGAAAACTTGTATTTGCATAAGCAAAATGGATAACTGGACACCTCAGTGCCTGTTTGTGAAATAAATTGCCTATTTTGATGTGCAAACATACATTTCTATCCACCTTTGAAAGTTTACCCAGCAGGGCTACCACTTTTGGAGCTGTCAGGCAGCATAAGGAAAATTGCATTACAACCTCAGAAACACCACATGTTGGTGTCATCAGACAGCATTAACATGCTCACATCATGTGTAACCTCACGACATGCCTCGATGGGGGCTGCTGGAATTCACAATAAATAGCCTGTATATTACTAGCGTACGACATTCAGAAAAGATGCCAAGCATCTCTCTCAGTAAATGCTGGAAACGTGCCCTTCTTGGTGCTTTCCCAGCAAGCAACCTCGTAAGACAGCCATGCTGATAACAGCCACCATTGTAGCTCATGGCTGACCCAGGAGCCTCCTGAAAACGTGAGTCGCTTAAGGCTCATGCTGCAGTTCACAGAGAGGCTGCAACTGGCTTTAAACTTTGTGCTCCAGGCACAGAGTGTGTATGTTGGACAGCGCGATAGGAAGATGCAAAGTTCCCACCAATCAGGAGATCGCACTACTGATACTAAAGTCTACTAAAGTCTACTAAAGTCTACTAAAGTCTACTAAAACCCAACCCTAAAGAAACCACATGCATTGAACAATATCAAGCAGAGCCGAAGTTTGAGAATGTGTTGGTCAAAAAGTTGGGAGAATGGGAAAACAAACATATTTCAAAAAAAATTTCCAACATCATTCCACACTGGGTGAAAAATTTCTTTCCCAAAGCAGGCTACAGGGAACCCCCTTACACACACACACACACGTGCACACAGAATTTGCTTTCTCTTCCCCTCCTCCTTTTCTCAAACAGCTCTAATAATATTGTCTAATAAGTGTCTAAGAGCCTGCACAATTTGTAAAATTCAACCAGTATGCAAATGTCTGTACTAAGCCATAGACTTTTGAGTATACCCAAAGTTTACTGACACTTTTCCAAGGCTGCAACAGAAAAAATAGGAAAAAATTTTGCTCCCTATCCCCATACCATACGTTTTCAATGATATGTTGCTGGACTTACACTGGAGATGAAACTCATTCCACTGTGCGCACTCCATGCACAGAAATGTGGAATCAGTTTAAATGAATGAGATCTTTTTTCCCATGAGGCTTGCAGAGAAAGTGCTAAGAATGCTGACTTTTTTGTCAGCTTTTTTGCCTCTGCAGGTCCAAGAAGGTATCACAACTATGTACACATGGAAGGAGAATGGCAAAATTTTGGACAACGGCTAAAAAGAGTTTGAAAACTCTTTACCTCCAGCAGCTCTCACAAATGAAAGCAATGAAAATTTGCAGCATTATACTCTCCTCATGGAAAAGAAAAAAAAAAGGTTTCATTTCTATACCTGTGATTGTGGATGAACTTGAATCAAACGTAAGCCAGGTGGTAGCTGTTTGCCTGTATCTGCCGACACAGCTCAGTAGGTTCCTTGCCATCCAGAACTCTTTCCAGAAGAAGAATTAAATTTACCTGATGCCTGTGCATTTCTCCATGCTGTTCTGACAATATTTTGGTCCCAGGAAACTATTCCAATTAAGGCACAAGAACTGAGGACAAGATTGACAGCAGACTAATATGGTGACTATATCATGATACTTGCTGAGCACGGGCCTGTAGCCCGGAGAGCTCTAGATAAAAGCAATAGCCTCTAAAAACTGAGGGAAATCTTGACAAGTACTGATCTTTCTTGTTAGAGGCTGATATACCCTGTAGCAGTCATATCATATCATATCATATATCATATCACATCAGCAGCCACTTCAAAAAATACATACCTGGAACCCCAGGAAATTTCCAACAGAAAAAAAGAATGTGTACTGGGGAGAGAGAGGTCTACGTGCTTTGGCAGCAAGGTGAGGACTGAGGAAGGGCAGCAGCAGTATCATCCAGTGTGTTAACCCAGCCACTTCCTTCCTTCAAGGGTGACTTCTTTGGAGGTTCTATGGCTGCAGAAGGAAGGAATATTTGAGGCACATTTGTATAAAGAGAGCTTACTCTAATGAACTGCTTACTCTGTGTTTATTGATGAATGGCTTCTTCAGGCACACAGGTGCGCTGAGAATTACAAAAGCTCAAGAAAACAAAGGGACATTGGGACAAGCCTGGACAGGGGCATTTCCTTGCGACAAATGCTTATCTCAGCCAGAAAGGAGATATACAAGTGTGGAATATGGGGAAGAATATTATGACAGAGAAAGAATGAGATTCAAGAGAAGGATACCAATAAAAGTACTTCAGGGAGGGAGACTGGGGAAAGAGGCGCGACACAGAAAAGAGGAGAGAAGGGAGAGTTTGTGGCTATAGAAGGAAGGCGGGGGGAATAAAAGGAAAGGAAAAAACAGGATAAAAATGGAGAAAGGGAAACCTGCAGAAGGAAAGGAACCAATGGGGAGGAAAGAACAGCTGAGGAGAAACCGGTCAGGAGTGCAAGAGAGTCTGTAGCTTACAAGAAGAAAAATAAGTAGTAGTAGAAATAGCAGATGGAAGTAAGGAAATGGAATCAGCTTAACAGTGAAAGGAAAAGGTAAGGAAGGATAGAAAGAACACACAAAAGAATATACAATTAGATAATAAAGGTCTTTAGTACTATCAGTTTTTGTATTTTTCAGCAAAATGTTTCTTGGGTGCAAGTCCTATTGCAACTTGCAAGGAGGCAAGTGTGAGTATGCTTAAATGGAGGCTGGATTGTGGCTTACATAACAGAACCACTCTTATTTTCATTAATGCGATCACTTTTAGTAGTGATCTCATGGCATCAGGAAGTCTAAGAGAGTTGTAGTCCCCTTCCCCATTGCCATTAGCTATGCCAATATGGCAAATTACTTACATGCCTCATTCCATCCAGCCAAACATAGATGATGCTTTTAAGTCTCCAAGAGATACAGAGTTACCAGAATCGTTTATTTATTCCTAGAGTAGTTTACTGGCAGATGAAAACAAGATGGACTTTCCAAACTTTAGATCCAGAGCCCATTCTGGACTTGGAATGAACCTCGAATTTCAACAATGCTTGGATACAGCATTTTGGTTGCAAACACTGAAATTATTTTAAAACTTTGTACTTGGACTGCAGTTCAGACTAGGAAAACCACTAATTTTGGAAAATGCTTAAAAGCAGTATGTAGATTAGGGTTAATCTATATTGAGCAAAGAATTAAATATCTAAACCAACATGTTGTTGAACATGCCAACAAAAATACTACAGGGAAGCTGTAATGTAATGGAACAGAGCTCTCCATATTATAAATCTAGCTGCTGAGCTTTGTAAAGCAGCAGACAGTGTAAAGAATGAAAACAAATAACAGTTTAATAATGAATTACAATAATTGAGTCAAGAGGAAGCCAGGACATGAACCATGGCCTCAGAGCCCAACTGAGTTAAAATAGGGCAGAGTGTGGAAATATATAATTTCAGACAATTCTGGTTGCTTATTTCTAAAGGTGAACTGAGAGCTTTCTAAAATTACATGACCAGAATCCAGGGCTGTGTATTTCTCCCATTGATGAAATCACTAACATCAAAATGGTGTGGCTCTTGTCCTGCTTTAGAGCAAACAATATAAGCACAGCAGCCTATTCTTTCTACCAACAGCAATAATTCTTAGCACCACTGACTGAAACAAATTACTGTGAAAACCACTTGGGTGGTTGCTTTTTAAAATATTTTGCACTACAAATTTTGCAGCATTACAGTGATTGTCTGGTGGGGAAAAAAGGGGGAAAAATTCCTATTCAAATTCCGCAGAATCTCTTTTCCTGGATTTGTCAAAATTTCTGATTTCTGAGCACTTCTCAAACTGCTTAATATGTAAATAGCATATTTTATTCCCCTCTCCACTTCGGCCAAAATTTCTAATGGTATTTAGATGCTAGAAGATAGGCAGAGGTGTTTTTAATCTTCTTCAGTACCTAAGTGCCTAATTTCCTTTGATTTCCATGTTTTTTTAGGGAGTAGATATTCTGAGAAATCTCAGTACTTTATCTAGACACCTGAATGATAACAATAATAATAATAATAAAATAGTCATCTTCGTGTTTATCTTGAACACCTAAATACCTTTACACTTCCTTTGGATGATGTTCAAAATCTGCATCCAAAGAATATTTCAAGCTCTTCAAAGCAACATTGTCAGTGAGACCTGCTGTTCAAGGCCATTAACAAGTGTTCACTTACCTCACGGAAAGGATGCCACAGGTGAGTTCTCCAGCAAGAGGGACCAGGCTTTCTTCTTTCCAAAATGAATTATTTCCAAGTACGCCTTTTCCAGTTATTGAGAAGGAAACATAAGGGTGCCTGTCTGTTACTGTTTCTGTGGAAAGGAACACATTGTTGAGCGGGTAAGACTTTAAATAACTCAACAGCCAGATTTCAGAGAGCAGCAGCAAACACAGCAGGCTTTATACCATCTTGACAAAAGAAATGGAAGAGTTTTTACCACAGAAAGTGCCAGGCAACCTCACCAGAGCTAGCAGCTCCTTCTCTGAAAGACAAATTGCACTTTCACCATCGACTTACCTGAGATGGCAGAAGCCACAAATTCGCACGGCGTTTGGACCTGCCTGTTCATAATCAAGTTTCCACGGGTGCAGGCTGGGGGCGAGGCGCTGCTGCGGGCCGGGCTGTGCTGGGGCTCCTGTGGTGCCGCCTCCCCGCCAGCCGTGTGCTGCGGACACTGCTGGCCAGACACCGGGAACAGCTACCACAGCTACAGAACCACGAGCGGCAGCACCTGAGGGGAAAGCAAAGCGGCCCTGACAAAGAATTGTTTAATCCTCCTCCTCCATGCAGAGTTCAAAGTATCAGTGGGCATCCTGCTAAATACAAAACCAAACTTGATCCACAGTAGAAATGATATCCACTATACGACTGAGGCAGGTAGGACAGAATGAACACCAAAGGTCTAGCTAGAATATATTTTATACTAATTTCTACATTTCTTCATTGATAATGGAGGTGGAATTACACATGGTAAAGAAAATTGGGAGAAACCTGAAGTGAGAAAGCCTGAGCTCTGCAGAGGTGTTAAGGGTGATGTTGACAAGAAAGGAAAGAGTCAGAAGAGATATGTCCTCTTGCCACGCTTTCTTCTGTGTCGTCGGCATAATGAGACCTGCAAAAAGTACCTGAGTTCCTCTTGCCTCATTATTTTTGCAGTGCACGTTCTGCTGGTATAATATAGAAACTTGTTCAGCCCCCTCAAAACTCAGGGTTTGCTGAGGGCAGAACTGGGGAGCTGCAAGAGCTTGGCACTGCACGCAAGGTGCTTCAAACCTGGCAGGATTTAGTCTTTCTAGTTTTTTTGGAGGGGAGAGGAGAGGAGAGGCAGTGGGAAAGGACTCTTGGAAGCATATATTGCTCTTTCCTGTTAAACTTGACTATTTGAATGCTCAAATTAGTATAACAGGAAATCTGAAGAGAGGTAATGCATTCCTTATTGCAACTAATGCTTGAAGGCCAGGCCTATGCAGCTTTTCAGTAGGAAAATTATGAAGAATAATTTGCAGTTCGCTGGGTAATGAAAGAAGGAAAAATTACCTGAAGCTGCTGGGAAATCATAATATTGCATGGGTAAGTAGTTAGATGCACTCAGTTCATGAGGATGAGAACTACGGAATCAAGTTTCTGGAATGGCCATTAGAGAATCTTTAGTAGTAAATATCACCATGTAAATCCCGACCTTTCCTCCCCCTTCCCAAGGGAAACCACAAATACTTTTCATCTAGCCTGTATTTAGGAAGGCAGTTTGGGAAACAGGAAAAGGAAAACTCAGCTGAAGATGTAGGGGCTAGTTTTTCTTCTAGTCTGATCAGAATCTGACTCTCACTGTTAATTTTAATATTAGATGGTCTCTTCTCTCACTGCTTTTTCTCTGTCATGTCCCAGTAATGACAAACAGTAGTTGAACTGACAGTGTTACTTACATTAAAACAACAGTTTAACACTCTTAAAATTCAGAATTTTGCAGCATTGCAAGCTCCAGTGGATGGACTGACTGCTATGAAGCTTAATCCTGACTGCAAATGCTCCTTTTGTTCTGTTTTTTTATGCTCATAGGTCTATGCTGCTTTACATCCCACAGAGAGCCAGCAAGATGCATTGCCAGTGCATGAAAGGGTCCATGGGAATGGAGGACCACCTCAAATAGGTACCCCTCAGGAAGAGCAATACCTCCCACAGGTGGGGAAAAGAAAATGCACTAGTTTAATAACTGCATAGTCTTAATTAGCAGGTATTTGCAGAAGGAAGGTGGTGACAACTGTGAGTCACCTGGTCAGGAAGGTGCACTGCTGATGGTTGTGCACAGCAGGACAGGCAGGGCAAAGCATTGTACCCGCTGTGCTTGTCACAGGTAAGCGGGACATGCAAGGAAATGTGAATCACAGGTCCTCTAAACGGCCATTAAACAATCACAGGTAAGCGGGACAGGCAAGGTCCTCTAAATGGCCATTAAATAGTTGGGTAGAAGTGTGTTAAACAATGAGATGACGTAATGGACAAATGTTTATCATGAACTCAGAGTATCCTAACCTCATTTCACATGTGATTTTGTCTTAGGTGACCTCACAAATGCAATTACTCCATCACCTGCACAGCTTTGTATGTTTTATGTGTTTCTTTTACCCTCTAAATCCCAAAGAAATTAGTTAATTTGTTATTTTTCATAATCAGTCCCAGATGGATGATGTCTGTCAGCATTTCCTGATTTACCTAACATTTATCATCTTCAAAGCGCTTCATAAACATTAGGCAGTTGATCCTCACACCACCCCTGTGCCCTAAGCATTAGTACTTCCTCTTTATCAACTGGAAATTGTTAAGGAAGTCAAAGCAATCATCGCAATAGCTAAGGTAACACCAGAACTCAGTACCACCCAATTTTTTAACTGCTCCTTATGACTCTAGCACATCACACTTTCCTAATGCAAACCCATCTACCACACTTCCCTCCAGTAGTTCTTTTTTCTTTCTTATTTACCTGTAAAAATCCTCTCCCCAGCTCCGTTAGTTCTTCTTACTTTTTGGTCTCCAATACAGTGTAAGAGTCAAGTTTCTAGTTTGTCCACAAGTCAGCTTCCAAAATACTCTAAAAACAAATGGGTACAAATTTGTACCCTAAAATATTACATCCCCAATATTTGTGAATAAATAGTTTTAAAAGTCAGCTTCTTAAATTATTCACTTGCTTTCAGGTCACAGAGTCATCTAAATTCATTGTGAGTAAAGAACTGAGGTTCACTGAATATCAGGCCCCAGCTAAGTTTTGGGTGAATTTTTAATGTAAGTGTAATTAAATGGCTTGTAAAATAGAGGTACTGCAGAACTGATACCAGCAACTGCTGGAAAGAACGGAAACTTAGAGCGGCTGCATTCTTAGCTGCAGTAGAGCATTCTGCAATGTTAAACTCCTTCCAAGCACATACAAAGGGAGTTTGATTTACTAATAATAATGGCCTTACATATATAGTTACAGACGAGTGAAGTCTTTTGAGTCACTTTTAACTGCCGAAAGCAAGTAAAGAAGAAACACTGGATAGTAGTTAGACAAAATTAGAAGACTGTAACCCCTTCCTTGGGCAGCGTTCTTCATCTAATCTTGTCTGTACTAGCAAAGAACAGTGGTACATGGCTGATCTCTGCTAATGCAACATCACCTGTTAGCCCCTCAGCAGACAAAGGCTCTATGAGCCCTCCATTCATTTGAGTTGTACTGCTGGTGCAAAAAATTACCCTAACAAAAACGCAACACAAGAACTTTTATTTATCATATTTTCTTTTCTTTCCTTCTTTTTAAAAATATTTTTCCCATAGCTGACTCCAGCACCGATACTTTTAGGGTTAAAAAAAAACAACATTCAGTGTTGCAGCTCCTGACTTACGGGTTTGCCATGGTGTTAGAAGCAATGGACAACGCATAGGAAAAGTTAGGTACCTGAAGTAAAATTCACCACAGGTCAGCTAGAGGTGCTTAGAACTAGCTAAAAAAGACATTCTTAGGAAAGCAGGGTAACTTGAAATCTGCCCCTCTGTCAGCATGAAGGCACCTTACCTGGCATAACAGGAGGTGTCTTCCTCCTGCAGTTCAGACCGTGGCTGCCTCTACTGAGCATGGGTACAGCAATGAGGGGAAGAAAGTGGCATTGCCATTCATTGTCCTTCCGTAGTAGCAAAGTAAATAAGCTTTGGTGCATCCACTCAGGACAGAAGGAACTTGGGATTAATATTCTTCTCTGCTTGAGAGGAATGCATCGCTGCAAGCCTTGGGGAGAAGGGCTGCCAGAGGTGGCTCTCTTGCAGAGTGGTGGGTTCTCCACCAGAGCTATCCATTACATTTTACTGAGCTCCTTGCACAAGAAAGCTGTGGGTCAGGTCTAGCTCTTCCAGGCAAGCTATCAGTGGATGCAACCTTCCAAAGTGGGAACTGAAATGACACACAATTGCTCCTTCCCAAGAGACCAGGGGCATGGCCAGCAATACAAGTTCTCAAACGGATAAGTGGGATTCATCAATTGTGTGGCCTCTGTGTAGCCCAGGCAAAATTTACTTGCTGTCTGCGTCTGGACTGGAATTAGGCATTAAGGTAGCTCCACCTTACACATTCTGCTCACTCTGCTCCCTTTTCAATACAGAATTAAAGGTTGAAAACAGGCCAGAGGGAATGGGAATGGCTCTAATGCTGGTTGGTAGGGACAAAGAAGGAGCATCTCCTTAAAAGGAGCATTCATTGACTTTACATTTTAAATCAGTACGCTAGGCTCACATACACTCTCTGACTATGCATTATAGCAGAGTCATGGGGAATATAAGCTTGCTTGGGATCAAGATGTTTTATCAATATATATATTAACATCTTACATGTATAAAACATTGTCCATACCTTTTTGGTCTGTTTTCTCTTCTCCAGGGGCACTATTGTCTAACCTGTAGGTGTCATGTGAATTCAGACCAGTGGAAAAGAGTAAGTAAAAAATATTTATTTGAGACATAGGTATGTTCTGCTTCCCAGGTTAACAGAGGGTAAGCTATTTACCTACATTTCAATCCAGCATTGGCTCAGACACACAAGCCAGTTACAGCAGCTTAGCAAGTTAATACATATCAGCTGAGCTATGGTCATAGCAGCTCAGTTACGTGTGAGCTATTCATGGCATACATGTGAATCCTACATGCAGAATATGAATTAGGCATCCAAACTGCAGTACTGGGAAGAGAGTTTTTCTCCTGCTACCTAGCTTTTCATCTCCAAAACTTTGACAGGAGCCATTAAAATGTAGGAAAGGAATGACCGGGTGACATGCGTTGTGCTTTTTTCAGTTGCACCACAATTAACAACTGATGGCTTAAGTTATTGGTAAGGAGAAGAGTTAAACTACAAAAAAAACACACATTTAAGGCTCTTTCTTCACTGTGTGACTCAAACCAGTTTTGCAATCTGTTACAGGTTAACTAGCCAGGGTTAGGCAGGGTGGGGCCTGAAGCAGATTGCATAACTGGTTTATTCAATTCACAGAGCAACAAAACATCCTTAAAAATAGGCATTCTAGAAGAAGACCAGACACTTCCTGTCAATTATGGCACATCATGCAACAAAACAGATTTTCAGACCCCTGTGCTTTTGCTGCTGCACTGAGTGAGACAGTGCATGGAGGTCACACAAGAGCAGAGGCCACCCACCAGCGTGCCGCAGCTGAAGAGTATACCTTTCTTTTAGCCGGGGGCTACGCTCAGAAGCACACCCTCACCTGCAGCCTCTCTCCACTCCTCAACAGCTCTGTGTGCCAAGTGCAGCTGGTTAATAGATCACAGATCAGACCGACCAGCTGCTTCTAGCCTATGGGGTCATGGAGGAGGGGAGAAGCTGCTGGGCTGCTCTGCAACTGCGCAAGATGCAGGCCTGGAGCTGTCTAGAGATCAACAGGTGATTTCAACTAGGGAAAGAAATGGAAAAGAGCTGTACTGTCTTCCACAAAAGAGAGGGCAGGCAGAAATGCAGGTGTTCAGAGTTGCAGGCTTACCTTGTGGGACAGGGTATCATGTACAGCTTCATCTGGGTACAGGATGCACCACACAAGGCAGTGACATAGATGTATCTGAAAGCTCTCTGTAGATGTTGAGGAAGATGGAATACAGAAATTATGGAGAAAAATGATCAAATTACCTCAAAAGTCTATGGCATAGGTGTTAAAATATGCAATAGATGGTTTCAAAATCTTGCACCCTCTCTTGTTATCAGTGTACAACTCTTTTTATTGCTTCCAGACAATTCAAATTTTGGCACTGTGCAATGCTATCAGAGAAGAGATAGAGTATATGATCTACTTTTCTTTATGCAACCAATATCATCATTGCCTTTCAGGGTTTTCCTCATCTACAGCTCTAGAAATATAGTCAGCAACACTGGAAGCCTCACTTTCACTTACATTAATGGGCTCTTTATAATGCTCTGGCAATATAAAAAGGTCTTAAAGTTTAAGGTAAACCTAATTTATAACTCACTTTAACAGTCCTTCACATTGTCATGGCAGTATAAACTTGTCCCTACTATAAGCATAACACAGGCATGTTCTGAATCTCTGTTAGGCTATGTTATGTTACATAGACATTATGTTATGTTACATATAATGGTGAGACATCAGAACAGACCACTTGGGGAGACTGGTGGAGCTTCCTTCACTGGGAGTTTTTAATAAGTTAAGATGAGCATGTGCCAGGGTGATCTGTGAGTATTTGACCCTGCCTAAGTGCAAAGTTAGACTGAGCAATCTGAAATCCCTTGCAGTTCTGTAGTTCTAAAGGCTATGTTTTCTAAAGAGACAATTTCTTTGTGTGCCAGTCAGTGTGGTCTAATTTTATCCCCAAAACATTGCTCCATATTTTTGCAAAGGCTATCAGTTTACCCACCGTAGTAGTGAAAATTAAAAAAACTTGCATTCCTGAAATTGGCCTGTTTCCCAATGACATATTAAAGAAAAGCAAACAGAAAAGGTATCACTGGTAATTTGGTTAAGCTCACTTCTTTTATATTTGCTACAGTGTAAAGACATACCCCCTCCTTGCTCCTGAACTGTCCAGTCCAGCTGAATTGTGAACTGTGATTCTAAGGACACCCAACTACTGGGCTTTTTAAAAACACATCTAAAACTTACCCTCTCTCATCTCTAAGTTCCCCAAAACAGCCTCATGTCCTACTCTGTCTAGATGGAAGGCTGGCTTTTTCTCAAGACATTGCTTTTATAATGAGGCTGTCACCTTTGTTTCTGAGCAGAGTAGACCCCATCTGTTTCACAGCAACAACTGTTGAAAAAGGACCTTCATGAAGCCTCCCATTGAAAGTCCAGATTTCACAGCCATAATATCTATAACCAAAACCAATGTTCAGGTAAAGTGCTAACCCACTGCCCCCCTGTCCCTCTTCACAGAAGTGGCCAGTTTCAGACAAAAGTTGTTCACATTTCCTCATGGTACCCTATAGAAGAGGCATGGAAATGCCCTTGCTGTAACTTAAAACGCAGAAGAGCTGAACGGTGTGGCTGGGGTAACAAGAGCAGCTGTGCTGCTGTAGCACAAAGCTGTTGCTTCACAGGTTAGCTAGCCCATGGGGTGGTCTGGCTACTGTGGGTGGGCCACCCGTGGTACTCACACAAGCCTAGCCACCCCCTGCTAGCTCGGATACTTCCATGGGGCAAGTGCTGACCTATTCCCAAGTTTCAATAATGATGCAGAAACTTCAGTTTGCACATGCGTTAGTGTCAGCCTTTTGCAGTGTCACAGTCATGATGTGGACAACAGCCCCAAAGGAATTGGACTAGAGCGAGCGTTTCCCTTCCCCTGAGTCGATGAAGCAGCCCCTGGTTACAGCTGCAGTGTAAGTGACTGCTTTAACAAAGTTCTACAGTCCATAATTTTGCACTGTGCATTTTCCCCAAGGAGTGACCATGGCTAGCTTATTGAAATCGCACACAAAAATGTCTTAGTCCATTTCTTAGTGGTCGATAGCAGGTAAAACTCGGATAATCTCACTGTGAACTATGGTGGTGGAACCTGCAGAAACCTGGGGTTTATTCCTGGCTTTGTGACCAGACAGAGGGCTGACTTCAGACAAATAGTTTAACCCCTTTTTGTTTCAGTTTCCCTCACATGTAGGACAGGGGTACTCTCCTCCTTTTCAACAATGCTGCGTAGAGGTATGGGTTGAGGTGCACTCTGTGGGCAAGGCTCGGGAAGCTTGTCCAGTTGCTGACTTTAGACACCTGCTCCCAGGTAACCAGAGCGCTTCAGTTCCTGCAGCTGCCAACGCAGGACCTTTACCAGCGCTCTGTTCACTAACCAAACATGTCTTTTTATTATGTTGTTGTTATTATTGCAGTTGGTCAACAGAAACCCCATAAAACTTGATGTTATAAAAAATAATAAAAACATAGTAATGTTACAAAAATTGACTGTGATACTAAGCACCAAGTTGGCATGACTACAAGCGTGGCGTCACACACAGCAAAGCTACCAACACTCCTTCCACTCATCAAGAGGCTCAGGTCATGCTGGCCAGCCTCCTGGGTCTCTGCATCCCCTAACCACACACCTTCCAGCACAAATCCCCAGCAGACCCTTCTTTCCCTCCAGTTGAAACTACAGCAGGGGCTTTAAAAGTGGCTCTGGGCTGTGCTGCTGAACTCCAGGTCAGAAGTTGCACTTGATGCAGGTACAGACTCTTTACTCCCTGTCATGACTTTATACTCCGGCCACATGAAGAACTAGTGGTTACATGACTGTTCCCACCCACTGTCCATGTAATGGTTGTATCTGATCATTTTGTGTAAGCCATTTTGTAAACAGAGATCCCAATTTTTTAAATGCTGCTCCACAGGCTGGTCATTAGATTTGATCTGCAGCTTTCTCTTGCCTTGGGATGATCATTAATATTGTGTGAAGTATTTTGAAAGTTAGCAAATTTCCAGGGCAATATAAATTTGCACTTCAGATGCTTATAAATAAATACTTAATAAAGAATATAAATGTCGTAGGTACAGTTTAGTTTATCTTCATTTTTTACGTGACTTCTCTGGATGGCAGGACAGCTGAATGGACTGCACAAAATACATTTTCAAAGTTGGAAATATATAGCCATCTGTTCAGCTCATCACATGTTAATAGATATCTCAAATTTCAATTCAAGAAATAGCCATCTTAATAAATAAGGTAACAGCAGGAAACCTGTGTTAACCAATGGAGACCTAGCTGTAGTAGTACTACATCTGTGTAAGTCAGTCATTACAGAAATACTCAGATACAAAGTACTTGGCTTATATAGGACCTTTCACCAAAAAGCATTAGAAAGCTGCACTTCCTGGAAAGTTGGGACTGAGACTAGGAAAAGACCTAGCCAGAAGGTTTGCACCTTTAAGCTGACACTTGGATACATTTTACAGAGGTAAGAGTTCCTTCCTAACAATGAACCTGCCCAAGCTTCACGTATTTCTCATATGGACAACCAGCTGGTATGTCAGAATTGATCCTTTAGACAACTTCAGACCTACCTGAACTTGAAATTCAGGCCACTAACTCTAAAGAAAATGGCTCATGCAAAATGCCTGAGTTAACACCACTATTAAGTTAGTCGTGCAGTCCCTGTCAGGCAGTGTCTGATTTAAGTGGTCTGGTCGCAGATAACTGAATTTCACCTGAAAGGTCAGCTTCTACTGAGCAATAGTGCCCTGTACTTGCATCTGTAGGCATGAAGTGAGACAACTTACAAAATAAGTAAAAGTCTGATTTTTTATCCTTTTTTTGCTGCTCCAGAAGGCTCTTTTTGCTGCACAGTTACAGGCAGTGTAAAGGGCTGTAACTCTAGTTCTTTGGTTGCCAAGATGATGAAAATGTCACTCTCAAGCAGATGGTACTGCTGATGCAGAAGGTCACTGACTTGGAAATTCATTTAAACAACCCAAAACAAAAGCAAGTGAATGGCAGAGATAGTCCATTATTACCCTTGGATATTCAAAAGAGGGATGAGGAAGCACAGCAAAAAAGAGGAAGGTCAGTTTTTCCCTGGATTAGTTACAGAAAACACATTAGGTTTCCTTAAGAAGAACTAGAGGGAAACATAAGCCACTGAATGAAATCATGGGTCAGATCCTTTGAACTCCATAGACGAGGTTCTTATCTGAGCAGGGGAAACCACAGAGGACACAGTGTCACCACAATTAATGGTCTTTACGCCATTTTCCACTGCAGGGATGCATTCCAGTCCCCCATCAACCAGCTGGATGCTTGAGAGTCTTAAGTGCCCTAGCTGCTGCTGCTGCTGGTTCAGCCCTTAATTTTAGGACTGAGAAGCACAGAGACCACTTCACATCTTCCTCTCCCATCTCCAGTCATCTTCTAACTATAGCTCAGCAAACTGGTAAATTTTGATCCTTTGTGGCTAGTGTGGGGCAGATCTCATACTGGAGAAGTTATAAAAATATGACTTTATGATTTCATGAAACACCTTCACAGGAGCTAATTAGGGGGTAACTTATTAATACAGAAACCTCCAAGTAATGAATGAACTGTCAGCTGCTGTGCCAAGTAACTAGTATCAGTGATTGCAGTCATAGATGTGCTGGGTGAGAGCACACTTAATAAGACTCTTTCATGGGCTGTGCAGTCTCTGTCACAGAAACAATTTAGGGATTCCTCTGTTTGTGCCATCTAGAGAAAACCCTGGAAAATCTGTGATCTCTATTCATCTTCTCCAACAAGAATTTGCACCCATCTTTGCTGTTCAGTAACCACTCCCCTCCTCCAACTTTTTAGCCCTTATGGCTGTGGAGAAAATGTGATTTAAACAAATTTTGAAATAGCAAGGTCTTCCTGAGTGTGTGGAGAGCCTAAGGACACATTTGTGAATATGAACTGACTTATTCATACAAATCAGTGACTCCATGGATCTCACAGTCCCACAGCCGTGGAACTGGTAATTTTGTAAAGAGATACTAAAATTCATTGGATTTTTCATGTGGGCTTTGCTACAGACATGGGACATTTCACTTTGTTTCTATACTCTGCTGAACTCTCTCAGCAGCTGTTTCTATCTCAGCACCACTCCCTATGAGCAGGAAATCTGTGGGATTATGGTATATCATTCCCACTCTCCCCATTCAGTTGGGCAGCTGCATAACTCACCTGGGGATCAGCCCCTGGGTAATGTGGCCATATTCAACTTACAGCAGTGACCTGTGATCCACACTGAAGATGCCTCACCTGGAACCCACACCATGCCTCTGCATCTTTAATCTTGTTTATATGTTGGTATTATCATGTGACAAATCACCAAATCATTTGTAAGAGGCAAAATTGAGCTGCATGCTGCATTTTTTCATGTGCTCCTCGTCACTAGGACAACTTGTAAACACCTGAACAGCTTTAGACAGTTGCACACTACAGCATATAGATCTGGAAAACTTTCAAAAATGCACTGCCCCAGACAAAGAAATTCTTCCCCCACAAATAGCCATCCATAGATCAGCAACAGACTTAGGGTTTGATAATTCTTACAGATAAAAGGAGAAGCAGAATCAGACTGGAAGGAACAGATTTCCACCTTTGATTTAAAATGGAGTTTTATCTTTCATTTTGATCCTCTCTCCCAGATTGCATCTTATAGCTGTTCCTTGTTATGAATCATATCAAAAAGAGAAACAAACAACTACTCTTCTTAAGGTTTCCTAAGTAGAAACTGGCTATTGGCACAATATTTCCTATGCGTTAATATTCAAGGGCTTCCAAAATATGATTAAAATATTATGAGCTACTTTTATGAGAGCTGAAGTCATGTAAGGAGATTTATATAGGCCGTTGTAACCTTCCTATCAACTGTAACTTTGCTTAAGGCTACTGTTTATCATTTCAGAAAATACTGGAGATATCTACGGTCTTAGGCACCAGAAAAAAGCAGAGAGAGACAAGCATCTGTCATGGTACATAGAAAATGAATCCTTCTGGCAACTCCTGCCCAGCCCCAGATTAATATGGATTTACAATTAACATCATCAGTGAATCAAGCAGCATTGTAATTGTTTTTGCAGCTATTCCAAAACTTTCTTCTGCAGACATAACCTAATTCTAACTTAGTGAGACAGAACAGCTTGACACATTTGTTATCTAAAGACCACTTCAGCCAAAGAACATAATGAAAAAGCATGGGAACTTGACTCAGGAGCAAAGGCTCTTCTTTAATACTTGTTCCAAAAATAAAAAAGCCTCTCCCCCCTGCATCCCTCATTATTTCTTATTCTTGAAGCTCTAATTCTGCCCCAAGGACTGTTTCAAAAATACATTCTCTTTGATAGGATTGCTTAAGACTGCTCAGTCAAGTGGGATTAGAAACTTCTGAGGGAAAGAACATATTTCTTATTCATTTTTATGGCTAATTAGTAAAGATGACTTCGGGAAACCTTAGCTTAGAAGTATCACTCACCTCTTCTTCACAGCGGTGATTAATACCAGACTGTAGTGCTGCTGGATGTTTGAATGCAGATGGCAGCAGGTCTGCAGACACCAGCACTGGAGCCCAGCTTGGCGAGGTGCTGCGATGAGTCCTCCCGCAGTGATGTGGACCTCATGCATACCAGGAGCAAGCCTGCTATTCGCTCTCACTGGCAAACTTTTGCTCTCTTCATTACTATACTATCTAAGGCCTGCTGTGAAGTGGGAGTCTTCGGGGGTAACCCTGTCCTGGAACGATTTCTCCGACTAGTATTTAGGGGGAACTGAATAAAAGCTCTGCTTATGCACCAGTTGAGGGTGGGGGAATATACCTGTGCTCCGACTTCTGGGAGTAACATGACAGGAAGACGATCTGGAACAGATGATACGGAGATGGAACAAGTTTCGTGCCTGTCCTTCTCCACACTATGGCCAGATATAGCAGGTTCCTGAGGAGTATTACTTAGATAAATATTCCTCTAAAAGCTTTTATTTTAAGTTTCCTCCTTAAGCTTACTGAATTTGTAGAGATGCACATAAGTAAATAGAGAGAAAGTAAGTGCCTGAATCATGGCAAACACTGAAAGCTTACTTCCATAGTTTGTTCAGCTATGAAGTTAAAAAAAACAAGACCCAAGAACTATCACTGTGTGTGGTACTACATTTTCACTGTGTGTTACATCATAAATACACTAAGGTATTGACCCTTGAAACCATTTCCAGTAAGACTGAGACAAGATAAAATCAAAACCAAGGATATGAATCTACAATCCTCACTAAATCAAAAGCAGGGTTGCTGTTGACATGTATACAAAATAATGACTCAGGCCCTAAAAATACATGATGTTGACTTGCATTAGTGATTTTTTTATACAGGAGACTGTATTTAGTGTTCTTTGTATGCACTCAAGAATATGGCCTGGCCATTGCATTTCCTATGGTCGACTTCTTGAGTGCATTTGTAGTCTGCTACTTAAAACTGTCAGGGCATGATTCAGAAAAACAGGCTTTACATAAGAGCACAAGATCAAATTGAAAAGAATTTCTTGAGCAAACGGAGAAAGGGGTGTTGCGGTTGCTCAGGACTGCTGCCACCAGCTGCACTCTGCTGGAAGGTGCTGGACTGTGGACACACACAGCCAGACGGCTGGCTGAGCCACGAGGCCACCAAACTGCCGCCAACTTATTCTGAAGGCTGCAACTCTAAATGCACTGAGGAGCTATCCCTACTCACCCTTTGGCAGCTGACAGAAGTGGCATCTGGAGGACTCACCATCTAAGTGCCTTGAAGGATTATTCTCTCCGTGCTAACTGGATGTTAGAGTAATGTGCAGAGTTAAGAAGGGAACACAGATACTGCAAAAGGTATTAATGTTTTTTGCTGACAGAGAAAAGAAAGAAAACCATGTTTTGGTGCACAACTTCCACTCTTCAGTTACTGAAGAAAGATGGATTCTTTGCCTAACTGTCCACTCATTAGCAACATACTGAAAAACGGTCTTCTCTACATAGAATCATATGCACCAATCTAAGTAATGCCAGAATAACATGATGGGCATTGTCATTTCCTTGTGCTCAGCCAACATCTTTCACTTGCTGTCACAAGTCAATAGATGCAAAAATGAAATAAAATAAAATAAAATAAAAACAACATCATTCTTAGACGAGAGCCAGAGCTTCCACTCGGACAAGAGCATTTGGGCCTATTCCAGCAGCTAATGAAGTCCACTCCTCTAGGGCAAACTGGGTCCTAATCATATGTTTTTATTGTTTGCTTCTCTTTCCTTAACTCCATCCTCATGAATGTTCTCTGAGCTAATATTCTGCTTGATAATATTCCAGGACCTTTGCAAAGACCCCTGGACTAGAGCTGAGCTGTGCAAAACTCCTCATTCTTCAAAAATGTAGCAGAGTATGAGGTGTTGCTGTGTCCACCAACTGTGAACACAAATTTTCACCAGTTGTGGGGATTGATTTAATACAGCTGTAACTATGAAGCTTCTGCAAAGAATGATGGGACCTTTGGGATGCTGTAAGCCTCCCTGACCCTTCAAAAGAGGCACTCTATGTCCAGCTTTCTTTCTTAGAACCGAAACCACCATACTAGCCAAAAGAGAGTGTGACAGCTTCAGAGTGATCCTGTTCCTGAACCAAAGTGCTGGCTCTGAGAAGGTGAGAGCAGGGACCACAGAGAGGAAGGGACAGGAAGTTATTCCCTTTCTTCAGCAGTGCACAACAGCGACCACATCTGCAGGGTGATCACAGTGCGGGGTGCCAGACATCAATGCTACACTTATCCCACAAGCCCTACAGAAGAGTCACTTCACTTTCCTCATGTTTTACTGGAGCTTTGTAAGAGCAGTGAGGAGAGAAAGGCTGAGCATATGGGAGAGCTGGCTTTAGAGATATTCCTAGGCAGGCCTCAAAGGCCATTTCTTAGCCATGTTTCCATGGGGGTCTGCAAAGACTACAGTGACTAGTTAGTCATCTTAGTTCTTCCCAGGGTCAATTCAACTGATCCCATGGAGAAGGGAGTAGGTCCCAGATTCTTCTCAGAGCCAACAATATCTCACAGTTGTTTCATTCCTCACACCCTGGCAGCATGTGTTAGGGAAACACATGACACTGAGGGCCTCTCTCTCGCTCTCCATCTCACGATAAGCCCAAAGAGATCAAGAGTAAGTCAGTCTGGGGTTGGAGTCAGTAGCTATGATTCTAGGAGTGGCCTGTCTGCTTCTCTGTGCAGGGCAGGAGGAAAGGGAGTAAGACCAGCCCTGGACTAGCTGCCTGCAAAGCTAATGTCAGTCATGGAGTGACTCTTCTGCTTTGGTAGCCACTGTACCCACCAGATGCCTGGCCCAGCAAGCTAACTTTGCGCACGCTGGGGAGGAACCAGGACCTCACAGACTGCACAAGTTGAAGAGATACGGGCATGTGTGCAGTACACCATCTGTGCTAATTCCAAGTCTAGAAGATCCAAAGGCAGCGTTTCACTTTCCCCCAAAATATCAGAGCTGGCCCGAAGAGGCTGCTATGGAAGGCCTTTGCTGACACCCCTGCAGAGAGCAGAAGAGCATACCTCAGGCCCTGTGTTACTTACACCATCCCACAGGGCCATCCCTGGAAGAGCCTGCACCCATGGAAATGTGACACGCTGTGCTCTGTGTTGTTGCACACTCACCATGGACCGCATGAACAGTTCTTAGCTCACTGCTGCAAAGAGCATGACAGGCTGCTTTAACGCACACTGACAAATTTCTCCGTGCTGAGGGTGAGAGTTGCCCTCTCTCTTAACAGGTATTCTGCTGTTGCGAGGCTGCTGTGGCATAGGCTAGGCTGCACTGCTGTGTATGCTGCTGGCAGACCCGGGTTCTCTGTGTGTGCTAGCCAGACTAACGTGGGCACATTTGGGAAGGTGTTGAAAGGGCAAGATTTTTGCTGAACATCTTGTAAATGTTAGACAGTGTGGACATTTGGAGTGTTTGAACCACAAAAATGCTAAAGGGACAATCTAGAGGACTAGGAAGGAATGAAGGCCTCATCCCTCACAGTAGTTGGGCACCTGAATCCTATCTATATCAGTGGGCAACAGAGCCCATGAGGATGTGGGACAGCAGTTTAGATTCATTTAGTCCAGTGCTGATCACAGTTGTAGTGCTTCAAGTTCCCTGTTGGCTAAGCTCTGGAGCCAGACAATAAGAAATGCTCAATGTTGGCAATGAGGTGGACTTTTGGTTATCTGACTGCAAGTCCAAGTAAACCACTCTTATGCTGGAAGGAGAGTGGCAGAGTGAGGAAAAGAAATCATCTTATCTCCAGACACCTGGTTCCATGCCTCAAACAATGTATCGTACTTCATTTCAGAGGTCACAAGCAATCCCAACAGATGGACTAAACCAATCAAACTCTTCTCAAAGTATTTCACTGATAAAAATGTTAGCGGCTGGTTCACTGCTGTAACCAGAAACAGATCTAAATAGGAATAATAATATGGTGAGCTGATAGTACAAAATAAAGTTACAACAGTAATTAAACACTATTTAATTACTGAACAGAACACTATTTAGCAGTGCAGGTTTGGTTATTAATCTTGCTGGTTTAACATTTAAGGTAGGAGGAAGTTAAACTTTTGTATTTTGAATTTGGTCTTGGCTTGTCCTAGAATAAATGTGAAAGTTCTGTAGGTAGTATCTATCAAAAATACTTCCAGTCTGTATACTTCCAGAAGTACACTATCAGCGTAAGACAAATGTTTTATCAAGACATTGTACGTTTTAATGTCCACACATTCTCTACATAGCCACTGAGAAGCAAGTCCTGTGGTATCAGGTGGACCACTCTGAGTTACCTTATAGTAGAACAGTTTAATCTGCATCACAATACTCTGCCACAGTTTAGGAAAAAGCAGCTCTACCATGGTGTATCCTAAAGTAAAGACAGGCCTCAAATAAACTCCACAGGATGCCAAGTCACAAATAGCCTGATTCTGATATCCCAACTGTCTGAATGTCTACAAACATTTCTTCAGACTGTTAAGAGATACATTTAAAAAATTCTTTTTTGCTGGCTTCCCCCCCGCCCCTGCCCCTCTTCAGACTGTTAAGATAAATTAAAAAAAAATCTTTATTGCTGGCTTCCCCTCCACTCCTGCCCCCAATCCTCTGACATTGTCTTCTTTAGTATGTAATGCCCCAGTTGATTTTGCTGCAGCTTTGACAAAGGAGCCCCATTTTGGATGTTGCTCTGACTCACTACAGAAAGAGTATTTCTCTCCCCTCCTCACACAGTAATGTGCACTCTTTTTATTTTGTAATCCAAAAGCTCTGAGCCAAATTCATTCCTAATGTAACTCTGCTGAAGTCAATGAATGACTCCAAGGATTGGTTTGTCTCTTGGTTTTAATATCAGCAAAGTCTCTCATCCAGCATGAAAGCAGAAGCTTAGTACACACTCTGGCGTGTTAAATAGCCTAGTCATCACAGTGCTGTATTTGCTTTGAACAGGCTTATTATCCATATCTGTATTCCTTCTAAATCTGGATATTGTATTTGTTATGCAAAGAAAGAAAATTAGTTTTACTACTTGAGATAGTGACTGCTAAGACAGCTGAGTTACAGCATATGTTAATAGTACGGCTGTTCTCATTTAAAGAGATATTCAAACCTCTAATAAAATTCTCCTTTTAAAAGATTTCCTATACTAAAATACACGTAACTACCATGTACCATTGCCATCTAGTGGAAAGGTAAGTAAGAACATAGGTTTCCTTCAATTTAATAGCCAAGACTTGCCATTCATGATGATCACTGATGACTCTCAGAAAATTTGGAAAACCTTTAGAAGGCTTACTGAAAAATCCATACATCTCTCAATGCCTGCCCTGCTCTTACAGAAATTGATAGCTTCGTGTCCCATTTATCTTTCGGTATGCCCCTAAAAAGAAGTGTTTGACTGCTGTTAGCAATCTTACTATATGGAGTTTTTCTTCTGAAACAGGAGAAACTTAGTTTGTGTCCTTATCTTTAATTAAATTTAATATTCACTAATTCACTGATCTAAATTGAAATATAGCATGTTAGTGGATTCTTATGGTCATAAGGATGTATTCAAAGACAATTGCTGTGAAAGGGGAGGTGGCTGTACAGCAGAAAAAGAAATCATGCTGTAGTAATGCAGTTTTTCCTTGGCTTGTCTAAAAGAATAAAATTAACACAGGTTTTTGCAATTAAAGGCATATGCAAGAGTTGGGCAGGCTGGCAGACTAAGCATTAAACTGAGGAACTTCTACACAAAAACTGGTCAGACTGAAAGACTTATTTCTTGTAGCCATTTGTTTAATGAGTTTACATCTGCTGTAACTTTCAAAGAAGCCAGTAGAGCTCAAGTGTTTGACAGCTGTTCTTAAAAAAGAATTCATGGAGGATGCACTATCTCATCTTCCTCACAGACTTTAGATAAGGATAAGAAATATTACAGAGATCCCCTGGAAAGGCTCAAAGACAAAACACACTATATCTAGTTTTACTAGATTCTTGATCATTTACAGTTCACCCTAAAACTCCCACACATTTGTTTCTTAATGTCCCTCATGCTCCGTTAAACCTCACTGCAGCAATGTTCCCATAGGAATGTGGCCACTTGCCAGACTCTCTCATGAACATTTCATTAATCTTCTTGGCTCTCATACAAACTACAAAACATTATTTGTTAGCAATTTAACTGTTTTGCTTCCAAATGTGCCAGAAATGTGATCTTTGCTATGCTTTCATTCAAGAAAACATGAAGATAATTATATAGTAAATGAAATGGGATTTTTACATTTAGCAAGACACAGTGCCAAGAAAGGTAAACTGATTATATCTTGTTTCTGGAATTTATTTTCATGGTATCCTAAATATCCAAATCATTCTCCAATGTTAAGATCTAACTTACATTTAGCAAACTACATCTTTAGATAAAATTTAGTATATTACACTATGATTTCTGACTTCTTTAGTAACCTAAACCATATCATTTACCTGCTTCAGAGAACAGCTTATTAGAAAATACCAAGTATTCCTGTTTTCTAGAAGCTGGGCCTGACCCAAGTCCAGTGATGACGAGAAAAGACTATCACTGACCTTGTAATTAATTATGAAGAGTCAGTCAGCGTGTAAAGCTTTGAAAGGGAACATGACTTGCTAGAGAGGATGAAAACAATGATTTACAGAAAAGCAACTCCACAGCGTGGGGAGGACTTAATGCCAGAAATACAGATACACTTTGATTTCATAAGAGGGGAAGCTTCAGAGAGGTATCAGTGGATAAAGCTGCCCTCAGGAACACATAACATTAATAATAAGGAAGCAGATTTTATCACTTGATTTCAGCTGGGCTTAAAAAACAGTAGGTCATATGGAGAGACACAGAGATGAAACTCTGCTTCCTGTGAGAAGTGCAACTTCTTCATTTTCTAACTTTGCAGTACATGCAAATTAAGGTTAGTACCTTAATATGCATCAACTTCATGGTTTTTGCCTCTAATCTATGAGAAGTTAATTCCTCAAAATCCCATTTTCAAATTGCAATTATGTGACTGCTTTCAACAATTTGCTTCCATGGCACTGTATGCAAAGCGGTATGCTTCTGCAATTCAGGGCTGAAATGAGGACTAAGGAGTGAATAAAGACTGTAGCAATTTAAAAGGACAGGAGCAGAAAATTAAAAGGAGGGGAAAGAACAATAGCACATTTAGAGGTCTTGCTGTTTTCTCTTCTGACTTCTGTAAGTGCACACAAGAAACCAAACCCTTTGGGATGCATCCAAACTCAGGCACTTTTGAGCTTTTCCCAGCACTTTGGCTTAATATTGTTCTGCAGTGTAATTGGGCAGAGAAACACAGTCACAGTCTCCATATTGTACAGTCACTAAATTGCACTCTTGATGAAGAGACACATATTTGACCAGTCATGAATGACGCAACAGCCACAGGCTATTTGCTGGGTCAGAATTTGGCTGTTTTTCCTTAGGATGATCCTTAGGGGAGAAGAAAAAGGTTTTGCAGATTATATTGCAGGATGTGCCGGATTGGGGCAAAAAAAACGGATACACACTCATTCAATCCTACCTTTCAAAATTATAGCGAGGGAAGACTGGGGCAGTCTTAAGCGTGTGTCCACAGAGCATGAGAGGTGGATGATAGAAATAAGAAGATCTATCAACTGTTGTGTGCAGCAAGATGAAGATATCATTCAAAGTCTTTAATGTTCCTTGGAGAAAAGTAACAGGAATGACAAAGACCTTAAGATCAGCTGGGAAATAGGTTTTTGGTGGGATAGTTCAGCTGCATGATTTCGATAACTTGGATGTTGGGTCGATCAACTGTCTTAACCAAGGAGATGGGGCATCTAAAAGGTAAGGTAGGTCATAAGGTTTGATCAGATGGAGGAGGGTTTGGGAGCTGGGCATTGCTGGAGGATTAAAGTAGGTAGGAAAAATGTGAGCCTTTGGAAAGGCTCATGAGATTTCAGGAAAGTCAGTCAAGGACGAGATAACCAATGGAGGGGACAAGGCACCTAGGAGTTTCTCTTGTCCTTAGATAATGGTGGGAGGCTCTTTTAGCACTGGATTGAGCATACTTGTCTGCAGTGTTGCAAGCATTAAAACCAGTCCAGAGACAAGCACATATGTAATTTGCCATTTGGAATCAGCATTCCCAATTCAGCTTTCAAGCGGTGGTAAATCCAAGTCATAGTGTAAGATGCCAAATATTAACTTAGGCAAAGCTACACTGCTATATGCTCTTAGAAGCTCTATGATTAGAAGAAGTCAACAGAGTATAACTGACCTAATTTCTTATTTTTATTTCATAACTAAAAGCAACTCAAGGGAATCCTGAACAGATACTTGCTCAACCCACACCATAATTGGACTAGCTGATTGAACTTGCTGGTTTGCTAAAGCTGTATTCTGATTAAATTGTAAGACTTTTTTTTTCCAAATGGCAAAGAGCTCCTCCCTCTAATTCCTAAGAGCTTCATCCTGAGAATTACAGCGTAAAGAAAAAGGGAGCACAGTGTCAGACAGCCTCTGTTGTTCCCCACAACAAGTTAAAAATAAATATAGGATACTTACAGGGCTCTGTGCTAGAGAAAGCCAAGATCAAGGCCAAGTGTCACAACCCTCTCTGAAAAGAATTGCGGCATGCAATATAATCCTGCATACTCCAGCAATATGTTGTCTAAATAGAAAGGAACAGGATAGCACTGGATATGCGGGTGGTGGAATTGTACCAGACCCTGGGAATTTTATGTTAATTAAGAAATGCTGATAAATAGAAAAAGGTAAATTTTAATAAGCCAGCAATAAAAGAGAAATTGCATTTAAATAACAGGTGTGTCTTGATTCCCTGGAACAAATACTAAGATTTTTTAATCAGGGGAATTCACCTAATGGAAAATTTTGCCTGACCTGATAAAGAATTTTTCTGCTGGTGTTACTCAGTATGGTTTAACTCTTTATCCTGTCTGTCTGGGTAACTGGACCATCGGGGAAGAGGGCTCAGAAGCAGAAGTTACAGGCTTGATATCTAAATTACTGGGTGAGGTCATGTCACACTAGAGGACAGAATGGAGGATCACAAGACTTTCTTAAAATCCAGGTACATTCAAAGGACCCAGCAATACAAGATAGTTTAGCTTTTTTCCTGAAGGTGCACAGAAGACTAGTTATGCGTGCACTAGGAAAAAGATTACTAAAGGTGCTGGGATTGTGCTGCCCCAGCAAGATCTATCTGCTTTCTCATACCGGGGTACAACCAACTCAACTCCTTCCCCCTTCTGCTAGTACAACTTCACATAACTTCCTTAACCACAAAGCAAAGGAGAGCCCTGGATCTTTTCTCTGTTGCTAAGAGCACACAGTGACAGGGACATCCTGAGGCGTGATGAAGGTTTCCTGGTACAATTCCAAAAGGAGGCAGAGCTGACTCAGAGAAACTTGCCCCAAATTATCCTATATTCACATTATGCTCTGCATCCTGGTGGATCATACAATACTTTCCAGACTATATAAAGGACCTCTGGTTCAAGGGGTGGACATTATTACAAGCATAAAATAGGAATCCAGGGCAATTTTGATCACCCAACCTCAAGTAACATGGGCACTGAAAATCTGCTGTGGATAATGAAGAATGAAGGGCAAGGTCTAGTTATCAGCAGTGGAATTTCAGGAATTAACACCCAAAACTTTCAACTGAGGAATATGTATGTAACCAAAAAGCAGCATAACTTTTCAAAATATCAGTAGCCTGTGCCCTAAATCTGCTTACTACCAACTTAGTAACTTTCCACAGTGATTGTGAAGCGCAAATTGCAGCAAATTCACCGCCAAACTATCTTGCTTGCACAGGAGGACAATCTCTCTCCAAGACAGAAGATTGCTGAATCTGGACACAGAGCTCTGGCTAAATGAAGCTGAGTCTGATACGTGCCTCTAATTTCTTTGCTTTGATGGAAGCGTCTAATGTCACCACTTAGGCAATGCAAAGGACAGTTAGGGCTCTATTGGGACTAACTGGCAGCAGGCAGAGTTGAAGGCAGGTCTTGATTAAGCGCTCTAAGCAACTGGAATTAAGCCATAGGACTGTGGAGTCTAGGAAGTAGTGGTCCGCATGCAAGTTTTCATTTCAGAGCTCCTCAAACTAAGTCCCTCTTAAAACCTGACCTTTTCCCTCCAGCTTTTCTCTTCATGCTACGAGCCCACATAATCCGCCAAAGTAGAAAACTAACTTATTAGTCACAGGACAGTTAGTGGCACACAGAGCATACTCCTGATGAATTTATCTCTCTAGGTTATTTTACGGCCAGCTGGCCCACCCTCATGTTGTTATATGAGCGTGTTGCAAATTATAAAGCATTCACACAAAGATACATTTCTCTTTCTTCCCCCCACACTCTGTTTTTATTCTGAGCTTGTTTAAATCTTTAGAGATAGTGTTGTTGTGGGAAGGCTCCACCAAGTATCTCTATGCCTGCTTCTCATTTGCATTGAGGGTCCCTATGATGACACAAAGGAAGTTTAGTGTTAAATAAGATTCAGGCCTTGATTTCTTTGAGGGTCAGAGAGGTGTGTTATTTTTTCCTTTTAACACTTCTTTTTAACTACCTGCTTAAATACAATTAGTATTGCTTCTGTTTTGACAAGCTAAACTCAGTAGTAGCTCAGATTATCCTCTCTGCAATTTATATTTGAGGAGTTTACTTGGGTTTGGTATTGCTTCATTAAGAAAAGCCACTGTAACTCACCTAAAAACAGTGATAGGGATCCTGACCAATTCAATTTTTCATTTTGTCCTAAAAGGAAAAAAAAAGAAAAAAGTTCCCAGGCACCAAATTATGAAAAGCACAAAGAGAAATGCCATCTACTACTGCACTTCTTGGCTCCTCTACTGAAAATGTAGCCACTACAAATTTATTTTTTCACACATTTGAATCAAGACTGGGATTTCCCAGTGTGTTAAAACTGTGTTTCTTCTTTTTTTCATAGTTTATTTTCTAGCTTACAATGCAAACAAACTAATAGACTTATTAAAATTTTAGCTGTCTGTCAAATAAGGCAAATTTTTGTTTCTTATTTTTTAAGTTAGTGTATTCTTCAGAATCTTTTTTTTTTTTTTGGTAGCATTATCTCATAAAAACACACATGTAAGTTTAGTACAATCCATAAAAATGTATTGTAGACTTCAGCTAATCTAGTATATTTCATTTGTAAGGAGGATTTGGGTAGAGGCCAAGTTAATTAAAACCAGAATAGAAATGTGTTCTATTCTTATGAGTCATATACCTCTGACTCACAATAGAGTCTGTGCAGCTAATGGGTTAATTTGTCCTGATAACACAGAAAAAAATGAAGCTAGAGGTTATGACACTATTTGAACTGAGTGCTGGTTTCAGACAGTAGAAATAGAAGGGTTTTATGCAATTAAGAATCCAGGTCTGCTCTAATTATGTCCTTTCTGTCTAGGCAAGTGCCATTGCAAACAGTTCAGAAAGATCTGGAGGTTCAGAAGGCTTGGAAATCCAGGACTGACACCTTTAACACTCTTCATTAAAACAATACACACACTAAATTGTTTGAGCTACTACCATGTAGATGAATGCCTAAATTACATGCATCCACCTTGTAAAGCTGGCAACATCCTCCCAGCCAGTGACCTTGCACCTCTTCAGGCTTCAATGGGCAAAGTTCCTCCCCAGGCACCCTAACAAACCCACACGCTTACTTGCTTCAGTGGCTTGGTGCTGAGCACCCAGATATCTTTACCACAGGCAGTGTGGTAAACTTTTAGGCCAACAGCCTTTGCAATTCCTCCGGGCCCTTTTCCCCTGGGGACTGGCATTCCACGCAAGCCTCATCAGTACCTTCCTAGCTCCCCATTTTGCACCACAACATTAAGAAAGGCACAGATAGGGTACAGAAAGGGGAACCTGGGTCCTAATTCATACCTACCATCATCTGTGTAAAGTTAAAGAAGCTCACTCGCAGCTTTCCCCCTCCCACGTTCCTGTAAGACTGTGAGCCTTGCAAGACAAGGGCTCTATCATAGCATGCATTCAAGGAGCTGCTAGTGCAACAGACCCTGTAGGCATGGATATGAAACAAACAGCAATAATAAGCACACCTGAGTTATATCTGCCTAAAAGCTAGTGCCAAGGTTGAAAGCAGACAGCAGCATTCTGCTACTCTGCAGTTGATTCAGTTATCTGATCTCCAAGGGCCTCACAAGAAAAGACATAAATTATCCCTGCTTTTCAACCCTCATGCAGGTGAAAATCTTAATGAATACAAGAGTGGACAAGAAGCATATATCTTTTATGAGCTAATTTACAAAGCGACTATAAGAGATCTTTTGAGGAAAGTAGGCCCTAAAAGTAATGGTTTTGTGGGTGTAATTATACAGGGACATGCTAGGATGTGAAGACAACACAATGCAGGCCCCAGTGTAAATGTGACTGAGGCTTCCCATGGCCATATGGATGTTTACCCATTTCTAGGTAGAACAGATTCAAAGAAACCACATGGACTATTCTCACATATTTAAAGTTAATACAGTGTTTTGCTGGATAGGGGCTACAGTCCTCAGCACCTTGCAGGTTTCAGACTGTGCGTAGGAATATATATACTCCCCTCCTTGCCTAAGAGCACTGTATTGGTATCCAACAAAAAAAATAAGGGAAGATTATGTAAGAAAAAAAAAGTTCTGGTCACAGGGTTTTTTTGCCCCATACATAAATTAATAGCCCTCATGTGTTCATCTAATACAACACTTATAAATTTGGCACGTGATCCAATTGACTAATCTTTCAGAGACATGACTACAGTCAGCACTGCTCATTCCTTCCAGCATCAAAAGTCCTAAGCAGTGAATGGTGCTGATTAGTCACAGCTGAAGAGTTTAGAGCTCCAACATGCTAGCTGAGTATTAATTTTCACCTAATTGGAACAGTGCAAATATCCAGGAGAGGGAGGAATAGTTAAAGAACTTTGCCAGGCTTATTCCTCATAAAATTAAACTTAGCCAAGTAGAAAACAGACTGCGTAGTCTGCCAAAAGGTGGAGATCTCAGACAGGAAGCAGTAGATGCTCTTCCTGTCTTCCCTCCCCAGCTCACGTGAAAAGCAGCGCCCAAGGCAGACTTCAGCTCTTCATGCAGAATATAGGCACCGACGTTGTGAGCCTGGAAAACCTCTGTTGGAACACCACCTCCCTCCTGAAGGACCCTAGATTTCACCCTTGCTTTTTATATGAAAATTCCCCAGCGTTTTATGCCTGCATGTGTTCAGAACTGATCCAGTCTCAATAGGACTTAGTCGTTCTAGTTTTAATCTGATTGGGATCCAAAAATGAGGTGTACTAGCATTCAGTCCAATACTTGTGCTCAGAGAAAGCCCAAGAAACCTCAGCTAATCTCACAGACAAAATGCAGTGACAGCTGCCATTTTCTTTGAACACAGCCCACAGCTGAGGTGGTGCTCACCTTCTCATGTGAGCTCACTCAGCCCCTAGTGGCTCAGTGCTTTGCCTGAGGAAATGAGAACCTAACAGAGGCTGTGCAGGGTAGGAATGCCTTCTCCTGAGGCTGTTTTGCACAGAAGGGAACTGCTGAGTCCTGGAAGATAGGAGTGAAAGAGTGACCAAAGCTGAGCAGGTACCTTGCACTTGAACAAGAGTGATGTGGGTTCTGGTCCCTCTTTCAGAGTCTTCTGTATTTTACCACCTTATTAGATTAAAATACAGAAACTGGCCTTAGAGGAGGCCTAGAACATACATTCTTCCAGACAACCCTTTTCCACCTTCAGAACAACCTAACCATCAGTTATGCTCCCTCTTCTGCTCTTGTTCTCCCTCTTTCAGTTAATGTAGAAATACTTTATGCACAGAAGTGCAACTTCAGCTTGAAAGCAGAGAGTGCCCCTCCAACAACACTAAAAAAGCTTATCACCTTAAATTCATATTGCAGGTGAAGAGACTCTTCTAAGAAGGAGAAAAAACAATCCCCACAGGCACAGAAGTGCATCAAACCTAGACCTTTCACTTTCTGGGTGAATAATGACGGAGAAATTGAGTCAGACAGATCATCACCTTTTTGTCTTCCCGCAATGTTTGAAGAAAAGTAAGTCTACTTATTTGGGACAAAAGCTGTAAGCGCACACGGTGGGGCTTAAGGTTGTGGATCCTAAGCAGATGGAGATACTTTTTTCCAGCTCTGAGTAATACACAGGACTGGGAATGAAGAATGGCACTAAAACTCACCCCTGTCCTTAGTGTTCCCTGTTGATTAGGCAGCTCTGCTTGGTAGTTTCAGCTGTACAAGGAAACTAAAGATCAAACGCTTGCTTCTCAATTCATTCCAGTAATGCAGTGGCTAAAAATGTTGATCAGTGGCACTTTAGATGCCTATACTTTTGACTGGTTCAAAGTCCTGCATTGAAACTCCTGCATTAAAGGATTATAACAAAAATAAGTTTATAACACTAGATCTCAAAAGCTTCCCAAATGCAGTTGTTTTTTGTAATTAAGAGTTTAATTTCAACCATTTTAACATTTCACTAGCTTTTTGTTAGATTTTAACAAAAATATTCTGTTGAAAATTGTACTACACCCAGCTGCAAAATCATCATGAAAATGTTCAGCACAACAATATTAAAGTGAAGGTACACTTTGCCATTTTGAGTTAGGTACAGCATTTTCCTGACCCGCTGCTGTTAATCATTTCAAGTGTATGTTTACATGGCTGTTTTTGCCAACCCACTTTCAGCTGTCACCAGCCTCCACAGAAAATAATAATAAACACTGAGTACACCCACAAGGAGGTAACTGAGAGTGGGTTAGATGCATAGAGAGGTCTGGAAGTTCCAAGAACATAAAACCATACAGCCTTCCTAATTTTTGCCAAACATGTCATAATTTGGCCCAACAACAACATACAGTGTTGATTTTCAGGTGCATGTTTTATTGTGGATCATAACAAAGGTTTCAGGAAAAAGCATAGGAAAAAAATCAGTGATGGAGTGTCTCTTATTTACACAGTACATAAAATATATTTTGTGAAAGCTATTAACTCTGCAGCTGAAGGCAAGGCAGCTTAATTTTGATTAACCAGTATTTTCAGATACACACTTTAAGCAAATTTTGCAAGTCTTTATTGTGCATTGGTTTTTAATGAGTTTGATCTTGAGATTTAGAATCAAATATTTAAATGACACTAAAGTGTTGCAGTGTGTAATATTAAACAGAAAAAAATCTCTTACTATTTTAAATAGAAATAGGCACACAGAATATATCATCAAAATACAAAAGATTAGCCCTAGTAAATGTTTAATGACTCAAATCTCTTTGGAAAATCTGTGGATGCTGAAGTATGCATAATTTTAGTGTCACTATCTGCTTGTAACAGACTTTTTCGTGTGACACTTAAAATTAGTTTAAAATAATGTATTTTTTTTTAAGTTTCTACAAAGAATTTCTTCTGCCTTTAACTGTACATTAACTGTAAAGAGGAAACCCACACTAATTCTCATAGTAAAATGACAAAAGTCCGTTAGGTAACAGTGAAGAAAATCTTGCAAGAGATCTCCAAGGCACTGTTCTTTTTTTGAGTGCTTGTCAAACACACAGGCAATGCATGAAGACTGTTTTGATAGGACAAGAATAATAAAAAGTAGACCTAAAGCTAATATATAGTATATTAAATATAATATATATCTTTCTCTCTAATGAAATAAAACCTATCAGTTTTAGAAGCCATTCTGGTTTACAACATTGTCTTGGCATAAGGTGTTTGCTAAATTAGCCTGAAATACGACTTTAAAAACATAGTTCACAAAAACACGTACGAACAAAGGTCAACCAAGTAGCATTTATCTCAGTCAACGTAGTTTGCCTGAATGTAAACTATACCCAAATACTGTAACGCTCTGTAAAACAGAAGGGACCAAACGCTCTGTTGATGTCATGCCATTGATTTACATGGAGATATGCCAACAAGCAACTTGGTCCAGAGTCAACAGAAGTAGATTAGGACCTTATCCAGCATTTGCTGGTCCACTCAAGTGTCTGAACTTTGTGGCTGCAAGGGCTGCTGTTTCCCCTAAAACAGGGAGATATCTACAGACCATGAAATGGCTAAAACCAGGTATTCTGCAGTCATCCTTTTCAATAACAGACTTAGTGAGTCCATAACTCCCTCTCAACTATAGAGCAAACCAGTTATGGGCTCAATATGTGTGTCTCAGGTAAAATTATGCAAGGATTCCTTTGACACCTTTTCCTGGGGCCTGTTCTTTATGGTGACTAAACGCCAGTGAGCTGGGAAAGAAATTTGAAAGGAGCTGACCTTAAGATACTAGGATTTTAGATAACTATTTTGACAATCTCTTTTTTGATGTACTACAAAAATCTGTAGCTCCTCTGAAAAAAACAATTGCATGTGGTTGACAATCTCCTGGGATCCGTCAACAGGCAGAGGATGCCTGTCTCCAGAGGTTGTCACCACACAGCTGCTATAGCAAATGGATGGATTAGAAATCACAGAAGCAGAGAGAACCCTGTTCATCTGGCAGTTTTATAATGCCCTGATGGCAGAAATGTTTATTGTCTTTTTGACCTTCATGACAGGCTAATATTCCGCCAGTCTTCTGTGGGCTCAACAACCTGTGGGCCTCCATGAGACAGAACACCACAAAGAAGCACATTGGTTAGGTGGGTCAGACCCAGAGATCATCATGGGATCTTAAGGCAGTGGCCTGGACTCAAGCCATCTGGCTTTAAGAACCAAGCCAAAGCACGAAGAGAGCAGCCTCAAGATCAGAGGCTGCCTCTGTGGCCAGAGGAGAAACAGGCCTCTCCAGGTGACTGTTCAGATCTTATGTGGGCTAAATCCATTGATTTTGATAACATTTATAGTAATTATAAATAAGACCAAGATTGACCTGAAACTTAAACAACTTCTATCCTAACAGAAAGAGTGAGGCAAATTCTGCATTCAAACGTACATTCATACACACTGCTGTGTATCAAGAATAAAAGCATCCTAGGTGTCAGCAGAATTTGGTCCAGCTAGGATAACATTTCACTTCCCTGAAGGAAACTGCTGGCCTACACTGAGTGTTGAAGAGCAAACTGTCTATAGTATTATTCTGTATTTCTATAATATACTATACCAAAGCAATAAATATTAGATATAATCTGTATGTTAGTTTTTGTATTTATCTGATAGCTAGTTAAAACTGTACTGTCAAAAATATAAGCAGTGACCCACTCCTACATGGCAGCATGTACTACATTTAGTGTGCATGTGTTAAAACTATCACACGGGTTTATATTTAGATATGATACTCTTGTTTTTATAGCAGATTTTAGTTTACATGAATTCCTACCACAGGACAGATATTTGTGTAAAGGTTTGCATTTTGTTGAAATGTTGTATGGTTCTGCAAAATTGCACTTCAGCACAAGAATTTCACCATTTTGTCTCAGCTTTATGTTTTTTAAAGATGGAAAATGGAGTCTGACAGACTTCAGGATCTCCAGGTAATGTCATACCCATACAGTACAGGAATATGTATTTTCAGGTTCAAGCAAAAACCCAGTCTCACTGTTCCTAACCTCTTTCCTTTATATGAATAACTCTATTTAAAGAAGTGCACTCCTGAAAATGAGGACAATCAAAATATTTTGGCACTGCTGACGAGATGTGAAAAAGTATTTCAGCTGAGTATGATTTGCAGAAAAACCATCATACATTTGTTAATGAACTATTACAATTATTGCAGTCTAGGTTTGCAAGTGAACAACTTACATGCCAAACATTAAAATGATCTGATATTGCTGCTGGGATATACACAAGATGTTCTGTCTCACAATTTGGTTAAAAAATGCTTGGCAAATTCCTATTGTCTAGCTTCTCCAAAAGATCAATAATATAACAGACTAATGAAAACATATACTCATTTTCATTGAGGTCAAAATGTCCAATCATTTACCTCTGTAAAAGGCAAATAATTGTTCTTTTTTGCAACTCTAACTCTGGAAATTCAGTTAAAAAAATATGGAGGGATCCAAACATTTTAATGAAGATATTTAGAATGCGTATAACAATACAGATATTGATTTCTGGGTTCAGTGAACATCCAGGCTTATTGTCCTTTGAATTAAATATTGACCTTTCTTTTGCAAAAGCTGATATTTACTTCTCAGGAGAATAATTTCTACAGCCCCCCCCCCCCACCCCAGCAGAAGTCAATATCAACTTATTATTTAACATCAGTTAGTGTTCACCAAAGACAGAATGTGATTACTTGTCTTCACTCTACACTAATGTTGTGCTAGAAATTATGCAGTAAAAATATACAACCCCCCAAAAATACCCTGAAAATTTGAAAAATATATGAACAAGGTCAAGAGCTGACAGATTACTTTCTCTTTCATCTATAGCAGTTCAACCAAAGTTGGATGACTATTCAAAAGTCTCCTTCCTGCACTAAACGGCCCAAAGATTTCTGAACAGTCCAGTAATTTCTGCTTAAGGACTTTTTCCCTTACTGTGTAACTCAGGTACCCAGGAATCTGCGGTTGGAGGAGAGCACTTCTTTCAGAAAGGTATCTAATACTAGCATCAAGACCTCTAGCAAATGATTAACTTACTCCTCAACTTATGACAGTGTAGCTTCTGATGATTTACACTCAGGCCAGGCAGTCTCTATCAGCTTCTTTATGGAAACATGACTGGTGCTTGTTATTAGTCTGATGGAAGAATCAGTTCCCATTTCTCTTCTGTGTCTTTGTTAAAACTAAAACCAAAAAGATCACAGCTTATACTTGGTCAAGAACAGAACAAAAGTACTCCTTTTAGCTACTTAAAATGATCAAAGAAGCTTACACTTTAACAGAGTCTTTGCAGATGGGAGTAGTTTTTTTAGTAGACCTAAAAGCAGTGTTTTTGTATCTGAAATGCTACAGGAATGTTTCTGGAAAGTAAATCTTATTTTTTTGTGTTGGATATTATGCAGCAATATACATTCATCATAAAATCAACCAAAGGGACAGATTCTAAATCCCATTTAGTAATAAATCTAAACTTACAACCTGGTAATCCTGTGTTTCAACTACTAATAAGGAAAAGAGGCCACTCTTTTACTTTCTAACACTATGCCAATAATACAAACATTATAAGGAAACTGCATTATAGAGGTTTTCTTTCCTGAAATGTGTACTTCGCAGAAAAGATCTCTTCATTGAACAAAATCAAGTGAACAATCTGCAAAGTGTGCTTATGCTGAATGCTCAATAATATATATTTAAAGCAGAGCATCACATAATAGTAAGTCTGAAGGAATGAGTAGCCACTTCAGTTTGTACCCATAAAATTCAGGCCTAACAGCACTGGAAATACAAATTAATCAGGTTAAGTGCTTGAGAAAGCCCTTTCTTATTAGCTGTGATGTGAACAATAGTATTTAACTCTTTCTCCCTGTGCATATTTCTCACAAATAGAATGCAACCATCTTACCATGGATAGAAAATATCATTTTCTCCCTTTCTCCCCTCCCCAGATTAGAAAAAAAATATATGTAAAAAATATTAAAACAGATACTCAAAACAGAAACTTCCTATGATTGGCTTCAAAGCCTGATCTGAATTAAAGTTATTAAGTCTTTTTGGTTGTCTTTTTACCTACTACAGAACAGTGTGAAGACCGAGAGATTATTGAGACATGAATTCTCCCAGATGATACCCAGATAGATTCCTCTAAAGCTTTTTCTTCATAATTTAGATCAGTTTTACACAGTCTTAGTTTTAAATCTACTATGAAAATACTAGCACAAGAATAATCAATTAAAAATTCTTGAGATAAATGGTTTAGTTCCTTTTAGGATAAAGATGCACAGGAATACTGATGAAAAACATGCTAGCAATGATGCTTTCTTTGTTCTCTCCTTTGCTGTCCCAAATCAATTCTTCACTCCACATTCCTGTATTTGGTAAACAAATTGTACAGTACTCTCAGTGTAGACTTCAAGTCACAATTTACAATATCTAGAAAAAAGACAGGGAAAAACGTATTAGTAACTCCATATGCCCAATACATTTGCAGATAAAGTGTCCATTCTTCTCTCCCTTTCCTTGCTCAGATGCATATTCATAAAGATTACAATCACAAAGATAGTAAGAAGGAGGAGAAATATAAAGGACAGTTTTTAAACTGACAACTCAACCATAAGCTTTTCAACCACTTTTAGTTAAGGATACAAATGACTGTTAGTATTGAAGCAGAAATGTAACCAAGGTTTAGATGCCTACAGGAGATAAACTGTACCTAGGATTACATATATCTACAAAACTGAATCTTCAGTTGATTGTGGCTGAAAGGTAATGGTTTTGAAAAATCAGCAGGCAGCAACCAGTGAAATTATTCTCATAAGTAAGGATTGCAGGGCATGGCCCATTCTGGGCTATGACTTCCTTTTTTAGGCCTTATTTCAGCAAGATACTTAGAGGCAAGGTTAGGTTTTCTAAAGGATCTGAAGAAGTGCAAGTGCCCCGGAAGATACTTCTGAAAATGCTTTACGTTAGCTGATGTACATGGCTGAATCAGTCCTTAGACACTCAATATCTAAAGTAAAGGATTTATGTGAAACAAAAAGCTAATGAATACCTGCTGTTTCCAAGAGAAGTTGTTGAGAAAGTCAATATTATTTCACAAGAAATCTATAAAACAAACTGACATGAACTATTGCAAGAGTGTATGTTAGTGCTTCAAGGGATATTCACACCATCTCAAATAGGGGCTTTGAATTGCCATCAGAAAGGCTTCATCTCTCTCTCGGCTGTACAGGAACTTAAATCTCTTATTTTGGTCTTTGGAATTGACCACGAAGGTGTGAAGCAGATGGTGTGCAAGTACTCCTAGTATCTTTGGAGCCTGCAAGTAAACCTAGTAAACTGTACAATTACCAAATAGTTTTGCCATTATGTTTATCTACACTGATGTCTTCTCCCAGATCATGCTGGGGTTATACTTTGAAGAACCAATCTAATCAAAACTATGCATGGCATCCCAAGGTATGCAAACTGTGAAGGGCTAAAGGTATTAGTTATATGGCAAGTTGACATCCATGGGCAATGTAAGCCATTATAAAAATGTTTCATTTCCACAGGGAGAAACAATGAAACCTAGATTTTAAGAATGGGACTATGCACAGTCATGAAATGAGCAGGTGGGTTTTGTGGCTCTTGATACATCAGTTCAAAACCACTTGATGATAAAATGAAAACAAAATGCCAAAGCTACAGGAAGGGCATATTGCCCCACAACATCTTGCTATACCCTGCAATACTGTTTGTACACATCTAAGGAAGTTTCCTCTTTCTTGCCAGTAGCAAGTCACACAACTCCCTCATTTCCTAATAGATAAATTTGACAGTTTTTGCAAGGTTACCATAAGATTCCACTATGAAAACAGAATTCCACAGAAAGGGCTAAACTAAAAAGAAGCATACTCCCAAAGAAAGAAATACATGTTCAACAAACATGTATAACATTTTACTGGTTGCAATTTTGAAAAGGAGAAACTTAAGTTTGGCTTTGACGTACATGTTTCAAGAAGTCATCCAGAAAAGCTCAAACTGCAAATGAATTCATTATAGACTCAGTAGATTAATGTTCTGGCCATTTTTAAAATGAAAGGTCACAGAAAGCTTTTTAAAACCTTTTCAAATATATTGCAAATAATCCAAATAAACTGTTGACCTCATAAAAATCATCAGTTTTCATACTCAGTTATTTAACCACATTCTTTTTTGTACTAAATATGTTTTTCATATTCTGAAGCACTTTTCAGTGTTTTTTTCCTCAAGAACCCTCAGAGAAACAGCATAGGAATTTAAAGAGTATTTAGCATACGCATTTAGAGTAAGATCCTTTTCAATACTCTTTTGCTCACTGGAAATTTTAAGTATGGGCATTATGCCCAATGTAATAACACATAAAACAGATGTGTTTTTCCATTCACATTGGGCAGGAAGTTTCATATTAAGCATTTCAATAATTGCACAAGAAATGTCTTATATATGCTGAAATATCCTTATGGCTTGATTTATATTGGAAAAATTAGCTGTCCCCTAGAGCAATAAATACCTGAAAAATTAAATGCCATAAGAATTTTAAACCTCCATGGGGAGTAAGGGATCACAGATACTCTCTTTTTTACTTGGATCCCTAGATTTCACTATTTCCCCCTTCTCTCTTTGACTATTCCAAACATAAAAGTTAGTGATACAGTCACCATTGATGTAGTTAAAACAGGGTTGTGGATAAGAGCTCAAGCCATCAAAAGAAGTGAAAAAGTAGGCTGGGTAGATCCAAATTAAAGACATAGGCAGTGCAGGCTCAATCCTGAGACATGGTCACACCAGGCTTGGGTTTCTTGTTTTTGTTTTGTTTTGTTTTTAAAGTGTGTCTGCTGCTGTTATGATTTGGAGGTTGGGAGGGATGGAAAAGGAACAGAACAGCACAGAACTTGATTCAATGATGTGTGCCTGAATCTCCAGAGAGCCCTTAGGATTAGGAGTAAAACTTTGAGCATTAGCTTATGTTGATAACATATTTCTTACAAGTCCTCAGGGACTGACAATCAAGTCAATATCATGGTAGGAAAGGCCTGTGTGCACAGTAGAAGGTGAATCTGCAATAGGTCTTGAAAACTCATATATATATTAATTATTACGGCAATCAGGGGAAGCCCAGCTATTAATCCTGTTGGGAAGAGTGGAGCAGAAGTGGCAAGTCCAGTTCCTGTATGGTGAGAAGTGATAATTTCTCATGAGATGAACCACAAGAGTGCCCCATACATAACATGGTGAGTCAGGGTCCTATATTCAGTGTTTAGTCAAACAAATCCTACCCCGGCCATTCAAGACAGGAAGCCTTGCAACATTTGAAGAAGCATATCAGCCTTCTAAAACACTGAGCACTTCAAAATGTATCTTGCCTTTCTCTGTTGGATTGCCCTTTAACCTTCATTTTATTCTGCCATAACCCCATGAGATAAGATCTAGATTCACCCCAAAGTTTTAAGGAGATAGAAAAAAAAGTGGAATAGATACCTTCTGGTCTTGGCTTTGGTTTTTCCAACCCACCATCCTGCATTAGTTCAAATGCAAAGGATACATTAAGAACCTAGTAATATAATAAAGGTAGTCATTATTATCAACTATATACAATACAGTCTAAATTGTCAGAACAAGCTGTGTTTAAAGCTACAGACCCAGATACTTGGGAGGAGAAAGTAAACAGGGCTCAATATATAAATGGAAGATCTGGTCCATGGAATCTGGACAAATCATTGTGGATTGTCTTCTTTTTTGGGGGGTGGTGAAGGTGGTTTCAGAAATACAAAATAAATTGAAAAATAACACATGAATTAGTATTTCTCATAGATAAATTATTTAAAAATAAGAATAATCTGCCTCCCCCAAGTTTAAAAATTGGAACATGATCGCTCATGTGGTGCTCTTGTTTTGAACAGGCCTATTATCTGGATAGCAACAGAGGTTAGGGTAATGGTTGATCTTAAAATGATACAGAGTATGTATATGACTTCATGCTTCCAAATAACATGAAACCTTTCAAAGTCAAATTCTTGAATTTTGGGCTCAAAAAATCTTTTTTTTTCCTGTCATCAATTCATGTGTATAATTCCTTATGCACTTACCAAACAGTAAGTCTGGCTCGATGACAGCATCACACAATGGCTGCCAAAATTAGTTAATACTTTCTAGACACCCCATAATTAATATAATTTCCCCTTTATTCTGGGGAAGCATTAACACTGAGATCTTAAAAATGCTTGGAAATGATTACCAGTACAGTCCTCTTTTGATTTTAGCTATTTACACCAAACTTACACAGGAAAGTTTGTATTGTCCCTGTACTGCTGGACGTTTGTTTCTTTATTTGTTTTCAACAGAAAAATGAAATCCAATTACCTTTTGTTCAAAACTATCAGGAGTCAAGAAAAAGCTGTGCAGAGGAACAAAATAGCCTTCAAGGAGACCCATTAGCAGGACTAAGTACACACCATCTGCAAACTGTAAAAAAGACATTTCTCAGTACACTGTCTGAATGAACATCTTGTTGCTTTGCTTAATGCACAAAATATATATTGTCTAATTCAGAAAAGTCAACAAACTACCAATACAAATATTTTAAACTTCAACAAAAAGATCTCAGCTAACCCCACATACCTTTTATTTAGTTAGTACATTGTGTTGTGCCCTCATGAAAACTGACCTCACGCTAAAATACACATGAAGAACAAAGTTCCTGGAAAGACAGGTGGTCAGAGGGTTTCATCTACACCCTTGCTTTCATTTATATCCTGTTTGCTTAGTTGTGGGGAATCAGAACAGCCACCTTTCCAGCCATCAAATAGCATGCATTCCCTGAGGTGAGAAAAGCAGAATGACGGTGCAGTTTCGCAACTGCACTGAAATTCAGTATGTTGAAGGAAATAAGGGGACAAAGAACCATGTTCTCTCAAGTACTCCAAGCCTGTGTGAATCTAATTTTCAGTATATGCAATTACAAATGGAAGATAACTAATTGCTATGATGCATGCTCAGTTCAATCTAAAAAATAGCAACATCCATGGATATTTTGTAAACAGCATCTCACTCTTTTACTATGGCATCAGGTCTGCCAGTGCACTGAGAAATCCTCACAATCCAACTCTGTTTATCTATTTCTTTAGGTTATCTGAAGCAACTCATCATCCCCCTGAAGTAGTTCATTTTCTCTCTACCGATGGAAATACAATCAATCTCTCATCTTAGCGAATGCTGTTTTGGATGAATGATTAAGGGGTTTCTAGGCACATCTGAATATGTTTTTTCCAAAAGTAAACAATACAATAAGCAGGCAGAGTGAATACCTTTCTGAAAGACCCTGCACATTCCTTCCATCTAAATCTTAATTGTACCTTTGAAAAATCTCTTTATATTGGATGGATAGCTATTCAAATAAACCAAAGGTTCTTAATAATATGAATAAAGACATAAAATAAAGCCTGTCTTGAAGACACCTGGGGTTTTTTTTTTTTGATAGGGCCGATACCATCCTTCCTGTCTGATCTTGTAATTTTCTTACGATAACTGCTGCATTTGTTCACATGGGGATGTATTAATACAGCAGGGTGTAAGTTATTTCTTTTAGCTCCTTTCCAGCCAATTTAGCAACTGAGAACAAGAAAGAAGACCATATACCAAATTATTTTTGTGGTGAAATCAAGCCTGCAGCCCAGCTGTACAGCTACCTATACACTTGAGTAGCTTTAGTCTCATGAACATATCTCACTGAATAGTCATTGTAATCCCATGAGATTACTTGCTTCTGTAAAGGTAGGCAGGAAACAACTGCTCAACTTGAAGTTGGACCAAACCAAGTGCACAGAGTTCTTTCCCGACCAAAACTGGCACAAGTTCTTCTTACAGCACTTAGCAGCATAAAGAAGTAGCATCTGTTAATTATGCTAATGGAAGTACAAAACTGTTTTAGAGTAATGCAGCTGTCCTTATGATTTCTCTGCTTAATAGGTGAGGTTTTCTTCTTGTGAACTTACTCAGAATTAAAGGATTTCCAGTTGAAATAACAACTTAGAACCCAATCAGCAGTAATTCAATGAAATTTCTGGATAAAGGTGGGGGCATAGCGTGTAACACAGTGCAACTATCCCTCCCCTTTAACAAAGGCTATAAAATCCTACCTGGGTCTCCAGTTCAGTGACCTCCAAATTCAATTTATTGAGATGCTTGTTCACAAATGTGATGAGAGTCTGAAACATGAGAACAAGTTAGTCAGGGCCTACTTAGTAGGGTAGCAGTTCCATGGAGTACAAACTCCAGTCAGAAGAGAACCTGCACAAGCAAAGAGGCTGCAGTACAATTTTGAAAAACTGAAATGTGATATTAAAAAAATCAATTTTTTCAAGAATGAAGAGCAGAAATGTAATAAACATGATGCAAATAAATAAAAAACATATTGTTAAAAAATAATTCTTCAAAAAAGCTTGTAGCAGACTGTAGAGAACTAGGTAATTGGACTCCACTCAAATCTGACAGCAGCCAAAATGCTCAAGGTCAGACCCCTGGCAGTTGTAAACTGGATACCTCTTTGGAATCAGTAAACTAAATCTACCAGTTGAGTTCTATTCAGCATACATTATATGAGAACTTCTTTATGATGGAAACTTTGACAACTACATCTTGTTCTGTGTTCCAAAGTTAAGTTCATGCTGCTAAACATAGTAAAAAGTAACATTATAATCATGGATAAGGTATTTTCATTTTCAGCCTAAAGCATAATTGTATTTAACATATGCAAACCATGTCAACATATATTCTACATACACTACATATATATATACACACACGTAAATATGCACACACAAAGCATGCACATGTGCATGGACATGCACACATTACATATTTTAGAAATAAAAAGCTTCTAACCTTTTTCACAACGTTGAGCTTGTCTGGAGCATGGTCAAATAAAGTGTCAAATGCATCTCGTTCTGAAAAACATTTAGAGATGTTAATATACTGAGCAGCAGTTGTCTGACTGCATAATAAACACTTATTAAAGAGCACAATTGTTGAAGACAGAGTCAGCAAAAGGTTTCAATATACTCTTTGTATTCCAAGTACTATATATTTTGCACATTTCTCTCTTGCTATAAGCTGTTATTAACTTATTCTCTATTATTTGCAGAAAGCATCATTTTCCAGTAGGATTTGGAATACCTAATAACCCTGTTTCTCAAAAATTAACAAAGAAAAGTATCTTTATACATAAAACCTTGCACAGCCAGATACAGGGAGCTAAGAAACCAAATAATTTTCTGCAGAAGACCATGAGTTTACTTCTAGAGTCACAACATCTGGAGAGGAAATTTTTCCCTGTGGGCCACAGTATGCATGTAATGATGAGCTGACTGCATTTGTGGTTAGCTATACTGTATTATTAACCACCTCAAGCAAGCTTTTGATTTCACAACTGCAATATGATCTTTGGGTAGATGGTTTGGGGCCATTTCGATATGCACTTTAGGACATATCAGCAGGACAGCTGGTCAGGCGACCTACGGTAGGACCGCTACAGTAGTACTATGTCCATCTTCTAGAGAGGGAAAAAAAAAAAGAGCGAGCAAGCCTGAATCTTTTCTGTGCAATTTCCATTTGGACAGTCTCCTGAGTGATACAGAATGACTCCACAAAAAGCTACATTCATATTCGTCAAAAAAAAATACTAGAATAGATCCAAAGGCATCTGTAGAAGATAGACATTACACAAAGCAAGACTCTGCTCAGGGACGGCAGGGGAAAAGGTGTCATGCATGCAGTCTTTTAAATTAGCTGTAAGACAGCTATTGCAATGAAATAATTAGCAAATGCTAAATTCTTGGTGGGATTCTGCCTAAGTTCCTCAGACAAATGTTTTCTGTTGGCCAGGCATTTAGCCAGGCTCAGTACTAGCCAATAAGAAGTACTAGGCATGGGAACTTGTACTGAATTTAGATCTGCTGAATAATGATCCAAACTCAATATGGTGTAAGCAGGTAATGTATGCAAGAATGGCAACAAGTTCACCAGCTGGTTTATCATAAGATCATTTTGTATTATGTTGGGAACTTGTGACCATTAATACTATTACAGTAATGTTCTAGAGGTTAAACTACAAAGCAAGCGCCTGTAAATTAAATCGTGCTGAAAAGCACTAAAATATGTTTTAGAGATGGCAAGACTGGTTTTGATGCTTTTTCCTTTTGTTAACCACCACAAGAGTCTGCAGTGTATATATATATGTGTGTGTGTGTGTGTATTTTTATATATTTATATATACATATACATATATATAAAAAATATATAAATACACACACACACACGCACACACACTGTATTTATGTATATGCCAGGGCAAACAGAAATCATCTGCTTCCTTGCAGTTTGATCAAAGTGTCTACCTGTACCAGAACTAATGTATACTTTGGCTGCCTGAAGAAAAAGATAATAATCAAATGAACTTACCATGCCTTCCTGATAATGCCCTACAAAAAAAAAGCAAAACATAGTTATATATAATTCACTTACATACATTGTGCTGCTAAAGAAAACAGCACATGTGGCCATATCTTTGGCTTGGTGAAAACTGGACTAGATCCACGGAATTAAGAGAACGTTCATCAAGTTGCTCTAACTGAGAATCTGAATTGGTCTCGAGTCAGTCAGCATAATATCTCTTGGCTTCACTAAAGTCTCATGGTGAGATCAGATCTCAGATTTCCTACTACTGAACCAAATCAACACACCTTGCCTACGTGAAGAAGGCTTTTTCATGTTTATTTTATAACAACTTTTTTCTTTTCATTAAAGATGCAGTTACCACATCAACTGCAACACAATTCCACCCAAAACAATGCTTGGACTAGGTTCTGAAGAACTGCAGTGTTTTGCTCTGCTTGATACCTCATATAAATATTAAATCCGTAAAGATTAATAAGAAGTCAATCATCTGGACTCTCTCCATTCTATTAAAAACTAGGATATTCCACTATTGCTTTCTGTTGGCTTTGAGTAACTTTTCCTCTATAGATTGTCCAGTGAGATGGTATGTACAGGGCTTACTACTGTCACTTTACATCTCCAAAGTCCAAATGGCTAACAAAATATTAATTGTGTTATATTCCTTTCTGAAATAATCTAGTTGTTCGTTATCAAATAAATATCAACATAAAAGAATAAGACACATCTTTCTGGTTTGTTTGAAGGACTTTTGAATACAATACTGTGTTTATGTTATTTGAAATGTCGCAAAATAAATTTCTTTCCATATAGAAATTTTGTATGTCTTTACTGCCTTCTCATTTATCCCGGTCTCCTGCTTTTAGTTCCCCAGCTCTGCACTTCCCCACCCTTTTTTATTTTTAGAAGCATGTTTGCAGCTCTTGCAAAGGCTAAAATATAATAATCACTGGCTGATGCATCATCTTCCCTGGAACCCCAATACCAAAATCTAAATATCAGCAAATGGTTGAATTTCTGAGACACATCTGTGTTCAATTACTGAACTGCTGGCAAGAGTGGTGTTGACATACTCAGTGTTACCAGTTATTTCCTCTTGGATTTGTCGAGACTGGAGGATTCCTTCTCGTTTCTGGAAAAAATAAAAAGTGACATTTTTCTCAGTAAAGTTTAATGCTTTGAGTACTGTAAAATTTATTTGTGATCTACACGTCATCTGATAAGAAACTTGCAAAATAAGAACTTTTTTTTTCAAACTTACTGCAATATATTATTTCACCTTGCAAATATTTCAGAAAACTCTATTGTACAATAAGAAACTTGAAACTCCACCTGTACAAGGAAGTATTTCTTTCCATTGTTCTTAACTGACTTTTCTTTCAAAGGCCCCAATTCAGCAAGACATCTGAAACACCTAAGCACATATGTAAGTATTTTAGTAGAGGTATGTCTTGGTGAGTTGAACTAAGCCTTGTATTTCAATGAACAGCAAGGCAGATGGTGCCAAGGCTTCATCTTTGGCAAATTCTCCCTCCCCCCACCCCTAGCTATCTGTTCTTTCTGCCCTGTTCATGCACTTTCTTTTCTGCCTCAGCAATTTCCTTTTTTGACTTCTCTCCACATAAAGGGCTAAATTGGTTGTGAAGGAAAACCAAAATGGAAGATAATCCATTCACAGCCTGATCCAGACCCCAGCCATGTTGGTGGTAATATATCCACTGACACCAATGCCCTTTTGATACCAGAAGCCTCTTGTATGTGAAGGTTAGTGGCCTGTGCCTAGAAGCAGTACACAAAATAGCAGAAGCCAACTCGAATGGTCGCCATTTGAGTCAGCTGGAAAATGAAGGAGCTGAAGCATTTGACATTGCTTCCAGCGTGCTGATCACAGTCATCTGCTGGTGGTGTACCTACTGCACATATGTTTTGCCTCTGTGTGTGTTCTCTCTGTTAATTCTGCTCACTGGAATTAGTCAAATTTTGCAATACAAAGAGAATAGTCAGGCAAATGCTGACGACTGCATGTAAAGTCTAGACATTAGGCAATTATTCAAGATTCTTCACTCCTTGTCATACAAGAAAATGAGAAAAATAAATTTATGCTGGTCCTAGACTTGCCTTCTACATGGAAAAGAGAAAAAGAAAATAACCTTTTGGAAAAGTCCTTAATGCAAACAACTTTTTCTATAAAAAGGGAGGTAAGAGACCAGATGGCTCCTTCTCCAGCAATGAGGCACATGAACTGGGGCTGTTGTATTTTCCTGCCTTCGTGAAGATAACACGTCCCTCCAGCAGAGGCAGTCCTGGGTTTAGAGGTGCATGATGGGCTGACAATTTGGCCTGGCTCAATCTATTACTTCTATACTACATCAATAAAATATATGAGGATCAAACTTACTTTCTATAGGAAAGCCATATGGCACCTTTGGGTCACTCACTCCAGACTGGCACTGGAGTTATCCAAACTGTCCTTTCAGCTAAATGATAATCTGGGGGGTTTTCCCTCTACATTTGTTAAAAGCCTGTTACTAAATAACTTGCATATTGTTAAATATGCATTCAGGGAGGAGCTTTAAACACTATGAAGACAGAGTGGAATCCAGAGTTACATACTAAAAGAGGGAGTGGCTGTTTCAGCAGAGTGGCTGCTGACACCTTTTCCCTCACACACCTTTAAAGTTTAACGAAAAACTGCATCATTTAGGGCTATCTTCATCTCCACCTTCTGCAGACAACAACAAGCATTTGCTCTCAGAGTTACGATCTAGTTCATGCTAACTCAAGTTAAAATTACTTTTTTTTTCCCTTTGCTCCAGGGTGAAAGGAAACTTTTATTGACTCCTGATGATGAGTCTGATGTGCTGATGATGCACTGTGCAGAAAAAGCCCTGTCCCTCTACTTTTCTAGAGGGGATTAGCACCATAGCAGTGGCAACTGTTCTTCTCAGTGCAACAATCTGCTGATATGGGAGAAGAAAAAGGTTTCTAATACTCCGCCTTCCCTCTGCAAACAAGGAATGTGGCCTAAAACATTCTCTAGTATTGTTAAAGAGCAAACATTTTACTTCTTGATAATCCGGTATTAATATCAATGGGAATTCTGCACGTCAATCCTACTGTCATTGACAGAAAAAGACAAAACATCAAGCCCTAGTTTTATGCTTGGCATCTGATCACCACCATTAATGGAATTTCCACATTGCCCAAATAGCACATTCATCCACTGGACACTTATTTGATCAGCATGTATCAAGAGTGACTTTCCTATGCTTCTGATTTGTAACAAGAATGGTGAAAAAGTCCCAACGACAACCACCAGAGAATGGACGTCAGAAACACTAGTCTAAACACCCTTTCCGCTGCTTCCTATACATCCTTTGCGCTTTAAAAACACTGTCTCAAAACTGACCCCAACACTGATGTCACTTGTTTTAATGTCACTTGAAGCTTGTTTTAAATTAGACACAATATTCCCCCAAATCCAAAGAAATGCTACTGAGGAGTGAAAGACTGTCCAGAGATGTTCCTTAGAGATAACAAGTGGCTATAAGTGAAATAACAAATGATAAAAATAAGCACCTAGTGTCTTAAGTTCACTGAGAAATGAGGCATGAAACAACAGATTTTCTTTTAAAAAGAAAGCCTGGATACTCATTCCAGTGTCCACAGAAGACTGTATTTGGGTAGGCTCGCCACTATTCCCCCTGTAGCTGAGAGAGTCCATTAAAGGCAATGCAAGGTCTTCCTAATCACTTCTCGTTTTCATTTGGTGACTGCCCCTAGAACAAAATGATATACCTGAAAGCTGGGTAATACGTGTGGAAATGGGAAGCGCATTGGCAGTTTTCTGCAACAGGCGGCCAGCTGTTTAAGTTTCCACACAAAGTCCCACTCATAAAAAAATCCCTCCCACTGATTGAATAGGTATGTATTGTTGCGATCCATTTAGTCTGGTGAACCATGTTTTATAATTGCCCACCAAGATGAAAAGCAGAAGCATTCTGGAAGTCCAAAGAACAAATACATTTGTCACAGACTCAAAAAAAATCTCCTGGGAACCTGGAGGCAACGCTATTCAAAACTATTTCAGACCTTCCCAGAACTTCCAGAGAGACAGTGTGCCCAGTGCTCTCAGATAAAGCTTGGGAGGTATACCTTTTTTCTGCTCCCATTAATTTCCTAGCCTTCCTTTACAGTAGTTAGTGCACTTAAGAAATGCTGTTCCAGTGCTCAAAATATGCTAAAGCCATTTTGGCTGCTCTGCAAATGCACAAGAATTATTATGCGCTCTCACCCCCAGTTCTAGCACACAAGCAAATTATTATTTAAGCATTTGTGTATGGTACAAAAAATAAAAAAAAAAAAACAAGAGGCAAAATGATGGCAAGATCCAGCTCTCCATAAAAGTTCTCATTGGTTTCAGTAGAAATGATCAAATAGAGCCCAGGCTCTGTTCAAAGTTTTTTATTCTGTCAGTATAGAAGGAAAGCAAAGTAATATAACAAAATAACCACAAAAGGTCCAAGTATCACAATTTTTCCCAAATCAGCTTATAACCCAGACTTCATATGACTCTCATGGTTAACTGCTTTTGTACAAAACAGCCAAAAGAAACACAAGCTTTCATAAGAACCATGTTGGTTACCTGTTGGGCATGAAATACGTTTCAGAAATATCTTTGTTTCTGTTTCAATAAACTATATCCAGCCAACATGGCAACCCTCACATTTTATGTGTTTCTAAATCTGACAAAATTATGAAATGCATTAAGGTAGTCTTCCTGTACTTTGCTCTTTGATTTCTCTCCCTCTACTATGCACTCTATCTTTATCAAATCATATACAGGAGAATTTAAAACCAGATACCACATAGTCTATTGAACTTCCCTAGGCAAGATCTTATTTTACAGACTATATCAGGCAGGGTTTGGAACATCAGACTTGCAAGCTTAAAAAGTAAATTAGGCTTTTGGTCCTGCTGATTGTTGATTAAAACTTTCATTGAGTTCAAAGAGTACGTGATGAATAATATAGAACCAGTCCCACAGGATATGAAAGACAGATTAAAAAAAAAAACCACTCTTTAAAATAAAAATTTTCTCAGACACAATTACAATAAGAATACTGTCCCCCAACCTCAGTTAATGGGAATCAGCATAGCCTTGGAGTTCCAATGATTGGCTTTCATCAAGGATCTGGGTCTGCAGGGCGAAATCTTCTGCAACATTACTTAGATTTTATTCTGGTGCAACTGCTTTCTCTGCAATACACTGGCGCCTGAGCTACAGCTGTGTAGCTAAGAGGCAAACAGTGAGCCAGATTCTCCCACTACTTATTGTTTTTAAATTAGTTTATCTTTACTGATTTCAGTGGATTTGCTGTTGAACTACATTAGCCTATTAAACAAGAAGAGAATTATGTCCATTGATTTCAATGGGAATTTTGTCTGGACATAGGGAGAGACAGCAGAATGCAAGATGTGATTTTTTTTTTTTTTTTTTTACGTACGCATTCTTCTTTTTGTTTAGCTTCTTTTCCCAAAGATGCCCTGACTGCTGTACTCTTGACTTCTTAGGCTGATTTTGGTAGAACTTGGAGAAAAACAAGTGTGATTAATATATTTACAATATCCAAAAGAAACTGCTTGGAAATTATTTTCATCTGAAGCCTTAGACAAATTAAGTGCAGATTTGCTGGGGTTCTCTTTCGTCCTATGTGGACAAACCCACCAAGCGGAATTTGAGAGTAAATGAATTGAATATCAGGCTTCAGCAATACATCTAGGAGACAGAGATTCTCCTTCAAATTTTTCCCACAGCAAATTACCTAATTCCAAAACTTGTCTGATGCGAACGCTGGAAAGCAGTGGTTAGTTTCTGAGTTCTGTCCCACAGATTTTCAATCATGTACAACCTGAGTAATAGCTCTTAGCACCAGACACTTCAGGGCTACTTTGGTTAAAAGACAAAAGTGGACAAGAAAATAAAGAGTTGCAGTGTGAAAAATAACGGTAGAGTTAGTTACAGTGTGAAAAATGAAGGCAGAGTTAGCTGGAGAGAAAGAAAACCAAATTAAATGGGAAGAGGACAAACAAGATAAAGCAAACACAAATCCAACTGAAAGAAAAACGACAAACAGAATAACATGAAGAGTTTGAATGGATGAGACTCTAATAAGGAGACTGACTGGCAAAAAAATGTAGTTGATGCATTTTTTGCATGCTTATGAGAAAGCCAACACTGTAATCAGACTAAGTTAGCATGCATAAGGCTGAAAAAGAACATTTAGTCACCTAACATGAATCTGAATGTAATAAACAGTGACAATTCATCACTCAGGGCCAAGGATAATTTGAATCTCCACACAAGTGAGAAGACCGTCAAAAATAGAAAAAATAATAATTCTAGAGATCATACTGGCTGATAAATAAATACATTCCAACAATAACAATGCTTCATATATTTTTAATGTCAGAGTCTGGCCACTTCTCTATCAAAAAAAGATATTCTGAGCCACAGCTTAAACTAGGAAAGCACTTCTGCCTTTTTCTAGTTGAAGCATTTCAGCAGACAAGACATAAATGTGTGTTTCTTGTCAGCCAAAAAGATACACATGCATGCATGAGCAAACACAAACTCTGCCAGGAGCTGCTTAACACCTCTCTTACCTGCACAACAACCACCTGAATGGACACATGATCTGGGAGTCTGATTGGAGCTCGAAAATACTGTGATAATGCAACCAGAAGATGAAGTATTGCTACAAGGCTTTTAGCATGAACAGCTGAAACAGATGATTAAAAGCACAAGTTACAAATTGCAAAATAACTAGGGCAAATATTTTTGCTTTTCAGGATGCAGGGGGTTATAGGACTCTCATCCTCTTGCTGCCTGGAGCCAGAGGGCATTTTTAAGGCACCTCTCCTTTATGCGTCTCCTCCGGCTCAGCGGGTCATGTGGATGCAGTTCACTGAGTAGTATGTGTCAGTACCACAGTGGTAGCTTTTGCAACATGTCTGGATGCCTTAGGTTTGTGTAGAGGGAAATCTAAACCTAATCCAAAAGCCAAATTTCACGAACGGCAGCTTAAAGTGCTGTCTATGCAGTCTCCTTGCTGTTCCTTTATTCCCTTTATTTCAGTAAGGATTTATGGACTATCAGAAAGATATTTTCATATTCATAACATGCACTTATTCGTTTTTAAGTGTCACAATGTCTGCACAATGATAAACGAGCCTATTTTGGCAGAAGCCTTAAGCAATAACTTACTAAACTCAATGACTCAAACATTCCTCATGAAGTTGTTATAGTTCTTGTTATTGAAGCTTTTTCACAGCAGGTTTCATATGGGTAGTTAACACTAACACGACTTACAAGATATCAAAAGCCATTCTGTGGGAAATCTTTAATCAAGTATCAAACCACTGGCATAAAAGTGAATCTTATTTCTGATTTTTAGTACTTCCTTTCTTTTCTTCCCCCCCCTTTTTTTAAATTTTCTTTATTTATAGACCTTCCAAAAGAAGTTTTCTGAAAAAATGTTTGATAGGTACAGTATGGTTCACTTACGCTTTTTGTACACAAAGTAACCAATAACTACTACTTTACTTCACTCGTAAAGCAGCAAGATTCACTAATATAACCTTTTTCTTCATTTTCCAGTCCAAGTCTCAACTATGCAGTGGAGATTTCTCCACCTACCCATACCCATAAAATGCGGCATTGCTTGCAAATTTTGCTGGGTCAGGGATGAGGTGCTTCAGCAGAACACTACAAAGATGTCTGTCTGCCTAGCATCAGTGTGTGCTACAGCTGGCTCCAGCTGCTGCTCTTTCTTTAGCTTTAGCTAAATTTTAGCTCTCAAACACATGTAAAACATTAAACTAAAACTAGAAGTTAAATTGTCAGGCCCCTCCAAACACCCTACATCCAGCTGCACAACAGAGAATGGAAAAAAAAAATGGGGGGAGATTGGAGAGAGAAGGGGACAGAAAACTCAGTGGGACCACATGAAGGGGAAAGTCAGCCATGCCTAAAGTTCACTCTTCCTCCCTGGAGCTATTTCTCTCCCTGTCACAGATTTGTTGTGAACAGAACATCTGATACAAAACAGCCCAGGTCAAGACAGGTGGAGTAGATGGAGAATAACTGTTATATTCTGTTCAAAGTATTCACCAGTGTCAAATGATTCTGAAGCAGACTGAAGAGGCTTATTTTCTAAAAGGGTTGACAACCTACTTCCCACAACACATTTCCACTAAGATAACTCCTGCTGTGCTACTGATAGCCTTTCTATGTAGATATTGCTATGTTCATTGTTAATACAGTAAAACAGGAAGGGTGAAGTCCTGACCTTGATGAGAATTTTTTAATCAAATTAGTGGTTCAGATTTCATCCTAAACAATCAGAAATATCATTCATACGTATGCTGCACATCTTATACAAAAGAGGAGTCTCTGGACCTTTCCTTCAGCCCACCTACTACATTTATGCAACTACTTGCTCCCTTCAGCAAACCAATTAAGCAACAGAAAACTTAATCTGGTATTCACTCAGATTTAAGAACAGAAATACTGTATTTTGATAGCCCCTGAAAAGGCAGCGGTTTATTCACATTGGAGGTCGAGCAGCAGTAGAGAACGTAGACTGCATTGCATCCGTTCTCCTGTTCTTCTTACCTCCCTCTACCGTAGAGCAGTTCCTACCATAAATACCAGGTTTCAGTCTCCCCTTAGCATCAGATATTTAAGAATTCCAGGTAGTACCTATAAGCTCTTGGCTGTCAACAAATGAGAACAGCGTAGAAAACATGCGACTTACAGTCAACATTCCACCTGATGCTTCTTGGAGGGAGTTTAAGGGTTTCATTGATCTTTTCAAGAACTGTCTGTAGCTTCTGTTTCTGAGCAATTTCAGACTGAGTAACTTCAGCAACATTCAGCTTCTCACTTTCAAGTTTCTCTGTGTGATAACAGAAGAAAAAAAGCAGCCAGTTGACTCCATGAGAAACACGAATTCCATGCACCCAGACATATATTCAGGAGATATTAGACATTCTAGTTTTAAAATTATCTGGTCTCTCAGCCTTTCCTTCCAGAGTCACTTTCCCCTGCACTTCTGAACTCCTAAAGATACAGTCCACATTTTCCCTTTATTTCCCCATTGTCAGGGGAAAGGCAAAGTATTAATGAAAGCCACACTACTGGCTAATAAAGATCTATTGCAACTCCCTTTAGGGAACATCAAACTAGAAGGTAAGGCCCATTACTTCTACTACTACTGGATAAAGTGTATTCTCTATGTTAGTGGCCTGTACAGCAGACTATCAAACCTGAAAGAGACTTTAAGATTTGTTTCACCAGTTCCACTCTTACTGCTTCTCCCTCAGTCTCCAGAGATTTACAGACTTGGCCCACCTGTGATAAAAGTGAAGTGATACCACATTTATATAGGTGAAAGATGCACCCAATAAATGCAAACAAATATTTTTGGAGGTTTGAAAGCAACCAAAACCTTGGACAAATTTTTTCTATGAAACAATAGCCCTTGTCTGCACTCAAAATTTGCAATTTTATGAACTGGTTTATTAATAATGGATACAGATTGCTGGGCTTATATAAATACGGTTTAGCTTGTTTTAACCAGATTTAAGCAAAATCAGTAAAAGTCTGGTGTGAACTGTGTCTACACAGTATACTCTAATGGTTTAAACATATCAATCAAAAGGAAATGACTTTGTTAAACTACTGACAGTGTGAGCATGAACAAGGTTTCAATTAACTGAAGATAGATTAAGATGTGCAAAATGGAAATGGGTAACCCACCTGAACATGAAAAAAAGTAAAAGTGATGTTTGTCCTAACTCAAGAGTACCAGTACTCTGCTCCATGGATTTAACAGAGATGTGAGTCAAAAGACAAACAAGCTCCATGATTATTACCAAGAAAGCCAATGGTTGCTAATGTTTTTGTGTAACTGTCAGGAACCTCACAACCATTAATAGTAAGTGAAGAAAATTTAGCAATAGAGCCTCCCTGATAACAACACAAAATAAAACACTTTGTCTCCTATGAATTTACTTCTATAAAAGAATATATTATTAAGCTTTGTAAGAGTTGATCTTGTTCTCAAAGTCAACTGAATATCTTCCCAAACATAGTGAGGCTGAGTTACTAGCATATGAATGCTGCCTAAGAGGCTGCTGCCTCTGAGGGTTTCTTGTACCTGCACAGAGATCAGCCTGTGCATGGTCTCACAACAAGACAGAAGTCTTTAGTTAGCATAATTCCCTGATCCACAGGGAATTAAGGGTAAAGATTCCACTGAAATCTGTTATTACTGGATCAGTATACTCAAGAGTCAAGCTGTTATCTAATGTGCATTTTTTTCAGTTTTGTGTGAAGTCATTGGAGGTCTGCCCATGAGAATCAAATTGCTCTGTCTGGGCCATATCCATTTTATCACAATATATTCAACAGTTTAGCCGTTCATAGAGGGAAACACTCTATATAGCCTTTATTGGAAGCGCTCACATGATGTTTCAAGATTTGTTTAAGACACTGAAAAGAAATTTACTGGAAACTTTATGAGCTGTAATAACTAAGAAAGTGGCTTCCAAGCCAACAGTTAAAAATCACATGCCAGCTCTGCATTAACAGTCTCTTTTCTCTATTTGTTTCTCAGCTGAAGCTCAGTTTGCAGTCCACTGGGCATCATTACCTCAGTAATGTTAAGGGCCAGACATCAAATCAGAAAAATTCCAACTTTCCAGAGGAACTTCAAGATGTGAATAAACTAGTATGGAACCAGCACAGATTAAAAACATCCACCATTGTACTTAAAATACCCTTACTTTCAAACTTACTTTCCACTTGTAACATAGTTACGTTTGTACAGCACATATGCAGATAATAAATTTAATTGGAGTGGATACTGCTGCCAAGACAAGAACCCTCCCTCTCTAGCACCCCAGGTAGGCTTTATGCTGTTCTCATCAACTACAGAGCACCACACATTGCACTGTAGTTATAAAGACTGTGCTTCCTCTACGCTGCAGCATACAGCCTATTGCTCAAGAGTCTCATAATACAATGCTATTTTTACATCACTTAGGAGTCTTGGTATCATCTTACACTTACGCCACTAAGTAGGAACAAGTGATCCACTTACTGACAAAGTGCCCCAACAGCATGCATATATATTTTTTCTTACCAAATAATTTCTGCAATACTTGTCCATCATACAGGTCTTCAGCCAAGTCTTTCACAATAATCCTCTCTCCTACCAACACATCATTAATCCAGTCAATTAATACCTATATGGGAAACACAAGTTTGGCAGGATTATATACTGTTCATTTGCAATTTAAAACATCATTTTGTACAACGATGAAAATACTCAGCAAAAATAATATCAAAGCTGCAATGGTTCAAAACACAATCAGTCTGAAATGCCATCAGACGAAATTAGGAAGGACTTAGGTTTACAAGGAGATAAGAAATACATGCTGATTGCACTCAGACACCACTTTGACTCTTCCAAGGTAGCTGAGTGAATGTAACACAAAGTCTAGACGAATACAGCACTGAGGCAGTGCTTTCTTAAGTGAAACTTGTCCTTTTATTTCAGTAGTATATTAATATTTTATTGGGAGGCAAAATGTGCTGAGGTCATTTCTAATGAAGCTTCTTGCAAAGTCCCAAAACCAAGAATCAAAAAGAGTAAGAGGGAAATCAGTGTAAATTTAGACCGGGAACAGGATGGGACTAAAAACCAGGACTCAGTATTTTAATCCAAATCATTAGTCTCTATGTGCTTTATCTAAAGATACTGCAAAAAATGATGTGCCCATTTCACTGGGATGTATGCACCATGGGGTTTCATTTAATTAATGTCTAAGTGCTTTGAAGTGTTCAAATGAAAGAGTCAGGGACGACATTAAAAATAGTTTCACTTTCTTGAAAGTGTTTACATGCTTCTCATTACCTTCATTAGTTCTTGTAATTTTGGGTCACTTCTGGAATTTGGATCAACCATTGTTCGGACTTCATTTTCCTCTGGAAGGTTTAAAAGACAGATATTAGAAACTATTAGAGGCATAACACTTTATTTTACATCAAGCTTTTACATTAAGATGTAAAATTGTTATGAATTACCTAGCATAGTGTCCTCAGGGTCTAGTTCGAATGGAATTGGACTGAGAGGTAAGTTAATAGCATTTATTCCTTCTTCCTGTAATTCAGATACTAGGAAATAAAAAAGAGCTTGGTCAAATTTCAATTCAATTTTACTTACTATTTCACTCTTGCTAAAAATAGCATTAATTGTATTAATTTCTTTATAGGAACATGACTGTTAGATAAGCCACTGAGCATAATTACAGCAATAAAATATAGCTAACAAAAATGGGAGGCCCAGTCAAACAAATCTTTACTTGTACATGTAGCTTTTGCATGGGTAATGGTACTGAAATCAATACAATTTCCTCCAAGCTTTTTCAGGATAAGGCCCATTATTTCTCAAATTTTAAAATGCTCACTCACATTTTAATGGTCTTGACATTTAAAAACTGAATCATTTTAGCTGAAGGAAACAATTACTCCTCTCAGCTATGTCACCCAGGCTCTGAAGGTGCTTCAAGTTTGGCTACTTAAGATGACCTGGGTCTATCTGTACATCTGCATAGGAGCTGCCAGACTGACAATTTAAGATTGAAGGTGAAGCCACAGCACCCTGTGCTCCAGGATGCTGCTCCCTCCATTATTAAAATCATTGTTGGTTTTATTATCCTCTTGATTTTTTGTCAGAGACCAGTTGGAACAGACTGTGGGTTGCTTCCAGTGGGTGCCCTTGAGTTTTCCTTGGCAGAAACCATGGCAGCAGGACACAGATAATGAATCCTCAAAAGTACTGCCTCCGTGTGGAGTCCAAACACCTGCCGGGAGAGAACCTGGACATGGGAGCAGGGAAGTAATCCAAAATCCCATCGTTTGGACATGCCCACAATTGTCAGGAAATATGGCTAAGAACTCACCTGAAGTCCCCTCATGCTACAAAAAGCAACATCTTTGTGATGCATGCTCTAGGGGCAGTAGGAACAGAGAGATCCAGAGAAGAAGCATAAAATTAATCCTGCCACTGTTCTGTACTGTACAGGTTCTCTGCCTGCTACGGTTTAGAGCAACTTCATTCACGCCTCCAGGTGACCCCAATTTTAACAGGTTGCAAAGACAAAACAATGCCTGCACTGCCCAAACAGATCTCTGTAACAGAAGAGAATAAACACAAACAAGCCAATACACTAACCCTATAGTTATGGACACTACTCAGCACTGTGCAGGGCGGGTACCTGCTTCGGTGATCAGCCAGATTTGTAGCTGCTTTGTAACCAAGGAGTCAGTATAAATCTGATTTACAGAACCAGGAAAGAGGCTCACTGTCTTCTGAATGACAAACAATGTTGTTTTGACCACTCATTTTCCAGTGTACAGACTTTCAAAAGAACTGGTCATTAAAACACCTGTTATTTAAACTTAAATAACTTAATGAACTGAAATCCATGGTTTACCGGTACATGCAGATTCACCAGCTAACATTTCAGATTCACTACCTGAAACTGACCAACCTTCCTCAGTTTAATTTGAAAATGACTCAAAAAAAATTAGGTTCAGAGAAAACAAAAAAGTAGAAAGTGACAGCAGAGATCCTGTGTTTTGTTCCTAGCCCTATGACTGCCTTGTAATTTAGCTTTTAGAAAACTGTTTTATCTCTCTGTCTTAACCTCTTGTGTGCAATAAAAATAGCTCAGTTTCACATGGATGCTGTGACAATTAGTTAGTTGGTGTGGTAACAGTACTTAAAACTTTCCAGATATTTTCTATGCTTTGTGAAATGCTCTGCCAGATGAAATGCCTATGCACATTTTAAGAGTCTGTGTAGCAGTACTCATGAATCTATGCAAGATTCATAGCAATAATGGCTGTTAGAATGCTTATTGCTTTTAATAGTGCAAAAACAACTTTGAAAAGTCCACTACCTTCCATACTAACTTCACTCCATACACTCATCCTGCTTATGTATCTGTAAAATACAAATACTGAGCAGCTCTAAAGAGCAATAAAATAACGTTGACAATAATAGTTCCCTGCATTGCTGTATATCCTCTAAAACTGAAGGCTGAAAGCAATGGACCAAATTAATCCCTCATGTAACTCCATCAAGTTCTGAGGAGTTATAGCAAGCACAAATTTGGTCTAGCATGCACAATCTCAGGCACTGTTTACACTTAATGGCAATTTTTTGAACTGCTAGCACTCCCTGGAGAAAATCATTGTTGGTTTTATTATCCTCTTTGATATTTTTTTTGTTTTGGTTCAAAATTGTTATGGACATGAAAAAAATCAGCGGACAGAAAACTTCCTTGTGGAGGTCTTTCTGTTCTGAAACGTTTAGTTCATGAAGAACTTCCACACAAAAGTTCCTAGGCAAAAAACTTTTTGGCAAAAAACTGTCCCAGGAGGGAGCAGAGTAAATAAAACCTGTTCAAGCTACATGGCTCCACTGAGGTCTCCTAACCCAAAGGGCTGGATGCTCTGCTTGGACAGGACACACTGGAGGAAGCAGTCAGCTCATTTTCCTAGAGAAGGACAGTGGTGAAAAGCTTTTGGTTCCTCTCTCCAGGAGGAGACCCACTGGCAGAGCTTGCTGAGACTTCTCCAAGGAGACCGAGCGGACTTTATAAAGCTGAATGCTTTATAAGGCATTCTTTACATGGCAGTTGCCCACTGAAATCCTCCATTTTTGTCCTCTACTGTGCATGATGCATGATTACTCCACCCCACTTTTAATAACAGGACCATCACCATATTATCACAGTTTCTGGAAAAAGAGAAAACAAACAAAGAATATGTGATCAAAAAAAGAACATACATCTCCCTAATCTCTGAATTTTAATCACACGATCAAGTAAAAGATTCATATATTTTTGTGTGAAAGGGGAACATTAAATACAAATACAATCGTATTAAAATACACAAATCCAATATAACTGATCTGTTCTGGAATGCACTGTGAGTTCTGTATATACTGTATAGTATGGGCTAAGCCCTGCTTTGAGGGAGGCAAGCAGTGGTCTTGTCGCCCCTGAGCAGCCAGCCCTAACAGAATACGTTTCTCACACCTGCCCTAGCCACATGCAGAGCCTACCCAATCCACAGCCCACCTCCAGATGATCAAAGATCTCAGCTGGATCCCATTTGCCAGACAGAGAGGACAGAGATACTCCCTGCTCTCCTTCCTCAACACTGCATTCTGCAGTGCACAATACATACTCCAGGCTGATGTTAGTCCTGCCATAGACTCCTTCTGTCCTCCTGTCCCCAGCACAATGGAGAAACCCTGAGCCTGATAGCATCTTTTTCATTTCTTTCCCAATATGGAAGAGGAAAGATTTTGCCACAGATTAATAATGCTATTAAAAGCACCGGGTAAGAACATATGCATTATATCAAGCTGCATACAATGAGAAAGAAAATGTATTATGTAACACAGCCAGAGCTTTCTAAGAACTTCCATCAAAAAATTTCCATGACAAACCACTACACTTAGGTGTTTATAGAGGAACCACAAAAATGTGATTGAGGTTATGAGTTCGCATACCACAGTTTCAGCAGAGGAATCCATTTTTCAGCTGCTTTTCATTCATTTGTTTTAATTAATTTTCATGAAAATCACATAAGCAATTCTAGTATTTTAATAAAAACAAAGCACACAGGTTTTGGGAGAAGTTTTGCAGCAGCTGAAATTAAAAGAACATCATCTCATTTCTTGAAATACTTTGAAGAATGACTTACAACATCAGCAAGGCCTCTTCTCTCTGTCTTACAGTATAAAAACCCAGGAAGGGAAGAGGGGACGTGGCTACAGCAGCTAATGTATAGGAGTAAAACTTATCCCCTGAAGCCTGGGGCAGCGCACCCAGAGGAGCATGTCCCCAGGGCTGCCTGCTCCACGTCAGGGGCTCCCTGGCCACTCAGTGACCCCAGCAGCAGAGGAGAGGAGAGTGCTTTCCTCCTCTCACCTCCTCTGCTGCTGCTGCTGCTGCTGCTGCTACCAAGATGAAGCCAGTATGTGGACTACCATGGAGCTAGTTCTCCTTCCTGCTTAATCTGGCATAATTAGGGGCTTTATACTTTTGGACCTGAGAGAAAAACCCAGCCCTACAGGTTTTTATAATCACTGGGCTGAGTGGAATTGAGGGTTGAATGTACTTTTAAGGCAAGATCCTTAAAAGCAATGGAGTTGCACATAGCACAGACAAATCTCTGTGCATTGGCAATGTGGAAGTCCCAATTTTAATTCTGGCTAAGGAATGGATACTTTTCTCCCAGACTTCTGATTAATCTCCACTTGCCAAATTTGTTATGATGTAATCAAGTGCAACTCCACTGATATCAGCTGTCAACAGACTTCCTCATATCATGCCAGCACCAAATTTGACCCCAGAGCTGGGGAGTCCACAAGCCTTTATCAACAGCAACCACAGCAGCTATTTTAAGCTGGACAGAGTTCTTACCCTTTCAGATGATCTAGGATTACAAGGTCATAAACCTACACTATCAAATCCATGTGGGTGCTATGAGCCAAACTTTGCCCTTTGATGTATGCATCCAACTGCCATCAAAACTGTTGGAAGCTGAGCACATCTGAAAGGGGAGTGCTGCCCATACGGTTTAAATTGGCTTAATTCCTCTAGTACATGCAGCCTGTTGCTCCACACTGTATTTATTAGACAGTTTCATTTGGGTTTTTTACTCGTTTATTTTGTGTGCTAAAGGCTTTTTCCTGCTCTGTTTATTATTCAGTGCTTAATAACATTCTGATTTGAGTAAAAACACATCTTATAATTTAACTGAGCCCAGAAATGCCACATCACCCAATGCACTCTCTGTGGCTTAGATGTATTTTAGCATATCTGCTGCTTTTCTATATCTGTCCAAAGAATCTTAAAACAAATAGGGCAAGATGTAGTGTTAAATGGTCTCTTTCTCTGAGTACTAAGCCATGTCCTTCCACATCACTGATTCTGTACTTACAAAATTAAAATCACTCAAGTGCTACAACACTAACAGATCAATGCTGTAAATTTGTGATTATCTATAGAGTTGAATATTAATGTTGGAAGAGCACAGTGATACAATATTTTTCAAAAAAGATTTAAACACACACATATATATACACTTAAATATATACATACATGCTTTTGCATTTCTTTATATACGCCTTAAATAAAAGAACAAAAAACAAAAAAACATTTTTTTCCATTCAAGATCTTCTCCGCCATTTTGAAGGCTACAAATACTTTGTTTTCCTTTGTGGAAGCTGATAGTTGGTGACGTTCACATGACTCCAGGAATTTAAGCTTTTTATAAAAAGTCAAAAGAAAAACTACCTGTTATTGTAAACTACTACAGCAGACAGTAGCTTTATGTACAGTGTCCCTATCTTAAGCTACTTTTTCCTGGAACAAGCCCAACTTGGATAGCTAGCTGCAGACAACATATTGCCAGAGTTACACTGGATATTTGTATATACACCCACGTTCAAACATGCATGCATATGCTACATACATTTATGAAGCCAGAAATTACAGCATGTTTTGAAAAACACTGATTTCCAATAGGAAATGTCTTTGCTGCTCTTGTACAGACAGCAATATCCACTCAATTACAGCAGAGCCAAATTTAGATTAATTGGTTTTGGTTTCATATTCTCCTTACTGGGAACAAGTTTCTGATAAACGCTCATGACCTTGATGGCTTGCTTTTGTAACCACTTAGGCACAAGAATAGCTTTACACAGCTTTACTTCTTTCATTGACTCGAGAGCCTGCAATGCAGAGTGTAAATAACTGTATCTGCATAGATTTCAGCGGATTTATCCTGATTTACACCAGCTCACTGGCTCAGGATGATTCCAGTTCTCCCTCACATACTCCACTTTTATATCCTGATATCATTCCAGTGGAGTAATTCTGAATTTGTATTGGCAAATGTGAGAAGAGATCCAAATTACCTAACATGGTCAGAGAGAGAGAGAGAGAGCGCGCGCAAAAACATTTTCAAAAATTCCAAGTTTAAGCTTTCACAAAATGGTACTGTTTACTCAAGCAAACTTATGCAATTGCTTTCTGGGCCATATCCAAAATGTTATTTTCTAATGCTAATGTGTGTGCATCTTAAAAGTCCACAAAAGTAAAAGAAAATATTAATCTAAAATGGTACTGCCTAATTTTCTTGAATACATAATTCATCCAGTGTACATTCTGGCAGCTCAGCTTTAATTTTGAAACAAAAGAAATCTGCACGAAAGACAATAAATCTGCATTACACATGGTACTAAAATGATCCAATGGATTTATAGATGTTTACAAGTTTGCAGAGTGTGACACAGCGTCCACCAGAAATTCAATATTCACAGCACAAAACATCATAAACATACGTCTGCAACTACAAAAGGGCCTTTTTATGTGGGGATCATTGCTAAAATTGTCTTCAGAACATAAACCTTAAGTCATAAATGCTACTCCCCATTTATTCTCCAAGACATAACAAATGAGGAAAGAAAAGAAGAGATATGTTTGTAATTGAAAATGTTTCTCAGGAAATGATCTGTACAGGAACATCATTCTCATTCCATTAACTGCTGACTCCAAGCCAGCCATTTGTAAAAGTAAATAAATATGCAAACTGGCTGACAACAATGTGTCTCCCTTTAATGTTACTGCGTTAGTACCCAGTCTCCAAAAAAGAATCTATTTTCTTTTCTCATTTCTCCATTAAACCAAACACGGCACATACGCAAAAAGAACGACAGAAATACTGTACATGAAAAAAGAATGGGAGAAATGCTATAATTTAATTTTCATGTATGCAATACAAATTAAATGCTCATTGCCTTGAACTTTCTTGAAAGTCCAAAGCTGCTCAGAAGTACCTCAGTGCTTAGTTTGTTGTACCTAGTGCTCTCTTTCTTCTTTCCAATAAATTGGAAAAAAACCCTCCATAGATTGACAAATCCCTGGTCTGAGTAGGTGAAAAGAAACAACAAAAAAAAACAGGGGCAAAAACAATCCTTTTAAAGCGTACACATGATTTTCTTAGAGACATCATAAGTGGCCTCATTAAACCTTACATGCTTTCACATTTCATTTGGGATGAAGGCCCTTTCTCAGAATTTTCCTGTAGCTTCTAAGAGGTAACAAGTGGTGTCAAGCTAAAGTAGATGCCGGTCATTCCATTCATACCTTCAATACATTCTCTCAACACATCTTTTAAAATACATAAGCAGTATCTGCAGATGTTTTGTAAAGCCTGTCACCCTATAGAAGTACTTTAAATATCATTGAGAAAAAACAAAAAAACCCTCAAGGCTGCATTAGGAACAAAGGCAGACAGGAGTTCAAACTACTCTGATTTTCCCCCCACTGCAGAACTAACTATGCATATATGAAATGTTATGACCATTCCAGGTCCTTATCAGAACTTGCTACGGTGAGTCTGACGGCAGCTTGAAACTCCTGAAAAGGTCTCAAATGCCATAGCAGGGTCCTTGTGCAGAAGGTACCTTCAAGTTGTTAACTGGTCTGCACATGGTATCCTTACATGCGTATTATTTTATTGAGGCAAATCCTTTGACAGCTAAGAGTTCCAATTTATTGAGGTGCCACACAGCTCAGAACTACACGGGATGCTCAGAGCTATATGGAGACAGGGAGAGCATTTGTATCCTCCAAACCAAAAGCGGGAAGCCTGTATTTCTTGAGTTATAAAGAATTTACAGCTAGCAAGATGTGGAAGAGAGTCAGATAGACCAGTTGGCACAGTCCTGACCCTAACCAAGGGGAGGCAATGGTTCATCTTACATGTTCACCAGCTGGCTACAATAGTTTGTTTCCAAATACTGCAGAGTGGAGAAGCTGATTTTACAGGACCGACTTTTGCCTTGTGTTCTCTGAATCACCAACCAGCTAACAGTAGCTCTTCCAACATCAACAAGGGGTGCTCATGCAGAAAAGACAAAACCAATGATCTGTTCCAAGAAGTCTTTCCCAGCTCAACAAGTTCTAGCTTTTCCTAAGGGAAAACCCCAAAATAGTTCTTAGGAATGTAAGGGCACACTAGTAGCAAGCTGAGGATTTCCTGAATTTCTTTTTCATTTCTTCTTGTGTATATAAGCCTTGTTTTTGAAGGAGAAAAAAGTGCCAGATCCATTGCATCTCAAAAATCTAAATGACTTCTTGGAGGAGTTGGAAAAATGACTACATTCATTGGGAAGCTAACATTTCTTTTCAAAGACAGAGCATTGGTTTACATATCACATGCAGCCACAGTTTTCAAACTGCAGCTCTTAGAGCTGCTTCTCTTTTATAAAAACAACTGGCGGTCTTCAAGGAATGACTTTGTGACAAAGGTTTAAAAGCTTTGGAGTAAGTGGCCAGGTATTTTTACAACCCAGAGAGGAAAAGAGGGAGGGGAGAGGGAGGGGAGAGGGAGGGGAGAGGGAGGGGAGAGGGAGGGGAGAGGGAGGGCAGAGGGAGAGAGGGAGAGAGGGAGAAGAGGGAGAGAGGGAGAAGAGGGAGAAGAGGGAGAAGAGGGAGAAGAGGGAGAAGAGGGAGAAGAGGGGAGGGAGGGGAGGGAGGGAGGGGAGAGAGGGAGGGGAGGGAGGGAGGGGAGGGAGGGAGGGGAGGGAGGGAGGGGAGGGGAGGGAGGGGAGAGAGGGGAGGAGAAGGGAGGAGAAGGGAGGAGAAGGGAGGAGAAGGGAGGAGAAGGGAGGAGAAGGGAGGAGAAGGGAGGAGAAGGGAGGAGAAGGGAGGAGAAGGGAGGAGAAGGGAGGAGAAGGGAGGAGAAGGGAGGAGAAGGGAGGAGAAGGGAGGAGAAGGGAGGAGAAGGGAGGAGAAGGGAGGAGAAGGGAGGAGAAGGGAGGAGAAGGGAGGAGAAGGGAGGAGAAGGGAGGAGAAGGGAGGAGAAGGGAGGAGAAGGGAGGAGAAGGGAGGAGAAGGGAGGAGAAGGGAGGAGAAGGGAGGAGAAGGGAGGAGAAGGGAGGAGAAGGGAGGAGAAGGGAGGAGAAGGGAGGAGAAGGGAGGAGAAGGGAGGAGAAGGGAGGAGAAGGGAGGAGAAGGGAGGAGAAGGGAGGAGAAGGGAGGAGAAGGGAGGAGAAGGGAGGAGAAGGGAGGAGAAGGGAGGAGAAGGGAGGAGAAGGGAGGAGAAGGGAGGAGAAGGGAGGAGAAGGGAGGAGAAGGGAGGAGAAGGGAGGAGAAGGGAGGAGAAGGGAGGAGAAGGGAGGAGAAGGGAGGAGAAGGGAGGAGAAGGGAGGAGAAGGGAGGAGAAGGGAGGAGAGAAAAGAGAAAGAAAAAAACTTTAATTTCTTCTGACAACTCTTCACGCTTCAAGTTCTTTCTTTGGTATCAAAGTCAACCAAGATAAAGTCTGAGGGTGACACCAAAGCTGGACAAGTAGCAAACAGAAGATAAGAATGACCTGAAGAGATGAAAATAATAATGGCTACAAAAATGTAGATTTATGACTTATGTGCATAACTGAATGCGACCGGTGGAAACCCTCCTGCTCTTACCCAGCTGTCCAGACTGAAGGGTCACTTCAGGAACAAAGAGGAATATATTACGGCCGTGGCAATCCCCAACTTCAGGACAGTCCTTTGAGGGCTTTGGTCAGTTGGCATAAAGCACAGTGTGGTATGATCAATAATATGGCTGTGGTATCCTCCTAAAATGCATTTGCACAAAAGTGTAAGAAGATGATGCAAGACAGTGCTTTGGTAGCACAGGCTGGAAATTATGTTTGGCTTAGGAAAGCAGAGTTAGTTCTCAGTTTGCATAGCATTATCTCCATCCTACAGAGAGTAGAAAGTGATGCAATTTTAGATTAAGGGATACATTTATACGTCTTCTCTCTGGAGATACAAATTGCACTTGTAAAAGGGAAGCTAGGTACTTAAAAATACAGCCTTAATAACTTGTCTGTGATGTTACAGGAAGTCTGAAGTAGAATGGACAGTAGTATCCATACCTCTTGATTCCCAAATCCATGTCACAGCAATGAGGTCACCTTTCCTTTTGTATAATCAGCAGTAATGAATTTTATCCAGCCTTGTGCACTGTCCTTCAAGGGCACTGCCTGGTACCCTACTGTGCACTTCTGATCTTGCTCATTTCCTTATAAAATTCAAAGAGTTGCTTCAACTTCCAAATGCCCTGTCTCAGAAAAATTACCTGACTGAACTGTTCATCTGATTATGGTGTTCGGATGTTTCTTAATTAGGAAACAAATGGCAAGCACTATAAGCACCAGCACTGTAAGGCTAAACCTGCAATGCATGTGCAGTTCAGATCTGAGATCTTTCCAAGAATCACAAACAAGCAGTAAGTTCAGAGCAGCATTTGCTACCATCTGTCAAACACTGTCAGACAAGGGAAACACCTCTGCATAATGTTCCTGTTAAATGCATCCCATGGGTTCTTGTCATTACCATATTATCAATTTCAGCATCCAAAACACTGATACCAAGAGTAGCTGCGGCACAGGTTTTCCCACTTTGGAAGTGAACACACCAAAAATTGCTATTCAAGCATCCAAGCAAATAACCTTCAACAGACTTTTTCTACAGCACTAACACACATTTAGAGTTTCCCAGAAACAATCAGCAACCTGCAGTTCTTGACGGCATAACTGATTTTAATATACCTGTTAAGGAGTGTTTAATAAAATGGAAATAATGTAATACTAAACATGAATACTAAACTTGCTTACTGCATGACACACAACTGATTTGAGAATGTCTGCCTATCTAAAGCATGCTTTGGACCACAAATGACAATTTTCCCTAGGTGGAAATTCAAATGGTAAAAATCACTGTTTTCACATCAGATCTAGTATTACTTAGGGACAGAATCTGTACCAAACTCACGTTAAAAGAATCACATATTCATTTGAAATACCCCCGGGATGACACTCTTAATTAAATCTCACTGATATTGCAGAAATATTTTCATGGAATAGCATTTGTAATGAACAAACTACAGTATTATCTTCCTCTGTTATCCAGGAAAAGCAAAGTCTGAAAACAGCAAGAAGAAAATAAACTCCCGTTCTTCAAAATATTAGAAAACAAAACACACCTTTGACAAAAAAAGGGGGGCAGAAAGTAATACTCATAAGAGTATTACTCACAGAAATCAAGGAGAAAAATAATCAAATGAGAAGGGTCTAGTCTCCTACCTTTAGGGCAAAATGCTCCACAGCCCATTGTATGGTCACCAGGCCACCTTCATAGTGTATCTCGGGGAGAACGGTGGTCTTTAAGGCGTTCCAAGCCCCTTGCTCTGCAGGCCCCTTTGCTGCTGCTCTTCTCAGAAGCTGTATTAGCTTTAGAGACTGTTTTCCGACAGAATGGTCCAAGCACATCACAACTCTCAGCTCAGAGCATCGCTTCAGAACAAGTGACTGACTGCCTATATAATTTAATATGATGCCACATGAGACTCATAGACCATCTGCAAAAGAAACTAAATCTGCTTTTTGCAGCTTGGTGAGTTGCATTCTGAAAGCTGGGATGCAGTTTTGACTGTGTGCTTTTGTTATCTGTCATATAACTGAATGAGAGGCTCAAATGGCATGTGTAAAGCACATGTTTTTACCAATATCCCAGTCCATTTCTGCTGTAGATAACTTGTATTTTTTGCCCTAACAGCTGACATAAAGTTACCATTCCCTTTAAAGTACAGGGAAGGTCTGGGCACGGACATGGCAATATTGAAAGCAAAGCTTTATTTTTTTATTCTTTATTTTTTTGGAAAAACAAAGGCTGCTTGAAGACCAAAGTCAATGTGAGCCACAAAATCCTTGAAGTCTGTTGCTAGAATTGAGATGCATGTGTAATGCGATCAAATTCAGGTCCTGATCACTGTACTACTTTCTCCATAAATACTTCCCCCACTAAAACAATTAGCAAAACTCACATGGAAAAAGGATTAAACTCTAAAACAGACAAAAGCATATACAAAACTAAGAAGCAGGGGAAAGGACAGGCATGAGCAGTCAAAAGAGTAATAAACCACCGGTAAGAGATGAACTAGTCTTATGGGCTGGGGGCCCTTCCAAAGAGGGATAGTAATGAAAAGATAATCTAAAGCAGTTACTTATTCAGGATAAAAATCAAATTGCTATTAAGTCTCCTACAAACTAAAACTTTTCAAAAGCCATAAAATATTTAAGAATCTGTTTCAACTTGGAGCAGAATGAGGGAAATGACACATCCCTGGCTCACTCCTAAGTGGAGGAAAATGGTTACATTTCTTGTTTCCAGTTGAGCTTCATTTAAAATATCGGTGCCAAAAGGCAAGTATGGAGAACTGAGATGCATTTCTTGTTTAGGGTTATTCAGCTGTGCTACATGGCATTCCTCCTCCAGGTTTTGTTTCAGATGTGAACCCTTGCAAAAAAGTCACTGTGTTTTCATCACTGTCCTGAAACCACATTCTCCGCCAGCTCTGGAGTCTCTGATACACATTGGTCTGCAGTTACTGGGTCACTCCTAGAAGAAGTTTTCCCCCTGCCAAAAGTGCTATTCTATGTCGTATTTGCATGCAGTAATGGGGGTCCCCAGTCTGACTCCTGGAGTCCCATTGCTTTCTGGCACTGGGAAACTGGAATGCTGAACTGCTGAATAACAGCATTCAAGTATAGGACAAAACTGAGCTGAAAGTTCTTTACCAAGCCTTCCTTTTCTTAATTTCTGAATAGAACAGTAAGTGTCCCAGATATCTCCAAAGCAGAATTGCCCTAATGAAATAAGTACAGCTAAAGGAATACCAGTTTCCACTTGGAACGTTAAGGAGGGTGTTGAAGATGTTTGTATCTCTCCTATGAAAATTCACAATCCGAAGCCACAGCAACCTGCATCATCTATTAAATCTACTGTGTGATTCCTTTCATATCACTTTTTCACATGCACAAAACTAGCTATTCTTCAAAAATAGTGAATGAAAGTTGTCTTTTTTATGATGAATTTTTATACCTACAGTAATGCCCAAAAGATAATGTCCATGTAAACTGTTTTAATGGGTGTAGTTAGGGTACGGTAAGAGAGTTCTAAGTCAGCTAAAGCAGAGCTTCTTTCTCAAAGGGCATGACATGGCAAGAAGTTGATAGTACACAGTCTGAAGAGCATAGTTTGGGGACAGGAACACCGAGCAGATGAATTTCTAAACATACTCCGTGCAATCCATTCTCATTTCTCACAAGCATAAATTCAAGTGGGACTTAATTTCCAATTCCTGTAACCTAACAACAGCAACAACAATAAAATTGTCATTCAAAAAGCCCCAGTGCCTCCTCTTTCCCTCTGCAGAAATTACTGCAGGGAAAAACAGCACATTGGTAAGATGCTTTGGGCCTACCATTTCCCAAACTGTTCCTAAAGGTTTCAACCCCACAATTTTCAGCTTTGTAAAAACAGAAGTATAGCCAGGGAGGAGTGAAGTCTTTTTCAAGCGGTTTTGGCCATCAATACAGGAAACAATTCAAAGGCAACATGACACTGATATCTTAATTTGTGAAAATGGATAAATACCATATCTGCCACATAGCACATTAACCCATGTAACTAATAAATACAGAAATAGCACTGCAACGCTTGGTTAAAAGGTTTTGGTTCACAGAGGAGGAAATTTAATTAAAGCATGTAATGTCAATTACTGTCATTTGTAATTGTATTTTGCTTCCCTAGAAATAATACAGATGCAGGATTCTAAAGTTACCTGCATGCTTGATGCAAATGGGATAAAATTATCTAGGTTCTGAGAAAATCCAGATAGTAGAAGGAAAAAAATACATTTTTACCTAACCTCATTCATGGATCTTCTTCGAAGTGTCGATTACATGAGGACTGACATGCCTCCAATTTAAACACATAAGCCAACAACCCATATCTGGAACAAGACTTTTATGTTTAAAAAATTGTGTTAAGTCATCAGAAAGGGAGCAACAGCCTAATTCTCAGCTTCTGTAAATGGATGCAGCCTTACTGAAGCCAACAGAAAAGCACTGATTGATATCGGAAGAGAATTTGGCATATTGTTTATGCTGATTGATTTTAATAAGAAAATTACAGGCCAGGTCCTTAATACTTCTGTCTCCTTCACTCTGTTCTGTGCAAAATGGACAGAGACCTGTGGGCTATGCAGAAGACAAGTACCTTACCACCACAGCAGTAAACATTGTCAAATCTCTTCTCACTCCTTCTCCTCCTTCACCACACACAATGCACTGCAGTATTAGCATCCACTTCCGTTTTTATACATACTGCATTTCAGTGGTAAAGCTCAGTGCTGCACAGAAGCATCCTACCCATATCATATCCTATTGAAGTCAGGAAACAATACCAGAAAGGATGAATGAAACATACTGTCAGTGAAACAGAAGTCAGATTTATCTCCACCCTGCAAACTGTCCTCTGAGCAACCACTAATATTAGCAGGAGAAAATCTGTTGGAAAGACCCCCCCAAGCCATTTTCCTTTAAGTACCACCACTTCTAAATATGGCAAGCATGCTGCCTTTGAAAATCATACTTTCCTCAATAATGTAATACTACAGTAAAATGGTGATTAGAATTATAGCAAAGAGCTAACAAAAGAGAGAGGAAACCAATCAGATGCTTTCTTATTTCTCTAAGTGATACACCCAAACTGTGTCTATCAGGTTCACCCAGGCAATTTAATGAGCATGCAGTACCCAAAATGATGCAGATTCATTACAAAAAGTCTAAATCTAATCTACTCGAATTTAAAGTGTCAGGAATCACATAAATGGAAGATGAGAAGACGGAACTCATATGTTATACATAAACAGAAACGAGTCATTCAAACTGGGAGTCATATAAAATGCTAGGTTACCAAGAAATTACAGGTCAGATCTATGGCAGTGCCAAACTCCATTGCTGTATAATTGCAGTAAGGGAAAAGGTGTCTTCAAACTATCTTCCTGCCTTCCCCTGTCCTCACAAGCTTGACAGAAGTCTGACATCTTTCTGAAAATGTGGCTTCAGGGGTCTGAGTGACACTATTTTTTCACTGAAGGACTCAGAAGTCCATTACACCTTCTGAAGTCCACCTCTTGAACTCTTTGAAAAGTTCTTTGCTTTTCACAGTCCACCTACATGAAAACACATATCATTTGTAACTTTTTGCATCCTAGGTCAAGATTTCACCATGCTGAGGAAATCCTCAGCTGTTCCAACAGATCTGGTTTAAAGCCTCTTTAAGTCATTTTCACAACCAGCACAAAGGCCTACGAAGCACAGCCAGGAAGCTGCCTTAGAACAAACAGTGTGCTAGCTAGTCACAATTCACTTCAATATTTAAATGTGAAGATTTAATTGTGATTTTCAAAAGCACTTGCTTTTGGCTAAACTTTGCTTTCCTGCAAAAAATGCACTTAAATTAAATTAATTAAATTAAATTAAATTTAAAAAAATGCATTTAAAAACCATAGATTTTAATCTTTATGTTTACACCAAGGCTTATGTAAACTTACCCCGCCAACTCCCCCTCCCCTCAACATTTACCAGGAATCTTAACAAGGGCTAAACACTGGAAGTGAATCATTCCAAAACAGACTGTGTAATGCAAAAGGGGGGGGGTAAATATCAGGGTTATCATTTCAGATGTGCAAATTATCAAACTGTGTCCCTCCCAAAAAGCATAGGTGAATGTTGGCAAATGTAATTCAAAAGGGGCAATTCCAGCTAGACCTAAGTGGCAATCACAAAAAATTACCGTTGACAAAAATAAAATACAATTGACATGACACAGTTCACCTATATTATAGCTGACAAATTGCTCAAAATATGCTGACAAGATCCCTGAGGGCTTGCAGCTCCCCCAAGATGTTGTTATTATTTGTAGTGCACCTTGCAAGGTCTAGGTGTTATTAAATAGAGGCAAGCCTCTATCTTTTTTCCTAAACACGCAGGAGAAAGAGTATAACGTTGTAACTGTAAATATATGTGCTTCTTGATGCTTTATATCATAAACAAAAACTTTAATACAAACATATGCACACAAAAATTATATTACTTGGAATGCTCAATAATACAACCTCTCTCTCCTAATGAATAACTTGCATTCCCTGCCATTAAATCAGGCCATACTCAGGTCTAAAACTTTCACCCAGAACCAAACCTGTTAAATGCTGACTTGATACATGTTTAACTGAATGCGGTAATTATTCTCCTTCTCATTTTCCAAATAAGTTACAGTGGTTCTGAATCTAAACTACTGAAAATAGAGAAATGACATTAAAGTCACCAGAGTTACAGTATGCAGATCAGATCTAAATCGTAACTCTCTTGTGGCACAAAATTATTACTCAGCAGGAGTAAAGGTAGAAGAACTGGTTACTGAAGAGTTTGCTCAGTGTTATGATCTTGTTTCCCAAGTGAAAAACTACTGTGTACTGATTTACAACGAGGTCCAAAATCGGCTCAAAGTTTGTGCCAGAGTAAGGTGTGTGTTGGGGGGAACCTCTTGATTCACACACAGACCTGCACATTAACAAGTCCCTCTTTCTTGTTACTCTGTCACTGCCTTCCATTTAGTCTTCGTGTTACTTGAGTTGGATTTTCTTCAGGTTTGGGTCCGATCCACAAAACTGCATTAATATACCAGTTCCAACTTGTGCTCTCTTTTTCCAGAATATTGCCAAGCTGGCAACATGGTTCCTGAGAGGCTACTTTCTCTGACTTGCAGTAAGCTGTTTACTGACACACCACTGTTCCCATGTAGTTTTGCACCTCAGCAGTGAGCTGGACAGCAGCTCCATATGTTGGAGTTTTTACACTCTGGAAAATTGTATTACTTTGGGTAAATAAAAAGCTAACAGCAGCAGGAAAAAAAAATCATAAAAATGCAGCTGAATTTGTTTCATCCTGCCTCCATCAGCAAATTTGGTCTATGACCTCTGCAGATGAGTCATGAAAGTGCTTTAAAACTTGCACTGATTTATATTTTCAGGATAGGAAGTTCAAGGCTCACATTTCTATTCCCCAACCATACATTATTTTTCTCCATACACAATTTCTTGATAATAATCTATGAACTAAAATACATAGGCATCTTTTTTTCTGCTTTGCGGTGCATACTAACCAAAACCATTCATCTCAAAAACCAGTCTCTGTGTTCTTGGTAGATTTTAGCAGATGTGTAGGTTATTCCTGGAAGCATTACTAGGTAGATGCTCTCATCACAGTTTTAGTCATGGAAACAGGCATCTACCAAGACAGGCCTTGTTTGTGAAAAAGGAAATTCCCAGCATATCTATCAGAAACAAGAGGTGCTAAGGTACACCACTTTAAAAATAAAAATACCTAATTTTCACGTAGTGCTAGTCATTAGTAGACCTCAGCACATTCTACAATGCAACTATTGCTTGTTAGATCTTAGGGCTCTGGCCTCACTGAGAACACGCTCTCTGCACCCACAACACCTCTGCAGCAGGGCTTCACTCCTTGAGTCCTACATTTATAAGCAGATGAAAAAGAGCAACAAGTCAAAACACCACAAAGCCACCACCAAACAAAGACCTTCTCTTCCATCACATGCACACAGACTATTTCTGATTCCACTTTCAATAACCTAACTTTCAATTAGTTTTTCAGGTGAAACAGTTAATACACACACCACTGCTTTGCTGCTGTCTTTCTTAACAGAACCAGTGACTAACTCCCACTGAGGCAACTTCAAATCAAGCAGGATTATTTATGGACTTCTGCAGGCCTTTACAGAATTGCACGAAAGCTGCAGGAGGCTGGACTGCTTCTTTCCAAGAGCCTCCAGCACGTCTATTGTGTGGGCACACTGTGGAATGGAGAGAGAACAAAGTAACTCTGCAACTCACAGTGTAAACCCAGTACTTATGCTACATATTTACAATCTGAATTTTAATCCAGAAATGTTAGTGCCACCATTCAAAGCCCATGGTCCAGTCAAGGAGCAATCCGACAGCCAGTAACTGGGTGACCTAACACTCCACTGTGTGGTCTTATAAGGCTCCTACTTGAATTCACAGCCTGTTTTGAAGAAAGCTAGCTGAAGAGGCTGTTTTAGTTTTTCTAAACATTATTAGCTGGGGTCTTGGTTCTGCAAACCTGGGGTCTCTATATTCCATTTGACCTGAACTACAACACATGAAAAGAAGAGATTAAGTGGAAGGCCTCATCCCTCAGTTTTTTTGGTTTTTTGTTTTTTTTTTAACATTTACTATGGTTCAGACTCTAATGTCTAGTTTATTTAAACTGCCAAATTCTAACATAAGGCTCTCAAAGGAGTCACTGCTGACTTTAAAGAGATCATTTGTTTCCTTTGTGATGCAGGCCTATGAGAACACACTGTACAGCGATAAAGATTAAGAATTGCCACTGCAATGCTTCCACCATGTTGATTTTTACCTCTTCTTTTAGATTATTGTCTAGGGACCAAGTTAGGAATTACTATGTTGGTTAGCTGCAACTGATTAACCACTCTTTGCACTCTTCCTGTAAAACTTAATAAATAACTTTTTCAATTGATAAAGGTGTAAAAATCTACCGTAATAGCTAAATCCTGTAAGGGCTGTATGTCTTCAGCACATATATCTGATTTTGCTGTTGCAAAATATCCTACAAAGTGTCTAGCATGTGAGAATCTTAACTGTATAGGGTGGAACTGTTGTTCTTCCCATGTTCTCTCTTCAATTGGCCCTACCCAGATAATGAAAACTCTTCCTGTCTTATTTCTCTGGAAAACTAACAGTGATCAATATTTCTGCTTTATCTAATGGGCCATCTGTGGAGTCTCGTGGATCATGCGTTGGCAACTTAATCTAGATAGAAATCTGTGTTCGTCCTTGGAAAACCTTGCTTTAAACCTCTCTTCTGAAACATCCAGACTTTAATTGATCTTAATATTTATTTCCAGTCTGAATGAATTAAGATGCAGATGAGAATCCTGTGCAGAATGAATGACCAGCCCAAGCATTAAACCTGATCACTGTGCCAGATGTGGACCCAGTTTTACAACTCTGCTGCAAAATGTTACATTCATGAACTAGTTAATCCTATTTTTTTTTTCTGATTCATCTCCAGATATAAATGGGGATCTGAAAGCTCATGTTTTTCTTCAAATACGTCCATTTTCATTGATACTACAAAGCACGTCAGGCAAATTCTGTCCTTTGTTACACTTGCACAGCCCAATGGCAATTCAGTTAACGAGTCTCTTGTAGTAGCCAGGATGGTGCCCAAATTCTCTTTCCATAGCCATAGTTGTTCTGTACTGTGAACAGGAAGAAGAAAGTAAAACCTGACATTCATCACTGAGGTAAGCATCTATTGGCCCTGGGTACAAATAAAGATCCATGAATCTCTGCTGTTAAGGAGCTACAGTGGTACCTTAAGCCTCATGATACCACTTTGACGTAGATAAAGGTCATTAGCGCTGCTTTCCAGATAAGAAAACAGACAAAAAAAGAGAAATTGCCTGCAGCCTCATAACAGAGCTGATGCAAGCTCGCCACGTCCTGAACCCTCTGGCCCCAGTCCTCATTTTTGTCTCCTTTCCACTCTCCCACCCTCGTGCTGCTGCTGCTGCTGCTACTTCCTTCCCACCTGTACTTTCACGGCTTCCCCTTTCTCCACCCTACCACTGGGCCAAAGCTACTACACCCAACAGACTTGATTTCCAGATCCTGCAGAGAGCAGACCCAGAAGTTACATATCAAAAAACAGTGCTCCATGCTGCCAATTCAGTCTATCATACGAGCAACTGGAGTTTGAATGCAGGTATTAAAATGATAAAAAAGCACTTTCAGCTTTCTCTTGCCCCACTTAGTGGCACCTTACATTGACTGCTTGAACCTTCTGTTTTAGAAGCCTGTTTCCTCTTCAAAAGGAGAAAGTGTTAACTGCTGACTTTATATTAGTAACTCCCTAGATTGGGTAGTAATCTCAGCACAATCTCCAGCTTCCTGTGATTCCTGTAAGAAACAGCACTCTCTCCTGAGAATTTTTTTTTAAGTCTTTAGAAAATATTAGAGATATAATCTGTGCTTTTAGAAACCAATGCTATCAAAATTAAGTTCAAAGCACTGCATGGGCAAAAGCAAATACTTCCGGGATCAATCAAGGCTTCAATCAAGGCTCAGTGTAATAAAAGGAGGATGTTGCCATTAACAGCCACAGGGATCTACCATCTTGTTTTCAGCCACATGTTAGAGTACAAGCTAACTAATCCATTCTGATGAGCAAACAGGAGATTTTCAGTTTCTGGGCCCTCACATGGTAAACCTGTTGGTTTATAATTATGACTCTCTTTGCTTTGTCAGTGCAGGGGAAGAGGCCAGGCGACGGAGGCTGCACTCGACCACAGTAGCACCTGCATGCAAATGCAGTGATATCAGCTTAGGGGCTCTAAGGGGAACCATTTGCCATAAGTAAATGCAGTTTGACAGCAGCTCCTAATAAGAGGAAGGAAATGAGAGAAAGAAAAGAAAAGTGATAGGAAACAAAAGGACTTTATAAAACAGGGTTTTATTGCTTTCATTTGTAGCATTCTCTTTGTTCTGTTTAAGCACTGAGCCTTCCAATTCCAGATACTGCACAAAAGAGATACCTGTCTAAAAAAGTTTATTTAAATCTGGAACTGTCTCGCAAGATGCTTCACAGACTCAGCAGTCCATTATTACAAGTAACAATAGACTACCTCTAATTAATTTGGCACAGCCTTTGCTTCTGATACCAATCAAATCAATATTAATGGGGAGTTTGTGCTCTCTTGTTACAGCACAAAATGGGTACCAATCTTCTCATGAGGATTTTTGGACCATAAACTGTTTGAGGTCAGTGTAGTTGGCTTCTTCCCTCCCCTCCCCCCCCTTTTTTTTTAAACAGGATGGAAAAAATATATAATGATGTGCTATTTAGTACCTGGATAAAAATCTACATTCAGGCTGCCTACACTGAAAGACTGAAACCAGTTCAATATGAAGAAATCTCAGTTTAAGAAAATAAAGATTTTAGTAGCTCACAGCGCTCAAATTAAACACTTAAATAGGTAACACTAGATATTTCTCATGCTGCCTCACATTTCTCTATTTATTTTTATCTGCAGGATCAGGCGCGTTAGAGAGGGAGGCCTGGTAAGAATTGCCTCAGCCATCATTCTTGGTTACTTACATCTGTGGTCAATTTTCCACACTTTCTTCCATAAAAGGTAAACGAGGCACTGTACTTGCAACAGGATAATCTAAACAATATGAACAATGTTACTGTTAAAGACCATCTGGCTCATCAAGCACAGCTCCAGACTTAACTCCTTGAATAAAGTGTGGAACCCTGCAGTGTATTTTTTTTAATCCAAAATTCATTTTTAAAACGATAAAAGTAGAACTCCTGGAGGCACAAGGGATTCAGCGTGCAACAAAATTCATTTTGTGTTTTTATTCTCTTGTGTCTCACATATCTGCAATCCAGGCTAGAAATTAACATTTCCATGTCACATTTTTCTACAAAGAAGTCCTCCAAAATTTTCTGTGAGAAGCCTCTGTGTCTAGGTGGTCTGTGGGGGGTTGGTGTTTCAGTGGGTAGAGAAGAGGTTTGAGTAATTCATAATTCACTTCAACTTTATGACCTGATCCTGCCACTTCTTAAAAGGTAATAAAAGTCAAAGCAGGGTCACCAGAAATGAGAAGAAAAAAAAGGGGGGAGGGGGAATACAACCAAAGAAGGTTTTTGTTAAGCGCATGTACAATTTCTTATCTGGTACATAAATTAAGTGGCCAGTTTCCCGAGAGAAAAGATTTAAAGCAATGCAGGAACAAAATAACCTGAAAGTAGGCAAAAGCCAGGAGGGAGAAAAGAGTGATCGAGCGAGTCAAAAGGCAGTGTATTGTCTAGAGCACCAAGAACCAGCAGCCTGAAAGTCTTGGGGCTAGCTGTACTCAGCGCACCCGAAGTTGTATCACAGCTCCATGCCTTAGTTTCCCCACCTACTCAAGGGGATATGCAGCCTTCGGAGGGCACTGTCAAGACTCATTTAAATTCTGCGAAGCATTCTCAGATACTAAGCATAACATGCCCAGCGCCTCAAAACAAAACAACTCCACAGATATGTAGAGGTTAAATATTCTTATACATTTAAAAGTCTACAAACTTCAAAATGCACTGTTTTTAGGCAAACAGCTGGAACTGAATCTTGCAATCAGTCCTTGCTCAGATGTCTCTCAGTTTTAACTTTGTAATTACTGCGCATGGAGTGGGTTAAACACTGCCCTCAGTCACAGTTCTGCAGCCCCGTATTGCTGCATTGTAACATAGGGCAGGGTATTGGTTCTTAAGAGTTTTTTTCTACAAAAAAGTTTTAATGACATTATAAAAAAGACTGGTTTGTTGAAATATTTTAATGCTTTTTTATTTAATTTCTAAAAAAATATTTTTGGAAGGCAAAGGAAAGAAAAAGAACTAGTGCATAGTTGGAGTTTTTCTTGCAGGGTAAGCAACACAAAAATTAATTTTCATATTCATTGGTTCCTGCCTTTAAATTCTGTGCCACTACTTTAAACAGAAACATCACCCTATCTGGTTTCTAGGTAGAATGCACACATGACTGATCCTTCCCCTGCAGTAAGTTCTTCCAGCCACTCCCAGAAACATGTGTCCACAATCTTTTTTTAAAGTCTACTCTAATGTGGATCTAATTTTCATTGAAGTTATTATATAATAAGCCCAATGCAATATGTACCGACATACATATGCTAAATTCTTAGCTTTCAAAATCTTGTTAAGATGCAAGCAGGCGTTGTGGGGTTTTTCTGATTTTAAAGAAATCCCATTTATTATATGCTCATGACTCATGAACTAGAATGAAAAGCAGCATTACAGTAAGCAAGATAGGTCAGGCAGCTTTATGATTAATGGGGTCAAAAAGTTAGGATTCATATTTAAAACTTTGGTTGCTCACATTGAAACAATTAACTCTATCTAGTCAGTATCAATTTTACATCTCTTTATGCAGCCAAAAAATATGTAAAATTTAGGTGAGAAGCAACATCATATACAAAAATCATCATTTTGGTTCACTACAGAAAAACAAAATCTCCTATTTGTCAAAGACTTACTGGATGCAACTTTTCCAAAAACAGCCTAGCTTTGAAGTATGAGATGTGTAAAATGTGTAAATTAGATATGCCCTAATGGCTCTTTTTCTGCAAAAGCATCCTATTTTTTGTTGTACCTGCTCTAAGCCTCTCTCTTAGTACCAAACCTAATACTAGTATTTGGGAAAGGAAAACAATTCATTCTATCAACAAGGATCCTCTTGACGAAACCTCCCCTACATCAATGATAACATCAGTTACAAAAGAATTTACCAATTACGTTTTAACTCAGAGAAAAATCATTCTTGTTTTAAATTTATTTCTCTGCTAACTTGACTTAGCAGAACTCATAATAGTAAGCATCAAATATACTGTAAGCAACTACTGGATTTTAATTAAGAGCATTCCACAGGAATAGTACAAATACATGTTGAGTGATAAGTGTATATTCTTGAACACTGTTCCGTAAAGCGTTAAATTATACACTTCAGTGCTTCAGTTTTAAATCCTAGCAGACACTGGCACCAATTGTTGGGACTACAACTTTCAGTTAAGTCTAGAACTAAATCACTGGATTTCAAACCATTTCTTTAAGCCACACCTGCCCCATAAGCCATTCACCCTGTTCACACTTAATAACCCTTACCACTTCTCATCTAGAAAGCTCAAGTGGTCTTTCAAATTGAATCCTCATTACTGGCCCATTTCACATATATGGAAATTGAGCCACACAACAGTTAAATATCCAAATTTAATGCAGGGACCTGTGCCATATTCCGACCAGCAGTTTAATCTGACATAAATTGGCACTGCTTTTGAAAGGGGTAATCACACCTCTTCCCAAACTTGCTGCTCATTCTCATTCTCACAAGATCTTTGTCTCTTGTGCTAGCACAAGCATTCACATGACCTTATGGTAAACCAGATCAGGAAACAATTTCATAACCAACCAATCAACAAAAATAGGTTAGTTTTAACCTATGTCAGTACCTTGATCCCTTTCATTGCACAGCCACACAAACACTCGAGTCGGCACAAGGGAGGGGACACCACAGAAGTTAGAATCAGAGACTGAGACTCCATCTTTCAGCTAGTTTATAGGACTAACAAAACTACAGCATTAACACTGCTGTATACATGAAACAATACATTCTCAGTACCACACGATCAGGGTAGGGAACGTGCATCCAGAAAACAGTATTCCAAAAACATATCCAACATGAAGGGATGGAACTTCAGAAAACTCATCGCAAAACTGAGAAACTCCTTTTGCAGCACATTAAAAGGTGCAAAAAATTTCACATTGTCAAAGGCCAAATGGAAAATTCACCCAAGAAAACCTTTGCAGGGAGGTTTAGTAAATATAAATACAACAAGTTCCCAAGTGACAAACTGTCAGAGGCCAGTAGAGCATTCCCACACATAGTATGTACTTGCCCTGTTCTCATCCCCCTCTCCAGATGTACATCACTGGCCACTGAGTATTGAGCTATTTGGGCCTTTGGTTGCACATTTTTACATTAACTGGCAGAGATAAGAGAGACAGTCACTATTTATAAAAAATGCTTCTTCAATGAAAGATTGTTAACTACACAATATCATAATCTAACATTTCTATTCAGATGATAAACATTACAAAGGTGTCAGGCAATTATACCATTGGCGTAATTCAACTTTTCTTTCAAGACTCGGAATGGTAAGATTTCTGTGGAGCCTTTAGATTGTCTTCTCCAATGAAACCCCCAGAGGGGATACTTTCTTTTCTGGGCAGAGGGAATAGAAACTGCACCCTGATCCATACATGCCAATTAATACAGCTGATTCTGTAGCAATTATTCAGGAGTGTGCCCTAGGTGGGCACCTCTCAGGTTGGGATTTTCAGAGCCAAATAGTAGACTTGACAACAGAACTTCTAGTGAGTCAGTGCAGCAAAATTCTCTTGTTGGCTTTGAAAACCTCAGTCATAATGTTTTCATCTAAATAAAGAAAAAAGAAATAGGAAAAAAAAACTAGAAATTCTTCCCTCCTGATTCAGGACTGTTCTCTATTTGAAAGAGAGGTTAATTAACCTTTTAAATAACATTAATCTTACTCAACTTAAATCTCACCATGAAACATTTGACCAATTTTGCAAGAACTTCCTATGGTAACATACCCAAGTTTTCTTAAATTCATGCCCATACTCTTAAGCCAGAGCTTAGGAGCTGCAGGGCTACTGTGCATGGTGGAAAAGCAGAGAAGTCACAAAGGGGGAGCTTTGCACATGCACTTCAGACACACAGCGATCTTTGTAGCGCACCAAGGACACAGGCAGAGGTAATAGTGAATGGATGGAGACACATCACCTACTTCCCACCACACTTCCTGCATCACCCCAAAGTCCCAAGACTTTTGTATATGCAGGGATTCTACAACTCAAAAATGCTCAGAAGTTTTAACTATCGATACAAATTGGAGAATGGGGCTCCCACTGCAAGAGGATTGAGGTCTATCCACAAGGTCATGCACACCCTTTACCACTCTTAACATGCACAGACATCAAGTAAATAATTCACATTAAGGAAATCTAAGTCATGTGTGTATACAAGAACACCTCATTTTTTCTTAATTTCCTACAAAGAGCTAGATTCATTTAGTACCCTGGTAAAAAGTGGCGTTACACAAACATGCCCCGGGCACAGGATTTGTTACAAATCTAAACTATTAACAGTTATTTCTTTTTCTCTTTCCTCTGTTATCTGATGCTTCATATATTTCAATAATTACATCTAAATCCTTGCATATGCCAGGAAATAAATGACCTGTGTCCTTTGAGAAGAAAGTGTGAAGCTAACGTAGATTACTTATTTATTCCTCTCCTTTTCTAGAGACTGATGTCACAAAAATGGGTGGTAGGTTTCTGCAGACGAAATCCCTGAAAGCAGAAACTGCACATTCTGTCCCATACTCTGTGGTAACTGCTTTGAAGCAATAGATAAAAATGCTTGGGTTGCTTCTTCTTCTCCAAAGGTTACAGTGCTGTTAACAACCATGTATGTTAATGCTTTTAAAGCTTTGTGAACTAAAAGACAAGGAAGATTCTCCTAAACACAGACTCCTCTACAGTGCCTGGATGAGACAACCGAAGAGGAGAAAACTGCTGCAGCTAACTGTGCTGTCTCTAAGTCTTGGCATTCATTATTTAAGTTCAGTGGAAACTGTTCAGCCTTGAAGTAGACTGACTCATCCACTGTAACTTCCAATTTCCTGTAAACGATCCATTAGTTTTTGGCAAGTTTCATACTGCATAGTACATCCATCAAAAGGGCAGTTCTCAAATTCTTCTGATTTCAACAATGCATTTTGTAACAGAATTTTAACTAGAACAGAATCTGTAGATACTTATGTCCTTACAAAACTGAACGCGATCCCCACCTGAAGATGTCCAACGCACCATTATCAAGGGCTAATGAGTTATTTTGTTCCTAAATGTTCTTTTCAATTGTAATTGCTGGGTCAAATCCTACTGGGCTACACAATACTCTCCAACTGAGGTAGTGTGCATTTATCAGAGAACAGATGCTGGGTTTAGATGTGGAATGTAAGTTTTATCTGACTAGGAAATTACAAAAATATTTACACACTATCTACACTTCTCCAAAAAGTTCATTACCTATTCCTACAGTTCTTTGGGTTTAAAATGGCTGAAGTCAGTCATATGATAAGCAAATGTTACATCTATCATTTGCAGCTAGGGTTGTTTTTAAACCTACCATTCCCTGCAAATGTTTACTCACCAAGTGGTATCTGAAATATGTCAGTAACTCAAAAGGGAAAATAACTGTGGTATCTCCAGTGCCACCATTCGGTAACTGTAGATAAATGTGGTCTAGTAAATGGTGACTAGTAAAATTCTTCTTCTTCCATCCCCAGGACATAATTATTCAACGATGAGAAAAGTGAGCAAAGCATCAGTAGTTATATACATACTCAGGGAACCAAATTTTTTTTTCAAGACATCTTTCAAAGTACTTAGTAGAATACCAAATCCATATGTGCCTTAATTGTAGCTTATACAGTTTTTCCCCCTAAAATTATTTTACTGAATTCTTGCACCTTGCAGAGTGTAGGGCTGGAGTCCTGTGTTTATCCATGCTCTATGAATGGCACAGAGAACAACAGCACAGATTTCCTTACCTCAGCATATTGTGTCTCGAGCTACACAAGGGAATCGTAAGTAGGTTGCAGAGTTTTTCAGGTTCATTCATTCACGTACCCTGGTCTCCTGGGACTGTCAGCAAGTGCAGATTATTAACGGAGACTTGCAAGATACTCTAACTCTTCTTAAGAACTGAACTGACCTCGTCCAGATAATTTTACCTAATTGGTGCAGCCATCAGGTGGTAACAAATTTTTGGCCACTGTTGGAAAGTTTAGATCTGATAAATCATAGGCAAGTTACTCTAGGAGCAAAAATGTTTTATGAAATTGAAGAAAGCTCCAGAGTGTTTTGAAAGGCTTGTTTTTATGTGTTTAAAAATACACTGTGTTAGACTCCTAGGAGACTGCGGGAAACTAAGCCTATCTTCAGGCACCTAAGTCTGGTATGTATTTGGGTTTCAAAAGATACCTACCAGCTCCACAGGTAGCAGGCATCTCTGCTGGTAAAGTCCACCAGATAACTAACTCTCTACTTCCGGATGTGAACACAGCTGCACAGACCCAGACTCAAGCATAAACCTGACTCATAAAAGATGAATCACATCCTGGCCTCCTTTAATAGACATTTTCAAAAGATTTTTAAGCCCATACAAAACAAATGCAATACCTTCCCTTTATCCAATGTCCCAGTCAGTAGTGCGTTCACCAAGAGTATCAACTTCTCACATACAAATGCTTCTTCAATCTGAGGTGAAAAATCCCAGCTTCAGATGAATACTACAATCACCAGCCTATACAGTAGCTTGAAGTGGAGCTGTACTGATCCTTTCTGATGAACCTGTTTCACTTTGCATAGGATAACTCTATGGGATATTCAACAGAATAGGCATCAGAACCTACGTTTTCCTCTCCAACGACTGTCCTGAATTCCTAACTGTAGTCATCCCCCTTTCTGACCCAAAGATCCAGAATATCCATTTAAATCAACAGCATGCTTCCCACCTACTCCAAAGGATCAAGAGATTCCCAGGTTAGACTTTACACAAGTATTTCCACTGTAAACAAGATAAGCAAAGATGGCAACTGACAGATCCACTTCCGCTTCACTCTATTACATTTTCAAGTGTTAACGTAGTATGTGACTATGGTTCAATCCTTCAGCTCCGTGCACTCTGGCCTGATCCACATATGCACCTCTTTAAGCACATGAATGGTTTCTTGACTTGTCTACTTGACTTGCCTACTTGCATACTTATTGTTAGCACAGAATTAAGTGGTTTGTCAGATCAATCCCAAGTGCTTAGCATCTGAACAGCATGAATTTTTACTCAGTTGTATAGAACACTTTCTCCAAAGCTTCCTCTCTCCATCCATGCTAACTGCCTACACTCGAGCCTGCTTTCCAGATACAATAAAATTTATAGACATCCTTATCTCTTTGGGATTTATTTTTGAAACTGGAGACCAATTGTTTGATCTGTGGAATCAAATGAAGCAGAGCTGGTATACTAGTCATCTAGGGGTTAAGCTAATTTGTTAGGGCCCTTGCTGTTTCTTGCTGTCTGCCACTATGCAACCACTCTTTAAATTCTGAAAAGAACACCGACCTTTAATCTGTGGTATTAGTTCCTTTGACAAAATGGAAGATTATGTCTTTTTTCCCACAAGCCTTCATGCAAAGCTTAGCCAGCTTCCATCTGGTCTGGCTAATTAAATGCAAGTTAACATTAAGTTAAGAGCCAGCTCCAGCCCACAGACTTTCTATTCTGCAACAGCAGATTTATTAATTGGCCAAACTATCCAAGTATTTAATTCCAATTTTTGATTACTTCTATTTTCTTCACTCTCTCATGAAAACAGGGAAATGTTTTTGAAGACATATTTGCATAATTTCAGCTCAAAAATACAAAACACTAAGACATGCTAATAAGGTTGTGAACAGCCATAAAATTGTCAGTTTTCTTCTTTTGTATTTGACATGTTAATAAAGTACCATCATAACAGTGTGAAGGATCTGCCTATTATGCATGAGATCTGGAATCACTGGAGCTGTACATTTTTAAGCTGGCTGTGACCCACAATCTGGCCCTATATGTCCTAAAACTAGGGCCAGTTGTTGTATTCCTTATTCAGTCAAAACTTTCTTTGACCTTAATGGGCGTTCTGCCTGAATGAAGAACAAGGGGATTAGATGTAATATTGGAAGTTACTAATTGTATTCATGTCCACAGTTAACTTTTGATAAAATTAATTTGGAAAACTGAAAATACAGAGAATCTAGAAAGTCACATTTGTGTTTTTCACTATTCCATTTTTAATATTAGGTAGTTCTTATGCCTCATCTATTTTCTATATTTAACAACAGATGTTAGAGAGAAAAACTGTAAACTTTTTAAGGCTTCTAAAATAAATAAGGTGGCAAAGTTAGATTTAACACTTGCCATTACAGCACAAAAGATCTAAAGATAATTATTAAGTAAAAGTGCTTAAACCTCTTAAGCAAATTCTCCTCCTTTGTGATAGAGGCAAAGCACACATCAAGAACTGCTATTGCTTTAATTTCTTTATATAATATAATGCCTGCTGCAACAGTACCTAGAGTAAAAAAAAAAAAACATAATGCAAAAAACTTCTAATTCACACGAAGAAAAAAATTACACAGCAGACCAGCTGTTGTTAAAAAAAAAAAAGAACAATTCAAGATTACAGTTAAAAGTTCAGTTTCATATAAAAATCTAAACTCTATCAAGACATGCAACAGAGAATGAAAAAATATAACAAAACCTGTGAATAGCAGGACTACTTTCACTTCTTACTCTGTATAAGGTCACATGAGCAAATCAGCTCACTTCACCTTTCTCTGCCTCAGTTTCTCCGTGCAGACAGTAGGGGTACAACATTTTCCCCTTTCTATCTCCATTTGAAAGTTCTCAAATGATTTGAATTGCTCAGATGAAAATTTTATATGTAAGGACACATTATTAGCGACAATTATTAGTTTGCCATTTCTATTTCCAACACAAATCACTTTCAGGAGACTCTGAAAATAAAAATGCTGCTGTTACAGAGTTCAAGACCAGCAATAGTCACAAGGTATTTTTGCTTAAGTTTGCTCATAATATGAGATTTTCTAATCAACTCATTTTGTTCCTCCCAAACCCCTCAGTTTTTAATGATCTTCTTGAGAAAAACTTTCTCATGAACCTTTGAATCTGTGCTTTATCCTTCTGCCCAGCTCATTTCCGCTCCAAAAGTATACACATCAGCTCTGTTTTCTCTGTAGCACACCCTGGCAATGCTGTTCTTTACATGGAGTTACTACCTTTCACTCAGAACAAAAACAACTTAGCTCAGAATGTCTGACAAAATCCAGTGGGGTAAGTCCTTCAAAAATGAAATACGAGAAGCAAAACACACTCAAAATTTACTAGTCCTGCTCTAAAACTGGACACAGCCTTCCTCCGAACAGAGCCATGACGATTCAGTTCATATTCAAAATACCAGATCTGCAGCAGAGGGAAGTGCTGCGCGCCGGCCCAACACCCTTGTGGTTGATTCCTCTGAACTCCCGGCCCTCACTGCACTCTCGCCAGCTTTCCTCGTCAGCTGGAGCCACCTTGTGCCCTACGGAGCACCTGCACCCTGCTGCCCTTTCAGGAAAATGGTTATTTACAAAGCATGCTGGCATCCTGCGCATGGGACAATAACTCCTAGAATAATATTTATGCAGATTCTATATAAATTGTTTCACTTGTGAGTAACAGTTTCAAGTCAGTTAAACAACAAGAAAATAACAAAGATTTAAATCAGCTGGATGCTACTCTTTTTCAATCCATCCCATCAATGCAATGAGTTTTTAAGACAACACAAAGACACTTTAAACACTCATAGTAATAAAAAAGAACACCACCACTATTTCCCAGTTTATATCTGTTCTTATCTACACTTCAGAATTATAACAAAGCAGTGACGAGAATCTGAGACCGTGAGCCACTTGTTTTATTTTGCAGTGAGATGGTAAACTCTCATCCTTTGTGGTAATGAATTCAAGTGAACAGCATAGGGCCTTAAAATATTTACAAGGATGCAGTTCAGATTTGGCCTCTAGCCACAAAATTCAAATCCAGCTTTGAGACAGCCCCAGAGCTCAAGAGTTGAATTTTTTGTTTGGCTCATTATAAATAGGGATCACATGCATCAGATAAATCTGGACTTATTTCCAGAGGCTACTGGGGCTGGAAATATTGACTCAGGGCCAAATCTACAGTATATATGTTCTTTTATTCTATTTTTAATAGGAACAATATCAAATGTGTAGAGGATATGACAGTCCTGAGCCAATACCTATTTCCTTCCCTTCTAGAAGCAAGGATCATTTTTTCTATTCCAAGAGGGGAGGACAGATGTGATCACACCTTTTCATAAAATTGATACATATCATTTAAACACATGGGACCTGACATTTCTTCTTAAGCCTGAAAGCATAGGCCACAAAAAAACTGAACAATATAGTTGCAACAAAAACTATTCTGGCCTTTTACCATTCTTCTTCTTCATGCACTCTGACGACAAGTTAGGCATATCATCTTTTGAATCCAGTACTGCAATACATTATACTGCATTTACTCTGAGCACTCCGACATTATCATTATCTTCTTTTGTGCCCGACAGCAACTGCAGCTCCTATAATGCCATTATTGTAATTAAGAACAATCTGAACCATTGACAGCATTGCCTCGTTCACTCTAGAATCCCCTGTGCATTAGTGTTCTTCTAAACCAATATTTCACTATTAATAGTCTTCTGCTTTAGAACTGCCTAAGGTTAAAAGAAAAAAAAATTATTAGGCCTCAGCCTAACTTGATGGCCAAAGAAGAAATTTGTTAAGAAGAAAACAAATGAAAGGCTGTACACTGGCAAACTGTAATGCTTTTCTTTACACACATTGGAAATGGATTCACACCCTGCCAACCTATTCAGGCTGTTGCCCAGGTGAGGAAGCTTATTTTGGCTTGCTTCAAAAGGGCCACCTGTACAGACACAAAAGAAAACATCTCTCTCTTCTTCCACTAAGTGTACCCAAAGTACTTCTCTGTCCAAACTCTCTCTTTCATTTATCCAGCTCACAGTTGGATAAGTAGGGCACAGCAATTTAGACATTCTTGTTTGGGAAATTCTGACCTTAACACCCACACTCGCTGCACATATGTGGTCTCTAGGCTGCCTGTACTCTTGTCCATCTGTTTTCAAAGCATGACGCCTGCTTGTTTGCTGAGCCAGGGAGCTGGTCCACCATAGCCCTACAATTGCCTAACACCCAAATCGCAGACTGTAATTCTATGGACACAATCAATTGAAAGCAAAAGAAGTGCAGACACTACTGGCAGGACAGCACCAACATAATTACTTGTATCTGTTAGGAGCTAGGGCCAGAACATTCATGGCCAACCAGTGAGAAGCAACTTGCATTTTTTCTCTGGGGTAAATGAAAGGCTGGAGCATTAAGTGTTAACATAGGAGAAACCAGCAGTAATTTCCCGCACGTTGTCTGAAGAGGCCTATGTTGAAGTCTACAGAACATCACTGATACATGCAGCTCTATAAATTTTTAGTAGACATGACACACAGGAAAGCACTATATGAACATAAGCAGAAAAATACAGCTAGTTGAAAAAGCTGATCTCTCCAAAGGAAAATACAGAAAAACATGTATGAAAAAATTTGATTTCACAGCTCCCTTTCCCCATCCTGTGTTTCAAGCATAGTCAACTTCACCTGAATTAAGTGTGTGTTTGAGCACTGGTACAGTCACCAAAGTCAACAGGCCAGCTCTAATTGAAGCACTCTAAAGTTCTCTTACTGCAGAGGCAGCCAAAGGAGATTCAAGTACTACATGTTATTTCGGTACAAATAGCAGAGATGTGGTCTTAACGTGAACACATATTCCCTTAAAAAAAAAAAAAGTACTAAAGAAACATTCAAACAGTTGGGAAATGGTAATGTTTAGACTACATTTAGGATTTTGGATGCATTCAAAGCTTTTGCAGCAGCAGATTGTATTTTCATGCCTAAGGAATCTCTACTGGTCTGGAGATGAACAGCTACTCTTCGCTATTGCACTCCATTCAGTCTCCATTCATTTGTCCAGGACGGACCTTTTTGCAGTAGGGCAGGGGTCACTGACAATTCTTGTGCCCCTCTCCTACCACCCCACTTAAGTCTCTTTCTCCAAACAGAATTTCATAGGCATCACTATGAATGAAAGTTAAACCTACCCACCACTGGGTTAGTGTCACAGACCACTCTACCACCCTAAGCAAAGGGAAGAGGGCAGAATCAGCTCTACGTTAAGCAGAAATCAGAGAGGACAAAAACCCCTAACCATGGCTACAACTGCCAAGAATGACTCACAGAAATATTTCAGGTTATTTGCAAAAATAATTATCTAATAAAAATGACTAAGGTATTTGTCAACCAAGGTACATTATGTGGTGGTTATTACAAACATCAGTAAGAAGTCAAGAAGAGAAATGAAAGACTAAAAGAGAAGCAGCATCATCAGCTCATGACCAAAGTGGTTTCCTGAATTTTGTATTTAACCCACACCTACAACAAGAATACTTTACAGGAACATGTGCAATTATCTCACACAGCAACTACTATAAAACTAAAAGGAAAGCAAAACATTTCGGAGACTATAGAGCCTTGTTACTTAACCCTGAAATTCTTTAGTATTTTGAGCAAGATCATCACTTGGTTGAACAGTGGCACAGTCTAGAGCCAGGTGCAGGATTAGTGTGAACAGATGGTGGTTAATCTTCCTAATACAGCTCTGCCAATGCAACTCACTCTTGACCAGTCACATCCCTGTTATTCTTTTTTTCTGGTCCTTGGTTTTCTCTGGCCTGAGTATGGGTTGTCAATGGGTAGTTGCATGGCAGGCTAAAGATTCACTTAAGGCTGCTGATTTGAATTTGCTTTTGGTCCAAGACATCTTTTGTTTGTATTTCAGTCTGGTCACCATAAGTGAACTAACTCACTGGCTCACTCGACGCATGCACACCCAAACCCAAGAGGGATATGGATACTGAAACCAAGTAATGTTATCTATTAATAAGTATACGCACACCAAACAGAAAATGTACAACTATACACACAAAGGGCAAGGCTCTGAGTGCCCTTTCACAGAGCTGCATAGTGAAGAGCAGCAGGTTAAAAGCCTTCCACTCCCTTACACAGCTACATAAGGGCTGGCCAGAATTGTGATCCTTGTACTCAAAAGAGCACAGGAACTACTATGAGTTGGAAAAGGCGCAAGGAATACACCGAGAAAAAGCTAAGCCTCAGCCCCACCCCAGTCCTGCATGCAGAAGAGCTGCTCGCAAAATATCTCAAATTTCAGCTCATCCTCCTTCACACAAAATGGTTCCACACTGCTTCCAACACAGCACTGACTGCACCTAGTGCAATATTAAATGTCCTTTCAAGGGTCATCTCTTTCTAATTTTGGCTGCATTTCAGCTAAGAAAATAAGCCTACCATTAGTGGTGCAAGTCAAAAGCAATATGTATTTCAACAGGAACTGGTGTGAGGAGGAAAAGGAAGAGAACAGATGCAGCAGATGGGAAAGCAATAATATTTCAGGTACTCCTCAACCACGGCTTCTCTAAAGTTTCACCTTGCAAAGGACCATGCCCTTACAACTGCTGAATTCACCTTTAGCAACATCAGCACTTTGCCAAAAAAGGCTGTAAAACTCTATGGATTAAGTTAGTAAGAAACACTTGATCTCAGTTACAGTGCAGTAACAAAAGAACTGGACTGGTCTTATCCTCATCTCAGTGAGAAAGGCAGAGAGCCCAATATTAAACTATCTGGTCTGCAGGGATGACACTGTGTAATGACTGCAGAAGGCACTAAAGAAAGAAAGAAAATAGGACATAGCCCAGAGATTCTATATGAGTGAGATTCACAGAAGTTTAGACCTGCACAGTCACAAAAAGCTGTCTTTAAACTGGGGACTTTCAAGAAGACTTAAAACCCCCCGAAGTATTAATCAGTGCAAACTTTTCTCTTGGTCAGAGTCTTGGTCTCTTGGTCTTATCTTACCTTCAAGACAGATTTCTTAAATGGCAAGAGAAATGTTGCAGTTCTAAAATTACAGATCTTCTTGACAGTATGCCAACTTACTGAGAACGAAAACGAGAACTTCATATTTGCTTTCTTCTGACAGCTTCATTTGGTTATATCCATACTACCATTGAAGTCTGGATGCACGTTTTTATGAATCTGATACTATGGATATCATATTTTAAATCTGGAAATGTAAGTGAAAAATTAACATAGAAATAAAGGCATATCAGTCTGAACTGGTCTCTAGTTATTCTTTTCTTCTTTCCATAGCTCTGTCCTGTAATTTGGAAGTACTGGAGGCTAGTCACCCACTTATTTAATGTTGATTTTACTTTAGCACTTTAATCTTTTCTACTTTTCATCTAGATAATTGATATCTATCTAGCCAGCTACAGCAGAGACTGAAAAGAACTGACAAGGTATGCTGTCACCATGCCTTCACCATGCCTGGCCAGTCAGAGGCATGAGTTTGGGGGACTGGGCCAGCCTACTATCCCTCAGCTGAGACCCTGAACCTTCAGATACGTGACCCCTTAAGACCATCTCCAGAGGCCTCTTCCCACCTCAATCAGTCTGAGATCCTGTGACCCAAGCTTGTCAATCTCTACAACAGCATGGTCCAACTGGCAGCTTGCGGCCCACCACCTCTTCCCCACAGACAGGGAACAGCTGCCACAGCAGCCAGAACTGCCAACCAACCAAGCGTCCTATCCACACCTGCCCACCACAACCTAAAGAGCTCAGCAGAGACTGCTGCTTTGACCATGGCAAAGCCAGGAGTGGGGCGAGCAGCTGCTGCTGAAGAGACGGGAGGCAGAGATGGACACAGCCCGAAGGGCAGACAGCCTCCCAGCCCCTACACCTGCCTCCAGCCCTGTCTCTCCTCCCAGCCCAGCAGCACTGGCCCAGCGCTCCCACCAGAGAGCAGCTGCTTTCCACAGTCTTGCTCTGTGTCTCTGCTCCCCTCTCCCCTTCACCTTCCCAGCAGCAGCCGCTCTACTCCATGTGGCAAGGGCACGGAAATGAGAGCAGCAGCTGTTACTTCCTTTAACCTGTCCTATGCACATTTAATTTTATCCTGTATGAAACCTACAGGCTCAGAGGATTAAGAAACAGCTCAGATGGGAAACATACAGGGGAAAAAAAAGGCACATTTTCGTAGCAGCTAACTTGGCAACGTAATCTAAGGCCAATTTTGCAAACTAAATGCAAAGACAGACCTCAGAGGCTCTACGCCTGCATGCATGTTTCCAGAGAACAACAGAATTAATGGTCATATTAGGTCAGAACAGATGATCAACTAAGCGCAGGGTCCTGGCCCTCCCTCTAAGTCCTGGCCCCCGACAGTTGCCAGAAATAGATTCTTAGAGATACAAACAGAAAAAAACAAACATACAGAAATTTTTCTCTTGGTATAGCTTCCTAATATTCAGGGATTTCATGAACTGAAAGTTACATGTAGGCCACCATAGACATTTTTTCTTTTATCTAGAATCCACCCAACCCCATTTTTAGCCCTCTCCTCTCCCCCCCGCTTTTTTTTTCTTTTTTTATTTCTAGTATCCAAAGCATCCTGTAGCAGTGAGTTCCACACCTTAATTATGCATTGAGTAAGAAAAAATTCTGTGACACTTCAGTTACTTCAAAAGTATCTGGGCAGAGCTAATGGCTGGGGTGCTCTTCCAGAAGGCAGGAGAGCCAGGCTCTATATCCTCTTCCCACATATGCTTCCTGCTGCATGCCTGGGTCTTCCTGCCTCAAGCACGACAACACTGCAGCCTCCTTTGCCTACAGGTTGGTAGTGCCATGGTTTTTTGCTAATCTCAATGCAGTCAGCATGTTTTACAGTTCTATGTGATCTAACCCCTTGTCGCGAAGGAGTGATGCACTTCACTCGTAAGACAGAAGCAGCACTATGTTTATTGCAGTAAGATAGAGACTTAACAAAGTTCACTCGTAAATAAGAATGATTTAATGATTTGAAGTGCATCACTCCTTCGTGACACCCCTTCACAGACTTACACACATGCTAAGAGACATGCATAAAATAGGTGCTATATGCTCAGTTTTGCCAAGATAGTGTTACCTCAGGATACAGACTGAATAACTTTTGGCAAATTGCATCTGGAACTCCCAAATTCTTGCACATTTGCTCAGGGTTTCTGTAGATGACACAAGTGGACCAAGCCATCTACTGCATGCTCTGCTGGTGTAGTTTTTGGATTATGTCCTATGTAAATATTTGGTTAGAACAAATCACATTTTTTTTAGAATTAATATTTTGGGGATTATCTGTGACTTCTAAGATTCAGAAAGGCATTCACAGGTAATATTTTCAAATCTTTCTCTGAACCAACCACAGCCAAAGCCTATTGGGGGGGAGGGGGGGGAAGAGTCACTTGAAACCAGGAACAAAGAGAAAATACACTAGATGCAACAAAATTCACAATGAGATCACAACAATGAGTACTGGCAAAACTGAAAGGAACTGCAATGACAAACAATGTTAAAATGTGGATTATAGTAAGAAAAAAAACCAGAAAGATATATAAGAAACATGGATAAAGAACTCCCAGGTTGTAAGCTATTTGAGGACAGGGGCTCTTCCTAATGAGTGTGAATGTATATTGCCTAATGTAATAAGACCTAGTCCTCAATTTAGCCACACATAAGCATAATAATGCTTAACAGTTTCTTACAGATAACAACCAACAATGTTGAGTAGATTCTGCTTATTGCAGAGAGCAGTACTTGTGGGAAGAGGAGGCAGGAAGGCAAGACAGAGGCAGCAGACCCAAAAACTATCAGATGCAAAAGCAGTTACTCTTTCACCCACACAAACCCAATGCAGCAAGGCCTGACAGGTAACAAACACCTTCAAGCGTGTCAGAGTTGTCATTGAGGTATGCCTCAGAGATCATGCATCTAGAGGACTATTGCAACAGTTGGGTTTTCTGTCTACACTGCCAGAAGCATTTCAGAGGCAATTATCCTTCTTTCTACTGAGCAATCCTTTCAATGGTCAGAGCAGAAAGGCCTCCCCAGATACCCCTCAACAATGTGGGTTCAAAAGAGGGAAACAAAACCCCCGTGCTCTCCTCTTTAGTAGTTTCTTTTCCTTCCATACACTGTAAATGTGCTCAGAAAGGCTTGTAACAATGAAATGACAACAAACAAAGAAGGTGATTCTTCCCTCTACTATTCTTCTTTTCATTCTCCATGTTTCTTCTACCTAAAAGAAGTATTTTATCTACTTTACAGAACTTGCTCCGAGGCAATAATTATTTCAAGGGTGGTACTAATAGCTTTTGTCCAGTATCAGTTACGCAGGCAGCTATAATGCCTGTGGCAGTACACCAAGAACATGGGCATATGTAACACAGTTTACAGGGGAAAGAGTGTAAGTGCATTTCAGTTGCTACACATTAAGATTGGAGGTAAAGCACATTATGTCAGACATCAAAAACAACCATTCAGCTATTCTAAAGGCACAAGAAGGTCTAGGGTTGATGTACTGATATGCTGTAGTAAAAATGAGAATTTAAAACTACTGACGTAAGAGTGATGTTAAAGTCTACCTCAACCCATTTCTTCATAGAAAATGCTGTATGTATCTTTGAAGCACCAGTATGAAACTAGCACACGTGGGCCCATTTATTTTGTTCATACTATATGTTATTACCATCGTATTTGCTAATATCCATAGGTAAGACAGCAGTTCTTCTTTCAACTTCATTTGCATTTTAAAAACAGCATCAGGAAACAGCAGTAGTAAAAACAAACAAACAAACAAACAAAAAAACTTGCAAAACATTTAAGCTAGTCTAGAATCTCTCACATGAGAAACAGATGAGCAAAAGACAAGTCCTACTGTTACAAAAAATAGCCCTTTGTATCTATAGTGCAATACTCAAAGAGAAGTTGCAGAAACAGATCCAAAGAAAATAATTCAAGTATCTCAAAATTCAGGAGAGCACTCCTTGTATACTAAGAAATACATTTCTTTCACAGTAAAATGCATATAAGCCAGATCAAGGCATGACCTTTCTTTCAGTGAGTCTCACAACAAGGCATTTTAGTCACTGATTCCTTAAAGACAAAAATTTTCATTTAAAATACCTGAAGAGCTCTCATCATCCTATGCTTATTTTTAATTTAGAGTAGTTCTGATTTTTGAATTATTGTTAGAAATGTGCTATGGTAACAAAATAGAGATGAAGATATTGAAGGATATTATCAAGAAATAGCAAATCTACAATATTTTATGCTGTTAACATCATAACTTTCCCTCAGGCACACACAGAAATACAGACTACTGTGACCTCACATACTGAAATGAAATAAAACCAAAACATATGAAAGATAAAGAAGAAATATCATATAAGAGGAAGCTAGAAGAAAATTCATTCCTTCTCTTGCCCATCAACGCCAAATAAGCTAGGAAGAAGAGCAGTCAAATTACTGAAATTGATGTCATATCAATTGGAAAACTGACTGAGCCCATACAATGAGCAGTAATTGCTCTCTACCCAATTCATGGGTCCAGGCTGTCTGTTTTCCATCTGCTCCTAAGCAATTTAAGCAATTCTGAACTTTGCTCTCTGTTCCTGAATGTGTCACAGATTTATTAGAGTGTCAGGTTCCAATTTTTAAGATTCTCTACTAAGGTAAGCTATTATGAGGAGCGAAATTTGTATGTCTATAATTGCCATGCCAGGAAAATTCAAGGAGGACAATCACACATGACCTTAATGAACCCACCATGAAAAATTCAGAAGATAACATAATACGCACCCCCACTCCCAAAAGAGAGGTCATTCTGTTCTCTCCTTGCATGTGTATAAAGATAGGCTTAGTACACAATACGAAGTACTATGAGGAGCTTACAAAACTTTTTTTAATTTGTGGTTGGCTTTGGCTAGTAAAATTAGCTTCACTATGGTTCTTACCTCCTGACAGATAAGGACTGGAACCCTTCAAAGGCATATATGGGGTAGCTTAATCTTTGAATACTTCTCAGAAATTAAAGGGACAGAATCTTACGATAAGTTAACTTTTGCACATAACAGTTACTTCACTTGTAAACAGGTCATCAAATATTCTAGCATTATCTCAGCATTTTTGTTGGATAAAAAGCTTATTATAATAATTCTAAACATAGTTAATCAGTTGTAGTTTTTGTTTTTAATTTTTGTTCCTTTAACAGAATTTATACACTATTTAAAGTTGCAGCTGTTCATGCCCTCACAGGAAAGACTAAAGTACAATGCTTGCATCCTTGAATTACACCAATGAAGATGAGATACTGTAAATAAAATGCAGGCCACAACCCTGTGTGACAGAAGATGACCTAAGCAGCTTTGCCTTCCTCACCCCCAAATTTTATATTTCATAAATATTCTCTAATAATTAATGACAATTTATTTTGCAAATTAACATACATCCTAATGTATGACTAATCCCTGCTTACATCATGTGTGATCTATCAAGTAATGGTATCTCAAGTTATTCTCTTTGTTCTGTCCTGGTATAGATTATAATAATTACCGTATAACATATAATAGATAAATATTATACAATAGATGATCAATCTTCTCTCTGTTTTGGTAGGGTATGTATTCTCTGCTCTGCCAACAACTTGTACTGTGTATTAGAGAATTCACTTCACTTCACTTCTAGGCCACTCAATATTCTCATCTGTAACATGGGTGGAATAATCACCACTGCCAGGAACTCTGAAATTCATAAGGAAGGGCTTGCTGTATGTAAATGAAAGGTATTACCAAAAATCCGTTTTATATTCTTTTGTAAAGTATTTTCGCTACACGTAAAACTACATAGATTTTACTCTTTTTATAAATAATTTGCATGACTGTACCATTATCACTTCAGATCCTAATGGCTTTTTATTTGGTAGAGCATTCTAGCACTGGCTCTATTGTTGTGATGTACAAAAATATTGTTCTGACAATAATCAAAATGGCTGTTGATGACAAAAATACAAAACCTAATATATATATAATTATATATTGTCTACAACAGTTGTCTAGATATATAATACAAATGGTATTAAAATGTAGTTAGTATGTTCCATACAACAGATAAAACATTTTTGCATTATTAAACATTAACTTTTAGACCATATGGTAAAAGGCCGAAGAAAACCAGTAAGTTTCTGTCCTCTACATAATAGCAGAGCATATACCAACTAGAAGAAGGGAAATTTTCAGTTGCCCCTTATTTATCTTAAGAGCACAAGTTTCATTGATTTTCTTGAGCAACAGCTAATCTCTAAGACCCAGGTATGCTTCTGAGCTTTTGGTTCCAGGTATGTAACCAGAGCATGCTCTGGCTTAATGCAGGACTAAAACAGAGTGGCTGCAACAGGCCCTCTGTCGTCCCTGAAGGTATGCAGGTTGGATAAAGCCAGAGCACACACCAGCCAGGCCCATAACCCAGTTCAGGAGACCAGGATGTCAGAGGCATCTTCCACATAGTCTACATTCATCTAAAAGAGGAATATTTGTTCCACTCCCTATACATTAAAGATAATAATAAACTGGAATAAGCAGAGTTGTTGACTCATGAAGAAATACTGACATAGCTGAAATGCAGTATGCGGACTTACTCTGCTAGCATACTAAAATTACAAAGCGCAAGGCTAGGTAGATAAAAGTGAAATAAATGACCTATGCAACAAAAATGCCATTATTTCTAAAAAGTTACTAACAATTTCTAGTATTTAGGGACCTTAAATAACTAGAGATCAATATTCACATTCAAAATAAGGTAGACGTCCATAGCAGACAGACTAGATTACAGAACAGGTCCAGATGCTCTGGAAAAAAATGTGAAGAAAGAAATAAAGGTGCCATCCAAGAGTACTTCATTCTAGGTTACTGAAGTTGAAGGTCTAAATATGGCCAACAGAAAAAAAAAATTTTTTTTTCAAATCCCTATGAAAAATACTTGAATTTTTTCTAAAATATTATGTGTTAACAGTTGAATGACCATGTGCACTCCTATGACCGAGACATTTCTCTGTAGTAACCTTGCCATTAGAAAGGTCTTTTAAAGCAGGAAAATCAAAGAACAGAGGCTAGACCCACAAGCAATCTGATCTCCTATATGAAGTCTGTAGTTTGACTTCAATATGCCTGGAGTCCTACAAAATCTGACAGCACAACTTAAGACGGAAGCCATACGCATCACAGCCTGCAAGAAATAAGGCAGCTCAAGAATAGTGTGCAGACCCATATTCTTCTGTAGGAAAGAAGAGATTAGGAGAGAAGAGATTAGGAAACATGAAGAGGACAGGGTTCACAGTAAGAATTTACTGGCTTTAAAGTCATTACCATTTGAACCTGCTTAAAAAAAAAAAAAAGGAATCAATCTCACTAGTATATATGCTTCCAATGAAAAAAAGAGACAAATAAATAAAAGATACATTCTTTAAGGAACTTGAATGAATACTGGAGTCTTGCAAGATCTTTCCAAGAAGGATGCTATGGAGAAATTAATGAAATATTTCTTCTCCATCAGGAAATACTACAATACGTTCACAAATTAAAATAAAAATAAAAATAAAAAAAATCTCCAAACCACTGTTATTTTTTAATAAGCTTTAGGAAATTGGGAAACACAAAGGACAACAACATCAATGTTATTTCAAAATGTTAAAAGGGTAAATATTAATCTGATGAGATAATGAAATGGCAGGTGCAGATTTTAATCAATAAATTTAATATATACAGAATTAATGACAAAAACTATGATTTCATGGAATACATATTTTTTTAAATAAAATTACAAGATTGTGGATAAAAGTAACTGTGCTGTCTCTGACAGACTCCTGGAAATTTATGACATAACACTGTATGTCACTGATAAAAATAGCATTGTCTGATACTAATACTGGACATGCTAAATCTACAACAGATAGGCTAAGTTAAAGGTCTCAAAACATAACTACAATACAGACTCATCACAGAAAATTGTTTCTAGTCTGTTGCTGCTAATGTTCATCAATACTCTTATATAAAGAACATAAGGAAGTGGATCCCTAATAAAGTTTGCCACTATTTACTGTTTCATAAACTTCTGGGCCATCTCCAATGAACAGAAGAAGCTGAATAATGTGAGCACAATCACGCAACGTGTGTTTAATAGAAAAACAAGACATGCATCTTGGAAAGAATACATGTGATAGCTACAGTGAGGGGTGCATTCTTCAAAGTAAGGTGTTATCATCGTTGTCTATGGCATTGATGCTATTCTGAAATACTGTGCCTGGTTTCACTGTCCACATATATATCAGAAACCAGGGTTTGTTGAGTGTAACTCCCTTTTTCTTGCTTAATAATAATAAACATTACTTGAAAAATTGTTTTGAAGTTGATGCTACTCTAGCTCCACTTGCATCATATTTAAATTAACATCAGCTGCAAAAATGAAGGGTGAGTGAGGTTAAATTCCAATTCTCTGTCTCATGGGATTTTAAATAGGCAAATTCAGTAGGGGCTAGATATTAATTCACATGTACAGACAAAGAAACAGACCTTTGCACATGCTCACTATTATTCAAAGGACTACTGTAGTGAGGCAAAGGTTTTCAGCTTAGTCTAAGAATAATTGAGTTAAAATTTAAACCTTTAAAGAGTGAATATAATTAGACCGTTCTCTCAGAGCGACATGTTGAGAGCATGTTGTACACCAATATAAATCGATACACTGCAAGTCAAAAAGAATATAAGCATTTTTGGCTTCCCTTTTTTTTTTTTTTTTTCTTTTTGGCACCACAACTTAAAAAAGTAGGTAATCTCGAGCAGGCCCCGAGGCATGGAAGACGCATGGGGCGCACACGTCGACCCAGCCGGAGAGGACCTCTCCTCGCCCGGCTTCAGCGAGCCGCAGGGCACCACGGCACGCCTGGAGGGGCCCGCGCCGCTCGCACCTCCGCCGCCAACTCGCACCGGCTTTTGAGGCGCTGCCTGTCCACTGCGGCACCCCGCTTCTGTTCCCAGCACACCTCCCGGCACCCAGATCCCTGCCGGGCTCACACGCCGTCCTGGGGAGCACCCCCGAGCTCGGCGCCGCCCGCAAGGCACCGCTCAAGCCGCGCCGCGCCCGCCGCACCCCGCGGCCCGCGTCGCGGCGGTTGGCGGCGGGGCGCCACGGGGGGAGGGGCGGCGCCGGCCGGGCCCGTTCGGGCCCCGCGTTTCCCCGCCGTGAGGCGCGGGCAGGGCGAGCGGCGCCGCCGGCCGCCTCGGCCCCGCACCCAGGCGAAGCCGGGGGCAAGGCGGCGCGCTCCTCCCTCGCTGCTCGCCTGCCCACCCCACACGTCCTTCCCCAGTCAGCCCCTTCCTCCCGCTCCCCAGAACCTTTTCCTCCCCCCCAGTCTCCTCCCCCCCCCCCCATTTTAAGGTAACTCCCAGGAAACGTGCGAACCTGTAATTTTTACCTTCTTTGGCTTTTTTCCTCCTTGCCAGCGTGCCGCCAAGTTTGCCCAGGAAGGAGTCATCTTTCTTTCTGGACGGGGGCGATTTAGGGGTGGGGGATTTGGGGGAAGAGGGGGACTTCTGGGGGGAGGTTGCCATGGTGGTCCCAGCACCGCCGCCGCTCAGGGATGAAGGGAGACAGGTTTGAAGCCCAGGCGAAGCGGGAGGCTGGTCCCGGCTCTAAACGGAAGCGGAATTATTTCAGGCATTTGAGGCAGCTCCGGCTCCGCTCTCTCCCGCTCTCCCTCTCTCCTTCCCTCCCTCCTGCCCGCCCTCCCGCTCGCTCCGCGCCCGCCGGGGAGGGCCGCGCTGCCCTCGCCTCGCCCGGCCCGCGCCGTTTCGTCCAACGGCCCCCGCAGCCCGCCCGGGCCGTTTACCCCAACGGTCCCCGCTGCCCAACGGCCCCCGCAGCGCGCCCGGGCCGTTTACCCCAACGGCCCCCGCAGCGCGCCCGGGCCGTTTACCCCAACGGCCCCTGCAGTCCAACGGCCCCCGCAGCCCAACAGCTCCCCCTCCACCCCCCTCAGATCCCAACAGCCCCCTGCAGCCCAACGGCCCCCACTGCCCGCCCGGGCCGTTTACCTCAACGACTCCCACTGCCCAACGGCTCCCCCTCCGCTCCCCCAGATCCTAACAGCCCCTGCAGCCCAACGGCCCTCCCCACAGCCCAGTGCCCCCCCGCGGCCCCCCAGCAGGCGCGGGCCGGGCCCCAGAGCCTGCTCTCACCCCAGCCTGCTCCAGGCTTTCAGCCAGGGGCACGTTTTGGCTACCTAGCGGTCCGGGCTGCCTCAGGCACAGGAAGAAGGGTTTTTCTGTCAGGAGAGAGCTGCACCCTTATTATCCCCCCTCCTCCCCCACGGTTAAACATAGCCTCATTCAGGCAAAGTCGCCCCCCTGGGCTGCTCCACAAGCTCCACAGCCCAGGCGCCGGACTGGGCCAAAGAAGGGGCAGCCAAGGGAGGCTGCCTCCCCTCCCGGCTCCGCTCAGGGCAGCCGCCGGGACCCCGGGGGCAGCACGAGGGTGGCGCTGGGCCCATCTGACTCGCGCTGTGGGCAAACTCGCCCTGGACTGTCATGTACATGACCGCACACGCAAGCCTCCGGGCCCAAAAGTTAAATGCAGGTCTGCAGAGGCAGGCCCAGGGTTCAGATGACTTGAATTCATCAGTAAATACTCCTAGATGACCACTGGAAGGAGTCACATCTGCAGGCAGGTATTTCTACCCTGTATGATCAGCACTGATAGAATGGAAAGAACTAATCCATTAATAAAGTGTCACTAAGTAATTTTAAGCAGGTTTGAGTACAGGTTACCACATACCCTTCAGCCTTGAGTAAATTCTATGAAGCGGGTTGTCTCTAGGTTTCCGTTACATCTGTCATCAGAGGTGGCATCATGTTACCACTTTCTACAAAAGAAACCTACTGTTGTAGTCAGACCTTTATAAAAAGAAAAGTGAAAGAAAGGTTAGTTAGCATGATAAACTATTGCCTACACCAATCTTCTGTTGATCTGCAGATGGGTAGCTTAAGAGAAAAGTATCTTTAAAACAGATAACTTGCTGTGACTGGTAGTTGGTTCAGGAGACACCTAGGACTAGAACAGCATTAATGTCATCTGGATGTACTACTTTCACTTCCCACTTCATCACTCGATTAACAATTTAGGCAAAAAGCCACACACACTTCATGCAAATATCTGGCTATCCATTAGACATAATAAGAAAAATGAAATTACCATGAGGATATTTCTAAATCAGCTAATAACTGTTGTTTCTACAAGCCAGTAACAATGGTTATCTGATGAGGGATAGACATCAATGAGTATTTGTTGTATGCAGTTAGTATATGCCCTAGAGAATAATTTTATTCACCCGTACCACCATTATTTAAAAACAGGAATGAACCCAAGGCAGCAAGAGAATCTCATGTTTCCTTAGGTTTGCTTTCTCTTGCTTCTAGCACCGATCTGTTTGGATTTTGTCTGCAGATTCTTCACAATTTCACACGTTACTCTCTCAAGAAGTGTTATTCATGCAGTGTATGGATTAGGATATGAGCAGTTTTGAACAATTTCTTAAAAATAATGAAAGATAATTTTAAAAGAAAGCAAAATAATCATGTCAAGTCCTTTCTATATATACATGTGAATCTGCAGCATTTATAAATAGAGCAATGACACAACTTTGGACCCAAATGACTACACACAGATGTCAATATAGGATTTTGCAGGCACAGCAGAGGAGAAAGCATTTTAGCAAACACAAGACTGCTTGCTTTTGTGCTGCTAAGTCCTGTATAAAAGGCAAAAAGAACAAACCAGATATTTCACAGACAGTAATGTGCGCTGGGTTATACAGTGTGGGAAAATCAGAACTCAGCATGCATTTGCCAGATCACACACCAAATAACTTAAAAGTCCTAGTATCTTTTCTCAATTTTGTTTCATACTTTTTTTTATACTCAGCATATGTAAATTAGATATCAAATGTAATATTACTTATTTAATAGCCTCATGAGCTATGGGTAAGGGTTTAACATCACAAGGAGAAAATATATTTTAAAGGAAACTCAGTGTGCACGTAGAAATAACTTAATTTGATTTGGGAATAGGAATACTGCAGTGCCTTCAGTAGTAATGCTAAGGGGTCACTGCAACAGACAGATTTAAGTTTGCTGTGTCCTTTATGGGCTTCTTTCTGAATTTATTTGCAGTTCTCTTAGGTATAACATTACTGCAGGATTTTTCCACTTATGAAGATTCTCTTTGAGAATAGTAACAACATTCCTTTTTTTTTTGCCTCTATCTTAAATTTACAACTATGCATGCTACTTTTTTCTTTTGATCTAGGAATATATATGCACATATGACCTTAAATTAATATTGCATTCAGTACAAAAGGCCATATAGGTACACACAAGGTCTAAATTATGGTGGATGTACAAATGTTGATTTTAAATGCCTAGTTCTTATTTATATAGTATTTTAACCACAAATAAAAGCTGCGGTAGTATAAATTTGGTGGAGATTTTTGTTTGGCTAGGTTTTTGCTCTGTTTTACATTTAATAACTGAATATTTTCATGATCATGCTCTGTGATCCTATGCACCAGACACAACAGTCAGCGGGTTGCCATTCAGGCTGGCCTCACTGCATCTGGCATATGGAAATCTGGAGCAGACGATCAGAGCTCTCACCATGCTCCCTGTCAGTGCCTTGTTCCTACAGATGATCCAACCAGTAGTTCAAATTAATTGCATCCTGATCACATACATACTTTTGCCAGGCAATAAAAGAAGGCTAAATCCATATACTTCAAATGCATTCTTACTCACCTTCGTATCTGTCCATGCACGCCTGTTTTTTATTTCTTTTACTACAGAACTCAGAGTGATCATGAATAGAATATTACTTCCTGAATGAGGTGGAAGAGACAGAATACATAATATACTGGTCATGGTCTAGGCTAATAAAAATGAGCACTGCAGCAGCTGAAAGAATACCATATACTTATAATCTGAGATAGCTGACTCATGGGAGAGAGGTCAGCCCTGACGCCATATCTGGTTTTCAGAGTATTTCTTCTGTTATTACACAAGTTTAAGCCAAGCTGGTTAAGGCCATGCAATAAATTATCGATTCTTCTTGATCCGAAGTTCAACATTTTTCTCCTAGGTACATCTCTGCTCTAGCATTTTGACCCTTTGGTCATTTAAACAGTAACAGTGGAATTTTCAAAAATACTCTATTACCCTACTGCTATTGTTGTAATTGCGTACAGTAAGACTCTTCATTAACTTCAGAAAGAACAGAATTAGACCAAAGTCTACCCTCTATATTTTTCTAAATGTTTGCAATGAGCCGTCTTCTGACCTGCCAGTTCTATGTAGTTAACTGCTGAACATTCACATCCCTATCCCCTAGACTAATAGTTAACAGCACATTAAAAGAGGATACTTAGAGAAGAAGGAATTTCCTCACATGCTACTTTGTGGCTGTTTAATGTCTATTTTTTGATTGGGATTCAAAGAGAGAGGCTATGAAGATTTAGGATGCCGGTAAATAAGACTGGTACGCTTTTCCCTTTTCCATGTACCCCAGCCAGAAGTTCAGCAATAAGCAATTGAGGCAAGTACAAAGGCTTCTTCCTCTGGCTCCTCCCGAAAACTCTCTTTTACAGCACTGGCAACTCACGCTCTCCCAGTGCAGTGCCACAAGTTTTTCTCTGCTTTCTCGTGTCTGTCAGATGCAGGAGCACCAGCCCCGTCCGTCATCTAGGGAGCAGCTGTCTGTGCTTCACTGGGTGGCTGAACAATATTACCTGCTCACCTGCATCCCACTGAAAGACAACACCCCAGCATCTCTGTGATTTCTTTTCCTGAGAGCACCCAAAAATCTCTGGAGGTAACAGCTCTCACAGGACCTGGCTGCATGTATCCATGAACCAGACATGCCAAGTGCCTGTTCCCCTCTGGGGACCTAACACCTTGCAGCCTCCTCTGGTGGCACCCCCAGAAGTTGAGAGGCATGAGCTATCTTTAGGCTTGTACTTCAAAGAAAGTGTTTTTGGATTTCACCATGAAGGCCTGCTGCTCTTCACATGGCTATGCGCGGCGGCCACCTCTGTAATGCGCCGGGAGAGGCCGTGCCAGGAGCAGACCATAGCACAGCGTATTGCCTGGCTGGTGGTCTGCACAGCCACATCTCCTGTCCTATACCGACACAAGACTGGTTACATAGCCCATAGGACCTTGCTGCATATGATTTCAGCCCCTATAAGGCAGGCCCAGGGTTGACTGATCATCCCAGTGGGGGCTACATTATAACAGCAGAAAGCATTGCTATTGGGTAGCAGGGCTCCAAATTTTCATAGCCACCATCATCTAAAACTCATACTTGAGGATAAGTTTGCTTCCAGTTCACAGAGTGAGTTTAAGATTAAACATATGCTTATTCTTGAGCTTAAAATTGAGCTATGATTTCTAATTGACTTATATCTTCTTTGGGGTAAGAATCTTCTATTAAAAAAACAATAAATAGTATAATAAATAATAAATATAGTATTCATTAATATAGAGTTTCATAGAAGTATTAGAGTATCTCCAACCAGATCCTTCAAAAGTACAATATGTTTTTACATTGCACCTTAAGGCCCCCAAAAGGTTAGGCAAAGACTCAGTGAAGAAAACTGTAGGTCAAAGACAAAAGATGACATAGTGTATACACAGATCACAGAGAGAGATCAATTATTTGGAAAGTTTCAGTGGCAGGAAAGTGGTTTTGAAATTTTTCATTGAGATAAGAACATCAACTGCTTCTGGTAATAAATAATTCTACCAATCAGTTATTTATAAATACTAGGCCAGGTATACATGAATTTACATCTGGACTTGTTGAAATAGTTTTAGAAAAATCAGGATCATGATTTTTTTCTTAATAGGCTTTTGCATTTGCAAGAAATGCCCTTCTCTTGTCTGTAGCTTTGTACATCTGTACTACGTGACTATTCTAGCAAGCACCTTGCTGGCACACAGGGCCATGAAATTTCTTGCCATAGTTCATCAGAATCAGCAGAAGAAACCATGTGAGAAAAAGACAAGTTCATAAACATTAGGCAAACAGATTTAGATGAAATCCAGTGAATATATTTATCATAAGGTATTTGTCAGGTTCCAGATTCAGGAGATAACATGACTGCCATGAAGATTGCAGTGACAGTATTCACATACTAACATGGTAAGCCCACCATGCCATACTATGCAAATAACTGTATGGTCCCTCAAAAATTCAGCAGACAGCTTTAGATCTCAGCAGTAGCAAGGTCTTAAAAGATAGACAGAATCTCCAATCTGCTAAGCCACATCCTGTTACATGCTTAAGCAGGAAAAAAACTATATCTTTTTGGAAGGAAACTGCTAAACTGAAATCAAATTTAGTTGAAATCATATATGCTGCCTGCATTAGGTTTGAAAACAGTGGTTGCAGGACATAAATCTTAGTTTGTTGCCTGTGCTCAGAGAAATCTGTCCAAATACCCTTAAAATCAGTGAGGCGTTCTGTTACCTTGGGGCAAATGGATTGATCTTAAGACGTGATGGCTTACAAAATCTTTTTCCTGAACCTCTTGTCCAATTGGCTTTCTTTAGAGCCATAATCTTTTGGAAGGAGTCAGAGAGGGTGAATAATAGGGGACACTCAGTAAATTCCAATAGAGACCCATTTCTACTCATATTGCGCTGCTGGGCCAGCCAAGCACCCCAGCTGGTGACCAGCTGGCTGAGAAGTCAGCAGGACTGCAAAACTTTACACACGGACGTATTACTTCCAATAACCAGGCAGGTGGGTGACTCCTCTGCAGTCTTGAGAACTTGTGAGTAGATTATCAGCAGAATCACTAGTGTGCCTGTCCAGTAGGACAAGGACCTGAGAGTAGAAGACAAACCTCAGCTCAAATGTGATGGAAATTACCTGGACCTTAGAAGAGCAGCTGCCATCTGTCATCCGACGGGGAGGGAAGCATCGAGCAGTTCGGAATTGCTGCACAGGGGACAATGGCATGGGGGCTAATGTAAGCCCAAATCTCGCTTCTCTCTTCTCTGGCAGTACGTTGTCTTGCTCTGTGAGTCTGTCCCACTGGTAGAAAAGAACAGATTAAGAGATAGACTAATAGAAGTAAAGTTGGTGGAATGTGAAAATTAGCAGTTAATGTTTTGCTCTCCAGTTCTTGATCTGTGCGGTGGCCCTTTTCCTTCAACTCAAGGAGCTGTTAGTTTGCATGTCATGTCTAAGGAAGTTAGGTGGTGAATTCCTATGTCATAAATTAAAGGAAGCTGTTGATCTCATGGGGTTTGCATTTCCTTGTTAAAGGAAAGGAATACTGTCTAGCAGCAGAGCACCAGTATTTCCAAGATATTAAGTGCAAAATAAGACAGTGTAATTTATCTACCAGTATATGAATTAAGAAAATGGTATAATTCCTTACCTACAGCTCTTTCCTAGACACGCATTATTGCACTATAGATATTGGAGGTAGGAAATTATTACAGAAATGACTCGGGGATTTCAGAGAGTGAGATACAATTTTATTTCTTCAAATACAAAACTGCTCACATCTAGTCAGTTTAGACACGGCCAATATGTTGTAGCACATCATATTATACCCAGCGATAACAGTGCCAAGGATTTAAAAATAGTGATGAGGATTTAAAAATCAACAAATCCCTTATAAGTTATAGTGAGTCAATTTACAGAAAAGATTGAACAGCAAGAACACTCATAACCAAACATATTTGTTTAAATACACTTCTAATACAAGCCAGCCATATTAGATTGAATTGTGAACAGTGCACATAGCTTCTCTTTCTTTTTTCCTCTTCCTCTACTCTCACAATGTGCAAAGACCTACTTTAAATTACCTAGAGTTTATTCTTCTCCTAAGTCACCTGCACAGTTCATTTTTGGATCAGATCTTGTGAGTACATTAGTATCAGTCAGGGCAACGGTAGCTAGGCAGGATTTTCCACCCAAGAGTCCACAGACACACACACAAGACCTGCAATTTTGGGTGGAGCATGTGTTATTACCACATATCATACAAGAAAGTAACTTTCTAAACAGACAGCGTTCTGGGGTCCATCAAATGGTGATGGCCCTCAGTTGCTGTTGTCTTTAATACTTTCAGGAACTGAAACCTTCGGAGCTACAAGGGAAGTGTCTGTTCACACCTCTTATCCGCCTGTTTTTACAGCGGAGCAGGTACCTGCAGGAAACGGAAATCTCAGGCCAGCGTACCCTCGGTTGCGCCACGTTCCCGCACAACGCACATGGTGCGCCAGGACCCCGCGCCGCCCTGCCTCCTCCTCCTCCTCCTCCTCTTTGGAGGCCAGCAACACTAAGATGAAGGGACTTTTTTTAACTGAAAAGCTGAACTGAAAAATACATCCTTTGCTGATATAGCTGGAGGTGGCTGTGCTGAATTCTTTCCTGTGCAAAGCACTAAGAAAAAAGGTTTGCTTACAAATTTAAAAAATGACCTTGAAAGCATTATGACTCTCCATTTTCTATGGCAGAACAATAGATATTCTAGACAGTGTTATTTTACTGAATTACATGAGGCTTCTGGTACAGTGATAAAATCCAGAAAATTTCTTCACAACACTAGAAATGCCAGCAGATTTCAGAGAAAATTAAAATGTGTATCGCTGTCCTGTCTGCTCCTACTTTGTGTCAATCTTAAGTAATAGAGCTAATTTAAAAATCAGTCACTGCAATCCATCTCAATAAAAATGTAATCTAACGATCAAGTATGATCTGCATATGAATGACAGAAAAAGATGGCAGAGGGTAATTCTGGAACCCATTCAGGGATTCTGCTGTGTCTTTCCATTGTGAAAAAAGACAAATCATATTGTTAAAGCCCTACATGCTATGCCATAAGGGTATTCCTGCAGGTTTATAGTAACTGAGAATGTTGTTTAAACCTTAATTTATATTTTGCTCCCAATTACTTACTGGATTGATAAAACTATCTACTCTATGAGGCACAGCTTTACCTATACATACCTTTTAGAAATACATTTTTGTTTATCAAAATCAGAGACAACACCCAAAGTATAAAATATAACCAGACACTTATTCCCTTTAAACAGTCTAATAAATAAATATAAATACATAAATATTGCAGAACAACAGTATCTTCCTTTCACCAATAGAGGTATATTATTTATCTGTGGACAATTGTAAAATTTTGTTTTTATCTTTAAAATTATATTTTCAACTTCTTACAATACATCAGAAACTTAAGATCATTCATAAACTACTGTGACAGGATCCAGTGTGTCTGTTACGCTACAAGTAGTCACCAAGAGGTTTTAGCTTAAAGCTTTGTAAGAAGAACTCTTCTAGCTTTGGCTCTGCCGTAGGCACCTGAAGCAAATAAGCACCATTCATGAAACAGTGAGAACATCAAATCTTCTCAGTCAGAGCATGAGGTAAAATAATAGTAAAAAAGAAAGAGTCTTTCAGTCTCCCCCCCTTTTTTTTTTGTTTGAAAATGCAGTGGATCATACATTCATTTGGGATCACTACCAGTCTTAAATTACAGAATTATCTCAGATTTAAGAAAGCACTTACAATGTGCTGAATAGTAAGGAGAATTTTTGCACATCTGCTATGCCAATGGCTATAAATGCAAGTAGGAGATGCATGTAGATAGGAGATACTTCCTTTAAGTAAAAAAAAAAAAAAAAAAAAAAAAAAAGACAAAAGACATGTACATTCCTCTTGAGCAGCAATATAAATATAGTTTAAATATAACCACAACATTTTCTATCAAATGTTGGCATTACAAAATTCAACATTTTTAGCCATGCTTTTGTGGAATTGTCCAAGAGACCTCTAACTGCTACACCACTCATGGTACCCTACGATATTATTTGTGATACATTTTACCAAGCATGCTAATTATGAAGCATACCCTATAAATACTAGTCAGTTCTGGATGCTATTTTTAAAACACTGTTCAGTATATTTTACGGATGACCTTAATCTGTAACACACAATGCTTTTTTGAGCTTTTAATAATCTTTTAAGGGTAGTCACCTCTTTGATATTCCCTTATCATTTTACAAAATATAGGGATTTAATATTGCATTATCTTCTTGTCCAAAAATATACAGTGCACTAAAACTTACAAATACCTAGAAAAAATTAATTTCTGACATTGCATTTACAGTAGTTATAATGATTACTTATAATATATGTAGTTATTAGTCAAAAGATCCTTCCTCCACCAGAAATAAAAACTAACCTTATTTTTATGTGAGATGCTTGCTTTCTGACCTTTAAATAGTTCACTGTGGCTCAGCTGTGCCAAAATATTACCAAAACCACATGACAGATTCAGATAAATGGATGGAAAATAACATCATCGCAAAAATGCTAAATCATGTCATCATGTTTCTAGGGAACTCTATTCTCAGGATTAAAATAAAATTCCAAGAAAACAGAGCTCTTATTTCACTTTCACAGAACATGATGCCCATCAGACAGGTGAATTCAATCCCATTCTTTATCCTTGTGACCCTTTAAGTTGATAGTGAGGTATAGATACTTATTGCTGGAACTTCTCTGTGAGGCTAAACTCACTCCAGTGGGAGCAAAGAAACTACTTAGAAGGTTACGATAACAAAATAGCATGTTTTCCAAATAAACTGCTTTTAAATTTGAATTCTTTCATTTTCCAGAAGACTGTATCTCCATGATTATGAATATTTCTGAAAGTCCATTTATTCGCATGTGGCTGTTTAAATCCTGCTCAGCTGATAGCCCCTAGATAATATAAAGTTTTCAAAGTGCTGGTCTTCTGCTTTTTCTTTCACTCTCTGTTCCTCTAAGGTAGACACGAGTTTGTCCCGTTGTTCAACCACTTTCATCATCTCAGCAAAAATTTCATCCTCCTCATTCAGATCCATCTCATCTTTAAGGCTGTCTAAGAGATCACAAAAAAAGAGGTTAAAATACAGATCACTATGTTGTTACTCTTTGCATTTTAACTACTGGTGTACAGCTTGAACTAATATTATATTCAACAAGAAATGAAGTCAACAGCAGTTAAACATTTTTAATGATGCAGTTCAGGGATAATTTCTTCTGCATTTGGGACATTTAAGGTTGACCATTAAGGCCCCTGATGTTTACAGTAGATCATTAGCAAAACTTACACTGTGGAAGTGATAGGAAGAACACTACTTATTTATAAAAACATGTATAAAGGTAGCCTAATGATTACAGCATAATTGCAATGCTATATTGCAGATAGCAATTACTGCATTAGGATGTAAAATGTAAGGTGACAGCATTTAAGATGGATTTTAAATTTAGCCTGGAAAAGGTGACAGGCCCAACAATGAAATGTAGAACTTGTAAGAAAATGAAAGTGTTTGTCAGGAAAAGCATTGAAAACTACAGCCATTTAAAATCTGCACCCCTGGAACACGACAGGATATTTTGGTGTATTCAGTGGTATGTAACCACCCCTTCTCCCCTGCATTCCTCCTCCCACACTCTCTTTTTTTTCTTTTGTTTGGACACAGAGGTTACAAAAAAGCAGGCCTAATGTTCATTCATGATGTTTTAAACACTTGTCATTTCAGGGTATTGAACCATTTCCTATAGGATGTTCTCCGGTCAGACAAAATGCAGTAAGATGATTATTGAAGGCTGTAGTAGCCTTTACTAGGTAATTTTGACTTTATTACATTGTTCTTATTGCCTTTAGTTCTATCTTCTATCTTGTGTTTTATTTAAAGTCTTTCATAGAAGAACAAATAATGAATGAAAGAACAAGCCCAAACTGTAATCCCAAGTATCTTACTGCAATAGTTTGGGGCTGCTTTAACACTGTTGTTAACTAAAGACTTTACATGCCATAGCTACCCATCCTCACATGATAGCTGGATGTTGCTGCTTGCATAGCGCAGTCAGTGGAATTAGATGTGCAAATGCTTTTGATCTACTTCCACGTAAAATTGGGCAGGTTAGCACAGCTATTGTCACTAGAAGGCTGAACTGTGCGGTACGAAAGCAGACGGGAAGAGCTGCCACGTTGCACTGTGCCAGCTGCGCTGTGCATGCACAAGAGCACAGAAGGAATTGCCTCAGCCAGGCAGGTACTCTCAGAAACGAGCATGCCCTCTGCCCGCTGCGGTGGCCAGGGACTGCTGCGGGAGAATAACATCCTTGCCCATCTGACTTACCGTCGATGGCCATTTTCTCCCTCAGCTTCTGTTCCAGCCTGCTCTGGTGGTCCTCCAGTTCTAGTTCTTGGGCTCTGAGTACGATGAAAAGCACGTTAAAGCATAAGCTGGCATCAGGATCAAAAGGGATGTAGCTAGAACTCACAGCTCTGCCTTGCATTTCACAGCTACTGCTGCCCATGCTATTCTAATTTTAAACATACACTATAATTTATTTAAAATTGATGATGATAACATATCAGAGTTAGCCAAATTTTTCAAAAATTGATTAAAAAAAATCTAACCTGTCAGACATCCAAAGAGTTTTAGAACTGCAAGGCAGTAATCCTCTGTGATTGAAAAACTGGATCTTGGGTCTTCTGTGTTTTTTCTTTTTAAAAATGACTTGTTTTATACCTCTTTCATGGTTAGTACTGCTGCTCTATTACTATGAAGCTGTTTCTTTCTTAGCATTATCTCTGCTCTATAAAAAGAATTTTTCTCTCACAAAACTAGCATTTAAGAGTATTGTGTGGCTGTTATTAACCTAAAATAATATGGAAAATAGGTGACATAATATCCTCGCTCATTTATTACTACCATCCCCACTACTACTATTACTACTAGTTTCACTACTGTCATTTCTACTAGAGATATTTACATATACATAGTAATATTATTACAGCCAAGAGTATGTATATTTTGTATATTCAGCATTTTTTCCTCACAGTCAGTCAAGGCTAAAAGCTTTGCCTGTGCCAGCATCCCCACAGCAATACCGGAAGTACCAATACTACCTTTTGCATTATGTATCAGCTGAACCTCCCTCACACATTGCAACATTTAAGGCTTTTGTGCAGCTGAGCTTTGTTGGTTGTACCAAAAACGTGACTCTGAACAGGACTGAACACTCCCACAAATGAAGCATCCTGCTAGGCCCTCTGCACCGGAGTGACTCCTCAGGCAGTGGAACTAACACTCGTGAATACATACAGAAAACAGTATTTTTCCAAAACAGCCCTGTATTGATAAAAGCAGCCTGGTTTTGCTCTTTCGACTCTCCTTTTCAGGCAGCCTTAGCAGGCAGCATTGCTGCCCCAAAGCCCAAGGACAATCCGAGGGGAAAGGACAAATTTGTCCCCCAGTAGCATGAGCACCGGCTGGGAAAAATCAGCAGATTTCCTAGCGGTTGGCAGCTCCTCCGCATGCAGCACAGGGCAGTTCGCTGTGCAACACAGGAACGACAAATGACCACGGATGGCCTGTGCCAGGGTGAAATCCTGGACCACTGGAGCTCCCGTCGCCTTCCCACACAGCCACAGAAATGGTGCGTGTGGAGAAAACAGCTGGCAGTCACCTACACTTGTCTTTTGAGCACGTTTCCAAGGAGGTGAGGTGAGGGAGCTACAGCCAGTATTGTTCCCATCAGCTGCAAACAGTGGCATCTGAGACAGTTTTTATTTGCTTGATGTATCAATTGTATCATCTCTGTAGGGAATTCCTAGATCTTTTCTCCAATAAAAACTGAAATAAACTGTCAGGCTATTTTTCTTCCACAGAAGAAAATGCTCAACCGTTCATTAGACCACGTTAGGGAAAGGCAGAGCATCCATAAGCAATAGTGTTTCATAGTATCTTACAGGATTGAAGTAGTTGAACCACTGTGAAAGGGAAGGACAAGGAAGGGTCAACTGAAAATCCATGTTCAGAATAGTTTGTAGGTATTTTACTCCAGGACGCAGCAAGGTGAAAAGGAGAAGTGTGGGTTCTCTGTGTGGTGGTACGCTCTGCACCACAAAGTGGCAACTTCGCTCAGTGATGGGAACTACATGTATCAGGAGGAAAATCTCATCACTTTAGATCTAATGCAAGTACATTTTTCCCCTCTCCCCTCCACATCTTTACTGCTAATGCTACTACTCCTTGCCCTTACTTACATAATCAAGAGCTCAGACTCATAACGCATTAATTTATTCTTCTCCAGGACCAGCTCAAACCATTCATGCAGCATCTGAGTTTCATCCTGTGTGCCTGAATCTGAATCTGTAAAATATAAGAGGTAAGCGTGCATTATTGGGTTTCCTCCCTACGCTCTTGCTACTTTAGCTCACTTCAAATGATCTTCCTTTGTAAGGCCAGGTGAGCCGTATGTAGATTTCGTTGCTCTACGTAACTTATATCAATATTGTCCTGTATAACATTCCTGTCTACTTTGGGTTGAGTGCTGTAGTTTATTGTAGTTAAAGATGTATTAGATTTTAAGCTGGGGAAAAGAATATCCCCCCCACCACCACCACCACCTTAAAAGCACTTTTGTTTCGGAAGTTAGCAGGTCTCTTCCCCCCTCCCCCCCTTCATATAGTTCTCTAGTCTTTTTTTAAAGGGCGCTCTTACTTTCTCTTAGTTCTGCCTTTGATAACACAGTTTCTTTGTTGCTACTGGGCTCCAGCAGCTGAATTATATATATAAATGGCTATGCCATTAACACAGTCAGACTTCAAGATGTACAGGCTGGCAAGTATCAGCTTAGTCCCTTCTCCCAGTGGGCACCACACGCACAATCAAATCCCCTGCAAATTCCCATTCATTTGCCAACTGGCCTTTAAATCTGCATCTGCTTTGATTGACTGGAAAGGCTGTGGCACGGGAAGATCTATTATCATTGGGTTTTTTGTAGCACCAGGAAGCGAGGGCATCACTGTGGTAGGCGCTATACAGACACGTAACAAAAGGTGGCTGCTCTCCCAAAGAGCTCGCAGCCTGACTCCACTTTGTTGGGGAGGAGGAGAGATTCCTCTTTTCCCAGGCAAGAGCCTTCACTGCTCCTAAAATGCAGCCCATATAGAAATCTTTGGCCATTACGAACCCCTGGGTTTTTTCAAGTGACAAGTCAGAGCAGATTACAGGACTTCTGCTCTTTTGCCTTTCTCAAAGCATCACCATTTGCTTTCGTTCCCCAGTGCTCATGGAGAGCTATGGCAATAGTGATGGCACTGGAAACACACCTCCCAAAGTGTTTGCTGCACCCATCCTCAGTTTGTTGTCACAAAATAGTGATAACTTGCAGACATCTTATTCTACTCCAGTTTTATGCAAATTCTGGGGACAGTCACAGTGTCCAGCCATTCTTAATACTCTTTTCTAATAACAGAACTCCTTTAGTCCAGTTTGCTACCTGCACCCAGCAGCTGCGTGCAAGCAACGCTGCTGTGTCGCGGCAGCTCTCAGTCAGGAGACAGGAGCTTTCCTCCTGTAGTTCAGGAGAAATACACCTACAGTACCTTCAGCGGGTCGACTGCTTCACAGCCATACAGCCAGAAACAAGGTGACACACTGGCCCCTTCAGAAGCATAAAACCAACAACCATCCAGTGCTCCTACCTTGGTGAGCGGTAGTTGCCCACTGCACCCACACTGCTGCCTTGCGCGGAAAGCAGGGACAGCGGTACATGGGACAAAACCAACGAGGCGCCACTGGCAGACAAAAGCATACAGCTCTCTTCCTTGATCGTTACATCATGCTACCAGGTGACTAAACAAAAAATCTCCGTAAATGAGTTGGTCTATTTTCTCTAGTGGCTTGGATGGAAACTGGTGTGATTTCTTCTGCTTTACCAGGCCTACACCTTTATTTCAGATGACTGAGAGTTCTGAAACTGGAAGAGAGAGCCAGCAGTCCTGGACAACTCAGCCCTGCCTCAGATGCCTTTTTGTAGTCATTTTGAAATGAACTTTGTCCACGGCTCCCAGGAATTTTGCTCTTGTCTCTATGGCTTCGGCCATTCCTCGCTTTAATGTCAAAGTCAGGATTTGGACTCCACTCAGGGACAGTAGCTTATAGCCTGTCTCCTTCAGTGATCTCACCCAAGCAGTCCTTTAACACTCCTCCAAAACAGGAGGGAAATTCTGTCCGATATTTGCGATCCCCGACCCGTCTGCGTGCATTCATTAGACACTGCCAGTCGAGAAAGGCCAGGTTAGCTGGCGGCAGTGCAGGAAGGAGTGCCTGCGGACCCCGCACCGAGGAGAGGACTAGGCTGGCGCGGGGAAGCCTCTGCAACCTCCAGTCAGGGTTCAAACCCAGCCTGGCATTACTGTGAGACAAAGCACCGGGGGGGGGGGGGGAAGAGAAGAAAAAAAGTGGTCCAATTTCTGCCCAAATTCATTAAAACTTTGCAGTAATTGATGTGCTTCTATGGGATGTTCCAGTTTAGCAAACGGTGACAAAAAATTTTCCATCAGAGTGACCATCAGCAGTGCTCACTGGGACGCGGCAACGGTCACTTCTCACAGATTCAATGCAGGGATGCAGCATTAGTATTCAGAGCCTTCGGGCTTCATATGCCACCATCAGAAGTTAAAAACAAAATTTGATTTTATCTTACTGACAACAAAAACATTGCTATTGCAGGTAGGCATATGTTCTGCACATGCACAGAGGATTGCTATTCCCTGTGTTCGCTGCTTTCTTGATTAGGTGAAAATATTCCTTTTTTAACATTTCCTCTTTACACTTTGAAATCTCTCCATCTCTAATAAAAGACAGTGTATTGTCGTTTGATTGAGGTAAGCAAACAGTAACGCACTTTGCAAAAATGTCACTCATTTTAGCAAAACTCTCAGTGGAAGCTGAAATAAAAATAGCCTTTCTTTTTCTTTTTTTTTTTCTTTTTCCATACCACAGAATTCCCCCCTAGTGTCCCTAGAGGCATTTTTTAAACGATTGTTATTATTAATAATGTTAATAGTTATTTAAGTCTGATGGAGTGCTTTATGCCTTCCAAGGGCAGAACAAGGCAATGAAGTCTTTTGCATACTGTGGTAAGGCAGATCTTTTTAAAGGTTAAATGGATAACAATTCCTAAGTTTGTTTTGTGAGCCAGGTTGGCTTTTTGTTACAGCATTGCTTAAGCAAAACTTACCTTCTGTTTTATCCAAGTCTCTTTAGTTTAGATCCCATTTGAAAGTCAGCTATTCTTCTAATTATGTGCATATGTATTTCTATATACACCACTTCTGAGAGATAGCAGATTGTAAAGGAGTATTTACTGAATACCGTTCTCAAAACCTCAATCTCCCATTCTGCAGAATAATACTGCACTATCCCCACTTACAGCAGTGACACAGTAAAGGGGGATTTTTGTGAGTTTGCTCCCTTTTAGGAATGGCTAACCCTCATATTCCTCACTGATAGAAATTTTCAGCTGACCTCTTTTGATTCTATTGGAAATTCTAAACGATAAGAATCACTGAAATATGAAATCAAAAGCTAACTGCAATATGTGCAGATATTTCCTCCTCTTCCAAAACAGAGGGATTTCTTATGTTCTCTCAATACAGATTTTCTTCTTTACCATCATAATTTGTTTAGTCAACTGATCAGTTATGCTAATTTCAGTGGAAAATGTGTTTTTAAAATCTTTATTTTTGTATTTTCTTGTAAGCAGAAAATCTCTATAAGCCTCCACAAATGTCAATGGAAAACAAAACTGTGGTACATTAATGATTTATTATTTGGTATTTAGAACCAGAATAAAGGGAATAAGGGGCATGAAAAATTATTCATAGGACTGATATTATTTCTTTCTTTTTTTTTTTTTAATGCACGAATTGTTGTCACTACAATTAGAAGATCATCAAAGCCTCATTTTGCTCATCAGTCTTCATGGCAGTTGCTTCACACCCACGCATGTTCTCTTCTAATTCAGTTCAGGAGCTAATGAATAACTCCCACTAACAAAGGAGCCATTCATTCTCTGCTTACATAATTATTAGAGGAGAGTTGCGTAAATGTCACTGAAGACTAGTGTTTGCAGGTCTGCCTCTAAATTTGGTTATTCACAACCTTTGCAGCTCAATATTATTGCTGAACTGTGATCGTTTTCTAATTACCTTAATAATACCTATTAAATCACTTGAATTACATAAGCACAGACCTCCTTAAATACAACTTAACCTAATAAGCACTGGTCATTCATTAAACAATAATGGCCATTATTTTTAAAAAGGTTGAATGGAATATTAAGCTCACTGATTCCTGCATCATTACACACATGTTGTTACAAGCAACAAAGCACTCGCATTTTGATGGCTGCTTTGGGAAACTTGGGGCTTCATGCTTTCGCACCATATGTTATTGAGCCACAGTAACGTCCCACATTTCAGTGTCTGTCCTATTTGTAACTGGCCACCTACACATAAACAATCAACAGGAGAAAAAATAGTACTTTCACCTTAATGAGGGCAATTCAATTACTAAGGATGGGAAGAGAATGAGAAGCATCAATCTCTTGGCAGACAGCCTTCTTTAGGAAATGCGATTGTCAAAACAGCAAAAACAAGAGGTGGCTGTAGGCCATTTATCCTGCTACTCTGCATCTATCCCAAGAGTTAGCAGTCTCTTGACCCTCCACATTTTTGACATCTAAAAAAAACCCACATCCTTTTGCAGATCAGCAGTAACGAAAAAAAGCCAACACTCCAAATCCTCAAAGTCTCTTAAGGAGACTTTCTTAAAGATGGTAAAGTAGGTGCCATTTGATAACTTGCTATGTTTTCATTTGAGAAAAAAAATTGATGTTAGTCTTTTAAATAACATTTGAAATAAGTTAGTGCTGTTAAAAAAAGCAGTTAAAAATAAAAAAAATAGGAGAAACATACAAGTTCTTATTGTTTTTAATTTGGACAAACACTGTTGTCAAAGTGGTTAGTTCAGCATTAGAATTGTGGCAATAACTGGTCAAAAAAATATGGTATTTTAAAAAACCAGCATGTAGTGACTTTGCCAGGTTACCTAGCTAAGATAACGGTATTGGGTGCCAAAACACGTCTAGGTTTTCAGCATTGCATAACTGTCCGACATGAAAGCAGGAGGCTTTGCTGCTCTCCGGCGGGAACTCGCCCTTCGCCACCCGCCTGGCCCTGTGCGGACCCCGCGGCGGCACCAGCCGGGCCACGCTGTACTCCCGGCCCCGCGGGACACAGGCTCAGGCGAGCGGAAATCTAGCCTCCGCCTGGGGCCAGAGCGGCACCCCGGTCATCCCCTACCCCTAAGGGCGAAGCTGGGCCGGTGGCGTCCGCGTGGCTACACGCTGCTGTTGCTACAGCTTGGCCACTGGCTGCAATCACATTAATGACATTTCACACGCAGGGAGAAGTCATTAAGGACTCTGTTACTAAGCACGGGTGCCTGGCTTGCTAACTGAGTTACGGCACCTAGAAACGTCGCTGGTTCCCTGTAGAAGATGAAATTAAGCTTGGGATGGGATTTTAAAAAAACTGGGGGAAAAAGTAGATTCAGGTTCAAAACCAAGTCAAATAATTCCAAATCTGTGATAACCAACAGAAATTTATAGCATGCAGCTTAAAGGTGCTTGAGCTATAATTTTGCACTGAAACCTATTTCAATTTCGATTGCTAAAAACCCTCTGCATTTAAAAAGATTGAAACAAAAAAACAGCAACAACAAGCACTCTGCTTCATTTACCTGATTCTCCTCTTAGTTTTCTCTCCAGTTTAACACCAAAAATCTCTAGAGCTCTTTGCCTTTCCTCCAATTCTTCTAGCTGGCGCTGGATTGCCTGCAAAATTATGATGACATGAAAGCTACAGACATAGCTTAAAATTCAGAGACAAAGGATGGTCTCAGCGGTTAGAGAAACAGCTTGAACAGGTCTCTGAGGATTCATGGGATTTTCAAACTCAGTGAATGTATTAGGCGCCTAAGCAATTTAATAATTCCACTAGGTATCTATCTGTATTTTAATATAGATAAATATCTTAGGTACTAAAAGACCCTCAGTGTTTCAGAGCTTTAGTTCTCCCATTGTAGCATGGAAATGGCAATGTTTCCATACCTCCCAGGGTGAGAAAGGTAAACACACCTTACACATTCAGAGTATACCTTCTGAGATGCTATGAGGGTAAAGCTCATCTAAATACTTAAGATTTACAGCTAAAAAGCTTTGTTAGCCGTTTTGTAGTCCATGGGGCTTTTGTTGTTTATGCTTTTACATCTCACATAAGATTTTGACAAAGGAAGGAAAAGGTCTAATAGCTAAAAAGTGACAAATCAGTGGTACTTCAGAAAGGACTTTTACATACACTGACCCATTCCCTTTAAAACAGACAAAGATTTTCAGAGGTGCCTTATGGATAATGGGTATGAGACACCTTTAAAGATCGGATTGCCAAAACGTAAGCACTCAGCAGTTTTGGTTTCAGGCTACATTAGGGTGTATCAAACCAAACTCTCAGGAACAGCCTAACAAACACAAAAGTTTGAAAAGTTTGGACTTGAATATTATTTCCATAAAGCAGTAAACTCAGGGAAGGCATGTATGCATCTAATTTTAGCTTGAGATCATTTACATCTCTTAGATCAAAACTGTAACATAGCTGTTCTTACTTTGAATTAAATTAGATTATTTTTTTTCTTTCCCATGAGTTTTATTCTGTCATTGATTTAATAGAAAAGGTTAGATATTAGCATTTTAGAAAATCCACTGTGGTTTGAACACAAAATTTGTCTCCTTTCCAGTCCTACATTTTGCAAAAGGAGTTATGTCTACAAAAGCAGAGATTTCAGTTTTAAATCAGAGAAACAACTTGTTAATCTTCCTGGGACACACTTGGATTTGACATATGCAAAAGTGTGACGCCCCACCACATATGTCTGACTGTTTCCAACATTTTGGGTGGATTTCAGCACAGAAGTCAGTGCGCCCCGGTGCGGAGCAAGGGGAGGTGTTAGAGCTCCCATTCGGTACCTCCCGTCCTTGCCAGTCGCTCTCGGGAGACAAACGGGACACTGCAAACTACAGGTCACCTGTGCTTTGTGAAGCCTCTTCAGTTCCTCTTGTTTAATCAATTGCTTTGTCTCCTTCTCCAGCTTCCTTCTCCTTCGAAGACTCCTTTTTGTCTACGAGAGTAAAGAGCGAAAAGAAGGCAATCACGGCACGATTAAGCCATTATACATTTTTGTCAGCCTTTCACAGAGTCCCAGAGCAGTGGCAGGAAGGCACCTCTGCAGAGCGCCTGGGCCAACTCCTGCTCAGAGCAGGGCCGGCTGCAGCGGGTGCTGAGGGCTGCCTCCACGTAGGAATATTTTGATGTGTTTGCCTGCATTGCCTCCAAATTATTGAGAGGTCTTACCGCAAGCCTAAGCGAGCATGAACTGTCTCTCTCAATAAAAGATGACAGGCTCAGAGAGAAGACTACGCACAAGATACCCATGCATACTGCTTCTGCAGACATCACAGCAGCCAGGGAAGAAACGGACACAGGCAGCGGGAGCCACTAGTCTAAGGGAACTTGACACATTTCTGTTGCTGTTGCTGCTAAGTAGTAAAAATTCAGTTTGTAGTGAGCATAATATCCGTGATGGTTAAAATGGGTATCATACATAAAAACAGACTTTCCAAAATCAGTTGGTTCGACCCTGAGCTAATGAGCATTGGCCGCCCAAGGTGCATTTCTGGTGGGGAGCACTTGCTTGAAGGGGCTGCCGAGGGGGAGGCATGCGCTCGCTCCAGCTTGCTGCTGACCCAAGCTAGCTGCGAATGCTTCCGGGCTGTGGTTTTCCCGCTTACGAGGAGGCAGAATATATGAGAATAGTAGACGAGAAGATTAAAAACAAACAAACAAACAAGCCAGGAAGCTGTTAAAACTTTTCCCACCGAGTTTTGCCAGTGAAAGACACTGAGATCGGCAAAACAGCAGACCAGACCAGCACGAGAAGATGCCTCGGGAGGCAGCTGAAAGAAGCAGACAAACTGAGCGGCGGGCGTGCAGCAGGACAGCAGGACGAGCAATGCCGGAGCTGAGGCACCGCACACGCCATCGCAGGGCAGCTTGTCGCTGCCTCAGCCCTGGCCAGTTCTTCTGCCAGCGCCGGCTCCTTCTCGGTCCCCTGTGCCTCTCTGGCCCTGCTGCTCACCCAGCTGTTGCCAGTTGCTTCTATTCAGTTTTCTACTATCCGTATTTTAATTAATTAACCATAGTATTATTCTATTATATATTGTCTTCCCTGTAACACTTCTCCAATTAACAAAAACACTTTGAAATTTGTTTTTTTGAAACTTTTGTTTTTAAGCTTGAGAAGACCTAAATATTGATCGTTGTTTTCTCCCCGCTACCTACAAACAAACAGTATTATGAACAATATACTACTTAAAGCTTGTTATTTGCAGGGTATCACACGAAGTAGCTGAAAGCAGTAAGCGCAGGCATTTAGCACACTCCACCTGCCCCGACCTCGCTGCCCCGAGCCGCAAGCCTTGGAGGCGCGCAGCAGCCGCGTGGCAGTGCCTCCGTGCCGCTTGGCGCGAGACACGCAGGCAGGAGCAGGGGAAGGAAGTGAACTGCAAAAAACCCAGATGTGGCACTAACACTCCCTGCTCTGAAGCCCTGTTCTTCAAAACAAAAACTAAAAACCACCCAAAACACCCTACGGGCATAAAAAAATTGAATGACCATTGCTCCCACATCTCCTGGTAGATTTTCCAAAGCGCAGCATCCTCCCCAGCTCTGCCCCCAAGGGCCCTCTGCAATGACTGCCCGTCCGTCCGTCTGTCTGTCCTCGAGGCTGCGCAGCGCGCGCTCCCCGCACGGGGCGGCCAGGCGCTTCGGCTCCCCGGGCTGCACAGCCTGGTTTCTGCCCGAAGTCCCACCTCGCTTCTCACCATGCAAAGTGGCCTCCTGCTTTCATTTTTCTTTTTTCCAGAGGCCATAACCTGCAACACCAGCCTGCACTAACGATTCCACGGCTGATGTCCCCGCCACAGGGAAGAGGTAAACACGGACCCAATAAAAGCTTCGTTTCTCCAAACCAGAGATGACCACCAAGACTCAGCGGTGCCTGCAGCCCGCAGCCCCGGCTGGGCGCAGCAAGGGAGCCCGGGGCACGCGCCCTGATGCGCTGCAGCCCTTTCGGCATGCATGGCCTGGGGGCGACTCCGGGGCCCCTGCCCCGGCGCCAGTTACAATAAACACGGCGTTTTGCATGCAATCTGCCTGCAGTGCCTCTCAAATGAAGCTGTATTTCCCCAAGGGAAATCTGCATCTGTTTGGTTTAATTTTTTCAATGGTTTGCTTGTTGGGCTACATATTAAAACCACTTAAGAATGCAGTTTCAAAGTGGTTTCTGTTAAACATGTCTGTTTTTCAAATTAAGACCTTCTCTGTCAACATTGGTGTTACCTGGGGGAATTAAAGATCCTAAGAGAAAAAAGAAATTTTGATGTTCATCTGTCATAAAGAGTTTTAATGTAGTTTTCTATCCATGACAAGTAATCTCTGCCAAGAAAATGTTCTTTGCACTTTGCAAAATTGCTGTGTGTTAATTTTAGATCAAATTCATATGACGAATCTTAAATATAGTCCAGTCAAGGAAATATTTTTTTACTTCAAAGTAAAGGTTACCTTGTGTGTTAATGAAACCTTGGATTCAAATTCATCATCAGAGGAAGAAGAATACTCAGCAGCTTGTCTTCTGACAGGTAGGTGTTCAGGGCCTAAAATGCAAGAACAAAATAGTTGGTGAAGAAGAAAATATTATTCTTTAGGTTGTATAGACACTTTGCACCTGCCTTGAGCTCTAATCAGCAGCACCTAGAGCAATTTGGAAATTTGGACGATTGTGTTAATTAAATTTTTGGTCACTGTCAAGAGCTCTGCCTGTTTATATTTGATTTTTTTTAGGCACTATGTACAAATCAATTAAATCCTTAAGCTCCATGTATGCAACATGCTATTCTGAATGCATTCAACATTCATTAAAATGCATATCTGAAGTTAGCCATATTACCTAAATGATTGTATAAGGCTCACTATACAGTGTAATTGAATGCAAAAAGTCTGAGCCAGCTCTTAAACAAATTACTCTTATGTGGCTTGTAGCATCTGGCACCCATTTTTACTACATGACATCTGCTCAGTGTAAAATAGTTGGCGTCAGAATGTCTGGTCATATAAAAAAATCACAAATGTAATCAGAAGCAAATGGACTAAGAGAACAAGGTTTTATCACACAGCCTCGTGCAACATAAATATTTCATTAATTATGTCTAAACAAACGTCACTTATTTTTCTGCTTTAGCAATATTATCACATCATTGAACTGTTGATTAAAATGCCATAATAAATCAGAAAAATCCATACATCACAACAATGCACTCCATAAGGAAAACTCAAAAGCTGTCTTTGGAAGAAGCATGTTTTCAGAATTATAAATTAAATTACATTTAATTGCAGCAATTTTATCATGCCTGTTTTCCCAACATCTTGTTTCAACTGGGTGTAAATATTTGAATTTCTTCTTAATTTGTCTAATTCATAGCCTCATTCTCTTTATTTAAGAAAATAAAACTGCTCTTGGAACATCTGTCTCTACACTTCAACCTGCTACAGCGTTAATGATTAACATCTGGGCAGCATCTCAGAAACGTACATTTTTTAAAGCTATCAGTGCCACTTTTCTTAGTATCTGCTAGGTAACAGTTGGTTTTCTGTATGCAAGTTGTATGCAGATTAAAATCCCTTCCTACTGTCTCAGTGTAAATGTTTCTTCATTCTTTCAGGATCCCAATCCTGAAATAGGATTTCTGTCTCAAACCATAATTTAAAATCAGGATCCACAAAACATTCAGTGAAAGCAAATCCAAGTATTCTGATTTTTCTTATCTCTCTCTATTTTAGAAGCACCGGGTCCTTGTTCTCCCCAAAGCTGCAAGCTCAGAGGGCCCGGCAGAGCAGAAGGCTCCTGCACCTCTCCCGCGGGGCAGACCCTCAGCAGCAAAGTCAGGCCCTGCTAGCGAGGGGGGTGAGCAGCGGTGGCATTGGCAGAGGTGGTCCCAGGCACCCCAGGCCATGCCCTGGCACCGACAGGCATCCTGCCTGCCCACCCCAGCACCTGCCAGGGACTCCTCCGCTGTGTTGCGGCTGCTGGAGGTGCCGCGAGCAGCTGCCGTGGGGCCGGCAGCTGCAAGCACATGCAGGTCCCCACCAGTGCCACAGGTGGAGGAAGTCCTGGGGGGCTCACAGCCGCTTTCATTTGAGGACTGGACTCATCCACCTCGTCCCCCCTGCACACCCAAACCTGCGCAGTAGCTACGCTGCAGCCCCGCTGCCAGGGAAATCCAGGCCCCCCGTACGCGGGCAGTAAGCCTTGCGGGATGCCCCGGGAGGGCCGCAGCACAATCAATTACACGCTCCCTTTCTTCTCTCGGCCACAGGAATAAACGATTGCTTCCCCACGTCCCCCTCTTTGAGCAATATCAATAATTTAAGAAGTGTTACAAGGTCTAGAGGAAAGGCAGCCTGCTGTAGCACAGGAGCACCTGCCTCCTTCTCCGGGGCTGCGACTCAGGGGTTGTTTGCCTTTCCGCAACGGAGGGAAGGTCACTGACATCTCACGAGCATGAGGAAGTCGATGACTTTGCACGAACTGGATTCACAACATCCACAGTCCTCACGACGCCTGTCTGCTAGGGAGTGCCAGATATTTGCATCTTACTCCACTGAGAAAAGCCATTTAGATAGTTCAAAACCAGCTCAGCCACTCCTGCGGGACAGCCGCTCTCTGACTGTGACCAGCAACGTCCTTCAGAGGGTCGTCTTCACCTGCAAAGACCATGCGTGCGATGGCGCTAGCTGTGTGTACTGGCAGTTACTTAGGGTTTCTATCACACCTGCATAGAGATTTCACAGCACATACTGCTGAAATCTTTACTACTCCTTTCTGACTTTTCCACCTTACAGTAGCTACTAGCAGCCTGGGTGAGAGCCCTTCCCAGAATACCTGATTTACAGCCACCAACTCACAGGGAAGTGAGCAGTAATCCATGTTATTGAGTATCAAAGTATCACACGGTAAGTTTCTAAGTACAAAGTTGTAGGAAACATCCAATTCGTTACATTGGGACCTGGAGTCCTCATGCACATATGTCAAAAGATGCAAGATAAATGACATCTATATAATTAAAATTTCTTCCTATGGCCAGTTCCTTACACCTTGGTTATGTAAGGATGGCTCTCAAAGACACTCTGCTTTAGCCTAAGTGCACTGCCACCGCTCGCTGCCCATGGTAAAACCCTCACTGAATTCAGTGGGAACAACTGGACCAGAGTCAAGCACTTCTGAGAATCCCTCCCTTACTATAGAGGTTGAAGGTACAGTTTTTCCCTAGGAAACTTGAGGTCCTCTGAGCAAATAAGGTGGTGTCACATGAACAGATTAAAAAGGTTGTAGCACCTATTAGATGGGGGCACTACTGATTGTCCTCGAGGTGTATATGGAAAAACACTGCCGCCGTAGCACCGTAGGTGACAGTTCACCTGCGTCTCCTGGAGTAGGCTACGTCACAGCAGTGGCTACGGTCTCAATACAGAGAAACTGCTGGAACAGGAGCTAAGCACTCTAGTAGCAGTATGCTGTACTAATGCGTTGGCTTCTTCTGTAAGTGTCCAAGATTGCATATGTTTTAAGGTTGTTGAAGCTAATTATGGACACTTTAGTGTTTCACAAAAGAGAGGCGAAACTACACCTATCTCCCAGGGCACTGTTCTGCTGGTCCTGGTGTCACGAACCCGGACAGGAGTTTGCACGGGGCAGGAGATGAGAAGAAAGGGAGCAGGAAATAAGCATGGGCTTGGCTATTTGGCTTCATATTTCTGCATCTCCACAGATTTCTTATGTGGTCTTAGGTATGTAATTTTATCTTCCCGTGTCTCAGTTCCTGTTCTAAAATATAAAATCACTGGGATAACTGTGTCCTAGTGGACAAGAATATTGCAAACGCAAAGACTTTCTACAGTGCAAAGATGTAGTAATGGGAACCATGTATGAATCTAAAATGTCAGCAAGTAATCCCTTTTTTAATCTGAAACTGTGCAAAATCCAGCAAACAGGGTTCATAACATGTCTTAGTTTCTTATCAGCTGAACTGGTAGTTCTGCTTAATTAAATGAGCCATGTAAACAAAATATAGTCATAACTCCCACTTGCCTCAAAAGGCCCTGAACCTACTGCCTGACAGTTAAGAGCCTGAGAACCATTACGAGCAGTAACATCTTCTGCCATTATACAAAGAGTGGGTTTAAGTATTATAATAATTCTCATCCAATCTAAGTGACTTTTCTAAGAATGTTTTCATGCTTTTCCTGCTCTGTCAGTGAAACAAATATTTCTTCCAGTTCTTCATAACTACCAAGAAGCAAACCCTGAGTCACCAGAATCTGCCAATAAACAATTACCTTCTTGGGCAGATCTTTAGTAGGTCTGTCTGCAAGTTAAAGTAAACTAAATCCTGGATCTACATTTGCGTCTCATTAAAAACATATCCAACAACTGGTTACCACATATACACATCAGTACAAGAAAAGAAACACTCAGCTGACTGCAACTTTCTCATACAAACTTGCTTAGTTCTCTTTCCACTGTTTTTTTTTCTTGTGGTATTAATAATTTTTGGTACCTAAAAATGACCTTATGACTAACAAAACACTTTGCTTTGGTATTTTTCTTTGCTTTTTTTTTTTTTTTTTGAATTTCAAAAAAGCAAGTTGGCTTAAGATAGGGTCAGTTAGCCATCTGATTATCAGTTATACATAAATTTCTTTTTTTAACTTCAGGTTGGAACACAAGGAAAGAATCTAAGAGCAAAAGCCTTAAAGATATTTGAGCAGTAAATCAAAAAACTTGCATTGCACCTAGAAACTTAAGTGTGGCTATCTGGTGGCACATATATATTCTACAGGCAAACATATTTAAGAGATTTTTTTTTCTTTAAAACAAACAAACAAACAAACACACACACACCAAAGCCTTACTGAAATCATTGCACGAAGCCCCATTACTTCAGTGAGGATTGTCCTAGGTCCCGTGCAGGTAGTCTTGGCAGGCAGATCTCTACACAGCCCCAAATTTCCAAGTATCTCTGAGGAACAGCTCTCATAAAACAGAGCACAGTGTTAGCCAGAAATTTTTTAGACCAGGCCTGAATATAAGGACCTATGTTGATCCATACCGAAGGTGGAACTTAAACTGAAGGCTTGAGTGACGGGTGATCTGCTGTGAGTAATTAGGACCTCTGTTTCAGCACGCTGAGCTTTAGCTGGGGGCTGAACACCAGAACGTAAAAGTAGCCACGCAGGGTCAGACTGAAGGTCCCTCCAGCCTCATGTCCTGCCTCCAGCAGCAGGCGTCTAAGGGGCATTAGTCACACTGGGCCATCACACGTCATTCCTCCCTTTAATGTTCTCCCGGCCTCCAAGCATTTTCAGCTCAGGAACTTCCTAAACTGCATGTGGTTTCTAAGCATTTATCTAATCCTCAGTGGATTTCTCTTCCACGAACTTTCCCAGTCTCATCCGGATCCCACATAATCCCACGTTTATCATCCACATCATTCTTTAGCTCCACAAGCCAACTGCCCTCTGAGGGAGGAGGGAGGAATCACCTGGATAACATAAGACCAACCGTCCTCGCACAGAACAAGAGCATCTGGCCCCAAATAGGGTAGAAAAGCTCTACTGGAGCCAGGAGGAAGATGAGCACAGATTCCCATTAAATTGATTTCTGCAAGATGCTGGGAGTCTTAAAAAAAAAAAAAAAAAAAAAAAAAAAAAAAAAAAAAAAATTCCTTGCATGGCAGAGGAATGCAGCACATGATTATGTTACCCTCTTTTCCATAAATTTTTAAATGTAAATAAAGCATAGCAGTACTCAAACCTAACAGAAATGTTTTCCATTTTACTAGGAATACAACATATCATTTGTTGTAATACATTTAATTAAAAGCAAGTCGTCTTTGCTTAGTTGATGGGTAATGAATTGGTGTAGACTCAAAAAAAGTGTCCCATCTGAGTCCATACTGTGAGAAGTGTGAACACTAGCAACTCTCTTTCACTTCAGTGCAGTCCTTAACATCCTCTAAACTGATGGGGACTCCTAGTTTTCTGAGCTGTTATAAAAAGGATGCTCCAAAAGTCTGATCCAAAATTTCAGAAATGAGTGGGAGCTATTCTATTGATTTCAATGGCCTTCAGATCGAGTCTCTCATATACAGTGAGGATATTTTCTTCGCTGTATGCAGTACTTCTTAAGCAGAAAGGATACAAAGAGGAGCTGGCAGCTCAACAGAAACATCTCTGTGACTTCATATACTCTCTGCTCCTTGTACATGCATTATTTTACACAGAGATTGTTATTTTAATGCTGCAGTTTGGGTTACAATTTAATAAGGTAAGCCACAATGGGTACGCCAATAAAATTCAATAGCTTATTGAGTTAAATATCTGTGACTTTGTATAGTGGGGCGATGGAAAGATGGATTAGGTAGAAAGACAGGTGGGTGTAATTCTCATACCTCATATTTCATACCTGGAACTTTGCTGCACTTATTTCTTTCCAAGCCCATGCTCAGATTACTCAGATTGCTCTTTGCCTGACATCAATATTTCTTAGCCTTGTTTGCAATTTTAATATTAATCTTGCTTTTGCAAACAAACATGAAAATTGATGCCTTTTAATCATTGCTCAAAGTAATAAACTCACAAATAGGTCAGAGTAGGTTAATAAGGTACTTTCTCCTCTCAGAATAAAAGAACAAGGGGATATTAAAGACACCACACAGACTCTGCAAGTATGTCTGCAGTCCGATCCCTATGACAGCATACAGAGATGAAGAAACACCTGCTGAGAAAGCAGATGCACAGAGCAAAGCCTTTTGTTATTGTAGCTATATTGCTCCAGTACCTCAGCTTGCTAACTTAAAGCATAGCTAATACAGTTCACACTGCACTGAAGTTTTCAGTGCTAGTCCTTGCACTTGCCTGCTTTGCTCCTCCTTTACCAATACACTCAATGTCACAGCAGCAACCATTCCTGTTGTTAAGTCTTCCTATGTATAGGATAACTATAAATTAAACATACAATACAACAGAAATGGATTTGAATGATAACACATATGTCCTTTAAATATTAAATGCTATTACCTGAAGTAAATAATCCTACCCAGGTCCTCACCTGTGGAAGGGTAATTTAGCCTGTCTTCTGGAGAACGGTCCTTAGCAAAAGGCAGAGATGACATGAAGGAACTCCTTTCTCTTTCATTGACTTTACTTCCCAAACTTTCAAAGAACATGCCAAGACTATTCTTCTGTGCAGAATCATCCAGGGTGTCTTTGGAGGGGTTGTTCTTGGGTTCTGGGGGTGAAACAAGGAGGTACTTTTCATTACAAATAAAAAGGTCATCCATAGGAGCCCTTGGAGGAGTCTCTTTAAAAGTAAACTTTTCTAGAAGTCCTGGGACATCCTCCATCCTAGTAGTGCAAGATGATTTCTGAGGTTTACTAGCCATCATGAAAGGCATGGTATGAGGACTGTAGACTGGAAAGGTTGCCTCCTGGGTGTCATCCCTTGGAGATATCTCTTCAGAGACAACAGAAGAATGAAATGGATTTAGGCTCCCATTTCCTAAATATTCTCCTGCCTGCTCCCCTACTTTAAGCTCCTGTGACTGCATGCTATTAGCTCTATCACTGTTCGTCTGGCTTAGGGAATGGCCAAGAGTATTAGGGAAGTTGAAGAAAGCTTGTTCTGGCAAGGCTTTGGCTTTGCTGTCTGAGTTCTGCTTTAGCCCTTCTGGGGGCGAGGTCAGGGGCTCCAAAATGGACCTCCTTATGGCACTGGCAATCAGCCTCAGCGGCGATCTAGGTTGGCTGGTCACACATTCTTTGGCAGCTGCATCCGGGCTCTCCCGAGCACCTTTTGTGTCACCTGGCAAAGCCAGCAGCAGAGCACTGTTTGCAAGTAAAAGAGGCATGGGACAACTAGGTGGTTTGAACAAATCTTTTCTCCTGGCAGCATCCTTCTCCTCTGAGATCCCCATCACTCTTCTGTGTTGATACTCTGGACTGGCTGCACCTAAGTCTGCCCCATTTGAATCATGTAACGTGGGTTGCTGTTCTGTGCAAAGCGTCAGCCTCCTAGTTATCCTCCTTTTTGCCTCCTTTAATTCTTGCTCATGTTTTTCTTTTGGGTGCCTTGTATTTTTCTCATGTTTTTCTTCCAAATCTGCAGATGACAGCACTTTTGTCTTCCTATTAAAATCTTCTGGTTCAGAGGCATATTCCTGTTTTCTTTCATTCCAGCCCTGGGCTGTGTGTTTCCCAGTGTCACCATCTGTATCTTCAGGCTCAGAAAAATCAGCAGCCAGTGTCCCATTCCCAGGAGGTGTCAATGAAGAACATCTCACACTGCCCTGAAATGGACAATGAGGCACTGAGAGACTGATATCTTCAGGCATCTCTTCGGCTTTTTCTCTTCTTTGAAATACTGGGCTGTAGGGCTTGAAATGTCCTCTTGTAACTTCTGGAGGTTTCTTGTAAGAAGTCAACTGTCAAGTGTATGGAAAAGTGATGATTTTAGTGGTAGAAAATATAGTTCACTATATCTTTCATTTTATAGAATGTTTTAATCTTAATTTCAATCTTAACATAACACTGATATACACAATATTTATTTTATATATAATATGTACACACATACATAGGTAAATGATAATGCAATAAGAAGGAAAGCTTTTCTCCCTAAAGAGCTAATATTTCTGTAGGAGGGGAGATTTAATGCTACTGGAAATTCAGCAGTCTAAAAAATGTAATTCATGCTAAGAGCCTGTCATATCTTTATGAATTGCCTTTAGCATTTTCCTTGGAAAGAAACAGTTCTCTCTACAGGAAAATAAACAAAAGTAGATCTATTCTCTTCTCCTGTGTGCACTTCAGTTGCATCATGTTAGAGTTTACAGCAAGCACAAGAGGCCATAATCCATCATCTCCAATTGCTTTTATAGTATTGCCTGCCTACATAGTGCAGGTAGGAATGACTAAAGTCACCCAGAAATGGGTAAAATGCAAGGTGGTAGTTTTAAACAATCAGTTCAGTTAGCTTGGCCTTATAAGTTATTTTCTGATGAAGATTTAAATTCATTCTTCTAGCCACTGAAATCTTCAGCAAAGACAGCAACAAGGATAAATGTCCACATTATCTAGTTAGCAGACCAAAAGCCAGAGGGTTTTTTCTTTCTTAAAAGCAAGGAATTTTGTCCTCAATGCTATATAATCATGGATAGTTAGAAGATTTAATTCTTGTTGCCACTTACGTCCCAGATTCCCAAATGCACATGGGTGAAGTCATTAATCGGTCTGACTTCCCATATTCTAGATGCATAGGAAGTAGGGTAGTAACAATTACTCCTTGTTTCACAGTTGTGTTTGACGACTAAAATTAATATTGGCCAGGATCTCAGATAAGAACATGAGAAGCGCCAATACACAAACAAACAAACACTATCTTAATCCTCTCTCTTTAGACTAAGAAAAAGGCCATTAGGCGCTGCTCGCAGAGTGGAAGCTGCAACATGGAGAACAATCTTCCCTTCTGCGCAGCACGAGCATGCAGCATTGCACCGCGCTGCTCTCACGGGACCGCAGCTTCCTGGCCCCATTGTCCTGGACCGGATTTTGAACCAGTACCGTAGACATGGAAGACCTGATTTTTTATAATGCAGACCCTGAGGTCAAGCAATTTTCATCATGTTTAACCTGAGGGCGAGGACAACAGCCAAGGACCTGGGCTGGTCCCTGCTCTGCCTGGCTCTGAGTCAGAGGGACAAACCTCCCCCCGCTCAGGACTGTCAGCCACAACTCTTGCCTGCAGCGTGGCACTTACAGCAGGCCCACCCTTCCTCATATTAAAAAAAAAAAAAAAAAAAAAAAAAAAAAAAAGCAAACAACAACAACAACAACAAAAAAAACAGAAAATACAAAGGCAAACAAAAATCCTGAAGGAAGCTGAAGGTGCTCCTGATCTGTGGGAGATTTCGAGTCAAGGGCCTGCTCCAAATTATATAGGAAAATAAGTCCTCTGCCCTCTGGATGCGAGTGCTAAATATGAGACACCAACATCTATGGGCCATAATGGCCTAAAACCCCCCAGTGCCCTGTGCCCACGTTTTCTACAGCCGGTGCTGTGCAGCTCTTGACTTAACCCGGCTTGCCGAATCACTCCCCAAGGCCCATGGGAGCTGGCTACCGTGAGGAACAAAGCTACTTGAAAGAGTGGAGGATGCTCAGACGACCTGCTGAGAGCAGGCAGGTACCAATAACTGCTACATTTGTTTGGCTCTACACGGTTTTCCTTCATACCTGCATTTGGGAGTGATCCTCTCCGAGAGCACTTTGACAGCCAGCTGAGCTATCCTTTGAATGCAGCCCATTTTTCTTGCTAGACAGTAGAGGGAAATCTGCCAAAGACAGACAAATTTTACCATTGCATTCATATTATTTTTGCCTCAAGTAAAGTTTGCAGTTAACAAATGAGAGCAAAAAAAAGTCATCTGGCTACAGCTTTATCCTGAAGAGCTCAACTAAAATAATGGAGCTTATATCCTCATTCGCATGTGCGTGCACATTATACAAAATACATGTTGACATTTTCAGAGGTGAGCCTGAATTTCTTTCTTTTTTTTGGCTGAATGAAGTGAAGCAGCTTTAGAGTTTCAGGAAGCTATCTGAAAACTCAGCCCTCTTTTGATCTCTGAAAGCACCTTAAAAACAGAGGCAGTCAAAATAACAAGCTACTTTTGAAGCTTTGGTTACTTCTGAGAAATGAAGAAAAACAGACAACTCATGCAAACGTTGCCCACCAGAATGAGAAAGAAGTGAGAAATATAACTGTCTATGGGCAGTAAGGCCAGAATTAATCTTACAGCCTCCGTTATAAGCCAGGCTAATGAATAGCAGGCTGGGGGCTCTTCTACAATCAAGCAAGTTAATTAATTGCTAAAGGCCTCGAACCAAAACTAGTACAGACAAACTTAGACATGCTGCAAGAAAGAGTAGGTAGGTAACTTGCACCTGAACGGAGTCAGCAGAGCTGGCTAATATTTGCGTGCCTGTGAAACTAACAGAATAAATCATCTCTGAACAAAGCAAAAATATTCCTGAGCCAAGATATTACCATGCCAAGCTTTAATGTGGCAAGTATATTTACAGCTGAATTATTAACTCTAAAACACAATTATTAATTCTAAAACCTCAAAAGATTCACAATGCAAACTCCAGTTCTTCTATATGGAGATTAAAAGCTATGTAAGAGCAAAAGCCACACATCAGAGACAGAGCACATGAGGGTGCTGGGAACCAGGAAAATGACCTACAGTTCTTGCAGGTGGACTTCAGAAAAGAGAAGGAAAAGAGGCCAAGTTTCCTTTTACCTCAGCATTGCACTTGTTTGTTTCCAATCTCGATGAAACTTGTTATGTCAAGAACTGAGGAATGTGATGAGCTGGAATTCATCAAGAGATCTCCAGCAGGGACCAGCAAAGAGAGGTTGAACTAAGACACATCCAATTTTTGTTACCCAGGTAAGAGGGATACCACAGTTCTGATCTGCTCCTGTTCTTGCTTTCTAAATATTTTAGCATTAAATTTGCAGCAACCCCCCCCCCAAACAACAAAAAACTTCAAATAATTTCAGATATCACACTGAGAAAGTCTCATAATGGTCCTCTAAGAAAATAGGATCAAACCTGAGATGCTCCATCTTCATTTTCATGGCCTGTCTCTACCCCAATTCTCATTCCCTAACGCGAAAGCAACCCCTCACTCCAGAGCTTCCTTTCCCACTTGCGACATTTCCAAAGCGGCCTGCAGCACCGTGATCTTCCTCCCCGACACACAGAGTGCCCTGCTAACACTGGGGGGCTCTGGCACTGTACAAGTTTCTAAGGTTTACTGTAATTTAAATAATAAATAGTTTGTAATTCTTCTTTAGTTGTGATTCATCTGGGGTGTGTAACTCTGTTCCTTGCTGATAAAGATCCTCCTGCAGCTCCTGAAACTGTCCTGACCAGGGCCCTACTCTTGGCTCTGCAAGCAAGACCTCTCCTGGGCACCAATAGTGAAACCAGGGAGAGAAGCAGCATCCAGGTGAGACCTCTCTATTCCTACATGTAACAGAGGAAATTGGTTTTTTCCTCTGTGCAATTTAGATTTCCTTATAGCGAATTGAGCCACAGGAAAATAAGAGAATCCAGAATTCGAATTAAAAAAAAAATACTGTTACCTGTATAAATAAACCAGGTGGTTTTAGTCTGCTCCACTGAAGCACTTTGTTTCCTAACATGGACAAATACTATTGCTCAGCACGCTGAAGGGAAATCCAGCCACTTCAGCGGTGACAACCATAATGCTGGTAAAGGCTTAAATCCCACAGCTTGGGAGTGTATAGGAGAATTGCACACGCCAGTAGGGAAAAACTGCTTCCCACTAAAACCCTCCGGGACATGTGTTAGCTACAAAGACCAGGCCTGCGCATACAACATCAGTTAGTGTAAAGTCACAGTCTGCTGTCTTTCAGAGAGATGCACTGCTTTATTCCCATCAAGACTCTGAACCTGTATTTGCAGCTTCACACATTCAAAACATGATTTTTTTTTCTTAATTCTTTAGGGCATTATCAAAATCTTCCTGGCACAAAAGCTATTTGTGATAACCAACAATTAACAACTTAAAAGTGTAAAATTCTCTATGGCTGAGAGACAGGGGATTAAAGGTTTTGAAGAGTAATATCTTGCTCTAAATCTTGCAGCCAATACAAAAATGACACTGATTTCCTGGCTCTGTATCTAGTGCTAGTTACGAAACATATGTGTTTAGGGAAATAAGTCTGAAAAGGAGACAGATTTTTCTTCAGTGACTGATGATCATATGAATTCTTGTAATCAAATATTAAGTGGATTATATATAGAAACAAAGCCTTACAGAGTTCTTCCCAGAAAGCAAAAAATGCCTTTATCCTGCTCCCAGCATATGCTGACAGTCCTTTGCACCTCATTTTAACAGCATACTTGAGGTTCTGACAAATTCATGTAGTCTATAACTTCCCTCCCAAAGACCTTTAGCTCCCTCTGGAGATCTTGGGAGAATTTAATAAAATGAAGGGAAAAATCAATTGGCAAACATTTAACCAAGTAATAAACCTGCTGAGAACAAGCTGAAAATGAGTTGAAATTAAGAGTTACCCCCAAACCTCTCTTCTTTCTTCTGTCACAGCCTGCCTTTCTTTTCCAAACCTGGATCAATTAAGGCAAGATTATAACTTCAAGCTCTGCTGAAACCATGGCACGATGTTTAAACCCATCCTCAAATGGTCTGCAGCGCTCAGAGGCAGTCCTGAGCCTGACGCGCATGCAACAGTGACTTTTTTAAAGGCATCTCTGCCGCTGGCGCTGCGGGTGGCTCGGTGCCCGGGCAGCCCTGTGCGCCCAGCCTGCCTGCGGAGGCACCAGCAGCCATCCCAAGCGACGAGCTGGGGAAGAACAGTCTTAGTGGCCGGCGAGGCTCGCGGCTGGACCCTAAGAGGCAGAGGGCTGGGATGCAGCCCCACTGCGGGGCGTTGGGGTGTCCGCACTGCGTTTCCAAAGCGAAGCCAGCACGGACCAAGTCTGCTCAAATCAATCCATTACTGCTACAGTCCCACAGGCAGGGACCGGCCAGCCTGAATTAAGTGAAACTGTTAGAGCAGCAGAACTAGTAATACTCTTTTTCACCAGCTTGTCGCTTGGGATAGCAATTAGTATCCTTTCCCCTTTCAGTAAAAAAACAAAACAAAACAAAAAAAAACCCCACAGGTGAAAAAGAGGTGTTAGAGCACATTTAAATTGGCACCTCCAGGAAAATTTCTAACACGATGCTCAAAATCTTTTATCTATTGCTGAACCTCATCAAAAGCAATCAGTGATGAAGGAGGAAAAGAAGTTAAATGAAACCTGATGGGTTTCTGCCCATTTGACCAGGAATAAGAGAAACGCTCAGCACCCAGTGGTCCCTCCTGCAGCCTCTCCTCGCCGCCCTATGCCCTCTCTGAACTTCAAGCTGGCTTCGGGCAGGCATGTTCAAATTGCAGGGCTCACACAAAAGTGAATACAGACTTGCACCGTAATTAGTTTGTGTCTTCCCTACAGAAAAGATCTAATCATAGGGAGTTGTTCATTTGTTATAGAGTCACTGGTGGATATACTTAATGGCTTGTTCTACGGGTGTTACAGCAGCAAAAGAACAGGAACCATAGTAAATATTAAACATGGACATACGGATGACCTTATTCAGCATAACAATAGGTAATAGCCAGGGGGATAATCATGCAAGAAGGGAATTTGCTCTTTTCAGGAAAAGCAAATGAAAAAAAGAAGTATTTGTTGCATTTTAGATCTCCATTTCCTCTTCTAATGACTCAGCTATACAAGACTTGGAAAGAAAGAGAGGAAATAGGCATTTGCGAGAAAGGAAAACCGGACATGGTACAAACAGCAGATACAATTACTTCTCAGGCTCTACTCACTCGTTTGGAATTTTCTTCTCCAATTCTGATACTTGTTTAATGCAGAGGCGTGAAAACTGTTGGCTCTTTGCAGTGCTGGACAGAAACAGAAAAGAGACATTGTTAGCTAATATAGCAAAACTAATCAAGCAAATATAACAAAAGAAAAAAAAGGGGGGGGGGAATTAGCCTTTGCATAACAGTGTTTGAGGAAACGTTGGACAGCAATAGCACCACCAGGAATGTCTCCACGGCCCGCGGAGGCCCTGGCTTGTGCAGTGCTGGCCCCTGCGAACCAGACCGCCCCAGTCCGACTCTGCTTCTCATTCACCTAAAGGGTCATATACTGCCAGAGCTTCTATCACGAGATCAAAAAAACAGGATAACAAGACTTGCTCCATTAATTTATTTCCCCGTGCAAAATTTTGAATTCCCCTTTAACTGTCACTTGACACAGGTGAATTTAAAACTGTGGTTGTTTAACCACAAGATGGCAACACTCATCAACAAGTGCCAGCCCCAGAGCTCAGAAAGTACCAGAGATGAAAGCCTGAGGTCAGGGCAAGGAAAATCATCTTGTCTGATGCTCTGCTTAAAAATAACTTTTACTGAATCGCTTATGTCACAGGAACCTCTCTGGACTGCTTGCGTCATTTCTATTGCAGTCGTGTTTTCTCATACATCTGCAGCGTCATTGTTAAAAGGACAAAAGCAGAATCTAGGACAATAAATTATTTTTGGTTTTGCTCATGTGTTTTTAAAAATAGAGCAATCCTTCCCATGCTCCAGCCCCTAAAAATAAATGTTCAAGTAGGCATATTATAATAGAGATACCCAAGAAAGAGTTAATGTAATTCTTCTCACTTATCCCCCAAAGGACATTGCCTCTTGTCTCAGGTAAACCAGCAAGAGGAGAAAGGGCAGGAGACAGACGGACAGGAGAATGGACAGGCAAAGGAGAAAAGCTAGTTAGGGACGCTATTACGCCGGTGCGGGAGGATGCAGAGCTAAGAGTCCGGATGCCTGTGAAGGGATCTAGATAACCCAACCAGCAGGGTGGAGAGCAAGGTGCTGCCTTTAGCAGCTGGGGGTGGGGATAACACAAAGCTATGGAAGAAAAAGAATAAAATACTTCAGTCATTCCATGGGGTCACGTGCTGCTGGGAATGCTTTGTGGGGTTTGCTGGTGTCTTTTTTTGCACTAAACAAGGCCTCTTTATTTAAAGGCCAATTTAAACAAGTGTATGAAATCCCCTCTTTTCTGTTTGGACTAAAAATGCATATATAGATGTGGGGGCGGTAGGTGGGAAATGGGAAGAGATGAATGCTGGTGGCTTTTTATTTTCAGCAAAATTATTTTTCATGAGTTCTTCCGTCGCTAAGGCCTGGCCTGGCAGAAGGCACCTTGCATGAGGGAAGAGCAGGTCGGTTCTGTACAACAGCCCTTTCAGCAACTTCTCAGCGTTACCCAAAACTCAGACCAAGGTAGTTTGTGTGAAGACAAATCAAAGGACTTGGACATTTCACATGGGGAAAAAACAAACGAGCTGGAGCCTGGCAAAGCTCTGAAGGAGCTTTCTGACACAAAAGATTCGTCATAGCTTCAAAACATCACTATATAGTTGTAAAACATGATAGTCTTCGCTTTGCTTCCTGCAAGTGCTCTTCTTTGGCTCTGTTTGTAGCATGTCTTTCAGTGCTGACTTTCTCAAACTCCAGAAAGGAGTTTCTATCCGGAGGCAGAGTGTTCCTAAACCTCCCCACTGCCTCCCCACTAGTTATATCCTTTCCTGTGAATACGAAGATTTCCAGCCGCTATTGATCTAAATATAACTTGAACTGAGGGGAGCTCTCCAGCGCTTCCCAAAATTACTCTTGCTTAGGCAACACCGCACATATCGCACAGGCTGCCAATAACGTCCAAAAGCTTTATCAGCAGGAAAATATTCATCACACCCCTGCAAGCTAAGCCCAGGGCAGAACTGGTCCAGGTAACCTGGCGTTACCAAAACACTGCCTGTTTCGGGGTAGCTGTGCGGAGCAGATACTGGTCCGGCAGTCATGAGACCGCACGCTTCTGAGAAACAAACTGCTCAGCAAGGCCTTGAAACAAACATTTCTTCAGAGCGTTCAATACAAGCAGACCCAAATGAGCTCAGTCCTTAGGATGCAAGTGATCAGTAAAGAAGCAAGGAAGGAGCCTGTCCAGGGCGCCACAGCACCAAGAGGGCAGAAATCCCCGAGAGCGAAGGCAGCAGCGGCCGACAATGCCGGCAGCAGCCTCCGCACCAAAACCTCCCTTGGAAACGCCAACTTTGGGCTACACTGTCAGAGCACCCCAGGTCGGGATGTTGCTTACCATCAGTGACCTTGGACATTTTACGGCTTTCCTCCGCCGCGGCCGAGGTGCCGGTCAGCACGGCTCCCTTTCCCGTGGGGCTCGCAGGGACCGTGGGCCCTTCACCCACCTCCGAGCTCGACCAGTCGCCGCTGACATCGGGCTCCAGCTCAGAGCTGCAAAAGAAAAAAAAAGGGAAGGAGAGACAGATGCACAGAAAGTGTGACGCTTCAGAAAACACATGGCCTGTACGCATCCCTTCACCTCTAATACCGTGACCGGCACCAGCCCTGGCAGCGGTGGGTGTGACGTGCATAGACACTCTGCCGCCAGACCCCCGGTCCTCATTTTGGTTTTTCATTTTGTTACAGGACTGCAATTTGCTGTAGATGCTACACACCTGAGATATCTATATTCCCATGAGACTTCTGCTAACCTGATTCAGCTCCTGAAATCAAACTGTCAATATAAGAGAGACTTGGTTCGAATTACAACAGTATCCTGTCACTGCACACAAGCTCCTCTTCCTGCAGGACTATAGCAATAGGAAGAAAGGGAAATACAGGCACTTCCACAGCAGTAATCAGTCTAGAAGCAAGGCACGACAGTCAATATGCTGTACTTTTCACCTCTCTCCTGCTTACAGATTTAGAAAATAAAATTGCATGCAATAAGGAACTAGCAGAAAGACAGGCTATTGGGTGATTGATAAATGCAGTTTGATACTAAGAAAGAGTACCTTATCAGGGTGAAACACTAATGCATCCCTGGTTTTCACCTGACATTTTGCCCAGAAAATTTTAGCTTAAAAGCTGGTGTAAAACAGAAAAGCAGGGTTTCAGCACGTCTGCTTGTCCATGGAGATTCGGGAGGCCCCAGCTGTCTCTCTAGACAGCTCTTTTGAGGAGGGCTGGTCTGGGGGCACACAGCAGCGCCGGCTCGGCGCTGCCTTTCAGCGGGAGCGGGCCAGGCACGGCCGAGTGGGCCAGCCCTGATCCACCAGGGGAGCTGGCCCCCATTCCCCCGCAGGCTTCACACGAGGATTAAGTGTGGTTATTGTCGCCTCTTGCCTCATCACGCGTTTGGGAGCTGGGATTAACTCCCTCTTCGTGCAGCCAACTGCAGGCGACTGCCAAGCGCCCGGCACGCTGCTAAAGGCAGGTGAAGACACAGCCCCCTCCTGCCAGGTGCCGTCTGAGCGGCACCACAGGCAGAAAACAGAGATGAGGCAGGTAAGGAAATGCTGCAGGGATGCAAAGCTCTCACTGCATCCAGCAGTTTGGGGGAACCTAGCCCAGAAATGAGAAATTGCGCAGAATCACCCGTTTCAGAGCCTGAGATGACAGATCACCTTGTGCTTGGTGCTGAGCTGAAACCACCTATACTTATTCCAGTGATTTCTAAATTGAAAAGCCAACACTCCCGTTTTCATTCAACTCTAAGGCGCACAAAGTAATTTTGTGGCTGTGCTTGGCCCTGAGTGCCCCTCTGCTACAGCCCTGAACCCGTTTCTGGGCCCTGCAGGTCAGGAGGGACATGGGTAAGGAGAGAGCATGGAGGAGAGCCCTGAGAACGGCCAGAGGCCCAGGAAACAGCACGCAGGAAAAGAAGTTGGAAAAGATTGTAGACCTTAGTCTAGAGGCGAGAAGACTGAGGGAGGATATAGGAACAGTCTTCAAACATGCAAATGGTATCTATTATAAACAAACAAACAAACAAAAAAACCCACCCCCCCACACGCAAGCTCTTCTAACTTCAGCAAGCCATTGGAAGTCTTTTTAACAGCAAGGATAGCAAAGTACCACAACTGACCAGACACAAAATTTGGAAGCTCCTTCCTTAATTAAAAATACACTGGACAAACATATATCCGGAATGATATATATATTGTGATCTTGCCACTGGGCAGAAAAATGACCTTTTGAGGTGATTATAGTCTTTTCATCGATAATAATGGGATTTCTTTCACCTCTAAAGGCCAACTGGGGGAAGCATGTACTTTCAGGCCTTCCAATGTGACTACCTGCCCACTGTCATAAATAAATACGCCACCATTTGACTCAGCTTATTTTTAATGCATACAATAACGCTAACCTAATTCATAGATTTATTGTGGTGATTAATAGCTCTACCTTAAAAAGAGAAGCTTATGCAGTGAGTAGTCCTATTGGCGTGACAGGAGAAAGCACTTTCATGTTTAAATAATGCTGCCTTATAGAAAGTAAAGATTTATTATAACAGCCATAAGATACAACCCTATGGAGATGGGAGGAAGAAGTGCTCAAACACAGGCCTTGGCTGCAAACCACGGCCATGCAGAAGTCACTCAAATAAGATCACTCCGGTTGGCTCAGATTGGCTAAAAAGGTCCTGATGCACTACTTTTGCACCTAGGTGACGTGCTGTCTGGCTGCATTGCTGTAACCCTTGACCAGCTCAGATATGGCCTGCAGACAGTTTAAAGCCAGCACAACTGCCAGGCTTGTATCTGGCATTGTACCCTGCTTGACCCAGATCGAATTAGTGCTGCTGGGAGATCTGGTGATTAGCAAATTCCCTGTTAACGATGAGGGAAACGGAGCTTCAGATCCAGTCCCTCAGCAGAATTGATTCAGCATGGCCTTAAATTTCACCACTAACACATAGTTTGAAAGACACCGAAAAAGTATGTTGTTCAGAGTTTGGGGAAGTTTTGAAAACAACATATCTGAACTTTCCTCCCTCTCTCTCTAGGAGTGAGGAGTAACTATCCCTGGAGCTCTGGTGCTCCTTGAGATGTCAGGCCTAAAGCACAACGCTCGGCTTCAACACTCACCATTTCCAATAACCCTTCACACTAGCATGGGAAGGCTGGAGGATCAGCAGTGGCAGATCCCTTTTTCACCTGAGCACCTGGCCTGATTCTGGAGAGAGTTCGGACTCAGCAAATGAACAAAGTGCAAGAAACTATTTTCTTTTTTTTATATATATACATATATATACACACACACATATATATACCTATATATATGCGCATATATATATATATATGCCTTTGATAGTTGAGATCATTTGTGGATTGTGAGATACCACACTGAGACTGGGCAGAGGGCCACACAAAAGAAACAGAAATACCATTAATATTGATTGATCTATTTCTACTTTAAAGAACAAGATGTTTATTTCCCTTGGCTGGCAAGTACCCTAGTGCGAAGACTTGTCCTCTGATCTTGGCTTGCTAGGTGCTCATTATTCACAAGTATCTCAAGCTTCAGCTAAAAAGCTGTTTTGCCTAGTTGGGCATTTTTCCCGTCTCACCGAGCACGCCTAGTCAGACCTGGGAACGTCGTTTGTCACTTGCTATTGCACTTGCCCCCCTTTTTGGGGGTTGGCAGCTTAGCGGGGCGGCGTGCGAGGCAAGCAGCCACCGAGCCAAGGCCATAGCGGGAGGCTGACCTCAGCAGAGCTGGCACGAGTCCTCCCGATGACAGCTGCAATATCGCCCCTGCTCCGTGGCTCGCTGGAGGCAAACCAGAGACCTCTTTATGGCCCAGAGGGAAAGGAGCTGGTCCGCTAGATCAGAGAGATTCGGTGAGTCACCGGCCCGCTGGGGAGGCACCAAGAGCCCCCGGGCACCAGTGCAGGTTACAAACACACACTCTGCGGCAAGGGCCATCAAACAGGCACAAAACCTCTCACAGAGCTCTCCTTTCCCTTGCGACAGAGAAACCCCAGAAAGACTCAGCCTTTCCCTTGCAGGACATCCAGATACCTGTGACGGAGCACAGAGGTGGTTTAAAATGACTGCAGGGTACAGCAAAAGGCTCCATTTCTGAAAGCATTACTCTCAACCAGCTACATGCAACACTATGAAGAGATGTTCAAAGTACTTCAGGAATTTAAAAGAGCTTCCTCACAAATAGCTCTGTGTTTGCAACAGTTGGTTGTGTTTTTGCTTTGTTTTGGGGTTTTTGGTTTTGGGGTTTTTGGTTTTTTTAGTTCTCATTAAGGAGAACTGCTCTGTTTGGAAGATATCAATCTAACCTTTATTATAAGATGAATGAACTCCTACAGAATCCTGCCCAGAAAGCTAATATATTCTAATTTGTGCATAGAAATCAGACTTCCTTCACTAATTCTCCAAAGGTCATCAGATTTCAAATTTCTTTGGAGTGGGAAGACCACGAAATGCCCAGAGACACAACTGGGGTGTGGAGCAGTGCACCGATACCCAAGGTGGGAGGTGGCCACGGCACAGGATTCACCTTTGGCCGTAGCACACCCACTGCTCTAACCTCACTGTCTTTTATTTTATTTATTTTTTTAACAAATTGCTGAACTTGGGCTGCTCAGGGTAATATTTTTCTCTCTGACTCAGGCTGCTGTGTGGGATGTGAATGCTTGAAGATTTCCTGCAAAGTGAGTCATATGTCTGGTGGGATTTATGGCTGCAGTGAAGAATAACTGTTTTTCTGAGTTTTCTTTTTCTTTTTTTTTTTCTCCCACTTGTGAGTATATTTTGTATTATACTTTGATATATTTTTGCTTACCGTTCCAGAGAAAGCCAGGCTGATGTTGTGGGGGTTTTTTGTTTGTTTTTTGTTTTTAAAGAGACTTTTCTGTATGTGAAAGTACCTGCTCGCATCACTGGTTACCATGACTCGAATAGCGAGAAGGTTGTGCTCGGCCATCTCTTCCTCGGGGATGACCCTCACGGGGGCCCAGTTGGGGCAGGGGGCCGCGAGCCAGCCGCCCGCGCCGCGGCGCCCGGGGACATTCTTGGCCTTCTTTGGGGAGGTGGGCTCCTCCGCTGCCTGCCGGCACCAGCCTAGGAAAAGCACAAAAGCGATAATACGGTATTAAGGCGAGTCCGAGCAACGGAGGCAGTGGAAAAGACACAGCGTGCCCAGGCCCAGAGGGCACTTGGCCATCGCCAGCGATTCTGGGCACGAGGCCGCTGCAAGGCTGGGGTGGCCTGAGCTTGTGTAAGGACGCGCTCTTGGCTTTGCTTGGTGGGACGGCCACCAGGCGGGATGGCTAACGGCAGCGAAGAGCCATGTGCAAGCCGCACAAGTAACGACCCACAGTCTCTCTTCAGGCCCTTGCTGTAGCAGCACGCAGTTGCGTGAGCTCTGCGGTGAGCAGGTGAACCAAGCTTGTCTGGGTGGCTAAAACCTCAGCTTAGGTTATTTTCGCATGTTTATGCCAAAATACAAGCACTGAGCTGGGAAAAGAAGAAACAAAACAGTAGTTAAACAGCATGATCCCTGGACTTTGCACTCAGGCAGGAGGAACAACGACAGAAGCCCGAGCCCCCTAGCACGTGCCAGGTGATGCAGACGGAAACGGAGCAAGGGGATCATCTCCCCGGTTAAAACCTTAACTTTCTTACGGGCAGCCTCACCCATCCATAACCTGCCCTGCACAAGCAAATCACAAATCTACCAGCGGAGCCAGTCCCGCCACGCTCCAGCAGAATGGACAAACGCACAGGTAAACGAGTATGGCCTTGCTTGGTTCACCTCCCACCATACAGTGCTTTTGCTATATTTAACTTAACATTGCTGCTTCTCATTTATACCTGCAGAAGTGAGGAAAAAAATCAGACTTGGGACAAGTTTTCTAATCTGTTAAAACAAACTATCTATGAAACATCTCTTAAGCAAACTCCTCTTTAACTTGCAACTCCTCTGCGCACTGCAGGAATTCACTCATTCCTCCCCTTCCACCTTGCAAGAGTTTTCAGCTCAAATGTTCAGTATTTACACTGCTCTGAGGTCAAGCCCCCACCTCGGTGCGTCGCTTGGCCCCTCTGTCACCACCTCCCTCTGGTGCCACTTCTGCCAAGCTGTGCACTACGCGCCTCAAAACCAGCTGTGACGGCACAGCCATGCCGTTATTTTGCACGATTTAAGTTGCTTCCAGCCTCCCCCCGAAAAAGAAAACTGATATTCTTAGCTTGTGCACTTCCTTCAGTTATTTTTTGTGCTAAAGTCCTATCCATGTTAAGGAAAAATGCTCTACAAATACAACTCTTGTTTTGATCAGATTAAGTTCCCTTACTTGCACTCACAGACTGAATAAAATGGTTTAGCAGTGATTTTTGTAGTAGTCTTACTGACTTCCCATTTCCGAAGCAGCAAAGCATCTCACACTTAAAGGGCTGTGCTGAGCTCAGGTTTTTCATGCTCCATAAAAACAATATATTTTCATGGCTTGAAAACTCTGAGTGCTTCGTTGCTGGCAAGAGAATTTTTTAGTTCTTCTACTTCTACAGACAAGAAACCAAACAGGAAAAAGGAGAGGCTTATTGAGGAGAGGCTAAAGAACAAGATGCTCCCAGTTGAAAATACGCACTGACACCCCATCTCCCTGGGGGAGGCTCAGACTGCTGCCTGCCCACCCAGGGCAGGGCAGCCCGGCGCGGCGGCCCCAGCCGCAGGGCGGTTTTCCCCGTCCCTGGCCGCTGCAGGCGTCCCTCTCGCGGACAAGGCCCCGGGGGCGAAATCTTCATGGGAAGAAGCCCCTCGTCCCCAGAGCTGGCGCAGATCTGCTCATGCCACTGCTGCTCTCCAGATGCAAAGTAGAAGGAAGTCTGATAAGCCAGTACGATAAAATACAAGTCTTTCACAGCACAAGGTAACTTGCTCCTTAAAGGATACTGCATTTATATGAAAATCAGAGCAAACAAAAAATTGCCACGCTCTGCGTGTAAACTTTGTACCTGTGACTGCACCAAGCAAAGCCTGAGATGACGACCAGCGGCCAAGAAGAGATTTGTTACTTCAGCACCCAAAATTTGTTCAGTGAACTGCCTGTTGAATAGTCAGTTTTGCCGTTTGCTTTTACACTCCATAAGTATTTTTTCCTCTGTTCCCCATATTAATGGATTTTTCCCAAACACAGTAACAGGCAAGAGGAGAAAACACTTTTATGACTAACAGAAATGCAGCTGAAAAGCATAAAAACCCACAGAGGGGCAGACAGAATACCTAACACGATTGCCAGCACGGTTTCTGAATATGAACAGATTGAGTTGTTGCAATAGCCCTTTACACATCCAGCTTTTAAATCATCACAGACATAACAGACATAGGGCTGGGGAAGGACCTCAGGGTGCTGTCGGGGCCACACTGTGCCTGAGGCACCATCATCTTTAGAGGAAGAGTTGCATTTCTATGACTTTTCTTTTTTAAAGGTACCTTGGGCGCTCTCTCCTTTTTTTGAATCCTGCACACAGAAGTTGACTTTCTGAGGAATCTGTTAGAGAGCTGAGCGCTCTCTGAACTACATACCTTCTCATTCATAGCTATACTAATCAGGTTGGAGAACAGCATCCTACACCAGGAAGCAGAAACACTCCTTACCAATTTATTTACTCAATATTTGCACTTTGACATACGATTTGACAGGTCTCTCCTTAAGGCAGCCCTGCCACGGCTGCTGCAATCCGGCAGCACGGCGCGGAGCAGCACCCTCCACATCCACCACTGCTGCCGGCGGGGCAAAACGCAGCGCGACCGAGCGCTTCGGCCTCTCGCTGAGGAGACGCGTCAGTGCCAAGGTGTACGAAATGAGTGCAAGGAGCAGTGACAAGCTGTGGGGGCACTCATGTAAACGCTGTGAACGAAAAGCGCGGCCAGTTCAAACAAAAGCCTGGGTATTCCCCAGACATGCAGCCCTACTGTTAATTATTACCTGCACTTCCACGGCAAGGCAAACAAACCAAATCGGCTATCAGCTGGAATCTGCCTGAGCTGCCGTTAATTTTAAAAGAGTAACAAAAAAGAGGGACATGAAAGTGATCCGAAACAAAAAAGGAAAAAAAGAATTTTTTTTAATAAATAAAAATAAATAAATAAAAATATATAAATTGGAACTTCTTTAAAGCCCTGATTTTACAAAATAAAATAAGAAGGGCTGTCTGAACTAATTTCTCCTGAATCAGCCCAAACGCTGAGTACTTGCACAAAGGTGAAGCACACACGTATGCTTCTGAGCAGCTGCAAGCCTAAATAAGGAGCAGTCCTCATCCCTCTCCACCTCTCCAGCTGGGAAGTGCTTTAAGGCTCACAGCTCTCTATGTATCCTAGAGGGCCAACATCATCGTGGCATCTAGGGGCAGGCTCCCAGTGAGACACAAGCATGGCGATGCCGAGGAGCACGACGCCGACCACCCAGAAGCGTTGCTCCCGTGCAGAAACTTCGCTCCGAAACCTGGTGCCCCGATTCCCACTATAATCCATTTTGAGAGTGAAGCACCTCAGACTGGCAACTCTGGTTACCGTTACGAATTAACTCTGGTCACGCACCAGGTTAATTTGTTAATTACCATGTTACACTGGACCCCTTGGAAGGGCGGCAGAGCTCCGACATAACCCCTTGGACACCTAATCTTGTCAGTGCTTAAGTCCTTCCGTAGATCTGTACCTGGCTGTACTTACTATCGCTATCCTCACTTCTCTGCTAGAAGGCAGGAAAATGGCCTTACTGCTGTTCACCAGACGGGAAGGGGCATGTGGATGGACCAAGGCATTCGTCCGGGATGACACGGGCGGTCTGCGACATTGCAGGGACCTCGCGTCCAGCCGGCGCTCACTCCCAGGTCAGGTTTCCTCTCCAGGACAGGGAGATTTGCTACTAAAAGCTAAGGGGCTGGCTCAGAGGAATTGAGCTTTAGAAGATAAACACACACAATGCAAAAGCTAGAGAGGCATCCGGTTTCGGGAACAGAGAAGGGCACAGCCCCCAGCTTCCTGCTGATACAAACTGGTGTGGTGCCACTGACCTACACGGGGCAGCACCAGATATTATCGGGGAGAACCGAGTCTTCAGGAAACAGTCACTCAAAATAGCATTCACTTACAATCTTACTTATTTCCAACACACGCTCACTCCCCACATCCTGGTATCTTATGTTTCAGCACGCTAAAGACCTCTAGCTGCGAGCATGCACTCTCCATAGTCACAGTTTGGACTAGAGTTCTCACTAATCCTTTGCCAAAATGTTTAAATAATTTACCCGTGAGGATATGGACATGCTGAGCAGTGGGAAGGCATTAATCTTACGGTAGCAGTCAGCAAACCAAATCTGCTATGCGAGTAGCACTAAACGAACAGGCAGTACACGCCAGGAGTATCTAGCAACACGCTGCGGGCCAGTTAAAGCGAAAACGTCCTAACAATTGACTTGCCTTAGTGCATTTTCGGTGGCCGTTTCCTAAATCAGTCGATACCAATGAGCCAAGGGGCTAACACGCTAATTGCAAAATCCTCCTATGTGCCTCGATTGCGGGGGCAATCCCCTCAGCTGTACTTGGGAATGAGCAGCAGGCCTGCCGTAGCCTGCATAACCTGGTAGGTGTTTGCTTTACGGACCACATTTACACAATGGGAACTTACTGCCCAAAAACTTGGTGAACAGATTAAGAGAATTTAAGTTTTCCATTCCTTAAATTACTGTTAATCTCGCCGTTTTAGTAACTGGAAGGAACTGAACATGCCTGAAAATAGTACGCTATACCCTGATTTTGTGTGGGGGACCATTCTTTGAGAACCACATTGCCTGCCCAGCCACAGACTGGGGTGAGTTTATTCACTTCAGTACATGTCTGGAGCCCATTACGACAAAATGGAAGTTTCTTCCCACTTCAGAGAAGCTCAGGCGATTTGGGTTCAGTCCCTCAGTTATACACTTCCCTGAACAAAAGTGAACAAGTTACTTTAGTGGAATTTTCCAAAGGATCTGGACACCCAAATCTTATTAAATTCAGGAAAAGCCTAATTTTAATCCCACTATCCTATGCTGTCCATGTTCACAACAGCACTACCAACACTCCCTCCTTCCCTGCTTTCCCTGGGTGGCCAGAAGAAAGGGCCACTCGCAGCTTTAGGAAGCAGCCCATGACACTGAGTTACAACTAGAAAACACAACGCAGGGAACCAAAGTCCTCTAACAGAGAAAAGACTTCACAAAGCATTTTACAATGCAGATCAATGCTCAAAATACTGCTGTATTCACTTCAGCAGTAATAATTCTGAAATGTAAAACATTTGTGTAATAACCTCTGTGCTGAGACTGCTGATTTCAAAGGCTTTGTGTCCTGGAAGCAGCATCATTGTTCAGGCACAAGCTCGAAGATCTGTTTCTTCAACGCCAAGCGTCTCTCTTTAGTCTAAGCCTTCCTGATCAGTCCTCGACTGACTCATGTTGAGAGTAAATAACGGCTTTTTTTTTTTTTTAAGTGGAGTTTAGCTGCTTTCAGTTAATTAAACAATAGTAATATAGTCAGTGATTTAAACGGAACAATTCTGTATTCATCTGACCCTCCCACTCAAACACGACGAAAAATTTGGATAAACAACTTCTCCTTTGTCTATATCTAAAAACCACTACAGCATCATCGCACTGGGAGAGAAACAACTGTTTTCCTTACAGCCAAGGGATTTAGGAAAAATGTGCTGCCGTGGAGAAGCACTCCTGAAGCCTGATCTGCAGCGCTCATAGCCACATCAGAGCTCACCCAAGGGTCAGGGGTGCTCAGAACCCACTCCATGGGCAGCCTCGGCCAAAGGGCCCATGCAGACCCCTTGACAGATCCAAATCTCTTTCTAATAGAAAACACTTTACTCCCCATGAAGTGTTCTCGCAAGTTTTCTCTATTCAGTATTCCTCCGCCAGCTGAGCAGGCTGGAGCACGCAGGGGAGCGTATGCAGAGGAGCAGGGAAGACGACAAATTCGCCCGAGCCTGCGGGTGACGTGGCAAGGTCGCGTGCTGGACGTACGGTTTGAAGCCAGGGCCCCAGCTTTTCAGAATCCTTCAGCCTGTACTAGCAAGGGATTGCAAAGCATCTCAGCACTGTTGCTTGGCAGAAACCGGGCAGGGCTGGCACTTGGATAGTTTCTAGCTGATTATCAAACCAGAGAGATGAACTGCAGTTCATTCACTGCTCCGCAGAATAGCAGCCTCTAATGAGGAATACAACGATTTCTTTCGGAGGCCCCTGTATATACAAGCCCAGCAACTCTCCTGCAGGAGTTTTTAACCAAGCTTTCTCTTCGCTTCTCTGGAGACACCATCTCTGACTAAGCCCTGCACAAAGTACACAGACTCGAGGTAGCTTTATATTAGCAAAAAGCATGCAAATTCAACGCGGTTGTTCTGCTCAATGAAAGATTACTGCGACTATGCTTCTGTCAAGGACAGGCTTAAAAAGATTTAAAAAACTTACAGAATAATATCCAGACATACCTGAGTCATGACCTAAAAACAGTTTTTGCCTTTTTATTTTTTCTTTAACAGTATCCTTGGTGCTCTGGCTGTGCTTTATAAGGTCTAGCAAGTTGTTTGAGCCCCTGCAGCTCTCCCATGCGGGCTGGGGAGGGCAGAACGGGGCAGAGCCCCGCATACCCCGGGTGAGCACCCTGCGCAGGGCAGGGCAGCCTGCGGAAACCGCGCTAGACACCGAGACATAGCCTGCAGCCCTGAGAGCGCTGCACATCGGCCACAGGCCCAGAAACAAGGATGGAGAAATCCCTCACATGGGGGATTTGGGACTCGGAGGTCTCAAGGGCTTTTGCAAACTCCTCATCTGCACCACATCGCACCGCGAGCATGGCTGTGCCAGACCAGCTCCACTAGCTCTGCTAAAAAGCTCCAGCTTAGATTTTTGAAAGGTGAAATTTAAGAGTTGTTTACTACCCTTCCATGACTAATAAATTGCTAATCAAAGTCTAACACCAAGCAAGCTCTCCGTCCTAATGAAAACCAGATAAACGCATCATCACGTCCCTCCTCCTCATCAGATAGGTTTTGCAGACACCTCAGCCCTGTTTAACGAGGCGAAGGCGCTGAGTTACACCAGGCGTCTCACCACCACCGCACCAAGTCAGCCCCAAAGACACGCCGAAACCCAAGTAAAAGAGCGAGCTATGTCCGTTTAGGCCATGCTCATGGTGACTCATCTGTGATGGGCTCACCAGGGCTTGCACAAGCAAGACGACACAGCAAGCTCCCCCCGAGGACATGAGGCAGCGCTAGACCATTCCTCACCTTCCTCTGCCTGCTCAAGAAATTGCCTGTGCTTACGCCCAGCCCTGAACCAGGACTTTGGATTTGGTGTAGTGGCACCTCCGGCAAGTCGCTTCACCGTTCATGACTCATTTAAGCCTGCAAAACAGGAGCAGCACTCACCCAGGGCTGTCACAGCAACTCAGTCACGTTCAAGGGCTCTCAGGCCCTCGGATGAAAAGCACCACAGAAATCCTAAGGGCTGCGCAGGAGATGGGCGCCCAGGTGACTTACCTCCCTGCGTAATGGGCCCATCGCAACCAGTTACGGCTGTGCCCACGCGTGTGGGGAGCTCACCCCTGCAGCGAGGACGGGGCGGCGGAGGATGGCGCCCAGTCGGGTCACCTCAAACACCTCCCCGTCCTCCCAAACCACGGGAGCACCTCCGAGAGGCGACGTTTCTTCCCCAGCCCCGCAGCAGGTGGGAGGTGAGAGCCCCTGCGCCGGGCGAGGGAGGGCGAGGGGCTCTGCCGGCCTCGCGCAGACCTGCTGGCTATGGCAAGGACAGGAGTAAGTAACTTTAAAGCAGAGGTACTCATCGATATAGGCAGCTCCGATGGTGAAAGCAAATAGCAGTTGGCCTCAAAAACTGTTAAGAAATTCAGTCAGCAGACCACAAATAGATCTGCAGCACACCCAGCACACTTCACTGCTTCGCTGACTTTTTTATTGTACAATAAATCCCCCCCCCCCAAAAAAAAGCCCACCATTTTGAGTGTATTTATGGGTCCTGCTTACATCACACCAGTGCTTTAAGAAAGCCAGTCAGGCAGAAGGAGAAGGAGGCATCTTCATCTTCATACAAATGCTGCAGAAGCACAGCTGAAGTGAAGGAAACCGGGATGAGGCAGAGGGACGTACAGCCGCTGGGGCCCGAGACAGGACCGGAGAGCCAGGACACTTCCCGCTTGCTCAACCTTTGCTCCTGCTGCAACACACAGGTCACCAGCCCACACGGGAGCCAAAGCCCAGCTCAACCCTACCACAGCCCCCGCTGCGCCCTGAAGCCTGAGGTAGGTAAGGCTGCACGTGTGAGAAACCACCGGGGAACAATTTTTTCATCGAACATGGCCTCTAGTCAATGCAGAAAGGCAGCTACTGCAACCAAGACACAACGCCTGACATTTCACCCATCGCAGTTTTGCCTGTCTTTCTCCTCACGCTTGCTCCACACATCTACACCAGCCATTTCCACGTTACGGAGTCCAATAGACGGCAAAGAATAAAACCAGAATGTGCCCTGTTTCCGTGGGGTGGCCCATCGCTGCCTGGGGAAGGGGGCCAGAGGTCCTGCCCTGCTCCCACCCACCCACCCGCAAATGCTCTTCTGCTGCCCTTCTCCTCCCACTCTCCCGCGGGCCCACGCAGCGCACACACCGCTTCTCCAGCGGTAACACACTTCTTCAAAGCGCCCATTACCTACTTCACAAGCAGCTACTTCTGAATCCAGGCACAAAATATAACCAGGGAATTTGAAGCTGGCAAAGCAATGCAGAGCTCAAAGCACACGACTTTCGAATGCATCCAGGATGATGCACATTAACACATTAATGCAAATAAGCAAAAATTAATACAGTGATGAAGGAAAAAGCAACTCGGTGCAAAGGTATCAGATATAATGAGATTATATATTTATGGAAGATGGCTTCTCAGAGGAAAACTCTATGATAGCACATTATTTCTAAAATTTTAGAACAAATGTATATTTTATCAGAGCAATCTGTGCTAGTCTGGTATATTAATGCACAAAATAATTGCAAATTCAGAGTGCAGCTGCAATGGCTTAAGTCCCTGGAGTGATCAGCAGTTTAGTGTCTGTCAAAATAATATTTTTTTTGCACACAGACCCAAAGCAACAAAAACCTTTAAACAAAAACATGAATTAATACCAGCAGAACAAATGCTGAAACAGCAAATTCAAGAGTACTTCACTGCAGTAACATGCAAATTTCTTTGTAATTTCACATTTCAAAAGAACATATCAGAAATTCCAGCCATTTGAAACGAGTTTGGAGCCCACCACCTGATGAGATGAGATCAAAGCCCCTGTTCTTTTTATGTTAACACGGTTCATGAAGAATAGGCTTGGGGGAATATTTACATGACTAATATGTATACTTGGACCAAGCATTAATGCATAATGTCTTCTGATCTTCAACAACATGATCTTTCATACAAAAAAATCAAGTCATCTGCAAACATGTCATGCCTTTGAAAACATAAATATTAATGCAGAAATTGGGTGCATTTCAGAACTCATTGTTTTGATTGGAATGTGAGGAATGAGCAAGCCAGAAGTGAATTAAAGCCAATTAGAATAACTAATTGCCATAATGTTGTGGGAAAATGCAGACCATAGCCCTTGCTTGAGGTTGGAAAACACAGAGAATCAACTTTCAGTGGTATTTAATTGCTGTAGCAGTCTAAAAAAACAGAGGAACAGAAATTACTCTTCTTGGTAGACTTAAAAGAAAGGCTGACATTTGAATTCAAGCGATTTCAAGAAATTTTGTCTGCACTCTTTTTTCAAATCAAATATGCTTAAAAATGGCAAATTCTTTTTCATTATAAAGCATTAGCATATTACAATAAAGGAAGGTTACCTTTAAGTATTCCTGGTACGCTTGATTTTCCTTAAGAGATACCTAGGCAGGTATCTGTGTTGCAGGTAACTGTGGTGCTTTAAGAATGAAATATTAGTTTGGCTTTTCAAAAAATACAGAACCGTGCACATATTTCCAATGCGAATGGCCACAGTGGGAATGGACAAGATGGAACCACTCTGAACCAGTACAGAAAGGAGGAAAGAGAGAGCAACTCCTGGACCTACCAGATACAGCAAACAAACTCTGCTGTTCTAGATCTATAAAGGCATCTATAACATCAAGTAGGTACCCAACCTTAAAAAGCATTAGCAGCGTCAAGAGACACCAGCATCACCTGCTCCGAAGCCATGGTTTTTGGGAGGGTCCTAGCTAAGGGCCAGCCCTAGCCTGGCGCAGCAGTGTGCTTGCCTTTCAAGCAAGTGCCACCGTCCATCCTAACGATATGAAGGGATAACGCATTATCGTTTGGTGTACGTGTTTATAACAGCGTGCGGTGCCGGAGATCAGTCCTGAGGGACGCAGGACTCCTGAGTCACCTTTGTTAAATTCACAAAGAACTTAACCTACTATCCTCTTCCTCTAGCAGCATTATCAGGAACAACGCTCTTGCACTGTATCCCGTCTTGTCTACTAGCATGTCAGGGTACAGACTATTTACTGCTAGGTACCTATCCCTCTTCCGACAGGATCTGATAGCAATTTGATTTTTTGGACCTTATGCACCACCACAAGAAACCTGGACTCTAACATTAGCCCCAACTTTAAGTCATTGTGCTGATATTGTAGCAGGAATAAATGGAACAGTTTGTGAGACAGCATGAACACCTGAGCACCTCTAAACTTTAGTGCCACACAAATCACCACCTTCTGCAGACACAAAAACTTCTTCCGATGTTTTCATACCACCGTCCCTGTCTAAAATGGTCAAGTAAAGATGGTAAAAATCAGCATGCTCTGAAAACTGTAAATAGTGCAAAAGAGTAAATTTAGTTTTATCCACATGGCTTTGTTCACCGCAATTAAGGAACCACCAAGTACTGTTTTAAATGATATTTGCTGCTTCATGTTTTCATTATGCAAATCATCTCCTCCCGGGATGGTAAACTTTCTACTGTGGATGGTGGCTTTTTTGGCAGGAAGGAGGGAATAGTTCATTGAGAATAACATTTGTTGTTCTTTAGCAACTTTGTCTCTAACAATACTTCTAAAAAATTCATTTCTATCATTCAAGCAACTCTAGGGAGGCTCAGTTTGAATTAACTAAAAAGAAAAAACCCCACACAATCTTTCCATTATTTAATTGGGACTATTCTGTTGGGTTTTGTTTTTTTCTTTGAAACACAAAGGAAGATATTATAGCTTAAGAACTGCAGAGTGAGCAAAAAAAAAAAAAGGATAAAGAGGAGGAAGTATTAGGAAAGCTGTTTTGGAGAACCTGCTGTTTAAAAAGAACCACAACACCAGCTTTAAAAACAATAATGAAAATATAAAAAACCCATGACAAAGCAAAGGAAAGCAAAGTAAGTAAATAGCGACCACCGTTATCAGGTAACAAGTCAGCATTATCCATGGCGTCCAAGGATATCTGGAGCTTGCAGATAGCACTCTGGAGGCAGCAGCAATGATAAAGCTTTACCCACAGTCATCACCTGTTTTTTCTGAACACAATGTAAGACCCCAAACACATTTAACATAGCATGACTATTATGACATTTGTTAGTATGTAAAATAAAAACACAAGGAAAGGTAACAGAAGTCCAAGAGAAAAGGTCAAGTGCCACTTGTGTCTGCAATGTAAGCAACCCCCAAGCACATCAACACCAACTTATTTCTCCCAGGAAGAATAAATCCCAGCTCCCAGTCTGAAGAGGATGGGATAACTCGTGCAGTATCTAAGGGTCAAGGACCCAAAAGCCCTTTCAAAACACGCGCACATGTGACAGTACCACCACAGGGAAGCCCACTGGGCCTTTGGGTTAGCCCCAGCAAAGATACCACGACAGCATCCACCAGAAGAGGCATTTGTGAAATGAGTGTGAAGTGACTGCTATCAAGTTTCTGTCTTCAGGATGTATTTTTAAAAGGAAGAGATGAAACAAGGAGACTTATAAAGAACTACATTTATTTTTGTTTACAGCAAATACCATAAATAAAGCTAAAACAATTTTCACTGTGTGCAAAATACAGAATTTCCATGTGAAAATTTAAATACAGAGTTAACTATTGAATGAAAGTATTCAATTAAGATTATAAAGTAGGATGAAAACAGAAGCTTTAGGAGGAGAAGGACAGAATCCTCACTGGCCAGGAAGAGCTAGGAAGACTCTGCAACAGAGGGTAAAACAACACAGCAACGGAAAGTGATTTGAAATGGCAGACCTTCACGTCACAGCCTTCATCTCAAAGCATGCCGAGCTTAGTATCAAAACACCCTAGTCCTAAAATATACAGAAAGTTGTGTCCTAGCCACTTGTGTGGGAAGCAATGCTTGCTTAAAATACAGAGAGGTTCCTGTCCGTGGGCATGGCAAGGGGACTTCCAAAGCCATTTTAGCATACCCGCACAAATAAATACTATTGCTTTGGTCACACAGACATCCAGGTCAGCAAAATAACTGACTCAGGTGTGTGGAGCGGGTGGATTAGCAGCAGATGTTGGTCACCTCTTGGGAATCGCGGCTCAGACCCATTCCCAAAGGCCCTTCCCTCTGGAAGGGACACTCCGCAGGGACGGCGGCACCACGACCATTTCGACCAAACCTACTGGTATTCCCCAGTCAGACTGCACCCTGGATTCTTGTTTGGGTTCATTTCCCCTTTTAGATTGTCAGCATGTGATTACACATCACTGGAATTTATATATAAAAATACAGATAAAATAATCTCTCAAATTTTTTGTGGAGAGTATTGGCAACGTCTCATGCAGCAAGACAAAACCATTAATCGAAGTGGCAAATGGGGCCTGGTTAGAGCTGATATTAGTTAACAAAACAATTCAAACCCAAACACACTCTGGTTATATAAACTTGGAGTTTTAATATTAAGAAACTAAAAATAGCATGCACATCTATTTCTGTTAAGCCTGCCTAATGTTACTTGGGGTGGAAGACTGGTATTTGCATTGCACTGGCTACTTTTTTCAAAAGTATAGTTTTGTATTACACTTTTTCATTATGAGAGCAAGAAGCGCTCAGAAAGCCCCGCACTCCTCAAACACTGCTGGGCTCATTCAGCATTTGAGCGCAGCGGAAGTAGGTGCCCACGCCAACCAGGAGAGTCAGCTGGCTCCTGTCCTAATCTTATTTTAAATCTTTCCTTCAAAACTTTAAAGGAAATAAGGCTTTTCTGATGAGAAACAATTTACTTGCCTAACTTTCCTTAAAGGCACAAGGAAGCGCATGCATGGACACAGAAGAGAGGAAACATGTTTCTACAGAGAGGCGAGACGGCAGCTTTGCTACAACTGTAAACTTCGCACATCACAGGTTAAGCGATCATGCCAAAGTCTCATCCATTAATATACCAGACACACACAATTTGCTCCAAAAGGGTCTTAAAAACCCGCAATTAAATGCCATCAAACAACAGTGTTAGTCACAAAAACATGGAACTGGCAAGCAGAAGAATCACCTGAGAGGAGCAAGGCTTCAGCCAGTGAGCGGGCGCAGCGCCGGGATGGCGAAGCGGACTGAGCCCAACGCAGGAGGTCGGCAGAGAAGACGGCAGAAAAGAAATACAGAACTGAACTTGGTTACACAGGAAGCCATCAGAGAGGTTACTTAGGCAGAAAGAAGAATCAGCCAAAATGAAACTGCCCTTTTCATTAAATTATGAACATGGACAAATAGGTATGAATCTTACTAATAGAGCTTTAAGATAACCAGATTAAAACAAACAAACCAACCAACCCTACCAATTTGACTGATACCAGTAAACAACCTTCCAAACAAAAGCACTTGCAAAAACCCAGGGGAATATGTAATACAATTAAGATTCCTCTGGAAAATGTTTTAGTTATGCAAGCTTTTTTTCTGAATTCTGTTGTGGAAGTGGGTTTTTTTCCTTTTATATAAATCTCTATAAAGCCAATACCACCTTTAGTTTTTACTTTCTACTAGTAAGATTCATTTGCTTTAAGTTCATGGGCTAACAGATTTTCAAGTTTCTTGCTACTTCACCATTTTCTGTAAGTTTACCTTTATGCTCACTCTATTGAAAAGCAGATAATTCCTGACAGTGAACAGCAGGAGAAAATTTCAGGAAAAAATGTTCTGAAAGACTGTGCTGGTGACAAGCTGCAATCAAAACTGATGGCAAGTCAAATTTTAAAACTTTACCATTTAAATTTGATGTGTTGTAAGAGTAACATGGTAAATCACAATGCAGATTCTTTCCTTTTTGGAGTGAAACAATTACTGTCATTAGCAAATAATTAAAAAGTATACAGTGTTCTAAAGTACAGCTTTTAAAAATGCTCTAAAGAGGTACAGATACATTCCTTTGCATATATACAGATGCTTACCATGTTACTATAATGGCCCTGTCAAAATTCTAGCAAATTTTTGCTAAATACATGTTTGAGCATTAATGGCGATTTATTTCAAACAAATGCTATGTTATACCTAAACAATTTTCTTAAACCATTTGCTCAAGTTCTGTGTATATACTTAACATCTTTCCCCCCAAATATGTAAGCACTCTAAAACGTGAAAAGCTTTATCTTCACAGTTTAAAAAATGAAAGTCAAATTATCTGGAGGAAAAATCCTGTTTCTGTCATTTAGTTTAAAAAGAAAACACATTTCTTTCTAATACCTAACAAATAAGACCACTTCAAATGGTCCTTCCCCCTGTTATGTTAAAATCAAACAACTGTATGCCCTTAAGCAGCACAGTCATTTAAGATCACTGGTAGGTGATCCTCCACTTTGGTACTAACGGAATGCAACATTATTTCCTGATACTTTATGGTCTTCTGGCTAGAAATAAGTGCTACAGAAGCCTTCCATTTTAGGGTATACATATTATCATATTTATGTATTCACCTCTTTTCTGGTTAACTTCTGAATTCAAACATTTAGGTACTTGGGAGTCAGGTAGTGTGCTTACCTCACTGGCTAACTAGGCTGAGAAAGCAATCAGACTTTGAGATGTTGCTGGTGTCTCCTTGCCATTAAATAGCCCTATACCTGCCATTGACGCCTTCTGCTTAAGGTAGACCCTGATGAGAGACACCCAAAAGAAAACTACTTAACAGCTGCTCAAGATAATTCAAGTTCATCTTTCCGCCATCAGCTTTGCACACTGAAATGAATGAAAGACCCAACTAAGAAGTAATCTCCTTAGAACACGTTTGTACGTTTTTGTTATATTTATATATATATATATGTTATTTTTTTTTCAGAATTCCAAATACAGTAGGATCAGTGCCTATCCAAGGCGCACACAGCAGTGATTTCAATTAGATACGGGTGCTCCGTAACTCAATATTCATGTAATCAGCCACCTAATGAGGAAGCTTTGACTTGATGAATAAGTGATGTCTAATTACACTACCAGTTTCTTTCACTTAAAATTTCAATCAAGCCTTCACTCAGCTAAGATTTGCTCTTTAAATTTATTTCAAAACTTTATATAAATTAGTAGTACAAATTATACCCACTGTTGACAAAGGGTATTACATGTAGGAAATTTTGAGGGCATGACTAGGAGCAAAATGAATTAAGTTTGTTTTTTTTTTAAAAACATATTCATGCAAGATATAAACCTCATAACCCAGAGCAAAGATGAAAGCAAGAGAAAAAGGAATGCGCCATATTCAGGTTTCAAAACCCAGTCATTTGTTATAAATATTTCCTAAATGTCTGAAAGAACACATATTCTTTCTTGGTCTAACAAAAAAAACAAAAAAAAAAGACGGGTTTTAAAATGTAAACCCCTCAAAATGGCCTGATCACAGGCAGGACAAAAGAGAACCAAAAAGAAAAGAAAAAAAAAAAATCTATAAAACACCCTTCATCAGTCTCGAAGTTCTGGAAATGTGTCTGGACACTGCCCTTCATACACTTTAACATACAGTACATTTTATATTGAAATTTTTGATTGCATCTAGTTTATATCAAAAGGAATCCTTCGTTCTTTTAAGTTAAACAATCAATCACAAAAAGGTTAAAAAAAAAAAAAGGCTCTCAAGGAAAAAGCAAGGCTGTCAATTTTGAAAATCTGAAAGGCACAACTGAGCAAGGCACACAGAAGAATTCAAACCCTAAAGACTTTTTTCGCCCATTCAAGCACGTTTTCAAGTGATAGCTCTGCTTCCCGGTACATATGAGCAAGTACCTCTAGAAGAGCGCAGAGGAATGGCACACCGAGGCTCAAGAGTTCGTACAAATAGGTATAGTTATACGCATTGTCCCTGAAATGAAGGTTGGTAGCGTGCAGAAAACCATGCATCCAGTTAGACAGGCGTCTGGGAATGTCAAGCAGATCCCGTGTCACCCGAAGGGGCCAGCCTAGCGCCCCCCTAAAGAAGGAAGGCAGGATACCTGGGGACCTGTCCTCTGGACTGCTAGCGGTAGCTAAAGTGCTTTCTGGAGTGGTCTCTGTGGCTTTGCGGTCCTCTTTCTTCCATGCTTCTGTTGCCTCCTTACACAAAACATAAAAAAAATTGAATATACTTGGGGGAAAAAAAAAAAAACACAGAAATCGCAGTTTCTGTTACCATTTTCAAGTTATACATGACCTAACTCCAGTATTATGGTACTATTCTGTATCGATACCACTCATGTGACAGAAAGAGCATGCACTACAAAACGTTGAAATTGCTATTTGTTCTTAAATTGGACACCCAGATACTAATGAGACTATAACACTATGAATTTCTGCTGCCTAAATATTTCTGTATACACACTTCAGAGAGATGACTAAATCTTTTGTTTATTTTACTACATCACAAAAAAGAATTAAAGCAAGTTGAAGAAAAAATTAATGATGACAGCACCTAAATGACTGAGACAGGGTATGTTGGAGAACTTAGCAATCTACTTTCTGTGACAACTTCTTAAAAAAAAAAAAAATCAAGTTAATTTTCATTTCTGACTGATGTCAAGTTCCACTTTACCTTCCAGATGAAAAGTTCATTTCCGTTGAAAACCAGACTATAAGTATGTCAAATTCACAAAACCAAAAAGTTATTTTTTTTAGTATTGATTTTGCTACTTTTGGACATTGAATAGAAAACCACACACACAGAAGTATTGCACCATAACCCAGATGAAGCTTCCTCAACATTTAGTGTATTAGATATATAACCAACACATACCTTTCCCTGGACCTGTAACGTAGCTCTTCTCTTTCTGTGTTTATTACTGATTTTGCAGTGTGTAAAATGAGGTTTACAGTAAAATTTACCTGTAAGAAAAAAAGTAAATGATACAATATTTTATCTGTACTTCTAAGGACTGAAAACCTACTATTGTATCTGTAAAAGATGAAATCAATATGTTTAATGGTCAGGCAGCAAAAAGAATCGGAAACTTGTTTTGCTTTACACCCAGCCTTGCCACTGTGAGGAATAACTCACAGTCTTGAACAGATTTTTTTTTTTATTATTTTTTTACAGTGAACAGGTTTACACATTTGTTAAATGAGGTGAGACCATTTATCTACTGCAGAGGTTTGAAGTTTAATGAACAGCAGAAAAACAAGATTCTACAAATACCAAGTCAAAAACCGACTCAGGATATTAACCAGAAAAAAAAATCATTAAATAATCAGCTTAAAAAATCTTCAAAGAAGATTCTTTGGATTGCAAAAGAGCCATCTTTGGCTTTGCATCTTTGATCCTTTCATAGAAACAGATCATGTTAACAGTCCAATCTACTCAAAGCATTTGGAAATGGCAAGGGAATTCTGGAACAGTTTAATAATTTCTCTCTAAATTGGGGGGGGGGGGAAATCCCCTCCCACCCCCTACCCCCACAAAACAGGCTGTAAGTAGAATCTGGATACCATGATTGGAACCTCAATTTGTAAAGAAGACTGAAATGAATTGTACTGCTGCTTGGGAAATACTATTGCTTTCAACTCCTGAGCCATAATATCTTGAAAGAAATAACCCGTATTCCCCCTATTTGTCTAAATCTGCCACTATCCCAACTTATTCTTAAAACTGGCCATTGAAAAAAGTGACTTATAGGTGAGAGATGAGAATAATTCCGTAATGCTGACAGCTAGAGAAAATCACCTCCCCCCCACCCCCTTTGAACTGTGATCAGTCAAACCATGTTTTGGTTGCTCAACTGATTTTCCACCACTGATTCCTTCATTTAAAACTCAAGTAAGTCATAACTGGGCTCTTTTGAAAGACAAGAACTGCAAACACAAGGAATCAAAGATCGAGCAGAATCAAAGCACCCACTCAATAGCCCTGCTGACTGAACTGCTTGGCCAGGTCTTTTTCTCCGGTTCCATTAAAAGCATCTTTATTCAACATTTAAAAATATTCTTAAATAGTTCCCATATTACCTTCTTCAACATCAAAGGCATAAATTCCTAAGCGGAGTGTTGTCGAACATATTTCACACTTAAAGCACTCCCTATGAAAGAAGTGGCCTTCCGCACTCAGCCGCTCCATAACATATACCCGTTTTTTGCAGAAATAGCAAATGTCACTCCCCCCTATAGACTGAGGAAATTCTTTTCGCAGAGACCCCTGTTAAAAGATAAAAATAGAGATGCATATAAAGCCATTGCACTACACCCAGATATAAATTATTAAGCGTGCAGCTGCTTTGGCTGCTTGACAGTTTTACACAGCCCCCCTCCATGCTTCACACAATTAAGCAGCCAGCAGCTCTTCATTGCTCATTTGCTGCAATTCCATAGATTTACATAACAACTCCCAAGTCAGACATGATGAGGATTTTAAGAGGCACGTTTTCATCCAGCTTCCACCCATTAGTTACTGACACTTTGTGTTTACACAGGTACATGAGTAGCATCTGCCCAAAACGCCCATTCGTCACCCTGGACTCGGCTGCTTCAGGCACCTCCATCTAGTGGGTGCTGGCGTCCCTGTTTTTCCCGAGAGGGCAAAGGCAGATCTTGCCAGCCCCGGACAAGAGACATGCATTTGGAGCTAAGAAAACAAATACTCAAAACAGCTCAGTACTTAAGTGCTCCTGAGGAAAACCTGCTCTTGTGCTTTAAGGGCCAGGAAAGAAAAACTGACAGTGTGAGATGCTGGTGCCCGAGCCACCGCTTCCGACCAGTTGCAGATGCGCTTCCCCTCTCAGCCATGTTCCTGGTGGGACTACAGCCCAAGCAGCATTCTGGGTGGTTTTAAAAATCAGTTTCATTCCTACCATGGATATTCAGAATATTTTAAAGAATGCAGCTTTTGAAATATGATCTATATTAGCAATGCAAAATTATTTTGAATGTTCTTCTTCAGTTTGGCCTATCAACTAACATTATTTCCCATGAACCTTGCGCTCTGTAGATATCCATCCAAAAGACACAGAAAAATAAATTATAAGTGGATTAGATACTGCTGGACTTCACTTCTATTAGGGGCAGGTATGACAATGTTACTTTGCATTACTGTATTCTGCCCAGTCAGAGGTCAGTACAGATGAGCGTCCTATTGCTACTGCTGCTGCCACCCCCACCACCCTTCCTTTTCTCCCATTGCTGTCTGCATGTACATGGACGCTGCTAAACCTCAACCTCCTCTGTGCCAGGAGCAGCACACAGACCTTCAATATAGCAGCAAATGAAGGCCTTGGAACAAATTTTTAATGTTAAATATAAGTTTCAATTGTCACTGTAACACTCTTGTGCTTAAAAGTGAGAATACTAGTCCAAACCTGCCACTAGGTAATCCATTTTGCTGTGAGGGATTGTTTCGCAGAATGAATTACGTGAACATTTCCAAACGAACAATCATGCAAGTGGAAAAGCATTAAGAATACATTTAAAAAATATATGATATTAATGGAACAGGCCAGAAAGATAGTTACAGTAAAGCTGAAGCAGTAGGAGTTTAGTGCGGGCTAGTAAGCAAGCATCATCACCACAACACAGCCCCTTACTCGGCTTCCCGGTACCTGACAGCTCGGAGCAGAAGATGGAGAAGGAGAGTGGGAAATGGGGCAAGAATACGGAGCTCTGTCCAACGACCGGTTCTGAATTCAACACAGAATATTGCCAGAGTTTAAAGACAGCTTTCTTCAAAGTCAAGTGTGGTGATTCATTTGAATGTTAAAATAAAGGCATAGACATGCACTGAATAAAATTTTCTCTAGAAGCCTCTCTGATTAATAACAATCTTCTGTTACTAATTGCACCAGTAATTACATTTAATAAAAGCCTCCCGAAGTTTTAACTCACACAAACAAGTAATAAAAATATATATAAATAGAAGACATGGTGAGCAATGTTTCCAGCATATCCACACATCAGCATATTTTGACAATTTGTGCTTGATTTTTTAATAAGTGTTGGACTAAGACCTTTCATCGTGCTTAGAGAGTTCCACAATCCGGGCCTTAAGCTGGGGTGGCATTCTGGAAAACACTGCTCTTTTAAGTCAAGTTATTGTTTCTTCATGGGTTTAGCCTTACCAGTCCAAGGGGGGGAAGCTGTGGCTTGGGCCTGTGATCATTCACATACAGATTGACAAGAACTTCAGCCACAGCTCCAATTGCACGTGAAACCTTTCCTACAGTTATCTAGCCAGAAAAGGGGAGAAGATGAAGAATTGAAGCAAGAGCTTTAGTTATTTTTGAAAAAGAATTTAATGAGAAAAGGACAAAAATTATTTGAAAACATGCAAATGAATGCAAGCAGTGATAAAGACAGGCTATGAGAAAGAGCAGAGGCAAAGTCCAGCAGAGCATAAGCAAGTTCACGCGTGATCAGCATGGTCTGGCTGGTGGCCACACGAGGCGAGGCCTCCTCACTCTTGCACGCTTCTCCCTGAGGACGATGGGGAAATAGCTGTTGGGAGCAAACGCAGCTTGAACAGCAAAAGGCCTCCAGACGTGTTCGCAGAAGGTACCAAACAGCTCAGCTGGGAGTTACTGACAGCACATGAAGCGGCTTGTATGAGATCCCTAAACTGGTAACCTGCTTGCAACGACTATCAGGGTTGGACCACTGTGATAGACTAAAAAATATATATTTTTCACTGAATTTTTGAAGTTTGGTGTTATACCTCAGAAAATGGGAGGAAAAAGGCAAAATGTCACATCAACAATCCCCAAACTGTAGCGTTTCATAGCACATTCTAGGAAAATGCCCTAGAAGTCCCATAAGGACTTGTTTTGTTAATGCTCACCCAAGAGTCGCTCTTCTCCTGCCAGTGACTCACCTCAACAGTAGGGAAAACTTGAGAAACTATGCTTGTGAAAGGAACAAGCTTCCGTTATCTGCTTAATTATACCATCAGTGTTAGACTATTTCTAACTAAATTAATCAAAGAGGACTGCAAGGAGACTGCAATTCCTTGGGCTGTGGCTCCAAACTCATCTGGGACAGAGCACTGGCTATCGGCTCCAGCCTTCCTCGCAACAAAACACTCCTGGGGACTGGAAAGTGAGCAAAGGTGTGCGTCGGGGGTGTGTGTGTGCGCGTGTGTGTGCACGGCAGGGGAGATGCTGTTTTACGCACTGGGGCGGCCAGGTCGCCAGAGCATCATCATCAACACTTGCATCAACATTATCCTCAGCTCAAGCTGCAGCAGATGTAAAATGATCCATCATCTCTCAAATGATCATCAGTTGCTACAAAATAGACCCTCATTGTTTCTAATCAAGTTTGTTTGGTTTGCCCTACCAAAGTGCAGAATATGTAGCATTTGAAATGCCTGCATGCTGATTTCCACAGCAGTAGGGACACCTTTCCAGTAAATAACACGAGCTAATGCTCTGTCACTAGGAGGTACTCTAGTTCTCTGATCATTGAGAAAAGGCTGCAAAGGCTTCACAGAATCATGGTAAGATTTGCTACCCTTAACAAAATTTACTACAGTGATTTTGATTTTGTAGCCAAAATAAGATCCCACAACCTCTCTGGCAACCCAAAGGCAGCAAGAGTAACACTGGCATGGCCAGGACATGAAGCCAGCACATTTTCCTTCCAGCCTAGAGAATCCATGATCTCACATCTTACGCTCCATTAGCCCCTGACAGAGCCCAAATTTCAAGTCCCAAGCTTCCTAGTGAAATGAATTTTCCACTGCCACCACACCAATTCTTGCTAATGGAAGGGTTTTAAAATGTCAGGAGGTTACTCTGAAGAAAGGAGAAAAATATAAAGGCAATGGCATTCATGACATTTTTAACAAATTTAAGGCATTTTAGGAAATTTAAAAGTAATAATAATGCACTGTGGCTATTTTTCTCAAAAACTCTGATGTATAAAGATATTTTTGCTAATAAAAAATTCAAGTTCAGGAACTTGGGAACATGTCCAACACCTTACAGCTCCAAGGATCTTTTGAGTGTTATCCCATAATTAAGCTAGCCTTTAATATCCAGAGAGATGTAAAATATGCACGTTAAGATGACAAAGGCCTTTCAAAGGACAAATTTCTGTACTGCTTGGTTTTATTTAATTTAAGACTATTAAAATATCTTTCAATATCCGCACAACCTGTGGGGTAAAAACAGCAAAGTAAACTCATAATTGTATACTATAATGCTGTCCTAAATGGTACATTTAAATTAGAATCCAATACTGAAGTGAGATTACTTGCTCTTAAAGAAAAACTAAGTCCCCTTGTATTATTTAAGGTCACAGAAAACCAAATTCTCCTCCTAAAATTCTGCACCTGTGAATATACTGAGCAACTTTTAGGCTGCATACAGCTTATTACCCCATAAGCTCCTAAGTTCAAGAGAGTGTTGAAAGTCAGTTGAAGCAGGAAGTTTACCTTGAACTAGTCATATGCTGAAGCAATCACTTAAGCAATAGGTCTATGCTTAAAGTGCAAGTATTTGAAGCACAGGAAAAGTATCATTGAGCCTGAACTACACCTTGCAATTCATCCCTGCAATCAAGGTTGCTTGATTTCTGTTCTCCACCCATTAGAGCAATCTGTGTCAACATTAAGCAGTCAAAACAAGAAAATTGCATGCTTACACATCCTCTTAAAATATTATTAAAAGGAAATGTTCTTGTAATGAATGTGAATGCACATTCCATGTAAAAGCAAAAGGAATTTCAATTTAACCTAGCTGCCAAAAGCTTGCTGACTGCTGTCACTTCCTAATCAACAACCACCAACCCAACGACTGTTGCTACTGACCAGCAGAGTGGGCAGAAAGCAAAGGGACTTGAGGACTAATTAGATCTCGTTTTACAGAAACTGCTTAATAAGGACAGACTGAGTGACATGCAGGAGGCCTTTCTGCCAGCTCACCTGTCCTGAAACTCTTTTTCATTCGAAAGCCTACACTTACCTAGTGATATCTCCCAGAACAGAGACCACAAATACAAACTCCGAGTCCTATAAACCCATCCTTAAAATAACATGAACACAGGCAACTACCAGTAAATATTTACCACAGAGAAGTCCAAAAATACATTATTAAATTAGCATGCACAGTAGTTGAAAGTGTGCACTGTGCACCCGAGATATTAAGTTTTATTTATATAGTGCTGTACTGTTAGCCAGTGTTTTATAGAGCATGATACAATTTTAATGTTCTGAAAAGTGTGAAGTGTTAAAAAGACAAAACAAGAGGGACAACAATTGAATCATGGAAGGGCACGGACAGATTGCTTGTTATGAAATCAAGGTAGCAGATGCTCCCTGAACATTCAATATTCTTAAAGTAAAAAACAGCAGTTAAGAAATCTGCACCTTGGAAAAATTCTGCTTGAGAACTAAAAAAAGGTAATCCAAAAAGTGGTTCGTGTAATTCCAAGAGGAAGAGCACTTAAGTTTAGTTTTACCTCCCTTTGGCAATTAAAGTCAGCAGTGGTAATGACGAGACCGAACGGACCTCACCGAACACGAGGAGGACGGGAACAGAGGCTGCGCACACCCGTTAAGGCCTGACCAGGGCACCATCGAGGTAAAGCCACGGCCCTATGGATGTTGGTTCAAAGGCCGTTTTGTCCATCCCCGGGACAGGATTACCTTTACTTGCATTGCTCCCAACACGCATTGGCACAGCCAGCTCCTATGCATGTAGGTCTGTCACTGAATATATGTAGTCCTACGTATTTACCAAATGAGGTGAAACTAAATTTAATGTGCTGGTGACAGAACAAGCTTTTTTAGCCTCCATAGCGCTTCTTCACTCTGCCATTACCTCTGGAGAGAGCATTTTAAATTATAGCAAACTCAGACTGAAATCAAGTCAGCACACCACATGGAACTATGGCTGCACCATTTTAGTACAATGGCAAACTAACCAAAGGCTGTGGGTGCATTTTAAATAGAACACTGGTGATTAAAACATCCAAAAACAATCACACAGGTCAAATGTTTTCTGAGAACAAAAATGTAAAAATCCCAGTAAAATTATTGCTGCTAAAGAGTTTCCATACAATTAATAGCCTACTTCTCATGCGCTAAAGGGTAGTTCACACGGTCTTTTATTCTCTGTACAGTGTCACAATAGCTCTCCAAAGCCAGTGAGCAACAGGCCCTAATATTTTGAAAACCATTATTCAGCCTAAAACCTGACACACGCAATACCTCCCAGATCACAAAAAGCAATAGGTAAATTCAGGCGAAAACTGCAGGGGATTAGGGGATTACCACAGTGCAGCGCCTGCTGGGCTTGCCGTGCCCTTGAAGGGCTTCGCGCCTGTGTTTTCCTGGGGAACGAGAGGGGAAGGGAGACTTCCCACCGCCCCCGCCTGATCCGAGAAAGTTGCCTTTACAGCTGCAGGGCAGCTCTGTATCCACCTGCGCGGCTACTGCTGAGGCTGCGAGCCCAACTTCCAGCCAGCATCAACAACACGGGGCAGAAAAGCCTAAAAAGATCCTGATATTTTTCTTGTATTGAGTGCTTTTTTTGTTCCCTCACACAATCCTTAGATGCATCCTCTGTTTAAAATAATCATCATCATCCAGGTGCTTCCCTTCAGGCTAGGCTGATATTCCTATGAAAACAAAGACAAATACTGCCCAAGCCCAACCAACCAACGCCAAACTATCCAGCTTGCTATATAATGCTAAGAACCTCATTCTTCTAGGCCTGTCTGGGGTATTATCCAACAACAGAGCATTTAAAAGTAGCAGCAATGCAAAATTAACAGGATTTTTGCTCAGCTCCTGAAAGATATTTGCTCTGTTCTTTAGCTGTCTATTTGAATTATTTTAATGATGATTTTCCTCTTACAAACATGCAGAGAACAAAGTAAACTTTCATTCTTATGTGAAATACAGGCTATACAGCAAATCCTCTGTGTGAAGGCAGCTCCAAGCCATTTCTCAAGAAGCTTTAGCGTGAATTTGGGTTTTACAGGAACAACCCGTGAACAGAGTACCTGTGTAGAAGGAGCAGCGGGGGAAGCTGGACCGACAGACGATGGAGAAGAGGCAGCAGCTGAGCCGTGAGGAGGAGGGCAAGGGGGAGCTGGGGGCCGAGAGTGGGATAAGCCTTTAGTAGGTAGCTTATTCTGTGTAGAGCAGAAACAGAGGAGAGTTATCCAAGAGAGAAGGACATTAGCAGAGGTTAAGAGGATATTTTTACAATCATGCATGGAAAAAAAAGGTTAGGAAGATCGTGTCTGCACAATTCTGCTCTGGTCTGTATTCCTGCACAGTGAGGAGCCTGGCAAAACGTTCATGTCAAACAAAACTGTTGTGCTCGGTTCTCTCATCAAAAATATTTCCCAGGGACAGTAAGGCAAGGCAGTGCTGAGGGAAAACATAACAAAGCTCTAAACACTGAACGGTCCTTGATGGAGAGCTACTGCTCACCAATTCATTAGAAATCCTGTGAGCTACCAGCAAATATGTAAGCACAAGGCATGATTTATTCTACCCCATTTCTCTTATGCTGAACTATTCTGACTAGCTTTATGATTGTGTAATACCTCAATTCAATTATGCAATGATATTTAAAGAAAATACTACCAGTTGCACTGGAATCTGAACCACTTTTCAGATCCACCCAGGATGAAAGGAAACTTAAAAACAAAAATGCTTCCCCCTCCCCCCCCTTCAAATTCTTTTATACACACACACACACACACACACATATATATATATTCTAACTAGCATTTCTGGAGCTGCAAAACCTAATATTCACCTTTGGAAACTCCATGCATCCAAACATTGAGGCGAGATGTGCTGCCTTCTCTTTAATGTTCTTTTTATGGAATTCCCTATTTGCTATGGTCTGAGCCCTTTTCTGCAGTAAGAGCCACGAAAGGAAAAGCAAGAAAAGAAAAAGAAAGAAGGAGATTTTAGTTATGTCACATACATTGTCAGAACACAGCAAGTATGTAGAAAGACCTTTTATTGTCTTAATGTAACCTAAAATCAAGAGAGAAAAGCCAGCTTATCCAGGGAAAATATAGCATACAGATTAATAAATGCACTTAAGAGACAGGAAGTAAAAGAAATTACTTGTCACCTGTTTCATTTTTTCCTCCAGGTGCTGAAGACGCTCAAGCACTCCAGAAAGTACAAATGCAGCAGAACAGGCGGATGCGAGAGTTTCAGAGTTTTCTGAAAGACTGGGCTCGGTTTCTGCTTTTCCTACAGTCTTTGCTCTCCTGGCCATACGGTCAGAACCATCTAAAGACTGCTTGGGTTCCCTGCCCTCGCGTTCAGTCCTAGCTACCACCTGAAACTGGGAAACATGAAGTGAAAAAGCCTGCTTTCGGCACTATCCTGCAGCACATGCAGCTTTTCAGGATGCTTGTTAAAGCGTAGCACAGCCATGCACACAGTGAGAACTGAAGGGTTCTTCTGAACCTCACGGCACTCTTCGTATTACACTGCCTGCTGTGCAGCTCATGCTTGTGTCCATGCACTGAGATACGTTAGTGCTGCATAACTTCTGCAGGTCTTGACATCCTTCTACAGGTTTCTCCCAGTTTTTATGAAAAAAAAACAACCCCGCAGAATAGCATCAGTGGAAAAGAACATGACATCACCTCTCCTTCTAGGATTTTTAGCAAATTGCATTATCACAGCCTGCCTTAAACTAATGAATCAAACTGTAAAAACATCAACAGTAGTCTAACTCTGTCCTGAGTCAAGCTATAAGGTATTTCAGATCTAAAGCACTTTATGAGCAGTTTGGAATAAGGCTCTGAATTTGAATCACCATATAAAATGGCATTTGAAGTAAATGAAACAACTGGCCCAGCTCAGCTTTGTCAAATTCAGTTTTAAAAGTGACTTTCCAGTTGGTCTTTTCATAACAGTTTTCTGCTTCATTCCAATTGGCCAACTTGAATAAATTCACAAATTCCCCAAATTTCTCAAAATTAAAAATATTATGTTAATCAACATATGGTGTGCTGCTGATACTACATAATAAATACACACCTTCCCTTAAAACAGTTCACCACCAGCTTATGAATCTGTTAAAAAAAAAAAAAAAAAGCAAAAAAAAAAGCCATCTGCAGATCTCCACGTGTAATTCAGATCTCATTTTGCTGCAGACTGTTCTTAAAATGCCACTACGGAATATTCGCTTCTTTTCAAAATTAAAATGTAAAGTGAATAACAGTACTATTTGCTATGAGATTTTTTTCACTGTAATTTATCTCTTAATATTTCTAAGGTATTAGAAAATTTTGCCCTGTGTATGTGACACTGGAAATAACTTCCAGCAGAGATTCTCACCACAAATTCCACTTAAAGATATAGAAAACCTGGGCATCAATCTCAGCTTTCAATTGCTCAAGCTTTTATCTTCAGCATTTTTGCCAGTTTTCTTGGGGTTGAAACTCCCTTTGCCTTATCATTACAACAGCTCAAAATGTTGAGCACATGCATGGACACTTTTCATGTACTGCAGTGGTTTTCTTGGATGCAAAATGTAGCTATGCAACTATGTTCATACAATCTGCAATCCAGGCATGATAACACAGAAATCCAAACCCATATGTTTTTAGTGTGCTTTACATGCAGTTACTAACTCTTTCAGATGATTTTCTCATCTATTCAGAGAAGCACAAAATAACCTTCAGTGTAATTTTCACAACTCTCTGCTAATACAGCTGCTAAGTATGCAAATTACATGCAAATTTAATGTATTCTGTAGTTATGCAACAACATCGAGTCCCAAGCAGTTAGAGGAAGAGCAAGCTTGTCAGATGCAACCCTGATGAATTCCTACCTGCCTTTTCAGTTGAGGTGGAAGAAGACTTGGATCCTTAGGTTTAGCAAAGCGAGGATTAACAGGAGGGCCAGAAGAAGATAGCAGGGCTGGACTATCTACTAGCTCCTTGTAAAGCATTTTTCAAGTTACAAACAAAGACAGAGTGGGGGGAAAAGAAAAAAGAACAGGAAGACAGTAAATAGGATCCCAAGATTCTTCTCAAAAGACAGAAGCAAAAGTTGCTTACAAAGATAGGTTACTGCAGAGCTTAACAACATTTTGCAGATTTTTGATGGCTACCCACTTGATTACTCCCTTCTACCATCACAGGTGTACTTAAAATTCAGTATGCCCAGTATTATCGAAAAGACGCTATCATGAAGAGTAACACATAAGGCTTCCTCCAACAGGGCCAAGCAAACCCTTGCACAGGTGTCGCACACAGTAAGCTCAGGGCACTGACAAGCAGCTACGCAGCATGCGAACAGCAATGGTTCATGGACTGAGAAAGTCGCTTAATAACTACAAGGCCTACATTTCTTGAGGACTTAAATATGTAAATAAACAAAGAGATACAAACACAAAGAATTAAGAAAACCATCACACTGGACATAACATCAACATCTTGCGCATCCTTCCTTCAGATCTTCTAGGATGACACATCTGAACTCAGCCAAGCTCACCAAAGCATCCCACTGGTTAAATGTGATTTTGAGCTTATCATCGATACTTTGACAGCACAGGATTATTTTTAAAACACCACTAGTTGCACTAAAAGCAAACTACAAAAAAACCCTGTGAAAGTTAGGAGTGTATGCTTTGTGGCTAACTGAGCAATGGGAATGGAAGCTGGACACATCTTTCCAAAGATTATGATCCGTTCTCATGCTTTCTATATATTTTCCGCAAACAAAGATTCCACTGGTTATGTAGTGTCCTTTACTCAAGAGTATGGGGAGGCAGGGGGGTGGGGGGGGAGTACTTCTGCACTACCACAAGCAGTCAACTTAGACTTCAAAAAAAACAAAAAACAAAAAAGCAAGAATCCTATAGACAGGCTTACAAGAGTGTTCCAGAGACTACAATTCTGCTACACTTTATTAATATACAATATATAAATATGCTATATTAATATGCAATGGGCAATCTATATTCTAACTGGTCATATTCGTTCCCTAAGCACTGAGAGGAATACATTTCATTTGCATAAAGTACAAAAAAAAGAAGAAAGAAAACCTACTTCAAACATATTACATATTCATTTTTCCCCTCTGAAGTCTGCATCGTGTTTACACGGAGGGACTCCAGTTTAATTTCAAAGATGACTTACGTTCATTTATAACCTACCCGCCTCCGAAAAAGTGTATTTGGAGCATTTTCTTCAAACTTTGCCAAGAGCTGAGTTGCCATTGATTTAACTTTATTCTGGTTGACGCCTTCTCTACCATCACTCGCTTCTTTCCCAGAATTCGACCCTTGACTTGAAAAGCCTGAAGCCTGCAAGGAAACAACAGACTGTTTTCCTCACATTTATATGTGACACTGATGAAGAGAGAAAGAGAGATAATAATGTCCTTACCAGCAAAAAAGGAAAGAAAATGCAGTCTACAGTATATTAAAAAATGACACTGCTTAGCATGCAAGAATCACTAAAGATATATTTGCTTTGTTCCCAGAGCACAGTGAGAAAGGGAACGTGAATTGGTACTGGTGATAAACTGGGGAGTCACAAAATAACTCGTCAGAGAGAGGGAGCAGAAACCAAGTGGCAACACAAACCTTTTCAAAACTCTTCAGACAAAAACCTGTTTAAACAACTGAGTTGGAAAAAGCAAAAAAAAACAAAACAAAACAAAAAAAACACAATATCTCAGATGTTGTTGGGTCAGAAAGAAAAACAGTGCCATTTGGATAATAGTCTCTTCTCTACCAACTGGTTTAAGGAAATTTAGCTCTTTTTCAGCATACACCACGGTAAAAATCAGGATTTTAAGATGGCAGGCATTTTGTCCCCGCACGCACGCGAGGCTGCACCCTGGTGCTCAGCAAGGAGCCTTGGCTGTGCCGGCACCACTGGACACCCACCTCCTCGAAGGCACCGAAAAGCCCTTTCCGACGTCTTTTGTTAGTCTCATTTTCTTCTGCTTTCCCTTCAACCTGAAACGGCAAAGTCAAACAAAGCACACGGATTACTGCCGTGGTTACTGAGCGGACCCAACCAGCTCTGTCCAGATTATCAATGCTCATAACCAGGGAAATGTGGCCCGGCCACTGCTGAGTAACGCGAGCAGAAGTGCCCACGTGCCGGGGCGCTCACTACACCTGTGTGCCGCGCCGGGACCCCCCTGGAGCAGCTCTCCTGGCCCTAGGGACGGCAATCGCGTGTTTAAAAGCTGGCCTGTACCCTGAAACTGGGCACTCTTACTGGACTCCGCTGGGGGAAGAGACATGCTACAGCATGGGCTACTTCGTTTATTTTAATTTAGATTACATTGGTTTCCTGATAAATAACAAATCCAAAACACCTCACTCTTGCACTATCGCCTCCCCGGCTCATTCAGCCTAGGTTCCTGCATGCCTGCCCACAGTGGAGACGACTCTCCTGCTTCAGAGCAATCATTGGCTGCCTCAGAGGTTTGTCTCCCTTATAATGTTCATCTCCCCGACTATGGTTTTACATAGTACTTAACCAAATTCCCTGTTTTCTGCTCATGCTATGCATGTATTTAATTATTTTACTGAACTAGACATCACACAAACAATAAACAGTACCTTATGCTCAGTCTGCACAAAGTTTCAAAATAGTCAATACTTAAAAATTTGTATCATTTCTTGTTACATTCGGTCTTAAAAAGCTGGCACAATTTACAATAAATGACACATATACTATAAGAAATATGTAGTTATGACTTGGAGAGCTTTTTTGCCTGGTAAATATTATGGTAGGTTATATTTTCTCAACAATAAACTACATTCCAGTCATTTGCATTTGCTCATGCTATCACTCAGTGATTGCTCAGTCAGCATTAAAAAAAAAAAAAAAAAAAAAAGGATAAAGAAAGATCAAAGACTACAGGCTTCCTTGTTGTATGTTCACTTTTTATAATAAATCATTATGCAGTGAATGGAAGTAATCCCAAACAGCTTCTGGGCAAATACCAGCAGAATCAGATGACAATATTTTGATTGCTTTGCATGCTTTGGTACACTGCCTTTCAAGCAGAAGCCCTCAGCAATCTAGCTCTACACTACCTATAATCATCAGTCTACCAAGTAAGAAAGAACAACGTAACAGTACAATATATTCCGCACAATACTCTCTACCACATGAAAGCAGAGTTTGCCTAAGTGAATGAAGCAAACGAGATGTTGCCTTTCAAAATCCTACATAAAGGGCTTTAATTACCATATTTATAAAGAAGTGAAAAACAAAGCAATGTAATTGCCTCGCAAAACGCCAAGAAAGAGGACTGTGTCCTTTACCGTGTGAACACCTAAATGCGTTTGTTAGTCTGCAGCGCGGGAAATCTCAGTTCCTCCACAGCGCTGCTGACGCCAACAGGGAAACGGAAAACTTCCCCAGCCCGGCACCCGCCGCCAGGCAGGCATGTGGCCACGCTCACTCCGGCGCCCGCTTCCCCATCTCCCACAAGCTCTGGGCACGTACACGTCCCTCGTGCAGCCAAACACAGGAACAAACCAGGCGGCACGGAGAGCCTAGAAGTGACGCCTTTCCACTCCGGCTAGTTTTGGACAGCGCAGGAGACCTAAGCGCTCCTGCTGCCGTACCTGCATATTGCTCAACACCGCTTTCTGCCGGGGAACGAGCCATAAAACCGAGGTCACGGCCAAAGTCTAACTCAAGCAGCTGCTTTCCAACAAGCTTCATTTCCCAGCTGGTTTCAGGCAGTTACGGCCTTCGCGAGCCTCTGTCCTGAACCGAGCAGGGTGTTTAATGCTAAGCTCCCATGTCCCATCCCACGACAAGGTGCAAAGCCTCGTATACAGAAGCGATCTTGATACTCCTGCTCCTTCGATTTGGAAAACGCTGCTAACATTTCTCCTTTCTAAGGAGCCCTGCAGTGCGAAGCCAAAGGGGCCCATCAAGCAAATCACTTCACGCTTTCCTGTGGCACCAAGAAATACACACACCCCTTGCTATGGCAGAGGGGACACTGCACGTCAGACGACTGGACGACTTTGCAGCGTAGAGCTCTCCTCACTACTAAGAGTCTCTTCTGTGAGTAACTCAGGGAAAACAACAACGCTGTGGGCATAAAAAAAAGTTTTTCTTCTAAAGGAGTCACCGCAAGAAAAAGCAATGTTTATTTTGCCTACTTAGTTTCTCACTGTTTGGTTAGCTGGGAAACATGTCCCTTTGGTTTGTGTACATGTGGGTGGCAGGGAGAAGTTATTTCCTAACAAGGACATATGAGGTTACTGGGCAACTGACTCCACAGGATTTGAAAATGTGTTTATGGATGGAAAATATTCAAGACATAAGTCAGTCTATGAAAAATCTGGGCATTCTAGAGTAGTTTTTCAGGTGATCAAAAAAAACCCAAAAAACAACAACAAAAAACCCCAAACTTAGAAGATAAGATAGAAGCAAATTTAAAAATCAATATATTAAAACAGTGAAAACTGTGGTGTATACACATACTCCCATTTTTTTTATTAAGGACACTGAAGTGAAAAAGGAGTGGGAAATCTGTACTTTTGCAAGTGTTTGCATTGGCAAATACTGCATGAGGAAGCAATAAAGTAAAGTATGAAGGAGGTCTGTTTAAAAAAAAGAAGAAGAAAAAAGGACTTAAGTATTATCATGGTTGCTATATAGTTTCAGGCTAGCTCAGGAAACTCAAACGTTAATCAGTTTTGGATTAAGCTGTTTTGCAGAGAACACAGAAGTTACCAAATTAATTTTGGTGGCCAAGGACATGCTGCTGTGTAACCTGTGTTGGCTGAAGGGCAGCAGTTGGATTGGCACAAGCTCCAGAGAGACGCTGCTGACTTTGAGCCAGATTTTGCAGACACTCCCCACTTAAAATGAAGTTAAAATGAGGGTAGGATTCACTGTGAAAGCAAAGCCCCTCCTCAAGGTCTCTTTTCAGAAGAGGACCAAGTTAATGAATAGACAGAAGGTAAAATAGTTTATTACTGAATAATTTCATTAGAGTAACTGTTAAACTAAATCATAGGAAACTCTTGAAGTTATCACCCATTCAGAAATATATAGACCATACTCTTGGTGTCCTATGCCCAACAGCATTAACTCAGATCTCCCCATCTCCTCCAGGCTCTGTAGTCCTCGATGGCAACAAGGACAGGCATGGATGTGGTTTTTTGGGGGGACATGAACAGCACACGCCAACACGTTTTCATTAATAAGTGAGAGACAGAAATATATATGGGTCTGCCTGAATAAATCACCATCTCGGAGCCAGATCCAGAGCCGTGCTAGCAACTCTGCCCAGTGGCCGTCACAGCTGCAGGGTTTATACATCCATAAGGGTCTGGAGGGCTCCCCTTCAAAACTAGCTGTCAATACCCAGAGTCCTGACAGCATCCACAGACTGTCCAAATCACCACTTTAGTTAAAAAACAAACAACCCTCCAGCCCCCTCAATAATAAGCCTTCCAGAGTTCTAATAATTATTTGAAAGGATATATAATATTATGGCCACAGATTTAACTCCAGGAATATAAAACTACGCTACTACTTTTCTTAAAGACAGCAATAACCATGCTTAGAAAAATTCCTCTTTCCCACATCTTCCTGAAAATCTATAAAACACAATGTCTAGCATTGTGCAAAACCTCTTCAAAACACCTGCTGGAAAACTTCCAAAAAGCAAAGTTAAAAGAAAATACAGGTATTGGAGCCAAGCTCTAGAATGCTTCAAGTTGAAAACCACAGCTTATAAACAAACTAAATGAAACATCTGCCCTTACATTTATTTACATTAAAGAGGATTGACATGGACAATGAATACAAATACTCCCCAAGTACACCCAAATTCTCACTGGGATTAGGAATTTTTCATTTACAAATGCTTAATTGCTTCATTGGGACTATTATTAATGTTTCACTGATTAGACAGTGACAATGTTTCAGGTTTAGTATTACAAACATCATAGTGATCGTGAGTGGCTGTGTGTATTGGCTTTGTTTACTCAAACAAAGCTGGAATCTTACTTTATTTTTTAATATGCTCACAAATCTCTTTCTATGGGTCTTTTAAAATTCCAATATATAAAATACTTCCTTTTGAGCCCAAAAGTTTCTTTTTGTCTTTTAAAAAGAGAAAGTTTTATAGGGCAACCCTTCCCTTGCAACTTACCTTTGGTACTCGTTTTCTTGGCAAGGTTAAATTGATGTAATTATTGAAGATCAAGCTTGATGATTTTGCTGAACAAAGGTCATTATTTTCTCCATTTTGCTTGTCCCCAGCATCTGTTCAGAAAAGACTGCTTAGCGTATACATTCTTTTTTTTTTTTTTTTTTTTTTTTTTTTTTTTAATACTTTCTCAAAGCCAGGACTTTTCAGTCAAATACCGGTAGCAATTATATATGACAAATCTGGGCAAATAAAAATGATTTTGCACAAAGTTGGTGTGATTTTTTTTTTTTTTTTTTTAAGAAAGGAAGAGAAATGCCCAGGAATGAAGACAGAGTAGAGACCATGTCATTCTTACAGGAGAGTGACTCTGGTGACCTGATACATGAACTTGATACCAAGCAGTAGTTATCCAACTGCTCCTGTTCCCCGAAACCACCCCGGACCTGCAAAACCCTGCTCTCAAACCACGTTTCCCCCCTCTCCCTGCCGCCTTTTCTAAGTGGGAGACGACTCCTGCAGAGCAAAACGGGCACGCGAGCGTTGCCATCGGTTTGGGAGCCACCCGGGGACGGCGGCCCCGCTCCCCAGCTCCGCGGAAGCCGGAGGTGCCCGGGCTCAGCTTACCCACGGCCCTCAGCGGCGCGCCTCTGAACAGCTCATAAAACTTGGAGAGGTACATGACCATGCTGAGCTTGTCGGGCTCGGCGGCAGAGCCCACCTCCTTCCCCGTGGTGACTGGCGGGATCCCAAACTCCCGTTCGGCCACGTCGAACGCCAGCTGGTTGTTTTGGACAACGTTCTCTTCATTCAGGGAGTCGAAGTCGCTGCGGGGACAAGGCGCTGGCGTCAGTGGGGGTTTGCTCTTAAAGTCATCAGAGCCTCGAGGAGTATGTTTAGGCTAGCGCTTTAGGAAACATATGCTACACATGAGCACATGCACTATATTCTCTTTGAAGTGTTACGCACATACTTTCGGTGAGGAGCTCCTGTCTATGTCATGGCTGGATTTAGCAGCACACTAAATACGTGCGTCACACATCTGGAACCACATTATCTAATCCGTTTTCTATGGGACTTATTCTAAGACTTCACTCCCTTGAACAACTTCCAAAAGCCATGATTAAAATAAACATGTAAACAAATAACTAAGCTCCGGACAGGGCAGTTCCCTTCTCCTCATAAGGAACATGAGCTTCTGAACCCGCAAAGGATTTATTCCCCCACCACTACCACCCATTTTAGTCCCAGGCTCCGGTCAGTAGCCATTTCGATAAATCCTGAGGGCGTTTCAGAAGGGGCAGCCCAGAGGCGGTGCTGCCCACCGCCCCAGCCTACGCTCAGCCCTGCTGGCAGCGGCCCCCTGGCCCACGCGGTGGGACCAGCAAGGCTTCGACTGGCCGCGTCCTTCACCTGTCCCGTTTAATACAAAAAGACAACAGATCTGAACACAATATTAGGAAAACTGCAGGAGGTCTGTTAGCTTGGGAAAATAAATCTATCTTAACTTTCTAAAAAGAGCTGTGCTCAAGCGAAATGCTTTCCACACACAGCAGGGATTGCTTTGCTTTCTACTCGCTCTCTTCTTACGGTCACAAAACCATCCATAATTCTCATTTTTTAAAAAATGACTTGAGGCAAAAAATATCTTACTCCTTCCATGTGAGCTCTTCCTCAGGCAGTGCTGCACAAACAAGTGTCTTCGGTATCAGTCCTGTGTTTTTCCAACCTATCACACCCCGTAAAAAAGCTCAACTACTCCTTTCATTGAGCCACCACAAAGGCAGGCTGACAGCAATCCCTCCATGGCTCCTAAGCCTGGGGGTGACCAGTCCGTGCAGGACGGCAAGTGACTGCATCCACCGCAGTTTGGAGGCTCTGAGAGGGCAGAAGAATCTCTCCACCACAGATTTCATCCAACAGGCCCCACAACCCATCGGTGTAAGAGGGCATTGCACGGTCCTGCACAAGCCACGTGCAAGGCTGCCATCTCCCGTGGCACCTTCCTGGCCTCAGAGTCCGTCTACGCTACAGTTGTAGCCACAACGACAGCACAACGAGGATGGCTCATTTTAGACTCATCCGGGTATTCCTGTAACTCCCGACAGCCCCATTATGGCTGTGGTTTAAAGCAGACCCTGAAAACCTGTCTCCAGGGACACAGGAATAAAACTCATGTTCTCCAAGCACTGCAACTTTCTTTTTAAATAGCCATGTGACTCCCACCAACACAAACAGAAGTCATTAGGTTCAAAGCCTTCCTGGCTCTTTGAAAGCATATACATTACATTTTAGATGCCATGCAAGGACATCTGGAAAAAAAACAAAAACAAAACCACAACCATCCTGCCCCCCAAGCCCGGCAACAGTGTGCACTCCCTCACAAAAACAAAACCAAAGAAAACACCCCCACCCCACAATAAAAGGGGACACCGGACTATCAGCGTTGCTTTGGCTGGTCTTACGCTGTGCTTCTGCACAGAGCTGAACGCTTCCTGCACTTGCAAAGTCTGCAGCCGCCACTTACACGAGGTCAGGCCTGAAGCGATGGATGACAGCACACAACGCAAGGCCACTTTTCCAGGAGGTAGTCAGGTCTGTGACATTAACGTTGCGGTACCCTTCCGTCTGTTTCTGACACCAGGTCAAAAGCTTGTTAGGTCGAATATCTGACTCTGCAGTTATGGTAAAGAACAAACATTTCAGTTGGGTTTTGTGTGCTCAGAAGCTCCAAATATTAAGTCACACCAAATATGAGATGTCACATACCTTGTCTTGAGAGATTCACGGATCTTCTAATGGAGCTTACTCTTTCGAGAGGACATTGTTGTAACTCATTAGTAACATATAACTGTCTCACCTACAAGGAAAAGCAATTTGTACCATAATATTAAAATTAATTGCAGAAAAAAAAAAGTCTTTCTAGGTTAACTTTATCAACAGTTGTATCGAAACCAGCGAGTCTCCTGAAGATTTTGTTCATGCACTATTTCTACTTGTGGCCATGTTTCTCCTGGACAAAAAAAATGGATTGCCATTTCATAAGCAAGCCTGTTAAGTACTGACCTGGTGAGGTCGAACACAGCTTGAGTTCAAGTTTGGGTATCTCGTTCCCGGGTCAATGGTATACTGGTCAAAGTTTTTGTTAATGTTTTCAGGGGTAGTCTGGGGCAAGAGTCGATAAATGCTCTCTCTTACAGAGAAAAAAAAAAAAAAGAGGCAAAAGATACTGATTATAAAATATTGATTATATAAAGATTATTTATTTCATTTTTTGCAACTATCTGCAGCTTTATTTTGATTCTGCCAGAACAAGTATTACGCACTAAATGCATAATGCATCTGCCCCATCTCTTATCCCCACTCAGCAGGAGAAGGACGCCAGACAGAAAACGGACAACAAAGAGACAGACTTTTAGAAGTGATGCCCACATTTTCCTGAGGCAGGAAGTGAGCAAGAAGAAAAAAAGAAGGAAAAAAAAAAAAAAGAGATTACATCATGCAAAGTCATCTGGGTTTGCTTTAACCTCCACCCAAGGAGTAACTCTTTTACCACATACCAGCACTAAATCTCGTCATTCTGCAGTTCCCATAACCACGACGGCCCTTTTTATTATGCTGTTCAATTTTCCACTTGGGGCTGCGCTGCCTTTGAGTCATCCCACAAGCTCCTATCTTAAGGCTCCTCAGAGCACTGTATTTAGCAATGCTCCTACTCACATTACCACAACCGTGACTACTCCTACAGCACACTGGCCCCTAAAACGGCCCAGCCAGCCGCCACGGAGTGGGGCAGTCGCTGTCGAGCCAAAGCCAGCAGCTTCGGCCACCAGACCACTGCCACGCCAGAGCTGCTGGGGTCGTTAACAACAGGGCCGTGGTCTGATCAGAGGGACATTGCACAGAGAAGCCTATGATTCAGCATTACAGCAATTCTTCTTTGCCACACATTTATCAGTGCAAACAAGAGGGCGCCAGGGCTTGTAAGCTGAAATGCAGAGTTAAAATCACAGATATCAGCTATGAAAACAATGGTTCTTAAAATATTTGTTTGCACTTGTTTCAGCAAAAATCAGTTTTTTTTAATAAACAAACAGGTGCTGAGATGGTTGGAGGATTAGTCTTTTGATGCAAGGTATCTTTGCGTTTTTTCCTCGAGGCTCACACCTAATGCTAGTCGTTAGCGATTTAAACCCATGCTGTGCACACTGCTGGATCTCTGTATCAAAGCAAAGGTCTGCAAGTCACCGTTATTGGGAAGTTGTTCAGTAACCTACAGGGATGGCTAACTCCAATCCACCGCCGTTGCAGGGAAGTAGATTATTTCTGCTGTTGGCACTGCATCTTACACCATCTTCTACCAACAGTACAACTTCTGAAAACACTCTAAAAACGATGGGCAAAAGCCAAGCAGCACTCACCGTTCAGCAAGGATTTCTAGTGGGGGTTTTCCTTGAGCCCAGCTCCTCACCATCCACGCGGTGTCAAAAGCAGCAAGGAAGCCTCTTGCACAGCCAGTGCCCATTGGCCAGAAGGGCTGTAAGAAATATTTACATTTTAATTATTTGTTATTTCTTCAGGACTTATTACAAAAGTGATTTGCAATGTGAATTTGGAGTCGAGGGTTTCATACTTAGAAAAGTAGCCCGGAAAAAGTTAAAATACAACACTGCCAACTCTTGTAATGTTTAGACGGATTTCTCCTCCAAGTCTTAGGTAATGAAAAAAAAACCCTGTGCTTTCACTTTTTCTTTTTTTTTTCTTTTTTTTTTTTTTTAAACTTCTACATTAAAAAAAAATTTCTAGGTCTCAAAAGGTAAAGGCTGAAAAAAATTACTCAGAATACTCAGAAATTAGTCAAGTTCAAAAAAAAAGTGTGTGGGGGAGAAGTCTTTCTTCTCATCTCTTAATTTTGATTTGGACTGATCTTTTCAAACACTTCAGGGTGTCAACACGAGTAAAAAAATATATTAGCGGTAATGCACACTTTCCACAAAGAGAACATATTAAGGCAAAAAGGCTGGAGTAAAAATTTGGACCAAGTTTTTCTCTCCGACTGAAGTTAGGAGAGTTATGCCAGGCACCCAGGCTGAGGACACCCAGCTCAATTTTCAGACAGAAATACAATGTGCATAAAGCAAAACAGATTCCCAGCCAGTGACTGCCAGCCAAGCATTAGTTACTGACATGAACTATGGTATAAAAAAATAGAAGGAAAAAAAATCTATTCTAATGAAGGTGCCATTGTTTCAGGACAAGCAATAGAAGACAAAGTTTGGTTGTGGAAGGTAGATAGAATGGCTGGATTAAAAAAAAAAGAAAAAAAAGACACGTTTGGAAGATTTTCCCAGATATACCTCAAGCAAACTATCTCCAACAAGCGCCACCAGGAGCTGGTGTCTGTGCCTCTCTCTCACTAGTGCAGCGTTTTCAGATGCATACATGGAAGTAAAATCAAACATTGCTACATCTGGTTGCCCATAGTGATTAATTGCAAAATCCAAGGAAGGCAGCTGGTAATTCGTTGCAAAGTCAGCAGCTTCTCTGGCATAGGACAGCAAATTGCTCTGGTTCACGTTTTCCCCACAGAGGAGCAGCTCGGTATCAACACAGTCCTGCAAGGAGAGAAACGTGCAGGGTGAGACAGCCCTGCCACCGGATCAGAGCATGGCAAACGCATATCCCACGGCCCGAAGAACCAAGGGAGATTTGTTGTCTCCTCAGGAAAGTTGTTAACACGTAAACATAGCTTGTTGTGCCACCCCAAACCAGAACGCTCTACCTCGACATTAAACTAACAGCTTTACTTGCAACAGAAGATAACAACACCTTGGCTACATGTTATTTTCATAACTTGACTTCCCTCCCATCAAGAGATATTATCATTATCGCTGCAGCACACCCTGCTTCTGAAACCACCGGGGAGCAGAAATACGGGCACGCACTGATGACAAAACACGCTGGTCTCAGTCTGAAGATCTGACTTAGCATCTCAGCATCAAAAACACACAAACTCGGATCGCGAAAGTTTTTCTGCCGTTCTACTTTGGGCTGCTTTTTTTAGCCAGCGTGGTGAAGGACCTTTCCTTTATGGGTGACCCAACTTAAAGCCAGAGATTATTAATACGGCAGTTTCTATTTACGACTTAATCACGGATGATCGCAAGGATGATGCCATGAGAACCCAGGTGCCTTTAGCCAGATCATATTTCGCACCGAGACCCCAGCAGGTCAGGGGAACGGCACCGTGGTCAGCGAGGGTCTGCACCCGCCACCGGCCGTCGCTCCCCTGCCCGAGCTGCGTGTCGCCGGCTCTGCCCCAGGGCGCCCTTCAAGAGGGCTCGGCATCGGGGCAGTGCGCGAAGCCGAGGAGCTTTCTGACAGCTCCACAAGCACTTCCTTCAGGAAGTTGTGCTCAGCTATTTTGGCACTTTCAAGAAAAAAAATTGACCTCTTCTGGGTCTCCAGGAAGAGAAATTTAAGCAGTGCCAGAACACTTTCTAGAAACGAAAGAAAACAAAACTCACATCTTAAAGACAAAAAAGAAATGAATGTCTTTTATGGCCTCAGAAATTCCTGAGTACTTTTAAAAGTTTAGGCCATCATGTTTACGGTCTCCTTCTATCATGTTTCATTCACTTTGGAGAATTCAGAATTTTAGCCTGGGGTAGATTTTAACACTTCCTTATTTGCCTGATAAAACCAGACCTAGCTGTGCTAGGTCAACTTTTAAATAAAGGAATTTTTTATTTTGTGGTGTGATGACAACACCACACAATTCCACAGTGAGCCAAGATCCCTTTTCAGCCAGTTTTTAGAACTGGCAAGTTTAGGAAGTATCATTTTCAGTTCCCTTCAGGAACTCTGTGCTGACTGGAGGTGTTGCAGGGGAGTTAAGAGTAAGATCTAAGTGATTTGAGCCTTAATGAAGTGACCCAGTTAGTCTATAAACACCTTCTATAACATGGAACTACATTTATGCAGATGTTCACACTTATCCTGTGCCAAGCAAATAACATAAGGCTTTGCCCAGCATTTTTACCTACATTAATAATCACTCCTTTGTCCAAAAGACTCTGCTTTTTTGCTGTCATCACAAAATAATGAGTGCTATCTTTGTAGTAAACAATATTCTCCAGGTCAATTCCTGAAAAGAAGATAATACATTTGTTATGAAGTACAGAGCGTTTTCCGTATCATTTACTAACAGTATCTGATTGATCCCCACAAGTGTGTTTCCTTCTTGGGTTATATGAGATGTATTCACTTTCCCTAGATGAGATGAAGTTTGTGGACAAAATGCTGTAAGACAAAATAAAACAGGAGACTGGCCCTACGCCACAAAAGTTGCCTCTGCATAATTTAAAGTTATTTAGCATCCTACTAAGGAAGAGTCAATTAACTACAGCCCTAACAATCTTCCTAGAGGTAGAAAAGGGGAGGTAGTGCAAAAATAATTTTTTCAGGTTGATAAAGCTCTAGCATTGGGTCTAACCAGGAATTCTGGTATTGACTGTAATAAAATATCTGCTGTAAATGAAGAACAGAATTGCTTGTACTGACAGTGGATGGAACTATTCTGAAACCCCTTTTCATACAGATTTAATTCACAGTTTATATTTTAATATCTATGGCAAATTCCTGTCCATTTCTTTTCAGTTTATCAGACCCACACACCAAAAAGCAAGAATAAGCTCCTCCCAGAAGGACAAAGCCTTTTTTGTATGGTTTAAGCCATCCAATATGTGAACAGATACAAGCAAAACAAACCACGTCATAAGGGAAATCTCCGGGCACTGCAAATGTCCTTCTAAAGTTGTTGGATATATCAGGCATTTTTAAATTTGAGAAATATTTAAACATTAAAACAAGCTATGATGTGGCAATGTCCAGTCTAAAAAACCTTCCCCTGTACCACACACATCTCCCTCTGAAAGATTCTGAAATCAGCAGCATTTTATCACTTGTTTTCTTTAATACAATTTATTTAAGTTGAGGTTAATAGGAATGGGAGGGTGGCCTGGCAGATAAAGATTTGGTCTCCTTGATTTGGTCAGGGAAAGAGCGAAGATCCACCTACCTGTTTCCTCTTTTAGGTCCTGGAAGAACTTCTGATTGAAGATGAAAGCAACACCACTGATTTCTTCCACCTTAGCTTCTGCAGTTGTATTTCTGTTTATAAAATTGGCAGTGATAGCTATAGCCAGCTTTCCACGAAACTCTTTCCTTCTAAAACCTGGTAAGCAAAGAAAAGAAAGAATTAAAAACACGGGAAGCTTTTCGCGCCCAGCTCTGAGGAAGAGTCTGCTCAAGACAACGCAGTCTCTTTCCCAAGCCCAGTTCTGCCCCTCACTAGCACACGATCGCAGATTCCTTCTTTCCTCCACAACTCCCCCGAATGCGGAGAGGCCTTGTGTTCTCGCTCCCAGCTGCAAAGTGGAGCTGTACTGTACTCAAGATAAAGTCTCACTTAAAAAAGTATAGCTGGAGGGGAGCTACCTGAACATGAGAAGAAGTTAAGGGCAAATGATGACTGAAGGAAAAAGATGGGAAATAGTGCAGATGAAATCTAATGGAGGCACACATTTTTAACACACTACTTAGCAAAGAGGGGATTTTTGTACATGGGTGATAAAAGGTTTCTGAAAAAACACACAAGAGATCAACAGTCAAAAGCAGCGGAGAAAAATCTGAAAAATAAAAACTTATACAACAGTGCTAGGTGCACACACTACCAACTAATGATGTTTTTCAAAGACTTTGAGGCTCTGAAAAATGTTCTGCAGGTTAACTGTTGTACTTTCAATGTGAGATCGGCACAGGTCAGCATGCTAAATTCCTTGCTCTCTCACACCATCCTAGCTTCCTTCCCCCCCCCCCCCCCCAAAACAGAATGCTAAACCACAGTCTAGCGATCACACTTTTAAACTCTTCCTGTCTCTGTACTCCCCTTATACTTAAGTAAAAGGTGAAGACAGAGGGTTGTCTTAGAGCATTTTTAACCAACTGCAGATGACTTTTCAGAGAATACATGGATTTTTAAGAAATCAATCAGCTATGAATTTTTCTCTCTGTTTCTTGAAACATTCTAGCTAGTGAGGCAAGTTTCAGCCTCATTATTTCATTGGGATAAATTGAACATGAAGATACCAGCTTCTGTATGTAAACTGTCCTCAGTCCACCAAATGCTCCCTTAGACCCTGGTATTACAATAACCATCTCAATAGAGCCTGCAGCCAAGATACAAGTATTTTGTTTTAATTGACGCCTGGCTACTTCAGTAGCCTGACAATAGCAAGGAGCATTTTCTAACGAGAGCATTATAAGGAATTAATACCAAGTATATTGTGTTCGGCAGACAGAATAATAAGCAGACACAAACAATGAAGCTAATAAAAAGGGAAACGGGGTATTTAGTGAACTGAAAATAACATGGATATAAATAAAGCTACAAGGGGAATAGATAATTAAGTACACATAATTAAGTGGTAGGTTTGTTCCTGCGACACGGGAGTGGCTTAGGCAGCACCGTGCTCACCAAGAGGCTCGGGCCGCCAGACTACTCCGCAACAGCTCCCGTCGACGAAGCAGGATTTTTTCCCTTACTATCTTTTGGCACTGTTACTAAAGTGACTGCTTCTGAAATTAATCACCATCATCCAAGAGCGATACCTCTGATGCCTTCATTAAGTACCTGGCAGTCACCTTTTGGTCATTAGTTCAGACATATACAGCTCAAACCTGTGGCGCAGCAGCAAAGAACAGGCAGTTCCTGACATGTCTCTTGCTGGCCCCCTTTGAGTTAAATCCTTGTGTTATTACTTAACCTTGAAGCAAGCCTAACAGCACCATGACGCATTTTGGAGGCAGTGTAGATAGATACAGTGCTGAGAATCAGTAATGACATTAAGTGTCTTTATTTTGAGCTACAACTTAACAACAGAAGTAGAAGACATCACATAAAAAATAGTTTCCACAAAGACTTCTGTGGAGTGAAAGGTAGCCTTTTGCTTTTTTTGTTCTCCTCTGGCTTTCAGGCCTTCCAAAATGCCCTGCAGACCATTATTAAGGCTAAAAGTACACATTCACCTACCTTCTAGGGTGTTCCTGCGACCATCTGCACCAATAATAACATCGAACTCAAACTCTGACAGAGGGTGATCCACTGGGAGAAATTCAGCCCTCCAACCTATTTCTAAAAACACAAAGGATAGTAGTCATTTATTCCGCAGGAATACAATGCAGTAGTGCAGTCAGACTTTGAAGAAATGGCATTAGTGTAAACGGTCAATTTTTCATTCAAACTGAGCTGAATTCTGCCTCAGATTGACAGAGGTAAATTCTGCTGGACTCAAAGCTACACGCAGACTGCATTAGCAAGGCGTTAAGCTTATAAGCTGACAACAAAAAAGGGAAGCCTTCCTTTGGATCACCTACTGCACTACATTTCCTCCAAGACCCATATCACAAGAATATACTTAAGCACTTCATTCTTATGGAAATAGCCCCAGAATGACCTTAACAGGAAAGTGCATGTGTTTACAACAAGGAAAGGCTGGGTTTTATAAGAGGAAAAATAGCATTCCATTGTCAATACTTTTAAAGTCCGTCTTCTAAATAAAAAGAAGGGTACCCATAAGGCTAATTTTAGTTTTTGCGTTAACACAAAATGGATAATCTGAAAGTGTTTGTATTGCCCATATTCATAAACTATATTTTTGCTTTAACTACTTATGACAATATACTTATTCTACTGTTACTACATGAACACTTAACAAGAAATAACATACTATTTTAGTTAAAGTAAAAATTCAAAATATTATATTATTCTATTACTATTATTCCCCAAATACTAATCCTGAAAAAATAAAAATGAAATCTTTATCTATTTTATACAAGAATCTTGCATAAGATGGCTGGTAAGACTCCATATGCCAGTGGGAGTTTTATCAAGTAGAAAAGCAAAATGAGGCACAGAACACTTAAAATCTATCCTCAATATTTATATTATCAACAAAAAATTGTTTTTGCAAGAAGATACCAAGAAGCCACACCAGACTCCCTACAAAGCCTCAAACACATGCCAAAAGGCATAACGCAAAACCTCTACCTCTCAGGCCAGGGTGATTTTTTTAAAGTATTATCGGCACACTGTCACAGTGATACTTATGGCACCTATGATGTAGCAAACTTTGCTTAGTAAGGCCCAAAGGCTCCCAATTTTTTAAACATAATTCAACTGCTTTGACTGATTTCATATAAGGCCTGATATAAAAAGAAGTTACTGTGTACAGAGAGGCATTTAAGACAGATTTATTTTTGTTGTTTCTTAAGCTCTTTTTCATGTTATGACAAACAGTACTTTGGTTTTCTTGATCTTCAGGAGGTTCCACAACTTTCACAAATTCTACATTCACATGGATTTCAACTCCTAGCATTAGTGCAACTTTGAAGAGGATAAGTTGAAGCTGTCGAATACCTGTGGATAATAATAACAAACAAACAAAGACATATTTAATACATAAGCAAGCACAGCTGTTACCAACCAATACCCATTGTTAAAAAAAACAGGTAGTGTTATTATTTCCTACAGTGCAATGAATGAAAATGTAGCAACCAACACAGGATGCTGTTCTCTTTTGTCTCATTTTCCTTTTGCTGCACATAATCTCACAGGTGATAAAACTTATTCCAGTGATTTTCTTAGAATACTTTTTTGAAGCTTTCCTTTTTAAATGATATTTAAACAATTAGCATGCCCAACATGTTGGCCATTTTAGGATAGAAAATTCTTCTAAGTTTATGAAAATTATTTCCTTGAATACTACCACACTTTTGCATATTTTCCCATTAGATTAAAGGGCTGCATCTACCTTTAATGTGCTAGAATGAATACAAAGATTCTTCATAAAGTTGCAATGAAAACCTATTTTTTAACAAGTCCAGATCAACAAAAAAGCTAAAAAAGTGAGTTCCTAAACACCGCTTGCTGCTCTGTAAGATTGTGTCATTTGCCCAATTGCTATTTTGCTTAAATGAGGGAGACCACTTTTTTTTGTATTTTGAGCAAGGCAAATGAACTTTCTGCCAAGTCAAGGAAGTCTCCATTAATCTTCTGACCTCTCTGCTCCTCTTGACCGAGCAGTGCCCATACCCCCACATACTTACTGATGTGATCAATAGATCCCGCACAAAATTTCCCATAAAACTTCTTTGCTCCCAGTCCCCGGAGGTCGTGGATTGTAAAGGGCCAGAGATGCAACACGTTGTTTCGTGAGAAGGTATCCCGCTTCTCCACCACCACGACTTTGGCTCCCAGCAGGGCAAGCTCTATGGCAGTCCGCAAACCACATGGGCCACCGCCAATAATTAAACACTATCAGAGAAAAAAGAGATTTTTGTATAGAGTTTGGAATTGATTTCCACATCATTTCCAACTTATTCTATCAGTATGACTTGATATGCTGCTGGACTTATGCTACTGAGAGTATATTCAGGTAAACTATTACAAAACAATAAATGTTTAAATTTTGTTTGCTGCATGGTGTTCAGTCATTTTAAAACAGAGGATAACCTATGTTTCATGCAGACATAAAAGTATCTGCTAAAAAGATGCAACAGGAAAAACAGCAAAAAGCCAAACACTTTTTTAATATCTTTACCTGGTTGTTTCCAATTCACTTACATTTTGCTTTTCAAAATTGCTTGCAATAAATAGGGTTACAACACACCTAACAGGGAGGGAAAAGGAAATAAGTGATCTTGGTGCAGGCTTTGTTTTGTTTTTTTTTTTATAAGAGGAAATTGGTGCACATTTGCTAGACTTGTTAGACAAATCTGCGATAAGCTATTACTCTTATATTAGTAGTTATTCTCTCCTTCAACTTGGGGCATATCCTGAATATAACAGCCTAGTTCATCGACTGGTATAAAGCTGTAAGTTTTCACAGGCTAAAAAGCAAAGGATTGCCAGAAAACAAACAAAATAATAAAAAAACAAACCCAAACATATCTAATGTTTACATTTTCCTGACTGATAAGCAGAACCCAATTAGAAATGCTTCTTACAGCTCAGCTGCCCACCCTCCACCCCAGACACGCTCCTCTGCTCCTCTCGCATGTAGCCAGACAGTGATTGCAGCTTCAAAGCAAGCACCGACTGCAACTAAGGCTCGCGGCATGCAAGCCTGGCTCCCATTACATTTCTCTTTTGTAAAGTATGGTCATTGATTTATTTTGGTTTGTTCATTTATTTTCAACTTTAACATCTTAAGAAAAAATTATCTGGCACTGACTTCTGTCCAAGCCAATCATAAAAGTGTAAATTGTTCAAATAAAGCAGTGAAATTTTCACTGAAGGAAAAGTTCCTGTGAGGTGCTGCTGCTTTAAGTGTTTTGTTGTCTAAAGATATTAAATAATTTAAAGCTAGTTTGTCACTTTAGCCATGTCCTTAGCTTTCTTCCTCCTAAAAGGACATATTCAGAATTTCAGAAGAACGCTCCTCACTGCATGCTAAATATTAGGAAAACACCAGCAGATGTACTTATATACAGGAAGAAAACAGAGCGCAGATGTTGTCCTGACTGAGGAGCAGGATTATTGGCGGGGCCTGGGTCAGCTCTTTTCTGCACATACTTGTTACGATTAACATGGGAACTCCGCGTTCGGACAAGTAAGGGGCTGCCTTCACAGCTACACAGTTTTCCAGTAATGTTTAGCAAGTGGTTGGAAACGTTTTACAAATAAAGGCCATACATGGCTTGATAAGGGTGGGGTTTTTTTTTTTTTTTGGCTAACAAACTATTATATATAAATAAATGCAACATTTAAAAAAAAAGCAGTCTTTTGAGATTTAGTCATAGGGGATCTTGCCAAGTAATAAAACCCACACAGAAAACATTGTTAGTTCCTCCTGGTGCTCTGCAACACAGTACGTTAAAATTTTAAGGAGGATTCAGCCCTCTCCCCCCTCCTATCACCATTGACAAAATACCTTCCCAATTGCCTAGAGACACAGTGAAAAAATGGCTGTATATTTGCTATCATCCATGGTTACCTTCCATAAACATATTTATCTATGTTTGGGAACCATTTGTTCTTTGATTTATTAAAGACACTTCCCACTGATGTAGAGCTTACTCTTGGCATGTCGTCATCCTTTTTGAAACTTCTGGGGTCAAAACTGGCACAAAACCATTGCACAAGTAATTCCGACTGTGTTTAGCTTCCTACCTTTATTAAGTAAGGCAGGAGACAGCAGCCCCGTCCTCTGCCCTCCCTCCCTCCCAGCTCTCCCCCTGCAAACAAGGTTATAATACAGAGAAACCGTCTCACTGGCATTCTAGAAAGAGCCTTCAGTAACTTTACATTTCACCTCCTGCTACCCCAGGCTTTTGGCTCCCCCGGGGCTGCATTTGCAATTAATTTCTTGCAGTTTAACCCAGAGCAGCCTACAGCATGTCGGCGGACACCGCACAAGCAAGTCTGGAAGCATCGGTCCCCCAAGGCTAGCAAACAGCCCTGGGCAAATCCCAGCGGCTCCTGACATCCCCGTCGCCATTCGCAGCTCAGCTGCTGCAGCGGTGCCAAGTCTTTCCCTAAAGAGGTAAAGGATAGCTTGACTTTGCAGAGCGCCCTCCACAAGTTAATCACAGTCACAGCAGCTGAATCGGGCCGATGAGGAGCTTTTGCACCTTCCCCGTCTCAGGGGGGTCGAAGGGAGGAAGCCGCACGCAGGCGGCAGGCGCCTGGTCCAAGAACAAGGGCACGGCCAGACTTTGCGACCTGCCTGAAGAAACACCATGATGGCACCGGGTGTTACATACAGTGTTTTGCTGCTGCGAGCGCGCCGTGCTAGGGCAAGGTGACAACACAGGCAGAAGGCCTTTTCCTCGGTAAAAACTTCACAGTAGAAAGGTCTGAGCTTCCGCCCGCAAGCGGGCGCAAATTCCTCGGGCCAAGGGAGACGCCTCGCTACATTCAATAAGCTGCCCCAGAACAGGGCTGCCATTAGAACAAGGCAGGAGCAAACAGCAGCATAGCGAGAGCGAGGAGGGATGAAACATGGTTATCCAGTTGCGTAGCAGATTAACACACACGATTTAAAAATGCCTAGTTTGCTCCTTTATCCATTATAAAAATAATTTATCCTTTGCACATAGCTTGTGCTTTTCATCCAAAGATCTCATCAATGCTAAAAATACTGAACAACTGTGCTCCAGAAGATGACACGCACACACTGGGGCACCGACCCCAAGCTCCCCGTCCCCAGCCCAACCCTCACCGCAGCCTCACGCTGCCGCCCTGAGCTCCCCAGCCAAGGGGGAAGAGCCGGGCGCTGCGGGCGTCCCCAGGCGCCGGCACCGACTCCGACCCCAAGGACTCGCCTTCGCTCCGAAACGCTTCACCACCTCGTCGGCAGCAGGAGCCAGACTCCCTACACCTTCCTGTCAGGACTATCCTGAATAGGAACGACGCTAATTACTAATACCACAAACGCGACAAGGACAATTTTACACTTACATTATCAATTATTATGTAAATGAACATGCTGGTTTGATTTAAACTTTTACCAGAGCATTTCTAGAATACCAGTTACAAAAATGGCACTGAACAGATCTAATGCAGATTTACAGGCCAACAGTAGCGGCCCAGCAACAAACTTTGGACTTTTTCAATTTAAAATTATAAGTTCCAGCTAAACCACATAAATGTTTATTTTTCAAAACAGAACACTAACAGTAAGCACATGCATATTTTATAAATCTTGACTAGTTAAGCTGCTGAGTAAATACTGTTTCTATAGTCCTGTTACACAGTACCGTATTTTTCTCTAAAGTGTAATATCTGTTTCTGTATAAATCTTGTTATATACCATAAACAGTCACACTCTGTTCATTGCATTATTATCTTTAAACTGAAATAGAGTGGTAATTTCATGGAATTTTTTTTCCCCCCAGCTGTAATTAAAACATATCAGGAAGTTTCACATATAATATAAACACACTGAGTATTTGGTAAGTCTCATTAGTTTGATGAGACTCCAAAGGAGGCCAACCCGGCCACGAGAGACGCTGCTTTCTCCCTCTGAGTACGTTTCAGAAAGGCAGTATCTCGAACACCTCCAGGGCCCGTTTCTTCACCGTACAGCCCCACGCTGTGCTGAGCTAAATGACGGTACCAGCCGCTCTCCAAAAGCGGGAGGATTTCTGTGCCTGCCACAGGTTTCCATACAGCCTCCCGCCTGGACGACGCGGGAGGGATGCGGGAGGGGAGGGAAGGGCGAGAGGAGGGATGCGGCGGGGGCCCGGCGCCGCTGACAGGGCAGGGGCACTCGTCGCTCTGCAGCCCCCCGGTGACGTTTGCCACCCGTGACAGCAGGCGCCCGCATCCCATCCTGGGAAAGCCACACGCCGCACGCATTTGCGAAGCACCTTCGTCAGCGTTCGCCCAGCAGAGAGCGAGCTTCAAAAACCAACCGAGTTTTTGAGAGGGGAGAGAGCGAGCACGAGTGTTAGCGCTAAGTTTAAAAAAAAAAAAAACAACACACCAGAATGACCTATGCAGTCACAAAAATCTCACTCATTTAATAAACTAAATGGCAGAATCTACTGATTTACCTTGAAAAACATAGTGCTGTGGTGAGGGGGGACTCAACCAAACCGCACCTCTCTGCACAGTTAAGACCATACAAAACCTGTTGTAGCTCAATGTATGACATTATTGCTGTCGGACTTGAAATCCCTCGCTCTTCTCTTGCCCGAGGTGCCAATCACTAAGTGAATCCTGGAAAATAAAACAATGTTCAATTATGAACATTTGCCCCCCAAAAACATTCTGGAGATGAAGATGAAAGTTAGTCACTCCAGAAGCTCAAGATTTTCTCATTTCCGGCTTTCAGTTGTTTTGGAGGTGAAAAGAGGAGATTAACCTTAGACTTTGGCACAAGAGCAGCCGGACGGACACAGAGACCTTCCACTCCCCGAGGACACTCCAGCCAGAGGCACCATGTCTGCGCTGCAGTGGAAACGCATACACATACTAGCTAAAACTGTCCACTGAAGCTGTTCAACTTCTTTTACCTTACATGCAACACGTACCCAAACCATCGCTTGGCGATCAAAGCCTACAGAAATGGGTTTTGCCACTGGCAACGGGTGCAAAGGAGCGTTCCCAGCCTGCCCGCGCAGCCCAGGCCGCTCACAACGGGCTCCGCCGACACCGCAGCGGCCCCAGGACCAGGCTGCACTGCCCTTCCACAGCAAAGCCACCTCCTCCGTTTGCCCAGGGCTCAGGTACCCTCCTTTACGCAAATGCAGGATGGAGGATTTGGGGCTTGCCATGGCCATGGCAGAGGCCACCAAGTGCAACACCAAAGGCGACAGACACCCACCAAGGATTAATGTGACTAGCTTCACAGGATTATGTCCTCCATGGATCTGGGCAAGCGCTTATTCGTGACAGAGCTACATGTGATGTAATGCGAGATAGCCATGAAATGTGATGAAACAACACATTTTGTGGAACAGCAGTGGCTGTTTCCCTGGAAAGGCTCCAAAGAGAAACAGCTGCATAAGCATCCAAAGCAGACAGCTCACAGAAGCTGCTTTCCACTTCATCCCCTTCACTAGCAAGGAAAATGCTTCTGGCAGAAACAGGGCTGCTCAGTAGGACATTCATGACTTACCGACTTATGGCTTATCTGACATTTGTTATCTCAGATTTTATTGCAGAGATTCATTGACAGTCACTGGTTACAAAAGTGCAGTCAAACGTACCCTGAATCCACTGATAGCCACTACAGCTTTTAATGCTTAAAACATTACAGTCCAAGTGACTTAAAAACAAAATCCTATATGCCACTTCTGACAATGTTAATATCAAGAGATAAAGCTTTATTTAAAAAAAAAAAAAGCTAAGCTCAGATAGGCATGATGTGTTTCATCACTCTAAAACTCAAGTCCAGTCTTGCCGTCGCCCTGGTACCTTGCTGCCTCTCTAGACGAGGACCGCCACACGAGGCGCGTGTGATTTCCCCTGCGACAAAGCAGCTCGGCAGCTGGCACCAGCTGCGGCGGCGGCGTCTCTACAAGCTGGCTCCGGCACCGGCCCCGTCAGGGTCCCGCTCGCGCCCCGCTCCCTCCACTGCAGCCGCCCTGCGCCGCAGGGACGGAGGCGCGCGGCGTCCGCAGCACAACTTGCTGAGCATCGCCGTACCGACACAGCCGGTTTGGACAAAAGGCAACAGAGCGTGACCCTGTCAAAAAGGGGTAATAACTGCAGATAAATACGACAGAGATTTGGAAGGTGTCCACTGGACTAAATATATATACACACACACATATAAATATATATGTATACACATAAATATACAGAGACATACATACATATATATACATACACAGACACACACACACACACACACATATAAACAGGATAGTGATTCTTAGCTTTTAGAAACAGGCCAGATATTAAAACATATCCCCCACATTTCTGAGATTTACAAATCTATACTATAGGCAAACACAAATATAAGAAAAATCATTTTTCCATCAAAGGAAGCTGAAAAAAAAATGTATAAGGAGCTAATTCACTTGATCCTACAAAAAATAAGTAAACTTTAAAAACATATTTCCTCTATTATACTATGCTTTATGAACTTGTAACATTAGCAAGGTTAAAAGTGTTTCATTTGACGAAAATAATATTCAATTAAATGTATTTTAATGAAAGACTAATTCTCCACAGGGTTATGGGGACACTTTATTTAAAAGCACTACCGTTCCAAAAGCTACTTAACATCACCTTAACAGATGATTAAGACTGGCCAGATCTCGCTGACTGGAGATGTTTGGAAACGCGGCGGCCACACCAGCGTCGCGGTTTGGGAAGGCCGGGCGCAGAGGGAGGCGGCGAGGCTCGCGCACCTCCCGCTGCCACCAGCCTCAGCACCAAAGCGGCTGCCCGGCACGCGCAGCGCCGCGCCACCGGCCCGCTTCTGCTTGCTGCGGCCACCGCAGCCACAGCCCGCAGCCTGCCGCAGCTGCAACTCCATCACCTCGCGCCCAAAGCGGCCGCACCGGTACCGGGCGAAAATGGGAACGTTCCTGTTTTTCTTCTTAAAAGACCGCAGCGGGGCTCGGGGCTCCCAAACCTCGGCTCCAGCCGCCCCCGCGGCTGCGCCTGCAGCTGCTGCGCTCGTGGCTGGACGCGGCGCGGGACCCCGGGACCGCAGGAACTGTCTGCACCAGCTTCCTTCTTCTCTTGGACAAAGTGCCAGAAGCGCAACATTAGTACATCTATTGCATTCATTTGGCTCTTCACGGGGCTTTTTCCTTCTGCGCAGAAAATAACCACTTGCCTTCCTGGAGGAATTCAGGCACATTTGTCCATCCAGCCCATCTGTCTCTCACATATAATTACTAATATCAGATTTGTGCAGAAACACCCTTCTCACACTTTGAAATGAATGCAATGGTCATGAAAGACATCTAAAATTATAGTCTGCTATGCAACACCCCCCCCGTACACATTCAGTTTGCTAGAAGTTAAGTTTCTTCATTAATGCACCAAAACTGTCAAAACTTTATTATTTGGAGCTTTTGGGAAGAGCCCTCTTAGGAGGCCTTGGTCATACTGAAATATGCCGACTTAATCTCAGAGCTTTTATAACAACTGGCAAAAATAAACAACAGAAATGGCAGACATGATACAGAAAAGTATCCCTGGAAACTTTCAGTTCCTCTTCACCACACCCAAAATGCTCTGAAGGAAACCTGCACAACATCAGTCAAGTGTTTTAATCCAAACTTCTCCTCAAATAAGCATCTAGAAGGAAACTCTCTGCCATACTTTGGAATTAAAAGCACACATTTATTGTTTCCTTACCTGTCTTTCACTGTAAAAAGAATGGGGGGGCGGGGGGGGAAGAGGTGGTTCTCCCTTTTTGGGGGGGGGGGGAGGGGGGCTAGCTGCTTAAACAATCAAAATGAAAACAAGATAAGCCCTGCAGAAAATATGTAACCTGACTATCCTTCACATGAATATGGTTCACAAAGTTTAAGTACCTTGCCATCTTTCACAGATTCAAGCCGTAACACAAGAGCGTGCTTTAATGCTATCCTTTAGAGGTTAGCAAAAAAAGCCCAAGAGCAATTACTCCAGAAGGGGAGAACCGGAGAGCGGTGAGGAGGCAACGCTCACCCCTCAGCCCGGCAGCGGCGAGCCGAGAGGAAAGTCTCGGCGCTTGCCGAGGACAGCGGCGCGGCTGCGAGGGCAGAGGAGGAACCACTGTGCTGTGCGCCGCGTCGGGGTCCCAACGAACCGCACCGGCCCGCCCGCCGAGGACTCGTCTGCGGGCCCCGAGGAAGGGATTTCTCAATCTTCGTGGCATCCAAAGCATGCAGACAAGTTGGACACCTACCATGGCTTCGCTGCAGGCAGAAGCTGACAGCATGCTTTAAAAAAATAGTACTGTTGTTACTGCCTGGCCTGTCTACGGGGAAGAAATATTATACTGAAACTAAAATTTGTAACTAAACAACAACAACTGCAAAAATTCATAAATCAGCTAAGCTTCAGCTTAGAAACTGGCTTTTTAAAGTAAGCTTTGAGTGAAGTTATTTTGACATCATTTCACAGAATATTTTAAAATATACTTTAAAACACATTTTTGTATTAGGCAAACTTTAACCAACAGCCAATTCAGACTTGATTTTTGGAAGCCAGTACTGGGTAAATGAGCTCATACAGAACTAGCCATCACATCTGAATCAGAATCCTTTCTTCTTTTTTTTTAAAAAAAGGCCCGAGTCATCTAATCCCATCATTTCTAACCTTCCTAAGCAGAATGACTATACAGTAGTATACGGCAAATATAGTTGGGCCCAAAATCTACTTGCTCATCAATACCAATCACTTGCGCATATTAGTTACTATTTATAGCCAATGATTCTCTTTCTTGCATTTTAATTTATATATTGAAAATACTCCAAATTGACTGACCAACATCACTTAGGGCTGTTGAATCCTACAGCGTCAACAAGCAAGATGAATTAGAAGAGTTTGAATAACCAGACTTAGACAAGGCGTCCTTACTGTGGCAATTTTGGGGGAGGTTTCTGATAGCAGGGGAAGTTAACAGCGCTCTTAGACCGACCCGACAAAGCAGCCTGGAGGCAGCACATCACACTACGAAAAGCAGATTTCAGAGCCTCTAGGTCTTATTGCTAAAACCTTTTTGGCTTAAAACAGAGAAGATACGTAACTGTCCTTATCACTGAAAGGAAGAGTTTTGAAAAACAAACAGATGCAAAAAAATGTAGGAAGCTGCCTGCTTTGAAGAGGGGGGGGAGCTGCAGAGCCTGGAGGACGCAGCGCTCGGCAGCCAAAGGGCATGGCGAGGGCCAAGAGCGACTGACAGAGCAGGAAGGAAACGAACACAGAGAGGGGCCGGCAGCGCGGGGGGCGGCAGTGGGCGCAGAGCCGGGGCAGGCACACGGACCTGGCGCCCACCCCGGCACACCGCTCCGGCAACGCCGGGATTTCCTGCCTCTCTGAAAACAAACCACCAAAAAAAAAGTCAGGGAAATGCCCTCCACCGGGCACCTGCCGATCCGCATAACTTGTTATTAGTTAAGTGGGCGTGAGGCGCCGGGCAGGAAGCGCGCTGCCACCCCCCGCAATGTTTTCTGATCCCAGCTGCGATTCACCCCAGGGCGTTCGTTTTATCTGCACTGCACTAATCCGGCAGCGATGACGGAGAGCGCAGGCAGCAAGGGTAGCGGGCACCAGTCACAAAACACGAGTATCTGCTGTTGCACAGGTCCTCTCGCTGCTCTGGACTCGCTCTAGTTTACCTGCACCTTGCCTACAAGGTGGGCTCCAATCCGGACAACGCGCTTCAGCTGGGGTTTCGCCTGCACTGACTACCCACCCCGGTGCCTGAGGCCCAGCAAGTCCAGAAAACCACTAGAAAATGATGAGCCTGTCTAGAGGGGGAATGAAGCATCAACTTTCATTCTCTCTTTAGGCAGGTCATCATTTTCTAGTAGTTTTTATAAGTTTTATCGTTTTGATCTCAGACCTTTTCCTCAACTCTCCATAATCTTTTTAAATTCTAATCCAACCCTTCAAAGCAACTACAGTCCGCTCCAGTTTTGTTGCACCTGTACCCCCCTCAATCCAGCACCCCAATTTTTAGTAAGTATCAAGCAGTACTGGCCTACAACAGCCATCACCAAAACCCCACGTCGCATGTTCCTCCGGTCTGGCAGCAAGCTCTTGCTAGCCCCACTGGAGGTGAGCGCGGTTCCCTAGCTCGCTATGCCGACACCCCTCCCTAATTTAATCCAGACCTTATTTCCCAAATTTGCTCATTAAAGCAAGGGCTCTATGAGAGTCAAGTCGGAAATGCAACTTCTGCTCCCCTCCGAAGCACTCGGTCAACTTCTCCGAGCAGGAGGAAGCAGTACCTGGTCGTAGGGCTCACAGGCAGGCCCAGACGCCGCCACCACCACCCACTTCATGCCTCCCGCCTCACCTCCCAGGCGCCTAACGCAACAGGCCCATAGCTCATGCGTGGCTCTAATTTAAAATTTCTGTGGATGTGAAGTACTGCTCCTCTGGTAGCTGAAACAATTCAGTGCTTGTCCTTCCCTCTGCCATCGCCCGGACCCATCCGGGCGCCCGACAGGCTCTCACGGCTCAGGAAGATTCAGAGCGAAACGCAGACACCTGCCAAGGAACAGCGCTAAGTTGTGCAGGTTTTCTTAAGCACAGAAATACGTGGAGGGTGCTCCAAGGTTTGTCCTGAAATACAGCTTAAACCCACCCAAGCACTCCAGGCACCAGCCAAAGGTTAAAGGAATTAGAAAACTGTAATGATGTCAGGTCACGACATAAATTCTGATTATTTGTTAATAAACACTTTGCAACAGATAGATGGGTTTAAAGGCAAGTATCCTAGAGAGCTGAAGGGGCAAGCACAGGTTAGGTTATTTTGGCCAGAAATATTACGTAAAGGCAGACCTGTAGGAATTTCTGAAATTTTCTCCATAGCTGATACACAAAATAATGCCTTTAAGCACTGTAGCAGAGAAAGTAAGGCATAATTAACCCAATTTCAAAGACATTAAAGGGGAATATGTACATTTTGTCTTGATCACAGATCCCAGTTAGTAAACTTTTGTTCTCATTGTAAGGCTTTTAGAGGGAAAACACAAACAGAAATTCTGTTGTCTGCTTAAGACAATCAGCTTCTACGGAAATATTTTCTACGTGCATTTCTTATACAGCACCTCTTAAAACTGGGGCATTTTATATTCCATCAAAAGTATATCAAAATAAGAGTTATCTGCACAGACGAGAGTCTTCTCTGACAAAAATGCCTATTTCCCAAAACAGAAAATAATGCGGAATAAGATGGTGAGCAGGAAGAAGGACGAAGACAACGCCATTCCCCAGCGAGGCGTGGGAGCCTCGGAAAGGACCTGCGCTGCGAGAGGCAGGAAACCGCCCCGTTGTCTGAAATCTGGCCGCCGGCAGCCACACGTTTCATCGCTTCATGGTAGCCAAAGTCAGGCACTTCCTCGCTTATCGGCAGACAAGCGCGACCGGAGCAAAGCTGGAAGCGTCGCCAACAGCAAGCCGGCGAGGACGGGATTGGCGCGGCGGGGCGAGCGCCGCAGGGGCTGCGCGGGGCTTGGCCCCGCAGCCTTCACCCCCTCACATCCAAAGCACTGAGAAGTGCTAGTTAAGGCAGCCGGCCCTAGCGTAACCTTTGGTTTCCCTCCAATTTAATTAAGCCACCCGCGGTGGCGATATCAGCGTTTTGCGTGAAAGCGGCTGGGTGTCACTCCCTCCCCCCCCCCCCCAGTGGGAATCCTCACAAAAATATCTAGGAAAGCAGGTCAGGGCGGGACAGTTCCCTTCTGCCACGACTTGCAAAGCCATTAAGCGAGGGACATGCAGAAACAGCGCAGCTCTGCCAAAGTACAGATGTAAAGCTACTGTTATCTTGCAAGCCAAAATCTTGAAATTCCCAAATGCCTGAAAAAGGCTTATTTAGGCTGTCTGATTATGTTATTTTGGCTGGGGTTCATTGCTTCTCCTGACTGATAAAGCTGAAAAATCGTGTGTTTGTGGAAATGTCTGCAGGATAATAAAAATAAAGTGATTTCATTACCAGATCGCGTGCCAAGCATTTGCCGTTGCTGACGTAATTTGGCCCAATCTGACAGTTTAAAACACCACTCAGAGAGTCAAATACTTTGTCTCATTTTCAAAGAGCCCTGTCTGCTGCGTGTCCTGTCATCACCCCGATCTGTCCTCCACCCTCCTCTAAAAATCCTGGAGAAAGAAACCAATCTGTATCCAATGCTCAGCTGCTGTTTCACTGCAGGTTTTTAGGCCATTTTCTGCTTTTCCCCCTCTCACCTGAAGTAAATTTTCCTCACAATTCAAAGTCATTAGTCCCATACCGTCTACTAATTTTAAATAACTCTGTAGAAGTTATTAAAAACTTTAAAACTAAATTTACAATGTAGATCCAATGCAATTGCCCTGCTCTAAAAGAGAAAAGCAAAGAAATGTAGATAATGAAGTAAATAGCTTCTCTTTCAAGTATACCACACACACCTAGGTGCCACTTTGCAGTCAGTAGAGTATGTGGCATTTAATAGCCCCAACTGCTCGATAGTGTCTGGATTCTTCAGTCTAAGCACTAACAGCTTATAACCTGGCAAAAAACTTAATAAAACAAAATAACTACTTTGAAAAAAGGCACCTTGATGCCTTTTTGTGATAAATCAGAACCTTTCATTCACCAAACTTCCTACAAATGTGGTACTCAACTTCTAGTCTCAAGTTTTGTGACCTTCAGATTAATGCAAACCATAGATTATATTTCTGCCTGATCATGAACTAAGCTGTTAACTGCAATACTCCAGACACAGCTAGTATTAAAAAAAACAGTTAAAAAAAAATTTTTTTAGAAAAAACTACCTGCACCCTCTAAGCCAATAGTGGATTTCCCCAAATTGCAGAGGATTTTTTTGTTTTTTAAGTGTTCCACGTGAAACATGCAAAACAGTACCTGAAAGCCCGCTATTTCCATATGCCATATATTGCATAGCAAGCTTAAAGAATTGGAATTAACAAAAACTTGCACAAAAACAGAACGAAGGAGGAGATGCCGGATACACAGGGGTGATTTATCAACACGCACTCACGTGAGGTGTGACTCACATCCGGGACACTGGCGAGCTGTTCTCATCTCACCCCGCCGCACTAAGAGAGTTGGCAATGCTATTTAATCCGTTCAAGATAAGCTTGGTGTGTTCATTATAAAGCCTGATTATCAGGTCTGAAAATCTCATTTCAAAAACTGCTTTGAAGAGACCACCACGGCCAGCAAAAGGCATGCACCACCTGCATGTTAGCTCTTCATAGCGTATTCCCAATTTTCCTTATAACAGGAATGGCTTTGAGTTGGAGCACACTTGGCACTCCCTTTTTTACATCTTACAGCTCAGTTATTCCCCTCCAAAACCATTTGTCGCGAGGGACACAGTCAGCCACGAAGCCCGAGCACGTGAGCTCCCTGGGTTTTGTAGCAAGCAGCACAGCACGGGAGCAGCCTGGCGGGAAATCCACGTCCCCACCGAGGGAGCAGCAAACACCAGCGCTCTGGGAGGAAATTCAGCCACGGCACCAGCAGGTCGACACACGCTGCCGGCTTTGCTTAACTGCGAGACAAGCATTTGCTGAGCACTTCAGAGGAGGGAGGAGAGAGGGGAGAGGACGATGCCGGGAAGCCAACGCGCCCCGCTGCCCGTGAGGGCCAAGCCGCGGGTCGGGTGTTTGCAAACCCGCGGCCGGGGGGAAGGCAACCTCCGCCTGGGAGCGGGGGGCGGACCAGCGCCCCGGGGGCCCCTCTCCTCCTCGCCCTCCGCGGGAGCGAGGCCTCGCCAACCCCAGCGCGCTCCTCGACCGGACGGGGTTTGGCTGACAAAGCCCGCCCCGTTTCATCGTTAGGGAGCACATCGGGGTGGTCAGCACGCGCAGCCGGCGACCCGCGCCGCCACCGCGCCACCAGCCTCCCTCCCGGTCTCGGGCACAAGGCCCCTCCGCCTCCTGCTCGACCATCCCCTGTCAGCAGCAGCCTCCTGAGCCCCCAGGGCGACGCCAGCCTCGAAAACGTGGTCATAAATCGTTATTTGAGTCATTCTCTTGCAGTAAGTTTCCCAACAGGAATTTTGGAGGAGGGAGGGCGGCCAGGAATCAAATCTGTTACAAGACAAGCTTGGAAAGACCAGGTCCAGGACTGAGGAAAACCACAGGGCCAACAGGGACTGACTCCTGTTTTCCAGGAATCTATACAATATATACATATATTTGTGTGTGTGTATATAATAAAATACTCACATATATATGCATGTATACACACACCAGTCACAATTTCTCATCTGAGCTCTGTTTACCTGCTCTGTGCTGACACCGCCCAGGCCCAGGCAGGCCTCCAAGCCAGCAGCTCAAACCGAGGGGTCCCTGCGCCCAAGGCCAGTGCCCAACACGGGGCTACGTCAGGCGACGCTCAGAGCCCCAGAGGCGTGCGCAGCAATTTGCCACCGCCCCCGCTCAGGCGGATTGAAAACACGGGCAACACAGTCATCAGAAACGGGGTACATCCAGAGAGAAAAGCTAGAGCCTGCCGAGGCAGCTAATCATTACACCACTGAGACTAATAATTACGCATTAGCACCTTAAACAACTTTCCTTAGTTCTCCTCGAGCGGCGGCACGTGTTTTGGAAATAAAACGGCATTCACATGTGAACACAAAAGAAACATGTGCACGCCTCAGCCCCGTGAGAACCAACCCTCCCTGCAGGGCGGTGCTCTCCTGCGGCCATCTCCGCTCTCGCCAAGCACGGACCTGCAGTCGCCGGAGCGCTGAGCTTCGGGCCGCGGCCGCAGCCAGGCGCTGCCCCCGACGCAGGCGCACGCGCACCTCGCCTGCACGCGCACGCACCTATCTGCATCGCTTGCACAGGTAAACGGCCCGTAAATCAAGTGCCGGAAGTAACCTGAAGAGCCTACTCTCTACGGGGACGTTCAAAACAGGTGTTCAGCGAACACTCGCGTATGTCTTTAAAAGGCTATTGAATACGCTCTGCAACGAGCTGGATGAATTCTTCTTTATTACCGTACTCTGATGTTTTGTGTGTTCAAAAATTCAGAGAAACATTCAAACTGCTCCTGCATTTAACAGACGTCAAATCTTTAATCCTCCCTGACTGCCCAGCTATCTTTCATTTTATGAACAAATAAATGATGATTACAGATTCTGAGCACATTTCTCTCTCATCTTCATCTTTTACTAGTCAGTTCTGAGTAACTTTGCCAGGAGAGTAAATTTGTGCTCTTTCCAGAGATATTTGCAAAAAGCACAAAACGACTTCTACAGTTTTGGCTACTTTAAAATAGACTTCTGTTTTTCTGTAATACAGGTGAATTGAGCAAATAATAGCTCCAGAAATAGCAACTTACAATAGTACTCATGCTAATTTTACAAGGCTGTGACAGAAGGAAGGATGTATTTGATACAGATTTAACATACAGATGGACTCGTCCAGTTTCAACCAAACTGTTCTGCCCCAGATTTTGTGCATGTCTTTCTGCAGAGCTTTATTTTTATTTTGGTTTCTCCTATAAAAAAAATTAAGGGGAAACAATGTCCATTTACTCAGTAAGGAAACTCGGCAGCAGCAGGTTTGAACTTCTTAAAAACTGTTGAAGTGTTTTTATTCATCCAGCTTAAAATCTTATCATTGCAGAAGTTTTAAAAGCTCTATTTGGCAATACTCTTCAAGAGCAGCAAAGACCCAGGATTATTGTTACTTAGTTGGAGTGGAACGTTCTGTATGTATAAAACTTCCGCCTATACTATTGCTCTAATGAGAGCAACTTAAGTGTGGCTGAAGAGTTTATAAGTACAAAAATCAACAAGCACAGCATTCAGCTCTTAAATCCTGTGAGAAAAATGAGCAGCTATTGGGTGAGGCAACAGATTCTGGGTTTGTGAAAAAAGACCAAGAGTAGTTTAGATCCTGACTGCATTTTCTCTCTTGCAAAGATTGGGGAAGGCTGCAAGGAGCCAGACAAATTGCAAAGCGGCATCTGGAAAGACCTGCGAGTGCCGAATCTGTCACAGTGCTCACGGCCACAACCTCAGGTGAAGCCTTGAGTCTTTTTCTTCCCCTGCTTCAAGCGATGCCTATGAGCAACCTCAGCTGTTTACAGCACTGCAGTCGCAAGAAGCCCTTTATCTCATTCCGTGAGCCTGCCGTAACAACTCGGGTTTTTACTCCGGCTGACTGCCTTCCAGCCATCCTTCTCCTTCAGGGGAAGCTCTGGGGCACAGCCCACCCGGGCAGCTCCACGGCAGCCAGCGGCAGGCTCCGCTGCCCACGTGCCCACACCACTATCAAAAACAGCAGCTTGCCTGAGGGGCAGGAAGTGAAGAATCCCACAAATATCAAAGCGCCGACCACACCGAAGTGTAACGGTGCTGCGCGTATCGCAGCCCAGTGGCTCTGCGCTGGCCTTTTGGGGGGCTACTAGCGTTTCTGGAAACCCCTTATCCGCGAGTTGGGCTGCCAGGGCGCACCGCGGCAGCGACCGGGAGCCCGCCGTCTCCTCCCGACATGCCTCCTCTCGCCCACGCGGCACCGACGGGCCCTCGCAGCGCACGGCGGTTCATCGCGAGCAATGCCTGCCGGATACCCTCGCAGCGCCCGCAGACCACCCTACCGCGCACGTTTGCAGCAGCCTGCAGATTCATGCTTCTCTCCTGAAATCAATGATGACACAGTGAAGCGCAGGCCCAGCTTCATAACAAACACCTGCAAGTACTTCATGGGATATCTATACACACACTGTCCACATATAGATATTCTACACTCATTTGCAGTTTGATCATATGTGCAGCACAGATATGTCCATTAATATCTGCAAATATTTACACCCTGCCACTAAAAATAAATCTTTACCCTTGAAGAGCAGAAATACCACCCTTCTAACACCGCAGGGGGTGTTGATTAGCCTCTTGCTCTGCAACCTTGTAAAACTTTGCACAGGCTGCACTTTATGCACCCACTAATTTCTATGAGTCTTCTCACCCTATATAAAAATTAATCACTTTGAAATGTGACACTACACAAAGCAAGGGCCTATTTCTGCAAAGTCCTTAAGCAGAGAGCAGGGCTTCATTTTTATATCTCGCACGTGGTCTTAAAATTGCTTCATTGTGTTGCAAATACTTCCTCAAGCTAACAGCGGAAATTTGGACCTGGGGCTGCATGCAGGGGGAATAATGTGGAATATCTCTCATGATTTATTAACACTTTCTCATTACTTCACTTTCTGATCTGTTTTCACCACAAAGATGGTCCATGACATATATTTGAGAGCCTTTTCAAAAGAACAAAAGGGAGGGAGGAAGCCCAGGTCAAAAGGAAGTGATGGGAGAAAGGGATGGAAAAAGCAAACAGAGAAAGAAGCGGGAGGCAACCAGGAAATGTTTATTACATCAGAAAAGTTAATAATAATAATAATTAGGAGCTTATAAACAAAACAAAACCCCAGACACACTGTATGTGCGGAAGGTAATATGGTATCCTTTCCCCTGAAGCTTTTCAGAAGTCTCAACTCAACGATGAAAATGAGAAGAAAAAGACTTTCAACACAGCCCTTCTGCTGAGTCCATAAAATAACACTTTAATGATAGTTTTAATTAAAAAGTCCTCCATGGTTTGATGTCTAAGTACTCCATGGGGTGCCCTTCCTCTCTGTCCTACTTCCATACATTCAACCAGCTTCTTAAAACTGGATCTTCTTGGGGCAACTTTTAGCTGTAATTTGGCTGCAGATAAGTGAGCTGCTCTGAGTAAAAGCCATTAAAAACTATCAATCACAGAACAGATGGAACAAGTAGTGGAAGTACTTTGTACAGTTTTAACAACAAGATTATACCAACGCTCAGTGGCTCTCCCTATCAAAACACAGTATTGCATGTTCTGCTAAGGAGAACGGCGGTTCCTGTCGCATGCACAGCCAAGCAGGCCACCTCCTACAATAGCAACCACACAGCAATTACAGAAGCTGTGCTTGTGAAAAAGCAATTATAGGAAAGTATTTAAATCCTTAAATAGCAAAGGAATTTCTTCTGCCGTTGTTTAGCAACTAGAGCCAATGCTAAGTGACAAAGACAGATGTCCAGGTCTCCAAACAGCACTTCCTAGAGAGCAGTTTAGCAACTGTTGCTGAAACACATTTGGCCACCCCTGCTCTCGGACAGCGCACCAAGCAGCAAACAAAGCGACCTGCTGAATATGGCATAACTTGTGCTCCACAAAATTCTGTTTAATAAAGCAAATAGTTCTTGGGAGCCTCGAAAGAATGAATTTACATCTGATGTCTAAAAAGGCATAGCAAATTCTTTTTGCCATTATTGAAGCATTTTGTAAAGCAGAATGATTGATTTTGGTACCTCTATTTGCTCTGTTTTCACAAAACTTGCAGGAACAAAAGTATCTGAAAATCTGTCAAAATGGGTTGATATCAGACACAGTTTCAAAAAGAATATTAAGGGGAGACTTACATGAATGGACAAGTTGCGTGCGATAGTAGAAACCTTGCTTCTGCAGAAAAACAAGTTTAAAAGGTTCTAAACTATCAAATCCAAAACTGGACTTTTCCACTTACCTTAGTGTTCATACAAGATTTTCCGCGTTTATACTCTTTGTGACTTGCTCTTTTATCAAGCTTGTTCCACAAAGCTTTGGCCTTCCACGTGGTCACCCTTGACTTCAGTTTGGTGTAGAAGTTTCTATTGTCCAAAGGGTCTAATTCAAGTTGGCGAGTGAGAATATTAAAGGCCTGAATGGTACCTTTGCATGTTGAAGCTTGTACAAAGTTTTCAAATATCTGGCCAGCTTGACTATATTTTTCATCATCGTTTTCCCCCATGTTCTGAGAGAAGTGTGTAAGAAGGATTAAGCTGGAGCTCTTGTGCTGGAGTACAGGCGACCAACACTACCAAGCACTTCCAAGCATGTTACTCCTAGAAAAGACAAATACAGGTCACATTAAAGCAGGTTCTGCCTAATGAAATTAAAGCCACTAACTGCACATACAGCCAATATGAACATGAAAACACAGCATATGGCCGAACAACGAGGTGCAAGATAAAGTTAGCAATGACATTCAAAACGCATGCATTTAAAAAACAATATAACATACCTGCATTGCCTTAACATGCACTTCACAAAGGCTGCTTTGAAAACCCTACACACTGAAGTCTACTGCTTCAAGAACCACCAGTTTCCCCCAGAACCTGAGGATTTCCTTAACTTTTGTTCAGTGACAGCCACTAGGTAATAGATTTAAGACAAAACAAATAGTCAGATACTTTTCCTAACCAGAATTTAAGTCACAGCAAGTACATCTCCAGTAATGCTTTGGTCTTAAGGATCCTTAGAAACAGGCAGCCAAAAGTCAAGACTATTCTAGGGAATTTCTCCTGTTACACAAGCTAGGAGCAGGGTTTAGCCAAAGCAATTTAGAATTGGCCCAAGCAGTCAGGCCTCTTGCCATGAGCAAATGCAGAAAACAGGATAAGCAGGAACATTATCACAAGCTACTCCAGAACCGAAGTAACAGAAAACAAGTAACCAGAGAGAGCTCCCCCTTTTTTAACTCTCTTGCCAAAAGGAAAAAGGGTTAGGTGTTCTGGTGCATGGAAAGGAATTTTATCTCCACATGTTAAATGCTAAAGTTATGTGTTTGGAGTCTTACCTTGTTGTGCACTACAGACATAAGATAGCGACGTTCGGCCCACTAAGTCCCACTGTCTTTTCCTAGTAATATGATCACTGTTAAATTGTGTCTGATATTCCAGATAAATACCCTTACGTTCTGTAAGAGCAAAGCTATTCTAAATTAACATCAGTTTGCAAGAACTGAAATAGTTTCTTTGGGGCACTCCCTTATCCTGCTTTACCCTTGTTCTCTAACGGGGAGTGTCTCAAAGAGTCAGCCAAGGTCCAAAGAAAATATCCAAGTGGCTTTTGCATTTTTCAAGCGAATTATTACAGGTTACGTAGAAACTTGCCCTCAGAAGAGGGTCTATCTGGACTCAAGTCCAGAGATTTAAGTCATATATTCTTCTTCTCGCTATTAAAGAATTAGCTACCAGTCCAAGCAATCAAGAACTAAATCAATGCTTGCTTAACCTCCCACATAATTAGTTATTTTACTTGGAACGTCATCTGTTGGCTGATAGTTTTAGAATAAATTGTTAGAAGGGCCTTTGAAGTTATGCTTTTTAATTTAACGCTGTTCACAAACTATTCATTCTCTTCTTGCATTTCCTTCAAAGAAGAGAAAACATAACCAGTATATTTAAGTAAAGAAGAGACCTACCATGTCTATCTCACAATCCTCTAATACAGAAAAATATTATGCAACATATTAAAAAAGATCCCAAGGGGAGAAATAACGAAGCATTTGGAACAGTCGCATTCCCTGGCTATGCTCAAAATAAATAACCTTTGTGCACATCATCATTCTGTTGTTGGTTTGTGGGTAAAATAAATTGGCAACACTCAAGAGTCTGTACATTTTCTTAGACCAAATGTCATGATTAAATACTTTGTGCCAAGAATAAGTCAGGAAATTTTTGTTTTCCCCTCTGAATTCTTCATTTATAGTATGCTCCGTGCCCTTTTCTGAAGGGCTTCGTGAAGTAAAAGTACAAACATGTTGTATGCCCTGACTTACCAAAGGTCTGATTTTTCAAGAAACCGAGCGCCCTGAGCGCCCCCTGACACAACAGGCGTTGCCGATGCCCAGCCCCTCTCCAGCTTGAAGTCCTCGAGGAGGACGAGCCGACCCCCCGACACCGGTGAGGTGGCACGGGAGCGCAGCCACCCCGGCTGCCCCCCGAGCATCGCAAAACACAGCGCTTCCCGGCTATTTTGGGGTTGGCCTGAAATCGGCCGAGGGATTCAGTAGGTCCTGGGGGAGCGGGAAAGGGAGGGGATGGCCAAGCAGACAGACTGCTTGCGATCCATCTGAAATATATGTCTGGATTTAAGATTTACACACAAGTTGTAGTTTAAGAGGAAGGCAACTAAAGATAGCAACAGCACCGTGTAAGACACTGCAACATGGCTTGAACAGTGTGACCTATAGGCACACCGGGATTTGAGGCCAATTAAAAATAAAAAATAAAAAAAAATACACACTTACTTTGTCATATGACTTCAATACCTGCCTAAGAGTGGTTTTTTTTTTTTTTTTTTTTTTTTTTTTTAAACAGAACAGCCAAAGCATTTTTCTTTTGCCTCAAACTAATGCTGACTAGCTTCTTGTTGAGTGAGGAAGTGTCAGTGAAATATTCCACTTTGGACACTGCAGCTAAGCGAACAGCAGTGAGATTAGATTTTCTTCTTCACTGTTGCCTCATATCACTATTACCTCACCACTACAAAAGATTTTGAATGACCTAATAGCTATAAAACAATACTCTCCACTGTTTTCATTAGCTGACCACAAGATTATCATGTTCATATAACACAAATATCTCTAAAAGTCAACTCTGGCATAACTGATAATAGAGTCTGATCACAAGCCCCTACATTTAATTTATTTTCTGTGCACAGAGAGGAGATATTTTTATAGCCTCAACAGTTTCCATGCAGCAAAGATGGGAGGAAGAGAAGAGCTGAGAGAGCAGAGCCATATCTGAACCTCCCAAGGAGGGGAAAAACAGTGTGTGTCAGGCTGGTAATCGTGAGGAGAAAGGAGAAACGATGGTCTGCATAAACCATGCCTAGAGTACTACCATTTAACCATTTCCTACTGTCATTAAATAGATCGCTCTGGGGATGAAATACGGATCTGAAAGCCTCACCGCAGTAAGTACTGGTGCTGACCCTGGGATCTGTGCTCGTCAAAGTGACTAGCGAACTTCCTCTGGAAACAATTCAAAAATATAATGAAGTCGATCTGAAAGTTTACTTAAGTGCTGTGGCCCAATAACAAATTTGGGCCACAGAAGACAAGACGACTCGAGAGCTGGAAGCAGTATGGACAAAGAGGTCTTTTAAGTGAGAGCTGAAGCACTCATGCATTTTGGCAGCCGTGGATGAGATGAGCAGCTAGCAGGAAACCACCGCTTCACATCCCATCTTTTGCGTGCACCAAGCGCACAGGAGCAGGTGACTTTCCCTTCGACGCCTCGGGCGTTAAGGAAAACTCCAGAGTACTCCTGGGCAACGCACACCAGGAGGCTGCCTTTGGATAATTCCTCCTGCCATAACAACTTATCCCAACCTCTTTTCCGTCCCTAACCAGGGGACAACTGCAACGTCAGATGAAGGAAAGACTGAGAAGTGTTGTTCGTCTATGGTGGCTACCTAAGAAGAAAGCAAAGAACATAGCACAGCTTAAAGACAGGCAGGGGAGAAAGGAAGAGGAGAAAGCAGAAATTAAAATAATAGTGCATGCGCAGATGTCTATATATGAAAGTATTTCCTTCAGTGAAAAACTCTTTTACTAAAGGCATTTTTGAGAATAGCAAACAAAATTCTTCTACTAACAACTGCTAGTTAATGATGCACCAAGCTGGTTCACTTCTGCTAGCATGAAGCCCTTTAGCATGATATAGCAAGTGATAAAGTTGAAATATAGGCATCACTAAACAAAAATGACTAACTTTTGACAACAGAAGCATGTCAAGTGCTTGTTGACAGTGTTTCAGAGTAGCATGCTCAAAAGTTAAAAACAACTTCTTTTGGTTTAGTTTTCCCATTGGGGAGAAAAAACTATTAATTTCAATTCAAACTCACAGCACTTTTAAGTCCCTCCTTAGTCCCTTAGTGCTCTGTTTCTAATATTTGAGAACATGATCCTCAAGGAGATTGGAAAAGAATTAAATTCCTCGCATTTCAACACCAGTAATCCTGATGCCATTTTCAGTAAAGCCCTAGTTCTGCCATGTTTACTGAGAGTAAATTCTTTTATTATGACTTTAGTCAGGCAAGCAGGATACAATACATTTATTGTTTGCTTAAGGTTAAGAACAACAGAAACAAAAGAATGGATTCTGCAGCATCTGTAGTGATCATTTACTTTGGACTTCCCTCATCACTAAAAACTACAGTATTTCTGCTGTCTCTTCCCTGTCAGATGTCTAAAAGCTCAATACCAATGCAAGTGAAACTGGCTGCATTACAGGACTTTCTAGGCTTTTCAACTTCGTTTCTACTCACATCAGGCACTTTGTTTTCATGTTGACCATTTTAAATATAAATATTTCTATCCGGAGAAAACATAGCTTTTTGGTGGTTTGTTTTCTTTGCCTGTTTTCCTAGAACTGACATAATAGGAAAAAAAAAAATAATGAGATTCTGGTAACAACTAGAGCTCTCCCTTGCTTTGCTTATAAAACTAGCTCAAACACAAAAGTAGATCTGCTTAAAATGCTTGTTTTCTATTGGTGAGAAACAGAAAATGCATTTCTTAAGATGCACAGTCCTGAGAGAAACATCAATGAACAAAAATTGCTTCTGAACAAAGCCTCACAAACAGTCTCCTTATAAGCAGCCAGATGAGTTTTATGTATTTTTATAGAAAGCTGACTGCCACAGAACTCCTGCAAAATAGCTTCTGAGGCCAAGCATGGAATTCAAAACAGCTCCTACCGAGACACTCGCTGCCTCCGAACTTGCAAGGTTACCGTACACGCTGCTATCAGCTTGCTTTGCCAAAGTTATATGAAACATTGCAAACATACGCCTCCCAACAAGTGCTGCTGTGCTCATTTAACCTGCTACATCTGGAACCGTCCCGTAACGCAGTGCAGCTGGAAGGACGCTAACGCCTTCCAGCGAGGATGCGGGTACCTTCACAGGGCGCATGAAATAAAGTTATCCATCCGCAGGAATGTACCCACAACGCAGACTAAGCCGCGTTCCACGTGTTGCGCCATCAAGGACGACACGTGGACGCGGGGCTGCGCGGCGCCGCTCCTGCCGCCCGCCCGGGCGCCGCCGCAGCCCTCCCCGGCCCCGCGACACCCCCGGGCTCACTCTGCGACGCACAAGCATTTCAAACGAACGGTGAACTACCGCTTTCCATGCATCCGTACGCCGTATATACTACAACTACTGCTGTACTGCTGAGGAGCAAGTTCTGAACTATAGAAAACAAAAAAAATTTTTTTTTTTTAAATAACTACATCATACTACTTATACCACTTGGAATTGCAATATTAAGTCTAATGGTTTTGAGGAAAAAAAAAAATTCTCTAGCCCAGTTGTTAGGTGTCGGCGCAATAAAAATACTCACCTCTGATGATGTATTAGTTTTATACATAGATTCTCACATAAATATAGGCAAGTGCTGTTACTACCTTTGTTCTCTGTTTTTACTTAATGTTTTACTCAAAATACATGGCAAAACCACACACAGTGAGTTTTCACTACTTTTAAAAAAGATTTAAAATAGCCAATATACTAAAATGAAGCTAAATGCCACTCAGCACATTTTACAATCAATTCTCTTTTCCTGGTATAAATTATGGTTTCATGGTAAACATCTGCAAAACATCCAAGTTCTTTCCTTCAACATCTATTTTTAAAAAATTCCTTTTAATTAGAAAGGAGACGTTGGGAACCACAGTTTAGGCGCCTAAGAACTCAACACACAGGGACAGACCACCTGAGCGTTATTTCAGGCATGCTGCCCGCGTACAAATACTAAGATCCGAACCGAACAGTAAGGTCTAAGTTTGAAGAAGGTCGGTGTCCTCGAGGGGCGAGGAGGCGGGTTTTGCTGCGAGCCGCTCCGCCGGCCACGCGCCCCTCGGCGGGTAGCAGGCGGGACAAGGGCTGGGGCCTCTCTTGGGGCAGCTCCAGAGGAGCCGCTCGATTTCCTGCGTTCAGGCTGCGGGCGTTAAGCCTGGGGCGCGTCTGTCTACTTAGTTTCTTTGCCCCAAAATTATGCTTTCCAAAACCAAGCTCGTAAGTAGGAAGGACAGACAATAGTTCATAAAGCAAAAACACCTACCAGGGCAGACCATTTTTTCCAGGAGCTGTTCATGGATTCAGGCATCAGGCAGTAAATCTTAGTGCTTAGTATCGGTTCTCTTTTCTTTTTACCAACTGCGATATACCCTCTCATTTCCATGCATGCAAGCCTTCCCTGTGAGGCACAGCGAGGACTCAGAGGCTTAAGAATCACAGACAACATAATTAACTTTAAGATGAATATAGTTTTCACAGAATTTAGAATTTAATTGACCAAATTAATGAACTGCTGGGAGCCACACCCTGCTTCATGAGTTTTCTAGGTAGTCAATTAAATGCAAAAAAAGTATGCAGCTTCAGAAAAGAAAAGTCTGCAGTGAGGGTATTTAAAAATTAGTTTTTCTAACAGAGGTGCTAAAAGCTCTATAATAAAGTCCTAAATTTTCATATAGTCTACATCTTCAAAAATAACTTTAGATGATTAAGCCACATTCATTAAGGGTTAATGTCATGCATAAATAGCATATTAAAACCTGACTCTTGTTTAGACTAGTTACGAGAAAGAACATTTTTCAGTTCTGCTCTAGAAGAACTGAAACACAATATAAACAACAGTAGAAAGTTTATGCTGGTGTTCTGGGTTGGGACTACGACAGCAAAGGGAAAAAGGAAAAAACGGAAGGAATTTAACATCGGCCAGCAAGTAAGTGTACCTCTTAAGAAAAGGCGCCTGTTATTCAAGTTAAATGATGTTATGAAAATACTGTCAGTGAAAAGGATTAAATGGACAAACTTCAAGCTCTGTGAAAATCCTGCCCACCTTTGCCTGTGATGACACTTACAATTTCCAGCTCACAGAGCAAAATAGTTACGATATAAGGAATAGCAGGGGGGGTGGTTTGTTTTGCCAGCAGCACCAGATTTCCCACTTTCAGCAGGATGTCACGACAAGGGGCAGGCGACGCCAGAGCGCCGCACGTAGCGGCGGCGCCCCTCCAGCAGGGCTCTCCTTGCACGCGGGGGGACGCGGGGACGGAGGGGAACACGCTGCGGAGGAAGAGCGCACGCACAAGGCGGGAATACGCAGACCGGGTTAGTCGGCGACCGCGGAAATGCCGCTTTGTTAGTCCCCCTTCGAGCACCAGGGCAACCCAAAAGGACGGGCAGCGGGACGGGCTGGGCACTTACCGGGGGCGAAAACCCGGGGCTGGTGGGGCCGGAGGGTGCCCTGGGAGGAGAGCCGCCACCGGCAGCGAGACATGCCCCAGGGCGGCAGCGGGAGCCGCCAGGAGCCCCGACAACCAGGGGCACCCACACGAGACTTCTTCCCGCAGGGTAGTATTTGAGAAAGGAAATTAATGTTCGCTTTTTTTTTTTTTTTTTTTTTTTTTTTTAAACAAAAAAGCAAAGCGATGGCTGCGCCGAAGCCAATTGCCCTGTATACATCTTGGAGGGGAAAAAGGAACCGCGCTGACATTAGTTTTCACAGGATATACGCCAAAACCTCTAATAAGTATGTAAAGATTGTATTTTCAAGCGTGGATGCCCGGTTATACGGCCTCTCTGCAGGCCGTGTCCCTCCCGCCAGCGGGGCTGTGCCAATTGCCCCGGAGGTGGCCAGGCCCCACGCTCTCCCGGCCAGGGCAGAGCAGTCGCCAGGGCTGCCCCGAGCACCTGCACATCCAACCTCCGCACCGGTAACCAGCATTCACCCACTGAAAACAGACTATACTGCACTGCCAGTTATCAAAGAAAGAAAGTGTTATGAGAGCTATTTTCATACATATATACACGCATGCTTTTAGAAATTAATCGTTATATTCAATTGTTATATATATTTTTTAAACACAAGCTAGCACTCAATTAGTATTTCCTATGGCTAGTCACAATATTAATGTTATCAGTCACTCTAAAATCCATAGGAAGCACAAATAAGTTAAAGAAAGAAAATGAAAACAAAACAAGAACAAAAAAAAAAAAAAAAGGAGCTTTGAGTTGCTAACAACAGGTTCTTGGGTTAAACTACTGTCAATTCACCAAACACCAGCCGCTGAATGACACTGGAAAATCGTGAAGAAGCACCCAGGAAATGTCCGCCAGAGGGTGGTGGAAAACCAGAAGACTGAAGTTAAAACACCAAACTCTGTGCTAGGAAACATTTATGTGCAAAAACAGAATAAAAGGTAATGAGTTTGCTTTATAGCTGTTTTTGTCTTTTTGCCCTTGTAAGCTGGACCCATAGTTACCCAAAGAGATTAGAAAAGACATCACTTCTGAAAGCAGAAGCAGTATTTTTGGAAGAAAATGTGCAGGATGACTTCTACCCTCTTTCAGCCTTGCCTTCCCAAAGGCTAAAGAAAAACAAAGTACAAACAAAAAACCCAAACAAAGATTCCAATAGAGTTACAAAAACATCATCCATTTCTGCTGCAGAAAAATCCTCTCAGCAGACAAAGAATTTATCTCAAAAGATTATTTGGGGAAAATTCATCAGAAAAAAATTTAACAGTGGGAATAAAACATTAGGAAGCAGCCCCTTCAAACAAACCTCTGGAAGCAGACTAGAATTAAGCAATAACAGAAAAGACGGCAATCCGGTGTCATTGTTTTCACAAAGCGAGCGAGGATCTGGTCAGATAGAATTACATTATGATTCATCGTCTCAAGCATAGAAAAGTATACTAAGAAGTGTGTAAACCGAAAAAGCGCTTAGTAATAGTAATTGTTCATCACACACATAGTGAAGCCTGGTTCCAAAAGACTAAGGTTTATATCCACCACCTCTGTACTGTCAACAATATTGAAGCTCAAAAGAGGCGGATGCATCTTCTTACGTTAAAGCCTCTATGCAACATCGGCCACTTGCTTCCAGTCACCTAACAAATGCATTAAGCTGTGCTTACATACATAAAAGATGTTATCAGACTCTTTGTTAGTCATTCCTTCATCTGGAAAATTTATTTTTCCACTTACCTGTACTTCACTGCATGCAAGTAGGTATGCATGCTAGGAATGCACGTATTCCTAAAGCTAATTCTCAAAAGATATTTTTCTCACTGTCATTCAGTGCCAACATTTGCTTTACCGTATAAAAGACCCCAAATTTTTGAACGGAAGAATGCAACCTGCAGGAGGCTTTGGCCAATGTCAACACACATATCTGAAAGTCAAGATTAACAGTGGTTTCAAGAGTTGAGCATGGGTAAGTGCAAAATCATAACAAGTATGTTAGACATCCAAAATTCAGAAAGTTTTAAGATAAATGTTTCATTCCCATGTATTAATGGCCATTAAAATCATTTCATTCCCATGTATTAACACAAAGTTACATGTAAAGGCTACAGTTGTCTGGGATCCTGAAATGATGAATGCAACAATTATTCATTGCTTCTTTGAGCATAATGCTTGTAGCTCCAGAGCAGATTAAAGACATTAGATTTCTCCCCCTTCCTACAGCTACCCAGAGACAGAGCTAAGGCTGCTGGGGCGCCCTGACTCTCAGCAAAGTCGAAATTTTCAGAGAGAGGGGATTAACTGGTTCTAGATTTGCGGAGCGCCTGGTACGGCAAGGTCCTGATTAGGGCCAGCTTTGTTGGAGAAAACAACATTTTAAAAAGGAAAGAGATTTATGAAAACAACTTGGGTCAATGCATTTTTGCTTTAACACAGCCCAGACGCTGCCAGCCCGCCAGATACCCGACGGCTGGTGCAGGAGCTGAGTCCCGGAGCTCCCAGCCCCCCGAAGCCGCCCTGAGGGGGGTCTGAGCCCACGGAGCTGCCACCCCCACTCCAGGGCCCCGCGGAATCAGCCCGGCAGCCGGGAGCCCTCGCAGCCTGACACGTACCAAGTGCTGCATTCGTGTTTCCAAAAAGGGGAACTGGGGAGTGGGAACAGCCACAGGTTTTTCAAATATTGGGAATGGGAAATTCTGGAAGTTTTTATCCAACTTCTCATCAGAAGAAAACCTAAATTCCTTTTGCCAAAATGCACTTGCATAAAACAAGCCAACTGAAGACATTAAGACGTACTTCATTACTACAGTTCCTTCACATACAGCTCAAACAATTCTAATACCCCCTACATCTTGTACAGACCAAGAAGAAGAAACCAAGAACTGACTGAGAAAAGAAAAATGGGGGAAAAAAAGATGGAGATAAGCATTTTTTTGGATGTAACCTATTCATAAAGGAAACACTGTGAAAGTTTTTCATTTTACAAATATGATTTTTAACAAGAAGTTGTTTAACCACTGAGCCAGAGACCTTGCATGAGCTTGCACTACTCTCTGGTTTTACAGCAGCATGGATTTCTGCCTCTCCTGAGGGCAGATAAGCAGCACTGCTTGTATTTCACTGAAATGTGCAACCAGGTCTCTATCTGCATGCAAGTTACCAAGCTTTAGTTATGCAGGAAAAAAGGGCTAGCTAACGCCTTAACAGGGCGCATTACTCTTGTGATTAAATACTAACGCAGCCGGTGCCCAAGAGCTAAACGCGCAGGGGGCAGAGGTTTTGTTGCACCGTCTTTCCAAGGTGGGACATCCTTGGGGCTCACTGCAGGGGGTTCTGGGTGTTCATAAATCCACGAAAACAGCACAAAACTAGCCTTCACATGTGTCACAGACTGTGCCGCGGCCTCCCCCCGCAACGCAACGATGGACGGCGGGGCTGAAAGACCCCCACGCAGCACCACTCACTCCTCTGCTACAAAGAAAACCCAAGTTGGCAGAAACAACCCTACTGGAAGCGTTTAAAGAAGATCATTCACTACCTTTTGGCCTTGTAAAGCTTGGGGGTGGGGGGAAAAAGAGCTTCAGACCTACTCTTGGACACTTCTTTCTACTCTTTCCAGCTAGGACTTAGGGCTTTTTTTTAAGATACATGAAACGTTTTTTTTCAAACACTGTTTGCACTGCTACTCGGATTACCAAAGAGAATGAACAAGTGATAAACAGCATAAAGCAAAGAAAGCAATGATACCTCCTGAAGCAAAAAGCTAAACTATGATGCATGTAAATCACAGTACTTCCCCTTTTGATTCCAAACTGAAGTTAAAAACAGGTTCTTCAGCACATACTGCACCCACAGGCATGTGGCCACCGCTCACCTTCAGGAGCTGGGCAGTTATCGAGCAGAAGAGGAGGCATACGCTGCACGTATCCACTTGGAGCCGGTGTGTCGTCTGCCCAAAACTATTCACTTGATATGGGCTCATCCCACCCAAAAAAAGTGAGTCTCAACATACAAATTAAACCTCAAATGAAATACTTCAGAGAGGAGGAAGCAGGGAACACATTTATATCAGCTCTGAAAGCAAAATATTCACACAGTGATGCTCCCTTTTGCATGCAAGTCACACTACAGCCAAATTCTGCTTAAAGAAAACTCTCGAACCAACAGCCCAAGGAAACAGAAATAAAATTTGAAAAGTGCTGCAGAATAAAGAAAGTGCGTGTACCAGTTGAGAGATTTCCACAATGCATTTCTAAATCATAAATCCTTAAGAAATGGAGCTAGGAAGTGCCCGCACACAAAACCACACGCGTGCACATCCCAGGACACGGCACAGCAACTGGGCTTACAGGTGCATCTCCCAGGGCTCCCGCTGCCGGGAATTTGGGATCTTTGAGGAAACTCGTCTGCAGCATTTCATATGACAGCACGTCTCCGCTGCACGACCCGAAGGCCTCCCCGCCCCGGCACGCCGAGCCGAGGCTCCTGCACCTCTGCCCGTCACCTGCTGCCGGACGCGGCCAGCGAGCGCCCCTGGGGAAGCAGCCCAACGAAACAGCCCCCTGCATCCCCCGCGCATACTGCCTTTAAAAAAGGGGGAGAGCCCAGCCATCGCACAGATGGCTAATGATTGGCCCCAGGAACCTTACAGGCACAGACACTTAGCGTGCTAAGAGGTGTAACAAACCCGACATGCTTACATCTCCCTAACCAGAAAACCCAGATTGTTAGTAACGAGTACGAACACAACTAACACACAAACTTCCAAACCGATTTCACTATGTTCTTGCTTAAATCCTGTTTTTCTCTGGTCCCTACAAGTGCCTGCCAGTGTGTCTTACGGCACAAAGCTGAGAATGTCGCTGCTGGAATTTTAAATTTTAAGCAAAAGTGACAGGAATATAATCCAGAATATAGGCTTAGAGGAGAGGAAAAGCAGGGAAGGAAAAGGTAAAGGCAGAACCCTGAATGAGCAACTTAATGTGATTTGGCCCAAGTCTCACAGCCACTTAGTCACTTGCTTGCAGAAATCCACCACAGTTATGAAATTATAAGCAATACTGGCCAGCAACGCCAGGTCAAAATATCTCGAGTGAAATCTTAAACATGCTATACAAGCAAAAAGTCCAGCTGTTTCCACCTCTCCTTAGCCTAGGCAAGGTTATCATTACACTGTGCCACTGCTGTAAAACAAACCCAGTCATCTAAAATTGCAGCACGGGGAAGATGGCTCTGCCTCCGCCGGGGTGTGCCAAGCGAAACTCGCCACGGTGCCGCGCAGCGCAGCGCCGCGCCTGACCCAGCACGCCCTCCGCTGCGGCGCTGCTCAGCCACCACGCGGCAAATAAACGCCTTTTCTTCCGGCCCCCCAGCTCCTACGGGTAAGAGGGGCACCTGCAAGTATGGGAAGAGCTGGCACACTGCAAATGAAGTCCAGAAAGCATTAACAGGGGAAAAAGTCACAAAATGTGAAACAAGCATTTGCACTGGACAATGACTGTGAATGTTCTATTTAAAGTAAAAATGTATCAGGGCAGGAACAGTGGAAATCAGGATCCTATCTGAAAAATAAAAAGGTGACTGCAAATATACGCGACAGGAATTATTCATGTGAATATAACCCTGCAAAACTATTAAATATTTAATACAAATGTTGTCTTTTTTGCTTAATTCTAATGAACAGGGCAAGAAAGTTTAATATTTCTGTTGTCAATATCAGTCTCTAATGACCAGGCCCAGAACCATCAATTAGTTTTCATTTTAAATTCCCTAAACCTGGTGGAGACCAGAAAAGCTCTCTCCCTTGGAGATCTTCCTCCAAGAAAACAGAAGAATCATTAAAATCAAAATGGAATCATCATGCACAGAAAGAAAACATCATTTGGCTTAACCACTTCCTCCAAAATTAGAAAAAAAAAGAAGTTAATTTCAGCCCTACTTCTGGCATAATATCATAACAAAGTATTAGACAATGGGCCAAACCCATGTGGCAAGAAAGAAATTTGGATTGAAAACATGAGCTGCTTCTTAGTATGACAAGAGGTGTAATTTTCTCATTAGAGAAACAGAGTCATTAAAAATAAATGCAACTAAGACTTCCACGAACTCTTCGGAGGCGGTGATCATAACCTGACAAAGTCCCTTGGTATCTAGAAAGCAAGTCAGATAAAGCAACAAAGAAAGTTCACTTGCCTTCTGCTTTGCAAAAGCACCACTAGTTCTTTCTCACACACACTGTCAATAAGCTTTGCATGGGCGTCAGTGTATTGGCTACAGGGCAGCTGATCAGGCAGACAGAGAAGGAAGGATTTACAATTCTTCGCTTGTCTGTATGCTACTTCAGGAGAGCCGCAGAAAGATTTGAATAGTAGTAGCTCGCAGGCTCTCTGAGTACTAAATTACTCAAGTGAAAAATCTGTGATACATTGCACCAATATTTACTTCTAAATGCAAACTTGGATGCAAATACAGGCCTGCTTCACATTATATGCCATTCCTTTATTTACCTTGGAAAACAGCGAACTAAAAGCGACACTTAAATACACAGCTGTTTTCCAGAAGCAGATATTTGTAGTTATATCAGTCTGAGCTTTCAAAGGAGCCCAAATCACTTCAGGAAAGATGTATCCTATTAAGTTCTATGCCAGTTATGGCCTTTTGAATGTTTTACTTGTCAAAAAAAAAAAAGACACAAAATCTCACCTCAAAGGGCAAGAGTTTCATATTGACATTGCTTTGTAGAACTACCTGCTTTATTTGACCATCTGAAGGGTGTATATAAATGCTCCTTTAGAAAAAGCTGAGTCAAAAAACTATCAAGCACAGTGTCAAGTCATTTGTGTATTTTTTGAAGGTCAGGTTGTACCTTGGACCTACCTTTGTAAGAGGATAGTGTTGTGAACAACGTATTAGTGTTGCACCTTGCCCTTAAATAGCTGTATAATTCCTTTTGTTCTGTATTAATGCTTGATAAATGCACTGTAAGTGGGAGACAAATATTCCGACTCCATAACTCAGCTCGAAGAGGCTTCTACAAGCACATTACTAATAGCATCAGTCCACTCATTAAGTTAAATAGTAGCTAAAGAAGCGGCTATTCACACATTCAGTGGCATGTATTTAAATACATACATAAAGAAGGCCTTAAGATGTTACCAAGCTTCTGCATTTATCATGAAAAAAACATCAGAAATATTGCTAGAGCCCTTTAAATGGATCTATTCAGGAAGAAAACATGACTCCTTTCTTGGTTTAAAAAAAAAAAAAAAAAACGGAGAGAAAGAAAATAACCCTGCTCTTAGCATTTTTGCAGGAACAAGTTAAGATAAAGAACTCGTGGCTCCCCCTTTCCCACTTAAATCCAGAGAGGAAACCCCCCCGCTGTGGGGTTTCACCCCAGAGGGGAAGGGACGACTGCTATGTCTGCGGTGAACGGCAAAGGATGCTGCCCTGCCCCAGGTCAGCATCCCGCCGCGCCACCCAGGGGAAGCGGTGCTCCCCGAGGGATAAAGAGCCTCCTGCCCATGGCTACTCCATAGTTATCTTGACAATTGAGATTTTTTTTTTTTTCTTTTAAATCAATGTGCACAAAGCTGGTTGCCCTGGTGCACATTAACATATTTTCCTGTCCACTTATCAAAGCATCAGAGTTACAAATAAGATGTGCCTGACCCGTAGTGTTGGTTGTGCAGCCCTGCAGCACATCCCGTGCTGTATTACCTTACTCATTACCCCTCCGCTGCAGTTTCAGCTCAAACACCTGCTCCCAAATAGATACCAGGTACCCCGGACAAGAGACAGCGCCTCATGAAATATTTGGCACGTTGTCTCAAATTACCTTTGACATGCACGGTTATTTATACTTCGTGGCACACTGCATGCCGCTGTGACAAGATAGCATCACATAATACTGTATGTCAGGAATGCAGGCAACAGATTTAAACCAATCCTCACTTCAAGACACTTTTACTAGGAAGCAGGTCACAAACTGGGTAATATCCGTTTTATGCACTGAGAAATGTGTGTTGTTCATTTCCAGGAAATAAAAGCAACCACCCTTAATCCTTCTCCCCCTCACACACACAACCCATCAGAACAATAGAAAGAGGGTTTCTTTTGTCGTAACAGGTTTACTATTGGGACATATTTAGTTCAGCACGCAAAGCTCATTCTTTTTAATGCATTTGCTAGAATACCTTCTAATGTTGACTCAGTACCGAGGCACTGTTTCAAAGGGCAATTACAGCAAGAAGTATTTGGTTACATCCACTCAATTCAGCTTCGAATTATGCACCGATAGTTCATATTTATGGAGCTCGTTTCCAAGCCCCAAACTCATGCACATTTCTGATGTTCATTCAGCCACACTGATGCTCTGAACACAAATACTGTAGGAAGAAGCGTCAGCTGTTACTAAGACACGGAAGACACCCATGTTCTGCATTCTCCTTATGAAGAAAAACTCTGAAATCTGAAAGATGGCTCCAGATGTCAATATCCTGCTGTCCCTACAGCTGTGCCATAACCTGCACAAACTCTCAATTTTCTGAACTGACAAAAAAAATAAAATGCAGGTGACAATCATGGGAATTCTTAGCACTCAGTGAAAGGGGGAAACCAAATATTGAGTAGAAAGATAGCAGTTTGGATCTGAAAGAGAACTCATTCATATAAATTATCCAAACCCGAGCATCACGTTTCATTAGCCATTCCTTCGGGGCAATTAGGATGGAAATTAGGCCTGGAGAAGGAAGATCTCGCACTCAGAAAGCTGCCTCCTTAACAAGGCAAGGAGAGACACATGAAGATGCTGTTCAAGCCTGGGAAATATCTCTCAGTGGGAGGAAAAGCAACGGAGATTCAAGAGACCCACTGTGCCAGACCCTCTGCCAGGGTGAAGCAAGGAGGACAAGAGGACAAAAATAAAAATCACCTTGACTATGCACTTAATACCATGAAGTCAAGCCCCAGTACTCGCTGCAACACAAGCCCCGAGTCTTCTCCTAGTGCATTCAAATTGCTACTTAAACATTATTCCCCAGCTCAGCACAAGGTGACACAGCATAAAGAAAATCCATAATAAACAGCCTGATAAAAAGCACATACAAGATATGATCCTGTGCAAAAGGAAGCTGCTGTGATGAGTAAGAGGAAACCAAAAACCACCCACTATCTTGTAGAATAAAGTTCACTAAGGGTGGTGTTTAACCAAAGAGGGTTTTTTTCAGCTGGAAAGAGTGTCAGCAGAAACACTGTGTTGCATTATGAATTTCTCCCTTGCTTTTAGCAACTGTCTTCGTTTCTCTAAATTCATCTGTGTTGCCCTGTGTGCGCAGGTTTGAAGGCCAAGGCTATCGCACATCCTGAACACCACTAACAGATGGGTCTTACCTCAGCCCATAACAAGGATTACAGTTATCGCGATACACCCTCATCCAATTACATGCAAATAAGAATGCCACTATCTGACAAACCCAAGTCTTCCCAAAGAGGAGGGGGAAAAAGCATATTCTGCTTTTGCTTCACCTCCTCTCTGCTGTTTTCTGCAAGGGTTGATATTTTTTATGCTGGACTCCCTGGTATTTTACTCACACATGACAGACTAGGAGCAAATATCTTGGAAGATTTAAAAGCCTTCCAACTGGCTATTCAGGTAAGAAAGCACCAACAAAATATGTTATGTAAAATAAAAACCATTTTGAGGCACTCAGCCTTAAAAATAACACCGTATAAAAGAAATCTTAACATTTTTCTGTTGCAAATTTTATAGATGTTTGAATTGCCATAAAACAATTTAAAGTTGATTACAAAAATCCCCACATATTCCCAACAAAAGTTTATCATGGCACTGGAAATTCTGTTTTGCCGCTTGGATATAGCGGTCACACACAAGGATAAATTGAAATACCCTCTTGTGCATTACTACAGTCCACACAGGCGATAATCTGCAAGCTTAAAAAGTCTGACAAGGGTTTATCATGGACTAATGGATGCAAAGAAATTGCTTTTTAAGAAGCCAAAACTCCGTAACTACTCATTTACAGTGCTGAGCACAGTCATTTTAAAATCCGAATTGGTAATATCCACTTGGCTGAATGTAGCATGTAGAGAAACTGTTGGCGTCATTTGTCTAGATCAATACAGATGAGATGATGGTGATAAAAAATAAATAAATAAATAAATCTAATCCACATATTCACAACACACAATTGAATAAGCCATCTGCCTGAAGGAGCCAGGTCCCAAATATGTAGCATTTTGAGACCAATTAACAAAATGCAGCAAAGTGTACAGTAACAGAGAGGACAGCTAATCTCTGAACTGTTGTTTTGTCTTCAGAAATATTTTCTGCTCACAAGGTCTTATCATCATGGCTTAAGGAGGAAAAAAAGCAAGAAGAAATGAACTCACGTTCAGATTTTCTGCTACTTACATCAGTGTTACTGGGACACAGAAATAAAAACAAGCAGAACTTGAACTAACAGTAGTTTTAAGTGTCTGTTTTAATTAGTGCTGTGGTAGTATCTACCTGTCCTGACAAGGAATCAGGCTTTTCTCCCCTCCGCGTTGGGTGCTGCTCACAAAAATTTGGAGGAAAACAAAACCAAAAAACCCCCTCACTGAATGGAAGTCTGGCACAGGAAAAGGGCTAGATAGCAGCTCACATTTAAGCACAAGACAATTTTTTTTTCCTTTCATGGAACTAAGGCAGACTCTAAACATGACTAAAGATCAGTTTGGGGATGTTTTCACTTGCTTGTAAATGCAACTATGTGTAGATGAAAGAGTTATAGTCTTAGTCATCTTCTCCATGTCAAAAATAAACCGAGCAATTTCCAGAATGTGTCATAATACAATATTAACTATGTATCTGCATAGTCACTGAATCAGTGGACACTTAATATCCTTAATATAGAATATCTGTATTTGCTGGAACCAGTGCCACGTAGGATGCTGGAATACCCCGAACTGCTAACACCACTTTTGAAGGACTCTGTGTGCAGCAGAAATGCCTCCAAATGTGGTCCCAAAGATAAGCAAACCAGAGTCCCTCCCTCCCTCCCTCCCCCATGCCCCTGGGAGGCAGCGCCTCGTCCACCAGGACACAGGACTTGGCCGTGATGCCAGGGGAGCCGAGCCGAGCTTGGGAGCTCCTGAGGAAGGTTAGACGTTACCAAGGACTCACAACAAACGCTGCAGCCACGTGGGAGATTCCCAGTGGGAAATACACAGCATTTGAAAGTTTTCCCTTGAGTTTTCAAGATGCTAATTATAAAATACCAGAGCAGTGAGGCAGCTGGAGCAGATACAAGGTACGCGCTGGAAGAGGTGGGAGGCTTGAAGCATGCTCACAGCGAAACAGGATAGCAAGCACCTCTCCTGCTTTAGGGTCTCTTAAAGAGCATTTCCATCCCAAAAATGAGCTCTCTCTCATCTCTGCAAGGAATGGGACACGGACACTGCCCAAGAAAATGCTACTTCAGAACATCTTAGAAGAACAAAAAACGTTTATCTTTTCAGATAATACTTACTTCTAGATCCTAGACACAACTCAGGCAAATCTGAGCTCCTCACAAACCGCAGCGCAACCACCGCTCCAACGCTGGGCATGTCAGACTGCCCTGTGCTCCCAGGGCAACACCGAGAACCACTAAGAACAAAAAAAAGAAATTTGGAGTTTTAAACAGAGATGATTTCTCATTTCTATACTTCTGCACTTTACATACTACATTACACTTCCATGACTTGCTAAGCATTCACCCATTTTTATAGATGGGACAGGCCAAAGCCAAGTGGCTGCAGGGCAAGAGGAATTCAAATGCCGCATCCTTCTGGTTTTCCATCTGGGCTTCATGTCTCTACCCCACATTGTAAACTGCATCTCCAATATCTTTTTCTAGCACTATGGAGAGAACAGGGTTAACCAATGTCAAGCAGCATTTTAAAGCTTTTGTTCCTCAGGTATTAACTTCACAGGTCTTTCTAACATAGGAGATGGCATATGTTTTCCAACAACAAGCCTGAAAAGCAGAGCTGAATAAAATGCAAGAATCACAAGCACAGGTATCTAGCTAGTCAGTCCAGTCATAAAACATGTCTTGCAGCATGGAGACAGCCAAGCTGTAGGAAAAAAGACTGAGAATTTCTAAACCCAAGTTAAAAAATGAAAAGTGACCACTATGCCTGTGCTGTAACTAGGTGTACCTACTCACAGCAGCTGACTTACGGCATATTAATCTCTTTACTTTGGGAGCATGTTGCTCGTGACCCCATAACCCCAGCTCTGTGCCACTACAACTTCTGTTATCTGCCTGAAAGGCAGAGGGGGCAGGGAGCCGTGATAAGGCGAGGTGGGGCTGGATTCAAAGTCAGGGGAGCAAAGTGCCCAATTAGTGCTTTAGCTAGTGAATAAAATGGTTACAAAGGTAAAGGCAGCACTTGTATTTTAAAAGCAACCTGTATGTTTAAGCAGAGAATTGTAAAATTCTTCTATGTTTTTCCCATTTATAAAGAAGTGAAACATGACATAAATCGAGATCAAATGCAAGATTCGGTCTGAGTAAGACTAGAACGTGTTGAGTGCTCAGTGATTCAGTGCAATTTCAATTCCTAAAACATTTACTGTCTTCATTATACACAGGGGAAAAAAAAGTGTACAATGTTGCTAAAGTTAGGAGCAAAAGCTTGCTGATGCTTCAGGACAGTGTTTTACAAGCAAATTCTCCGTACGACTCGTCCTATGGAAAGGATAAAAATCAGTGTATTTAGAGAAATACCCAGATACTTCGAACTAACTACAGGTGAACATGTACTTGTTTAGAGTACTTGCGTAAATGATAACATACGTGATTTCCAGTTTGTTTTTTGGCTAATCTGTTTTTCCACCCAGGTAGTATTTTTAGCAGAATGGCGAAATGAGGGAAGTGAGGTGCCCTCTTTTCTCCCTGACCAAGGCACTTGGCGAGCATCAATTAGATGTTAATATTCCTGGGAGGCAAGCGTGACAAGTTTTATTACACCATTTTAAAGATTAGGAAACCGAGTCATGGGGAGATTAAGAACTTCCTCAAAACCAAGAGCGAGGTGAGCGGCGGTGCCCGAAAGGCCGCGGGTGTCCCAGGGCCCTGCCCAGCAGCACGGGACCGAACGCGCCGCCTCACTGCGAGATTTGGAGCCTCTCCGGCAAAAATAAATAAATAAGTAAATAAATAAATAAAGATCCAGACGCGAATATTAAGTTTCCTGGCCATGCCAGTGCGCCTCGATTTTGACCTGCGGGGACCATCTTTAGATGCAAGAAATCAATTTGGTCGTCCTGCCCAGATCGCGTCTTGGCTGAAAGCACCAGCGCGGTTGCCAATTGTAAACTGTTTAAAAAAAAAAAAAAAAAAAAAAAAAAAAAAAAAAAACTCGACGGGGACCTCCAGATCGTTTCAGACACGCTCATCAGGCAACTGAAAACTTTCCGATAGCGGTTCGAGCCCAGAGCCCGGGGGCAAGCAAGCCTGCGCGCACCGCACCGCACCGCACCGCACCGCACCGCACCGCCCGGCGCCCAACGCCCGGCGCCCAGCGCCCGACCCCGCGCCGCCGCCGCCGCCGCCGAGCCCGCGCGCAGAGCGGCACCAGCGCAGGAGCCGCTGCCCGGCGCGGGCTGCGCGGGGGCGGACGGCCTCGGGCCGCTCAGCGCCGCCTGCGCGCCCCGACTCGCAGCGGCCCCGGCGGCGCGGCGCGCTCAAACCCACCGGTTATTTGCTCCCCCCAGCGGAGCCCGCGGCCCCGCCGCACCTGCTCCGCGCCCGCGGCCGCACCTGCCCGCCCGGCCCCGCGGCGCGCACTCACCGCTGGCGGCGGCGGCGCCGCTCCGCCTGCTGCCCCCCCCCCCGCCCCGCTCCCGCTCCCGCGCCCGCGCCGCTGCGCCCGGCTCCGCGCGGCGCTCCGAGCGCCCTCAGCGCCGCGCGGGCGGGGCGGGGGCGGGGCCTGCCCCGGAGGCGGGGCCTGCCGCCACGCCCCCGCGTGGCGCCCGCGGGCGGGCGGGTCCGCGCGTTTCCCCCTCGCAAAGATGTTTTTCCACGCAACTCTCCCTCTCAAAGGCGAGTTTTTTTCCCCACACGCGTCTCCCCATCAAAAAACTATTTTCTCCACAAATTTCTACCTTGCAAAAATGAGTTTTTCCACATCTCCCCATCAAAAAACTAGTTTTTCCACACATCTCCCTATCAAAAATACAGTTTTTCCACAAATTTCTGCCTCACAAAGATGAGGTAGAAATTTTTTTCCACACGTTCTTTCCTCTCAAAAAATGAGTTTTTTCCACACGTTTCTCCCTGTTAAAGACAAGTTTTTCCACACATCTCCCTCTCAAAAACGAGTTTTTACCACGACTCTCCCTCTTAAAGATGACTTTTTCCACAACTTTCTACCTCACAAAAATGAGTTTTTCCATGCATTTTTTCCTCTCAAAAAATGAGTTTTGCTATCCCTGAGTTTTGCCACAAATTTGTACCTCACAAAGACAAGCTTTTCCACACACTTTCCTCTCAAAAATGAGTTTTTTCCACGCATTTCTCCCCATCAATGACAAGTTTTTCCACACACTTTCCTCTCAAAAATGATTTTTTCCACGTGTTTCTCCCCGTCAAAGACGAGATTTTTCCACACAACTCTTCCTCCCAAAAAGGAGTTTTTTTCCACACAACTCTTCCTCCCCCCCAAAAAAAGGTTTTTTCCACGCATTCCTCCCTCTCAAAAAGGAGTTTTTCCACACATTTCCTCTCAAAGATGATTTTTTGCATGCATTCCTCCCTCTCAAAGACGAGATTTTCCCACACAACTCTCCCTCTCAAAAAGGAGTTTTTTTCCACACAACTCTGCCTCTCAATGACTTTTTTCGGCCTCCCCCCCCCCAACTTTTCCCCCTCAGAACCGAGTTTCCCCCCTTTCCTTCCCCTGCAGCACGCGCTTCCCCACGCACCTGCGCCTCTTTGGGGGAGCATGGGCGCCCCCGCAGCCCCCGCAGCCCCCGCACGGGGAGCCGCCCGGCCCCGGCCCCGGCCCCGGCCCCTCGCGGAGGTGCCGCGGCGCAAGCGGTGGGCGTGTTGTCGCGTCTGGCGGGGCGTGAAACAGGGAGCTAAAACATGGGGGTTTTTCTTCGTTTAGGCTCTGTACTTGAGCAAGTTTAAAGGCTGTCATATATGTAGCAGATTTAAGAAGAAGATTAGGTCAGCAAGTAAACGGAAAACTACTGGAAAGAAAGTTCAAGGTACGTAACTAACAGCACTTATGTTACACTGGCTTGACGTTTAACAGTTACCGCATCTTGCTGTGAAAGTGAGGTTTTATGAAAAAAGAAAAAAAAACAGAATTCACTTGGTCTGCTGCAGCAGAGAGGTAACATGCTTTGCAAGCAAAACATGCATCTCCTGACCTAAAGGTTTGATAAAAAGCTTGGCAGGCCACGCTGCTCTTGCTGTTCCTTTTAGCTAACCTAAAACATTTGTGGATATTTTCACACATGCCATGCAGACACCATACCTTAAGTGACCTTGAAGAAGGCGGTGGCTGAGCGCAGGAGGGGGACACTGGTCTCCCATGACAGGAGCTACCTGACCTTTTTCACACTTGCCTGCTCTGAGCCAAATTTAAAGTTGCTGTGGATAACATGAAGAGAAAACAAGTGTGAATGTGGCCTTATTTATCCATGCACAGCTGAGGGTAACACAATCTGCAATAAGCCACACATTTAAACAGCTCCCTGAAGTAATTTGTTGACTTCAAGGTGAGCATTTTGTTGTAGGAAATACCTCTCATTTGGGTTGAAATTTATCTTTGAGCTTCTTGTGTCTTGCTTGACTGAACCAAAATTTTACTCAATCATTAACTTCTGAATTGCAATGTGTTTATCTGCTTATTTAACTCTGGGAGATTATATGTACTTATTCCTCAAAGCAATAAAAACTAGAATGTAAAAATAATGGTGCATGCCATTTTCCTGTTACCTGAAAGTTTATCTGCATTAGCAGCCTTGAGGAAGACATGAACAAGCAACAAGAAAACTCTCTTGGCAGACTTCCGGCAAAAGTAATCTGTAGTGAGCAAAGGGGTATATGTGTGTGTGAAAGGAATAATAGCAATACAATTTGAGCAAAGTCTTCCTAGTTTCAGTCTAGCACTGAGAGCTACGCGAAAGTAAGATTTCTCCCCAGAAAATACAAAGTCCAAAATAATTTAACATCTCCTGGGAAATATTCAGTAACTTCCTTCTTCAGGAAAGATGTTCCTTCTTTGTAAGGAAAGGTGCTTGCACTGGCCCCTCATGCATCTGTACACCTTTACCAGCTGCCCTCCTCCCTCCACTCCCCTCTGAACAAATTGGTAAGTCCCTAAAAAGATAACCCTCTCTTGGCAACTCCTTCCAACATGCTTTTGCACTCTCTTCAGGAAAAAAAGAGGAAGAAGAAAAAAAAGACATGTCAGGAGTTGCATGAAGGCCAGCAGGGACCTTGCTATTCTAGCAACTGAGATTAGTGTTTATTGATTGCCCTTAAATATTTGAACTTTGGAAATAGCCAGAAGAGGAACACATAGGTCATACTTACTGATCTTAACTGCTATCATAACCATTTTTAAAATTACACTTCATTAGATGTTACTTAACCAGAATGAAGAAATTCCCTGTTCACGGTCACACCTACCTCTCTCCAAAGGGAAGTACAGCTTCGATGCAGTCCAGTCACGTTGAGCGAAGAGGAACTCTCTTTAACGAGGATTAATTTAAAGCACACAAACGAAGAAGCGCAGATTTGTCACCCCGCCTCGCACGGACCCGCTGGCCGCCCCGGCCCCCCTGCCCCACACACAGCATGGGCCGCAGAGCCCAAACGGGGAGTGGGGACATCCCCAGGGCCGCGGGCCTCCCCCTCCAGCAGCACCGAGTTCCCAACCCAGTATTTTTAACAGTGCAGCTGCTTTGTGCATTTTTTTGTTCTCCCCCTCTGCAAGGATAGGAAAGAGGAGTAAGAATAGCCCTTGTGAAAAACAATCCAGCCTTATCACCCAGGGTGAAGCCGTGCCGGCCAGCCCTGCCTTAGGATGTTCATCCCCTCACTGAGCCTGATTATATTAAGTGCTCCCTTTCCTGACATGTGCAAGCATATCTATTCAAATTCTTGCAAAGGTAATGGTATTTACATATCCAACACAATAAAAGCCTTTCTTGTGGTATTTAAACAACCTATCTGATCTTTTCTGATTAACTGTAGATTTCTTCAAAGTTAACCGAACTTTCATATACAAAAAAGGTGGCCTGGTTGTTTTTGTCCCAGCCTGGGTCCCAGGGGACCGTGCTGAATTCCCTCCACCGCTCACCCCCTGTATGACTTTGAGCAAGCTGTTTATACCCCATGTGCATCAGTTTCTGGCCTATAGGGAAGGCAATAAGACTTCCTTACCTCACGGGGGCTTACAAAGATAATGCACTAAAACCCCAGTCCTCAATTATGTCACAGTAAAGGCCACATTGGTAGCACAGATATTTTCCTGCTCTTAGTTTGTAATCACATTTGTCTTCGGGGGAAATTGGTAGTTAAATACAAGTTTTCATATTCTCTCCCTTCAGTAATCCTTTTTTCTAATGGACATATAAGCCAGTAGAGTGGTTCTTTTAAAGGATTTTGCTTTATCGATTGAGGAAAAGAAAATAGATCTAAGGAGGGGAAGCTGATTTCTCTATGTGGGAGCATATAACTCTCCAGGAGCCTGGAATAGCTGGATTTTCTTACCACATGTGCAGGAAATAGCCCTTCCTACCCTATCCTGAATGTAACAGATAATACCCTTAACATATGATAGAATTACTCTATTGTGAGACACCTTCTAAGCAACATTCTTATTCAAGTTTCTAAACACATTAACACATTTATACATGTTTATTGAGTTTGAAACATTTGGTTCACTGGTAAATAATGAATATTTAAGCCATTCCACAGGATCTTGTTTCTTAATTAAAAAAGCAGACCAAAAAACCCAACAAAGCACACCTGGCTAACTTTCCAGCCCGCTTCCCACAGGTGGCTGCAAGCTCACCCCAGGGTACACCTGGCTGGTAACACATCTCCAGGCTGGTAACGCTAGCTCTTCCTTCTTCAGCCCAAATGTATTTTTCTGTTGTTTAGGTTTGGGGGGTTAGTCTTTTATTCTTCCTCATATGGTGAATATTTTCTCTGATATTTTGTTAAAAAATGGATAGAACTTGACTGATACAGGCTACAAGCACAAATCTAGGAAACTTCACTCTTTGGATCATATTTCTTTGCCTGTTAAATCTCCCTGAAGCTAAAATGGATTTTACTGATGTGAAATTTCTAATAATACACCAAATCCAAGCACAGGAGGATCCCATGCTCCCAGATTGAACCAATTCATTTTCCAAGACACTTTGATAACCGCAGTCTCATCCAGAGAGTGCCTGTCCAGCCAGCACAGCCTCTTCAAAATCTTCAGTTCCTGAATCCCAAACTTCCTCGTTGAAGGCAGAAGAAACGTGCCTAGCACCCTCTAAGATAATGCTCATTTTAGCGAGGCACAGGATTATCATCCTGCATCCATTCCCAGAACAGAGTTGCATCTCTCGGTGTCATTTCTCTCGCATTTAAGCTCTATATAAGGGGTAATGGCAGTTTTTGTTGATGCTGTAATTTCAAATCAGGGAAACATTTCTTCTTTAAGTTCTGAAAAGCAACAACAAGAACCTTAAGATGTTTGAAACTTCTCTTGAGGCATATATCATTTTCTAAAGGTGTATTTGAATATAGAGAAGATTTGACAGATAATCAAATAAGATGGACATTATGGAAGGTAGAAAAATCATTATTATAAAGAGTTGCATTTTCTTTTCCCTTTTTCTGTCCTTGTTGACATCAGTCTTTTATTCAGTTCTTCAAAGATCTAGTCCTGTAAAGGGGTTTATTTGGATATGTTCCCTAAGAAACATGATAATTATTACATTAAAAGTCTTCATTTTATTAACTCTGAATCATCAGTGCCCTTAGGGCTTTGTTCCACAGATATTTCATATTTTCATTTCTGACATTTGGGTTTGCGTTAAGTACACTAATACAGTTTTGATTCTGCCTTGCCTTGCAGAAATCACTACTCAGAAATATATGTGACAGAATACTAAAGGCGTAGGCCTACTTCTACTCCTGTTGAAATAAACAGCAACGTCCCACTGACTTCAGAGGGAGACGGATCAGTTAATTAGATGTTGTTCCGCATGGGTTCCAGTAAGCTTTGGGTCAGGCCTCATTTTCCTAGGCCGTCCCTGCAGCTGCGCCGCTGGGGATCGCGCTGACAAATGACTGTCTGTTCAGCTAACCCGCCAAGCTCCGCAAAGCTGGTAAGATTTCCTTCCTGTACGGCTGCGCTAACACCTTCCCCAAAAACATGCTCTCGCTTCGGTCATACTTGATTTCAGATTAAGACTTTGCAGAGCAAAATGACACGTGTCAACTAGAGTCATAAAGAAATTTAAGTCAACACACTACCTTTCGAGGCAGGTGATAGCAGACGGTGTGCGGCTGGTGAACAGACCCTGCTCCGGAGGGTGCTAAGGCATCGGCACAGCCTGCTAACGCTCAGCTCGGCTGCGCAAAGGACGTCACTGCCGAGCAGCCGGCAACGTGGCTTCAGATTATATCAGCTGAAAAATGTACCCGTCTGTGACAGAAACTTGGGGGAAATTTTGAAAACAAACAGAAAACCACACAGCGACTCTTGTGTATTTGGCTCACACGCACCTGAAAATGGTTCCTAGCGTGACCGTCAGTGAATACGGGAAATCTTCTATACACACATGCTAAATGCACGTTAGCCGTTCTGCACCTGTTGCCAGAAAACACCTGAGACTATTTCTTGTCTGTGGGAAACCTTCTGTCAGAGACAAAGATCACTTTCCAGATGCTTTGATATTGGCATATTAAATCTTAGCGGAGCCCTTATTTAATTGAATACGTTATTTGTGTTTTGCGGGTGTAACTGAGGAAAGTTTTCCCCAAGTGTTGTTAATGCTAGCAGGAAGAACGACGGTTTGAACCAGTGAAGAGCATCGTGATAAACCCCCGAGATCAGAGATGGTCTCCAGTGATATTTTAGGGAAGTTACTATTTCTCAGAGAACTGAGCGCTCAGACATACTTGCCTGCCTCTAGGATGAAACCACAACACTTCCAATTGCCAGTTTCACAGACAAATTCTCATTCTTCATTTCTGAGTTAAACACTTTAGTCTGTGCTGCTGCAACTTGTTTCTTTAATGGATATGAGTCCAGATGCATGAGCATACCAGTGCTAGAAGTTTAATGGTAAATCTCTTTTCTCTCTAATTCTCAGGGAAGGAGGTACTTTCTTTGGCAATTCCAGGGTTTACTTTGGGAGTTTCTGGTGACTGAACATTTGCTGTATTGCTTTGTACTGTACTAGAAAAGAGATGACCTTGCTTTCCATGCATAGGAGTGGCCAGTAAGCAGGTCTACTCATTTTTTAAATTTATATCTAATACAAACTTTTCTGACTTGCTCTAGGAAGATAATAGAAAACAGTCAGCAACTCTTGGGTATCAGTTCTATCTGTTGTACGTTATTGTCTGTCCTGACAGCATAAACCCCCCTTAAAAAAAAAAAAAAAAAAAGTTGCTAAGGAGCAAAGAGTTATTCCACTTTAATGCCATTTACAATCAGCATTTATCTATAAACATGAAATTTAGCCACGAGGCACTTGAAGACTATCACACTGCGACCAAAAAGCAAACTCATGGTTTGGCAAATTAGCAGAAGCAATGTGGATTTTACTGCCGTGTCATAACTAGGGCTCTGGCCAGTGCATAATTGTGACTTGTTAAGTTTCTTTCCATTTTCTGGATCCTGTAGGAAATGTCAGGTAGTATCACTGTCATTTAGCTCGTATTTACTCTTTCCTCAAAATAACGTTGACATGGATTTCCAAAGGATGCTGCCAACAGGAGTGGAATTACTAAGGACCTATCAGTTCCACAGAAATTGTGCATCTTATGGTTATGTATAGTTCAGCAAGAAAAGTATTGATGCATATAAAAATTTGGTTTACCTGCAGGTTTGCATTTCAATATGATTGATATGTCACAAATATTTACATATGTAAACTTTGTTCAAAAATATCCAGTTGTTATGACCTGAGAGCTAAGTGGTTATGCTCAATAAAATATATATATATTTTTTTTATTTTACACTGTTGTTTACTATTATGCATATTGGTACACAAGTAAGCTTCATCCAGCCTCCTACCTTTCACTGGAGTCATCCTATGCTCATTTAAACCAAGAACCAACCTTTCTTCTGACCTCACTCAACCGCACAGGACGAAAGGAAGAAAGGAGGAAAGGAGACCAAACTTTTGTTTTAACCCAGTTGAAAGGAAGGATTCTTCAGTCCTCACTGGAGGCCAGAGCATGTTGCAGCAACACAACTGCTGCAGCAGAGATTCGTGGCATTGATAAGATACCCATGGTGCAGACACAAAAAAAGATTTTTTCCTAAACCCTGTTGTTACATAGTTGTGAGTTTTGTGTCTTTAATCACTACCTAAACCTTAGGAAAATTATCCTCAAAAGACTGGACTTCTCTTGTTTCTGGGTAAAACTGCAGCTCAGGAACATATGCTTGAGAGTTTAATTGCTTTTTAACTGCTCACTGCAACTTAGGTTTTTCTATTCCGCATCCAGCCACAGCAGCACTGACGATTCCTCTTTCTTATCTGATCGCAGGCAAAAAGCAACTTATTCCTGTTTCCACCCTTTCATCCCTGGTTTCTCAAATGGGGCCTGAAGACATTTACCTCTTCAACCTCATGTGATAATTAGGCTGCTCAAGCTTAGTCAAATTCTCCTTTCCCAGTTAAAACTGGCCCCCTTCCAGCATTGCCAGCTTTCCATAAACCCATGGCAAGGACCGTGGAGGTGCGCAATGCCCTGGCATCGCCATGCCGAAACGCCGCAACCGCGCGGTTCCTGCCTCCCGAACTGCCCCCAGCTCCCACGGGAACACTGAGGCTCCTCAGACTGGCTCCCCTGCGCCCTTGCATTTTTCTCAGCTCCTGTGATCAAACTGGACCCCGGCACAAAAAACATTGTTCTTGACAACCTGTAAAATATATATATATATATATATATTTTTTTTTTTTTTATGAACTCCATAATTTAGTATTTGAACAGGTCATGTTAGTAACTTTAAACAAACAAGTGCAGCTCAAGGAGAGACCTTTCCAGAGCTGTGCTGTCTGCCAGCAGCTTCCAGTCTCAGTGCCAGCATGAAAAAAATGGCATCCTTTAATTAAGAAGAAAAAAAAAAAGTCCTGTGCATCTGCAAATTTGTCAACAGGTCAGCTGGCATCTTTCCATCCTTCCTGCCCGTGCCTACCCGGAGCCTGAAATATCCGATTGCAGCTGGGAAGGAGGAGCGCAAAAGCCACTTTGAACTCCTGGGAATGGTAACGGCAGCACTTGGGGGAGAAAACGAAGCCGGCACAAGTGCATTTTCATAGCAGCTGAAATGGAGACATTTAACAACTGCCACATTCCCAGAGGAAATCCCACTGAGCAGAAACTCACTGCATGAGCTGGCTGTGCCGTTGCTCCCTACAGTTCACCGGATTGGCGTTTCTTTCAAATGCCCTTCATCGGTTATTTAAAATTCATGTATGAGGTTGACCTGTGAAACTCAGCACTACTGAAGTGTCTTCCTTTGCTGCTCCACCTTCCAGATGCGAAAGCATTTCTTTCTGCGTGCAAAGTGCTTCTTTCAGCTATTTTGCATCTTTGCAGTTTCCAAATGAGCAGCAATTACACTGCTCTCCAAGATATGCATCTGGCATCACCCATTCATCAACATGTTGTTTAACAGTGTCTAAGCTAAAGACTAAAAGGCGCTTTCCTCCTTCATAAGAAAAAAAAATCATTCTGAAATAACTTCCCAGGGTTCAAATGTTTTCTCTGTTTACACTGGTGATATACTTCCTGGTGATCTAGAGATCAGTGTCTGGCCTTTCACTTTCACCCACACAGCCAAATATTTGTCAGCAGACAATAAACAAAACTTTAGATATACACGGATAATTCATATTAAACCTCAATAAAATGCAGCTGCTACCTAACAGGCTGTTTTGGAGAACTGTTTACTGTCAAACCTCACAGAAGAAAATTCTTATTCAAAAAAAAGCTTTAGATTTCAAATTAACTTCTGTGTTTAATTAATTGAATTAAACAAGTGGTTTCCTTCATGAGCCCTGCCACTGCTCTTATCTTTTACTCCAGACAGTGATAGAACTGGAATTTTTTTTTAGTGTACAGTAGTAGGACTGTCAGCCAACACGTACATTTCACAATGCACTCATGGAGAGAAAGCTTGTATGTACTTTATTATTTCACAGTGTGCCCAGATTTTGGAAACTTGCCCACTCTTGCCTTCGGCTTTGCTTAAAACATTAGGCTACAAAGCATCAATAAGCATCTTAAACTAAACTAATGTCTGCATTTCATTATTTATAAATGTGTAGGCTCTCGCTGGGAGGCAAGGGAATCCGTAATATTGCTGCCATTTGCTGGTGTTTTTATTTACCTTCTCTATTTTTTAGTGAGGTCTTTCCTAGAGCATTTTTCCCTCCCGGTTTTAGCACAGGCTGCAGTGGGTGCTGTATGTAGCAGCGTTTTCACCCTGGCTGCCCGGGGAAGGTCAGCCGAGAGCAGGGGCTGGAGCCTCTCCCGGAGCCGGCTCTATCCTAGCCCCAGCACTTCTCTGCACACAAATATGCAAAGTTTAATGAAGTCAGTGGGAAGACTCCCGCTGGCTTTGGTTAGCTTTGGATCCGGCTGTAAATTAGGAAAGTTTGATTTTCATTCCATTACTGGTCCGCAATATTTTTTTTCCTGTGTTGACGACATAGCTCCTCTTTAAACAATGACAGAACTGCTCTTTTCTGTCAAATCGGTTTGTCAGTAAGCTGCACCATATGATGGCCAGGGAAGGATTTTAAGATTGGTATTAACTCAAAAGGGGAAGAAAAAAAAATGCCCTTTCCGGTTTTGTGGACAAAGTCATTGACTTGAAGGGAATTGTGTATTATCCGGTTATGCTTTGGATTCAGCATTGTGTTAAAATACTGTTCTGAAACAGAGGATTAGCTGTTGTCCTGCCTTTACAGAAGAGCAAAGTGAAGACAAGTTACAGTCCTGGAAAAGCTAGGGAAGCAATGGAGAAAGTTGTCTACAGCCACTCGTTAATGTAACACTGGCAGAAGCAGCGTTAAGTCAGGAATTCCTCGCCTCTGTTTCCCTGCTCCTTGCTCCCTCTGCATGCATGGCATCGGACGTACAGATACCGTACCACAGGAGCAAGCACACAGGTAGAGCACAGTAAATCAGGATCTCATCCTGATTAGCAGGGCAAAGTTTAAAGAAATGTATTCCTGGAATCCAAAATATAAGCCTTGAAAGCAAGAGGGCAGCTATCAAGGCAGTTTGATTTTGAAGTTTAATGGTGATTATAGTCCTGCACATTCATCTGAGTAAGTTAAATACGTAAAGAAAAAGGATTGAGCAATTAAACTAATATGCTCTTTAGTTTTTAAAGCAGAAATCCATTTTTCCACTAAAAAATACTGACCCTGTACAACAGGCACCATCTACGTAGCCACGTATGAATAGAATTTGCTTTCTGAGTAATGATTTTCTGAGAACATTTTCTACTTATAAACTGCCTTAAGCCTTTTGCAATATGTTTCCTGTTCAGACATCCCACTTAATCACCAGAAAATGACTCAGCCAATCAGTCCAGGCACTTCCCGGCCTCCTTGCAAGCAGAGGGTTCAAAATGAGTGAGAAAGTTACAAACGTTCAAAACTTCGAGGACCAATGTTTAAGCTGATTCTTTTTCATACATCAGGATTACGTTAGAAGTTGTTCACCTGGTCACTGGTGACCCACTTCGGCCCTTGCTCAGCCAGAATAGGAGACCAGTTCTTAGACAGCTTTACTATCTTTGTTCATTCATTCATTGTGAAATGCTTTCCATTGCCATAACTGCAGTTCCACAGTATTATGTTTCAAAAGCAAATAAACAGGCTTATGACAGAGATTTGTAACCTGGATAACCCTCTTGCTGCTCCTCCTTGGGTTTGGGGTGGGCACTGTTATGAAGAAAGGCTTGATCTTTTCTAGCTTGCATAAGAAACTGCCTGGAAACACAATCAAAGACAGGACTGGATAGCACTGTCGTTCTTGACTTTCTTTTCTTCCTAATGCACTGCAAATTTGGCAACTCCTGAATATCAGCGATATCTTGTAGTATTTTCTATGCACACAAAATAAATAGTTTAAATATCCATCCATGAATGTCATCCAGCATATTAATCTGCTGAAAAAATAAGAGGTGGGACTGGAATACAATGCACAAGCAATCTTAGTTCTCTTATCGAGAGCATTATCTACAAATAATAATAAAAAAAGTGTTATCTACAATTAAGGAGAGAGTTTCTGTCTAAAACTTCTCTGCATCCGCTACTGTCTGCATGATTCATTATGGAAACAATCACAGAATTTATTCCATGCTCCACAGCAGAAGAGCAGTAGAAGTATTTTCTTTTTGTCCAGTTGTAGAAGAACTATATTTCTACCATTTTCTACCACTGAGCTCAAAGCCTTAGTCCCACCTGCGTGTGTGGTCTAACCTGTGTGCACTAACAGAGTGACAAAATATTCCTGTCCCTTTGGAATCTGCTCAGGGACACAATCTGCAAATAAATCTCAAATCTGTAACACTTTCCCTAGAGAAAAAAAATAGTATTTTGCATTACACAGGACAGCTTTTCATTTTGAAGACTCCCAGTACATTAGCCTATTTTGCAGCTGGGGATGATGAGGCTCGAGAAAGTAGCTTGTTCACAGTCGCAGTGCAAGGCAAGGGCCAGCCCGGGAATGTAAGGAAGAGCTTTTAACACCCAGTTCCAGCTTCACCCTCATATTCCGTCCACCAGCCACCTGCCTGCATTATTTTCCAGTGCAGACAGAGAGAAAGAAGCTATGGAGATTTTGCCCTAGTAACATCATATATTTTAAAATCTATCTTTTAGATAACATCTTCTTTTCTGGTACTGTTTCAGGTACTTCCCAAATCTGAAGCAGGATGGAATAATCATTCATATTTTATGAGATCATGGTCCATTAAGCAGAAGAATACTCACAATCCATAGCAACAAAATTATCCTCATTTGATATTTACCTCTTTTTCCCTGACAGAATATCCAGACTCTCTCTAATCCCAGTGGTTTCTTTCAAGCAGATTTTTAAAGCAAGTAGGAATGGACAGAAGAACACTTTAAACATCTGTATACAGTGGAGGGCCTTTGAATTTAAACCTATAACTCAAGAGATATTGCCTGGAAGAATTTAAAATCTTACCCAAAGAATATGCCATTTATGGGTATATGCATAGCACAGTGCACAGCACAGCAGAACATGCCCCCTGCTTGATTCCAGGCCAAAAGTGGTCAGAAAAATCAGAGCGCCAAATGGCCCGGCGGGTGGCGTCGCTCTGATAAACGGCTGAGGCCACATTCCAGCGCTATCGCCGCTGGCCTTTCATCTGCTCACGCAGCCAGCAGCACAGTGAGAAGCGGCTGGAGAACATGCAAGGAAAGCTATCGTAGAAATTTCTGGGGGAAAAGTTAAAAAAAAAATCAAAAAATCAAAAAAATAATCAAAATACTGGCATGTTTTCAGCCACAAATGTAGCTTCAAAGGTGTTAATATCTGTTTCTACTCTGAATTTTGTTCCAAGTGTCCACCCTTCTACGTCACTGCAGGCTGCATGTGGGTTCAGCATGGAAAATTAATAGAAGAATGAACTAGCGCTTACAAAGGCTTTGTACATCTCGGTATCCGTGTGGTGCCATGATTCCTCCTGTCTCTGGATGGCATTTCTGGTTCCACATTTCTCTGCCCCAGGTATCAAGCGGTATTATGGCAATAACAAAGCTATCTGTCAGCACCACAAAAATTAGATATACTTTGCTAAGCCTTTGCTGTTAATCAGGAAAAAAAATTAAGGACACAGGGCAGATTCTTAGGTGCAACATGCCTCCTTCATCTCTCTTTTTTGTGAGCTAAGGTTCTTTTGGCTGGTCCTGTACCGATCAAAGTAGCCTGACATCTCTTGCAAAACAAGAATCCTTACAGCTGTACAGTATGCATGTGTTTACTGGGGGAGGGAAAGACAGGTCTGCAGTGCCATTACAAGCTCCCTTCCTGACCCAGGGAAAGTACATGTGACCCCTGTCCTATAGCTACAAGAAGCTTTGATTTAAAATGTTGTTTTAAAATAGATTTGGACAACTGCCTAGGTCCAAATGCCTGGGGCTTTGCTCTGCAACAGAAGGGAAGAGAAAAAAAAAAGCAGCACAGAAAGAAAAAAAAAAAGAAAGGAAATTGGATTAAGAAGAAAACTCTCCAGCTGAACACAGGTGAAATAATTAAACTGAGACCTTGGCAAACTCCATCGCCTTTCAGGTTATTAGGAAATAAGGATTTGAAAATATATGCAAGTCAGCCAAAGTATAATTAAACAGTTTAACAATGCACCTTTCATTGAACAAAAACGTACTATGCAATAGTAGCCATTAGACTAGAAAGGATGAATTGAGATGTATACAGCACAGCTGATTTACTCGGGAGAGAGAGAGGAGCCTTCCCAAAGCAGCAAGCCAGATTAAAGCTCCTTCCCTAACTCACCCCCTGGAAAAGCTTCGGTCCCCCAAGAGGGGACTCGGTCCTCCAACCTGAAGAGACACAGCGTTAGCACATTTCTGCGCGTAGACTAACACCCAGCGAGCTTGTGACTGCAGTGGTGCAGGATCAGATCTGCCTCTGGGGAGAGGAGCAGAGTTTCCCATGGGAGACGGTGGCCACATGCTGCGACGCTCCCTTGGGAAGCGCTCCAGTACAGCAGGAGGGCGCTTACCATGAGGACACGTGTGAAATAGGATAAGTAGTCTGTAAACGCAGTTACGCGATTTGCTGTAGCTTTCTGTGTCTCTATAAATCGAAAGAGTTAAACATGGGAGTGAGAAGAGAGTTGGAGGAGCTTAGGGTACAACCCAGCAGCCACGTGGAGCCGAAGCGGTGGTCACCGTGACCAAACCAGGGAAGTTTGTGCCGTTACGTCCAGCCAGCTGGGCGCTGCTGCCCCCGCCGCAGAGACACCTCATCCAGCAGTAATGCCACTGCGGTGCAGAGTAAACCAATTAGCTTACGTCATGCCTTTTTTTAAGGAAATAAAAAAAAGCCCAGAAATTGCACATTAAGCCACTCAGGAAGCATTGCTTCATTTTAAAATCATTCACTGCTTCTGCTGGTCCTGATAAACTTCTGCATGAGTTGTTGTACGTGTGCGTGGAAGTAGGAAATACCAGAGGAATGGAGCCAGGTCTTCTACTGTTTTGACACATGTTGAATATACCCTTGATAGCAGATGTTACTAATAATCAGTAGGAAATTAGGATTCAAAAGATAGATACATAGATTAAGGCCTGCAGGAACTTTATCATCATGTAACTTGACTTTATCTGACATATACCTAAATCTCGCCCATTATTTTCAAATGTGTACTTTCTTGTTGCATTGCAGTATGTTTTAGAAATAATTCAGTCTTTTTTTTCAAAAGCCTCAAATATTAGAGCAGCATCTGCATACAAAAGAAGATTGTACCGAGAATTAACTTCCCTCGAATAAACAACCTGCTGCAGATTATTTGTGGTTTGAAGGTATCTCGCTTCCAATTCCAAATCTTGAATGTTGCTTGCTTGATTACAGAGATGACAGTGACCTTTCCTGTGTACATACTTGAAGGCTGCGATAAATGCTAACTCTTGGATGAAACAAACAGGTTAACTTTTGTTAGCCTCCTCTCCATAAGCACCAATCACCTGAATTCAAACTCACATTGTTCAAGCGACGATGCCTCATCAAGTGATTCAGGTCAGATTTTGTAAGTGATTTGGAGGCATCAGCATTTCACCATGTCAACTCCAATTAAAACAAGGAATTTCACCAGAACAAGAACAAATCCCTGTGGATAACTTAGAAATAATTCAAGCTAACTAATTATTTTTTATAACCACTCTTTCAGCCTGTCATTGAACTACTTATTTAACATTTTGTTTCTCTAAATCAGAATGTCAAGTGTCCTTAGCATGATTGACTCATATTAGATCAACACAAGTATGTTTATTAGCCACACTCACAAATATACATGTCCATTGTCAAGCTGTATTACCCATAAAGTTATGTCAACTGGTATTAATTATGTCACTATCAGTTATTTGTTTTCCTGTTGCAATCCACCTCAGCCTTTGTCTGATTTTGCCTCTAGCAGTCTCAGGGCAACTACTCTACATATTACTCTTCATGATTCATACCTTTTCCCTGTTTAAATATTGGTACATTACCTATTTTTAGTCCATGGCATCCTACGAGCTGGGAGAAATCAATGCTACCGGGTAAAAAGTCTTTAACCATCCCAGCTCTAGTCTTTGAACTACTGGGATACAATCAAAGTTATAAACACATCTTTGTGTGTATAACAAAAGTAGGAATTAAAAAACAAGAGGGAGACAAGCCACCACACAATGCAATAATAGAACAATGCGACTTGGCTGTTTAGCAAGATGATGTTCTGCTGCCAACACATTGACTCCAGCAACACCTTTTAATGGCAGCACCTGGTCAGAAGGCTCGGCAGGAACCACAGAAATCCAGTCTGCAGTAAAGGTGTGGGCAAGTATCAAAACATCTAGGGTGGTGACAGGATCGAAGTCTCGTGCTCTTCCACAAATGGTAAAAAGAAAATGTTCAAATGCCTGAAATACTGTTCTCAAATGAGAAGATTCAAAAATAACACACACATTCTGAATCTGAAAGGATACAGTAGCTGAAAAGTAATTCCATATAAAGAAAAAATAAAATCAGTAACTTCAGTATGTGGTTATATTTAGAAGGCCTTAGTGCCAACTTTTTTTTTCCCCATAATGAGTTGTAGCCAGCCCTCATCTTTCTAAAGATAAATAGTATCAAACAGGCAGCTTCTTGGTCATGAGAAACAAGCCCAAAGACAGCTAAGACCTAGCAGAAAATGACAGTGAAAGGCTGCATTGCATCATACACAGTAGCCATGCAATTGCAAGGGAGCAAAACACGATATGGTGGATTTCCGTAGCAGAGGTAGATCGAAGTAAATAAATTACCATTTCATTCATAGAGTTATCATGTCCTTGACTCTTGGATAGTCAGTCCAGGTTTATACTGTGCCTAAGCCCATTGACCCTAAAACAAACAAGTGTGACCTTAAAATAATCAAATTCAGAACATAAAGCATGACAAATAACGTGTTTGACTTGGAAAAGTCACAGCAATATTTTGTCTTTTATGAAAAATTTAAGTCTCGCAGTAACTTGCAGCTCCTGTTCTGAAAGTTTCTTCTGTGTTAAGCATGTTCTTGTCCTGTTGATAATCGGTTTCTACACTTTCTCCATACAGAGGGATTTGTCCGAGTGGACTGGAAGTCATTACAATTATTCATATGAGAGAAGCCTGTTCATTTGGGTAAGCATTTTTTTCTTGTCCCAGACGTTGCTGACCAATATGCTAGAGGGGGTAATGCATATGGAACTAGATTTAGCTTGTTGAGAAAGCCTTTCACAAAAACATTTTTATTTAGAACAACTGTGATTGCACATATAACATGACAGAAATTTTCCCTTTAAGCAGCAACAGTAAGACCTGTGTCAGCTGGTCTGCTGGAGAGACAAAATTTAAACCAAGAAGCATCAGGTATGTAACATACATAAAAACCACTGATAACTCGGTATTTATTAGGGCTTTTGGCTCTACAGCTTCATTTGAAAGGAAGAAAGGTGCTCATGGTAAAAGCAGATCTACTGAGTTTTAATCCCAGTTCCTCACTGGGTATACTTGCTTCTTCTCTCGTCTGCAAGAGGATGCAAAAGTATTTAGAAATGTTTCTTCTAAGCAAGGAACGCCTTACTCATGTGATTACTGGGTTAAGAAGTACAGATTAATGATTGTAAAGTGCTTTGAAATCCTGAGATGAAAGGTATTGTGTAATGATGATGATATTATGCTGTTTAATATCAATTTGTCATGATGATGTCAGATAATGAGAGAGGAAATAGTCTTAAGTTAGACACTCAGTTCTGGCAAGGGAACCTGTATTTTGGCTGCAACAAATTTTCCATGTGGCCTAACTACTTCACAGGCCCTCAGCTTCTTCACCACAAAATGAAAAAAAGACAAGACTTTTTTTTTTTTTTTGGCACTGGCAAAAAGCAAAACTAATGAGTGTTTGTGGTAGATGCAAAGCTCCCTGGATGGAATAGCCATACAACATGGCAACAAGATTATCCTCATATGAAGCAAGCTGCAGTCCTGGGAAAAACTGCAAACCACATGGGGGAAAAAAGAAATACCTCCACTGTGTACCTGAAGACTCCCAGACTACCCTGTTGCCCACTTTAACTGGGCCGCCAGCTTTGCTGCTCCATTAGCAGGTTTCTCACACCCAGAAAAGGAATTGCCACAAATACGATTTTACCCCTAGTCTCCAATCGCCTGGATCACGTTCCAGCAATAGCTCATGGTCACGAAGGGAAGCCTCCCCCCTTGCAGGTCATCCCAGACCTCCTGCCAGCTGGTGAAGGAGAAGGCACCAGGCCTCTCCCCGCATGGTTTCCGCCGCCCTGCTCGCCACCTGCGAAACGGGGGGAAGTGAGCATTTCCGGACGGGGAGGCAGAGCAGCAGACAAGAGCTACAGACGAAAGGGGAAGGGAGAAGACCGGGGAACGTTTCTGTACCACCACTGAGAAAAGGGTTGCAACATTTCCCCCTTCGTTTTTTGACAAAAGCCTGGTACCTACGAGCTTCTGCAGCACTTCAAAGCGTAATGGTAGCTGGGAGACGGCTTGACCTCGCAGCGAGCCCCGGGCATGGCCCCGGCAGACACTGCTAGAAGTGCTGCGTTTCTCCGCGACATAGCCTCACACATTATATAAGTAAATATATCGCCGTGTGTATAGCCACACAGAGGAAATATTTACACTGCTAAGCATTTGGATTATGAACGCATAAATAAGAGGAAGGCTACTGGAGCCACTGTAAACCGCCAGAGTTACTCTGGTATAAGTGCAGCGAGTGACACGACTGCACCCCATGCTCTGGGGGACACCGAGCCGCACTTTCGGGAAAGCCCTGCCTTCGGTAAGCACCAGCAGCGTCTCAGTCCCTTTAGCCCGGCTCTGATATGCTGATCACCACCATCTAGGGCAAGCCTCAGAAGCTGCTGGATCAGGCTCTAATACTCCTTCAGGTCATAATCCTGCAAAGATTTAACATTTAGAGATAACTTTATCATGTGAGCAGTTAACCGGGATGCTGGAGGATCAGGGTCACAACCGGAGCATTCAGCAAATCCCCCCTCTTGTGTATCTGTCAGGGACGCAGCAGAAACAAGAACAAAGCGAGAGCAGCCTCTGATACAACCTTGTCCTGAGGAACATGAAGCACTGGAAGACTTGCACCTCAGCTTAAATTCACCCACACTATTCAGCCCTGTCAACTTTAAAGGGTTTTAATCAGCATGCAAAGCTAAGTGCATCCAGCTTGCTTTGGACACAAACATCCTGCCCTCTGCCACAACCTGCTACCTAGTTTTCTGTTTTTCCTCCTCTATTTCCAAACTGCTGTTTTATAGCTTTGTCCACCAAACCATCAGGCAAAGGACACTGTCCTACATACTTTTTCTCTGCTCTTCCTGCTTTTCAATCCCCCCTGGACACTCCAGAGCGCAAATGCTGCAAGACCTCTCTTGTAACAACAGCTGAGGAGAGGACAGAAACAAGAGACCCAAAGAAGAGATACTACTCTTTAATTTAAAGGCTAAGCAATGAGCATTTATAGCCTTCAGCTGAGCCACATTACCCTGCCCTTGCCACCTCCAAAATTTTGGCTGTGGATGTGGCCTTTTGCACTCTGTGCAAAGTGCTGGCAGTTTAATTTGAGGAAAAACAGTTCAAATACTGAATAACACAAGTACTACATGTATAAAAGAACAATCCCTTGCATATGTTAGCAAGAATCTAATTTGATGCGGAATCTGTGCTTTATTTATAAAATAAATTGATTTTTTTCTATAAGCCACATGTAGGAATACCTTCTCTACTAATAGAAATACTTGGCACGAATGCTTCCTTAGAAGTTATTGTTTCCTGTTATCCTTTATGGTTCATTTCTAACAGTTTCATGATGGGTCAGTTCTCTTTTATAGGCTGCAGTGATATGATGCCTGTAAAACTGAGGTTTTGAAATGCAAACTGTTCTACAACAGCTTGTCCCTGCTGTCAGGGAATAGCCTCCACAGCAAATTCACAGCTGAAAATGTCATCTGAACTTGTCTATTGATTTCGCTCCTGACAAACAAGTAAAATTCCCCCTATCATTACAGGATGTCTGCTTCAAAATTGAAGGTTTTGAACAAACCTTCACTGGAAAGTCATTTTAAGTATTAATATGGCATTAATAGCATTAATCTTTAGGTCTTGAAAAGCTACAGAATTCAGAAATACAGTAGCAGTGCCTAAATGAGGAAAATAAGTCATAATATAATAATAGACATCTCATTTTTAAATTCTTTTTTACATTTAGCATGTTGGTCCAGTTGTTCAAGGTCACGTATGCGCTTAAATGCTTGCAGAATCAAGGCTTCAAATTCTCCTTTTCCAATATTTTAAGCAAGTTTCTTTGATTTGGTTTAGATAAAAAATCAAGGTTCTAATTATTTAAATTTCTTCCTATACTATGTGACTGAAGAGTCAAAAGAGATGATACTATTATTTAGTATGGAAAATACAGTGTTAGATTAGGACAGGAAACCTGAATGCTAATATATTAGTTTAAAATAAGAGTGACATGGTACAGAAAGGTTGTTACTTCCAAGCTAGACAAGAGTCTGGTAAGGAAAAAAAAACAACCAAAAAAAGTTGAAAGTTTTTTTATTACAGTTTTATATGTAGTAACAAATTTTATCTTAGAATTTTTTTATAAATGCTATTTTTTCAAACACAATGTTTGTTGCAGGCATTTCCTGGAGCTAAAGACTGTACCCCTTAGGTAAGCTCAGATATCCCTGGTGTAGAAAAGCTCATAACCAGGAGATCATTTGACCAGCCCGTAAAAATAGATTTTGTTTTAACAGTCATTGGCTAAATTATTAGTTGCGTCTGTGGATGTTTTGAAAACTCGCATGTGTCCAAGCTGTCAGTCAGTGGGTGTGACTAAATACTCATAAAATTCCTAATCCAGAACTGTCCAGTTAATCCAGAAAGCCTGTCATGTTGCTTTTCTGCTAATAACCAGCAAACAACCACGTATGAAATATCACCAAACCCAAGCATGCTAAAATCATGGCTCAGGCCCCTAATCAGAATTTTTTTTCACAATAAATCTGCTTTTAATTTGCTTTTTACCTTCTGAACTTTTCACATGCAACTGAATAGGTTGAGTGTTTTTCTGCAACCACAAGAGCTCAATATGTAAGCTATTTTCATATTTATTTTAAAGAAAAGACAAATTTATCATGTAATCATGTGAATCCCGAAGCTGGAGCTTGAAGACAAACACCAGAAATCGTGACACTCGCGATGCCGTACAATCTGGCGATGAGGCACGTGGAAGAACGAAGAGATCCACGGCAGTGAAAGTTTGTGTGTCTACACCGCCAGAGCTGCTGCTTCGGTTTCGTCGCGGCGCATCCAGCAGCCGCCGCGCCGGCAGGCGTTCAGGTAAGGCAGCGGAGCCCGTGCACCAGGGCCGCCGCGCTGCCCAGCCGCCACCGCAAACCCGGCCGTGCAGGCGGCCGGCTGGGGCGGCTCCGCGGCGGCACCCTCCAAGCGGGGCGAAACCGCCCAAAACAGCCGCGCCTGCGGCCCTGTCGTGAGAAGCAGGCTCTCCGGAGCGGACGGTGCCGGCCAGCGAGGAGCCTGGCCGGGAGAAGCAGCGCCGGCTGACGCGGCCGGGAGCCGGGGGAAAGCCAGCGCCTCGGGTTAGTGCTGCCTTTCCCCTGCCTTAACCTTCAGAATCAAATATCCAAAGGAATGAAAACAAACCGTGGCGGCACTCATTAGTGCACACATTTTCTGTGCTCACCAGCACATTTTGTAGGTCACTGTCAGGCCAGTGAAACATAACACAGCGTTCCCTTCCCATTCCCCCCCCCCCTTTTACATTTGAAAACAGGTATCTTCTTCCAAGCTAAATACTTCTAAGTACTGAATTTCACAGAAAAGAAGGTCACAAGCTGACTCATCAGCAGCCATCATAAACGTGTTAAAGATCCTGCACAGACGTCAGACCAAATAAGTTACGTGGATGCCAGGTACAGAGCTAGTCGCCGCCCGAGGGAACAGGTGTATGTGTTCTTAAGGCTTGCTGTGATTTATGAAGCAGCAAGCGTATCACTCCCGGGCAAAATGTCCTGGGCCTGATCCTCCACTGCCCATCATCTGTATGCATCTACATACATGTGTACGCCCTGTGCAGAGCGAGCTTTCAGGTAACTCAGAGGAGGGGGATATGGCCCTTGGTGCGAGGCAGAAGCGCCCGTCAGCCAGCGGTTAGACGAAGACCCACCGTGTTCGCTGAAAGAGAGGAGGGCAGCTGTTAAGAAGAGGCTGTCTAAGAAACAACCATAGAGATGCCTTTATCCAAACAATTTATATCCCAAACATTTAAAAGCTAGAAAAAGTGTCCTTTGCAGTTACTATTTGGCACCACCAGCTGGATGCTCTGAGAAACTAATATTTAGATTTTTACTGCTTAAAACAGGAAATACCAGCAAGTGATCTTGTGGTTCATGGTCCTGTACGTTCTTCTCTTGCTGATAAAGTGCCAGCTGCAAACACCTGGTGACCCAGGCGCAAGAGGATGACCCTGCTGAGTTTTATTTGTTGTGTTGAGCAGCAGTCAAGAGAAATCTTGGAAATACTGAAGGGTGCCCATCTGCGCGCTGTGTGCCCCAGTGGGATGCCGTGCCAGCTCTGTGCTAATAGTATATACCAGGGTCCCAGGCGGACGGGGTCCCCCCGGCGCAGCTGAGACCGACGGCCTCCCCCAGGCGGGTGCGAGAGGCCCCGCTCTTGCCTGCCCCAGCCTTGCCCACGGCGCCCTGGCCAGGGCAAGGGCAAGCTTGCCCTTAGCGATAAGTACTTGGCACATACCACACCGCAGCTGCGGTGCTTGGCGGGGGCTCGATAGGAGCGAAACGCATCGTTCGCCTGGCGCTAGGGACGCCTCGCTCTGCCCCAAAGACGCAGCAGCTGTGGGGCAAGCACGGGAGGGAAGGGCGAGGAAGCGCCCTGCGCTGCGGCGCCCGGGCCCCGCAGGTCCGCGGCCGGGGCTGGCGATGGAAAAGGCTGGGGCAGGCTGAGTCAGCCTGAGCAAGCAATGATTAACTCCGGGTCTCTTGGCTTTTGGCGTTCAGACCGCATAAAATCGTGGGGTTACTCAGCGCATGGTGCCAGTCCCTTCACAACAGGCACCATGGACAAGATGGGTCGCGCTGGCAGAGCAAAAAGCAAAGGTCGAAAGGGAGCGAGAGGTGTTCACAACAGCTTCTGCTTCAGTGGAAACATTGCTGCACCTACACACAAATAAACTATAGACTTTGGCACAAGAGGGGCCCAGGACTGGAGCAGCAGGAATGTTGCAGGTCAAGATTAATGTGCATTGGCAGAGCTACATGGAGAAACAGGCATGGCACCTGTCTCCACCATGCCTGTCTTGAGCTCGTGACGCTAATCTCCTGGTTTCATAACCACTGCCTTCAAACCTGTTTCAAAACAACACCTTGTAAATCATCGTGTAAAATGTTTTGAGGGGATCTTTGCTAAGAAGAAACAGCATGCATACATGTGACAAGCCAGAAGCAGCAAGCAATACATGTCTATAAATGTCTTCAGACAGACAGGATCTTATCTATTCCTAGGGATGTGTGTGTGTGTGTGTGTGTGTATAAAATATGTATGTTCCATAGGTGTTGATAATAGGATAAGCATTAAAATGAGTGACCAGGGAGAAGAGGGTGTTTCACAATCCCGGTCAGCTGTGGTGCTGCGCGGTTCCTCTCTGAAACCCTTCTCACCCTATAGTTAAAACCCCAGCATGTGCTGCAGCCTGGATTTAAGATAATTCAATTTTGTTCATGCAGAAATTCCCAGCCATGGTGGGAAGCTGGAGAATCTGAGCCTGACTTGCAAATATCAACAATAGGCATCTGCTTATTTAGATGCCATCATATTATTCAGCCATCCTTAAATAACTGTTACACACTAATCCTTTCTGAGAAAGAGAAGTAAAAAGAAAGGCATTAATTGGGTAACCATTACATGAATACTGTACTTTCTTTAGGACTAAATGTACTGCTATGCTGTATTCCTTCCCAAAATATTCCTCACTAAACCCTGTTTAGTGTCAGAAGTCCTACTAATTTCAGGTGGTCTAGGAACAAAGCTTTCTTTTTCATCAGCTAAGAACAATTCCCTCAAAAAGACAGGAGAGAGAGTAGATACATGATTTTTTACTGTCTCAAGTCAGGATAATACTGTATGTTCACATTGGCCTTGTATGTTTTGTCTTGAAGAAGATAATGAATATTTTACAAATATTTCGCCTTTCAAATCCCATTGAACTCCTTTCCTTTATGTAAAATAAAGCCTGAGATAAGCAGGAACTTTAACTATGAGAGGGCATGTCAAGTCTGAAAGCTTCTCAGTTCTCTTTTAAAACTCATTCAGAAAATCCACAGGCAAACCATCAGAGGTATTTTAGCTTGTTTAGGCATACTGGATCCAGTACGCACTTTAGTGAGAAAAGCAAAACAGTCTGTCATTGAAAGACCATGTTAAATATCATATGTATTTTTATAACACCTCTTGAAAGACCACATTAAATACTGTATGCATTTTTATAACACCACTGTAAAATCTGAAATAATTTTACAGATCATAGAAGGTTTCTACTTTTGTTGTTTTCTTTCACAAAAACGAGCAAATGTGCAACTGCCCTGAAACCAGAGTGGCAGGCAGTGTCCTGGCAGCAGAGGAGCGTCCACAGCCTGGGGACACCCACTAGATGGGGATATTTCCATAGGACGCTCTGGGCTGCCGCTGGCCTCCCTGGCAGGGACCATATTTGTCCAGTGCCACACACCTGTGCCAGCACCGGCTCATATCCCCATTTCAGATTCAGGTTTTGGATAGGAAACTTGTTATAAATATTAACTCAGAGTAGCAACATGCTGTTTGTGTCAGCTGGGGAGTTTTTCCCTTTGAAAGAGCAATGAATCCAACTCATTTTTTAAGTTAGGATCAATAGGTGCACGTGTGCCTTTGTATGTGCACACACGCATACATACCTGCATGCACAGATGTGTTTCAGAGCCTAAATGCAGCACAGATCCTGCTGCTTCTTAGCTGGAGTAAAGTGCTCCAACAGCCTTTAACAGTTCGGCACTTCTTAAATATGCAAGGCTTCAGGCACAGACTAGTTTTTCAAAAGTCCTTAAGCATTTGGTATCAATTTAGCTCATTCAGATTTTTTTAAAGAATATTTAAAGTTTGTCTGGAAATCAGACACTTTGATTTCTTATGTGTATGTGCTTATGTGTATGGGGGGTGTAAAAGAGGGGTGAGGGGCATCTAGGGTATTAAACAGTCACCAGTTGCAGTGAAAAAACATCAGAGTACGTTAATGCTGTTTTCTTTTTGAATATCCACTGAGCAGTTTCTCAGGACTCCTTAATACAGGCTACAGAGATCAACTAACCTTGGTGATTAATCTCAAGAAGCATGGCTTTTCCTATCTGGTACTCTTAGTTCTTCGAAGAGCAGCACTTTTCCCCAGTTTAAAACGTCCATGGCTTACTTTCTGCTGTGTGTGTTCAGCCAGGACTGATCTGACTATGTGTAGGATCCTCTTCTGCAGCCCAGTCCTTTTTCCAGTGTGTATGAATTTGGTCAGTACTGCCTATGCAACAGGGTCCGCAAGGAATAGGGAGTTACAGAAATGCTGAGCTTTATGAGGCTCTATTTTATGTACAGGTTTTAACTTCAGAACTGCAAATTTCTCTTGTTTCTGCCCTAGTGATTTGTTGCACAGGTTTGGGGAGCTTGGGAATCTGCTAGACCCACTCACCTTCTGTTTGCAAGAACACCACATAGTATTCCTTTTTGGTTAAAGAAAACAAAGAGGATTTTGAAAGCTCTCTGAGTTCTTTAATGAGTGTTTCAGCTCTCCATCTCTCCATCTCTCATCTCTCCATCTCCTCCATCTCTCAGCCTCCCCGTGTCCCTAGTGTGTCATGCCCAAAATAACTAGAGACCTAGTGGTTTGGTATTTAGTGCAACCACGGACAGTTAAATGGTCTTTGTGAGAGCCTTGGGGAAGGCAGGTCCCACGTGAGCTCCTGGGACCCCAGGACACGATGGAACATACCGCGGCACTGACTCACTGTATAGACCTTATCGCCTTTAACTGTTTATTCTGTCCTGCACACAAGCTGGACGAGAGCACAGGAACCCACGCTTCACTATCAGCAGCACCACGCTGCTCTTTCGTTTGTGTCACCCCTTTCCATTGCACAGATAACTGGGGATTTTTGCTAGCTGCGTGTAGCTCTTGGCTGGCATTTGAGAAATAACTCGGCTGGTGCCTGGGAAAACTATGTGGGGATGGTCCACCAGAACAGGTTAACTCCTTGGTCTCTGCTATATTTCTTTGACACAGCTAGCTTTCCTTTAATATTAGGCTCTACTAATTCAAATTGTCTGAAGTGCTTTCCTTTTTCCCTATCCCTGTTTGTTTATTCCGAAGTGTTTCAAATGGCAAATTAGAGGTGTGCATTAAGCTTGAGTGTCTAACATACAGAAAAAACAACTTAGGGCCCCATCCCAATTACTTAAGTACACTATGAGTAAAAACTTGCAAGAAAGCTGGCAATTTATCCCCAGTTTATAGTTTTCCTGAAATAAACTACCACTTCATAGTCCATGCAAGTGTAATTCCAGAGAGCTTTCCATCTTCAGAGATACAGCCCAGTGGAAATGCCAGAAAGAGTTGTCCAAGCAAAGCTCTTTAATCAATTAAATCAAGTTTTTATTATAGGGCGAGATGGGTGCTCTTTGTAAAATCATGTTTTCAGATAAGTGTTTGCCCAGTCTCTTTGTTTGTAAGTAAATAGATACTTTTTTTAATGATAAGGCCCCATTAACTTAAGAGAAGACAAGGGGGGCTCCAGCTCCAGGTGTCCCAGGAGTTTGCAGGGCAGCGTGCGGTGGCACTTGCAGTTCGGCAGAGGTTACTCAATCCCTTAGATTCAAACCCAATTCTGTTTTCCAGCCCTAGATCTGAAATGAGAGCAATGCACGGGCAGTTGAGAATCTAGTCTAAACCAGCATATGAAATTATACACAGACAACTGTAAAGACAGCAATTCCTAATGACTTTTTTTTTAAGTCTTGATGTCATTTGCAACAAAATATTAGTCGCTGGAAAGTGCTTTTCTCTTACAGCTTTGCTGTGTTTCATGCTGCAAGTATGACCCTTTTTTATCTTTTATAAAAACAGTAGCAGTATTATGGTTCATGTTGTTCAACAGCAATTCTCATTTTCACAGTTCCTTATCACACAAACACATCTTTATGCTTCCACCTTTTTTCCACTGGCAGGGGGGAGAAATTATTTTAATCAAATGAGTGCAGAGCCTGCAGGAAAGCTCTGTTTTGACTGTCATTTAAAAGCCAGCCCACCAGCTGAGTAACCCCGGAGATACCAACCACATCAGCTCACTCAGACCCTGCGCTAACCCAGGCGCAGGGCCAGGAATGAGCCCCATGTGCTGAACTGGTCTGTCCTCAGCCCAGGCCTTCCAGCCACCCCTTCTCTAACCCTCCCTCAATTTTGTATACAACTATCCGTGCCAACCCAAGCCCTGAAAGGGAATCAGAAAAGAAACAAGAGAGGCTGTAACTGAAGCCAACACCAAGGGTTCGCATGTTTCTTACCTTTCACTTCACCTTTAGAGTATCCCAGACTGAGAACTGGACTCCATGCTCGTGAAAATCAGTTAGTGGAGCAGTATAGGTGTGCTGTGCTGGTGCTTCTAGTTTAATGGCATGCTTTTTCTTTCCAGGAACAGGCTGAAAATGGAGCAGCCAAGGGGAATAAAGGAGGGCTCGTTCAACACAAACATGTACAGGAATGACAGACCAGTCGGCAGAAACATCTCTACGCAGGAGCTGGCAAAACGGTACAGCATCATAATTGCTAAAAAAATTGAGAATTAATTAAATAACATAGCAGCAAAAGTAGATAACTTATGGTGCAACCCTGTTCCTTCAAAGGCTGACGCAGGGGTGTGTGCATGCGTGCAGATGTATGTAACTGCGCCGTAAACACAGGGCTTTGGCAGGTTGGTGCTCATACGGATGGTGTGTGTTACACTGGTGTATACATCAGCTTTTTCAGAAGCAAAAGTGAGCCAATAACTTTGCACTCCCGAACATGGTCTCTCTCTTCCCCTGATGAGGTGACTGAGGGTATCACGAGTGACCTTGGCCATGAGTTAAGGGGAGCTGACTTCCAGTCAGGCGCCACTCACTCGTGCCAGCTCTGTTGTGAAGAAAACGCATCTTGAAAAGTCATAGGAAAACCTGTGCTCTGCCTACCATCTAACTTTTAAAAAGTAAGTTAAAACCTTGAGATAGCTGGCTTATGAACCAGTCTTGTGCTCTAAACCATGGCAATACTGGAGCCTTCTGGGAAACAAGACAGAAGAGGTGTCTGCTCCTTGGCACATCCATGGTTTAAGAGCATCGGTCAGGGTGATAGGCGAGGTTTTCTCTTCCCAGCTCCGCAGGAAGGCCTGCAGCATGCAGGAGGGAGCGCTGGTAACTGTGCAAAGCTCTGCCAGGTTGCAAGGCAGGAAGCGCCCCATCCCTTGACAGCCTGATTAAAACTCTCAATAACACTTAACACTTTCGTTATTTATAGTCTTGTGCTTCACCTGCTTGCCCAGTGCATAAAACCTCCAACTCTCTCCCAACAAAGCTTTTTATTTACTATTAAAAACCGCTGAAAATACAGTGTCCTTTTTTTTCCCAGAAAATAAACAGAGATTTATCAGTTGTTACCCTGTTTTACTACTAGAATGTTTTTTGGAATACTTAAGAATATATCAGTCTTTAATATGCCCTGGAATACCTAAGTAAGTAGTACCCTGACAGTTTTAAATCACATATATATCATAAAAGGGATGAGGAATACAGCATGCTCAGAAATTGGGTTTTGCTCTTGCAGAACTTGGCAGCTCAGTAACACTGTGAAAATCTTTGTCTGGCTGAGACCTGGGAGCAGATAAAAAAGGATGCAGTCTTGTGAAAGGCAGAAGCTGAAGTACAAAGCCTTTATTCCTGCTAAGTAACGATGTAATCTTCCAGTCAGCTCCAGGTCACGGGGCTGTCAACCTTAGGCTGTGGGTCCAGAAAACAAGGGACAACTTAGCTCACAAATCACAAGTCAGTTGCCTTAACATATGTAAGAGTAAGATATAAAAATTACTGTCATTACCAGAGCAAGGTTCTTTGCATGCTCATTGGACCCTTTCTTCTGATAGGGAGAAAACTGAAACTACTTCCTGGTGCCTCTACTTTATTGAACTCTTGGCACATGCACACACACAGGTAGATGGATGCATTCCTTCACCCAGGGAATTACACTTCTATAGTCCTGCTTTTCATTTGCAAAGTTCCTCATTGTCCAGCAGTCCTTACAAGGCAGAAAGAAAGGTATGCAAGAATTTTAAAACAATTACATATGTTCTTTGCTTTTCACTCAAAAGCAGAAACAGGTTAAATTATTAGTAAGCATAGCAGACAGCATACTAAGATCAACTGAAAAATATAGCATACAAATTGATCAGTCAAAAAAATTACAGTTAAATACCTTGAAATACACAAGGAATTTGGAGGGGAATGTAAATCTTTTCCATTATGAAAAAATCTGAGAACTGAAGAGAATGACAGTACCTAAAGAAAATAGAAATAGGACTACATTTGGTTAAAATAAATATGATCAAAACTGAAATATAGCAGGAAAGTATGACTTCAAAGTCCAATCTCAGACCCCTGGACTTATGCAGGAGAACTATCCCACAAGTGCTTCCAGTCTGAAATGCACAATTAGATGGAGAGAGATGAACTGGCGTTCGCTCCCTGCTCACTAACACAAGGTGTCCTGAACCCCCTGCTCTATTCCCAAAGTGTCACCCGAGGGTCCCTGCTGTCCCTGCCCGGCCACTGTGGTGCAGTCATAAGTCTTTAGCAGGCTGGGAGCAGGAAAGAGGGAAACGGCAAGCTGAGTTTTAGGATAGTCTGAAACAGAGGGCCAGCTCTGGACCTCGTCTCTGGAAGGCACGCTGGCCAGTGTCAGCAGAGACCCTCACCGGGGCAGCAGCAACGGGATGCCAAGGGAAGAAAAGCAGAGACTTGCACAGGGGTGGTGGGGTGGGCAGCACGCAGGTAGCTCTGAAGGAAGAGGGTGGTCGTGATGGCCGTGGCACTGGTCTGTCCCTCACCGACCTGGCTCCCAGGTGCTCAGTGGTCTGTCCAGCCTCTGGCACATTGCACGGCATTGCCCTCACAAGGCTTCCAACAGCCCTGTCCGTGCAAGGGTTGGTTCCTCACGCCAAAGTAGGGCACCTGGATCGAAGATCCTCAGCAATCGACAATCTCCATAAGGGGCAAGGCTATAACCTGTACCCTATTCGCAGAAAGACACTCGAAGGTGCTGAAACAAAAATGCTGCTCTTGGAAGACTAACAGACTTCCAAAAACCAGAGAAGGCACATTATTCAGAAATCAGAGGGCTTCATAGGTGAAAGAAGTTATCTGAGGCACTGACCAGTGAATGATTCACTCACCCTGGGCAAACCTGCAGCGTAGACAAGACCTTGGTTGCACCATCTCTGCGTAGTCGTCTCACACCTGCTCAGTCCCCATTAGCTCTTCACATTAGATCAGGATCTAGAGAGTTGACACGGCTTGTTTCGCTGCAGGCTGACAACCATATTGATTCACCAGTTTATTTCAAAATATGACTGGTAGTTGTAGGTCTGTGTTTGAATCAATCACTGATTGCCTGGCTCTGCTAGGCACATCTTTAATGCTCCTTTCGGTCCCTGGAGTTCTGTCTTTGGTACTTTGCCCAAATGCAGCAATCTGGTCATTTCCTTTGTCCATTCATTTATTTTGAGCTAATTGCAGGCATTTCTTCCTCTTTTGCATAGGACCATACTAAAATGGCCATCATTAAAACTTTTCAGAAGTTCTTGATGAATTTTATTTGAAAACACTATATTGTCTCTTTTCAACAATTGCTCTTTCCACAGTTCATTTTTTTAATTCTGGTTGTCCCCTATGGCTAAGGAATATGTTGCTTTTCTGTGGGCATCATGACCTTATTGTTTTTTGTTTGTTTCAAGATTAGTCACATCATCACTCTTTGTTTCTGCTAGTCGTTCTGAGAGCCTGTTTCTAAATCATAAATTTGGTGCTACTGTGTAAACTTCCTCCAACTATTCTTCCTTTTCTCACCTTTGCACAGAATAAGATCAGCAACAAGAACTGTATTCCAGGCTTGCAGCTCAGTGGCAAGTCATATTTTTGTAGTTTTCAAACTTCGTGCAGAAACTAGAGACTTGTCAATAATGTTTTCTAACAGTCTGTGATCTTTTTCAACTGTTGCTGAGCAGCCACGCATCTGCTGATAGCATTTGTGGCACCTGGCAACAATGGCAAGTCATCGCTCCTCCATTCGTGCTGCACTGGCGTCAGCGCTCAGGCGCTCCTTCCGGCCGCCGAGTTGCACCATCTGCTGTTTGTAAAGCATCTCCTTCTAGTGTTTTCTGTCGTTTCTGATGATCAGCTTTAGCAGTGTTTTAAGGACGATGACAACCTTCATGTTCTGGGAGGTCTTGCCCAGATTGCTTTCTTGGTACTACTTACTGTTTATTTTCACAGCTCTCATAGCAGTGCAGCAATTTTTTTCCATATGTCACCCTTCTAGCACATTTCCGCTCTTCTTTGGGCAGTTGGTGATGTAATGTCAGTATCGCCCAGATTCTATTTTGTACAGAACTGATGGCTCCTGTTCCTAAGGCGTGACTGTTTGCTTTTCACAACGCAGAAGCACTCTGGCCCACTCACATTTACGTGCTTGAAAATAACTTGCAACATAAAGTATTTGCTGCAGTTTTGATAGTTTGCTCATTGCCTCTGCTCCTAATTCTAATAATTCTTAAGTAATGTAGGAATTACTCCTTGAAAAGTAGAATTATCCTTCGTACTGAAGTTACAAAGAGCTACTGGATTTTTTTAAATCAATAGAGATGATACTTATAAAAACCTTCCCGTGTAAATGACCCCATCTCAATTTTGTTATATTAGTAGATCTATGTTTTTATTATACAAACAATGAAAATTTATTTTCACAACCTGCCAGAAATATCATGGTCCATTACTTTAGATTTTAAAACACTCTGAATTTAAAGGAAAACTGTTTTAAAATATTTTTGTGTGTATAATAATTTTTTATTAAAACTAATTAATCATCATACTCCCAACAGATTGCAGGTGACATGAATTTACAGGGTGATATACAGTGATACTTTTTAAATCATATTCCATATGGTTTGTCAACTTTGACCTTCAATAGGAATTCAAGCGTCTTGCCAGAAGGATGGTGGAAAAAAGGGCTAGAAAATAGCAGCTGAATACACATTCAACACAGCATGCTGTTTTGAGTTCTTTCATCTTATCTTGGAGGGTGCATCTCAGAATATTTATGAGACTGTTGCCAGCTCTTGCAATTTGTTGTTGTTATTGTTGTTGTTGTTGCAAGGGGGTTGGAGCCAGCGATGCTAGAGCTTGCAGCCCTCTCCCAAATGTCGCTTTTTAGTGGAAGCTCACTCTGATGCTTCCCAGCAGCTGGGATGCTGCAGGGGGAGGCAGATCTCCCCTCCGGAGCAGCAGGAAGGGCAGCTGGGCTCCAATCCTCTGCCTCTCCCGACTCCTGGTGGCCTGTGAGGGGGCCCCCGGTGCCCACTGCCCTCTCCTTTCCCTGTGCCCTCATGTGAAGGTGGGTTACAGGTGAGCATTTTTCATCAGAAAAGGACAATTGCATGAGAAACAGTGAACTGCTTTCCACAGAGCCAGGCCCTGTTTTCTTGGGTGAAGGTGACAAGGTGGCCCCTTCCCTCAATGCCTCAGCTCCAACGGCCACCTCGCAAAGCAGGTGGCATGGGGAAATAGTATGATAAAATAAAAAAATATACCCTAGAAAAGCTGGATCGTGTCATAATGATTCACAGACTCAAATAAGGGAAGATGGAGGGACCATCTGCTTTTTTCTTAATGAGATACATTTTGTTATTCTGAATAATTTGATGTCTTTTTCTTGTGTACATTAAGAAGGACCATATGCAAGTTAAAATATCAGTGTATTAGTGACTTTATACTTGCACTAGCCATTTGGAAGGGACAGTCGGCTGAGAAAACTGGATAGTCATAGTTTGAGCAAATAGATTAGAGCATCTTTAATTTATGAATTTAAAAGCCAGATCTTTCCAAATTCATATGTTTTTGTAGCCTCAGGGAAGTACCCAGCTGTGAATGGCCAACTTGTATTGTGGGATTTCTGTTTTCTTCTCTTATTTATTACACAAACCTATTCACCATAACAACCACTAAAAATGTGTGGCACATAGCAGTAAAAAAAAAGGCAATATGCATCCTTGAAGGAATACTAATTCAAGCACACTTTAGTCTCACAGTGAAAAAATGGATAAAAGCCCATAATTCAAAATACTAGAACTGTTTTTCTCTCACATGGGTATAAATCATAAGAAATCTGCTAAAAGCTGTGAAAGGAAGGTACGATGCCCAATTTTAGCTTGAATTCTGTTGTGTCTCTTGCAAAGTAAATAATTGTATAATGCTCTGTGATGTTGGATACATAGGCACAGTGGAAATGCTTTCATGAGATATCTTTACAAAGGAAAATGGAAAACCAGAATGTAGAAATGACTCAATTTCTTTTAAGGTTTTATCAGATTGTTTTCTTTTTTTTTTTTGATTTTGAAATGGCACTAGACTAAGTTTTAAGTACCTACTAAACTTCAGAAGAATGAATTAATAAGGATGCTCACTTACAATGTGCTATTTAGAGACATTGGAAAATCTGGTAGAGAAAAACTGTATACAATACAGAAGAGAAATTACTTTGTTAGGACTTAATCAGTCATACCTTATGTTTTGGATGATGCTGTAATATACAGTTTTATGTCTTTCCTGACTTCATAAATGTTTAAGATATGGAGCTAAATTACCATCCAGTGTAACACTGACATAGTTTCACTAAATCTACAAGAAGGAAGGTTTGATCTCTTCTAAGATTACGGAAATTCTTGGACCACCAGCTAGCGAGTCATCTATGAAATCACTGCTGCCAAGTAGCTGAACTCAATGCGTATTTTATCATTGCTTCCTTGCCAGTCATTTTGAGAAGAGCATGAGGAATAAATGGTTGTGTGACCCTTGGAGGATTTCTTGAATGCCTAGAATCTGCAGCTGATCTAAATGGATGGTTGATACATGATCTATAATGTTTTCCTAATACGTCTATTATCTTTGCGATTTTTGGTAGCAGCAAGGGCAATTAATAATATAAAAGAGGAGAAAGGCCTGGCCAATATATGACACATATTCTTGGCCAAGGGATGAAAAAAATTTTACTCTCATACAGAACCAAAGCTCTATTATGTATTAGCTTCCCTATGTTTGATTAAAAAAGAAGCAAGCAAACCACATTTTTATTCAAATTAAATGTATCTATTTGTTTATTACATGTATGTTTGTCACTGTGCACTTGGTTCTTTCTTCTCTGAAGTTCTTCTTTCTATTTTCATTCCCCTTTAAGCTCGCTTCTCTTCCCCCAGCCATTCGCATTCCTGAATTAGCATTTTTATTTCCCTGCTTTAAGCTTCACTGTTTTGTCCATGTGACTGTCTCTTTCATACAGTCACTCCCAAGTGGTTTTTCTCTGCACCTCTTCTGACTGCTTCTCTCTTCCCAGTCTTCTCAGGAACCCCTCCAAAACATCCCTACTACTCAAAGGGTTACCTTCCAAAGTCTCCTTCTGCAAGTCCCTATTTACCTTACTTCAGCCCATTTTGTCTCTTTTTATATTCAGTTTCTTCCGTTCCAGGCACCTTCTTCATGAGTTACTGTTGGCACAATTTCACAGCTCTTTGCCCATTTCTTGATTCTCTTGCTCCCACTCTCATACATACATGATGCATTTGCCTGTAGTACAGTTTCAAGGAGGAGAATAGGGGAATTGAAGCTAGCAAGATCAGATCTGTACCATTACTTAGGCAATACCTACCTTTATGTTACATAGTGTTGAGGCTAACAGGACTGATCACCAAGTAATGCCATGGAATAGTCAACAAAACCTGGTTCTAGGATGTCTTTTCTCTACACATACCATCACATCTAGGCAAAAAAGGACATGCTCATCTTAGCTTCAGTATTAAAACCTTTACCGAGTCAGTACCTGTCAAGGGACCATTGAGGGGAAAAAGCTGGGCCATCAAATTGTTCTCATTAGCTTTGCTTACTTTCTTAGATGCAGCTAACTCAAGATTTCATAGTGTGGGTAGCTGCATGAGAAAAGAAAAAAAGTACAAATACAGACCGAGGAAAACAATTTTCCTGGCTTCTGAGCCACATGCCAAAACTCTTCATGCAGCAGCAAGGTACCAACCCTGGAGAGCCAAGAGAAGGGAAGACAGAGGCAATAATTTCCCAGGTGCTTCTGCAGGAGAGGACTGAGCTAGAAACCTGTCAGAAATCTCAGGAGACCAAGAATGTCAGCTCAGCAGCTCAGTGAGGCACTAGAGGTACTAGAGGCACCCAGCAGCCTCTGGCTCGTGAGAACACCCCAGCGTGGGTGGAAGTGCCATTTGAATTACATGCAAATTGCATGCGGGACAAACACTACAGAAAGCTCCAAAGCAGTGTTTTGGCCAATCAGCTTGAGAATTTCTATTTTAAGGAAAAATGCACTGCTTGTGAGAGACCATGAAAAGACTGATATTTTCTAGCCTTTAAAAAGGTACATCTGGGGCATTTAGAGTGAAGGTTCCCTCCACTACCCAGCCAATAGGACTCAATGCTGGCCTGGAAGGGTTCCCCTGTTAATGAGAGAATGGCTTAATCTTCAGTGGTTACCAGCCTCCTTGCTTTTTGGAACTGTGACCAAAGCTGTCAACTATCCATCCACTAGAAACTGAGCGGAGACACTGATTCATTTCACATGAATCACTAAAAACTTTCAGTCATTACTTATCAATCTGAAATATACTGTAAAAATGATCAGGAGCTGGAGACTGTATTTCACTCCTGCTTATCTTAATCACCAAGTCTTAACAACTGAAATGCTGTGATAGTACTCATGAGACTGTTTGCAGCTATGGACTACCAATTGACATTTCCCCTCCCTGTCCTGCCCCAACACCGCACATGCACACTGCTGTAACAAGAATTTACACTAGGTTTTCTTTCATCAGTCAACATTTGCACATCCTAAATGACTGGAATAATTTGGCATGCAAAAGTTTTAAGGTGCAATTTGATTGTAAGAGAGCATGTGGATGATATATTTAAGCAGTGATGAATAACATAGATTGCTATCTATTGCCATGGGTTTATGCATTACAAATAGAAATAAATACTGTCTTACAACTTGCAGAACCTCATTGCCACAAGCCACTATTTTTAAATGGAGCCAGTGGCTTTGAGTGGCATTTAAATCGTCACGGAGTATGTGCTTGAATTCAGCAGTTTGCCTACACACACAATTTGCACTTGTTGTTCAAAACTTTTCTATATTGGAAACATCATATGTGCAGAAAAGACCTCTTACCAGGCTTTGCAGTTTGAGTAACTCAAATCAAATTCAACATGCTATATTTGTGTGGTCTGGAAAGCAGATACAGTTTAGAGGTTTCATCTGGTTTCTTGTTGTCACGGCTCTAATAGCATCTGGTAGGTGACTCACTACTCCATCCGTTCTGGTCATGACTAGCTGAGTGGATACAGGGCACACTATAAAGATAGACATTATTGCTTAGTCAGGTCTTTACTGTTTGAAACTCGGGGTACCTCAAAAGGAAAATACAGTCCACAGAGCAATAAAAATGAGATCAAAGCATGTGCATATTTCAAATGCATAGCTGCTATCTCGCTAAGTAGCGTGCCATCGGAACCAAAAAATGTTTGTATTCTGCATAATTCTATTTTTCTGAGCAAATTACAGCTGCCGCAGGATGACTGTGTCTGAAAAGACTGATGAGGATTTACTGTGTGCTGATAGGTCAATATTTCACAAGTCATTGGCATATCATAATCTAACTTTCAGCAAAGACTATGATCATCCTTGAAGAGGCTAACATGAAATAGTGGGGCTCCACTCTAAATTCTGCAGGTGTGAAGATAAAACTAACACAAGTCCCTTTCTTCTTTAACAAAATAAAATTAAGCAAACCATAAATGTCTCTTTCAATCTATTAAATTCATGGACACCCCCTCCCCCCCTCCAGGTGTTCTCCTACATCTGAAAGTTACTCTGGTTCTGGCAAGGTGTGAAGTTAGGGACAGTAACTGTTCATAAGCAACTCTATGTGTGCTACTCTAGCATTTTTTTTAAACAAGGTCTTAGTACTTTGTGATTTAATTGATTTTCAAAGCAAATTCAATTAAGGTGGAACAAAGCTTTACAGTTGTTCCAGAAGAGTATTGGATTATGGAGTTTTTCAGAAATAGTTATTCCAGGAAAACTTCTGAATTACTCTGTTGATATGCCTCTCATTGCAGTTAGGTTTCTCCCAAACATATGTTATAATTTCAGTGTTCTTAACTCCTATTTACTTCAGTGGGATCTGAGAAACCTATGGTCATTAAACAATTCTGCTCTAATAGCTTTGAAATCATAATTCTTTCCTCAATCTTTCCTAAAACTCCTAAATCTCAGACTAAGCTTGAAAGTTTGATATACATTAATGTATAAAAATGGTCAGAAAGTTAAACACTGAGCTGACACAGCAAAATAACTCTGTGGTTTTCTACACTTACAGTTATTCCGTCCTGACATTCATAAGTTTCCATACTGGAAAACTTCATGTGAGTGGAAAAGATTTTTTACAACAACTCAGAGCTTTGTAAGTCCAAGCAATCTGATAAAACATATGACAAGCAAAAAGAGTAGGTATTAAATACTGCTATCACATCTCTAGCTGTCTGGATGTTCTCTCTGCCATGGAAACGCTTAATTAGTACTGTAGTAAAAAAGCAGTCAGTTTTGCATGGAAATTAAACTTACTGCTGATATGCTAAGTAATATTTTTCAAGATCGTAGTATGAATATATACATTTACTTTAGGCCATAAGTACTCAGTTTGTCACTTGTTATTCCACATTGTTGGTTAGCTGTATTGTGTCTGATTTGCACTTGGCTGCTGTCACCTCAGCTTCAAAAGGGGGGACCTGTTTGGCAGGGCTCGCTCTCCCGCAGGATGCCAACTGCAATCCTCCCATGACCAGCCCTTATTGAGCTGGCCAGCTCTCCTGTGAGCCTCCCAGCGAAATCAGTGTGGGCCAAAAGCCACAGATGGGTATTGTGGCGTGAGCACCCTGCGTACCTCGTGGGTAAAGGGAAGCAGCAGTAGGGAGGGTGACAGTGACCTCCTGCGGGCGCTGTCCCTTTGATCTGGAGCGTGATGGGGGGCAGCCCAGCTGCCGGGTGACCTGTCTCAGCGGTATCGGCCACAGCAGCCCTCCTGGCCTGATGCCAGCCACATGGCACAGCCTCCACAGGGGAAATGCATGTGAACTGCCAGGACACGTATGGCTGAAGATGGTAGGAACCGCAAGGCTGAAGATGGTAGAAACTGCAAATTGTGCCGATGTTTGTAATTACCTCTCTTCACTCTGCTCTCCCTCTCTCATCCTCTCGCTTCTCCTTCAGCAGGGAATTTAGGCTTTCAGTTTCTGGGATTTTTGCCTGCTGGCGATAGATTTTGTCTTTATTGTATTGTTGCTTGATGTTGTTTATGCTCCTGTACTTCAGAAGGCTGCCTTTTCTTTTCATATTACAGCTTGCAGAATAGCTAGACATCTTGCTATTCTTTTTTTCTGCCACTAATTAATTGATTGATTGATCACAGTACCAGAATTGTTGGAAAGAGAAAAGAAGTCTAATAATATAATTAAATGGCAAACGAACAAGCAAAATAACTGATGTCCAAAACACAGAAAGCAGAATATAATGTACTGCCTTTGAATGAGTAAACAATGCGTGGGGAAAAAACAAATCAAACATGCACAACTTTCTACCCCACTGCTGTCAGGTACATGCTCTTTTGTCTCAAAACTCATTCAACCAGAAAATGGTTTCTGTTCTCCAGAATCAGTGATGCAGATGATGTCTGCCTTTGGTAAGAGTGCATTCACCATGACAGGGGACTATTTTTGACTCAAATCTACCTTCAGGATCTTGTATCGAGGCCAACCTAAATATTGCAAATTCTTTTATCTGGTATATGTTGTTCCTAACTATGCTCCCAGGTAGAATTCTCCCAGTTCATTAAATCTTTCCTTGTTCTCAAACCTACAAGAATCCCAGCAACAGTTAGATTGTTGCTGGCTTTCATTTTCTGCATGTGCTTTTCCATTCCTCTGTATCCATCTGACTCTTGTCTTAAGCTGAAAACTTACCAGGAAGAACAGCCCTTTCTCCTATGTTCTGAACAAGAGGGTAGTCCTGTTTCATTTAGTATTGTATGTGTTCAGGAGGAGATTTGTTTTAGTTGTGTTAGTTACTTTGTCCTACAAAGATAACAGCTCTTTGGGCTTCACCTTAACTATGAAGAGGGGCCACAGTCCAAAGCGCATTCCCTACCATGTTTTAAGTAACATGATTTTAAACAACACTTTGCACCAGTCTGGCATAAGAACATACTATTCATAGGTAATCCTCTTTGTCCTCAGAAGCATGCTTTCAAACAGAAGCAATATTTCCAGTTCAGGCACAGCTTTCTTCCTGTTTTAAAAATGCACTGGAGATATCCTTTAGATGGTTACAGGTTTCCTAAATACAGATGAATTTTTATCTTTTCTGATTTTTTGTTGTTGTCATTGTTACTTTAATTATGCAAGAGGAAAATGGTGGAAAGAGGTGATCAATACTACAAGTTCCTTACGACCCTCAGCAATTCTGTTTAAAGACTGAGCATAAGTCCCACTGAAATTCTTGGGAATATTCCCACTAACCTGGGTTGGAGAGAACCTAGGTGTAACATTTTCAGAAGTTTAAGTAATTAATGTGTGTAAGACTTACACTTTACTAGGTTTTATCTCAGTATAATTTTACAAGTGTAGCTATTTTCAGTACTGTTGTACACATATAACTGTAAAGGTATAATTTTCTACATGGTCAATCAAATTCTGATAAAAGAAAAGTAAACTCGGAAAGCTGCATCCTTTAATTATGTCATAATTGTAAATCATAAAAGTACTCAGATATCAGAATAAGAGTAGAGACTTGGAGGGTTACAGTAATGCAACCATATCAGATTAAATGTGTAACTCAAAAGAGTTTTCCGTGTAGACAGATCCCTTTGTTTAGGCACTCAGAACTGAGCCAATAAGGAGATAAAGATTAATCATTACAACACCTAAGTTTTAGGCATGCTACCATCTATGGTAATTTTTCACCCCAACAACCCTATACCCAACAGAGCGAGTAGTACTGAGAGGAAAAGCACCTAGCTCTAAACGCAGGGAGGAGCGTGATCATGTCAGGAATCACATCCAGCTGCTAGGATAGCACCATGGCCTAATATATATTTACCTGCCTTCCAGTAAGGCTAATGAGCACACCGTGCGGTCACAGTGAAGTAAACCTGGGTCACATCCAGCCAGGTTGGCGTGTGAGCAAGGCACATCACCGCCCATCATGCTGCCCGTGGCTGTCCCTGCAGATGCACTGTTAGGGGTGCAGTGGGTGGCAGCAGCTCTGGGCTGAGGTGAAAAACTAAGTGGGTGCTCCAGGGTGCTGCGGTTTGAGCGTAGATGTCACTTGGCAGACCTGGCTATAATCATACGGAGTCTAAAGGCTTGTGCACACAAGTAAACCAAGGTGACCATGTAAGAGCAGAAGAGCTACTCCACATCAGCTTCAGGTGCAGATCTGTCATTCTGTGCTGTAAGTGCACCCTCACAGCTTAATCCTGGCCAAAGAAAGCTCACTCCTTCATGAGCTGGGAAAACTGAGTTCAAATTCATGAAAACAGGCCAGGTAACAGTGGATGCATTTTAAGCTTATTCCACAATACTTTCCTGTATTAAAAGGTGAATGCGGTCTTCATTCACTACTGGCCCCAACCACTGGTCCCCCAAGCAACTACTGAATAAAGCATACACTGCAGCATCTTGTTAATTGGTCAAACCATGCATGACATTATATCCTGTAATATATCCTGTTGATCTCAGGTTTATTTAAACCACTGTCATCAAGGCAACATGGGAGGGTCTTGGCTGCAAGCCAGGGCCTGGCACCATGGCCCTCATCACACTGAAGAAGAAGATGACTTTAGCTCTTTAGACCCACATCCTCTAAAGTATTTAGACAATTAACCTGTGTTTAGATTATTCTGAAAAATTGGTTTGAGGCCCAGATTTATAAAGATATTCAAGTATCCGGTTTCTATTTCATTTCCTCAGGAGTTAGATGACTAAATTCCTTTGTGAAAAGACCTTGGGTCATTTTAAAATGTTTTCAGTGTGTCTGATTTGAAGTTCTAGCCAAGATCCTTAATTATGAGTCTTAAATTTTATATACATCCCCTGAAAAGGAGCATTCTCACTCTCCCTGCCTCTTTTCCTAAGTTCTTCAACCACACAAACATGAACAGATCTTATATATGTTTACTTCCTCCATTATCAATTGATAATAGGCAAGCAACAATAATCCAGCAACAAAAAATATTTAATATCTCCCCACAAAACATGGTTATGCCTCAAAGCTAAAAAAATTAAAATTCTAAATATCACTGATGTGATTTGAATTATCCTCTTGTCATCTGTACATTGTCAATGGCAACATTATTAAGCTGATCTGAGACACTGAATGAACCAGGAATCTGAATGAACCATAAAGTTAGAGGTAGAAAAGAGCAGTAAGTTGTCTAAACACTTGTCTTCCACTGCAGGATTGTTTCATATGCTCTGTTTCCTGGACTGTGAGGGAACACAGCTAAACTATTAATTCATTCCAGACAATTCTCAACACTCTTTACTAGTTGCATTGTGTAGTCCAAGAAGTTTATATACAAAAATCAAACAATTGTACTAATAAACTAAGATTTATGGTGTGTCCAAAATGAAAACTTCTGTGGCACCAAAGAGAAGTATGAGGTGCTGCAGCTGGGAGACTGATGGAAGGGTTTCTTTCTGGGGACACGGGACCTTCCCATCCCCACCAGCCTCTCCTGCATGTCCACGAACGTTCACAACTGACTGAAGCTGCCTTAGGCTGCCAATAACCTTGGAATTTATATTGGTGGTTATTGTAATAATTCACTTACAGGAAATATTTAGGACTTAAATATTTTTGGCAGATATATTTTACTCACTATACTCTACTATTTTACTCACCCAGGCTCCAGAATAAAATGAAACTTATGAGCCAGCTTTCTCTTGGCACACCAGGAACAGCCAGCCTGCCCGTGAAAGCTGGGCGCTGCAGCACAAAGAGGAGAAGTAATGTGGAGATTGGGGAAGATGCTCACAGTAAGAGTACATAATGATGATATGGCCTGAAATTTTTGAGAAAAAATGTTTGAAAGGAAGCAAGCAGGGGCTGGGGGCAGGGAGCGGGGTGCTGGCCAGCCAGATGCAGGAGATGTTGCCTCTCAGAGATCCAGCTGATCCTCAGAGCTGAAAAGATATATAAAAAGACACACAATGGAGATGCGAGGCAGCTCCCACCATCCTCTTCGCGTAAAACGCCAACGGGAGGAAGGTCTCGCGGGCTGAGCGGTTCCTCTCCCTTGGCATCTCCCCCTTCCCCGGTGAGGGGTCTGCCCGCAGGCCCGCGCCCTCCCTGCCCTCCCCCTCCTCGCGGGGCCGGGCCGGGCTGCGGGCGGCCGCCCCCGTCCCGTCCCGTCCCCGCCCCGCGCCGCGCCGCGCCGCCAGCCCGCGCCGGCGAGGGGCAGCGGCGAGAGCGGCTCCGCGGTCGCGCAGCGGCGCCAGCGGGATGCGGCGGGGAGCGGGAGCGGCGGGGGGGCCGCGGCGGCGGCTGCTGCTGGCGGCGGCGGTGCTGGGGGCCCTGTGGTGCGGCGCGGCGGCGGGCGGCGGGGGCCGGCGGCGGGCGGCCAGCCTGGGCGAGATGCTGCGGGAGGTGGAGGCGCTCATGGAGGACACGCAGCACAAGCTGCGCAACGCGGTGCAGGAGGTGAGGGGGCGCCGGGCCGGGCCGCCGCGGGCTGGGGCTGAGGCTGGGGCTGGGGCTCCCCCGCCGCCACCGCCGCGGCGCCGCACCTGCGGGCGGGCAGCGCCGCGCTAACGGCTGCCGCGCGGCCGTTAAACCGCCACGTCCTGTCGGCGCCCGCGAGGACGGCGGCAGGCTGCCGGGGGGACCCTGCCCGGGAGTGCGGACGGGCTTGGGTGCCGGGCGGCGAGCCCCGCACGGAGCCAGCGCCGCCGGCTGCCGCGCCGGTGCGCCCTTCCCTGCTCCTGGCGCCGCGTTTGTCGCCTTCAGGCTTTTCTCTGCCCTCCTTCGCGGCTCCTCCACGCAGCCTCGCCTCGTGTCGGCTGCTGTGTTGCGGCGGGCTCCTGCGCCAGCCTCCCCTGCGTTGGCGATGTGTGCGTTGTGGCGCGGGAGGCGCGCTGGAAGCAGGCCCGCCTGTGCGGGCGAGTAGCGAGGGATTTTGGACTAAGGAAAAAAAGTATGTGGCCAGGGGAGGACCGAGGAGTTACTTTAATATCCCTGTACAGTTAGGAACTAAGACACAAGAGATTAGCCCAAAAAAGGATTTAAAGAGTTAAGGCAATCCTGAAAATACACGTAGAGAAGCAGCTTACTTTTGATATAATTCATTATCTCGATCTCAAATTACTTACCCAAAATCACACAGGACCTATTTCAAAGCCAGGAGGAGCTAAATCTAGGTCCTGAGCCATTATCTCATATCTCAGTCAAAAGGCCTTACTCCCTGATACCTTTTATTTATGGGCTTTTTTTCCTCCTTGTTAAAAATCTTCCTTTTAATTCTGTCTATCTGTCTGTCTCGGGGGGGGGGGAGGGAGGGAGGGAGAAACATTTTACTGGCAATCCACTAGGGAAACAAAGCTTTGTCTATTTTAATTAGATTGTTTCTAAACTTTTTTTGTCATCTGGACGATTAGTCTATTCTACCTCTGTCCTCCATTTCATTTAGACTGTAAACACATTGAGGCAAACTGTATCTTTTTAAGTATGCTTTACAATGCCAAAAAATATGCTCAGTCATAAATAAGGTTGTAGTTAAAATTTCTGTCGATTTTACTGTTCCTATAGTCGACGTTTATTCTGGATTGAGGACTGGTCTGTATACAGCACAAAATGGGGAATGTTTGAGCTGCATGATAGCAGATTAATGCTTTATACTTAAAAAGGTTTGCAGCTGTCATTTAAAACAAGCAGACACACCAAAAGAAAGAGATTTTGTCCTAGGAAAAATTCTGTTGTTCAGCCTGGCTGAACTTGTGGCCTCCTAGCTCTGTTACAGAGATTGCAAATAACAAAAGTGACAAAACTTACTCAGAGTTCGTACTGTTTACGGGACTCATACCCTTTTGTTGTGCTTACTCTGTTTTCTAATTCAGAGAGCACCCTCATGACCTCTGCGTTGAGTCTTCACCTGGCCTGCGGAGACAATGGGAAATGAGACAGAGAATCGCACTGTGCGTGTCTGTGCCCTGATCTAACAGGACCCCTTCTGTTAACCAAGGGGCTCTGGCTGCGGCTCTTTGTCCTGCCGTCGGATGGGAAAGCCTGTCCTAAGCGTTTGGTGTTTTTCTGGGAAAGAGAAAGCTGGGCTCTTGACTGATGCAGATGCCTGTGTAGATACCAAATAGTCACTAGTCTCAGCATACTTTTTCCTTGTTACCTAAACAGTCCAGAGCTCAAGGGTTTAGCTCTTCAGCGTTTCTCTAGTCCATTAAAAGCTGCCGTGGTCACTCTCTGAAATGGCTGAGTAAGTGTTCCCATACAGTGGGGATCTATACTAATAACATCATGTAATTAAACAGGGTATTACTAAGGGCAGGATGAGAAGTGTTACTTGTTCTGTTTTGTCTAATCATTGCTGATTTTCAGTTGGTTTATTTAAATTTGCCAGATGGAAGCTGAAGAGGAAGGGGCAAAAAAACTGTCAGAAGTAAACTTTGAAAACTTACCTCCCACCTACCATAACGAGTCCAACACAGAAACCAGAATTGGTAATAAGACTGTTCAGACTCACCAAGAAATTGATAAGGTATGAGAAACCGTACACAGAAAGCTGCTGGTTCTTACACAACCTTTTCTTCAAAAGTAAAAACAATTCTGCATGTTTTGGGGAAGAGAACTAGAATCTGAGTGTTAACTTCCTTTGATGATGATTACTTTGGGGTTTGGTTGTGTCTGATTTGCTTGCCTGGTCACTGTGTAGGGGCATATATAGTAAAAGGTTAATGTGAAATAAATTATTTTGTTTAACGGCTGCCAATAATGTGTGCTTTGAAAAGAAATGCTAAAAATGGAGCATGGGTATGGCAATTATATAGACCATAAAAGAATGATCATTTCCTGCTCATTTAGCTTCATTACAGTGACATATTAAATAGATGAGGAGGTAGCCTTGTCACTCCTCCCTCCACCCCCCCCCATGGTTTTATCTGAGTGCCAAAAAAATTGGGGGAGTGACAAAAGGGGGAAAGTTAGTTTTGAAGAATGTAAGACTGAGAGTAACAAAGGACTAATATGGTTTCACAGTTTGATTTATTGTTCCTCTTTTGCCACATCAGGTTACAGATAACAAAACTGGATCAACAATTTATTCTGAGACGGTTATTACATCTATAAAAGATGGGGAAAACAAAAGAAATCATGTAAGTGAACATGTATTTCCTTTTGAAAATTAAACAAATACTTGGGGTTCATCATTCAGAAGAAAGTGGTATAGTTAATAGATTGGCTTACTCAAATTTCTGAGTATTTTACAGCACAAAACCATTAGGTGCAAGCAGTCAGGTTTTTTCAGTTTAACTCAGCAATATTATATTATGAATTGGAAGGAGAGTTTCAATGTTGTGGTTAGTCAGGGGGCTTCTTCCTATTGTTGAATTTGTCTGTCAAATGTAAATATTGTACTCAAACGGCAAAGGCAGTTACGCAGCTCTTTCCAGTGAGTGCTAATAAACCCTTCATATAACACTGCTTCCTAGATGTTCTGTCTGCGCTTTTGGGTTTTATAGAAAAAATGCTTTACAGAATTTTAACACTGGGAAATAAACCCCAAATTGTCTATGATGGGTAGGCAGTGGAACAATATATGGCACTATTTGCTTTTCAGCCTAGCCTAGTGATGGAGAATTGTTTGTGAAATGTCATTTTGGGGAGGGGAAGAAGGGAGAGAAATAAATTCCCGTCACCTCTGGAAACATGGTTGTTTGAACATTTAAAAAAATTAGGGATATTATTTGCCTGAGTTTTGCAAAAACAGATGCATTTGCTACATTTCACTATTTGTCAATAGTCTCATTAGAAATTCCCATCTTAAATGCAGGCTTTAGGGCCTTTGTCAGCAAGACAAGAAGTGATGAACTGGATGCATCAAATGGCTCCACATTTTTGTATCAGCGTAATATCATTATCCACAGGACTCATGAGAAAATGAATTTACATGTAAAGAAAAATCTGTATTTTTGATGGTAGAGATGTTTTGCTATGTAAGGAACCACAATGAAAGGCAGAGGGCAGTGAGAAATACTACTACAGGCAGCAGTAAAATCACATGCATATTCTTCTGATCTTATGAGCATTTAAATGAGCACTTAAGCTTATACATTTGGTCTGAAGGTTTTAACTGGCACATGCTGGTAGTAACTAGAAAATCAGCTTCTGCCTGGTGGCTTTTTAATATTCCATAATTTTTGCTATCATTTTTGTTATCATCCTCTGACTAAATTTTCCTTCTTCCAGTTCCTATTTTAATACTGCTATTAAAGTTGAAAATGACAAGTGGCAACAATGAAGTTGCTTGTGTATCCTATACTTGGATTTTTTTGTTATTGGCAAAAGTGGTAATGAGATGATGTGGTAAGTCAAGGTACAAAATAAATTGCAACTATTCTAAGCTACAGATTGGTTTTCTAAACAAACTGTTATATTTAACATATTCCAAGATACTTTTTGATAATGAAATATGTGTAATGAAGGCAATTCAAGTGTTTTTTTTTTTTTAAGCAAATATGATCATCATCTTCAAAAATGGTGTACAAAGAGAAGCTAACCTTTCAGTCTTCCTTAGCAGTGGGACACAACACTCTGGTGTTGTTTCACAATGTATTTTGTTTGCTTGTCATAAGCATCTATCCATTCATCACAGCTGTAAAAATATTTTTAAGTTAGCTTTCCTCCAAGGATCATACAGAGATTCTTAAAAGCTTCATAGATAAAGTAAGTGGCATTATCTACATTTTCCTTATGGGAAAGTTGCCTCACTTACCAAACCAGTGCTACATCCAGACCCAACATCATGATTAGTCTTCCAACTAAAGAGTTTGAGAGCTGAATACAAACTTTTGTCAAATTTCATGGTAGCAGCCCTTATTCCATTATGAAGTAAGTGTAAACAGAACTGACGATCAAGTTAACTACAAATCATTTAAACACTGGGGGGCTTTGTTCATCAACATCCTTACTGCAGCTTCTGATGAAACAAAACCACATTTGTTAACTTCTATTCCCCTCTCCCACTTATTTTGAACTTTCAACTTGCCAAGGGTACAGACACCTTATTTAGAGGTTGCCAAGTTAGAGGAAAAGGTAAATGAAAAAAACAAACAACAGCCGTGCTTGGTTGTTATTTAAGGAAAGAAGGCAAACATGCATATATTAGTTCGACTGAGAGATGCCTAGCAGAAGGAAGTCTAAAAATACTTGAAAATTGTAAATATTAAGGAGGAATATGAATTACTTAGGTTACTACAAAGGCAAAGAACTATTCTAGGAGTAATGACATGAGACTGAGAGTTGGAAAATGGGGTTAGAGCAGGAAAAACATCCTGCCAAGGAGAGATCTGTCAAGTGGAAGGAAGATTTTGTCCAAGTTAAAAGGACCTATTGCTTAGATCTGTAAATGTAAGACAAAAATACTGGGAAAATGAGTTGCAGAAAAATTTGCAGTGGCCCCTTAGTTCATTTTTGTATACATAATTTTCACATCTGAATTGTTGTGACATTGTGGGATGTTGCAGTTGCTTTCCAGGCAGCAGGTTTCCCCAGGATGTTGGATCCTGGAAGAGTTGTTCTGCTTTTTTGCTGCTTATTTTACATGGTAGCAACAAAGCAATGTGTGTTTAGCTTTTGTATTCTCCAGGCATCTGCAAATGGAAACCTTCTGAAATCTATTCAGAGATTACCACTGTGGACCTCTAAATGCAACTAGTATATGCCATTCTGTAATACGCATTTGTAATACTTATCAGTGATTTATCCTGCTGCTCGGTGTTGTATAACACAACAAGCAGTTTATAATTGTAGCTGTAAGTATTGACAGTCATTTGAAAAGGGCAGATACTGACATTTTCTAATAAAGTTCTTTGATGGAGAAGTTGGTAGTAGAGGCCATAGGGAGCCAGTCATTGGGAACAGGACCTCTGTTTTGACACTAGTCAGGTAGCCTTCAGATTGGTGCTCTCTTTACAACAGCACTTCTGTTTATATTTTCACTCTGCAAAATATAGGAAATAGATGTGTGGTACCACATAAACTCTAGTTTTGTGCTTGCTGGGAAGCTTTGACTGCTGCAAGCCAAACCTGTTTTGTAGGTTCATTTTACAGGTTCAGTTTATAGACTTGGTTTATAAAAGTTAAGGATTCTCACAGCTCCTGCTCTTTAGGTACTCTTACTACAATTAAGTGGTAAATATGAGAATTCATCAAACAGCTTAGCAAACCACCTACTCTGAAATGAGAACTCTGTATAATTTATTACGGCAGTAATTAGTAATAACTGCAACTCCACAACAAATATATGTATATACAGCATGCACATGTACACACACTGCATATACGCTGTTACAGAAATATTAGGGATAATCTTCCCACGTACTTTCCTCTCTCAGACAGTGTTTCTTTTTGGCTTTGTGTCACACAAGTATTCACTTTAGACTGTGCTTGTAGTTACTAAGTGATTTGGTTGATAGTATTGTGCTGGCCAGAAGACTATCAGTGTTCCAAGTCTCCAGAAGAGGGACTGGGCTGCTTGCCATTTCTGGCACTGAAATCCAGTTCTTGAGAGGTGCTACATTATTTGGAGGTGCCATTTACATTCCCAGACTAACATTCCCTTTCTCGGATGTCAGTGAGGATTGACAGTCACCAACATAGTTGTCGGGCTTAGATCCAACAGTTTTGCATCGCTAAAGAGGCCAAATACAGGCTGGTCATGCAGGTTTTTATATCCATGAAGGGTTTTAAACCCACTTGCACCTGGGCTTAGAGCCCAAATGTTTTTGTAACTTACTTCTCTTGGGAACATTGGTTAGTATGCAAGTTAGAAGAGTTATTAAAGTAGCAAACTCAAGTGTAGAACACAAAGTAACAACATTCTTTAGTAACATATGAAGATCAAAATGTTGCCCTTTTTTTGGCTAATCTTATTTCAATTGTGATATATTAGCCTAACCAGTGAAAAGCAAGCATGAAAAATAAAAATTAAAAGAAAAGGAAGCAAAACTGGTACTGCTAAGATTTGCTGCATAAAGATTAGCTGAATTTCTCACTTGCATTCAGAATAATATTTTATATAAACTACCTGTTCTAATTCAAGGCCACTGTACCTAAGGATTTCTTTTTTCTGTGTTCATTTGGTAAATAAAAATAGCAATCGTTTCTTTTTAGCAAGTATATATATATTTTTTTACATCAAACTTTCATAGAAATATACCTGATTGCTCTCAATTCACTTCCTTAAAATAGGTTTTTAAAGATGCTGATTCTAGGGATGATGTACCAGGGAGCTGGAAGAGTATCATGCATTATTCATTTGGCTTTGGCACAGTTACTGCAAAAAATATTCCTTTCTTTTGCCTGTCTTTATTTGTTGATTTTTTTTCAGAGCACAACTGTGCCTTGTCATTAGTTAAAAAGTACAGGTCAGTGTTTCTTTGTGGGAGAGTTAGGAGAGGTGCCTCTAGTGCAATTCTGTGCAAGGTGCTTACTCTTTCTCTGCACGGGGTACAGTGTCTGTATGCACACATATATTTGGTACCTGCCTTCTTCAGATGCAGCAACTAGCTAGTAAGTATTTTTGAACAGTCTCAGGTCCTTAGGAAATAAGCCCTATGATACCAGGGCTTTATTTCTGTGGCTAGAGGGTGCTGGCTGGATCCCTGCAGCTCTGGTCAGGAAGGACTCCTTTACCATTGTGAAACCTCTTTTATATGAAGCAAGATGACTTGACAGGTTCTGGAAGTGACTGTCTGGTGGTTTTCTTAAGTAATTATGGGCTTGACCTTGATGTGCTTATTGAAGAAATTTGCCTAGAGAATAAAAGCTCCAATAATTTTAAAGATTTATCCATACAGATAAAATAGTATCCTCATTATAATGGCCTATTTAAAGCCTCTTTCAGCCTGTAAGTAAAAGATTTACCTTTACTTCAATAGTAAAATAGTAAACAGAAATAAAAAATAGTAAATATTACTCTCTGGGGTCCTATTTCCCCCACAAGCTTGCAAGGCAAGATTTTCTACAGAAAAATCTCCTTTAAATTGCTAAGCTGTAGCACTTCATAACCAAGCATCCAGTTCTCTGGGGATATCCAGAACTGATAAAATAATTGCTGGATTCCCTTTTGAGCAACTTCTGTATGATTTCCCTAAGTGTGTTCACAGCCACATTCTGGAGTTGCAATCGCAGAGATTCATGCTGCTCCAAGGAGAGGGTTCCTACCAATACTGAAGAGAAAATAAGCTTTGAAAATTGAGACGCAAGCATTAGTGGAAGGGAAATTGCAATTTGTCCATCAGCAGCACTGCAGGAGAGTAGTCAATGGCAGAAGTTAGAACATGCAATACCTTGGTGTTGCCTTCTGCTCCCTGTTAATGTCTCAGGGAAGACACTTGTTTTGGTCATTCCAGTCTAACATTTGAGTCCATTTTTTTTGTTTCATTTTTCACAGAATTTCTAGACCCTGGTGACTTGTAGTCAAAAACCTTAAACTATCAGTAGAGACACTAAGTACATTCTTGGCTTTAAATCCTGGTCCCTCTCTAGCCAAATATCCTGTAAGAGTTAAATTTGGTGGTTTTTCTGTTCTTAATCACTTAATTAATTTGCACTTTTAGATTGCTTTTCAGTTAACTGTCCAACCTACACTGTTGACATCACTTGTCACATGCATCATCTCTTGTCTAGTACACTCCTCCCTTTAGGGTGTTTTTAATGTAGGGGTAGAGAAAGGCACACAATTTATTTTACTTCTTAACTAATGATTTGAGAGAGAATTAACAAATCTGAATCAACTCTCATTCTTTTTCATGTTCACATACTAAACACAGTAGCTTGAATAGATCATTACAATGATAGTGTAGACTGAAGTTTTCTGCAAAATGCATGAATAGCTTACAGCAGCAGTCATTTTAAAAGGTGAGCCGTAGTTCCATCAGCCTTTTGTAAGGAGAATATCTACATGCTATTGTATTGTCTTCCTTCACGTTCCATTGGTATGTTTTAAGTAGTTCTTCTCAAGTGCTTGCAAATCATAAGTTATATTAAAAAAAAATTTTTTAAAAAAAGCCTCTTGTAGGCTAGATTCCCTTCTAGTCCCAATCTGCCTAAATTCCTGCAGCAAGACTACTATGTCTTTTCTTATCTTACCCTACATGAAAAACTATTGCTTTTCACTAGCAGATCTACCCTCTATTTCTTTCAGTCTCTTTTATAACCTCTCCAAAGCAATGTGTGTAAATTTGTTAACCTGTTGAATGCTAGCAATCTGCTCATAGCCCACAGTTACTCCACTGGAAAAGACATGAAGTAGTCATGCAAAGTGAAGCTAGCAGTTGGGGTTTTTGAGCCCACTTAGTGAAAGTGTTCTGATAGTGATCCTGAGAGGCCTGGAGAGGGATACCAGTGTCCTGTTTCGAAATGAGCAAATGCATCCCCTAGCTTGTGTTGGAGAGCCAGGGCTCTTCAGCCAAGCAGGGTTCAGACATTCTGAACGTTTTGCTGAAGATGTTTGGTTTTGGTTTTGTTTTTTTTTTCAGTGCCAGTCTTGGCAATGTAGAGTGTGAAGCTTAGGGGAAGGTGGAAAAGAAGACAAGTAGCTCGTGTTTGTTACAATAGAAACACAATCGAAAATGATAGAGAGAAGGGTGAAAAGGGAGAGAGGACATAGCCGAAGATGAAAAAATTGTGCCAGTGGTCTATTGGTCTTACTTGTCTCTGCTTCTGGAATACTTTTAGGGTATGTATTGTGTTTGTATAGTGAGACGTATACCCTTCCTATATGGAAGGTGTGATGGAGTGTACACATATCCCTGAGTGTTCAGATCTAACTCCACAGGTATGAAGTGCTTCTTAGTGATGCAGAAGCTATTAAGAGGTTTAATTTAGCTCACTGATGATAGGATGGTCTTAATGCAAATAACAGTGTATATCTCTAAGACCAAAATATTATTGGTCATCTGATGTTCACTGGACTGCAGCTAGAAAAACCTGAATGTTAGCCTCAGTGAATGGAAAGACCTGTCAGCAGGAGTTTGCAAAACATGAGTGTTGCCTCTGATCCTGCATGAAGAAACTTCTCCAAAGAAGAACGATGGGAAAGCTATGTAATCGCCAGCAGAGATGTACGTCATAGGGCTCTGTCCACACCTTTATTTTCTGACCTTAGTGCATTCTGAGTTGGCTTGTCTCCTCAGAGAGAACAATGCCTAGAAAGCTATGGATCCACATGGAGAACCGGGAAGTGTGTACAAATATATGATGCTTTTGTAATACTATAGTGCTGCAATAGCCATGATGTGGAGAAAAGTGAGACCACAGTTTCCATGGACTCAAATATCATGCTTGGTGATCTTGAACAAGCAAGCAGGTATAAACAGCTGCTAGACCTTATCAGAGTGAAGAGAAGCAAGGTGCCTTTTGCTGATAGATGGGACAAACCAGGCAGGTGTTTTGGCTGAAAATAAACAACCAAAGGTCAGAGAACACAGCTCATTATCACGTTTCTTGTCTTAAATAGTGGCTCAAATTTACAGGAAAAGAACTGATGCAACAGAAACCAGGATACTCTTAACAGTATCAAATCCTGCTCTCATTTATATCAGTGAGAGTCTGAAGTAATTCAGATAACTTTAGTGAATTAACTTTGCTAGTAAAGAAAAAAAATAAAAAAGAGCAACTAGGATTTCCTTCATATTTTCCTATTGTTCTAGTTCAGTGCAAGGTTTCTCCTGTCAAATTAGGCAAACAAAACTCCTTAGTATTAATTAATATTCTGAAAGCAATGTTCCTTATTAGTAATTCAGGTCTATGCCTGTGTTTGGAGTTGTTTTAAAATTTGCCAGATCCTCGTATGGTGTATTTCTAATCCAGTTAAGCTCCAAACAAAAAGAATATTTTTATGCAAAATCATATTAGCTGAAGAACTGCCTCTCCATTTTTATCTGAACTGTTATTCTTTGAGTGGCTAAATATTGAAGGGAGAAAGATTTTCTTGGAATAAATATATCCTCACCAAAAATAAGCTATTACTGTAACACAGTCACAGTGCCTAGAATTAGTTCAGTTCTCAGGGTGATTGTGTTAGTACAAGCAGAACAAGAAATCAGGTTTATCCCTAAAAGACTGCAAGACAGACTTTCTCTCGGAGAGAGTAAGTGCGCATCCATTGTTCATTAGTGTCCAACTGAAAGCCTGAAATGTCAAAATCCTCCAGTGATGGAGATGATATATTTCAATGCTTTTCTACCCTCACTAGAAAGGCTCTGCTGCTGCAATTTAAATGTATTCTTGTCCCATTTACATCTAGGAAAAGAAAATAGTCCTTTTCCTCTACAATAGCAGCGGTCTCCCTCATAGTCATCTCTGCTTTAGGCACAATCTGTTGTGGATGAATTCTTACCCGTCTTTGGTATTTCTGTTCTAGTATTATTATCTTTGGCAGACACCTTAAATACAGTAAGTAAGGCCGTGGAAACTGTAAGCTACCGAAAATGTGAATCACATAAGAATAAAATGCATAAGACTCAGGGTTTGAAAGAAATTCTGAATAAATTCTGAACTGGGGGCAGGTTGTCATCTTACTGTCTGTGTTACTCTTAATTTAATGATTAAGATTAGCAGGGAGCTAATAAATATAGAAATCCTGTTTTATACTGTTTTTCCTCTCTCACAGATGTTTCACATCCTTGCTCTGTATGGCTACTCTAGATTGTTTTGTTTTTGTAAAACTTCAAAATTTACATAGTTTGGTAGTGAATCATGGAAACCTTGTAGCAACTTCCAATTGTAGAGAGGAGATGTCTGCATTAAAATTCAGCCTCTGGGCACACCATTTTATGAGAGCTATATCTTTATATGATTACTGACTGCTTGGAAATAGTGGCACTTTAGAGCTCAGTAGCACAGGTTTACAGTGTTTCCATAACTGTTACTGTTTTTCAAGTTACTTGGAATAAAAACTGCAGTCTTTTAGATCACAAGGTTTTAGACACATCTTCTGGATATTAAATGTCAAAGAATTGCTGTTCTCCAGTTAATAGGTCCATAGGAAGGATACATTTTTCTATTAGGACAATTTTTTGCAAAATCATTAGGGAAACTTTCTTCATAAACATGAATTGTATTTTATCCTCATTTGATAATCACATACCATGTGAAAGAGGTTCTCTTAACATGGAGCAATTAGACACTGAGTAAATGGCTATTGCTCTTGGGTCTCAAATACTCTGATTTCAGAACATTCCTTTCTGTATATGATTATAGATATACAAGAGCTTGGAGTTTTTGTGTAATAAAAAAAGGACTGAGTCCATAGCATGGATAGCATGGCATCAAGTTTCACGAAGGCTTAAGGGAAGATTCCCTTGCCTGAATTCCTACCATCCTACTCTGCCTATGGTAGACATTGGCTTGACAAACAGAAGGAAAGAACAGAAATTTTCATGCTAAAACTTGTCCTGCCTGCTCTAGGGCAGATGCATGGGACAAGAAGAGACCTTTGCTATGGCAGACAGCCACTGCAATGTGTAGCTGTATATGTATGTGTATATGTATATGTATATCCTATGGCCCACTGCAGATTAGGTAGGATTTTGTTCCCTTTACTTACACCAAAAAGCTGTTCCAGACTTCACTCCTTTCTTAGTTGGATACCTTTTAGTTTCCAGACTAAGTTAATTCACTGCCAGGTTATAACTTATATATATTTTCTTTTTTTGTCTACCAAAATTGAACAGTTCTCCTAGTGTGCTTCCTCTGATACAATTGCAAAATAGACTAAAATAAGTATTTTGTACTGTGTTCCTGATGGTCCATCTCTACCAATGCACTGCTCAGGAGCATTCACTGAGACCGTAGTCTTGCCAGGGTCAGATTATTACAGTGCTTACTGAGAAAAAGAGGGAGGGTGGGGAAAAAAAGTCAAGTGAATGCTTTTGCAGAAGGACCTGCTCTGTAATTATTACAGGACATACAGAGGTTTGGAGGGTAGATGAACAGAATGTGATCTGATAGAGCATCCAGGCATTAATGTCATTAGTATCCCAACTGAGACATTTGTCAGGAATCTCATATTTTTTGCTTTTGTGTGTGTCCTCTTTTTTCCATGAAGTCTCAGTTCCTTGAAGCTGTGGATAATGTGAGATTTTATTTATATCTTTTTTAACCAGGAACACTAACTGCCTGGGAGCCTGGTCAGTGACAGGATCACTGTATTTGTGGTGAGAATAAGCAGAGAGTAGAGAAGGGGATCCTTACACTAGCTTTAGTGACAAAGCCAGTTTATCGGGTGACTGCAAGCTGCCCAATTGATTCCCTAAGCATTTCTATAGCATATTAGGGCTCCTGTAACTGTGCTGCTTTTGGTACCTAAAGCCAAGCTCAAATAGCAATGGGATGTGACTAACACCATAGTTTTGAACTCACATGTACAATCTTTTTAGTGTCCTTTTTTTTAACAGTAGTCCTTATTTTTATGAGTGGTATTTACTTGGCAGGACAGCAGTAAGAGGTTTGCTTTGCTGGAAAGGATTACAGAGGTTTTGAACTATTTCAAGGCAATTTAATTCATATCTTATTAAGGATGAATGCATTATGATGTGCCCTGTCTAGACAACTAAGAGATTAGGAACCAGAATACTATTGCAATTCAAACTGTAAGGCAGTATTCCAGTCTATGTAATTCTGTCATTTTTCTAATACATGTAGCATATAAAACATTTTTATGCTTTTTTCCTTACTACTCAGCAGCGTTTACCATCTGCAGTAGTAACAGAAATGTTTTTAAGGCCAGTCCTATGTGAAGTGTCTTGTAGCAATTAAAAACCAGAAGGGGATATGTAAACAAAGAAGTATACATTAACCCTTACAAGTGCTAATTGCTAAGAAATGCCAGTTTCAGTGTGAACAAGTGATTTTGCAAGAGCAGTTCAGCTATGGCTGAAATTATCATCTTCTCCCAGATATGCTCTGGTGAGTCCTGGAACTGGCTGGGAAGGATCCATAGCTACCATTTATGGAGGTTAACATTGAGTTTTACTTGGTTCACAAATCTTGGAAGAGGAAATTTCTTTGTATTAGGAGTTTTTAAGAAACCTCTGAAGATTTTTTTTGTTTAGAGAAGCTTTTGAAGCATAGTTGTCCCAGCAGACTGCAAGAGGTTTCCCCAGATTGTTACTAAAAATTGTTTTCTAATTGTTGCACCAGCTGCCTTTTTAGCATAGTTTCATACTTTGTGTATTTCCTGGCAAATTTCTGAACCTGTCTGAATTCAGTGCACTTTGCCTCTATACTTTACAGCTTGTGAATGTGAAATCATAGAGGGTTAGAAATGAACACTTCAGAACAACCGGACCGTCACTTTGACACAATGCACTGTTTTGGCTTACAGGCATTGCCAAGACAAAAAACATGCCTGCCTCTCCTTTGGTTGTTAGATGGTTTCAAAAGGTTTGTAGTCACAAACTGCAACAGGATCAGAATAAGCATGCAAACTAAGCCATTTAGTTTCCATAGGGAAGGAAAAAGTGGTTCTTTCATTTGAATCCCACTTGCTTTTCTCATGGATTCAGTGTCAGTGCAATCAGTGACCTTGGCAGACAGCTGCTACTGAGTTTCTTCACTACAGCTGCACCTTACCCACAGGAGTGTTTTGTGTTCTGTGCACTTTCCCCTTCCATGTTCAGTGTTTAGGTTTGATAAATGTGTTAATCACCACTGAAAAAAATGTATATGAAGTCACCAGCAGCCCTTTCCTCTCTGCTTTCTTGGATTCTAAGCTAAAGTGTGAGGAGCCAAGAAGGCAAGGGAAACTCATGCCAGACAGGCATTTGCCTGTCCCAGACAAATATTTGCTGAAGATATGAGTAGTGAAGAGAAAGTTTTGTTTAAAATTATCTTTGAAGAAAGAGTTTTTGAGTATGTGGGATGGAGGGTGTGTGGGAAGCAGGGAATAGACTAACAAAACTTCACTTTTTTATTTAAAATTGGTTGCATTTTGAAGGTCAGACTATCAGAATAGACTTGAGCATATTTTCTAGTCTACTCTGAGGATATTAAAAAAATAGAGTTGATTAGGAATTCAGGGAAAAAAGAGCAAAGCAAAACGAGCATAACTTCAGTACATAATATATCATCAGCAAAGGAGCATGTTAAAAACATTACCATAGTGAGGTATAAAAACTATTTGAACACTGCAAATGAAAGTGGGTTTCTGTAAGAAAGTAGATTAACTCTGGCTTTGTAGTTCTGCTTTTGTAGCTTCTCCCTCTTTAAACTTACTATGTTACATGGGTAGAGGATAATACGGTCCACATCACAGTTGGCTACCCTCCACCATTCAAGTACAATCTGCCAAAAGAGCCCAGAGTGCTTTCAAGGTCAAAGGAATGTCAGTGGGTGAAGTGTAAAGACTGTCTTATCACATTGGAAGAAAACTGTTTTAATTCTGTGCTTTTCTGCATAATGTAAACATTCAACTGGAAGGAATGTGCTCTTGTCAAAACCTGTTACACCAGTTCTGACTTGTTCACTCCCACGCCATTGCCCGCTTGGGCATCTACGTTGTTTTTCTGGTAGTTGTGTCAGTACCATACTTCACTATCACCACAGTTAGTAACTTTTTAAAATCCCAAACGTGGAAGCTAACCGTTTCTTAAGAAAGCAAATGATACCTTGGCATAATATGCCAAAGACAAGAAAATCTAAGTTTCTTTCAGCCGCAGTTCAGTTTTAAGAGCCTAACTCAAAGCCTAACTCAAAGCATAGGGAACCTTTTCCACAAATTTCAGTTGTCTTTTGTTTTGTTTTGTTTTTTCCTGTGGGCTTTGGAACAGATCCCAGCCCCCAAATTGCTTTCAGGTGTTGCAGGATATTCACTGCAGGGTACAATATTATAATTAAGAGTCCAAAGGATGCTAAGTTTATACTTACAGGTACATAGCATGCGCTGCTCCTTCCTGACTGCTGCTGTTTACAGGTCCTACTATACCCATAGGCAATCCTGCTTTCACTCTGCATCCTTCTTTAGCAGCTCTCAATCAGCATATTTCCTTGCTGCTACATTAAATTAACTGGTGTAACATCTTAATGGATTTCAGAGAGATGCACAGCATTGGAAGTGTAGCTGATTCTGTGCTGCATGCCAGAAGCCAGTGCCCCTTCTCTGCAGTGTACACATTGGTGCATCTACAAAGACAAAAATATTCTGAAAAATAAGTCAGTTTGCAGAATTCCAGAAAGAATTTTTTTTTTGATTCCATTGCAGCTGACGAAGATACTTAGTTTTGCTGCTTGTTTGGCAGCTGTTCTGTCTCAAGGTCTTTGTGAAGCAATAGTGCAATTAAGAAAAAAAAAGGCCACACATATTCATGTGTAAGCGTTGCTGGGTTCTGCACTGACACTTGGATTATAATACTTGAGTGAAGGAGGCTGGTTTGGAGGGTAGCACCAGATTTTACAGATTTAAGAGAGTATATGAAAATAGTCTTTTTCCTTGTCCGGAAAGAAAACTATGAAGGAATTCTTTCCCCAACTGAAAAACCTCATAAAGCTGGGGATCCAAACTGCTGGGACGTAATTCAGTAAAAGGATAAAAAAAGGGGGGTTGGCAGGGGAATCATTAGTGCAAGAAAAAGCAGTGGCTGGAGAACTGCAACTTTGATGTTAGGTTGTTTTAGAGCTAGAGAGAGTTATTCCATGAGCTTAAAAACAATTATGGCAAGATTCCTCCTCTGTAGAGAGCAACAATTGGAAAAACTGACTGCATGAAACCTGGCTGTTTGCCTGAAAGCGTATGGAATAGGAATGAAACAGTATAGTTTATTTTGAATATGGCATGGCGCAGACAGAGGGATTCATGAAAGAAGCTGACAGAGTTAACTGCTGACTGGGAACCACAAAACCTCAAACATACTACATAACATTTTGATTTCTACCCAGCTGATTATGTAGCAACACAAACTTAAAAGTAAACAAGCAAAACACACATTATTACTGTGCTAGAAAAACGAAGCTGCAAATGCATTATGGTAATTTATAGGAGCCTGGATTCAGTGATACTGATCTCTTAAAACAGCTGAAATGACTGCTTCTTAATTATAAACATACCTGGGGTGTAACTTCACTGACTTAAAAAGGAACCAGGCCACAGATTGTGCTTGCCTTCTGTTCTATACTCTGGGTAATCAAAGTGTTTGTTTGAAAAACATCTCAAATGGCCAGAATGGGTAACTTAAAGCATTGCTTTTCATGCAGAGCAGCCTTGTTTGATACAGTGCAAGTGGCTTTTATAAACTTGAATATGAAGAAGATGTGAAGACAGTATAGCAGTTTCACAGTGTAGTCATTTCCTCTTTCAAGTGATTATGGGTGAGCTTCACTTAAACTTCTTACTGAGCTAACTGCATTATTTATTCACAATTTACATTTCAGCCCAGCTGATCATGTAGAAACACAAAACCCAATTGGAGTGGGGTGGAAGAAGTCAGTGGGCTGGGGGGAAATCACCTAAGGAAGTAGAAATACAAAATTAAAAGCTGAATAGAAACTTTAAATAAAGGTTGCACAGCTGAGAGTTGATCTGCTCCAGAAAGCAAGATTAATATCTACCAAGGAGTAGTCAAGTAGTTTCTTCAGAGAATTCTGGAATTATTGTGTAACTCCTTTTTTTTGATACTGGCAAATAACAAAGATATAGTATCAACCTTATGATGATAGAAAACAAAATGCAGTACAAGTGACTCATGCAGGAACTGTGCTGTAATTTATTCTTCTATTGGCTAGATTGTTTCCAGCCTGGAGAAAATACATTTCAGAGAACAGGTGTAATCACTTAATTTTGAAGAAGTAACCATTAAATGGGAACAGAAAGCAGTTTCCCTGTGAACCAGACATTCCAGGGATGCACAGGAATATATACTTACTCTCTGTATTAGGGATTCTTCCTCACTGCCATACCTAAACAGCCTGCAGAGCTGTTTTGTTCTTTAATTATGTATTTAAAAAAAAAAAAAAACCACGGGGAAGAATTTGACCAGTTTGTACTTTCACCCTGTGCGGCACAGGTGGAAAGCAAGCCTTCTCTGCCACAGTACTTGTGGGATTTCTGGGTGGAGAAACTTCAGTTTGAGTCTCTGGTTCAGATAGGAACTTGGGTGTCCCTCTCAGCTCAAGCGCATGAACGCTTTTGTTAAGGCCATGAAACGCTTCCAGGCTTGCAAAGCCAACCATGTTGCCTAGGTACCTTGCTAGTCTGAGGCCTGCTGGAGTGGCTTAGCTGGTAGCAAAGGTTGGTGTACTGTGCGTTAGGGAACTGAGGTTGTTTTTTTTTTTAATTTATTTATTTCCCCTGTGATGTATATGGCTCTTAAATACTTGCTAATCCTAAATTAGTGTTCAAATCTATCTACTAAATAGTCATGTGCAGTAAGTAATCTCTGGGGAAAAATACTGAGTTTGTTACATGCATTTTGAAAACATATGAAATGCAAATTACATTTTTGGACTGGCTAAAACTTAGCAAAGGTGAGCTTGCTCCGTTGACAGCAGGGAGATATCAGAGGAATGGCATCAGCTGAGAATCTGCTCCTGCATATTTTGCAATATTCAGGTGAAATTGAAATGAGGATTTGAAATTTATGTGTGTGGGTATTTAGACACTTGCAGCTGTGAGCTTGCAGGTGATGAGCCATGGTAATAGTTATATCACAGGCATGCTAATAACCAAGAAAAGGAAATTAAGTGGTGTAATGACATGTATTGCTTTCCAAAAGTACAGGCTGTAACGTAGTGCTGCTGTTACCATAATGTTCCAGAAATGCTTAATTTTGCCAGTCCTGTGGAAGCATTGCATTTTGAGCATGGAAGCTGTTGCTGACAGAAGTGCATACACACTGCAAAGATGCTTAAGTTTGTCTTAGAAGAATTTGTCTGCCTCTTGCAAAGGAGGCCGGAGGAAAAGTTAAAAGGAAACAGATTTCTCCCTTCAGCTTGTCCTTACTTGCTTATGGAGGCTAGCTGTGCTGCTGAGTTTGAGGTCAGCACTGATGTTGCTGGGGAAGAGGAGGGACAAAAGTATAAAGCTACCTGGCCTGGAATCAAGCAAGCTGTTGCAGATGATCTCCCACAGAGCATGAAGATACTCCTCCTGGCTGCTGCAGCATAGCCTCTTCCCTTCAGTCTTGCCTGCCTTCTAGAAAATAGCCAGCAGGTAACGAATCACAACTGAACTCTAATACAAGTGGAATAGACTTAATGCAAATTTCTTCAGTTTTCTTTGCTCAAAAGAGCAAAACAAGGAGTGAATTAATTTTCTTGAGGTTGCTGGTATTAATAATTCTACAAGAAGCTAAGCCACCTAACACTTTGAGGGCAACAACTGTTAAGTGTGCCAGGAAAACAGTGTTGTTTTATTACAGAACTGTTGTCATATGGAAAAACCCAAGGAAAGCTTTTTTTGTGTTGATTCCCAAATAAGAAATATAATCAATTTCCTTTCTTAAGACCTTCTGGCATTTCAAGGAGAGGTATGGATTTCTGTCACATCATGGCAAATCACACTTTTATCCTTTTCTTTAGGAGTGTATCATTGACGAAGACTGTGAAACAGGGAAATACTGCCAGTTCTCCAGCTTTGAGTACAAGTGTCAGCTCTGTAAAACCCAGCATACAGTAAGTCCTGAATGATATGTGATGTTATGTGGTTTTTAGAAACTCACTACATATATTATTGTTGCTGATGTCAGCAAAACAAATTGTTACATATACAGATGCACAGCTTTCCCTGTGAGGCTAAAAAATGGATGTTTTTTTTCCTTTTTTTTCCTCTGCCTATTAACACAACTAAGTTACAAAGTTTTTGTTCTTGTACACTTTAAAAACCTGCCCTCTGCTCCATCTGACTCTTTCTTGACTTCAGTTAGGTAGGGTAAGGACAACATAAACTAAGGTATTGTAGGTTGCCATAGGGATGGGAAAAGAGCAAGTATCATCCCAGTTCTTAAGACTCAGCTGACAGTTGGCCACTTCCAGCTGTTGATTCCCAGAGAGGAGAGTTACAGCAGTCTGCAGTCTTCCTTGCATTGACCACTTGTACAATGCTGTAGTTCAGTTCTTACTGTACGGATCTTATAGGGATCATTTACATTATTTGAATCCAGGAACTTCAGGAAGTTGTGAATCTCTGTCCTTTGAGCTAAAAGATAGATGTTGTTGGTAGTAGCTAGAGCTAGATTAGCTACTGGAGGTGACAGCTGCCTGAGAAGTTCAGACTTTTTTTGTGGGGAGAATCCAGTTTAAGTTCAGTCTTTTAAAAAAAGCCTTTTATCTAAACGTCCCTTTTCATTTATCATGGTGATGGGCTGTGGTGAAACAAATTCATTGCTCCAAGCATTTGCAGACTATTAAATCCAGAAGCAAGCCAGCCTTGCTGTAAAGTCAGGTAATCAACAGGATTATTATAATCTAAAAGCAACAGGCTGTTCCTGCAATGATTTAAAAACTTAATTTGGTAACTTCAGGGAGCTTTAATGACTTTGGTGGATTGAATGCTTGCTTAACACAAGTCCTGCAGAATTTCAGTTCAAGCATCATTAAGAAAGCTTATTCTTTGTTTTAGAAGATGTTAAATTGATAATTTTTTACATTAATATGGAGTAATTAAAAAACAAGATTAGGATGTTGTTGAAACCTACCCCCCCCCCCAAACCCCACTTTTCTACGCAGTCCTCAGTAGAACATTAGTAGTATAAATAAGGTAAAAATTGTGTCCTAGCTCCACTCCTGTTGCAAAGTGAGCTCAGACTGAAGGTGGCTAATCCATTCTCTTAGAATCTCCACAATAGTGCAAACAAACAAACAAAAAAACCCTCTTTATAATTAATGGGTCTTAATAGTGCTAGTATAATCCTGCTTCCTTCCACATGTAAGCACACCCCATGTGATACACCGGAAAAGAAATCCTGCTAATGTTGTATGGCTGCCCAGACAGGGCTTTACGCAGACTAAAAAAAAACTGTTAAAGTGCTCACCTACTAGGAATCTTTAAGATATTCATCAAACTACCTACAAAAACAAAACAAAACAAAACAGAATGACACACTGCTTTCATTGGGTTGATCCGTTAGGTTTGTGTAGTTGAAACATTGGGACAATTGTTATCAAAGCTATCTAGAGATTTGCATTTCTCCTTTTCAAAGACACTTGACTGCAGCTGAGGTATGGTTCGTATTACAAATAAAAACAGGATTTTGGTAAGATTGAATTTTGCTCTTTGAAAGCAACCCTTCTGAACAAACTATAAATTACTGTGTTTAACAGTGGAAGAAGTAACATTTTGTACTTTTTTTTTTTTTCTTTGAAAGCAAAAGGCTGTCCTGAAGTGCACATTATACTGTAGGATGTCTGGCTACCGGTCACTTTTCATGTAAATGCTAAAAAAGGTTTGGGGCTTGTAAGACTGAAAGTATAATATACATTAAGTGGTGCCAGAACTCTGCCTTTGAGGTCCTTGTCTAGCAAACAGTTCTAGGAGTGTTTGAAATTGAGAACATAAGCAAGTCTCTTTAAATAGTAGAAATATTACATATGTATGTTCAAAACACATATGCAGTTGTCCTCAGGACCAGGGTCTAATTCTGTGCTTAGCTGCCTGTTGATACATGCAGTTAGTGTTAGAGTGACAGTTTCGTCATGTGCTTTTCCATTTGTAAGCATTGCTCACGGGATGTCGAATGCTGCGGGGACCAGCTTTGTGTTTGGGGTGAGTGCAGGAAAGCTGCTTCAAAAGGAGAGAACGGCACCATTTGTGAGAACCAACATGACTGCAACCCTGGAATGTGCTGTGCTTTTCAGAAAGGTACTCAGGTTTTTGTTTTTTATTCTATTTATTTGTTTTATAATACAGGAGTGTTCATATTTAGCTCTTTTGCTCAGGTGAAGTGGTTAAATCTGTATGGAATCACTGGGTCATTCTCCCTTGCCCTGTGGAGTGCTCTACATTAACTTCTTTATAAAAGAGTTAGTAGAATTAGTGGAAAGCACTCCAACAGGAGCATACAGGGGTGAAAGAAAAGCCTACTGCACCTAAACAATGAGAACTGTATAAGAAATATAAAAATTTAATGTTTGTAAAGAGTATCAGTCATTTAAAAGCTGCAGAGATCTGTGTCAAACTTTCACTCAACATAGCAAAAATAAAGGCATGAAAAGTGGCTGACAGAAATTGATTTGAGCTTGTTGAAAGTGACTTTTCCCTCACGTCAGCGGGTCGGCCATCAGAATCAGACTGTAGATAAGTTTCATACGCTGAGTTTTATATGAGCTGTCTGTGGCACCACAGTGTACAATACTGACTGCATACACAGAATACACACTGGAATGATATTTGAGATTATGTTGCCAGTCCACACAGGAATGTGAAACTTGATTTACAGAAGGAAGGAGAGGAGGAGGAGAAGATAGAAGGCCTGAAACTAGTCCTAAATCCTACCTGGTCAACCCCCACTCCTCCCAGCTTCTTCACTGTTTTCCACTCACTAGTTTCTCACTGCTTCTATCATAACTCTCCTCATTTTTGTAGTGACAGGATACAGTTCTGATTATCTTTCTGTCCAGGGAAATATTTTGCTGTATTGTTCTTCCCAGGTTCTTTTTAGTGAGCAAGAGGTTACCTCTTACTTTCACTGACAGTTGGGCTGTCTGTCCTGCCTTCTCTCACTGGTGGATCAGGCTACTAGGGCATTTCAGGAGAATCAAGGCAAAAGCTCATTTCAAGCATCATCTAAATGCAAGTGGGTCTGCTTTTTTCCTCGTTGACTTGGAATATTACATAGCAGACTTTCCCTGTTAAGAAAAGTTTCATTTCAGTAAGATTTGGTTAGATCAATTTTGGTTTATTTTCATCAGGCTTTCCTCCTAAAGCATTTACAGATTTTGCTGAGCTTTATCAGAGAATTCTTTGTAATCTCTAACCCTGAAAAAGCAGTTTTCCTAAGTGTTCACACTGCCACGTCGGTAACGCGTAGCCATTGCTGTTAGTAGTGTTAGGCGAGGGAATACTGCTTCTATAGCCCTGACTTCCATGGGATTTGAACAAGCAGCATCTTAATGCTGATTATTTCCACTGCATAAAACCTTCACACTAGTTTGAGTACAAGATAGAGCTTGGCCTGAAAACAAACAAATTTAGAATAAACTTTTAATTGAGGAGGAAAGAATACAATAGATAAAAATATTGATTAAAATTGGTGAAACACTGTCATTAAAACTTAAGGGAGCTGCTGATTAAAGGCAATGGATTTCATTCTCTACAGTTGTCTGCTTTAGCAGTGCTTTATGGTCTTCAGAGTAGGTGCAAGTGCAGTCTAGGCCTAACCTCAAGGCCTTTCTCCATGACTGGAGCATTGCAAAAGGTTGCACTAATATAGGGTAAGACTGCATTTGTATGTGTATTTTGTATATAGAAAACCATGGAGTATCCACTGCTTAAGATATGATCTGTTTTGGAATTAGAAACTGCTGATTCACATACATGTATATTTTTACACAAGCCTGTTGTATGCAACCTTGATTCTGAACTCTTGAGAACTGAACTCTTAAAAAAACTCTCAAAAAGAGATTAAGTAAGTCTGTCTTCGCCTGTCTTGTATATAGAACTGAAGTTTTGAATTAGGTCATCTCCGTTTAGCACTCAGTTAATGAATTCTCCTAAACTTAACTTAACTTTGGCATGCAGAACTACTGTTTCCTGTGTGCACTCCATTACCTGAAGAAGGTGAACCCTGCCATGATCCTTCCAACAGACTTCTCAACCTGATCACCTGGGAACTGGAACCTGATGGAGTACTTGAACGATGTCCATGTGCAAGTGGCTTGATCTGCCAACCTCAGAGGTAAGGATCCTCACTATAAAGTGTTTTGACTGATTTTCAAAGTCACTGATGAGAAAAGATCTCAGACTTACTGTGTTGTCCTAAACAGATGTGCCTGAGCTTAGCAACAGCTTATTCCTGGTGTAAATGCAGTTTGTGTGTCAGGCTGGTATTGCTTTTTAATCAAACGAGTAATAGCAGCTGTTTAGAAATTACATTTTGATTTCATTCTCCGCATACAGCCCTTGTCCAGCATTTTTCTCTGTTAGATCAGGTTTTGCTTGATAACTGTTCCTTTCATACTTACATATCAAAAATATTTTATTACATGAGGTAGGTATGTACATGCATGCTCTTGTACTGATGATTTACAGAAGGTAATTTCTATCACAAGGAAAAAGGCAGATGTCTTTTTGCTTGCTTTTCCCTTCAGTTTTGGAATGATCTGAGAAGCCAGTTTCCCTACAGCTGACTTAAGATCTGCTGTCCAGATATGAGACACTTCATACTGTGCAGACTTCTTCAGTATCATTATGACTTTCATGGAGAGTGAAGTACACTGACTCCATATTTTCTGCCAGAAACTAGAACTTTAAACATATACCTTTTCCACTGTTCTTTAAAAGGACAGTTATTTACATTATCAACATTTTCATTGGAAGAAAGCAAGATCATTTCAGTTTTGCACTAAAAGCATTTTAGGAAAACCTGTATCTCATCTGTGAAACAATAAGCTTTCTTCTTCAAGTTTCTTGGTACATTACAACTTTCATTCTAATAGCTTTTAACAAAATAGCATAGCTATATTTCTTATATACTGTGATAGAAATGTAGATTAATTTCTCTCTTCTTCCCTGCCCAACGCTGTTTTTACATTTTTTTTAAACACATGAAAAGCAATGAAATAGCATTTTGTTTCATAAATTTGAACTGAGGAAGCAAGCAAAACTGATCCCATCCTTTCAGCACTGGAATTTCAGTTAATGTGCAAGTACTGTCAGCCTCAGCCAAGATATACCAGCAGTATGTCATATGTAGTGAGAAGGAAAACATTTCAGATTAAAACATAAAAGACAAAAATATATTAGGAGGGGGACTATAGCTTAGCCATCCAGCTATAGCTACAAGAATTATCTACCTGTCTAGGATTATTACAAGTACAGTAATACTGTGCATACTCTGCCTGCCAATGACTCACATGGACAGCAGGCTAAAGCTGCTTTTGTGAAATTACATGGTGAATCTGAACCTTTGCTATTAAAAGAAACAAAACCCCCCATCTCTGCTCGAAGTGACCCTTGGCTGAATGTGTGCCTACTGCCTGCTAGTGCCTGAGGAACACATGGAAACTATCATCAGACCTTTCCATTATATCCTAAAGAATATAGTCAGCTCAAAAAATGAAGGTCTAGAAGCAAAATATATGAGAATAAAAATATACATGAAACAACCTTTAAAAACATTGTTAGTTCATTTTCCCCTGTTTTTCAGTGAAAGAAACTGCAGCTTTAAGCAGCAGTTAGTTGAGGCAAGCCTGGCCCAAGCAGTAGTCCGTTTGTATGCCATAACAGGGACTTGTAGTCCTGTACAGCCCCTTGCAATGCCAAGGGACACTGGATGCACAACCTGAATAATCAAGTCCTATTCCCCTGTCTCCTGTCAATAGGCATAAATTTTTCTTGGTCCATTTTAAAGTTCCTATATCAAATGTGGGATGTTTGCAGGCAACTGGACCCACTTTTCAAAGCAAGTATAAAAAACAGCAGCAAATACAGCTATTGGGCCGTCCCATTTAGAAGCAAATTTATAGTGTTCACAGTTTGCCAAATTTTAGTTTGATGACAAACAACATGGACTTTTTTCTGCATTCCTCTGAAGCTAAAGTATTTTGTTTCTTAACTTGGTATTATGCCATTAACAGAAAGGAGCAGTCACCATGATTGCTTGTGGCAGGAGTCAGATTGTGCTGAAGCCCACTGCCATCTTGTGTCCCAGTACTGAATGTGTTTTGCTGTTAGGAACCTGGTACTAGCTCTGCATGTGAAAATCTCATCTTCAACTCGCCAACTGTCAAGCATGTAAGAGTCAGATGATTATCAAGTCAGCTATGTAGATCTGACAGTTTTATATATCTAACATGCTTTCATGTGGGGAGGAAATCAAGATTTTTATTAAGGAACAGGCAAAAGAACATAAAAAGATGCATTATATGACTATGCCTTTCTTTTCCCAACAGCCACAGCATGATGTCTGTGTGTGAACTGTCCTCCAGTGAAACCAGAAATAATGAAAAAGAAGATCCCTTAATCATGGATGAGATGCCATTTCTCAGTTTGATACCCAGAGATATTCTTTCTGATTATGAAGAAAGCAGTGTCATTCAGGAAGTGCGTAAAGAATTAGAAAGTCTGGAGGACCAAACAGGTTTGAAAGAGCCTGACTCAGGTCATGATCTGTTTTTGGGAGATGAAATTTAAAGTCTGAACACCAGACAGTTTATTCACAGTTATTTCTAGGAATTTTTGTCTAGCATCTTGCTTATATAAACCCTAAACATGTACTGCTGGATAGAAGTGCAATAAACAAGGTTTTCAATGAGCATCCTTTCCTGTGCACCAAAGCTGCATGTTCAACTATTGTTGATTTCATTCTATCAATCCTTGAACCAAACCTCTGGTTAAAGACAAATGAGAAATATCAGTGTTTCCTTCGGATTGGTACTTTCCCCTTTTATGTTAGAACTAAACTTATCAGTGCTTGTACTTAACTTATTAGTGACCCTAGAAGTTTTGAGTATTTTCTGTACATATTTTTAGAATGGCTTATTTTTCTAGAGTAAGAACCATCTGCTTGCTTTGGACTGTTTTTGGCCATTGATCTTGAGCTATGTTTTTGAAAATATAATCAGTGAAGCTGCAATATATAGATGCCAATTTTTTTTTCCACATGGTGGGAGGAAGGATGAAAAGATAAAGGATGCCTTCCCCTTCTATGTGAATATACCCAAAGCTCCTTTCCAGCTGTGTACAAGGGAGATCATTTGTCTTGCAAAAAACTTCAATACAACTTAAGTACTGGTGTTCCACAGCTATAAAGTATTCCTTGAGTTTTTTACTTTCAGAAAGAATGGTCCTTGGGCCCCCAGTGTGTATGGGGCACATCACCAAGAAAACAAAAACAACCTTCCCCCCCACCCCCCCAAAACCCAAACCCCACACCCTAGCCCTCCCATTTTTGCATATGGAAAACAAATGGTGTGTGCATACTTATACACATATACAAATTCATGTGTATATAGGAACTTCCAGGCTGGCTGTTCAGGGCTCTATATCTCCCAAAGGCAAAAAATCTACTATTTAAAATTGCAAAACCAATGAAATTGGGCAGAATACCAAGAATACAGATGCTCTGTTGTACACTGAAAATATATCTATATATCTCTATATAGAAGGAGAATAGTGCAACAGCACATAGAAGGCTGTACCTAAGCTAGAGCAAATTATAGCACCACAGAGATGGCAGCATTGTGAACAATATGAACGCACCTTCTTGGGTAATGTCAATTCAGGGATTTGCAGGCTATGCTCCACTGTCACCTAGCATTCTTGGGAGAGAAAGGGGTAGTGAACACAAATTCATTAGTTCAATTTAGCAGTAAGACAGCCTAAATAGCTTCTTGTTCTAGGGACTTACACTCCTCCCGCTTGACTCTGTCTACGTCCAGAGGAAATTCTTTAAGAAATGGTTTGTGCTTTTAATACACTTCATAGGTATAAATCTGTGTGTTACAAAGCATGGATATTATCATTACCATTTTAACAGGTCATTGATTTAAGAAATCAATAGCAAGGCAAGAATAAATTTTGATCCATCAAACTCCCACGTTCCCAGCTGTCTCTCAACAGTTTGCTACAATTAATGGCTCTTCCACCACTAATGATTTTTGGGGGATGGATTTCACCATCTGTTATTGGATATGTTACCAGGTGTCATGAGGCTCCAGCCAAATAACTTTTCACAGAGCTTCTTCCCAAACATCAGTCCTTACTATTTATGTCGAATCTGAGCGCTGAGCACCAATAACTAAGCAAGAGCAGTTAGACTGTGCTATTAGCCTACAAGTCTTCCACCAGTTCTGGTCTATGAAAGCCTTTCAGCAAATTCCTTAGGTGCCAGAATTCGGGTGAATAATGATGATCACTATACTATGCACAGGAGGGACATTTCATTAGAACAGTCTGACTTTTAATTTAAAGATTCATTTCTACCACCAATTCTCACATCAACCCATGTACACATGCACATGATCTCTGCCCAATTTGAGTTCGCTGAATTACCTCTCCTTTCTATCCCCTATAAAATTACTGCGCTTTAGACACAGCCCATCTATACAATGATTTTCCTGTTAAAAGATCTACTTCAAGAGAGCAGGGATTGTCCATAAACACTACCCTATTTAAGAATAGCATTATTCTCTCTTCAAGTTTCCTGATGCTTCAACCCCTGAAAGGCAAAACAGTTGATTCTCATTAGAAATTTCAGCAAGATTTCAGCAGAACTAAACTAATTAGAAACTCAATTTCTGTTTTTTTTCCTTTAAAATGCCCATGGTCAAACTCAAAGCAAAATGAATATAAAACAGATGCTGGAAAACATCTCCCAGAACACCCAGGATATATATGCCAATACACTTGTACAGAAGTGTGCTACTGGACAGAAAATCATGAAGATGCCCTTCAGTCTTCCATCCAGTTTTCCATCAAGACTTGCAGGTTTAAAAACTAATTGCTCCAAAGAATTTGCTCAGCCAAAGTTTCCCAAATAGCACTAGAGATTAAGTACTTCACTCCATCTCTAGTTTTCTGCTTCCCCAAATGTCTGAGCCTGAAGAAGATTCACGACACATTTGATTGATTGTTAATTCCTCCCTCCCCGGCTTCCAGGAACTCTAAGGCTCCTTTAGCAGTCTATATATACATGTAACTGGTAGTTTAATGAAGCTGTTCCACCTACGGGATGGTACTCACACTGTGCTTCCTTCCCTTCCGCTTCCATCTCACCTATGTCAGAGATGAGGCGGCGCAGACAAAACAGGAAAGGATGAACGAGGGAGCACCTCTGCACAGCCCAGGTTCTTGAGCTGCCGCATTCCTCAGGCTGCTTAGGTTGCTGTGCGTCAGTGGGCAGAAAGCAACTGCGCATTCAGTTCTCCAAATACCTTTGTCTTCTCTGGGAGAGAGAGTCATACCCAGAGCTACACAGAGCTGCCAGTCATACCCAGAGCCTACAAGTTTCACTGGTGAGGAATTCAATTCTAGAAAGGAAGCTTACAGGTGAAAAAAATTCCCTGTGAATATAAGCAAAGAGTAGCAGCAGACAGGTTATAAAACACCTCATGTGATAATACCCTGTGTACGAGTGTGGGTTATGTGTGTATATATACACATGCATACGCACAACCTTGAAATTCAGACCAACTGTCTTGGAAAAGTCTGCGTTTCCATGAAATAACTCTAATTTTTCAAAGAAATCCACAGCATTTAATGATTAAAATAACACAACAGAATGAACAAATGTTTTATTGGCATGTTCATTGTTGTAAACAGCATCTGGCATGAAAAAGTTTACCAAAATCTTTTGATTATTATAAATTAGATGGTTTTCAAAAAACTACGGAGACTTGTTCTCTATTGATCTTTATGGACCAAAGCAAAAAAATTGCTGTTCCTAGGCTTTGCAATGAAATCATGTTGACTGCATCAGTCTTTGCACCACAACCTGAACTACCAAGAAGTTTGTATGTTGAGGTGTTAGAGGTTGCCCAAATATTTAACTACATATAGCTATGGAATCAACTCCAAGAAAAAATAAAATGACTTTCAGTGGATGGAGAAGATGCAAACTTGTAATAATCTCAAAAACAAAATGTACAAAAAAAAGAGTAGCTGAACAAAACAAAAACTTCATTAACAAGGGGAAATACAATCCTAAAGTACCCAGCATTGTCAAACATAAAATGAATACAAATTTAAATAGGCAACTATACTTTCAAATGTACACAATGAAGGTTGATATGTGAAAAGAAATACCATGGTAAATAGCTGAACTGCAGTTCTGTTAAATGGAAAGGGCAAGTTTTATTTACACATTGAATGCAATACTAGAGCTGCTCACCAGCTTCCATAACCTATTAAAAAACCAGTTTACCTCACAACAGCATTTCTGCAACATGAGCCAACACCTGCTGGCAGCTTTCTAAAGACACTTGTCTTTGCCTGTCTGTTTGTGGAAGAATCTCCTAAAACCTTACACTTGTAGCGCTTCCATTACACATCTTCAACCCCTTGTTGCTGCTTTTCTATAACCAATGTGTTAACATTTACTTCAGACTCTCTGATGAGGTAATGTGTGTATCAGTGAAACAAACAGAAAAAAGGATTCTTTCATGGCCTTTGCACAGCTTTTATTATTAAGCTATGAATATCCTGTTTGAGGCTAGTTTCACTAGCTACTATGTGCACACTGTCCTCAAAAATTTCCACTCGTTTCCCTCCCCGCCCACTTTTTAAGTTCTAATCTTTTATTTGCACATCCCTTTTAGCTTTACAGTACATTTGACTATAGTGCACAACATGATTCCAAGTCAAACAGTGACCCAACGGGGCACTGCGCTTCTGACTGGGAACGCAGCCCAATCGGTGCTGGTGTCAGCGCTTTACACCTAATGAGTGTCCTGCCGTAATGGCACTACACAGTAGTAGTGAACCTTTTTTATTTTAAACAAAAAAATTCCCCAGGGAAAATGCTATAGCAAGTATCAGTCTTGAGTCAAATCTTTATTTGGTGCTCCGTCCAGATAAATTTTTAGTGCTTTTTCTTTACGAGGAGAGTAGGTTACCCGGTGTCCAGTTTTCTGCAGTCTGCTGCTTTCTTTTTTCATCAGTTCATTTCTCTGCTCCTCTGTTAACTCCATTAATTCTTCAGTTTTATCCCTAAAATGAAAATATATCTTAAAAAAAAAAATACATCTTAAAATTACCATTTTTCATGGCAACATTTTTATCCTAGTATCATATTTCCCAGAAAGCCACATAAATTTCTCAAGAGATTACTTCAGAAAATGAAATCCTTGCTCTCTAGAGCTTACAGCAAGACTCCCACAGATTCCAGTAGGGATACAGATATATACATCCAATCATAGCAAATATTTTTACATTCAGCATTATTTTTGATATTTTGGGAGGAGGAGAGACTAAGACAGCAATGCTGGTTTTCGTAAATAAAATAAACATCATTAATACTCAGGTTTGTAGGAAGCTGTGGAACATAAATATTTCAGCTCCATGTTTTCAACCTTCTCACCCTAGGTATTTTCCCCCAAAACAACAGAAGAATAATATTTTTAGGCTTCTGTTGATTTTATCATTCCTCAATCTAACATGTAGATTTTTACACCATTTATTATACTGTAATACATACCTATAAAATATTACTGCGCCGTCATCGCAAATGTACAGAGGCCAGACATTCAGTGTAGATACTTTAGGATTCCAGTCCAAGTCCTGGTGAATCTCTAGTATGGAAATGTCACATGGAAACGTTCCTCTACCCTGAGAAGAAGCAATTACTTGGTGAATAAAACCACACATTTACTCCAATACAATATAAAATGTACATATAATCTTACTAACCTTTGCAAAATCTATGTTTTCTAAGGGTATTCCACTTATTTCACTCAGCTGTAAAATAAAGAAAAAATGATGGTTTAATACTATTCCACAGCAATATGTTATGCAGCATCTACCTAAAAGTCAATAGGCATGCCAAATCTAGAAGTCCAATAAAATAGTCAAAAGACATCAAATAAGCTAAAAAAAATGCAGTGAAACAGTACAAATTTTTGACATTTTTGACACTTCTGCTGTGACAGCATATCACATTTCTAACCCCAACAGTGCAGAGGCAATAAAAAAAAAATAAACTAAAAGCAATTGATAGTATGCAAGTTCCAAAACACAAAGTGACCAGCTGCCTCATGTTAAACTGTTAGCTCCAGCAGCTGGTCCTCATCAGTTTGCCTGTACCAAATGAAAGGTATTACCAAGTTGACCTGGGACTGGGCAAAGCTGCAAACTTTGTCTGTCTAGCAACCAGAAAGAAAAGAGCTGGCTGAATACATCTGTTACCACAGAGGTGTCATATCCAAATTTGGTTTTACTGGTGGGAGCAGAAAGATTAACACCTCTCAGAGAAGATGCTGCTAAATTATTCCCTGCACATCAATTCTTCAGACAGGAAAAAAGAAGAGCCAACTCCCTGGCCAGACAAAAGCAAAGCCGTCAATAACTTCATTTGTATCTGAGGCACACAAAAAGCCAGTCCATAGCTTAACCTCTGGTACATACACAAATCCAAGGCTGTTGCATTCTGTGTTAGCTGAACAATGTTCCTCTTTTCAGCCTAAGAGCAAAACCCTAATGTATAAACACTGAGAATTTTAATAAAGTAAGATTTTTGAAAGACTTCCTTTTGCTGGCATCGCCATCCAGGGCAGTCTTTTTGCATCTGGGTATGCCTAGGTATAAATAATGATTTCTCTTAAGAGCTGAACCCTGCAATATACTGGATTTATAAAATGTTCTCAGCATGAGATGCTCTTCATACTCCAGATTTCTGTTAGAACAGCACATGGCTGTTTGCCTGTTAGAGAGGTCTTGGCAATAAGGGGAGGGGAAAAAAAACAAACAACCCCCCCCCATCACACTAAAGCCATTTTTCTTTCCGAAGTACAATTCAATTTACCAGATACCATTACACAGTCCCTGAGCAAGAGCTCTGAAATTCAGATATGAAGAAGCTGAAAGGTTTGCTATTTTGGAATACCAAAGTAATCCCTTGGGGAAAGAAAAAAAAAAAAAAGGTGACAAAAGTTTAACTTTGCTTCCGCAGGTTGTGTTTTTAAAGGATAATGGCCACAAGTTGAATTAAATTTTATGCTTCTTCAAAGGATTTTTTTTTTTTTTTAAATGCATGCATGCCTGCATTCTCACTCTGATACCAGCCCATTTCATGAAGCTAAAAGGTAAGCTGATAATTCCTATGGCTTTGGTAATGGGAGGGGATAGGCTCTCAGTTCCTGGAAAAAAAAAATAATTCACCAAGTAGCAGGATTTTGTAGCTATGATGTTATCAGTGCAGCACAACGAAAAATATCAATAAAGCTCTTAGAAACCGAAAGGAACGTGCATCATATTACACATTTTACCTTCTCTCTCAATTCCTCAACACTGCTGCTTTCCAGCACTACTTCCTGGAAAGAATCTAGTTTCATCTCTGATGGCCTCCATCGTCTCGATAGAACAGCAAGCTGTGACATAGATTTCATTTTTTCTACTCCTGGGAAAAGAAAAGAAATTGAATATAGTAACATCACAAAATATCCTATTTAAAGTTAGAGGTTTTAACATAACATTAGCATACTCAAATATGACAGACTGTACACATCCTGTACATATTTACACACACAAACTATCCAAGATTATTAAGTGAACAGAAAGTAGTGTACAAAGAAAAAAAAAAAGGGAGAGGAGAGAAGGGGGAGAATTAGTTGCACTTTTCTTTGGTATCTCCTAATTTCAAAGGTTGTTCACAGGCAGCATCTATTAAGAGCAATGCCATTTATTCTTCTTCACAAGTTGCTCCATCATATGCAGCTTGGTTATACATCCAATATCTACCCATCTAACCAGGGGCTGACCTCCACATCTTGCATTTGCATGACCTTCCTCAACAATCTGGTAAGCGTTCTTTACCAAAGTAAACTCGCCAACTTTTACCTCGGGATTTCACACACTAACTTTAAATTTGTTATTAAAATCTGCTTTGCACCTACCATCTTTAAAGAGTTTTAATATTTTCTCCAGCCTTTTCATATCAGTTTCAGGTAACAGAGATTCTTCTAATCTAAACAATAATGCTGTTAATGTAACTATCACATAAGCGTAAGTGATATCAAAGGGCTGTTTTTTTTTTTTTAAATCAGTCCATAATTTTGTCATTTAGCACGCAGAACTTGTGGCTTTAACAATTTTGTCTAATGTTACAGTCTCATTCTGCATGAAACCACCGACACTGTTTAAGCTTCCTTAGTGCCTATTACGATCTTGTCTATGACTACATTTGTGCTGCAATTCAACACTAACCTATTGTCCGAAATGAAAATGCAACCACTTAATCTCTCATGGTGTTTATTTCAAGTCTGAAGCAATTACATAAATTTTCTTTGGAACCAAAAAGAGTTACTAAATTAAATATAATTGCAATAGTATGATGTAAAGCTGCTATGCTAAGAAACTTAACTGTAAATTATTCTAAGTCATATCATTTAACTGTCTAATGCCTTCAGTGTTTAGCTGAAGAAAAAGCATGAAAGCAATGGTGATGGTGGAAGGCCCTACAAGCCCTGACTTAAAGCAGCTGCCTTAACTTTTCTGCCAACATCTGTGGTGCAGCAGGTACACACAGCTTTTAGTTCGCATGGAACATGGTGGGATCAGCTGCATCTGCTACAGCTGCATTAGAGCAGCACGTTTTGGGCAGGGCTAGGCTGTTACACAAAATAGTACAGAGCACCTGGAAGCCCCGTGATCTTTACTTCTGAATGAATATGGCATTTCTGTGAACTGGCTTGGCTACAGTGATCTACAAAGCTGTCACCTCCAAGACTCACTCACTATAGAAATAGTGCGGCAAACTAATCCAAAACTAATCTAAAAATTTTAGAACTGTAAAACTTTAAAGCTATCAATCAAGTGTGAAAGGACAGAAATGTCTATGGGAATCTGCAGGACTCCTGAACTTTCCACACTCATTTCAAAGTTTTACTAAAATTTTGACAAAGTGAGTACAAAAAAATAAAAATATGATTGAACACAGCTATCAAAAAATGCTTATAATACTAGTGAATGGAGTAACAATTATGTGAGACTTCTAGGCCAGTAAGCTTGTGGCTTCTACTTGCTCTGGATCTTCTTCATACTTCTCGTCTATCCTCTAACAGAAACATCAGAGAAAAACAGCGTTCCCCCCCACCCCCCCCAACGATGCTTTTACGTGCAGAATCAAAATTCAAAAAATATATGCAAGAGATAACTTTAAAAATGCCATATTTCTAAGGATATTTCACCAGAATTTAAGAAAGAAAATCTGCTCACTGAAATTGGAGTCCAAAATTATTTTGAAATGCTAGGTCTGCTGAAAAAAGTTAGTATTTTATAAAACCGAGTGCTTTTTCACTCCTGTCTGAAAACTACTGAACAGCTTTGCTATCTTAAAAAAAAAAAGTGTGTGTGTGCATGCACACGTGTACATATGTATTTTTCCTAACTACAAACATGACCAATACAAGTCCAAAAATTAAGGATAAATAAAAGGTAAGGTGCCAGTTAAAGCTCAAGTGCCTGTATAGCCTCAAGTATAGGCACTCTTACACTTATTTTTTATGTACAATAAAAACACACACATGCACAAAAGTACCTACAGATTGTCAAAAAATTTCCAGAAAACCTATGTAAGAGCATTGCTATTAAGCCTTTAGTACACTGCAGGCACAGAAAATCTACACTTACACAATCCCCTCACAGCTTTACACAAGCTTTTTTTTTTTTTTTTTTTTTCTTTTGCTGCTTCCTTTTGTCTAATAAAATTCTACTAAAACATCACTAACAGTAGTCTTAAAAAGAAAGAAAAAAAAGGAAAAGGGAAAAGCATTTTCAAATGTTTTCTGAAGAAAAGATCTCTAACATTATCTGTACTTGCTCTTTGCAGTGCATCATTATTACCATCAAGTATTTCTAAGAAGACCTCCCAGTTGCTTGAAATATTGATATCTTCTTCATAGACATGATAATCCAGAAACACAGTGCCTGGATTCTTCCAGGTTTTCTTTCGTAAACGAAACCTGTAAACATGGAGAAAACAGTAAGTTTTTAAATCAGCTCATAGCAAGCTACCACTGCCACACAGTTTAAAACAGAATATTTTCTGACAAAACTGAAATACAGCTCATTTATATGAGGTACATTATGTTTACCAGGTATATCTTTAGTGTTCTGAAATAGTCCCGACAGCAAGGTATCGCTCCTGCCTTGTAATGTTGCATCATTCAGAAACACAGGAGCACGGGCTGTGCATGCTTGTTCAGTGCAAGAAACGCGTAAGGAATAGTAGGAAGAAAAGGGTTTCCTACACAGGATGAGAAAGTAGTGTATTCCCAAACACCTCCCACGGTTTCTTCACTGATTTGGGAAGTGGTGGGGGGGCATAAAAGAGCATCGGTATCTGGTTTATGTAGTTAGTTCTACCGCATCCTATCCAGTCACAAGATAAAAGGATGAACTTTGATTCAGACACAGAAGTAAAGAACAGTATAAACTACCAAAATAGGATTAAACATAAGTACAAAACTTTAACTGTAATTGTATACTCCCATGCAGAAGCAAACAAATTTTGTCATGTGCCACGTAAGCATAGGGCACAGGACAACATGATCAAGCACAGCAGACAAAAATCCTCTGGCCCAGTCAGGGGCTGTACTGGTGAGGAAAGAAAAACCTTGTCCTGATCTAGGTCTCCACTCTTCTTCCCAGTATGCAAGGACCAACCCTCTTCTTCCAATGTTTTGCTCTGGGCTGACTTTTAGGCCCCACGAGCCTCAAGACCCCACGAGCTTGCTTAGAAGATCTTACAAGTTTGTCTTAATTCCTGCTGGAAGATCCAGGTATTCCACAGCACCTGCCACATCCCTTGTCACTGACAGCAGAGAGCGACTACGGGGAATCAAGGCCCCAAAGCGAGTTCAAACTTAATGAGATGACTGATTACAGATAAAGGGAAGGACAGTGTGCTGGATCAGCACTGAAAACACACCCTAAGACAGGATTTCAGGAAAATGTGCAAGACAAAACTCACTGCAGTGATCTACACTTGGCCTGAACCTAAAGATAAGAATGCCTTTTTGTGAACTATTTAATACTCTTCTTCCCAAAGAAAATTATTCTTACAGATACAACAATTTCTCATCTAAAGATCTAAAGCTTTAGTTATTTTGCAGGCAGAAATTGCAGGCAAGTAATATTCCATTTGATAGAACGATACCAAGAAATGTAAATTAATGTCTGTACTCACAACTTGATTCAAATATCACAGTAACTTATTTCTGCTTCTTTCACAGCTTCGTTTCTCCCAAGAGAGGAAAAACCACAACGCTGATTGCAGTCTCCTTACCTGTCAATTGTCAAGTCTAGGCCGCACTGTTCTCGAAGCTGAGGAAGCAGTTCCTCTTTCGACTGTCGGACGGTCATTCCTTTAGCAAAAACTGCATCTAGAAGAAACTTGCATGGCTGTGAATGTAACAGATACAAAGCGATCAGACAATTATAAATAAATAAATAAATCCCCAAACAAAAAAGAAACTCAAAACAACTCTCCTCCAAAACCCCAAACAACAGAAGAAAGTACATTTGCCTCCAGATCAAGTTTTGAGACCAGCCCATCTACCAAGCAAAATGACCATTAAAGTGCCTTTTCATAAGCAAGCTAGTCAACAAATTGATTCAAATTAGGCTTATCTAATTTGGGTAGCAGCCCTTTGATAGGTCATTCAAAAACTCAGAATGTCACTGCACAAATTGTCTTGTGTCTGAATTACTAACTACTAACATTTTATTAACATTTTTAAACAATCTGAAAAGAGCTTTTATAAGAAATAAGCCATATCATAACAACAATGCAATCTTTCTTGACTTTCACTTGTCAGATAAACCAGAGTTAGAAATGATTTTTAAATTAAAAAAATCTTATTCCTTTCTTTATCAGTTCAGCTGCATTCTCTTATGCTTATCCATTATTAATAAATATTTTGCAGTTTGGTCCAAAAAGTAAAATCAGAAGTTAAGATGCACATGAGGTCAACTTTTAAAGACTGCAATACCTACAGGGAAATTACTGTACAGGTTCCAAAACCATATTTTTTAAAATCACGTTTATACTTCTCATGTCTCAAAAGATGCAACAAGCAAGTGAGCTATGCCATTGCAAAAGAGGCTTTTTTTTTTTAAAGTATTTTCCTTCAGGATTATCTTTTGCAAAAATAACTGTATTATCCAGCTAACCATTCTGATGAGCACTGCCTGCAGTGCATAAAGGCAGCAAATTATTTTAGCACTGTACTACTGAAAACTGCAACCGCAAGCAAATACAGTTTCTTATTTGGCAAGAATTCTACATTGCTTTCCTACATTTAAGAAAAACAAACAAACAGTTATTTTCATTTATCCTCTATTCACACTGCAGAAATAAAGACATTTAAAGGAGATATAATAGATTACATTCCAACTGAATACTTCAGACAGTATGAGTAGAAATAACCTCAATTTCCCTTTTTAAATCCAAGAAAGCTTGCAGGAAAAAGGGCAGAGAAAAAAAAGAGTCTTTATTTTCTCTTTTTTTCAAAGATTTCAGAGAACAATCTTGGCTAAGGCACGTATTAATATCTTCAAGAATCACTATTAATTGATCTTGAGATATTCAATATCTTACCTCCGGCTCATTTACCAAAAGCTGGTAGACTTTGACTCTGTATTCCCCCTTTTTAAGGGCTCTTCCAAGTCTAATAGTAATCTATAAAGAAAATGGAGTATCTGTTAGAACGGATCTCAAAATCAAAACTGCATTTTGTAACACATTACCAAAAATGATATAATGATACAACCTGGCAATTAAACAAAAGATGTAGATTATGGTTCATAAATTTGGCTACATTGTACCAATATACTTTTTTAATTATTCAAAACCACTTCTGAACAACCTTATTGTCATCAGAAAATGACGAAAGTGTCTCATTCAGCCGAACACTCTCAAACTCTTGATTGCTGGCGTAGACTCTAAAGACTTTGAAGTGAGAGGATGGAACTCCAACAAAAGGCTCCAAATGTTGCTTGAAGGCAGACAGTGTAATTCTTTTATCAACATGCACCATCAACCCTAAGTAAAAATGAAGACAAAAATGACATGAAACACCAAGCTACCCCCCCAAAAGTATTTTGAAATATTATTTCAATATATTCACAGTTATCATCTGTAGTAAAACTACTGAAAAGTCAAAATTACAGTCAATGGACGTATTCACATTTTATCTCCTGAGGGTGTTGCTATCACCTTCAAGAGCCGTGCAATATTTGAAATGTTTATGGGCAGATCCTCCTGGAAGACACAGCAATTGCAAACTGCACCACTTCTCAGTCAGCAAACCTGCTGCGAGTAGCACCTGCCCCGTTCAGCGAGACCGCGGATAGTGGGGACGAGCCAGAGCAGCGGCAGGTAACCCCCTCCCCGGCTCAGGGGACAGGCACCAGCAGGCCAGAGTCGGGGCTGGCTAGGTACCTACCACCCCAACTTCTTTTTTTTTTTCTGGTTTTCAGGATTAAAAATTTTGGTGAACTCTGTGTTCTGGAAGAACACAAGATATCAGAAGGCAAGCTCAAGTCTAGATAAAAGGAGTTTTTCACTGAATATTTTTCTGTTAGAGTAAGAAAAACTCCATTCTAGCAATATGAAATTCTGGAAAGTAGAATGAATAGCTGTGTCTTTAGAAACTCTGTTTTTAAATACATGCAATTTGGACTACACCACAAGCTACAATATGACTCTACTGTGTCATGACTCAATGGGAATAAATAATACGCTATATATTTGTACTATGTAACTGAACATAACAAATAAATTACTTGAATTCTAAACCTGTTCATGTCGCCATACTAAAAATACATTAAAAAGTTTTTCTTTCAAGATAAACATTCATACAGCACACTATGAAGGTGTCAGAATTACTCTGAACAATTACATTTAACTAGTCCTACCAAAAAGGGGAAAAAAATTTACAGTAGTTCAAAATTAGCCAGAAAGGAAAGTTCTTCCGAGTATTAAAGATGACATTTTATTCAAACTTCTGTAGCAGCTGCAATTAAATTTCTGTCACTGTGATTTTAAAAGCAAAAATATTACTGTTTACAAAAAAAATTGTCAAGAAGATTATTTGACTCCTTATCTATTATTATAATTACATCAGAATTTCTGGATTCATAGAAAAATCTTTGCCTTTCAAAAATATCTTACAAATATCCTGTTAGTCTTTAATTATGCTTCTGTTCATTACACAGCATATGCAGGCACTGAGCATTGTTTTAAAATGACTTATCTTTTATATGACAATTAAAATACTTCTTAGGCTTAGCAAAAATATTCTCTTGTATTGTACTGAACTTGTATTGACATTTTTACACCCATCAGCCATGTACTTCATTGTAACTAGAGTACTTTGATTACTGAAGAGCAGCAGTCTATTGAAGAATGAGCATAAAGTAAATCTGAATTTTCTTCACATTAAAATGAACAAAAGTTTTCAGGTTTGCTGCTGTAAATGTTAATAGAATTATTGCTCCGTGAGCAACAGTAAGAACTGCATTCTGAAACAGGCAAATCAGCATCAGATGCAACTACTTTCCTTTTGCTGGAAGACACCTCAGTGGGCTCTCCAGAAAATACTTTCAATAAAAGGAAATTCATGTATCACAACACACAACTTCTCATTTTCTTAAAAACAAAAGCAAGACATAATGTTCAAATATTTAATCACTCTTATTACAAAATCAAGCTAGGTTTTAGCTGAGTGAGATACCACATCTCCCATTTCTGCGCTTTGATTAGTTTTTATTTGGAGTATCAAAGCTAAGTTTTCCAATACTGTCATTAGACTTTTTAAACAGAATGTATCATATAAATAGTAATAAAAGCTAGGTTATTTTAAGGCACTTAAAAAAAAATACGTACATTTTTGTCCTTCTCCTGAACCTTCATCTGCAGTGTAGGGTTCTGACTTAAAGTACATATATTGTGCTTCTCCTCTACTCTTGCCACTTTCATCATATTCACTGTCTGTTCCAGAATCTTCTTCAGCTGTATCCCAGGTTTCTTTTTTCCCCTGATTTGCTTTCGATCGCCTACTGCTTGTGATACTATGAGAATCCAGTCCATTCGCCAAGGGAATCGGGGCATTGTCCACATTGCACAAAGTATCGCTGCTGTGACTGGAACTCAGGATGTCGCTGTCCACTGAACTCGTGCTCCTGTCGTTATTCACGTCCGAATCTGACCGCTCCTCAGACTGGAGGTTTTCTGGATCAGAAATCTGAATTTGGTTTTCAAGTTCTCTGTTTTCTGCTGATGCTGAAGAGTCTATTTCATTTAAGGGTGATTCGATGTTTTCAAAGTCACTGGCTTCTGTGCTTTTGCTGCTATCCCCGTTATCCGCCTCCTCCTGCTGCTGCTGCAGGGAGTAGCTTTTAAGCTTTTCAGTGCTTTCTTCCAGAACTGCATTTACATATTTCATATTGCCAACAGGTCCTTTCACTCTTTCACAGACTTCATCCAAGTTGCCTGAATCTCCACTAGACTTCTGATAAACTGTTCGTCTGAACTGAGATCCAGGAGACTGCTCTGGTAATGAAACGTATAGTCTGATTGTATTTGCATGACGATCCAAAAGCTTCCATAAATGAGAGTCTGTATATGCCGCATGACGATCTAAAGAGTCTGAGCTCTCAATAAATACCTGAACATAAAATACAGTATTTAATCATAAAATATTATTTAAAGTAATAGCAAAAAGCAACAATAGCAAACACAGAGGATTCATCATGCACTAGAAGTTGTATCAATATGCAAGATCTTCTTCAACCAAATATATTTTAAAATACACTTTTGGAGAAAGACACAATAAAGAGTGTATAGCTTAAGAGCCATTTCATTCTTCCTTATTTTCATAATCATGTTAAGATTGAAGTGAACTGTAACCAGACTGACAGGCTGCAAAATAAGCACAATTAAAAAGAAGAAAAAAAAAAAAAGTATTCCGGTGTTCAGAAGGATATTTATATACCACAATATATACCACAACGTGCACCCTCAATCCATACAGTAATACTACTTATGGCAGTATCTTTGTAGTACAAATAGTGAGGCTAACAACTACCCCTTTAAAGTCGGCAATCTTTTTCCCTGGTTAATATATAGTATTATAAAGAAGAAATCTTTAAGTGTATAAAATGGGTAAATATAAGGCAATTTAGAATACAAGTAACCAAATTTCTCTTCCCCCTTTCTCAAAGACTACTATGTTGCAGTGACACTCTGGTTGAGACAACTGAATAACAAGTCAATCAATGCCATTCTTTTGTTCAGCTATAAACCAACAAAGCCTTCATTAATCTTTGGCTTATCCAGGACAATGCGTTCTTGAGCTAAGCTTCAGAGCCAAAAGATGCTTAAAACAGAAGAAATGCACATGACTAGTGACTGGAAACTATTACTACTATAGTAAGAAGGGCAACACTACAGATGTTACTGAAGTACTAAAGTTACTTTTTTCTATACAACTATCACTGGAAATATTTACTAAAGGCTTTTTTGTAAAAAGCAATATAAATTCAGTTAGGGGAATTTACACAGTCGAAGTTACTGGATTTAAGGCCAGAACCCACCAAAAAAACCCCACTGTTAGTGTTGCAGTTTGTTTCTCAAGAGCTTTCATACTGAGAGCAGGCGTAGCTATTCAGAGTGTTTAGAAAACAAATTAGATAGGTTTCATAGTAATACACCAACCCTTCTGCCCTAAAAAGAGTTGACTTTCACTGAACCTTGGTTCAGTAAACCTGGTGAATCTTCACCATAAGGTTTTTATCCTCACCATCATTTTGACCTCCCAGTATCAACCAGAGTTTTGGTTCTGAATCTGCTCTACCTTGTTATGTACACTTGGTTTCATATACAGCCTGCAGTATCATCAGGACCACAATATTTCCTAGTTATCAAAAAGACAGTAAATTATACATAGGAGAAAAGTGAAATAATTGACAGTTATCCATTATAAATCCTACACAGATATCCTTAACTTCTACAGCACAACAGTAAAGCCTACAAATACAGTACAAAATGAAAGATTTAAGATCAGAGGACATACCTTGTTGCTTCTAAAAAAGCCTTCAGCTTTCAGGGTTTTGCTGGACACATTCAGAAGACGCAAGTCATTGTAGCAACGTTCGAATACTACCCGCATCGTTTCAGCAGGCAGGTGCGTAGCCTAAAATAGGACATTGACAGTAAGTAAGGTAATATTTGCATTATACAATTTTTTCAAATATTTGAATGAATATTTCTAGAAGTATTCAAAGGAGAAAGTTTGTTTATTGACTTATTCACCCCAAAGGTAGAAATGGTCTAATTAAAAATTACAAAGACAGCAGGGGGAAAACCTCCCAAACCCCCTCAGTCCCAGTCCCTTTCCTCCATCCTTTGACAGATAGTTTTTCCCATAAGGCAGAAAGACAAAAAATGCCCAGATTTTCTGAGAACTGGCAAATTGTTAATTCCTATAAAAAGGAATCAGTCTTATTCCTCAGGGTATAAACCAACTGAAAGCATACATTATTGTCTAGCATCAGGTTTTGTACACTGTTCACTTAATTCTCAGACTGAAATAAAATTATTGAAAACAAAAATTGCATCTATTTCAAGACCTACAAAATATAAAAATGTTGAAATTGTTTCCGTTTCAACCACTTTTCATAACTAATACTATGAAAGTTACACCAATCAGGGAACTGAGTTACACAGAGCTGATTTATTAAAATGGCTGCCTTTTCCCAGTGCAATGGAAGCAGTAAAGTTCCATGGTGTAAGACTATCTAAAAATCAATCCTGTATCTTAATGACAAGGGGCTGTTGGGATGAAGAGGAGGGTCTGTGGGGAGAATATGGACAGCTTTGGATATTAATTTCGATTACTAAAGCCAACAGGGGAAGTTATATGTTGGTTCAGCTGTATGGTAACAGTTCACTAGTTCTGGCACTGACAGGATAACTCAGTGAGATAATTCAACTTACTAACCCATAAGGACACAAACTTGGCTTTACAGAATCACAGAACTGCTGAGGCTTGTGGGCACCTCTTGAGATGGCCTGGTCCAACCCCCCTGCTCAAAGCAGGCTCAGGTAGGGCAGATTGCCCAGGACCGTGTCCAGTCAGGTGTTGAATATCTCCAAGGATGGAGACTCCACAATCTCTCTGGACAGCCTACACTAGTGTTCAACCACCCTCACAGTAAAGAAGGGCTTTCTTGTGTTCTTTCCTAAGATGCATACTGTCTTCTGGTAAGTTAGTAAGCCATTTGGCCAGATAGTGGCTAAGCTGGTACAAAAGACAGTGAAGAGCTATGGATGGAAGCAAGAACCAGACTGCTGCTCTTAGCAGCAGTGAGCAGATAGACAAGCTCAACTGTAACAACTAACTAAACCCTTACACAACGCATAGCACAAATGAGCTGTAGCAGGTGCAGGCTCTCATCTTATATATTTAAATTATGACATATTTTTACAATTAGACTGAATTAAAATTTTGTAATACAATGCATGAATGATTGTAAATTACCTTTGAAATTAGCTGTTTGAATTCTAAAACTGTTTGATTCAAATAAGCTCGTACGCTTATTGGAGGAGCAACAGATTCAGTCTTTAGATCAACTACATGAACCTTTACCATGACCTCTGTAGGAAAAAGGAAAAACAAAACAAAAGCACGTATACGTGAGAGAAAATTCAACAGAGAAAAAGATCCCACACACATTTGATGTCCGATGTACTGGTTAAGGGATTTCATTAAATATATACAAACAATAATGAATTTTAAAAGCAGTCCAATTGCAGAATTCCATTTTCAGACGAATTTTAGCGCTAAAGAGGTAAAAATGTTCCATAGCTTGCCAAATTTTTGAACACCTTTTAACTGCTTCAATTAGAACGGCATTTGCAACACAGCACAGTACATAATTTTGAATATTGCCGATTTCACAAAATCTAGTATAAGAGCTTTTCTTCTCTCACACATCATAAGGAGGTTCTATTTTACACAACTTTTATTTTCATACCATCACACAGTGTATGATTTTAGTGCATCTTTAGCTGTATGCAATTACATGACTTACCACCAGGTTTATAGCACTGGAAAAATTGGTCTGGTCTTCTTGTTTCCAATAGTAAGTCAAACATGTAAGTTGATTTGACCCCTCCAAGTAATAAACCCATTGGCGTATCCTCTTCTCCTTCATAAGATCGCTCCAAGTAGTCATGGAACTCATCATATTTAACAAGACGACAGCAATCCAAAGGAACAGACTCTTCTAAATCCATTAGCTAAAAAGCAAAAAACGAAATATTGTTTAATAATGGCTTATTTGTAGGTTTAGCTTTTTTCCTTGTAAACTATTCATGTACATCCAGGATGAATCTATTACTTACACTTGAATCTACAAATTTCAATTTGGTTCAGAGGGAAAAAAAAAAAAAAAAAAAAGTGTATACAAGTGTGAAGTTCTCTTCAACAGAGAAGCCTGCATTGAGATTCAGAGAAGTCAGAAGACAGAAATTTGAAAATACATACAGAAGCACATGAAGACAGGTCCCAGAAATACATTCAGACAGATGAAAACACTGCATAGCAGTTGTATCAAATGGCATCTTAAGAGGCCAGATGGAGTCATATACACTAATCATCATCTTTCACACATCTCAAGAAGGTGTTAACTCTCTCCAAGTCCATACTGCCTTGCTGGCACTGTTCCAGCGAAATATGTATATGACAAGAACAAAACAGTACAAGTAGGTTCAACTCAGCCCTTCAAGCAAAAATGCAGGCCTTCAATTGCTGCCTCTTTTTGGAAGACAAAGATTGACAGATATGTAGGTGGCCAATGATGTCACTGTATTAGTTATGCAGAAAGTCTCCTGAAAGAATTCCCTTAGTACAAATCAAATACCACACTTTTACTGCAATACAAATATAAAAGTTCAGCATTCTTTCAAATTATTAAGACTACAGACCAGTAGCTCTTACTATCTGATTTTAGAATATTGGTATGTAAAGTCATAATGCCTTTTAAAAGGATGCATCATCCCAATCCCAGACGTCATCTGATGGCTACTAACAGAAAAAATTGGCCAACAATTCCCAAACAGAAGGAGTCCTCTCTTAGAAAACCCACAGCATTAGAAATTTAAAGACTGATGATATACAACAGCAAAAATACAAAATGGCAACAAATTACATCTAAAAATTTAGCTGTGCTGTTATGCATGACATACCTTGTAAGCTATTTCAACAGCTTCCTTCAGTGTCCTGTCCTTATGAACCTCTAATTTGTTCTCCATCATTATTTGTTTTATAGGATGCATGCAGAACAATTTAATCTATGAAATACAATAATAAATTAAACAAAAATTATCACAAAGGTATTTGCAAATTTCTTTCATATTAGAGTACATTTAAATTTACAATCCTATTTTCAACAAATCCAATATAAAATACATCTCTAGTTCTACTTCAGCTATGGGACAGTTTCTATTCAGCTGGTTACACAACTGCAAATAGAAAATATCAGGGGTACAATAGATAGCATTAGGGTATATATTTATGTATTTATATCTTTTTGCAGGCTGGGGCATAAAACGATAATAATCAGGATGTCTTTAAACGCTGGACAGTATACAAACTAAAAATTAAAAGCACATCCTCCAAAACAAAATGCACATAGGAACAATGGATATGAAATTCCTTTTTCACATACATAGCTACATATCTTATAGCTGCAGAGAACTTTCTAAGGAAGTAATTGACTGATTCTCAGGCAGAACAATTCACTGACATAAGTATTGATCACCTGAAGTCACAGACATATATTTTGCTTACTATCATCAAATTTGTCTTTAAAAAAAAAAAAATCCATCTCCTTCTGCTGAAGAATTAGTTACCCAAAAATCAGGAAGTGTTCTTTCAGAAAGCAAAGGGTCACAATATTATATGAAAAGATTTAACAGCATGAGACAGCTAACATATGGCATGGCATTGTTTGGAACTCATTTTGCTTAAATCAAGGGATCAACAGATTTACTAGGGTTTTTTTTAATGCTAATTCCAGTTCACATGGAAAGTATGAACTCTACAAGACTCACTCTGGTGACCTCTAACAGATCCTTCTACTCTGTACAGGCTTCCAGCAGGTATACAATTCATTTTAAAGAGTTATAAATATGAATAGATTTATTACAAAAGAGTCATGGTACTGTACTAACAATTTACTTTTTCAAATTCTTACTGGAAAAATAGTTACATTATTCAGTAGAAATTCTAACCTTGCAAGTGTTGCGCTCAATTTCACGCTGTCTCTTTTCTTGTTCTTCCAATTCTCTCTCTTTCTGTACCAATTTTTTAATATGCTCTGGATATTCATGTGCCTCAAGAAACTCTGCCAGTAAAAAAAAAAAAGAGTCTTAAAATCATATCAGAGAAATATAATTCTGGTAGACTTCTTAATTTAGTTTTTCCACTATGGCCAATATCTTAGCAATTATGGATAATTTAACTAGTTACCTTTCTTGCTTTCTTCCCTCTCCTTTCCCCCCAAATTTCCCAATAAACCATGTCACATTTTCTTTTTCATGTTTTAAATGAAGCTGATGTCAGCCCCTTTTTTTTCTCCCCAGTTATGTACCAAAAATACCAGTTAGGCCAGAAAATGCTATTATCACAGGTAAATTAATACAGTCTCAGTAAAGTAAGTTTTGCTGTTTTTAAAGGAAATGTGCTAAGATTGAAGTATATAAAAAACACTTGAGTCATTTTTTATTATACAGGAAAATTTTGTTCTAGAAGAAGAATGAATAACCTGATAATAAATATATGACATATTGTCTATACCGTGATAAAATAAATGTAACGCTTAATACAGATCACTGTACTACATGAGATTTTGTTCCATAAAGACAAAAACAGAACATGCAATACTTCATCAAGTTAAAAACGAACAAACAAAAAAAATTAAATTGCAAACATAGTTGTCTCCCAGTCCCAGAATCACATCTATCCCAAGGAATGGGACAAACAGTTTTTGAGATTAAAAAATGCGTTTGACATAGCAAAGAAACATGAAATAATTGAGACTCATTTTTGTTATTTGCTTCTTGAGGCATTTTCAACCACAGCACTTGTGTGAAAATCTATTCCTAAAGACAGCTTGGCCCAAAGATGTTCTTTACATGATTGTTAAAATAATAGTTTTGTTTATATTCTTAAGCCATATAAAACTTACAATCACTGCTTCTTGTTCAGAATGAATAGTATTGTTTCAGTCAAAATACTGAAACAATTTAGTTTTATTGTTCTTAAGACTTACTACTTCATCTGTTGGTTCATAAAAGGCTTTGTTCCAACAGTATCCTACTTGTGTTGAACCCACTTCAAACCTGTATAGAGTATCTACTTCAGATACTTTTATAATAAAAAAAGTATTTTTTTAAGTAATTGTACAGTTCCTTAAGTATCATGAATTCTCAGAACAAACAGAAGCCAGAAAAATTGATCCTACAGAACACTTAGGTTTTTTTCCTATTTCCTCAAAGAAAATGCCATTGTTCAACTTTATGGAGAAAACAGTGCAAAAGGTAAGTATTCCTAATATCACGTCTGAAAGTACTGTATGCAAGATGAAACAATTTCTGCTAAAAAATAGATGCAGCTTGTGTTGATTAGGATGTTGACTTGAAATGAAGAATTAGCTCAAAAAATCCCTTCTTAAATCAGTATACAGATACAGAAGTAGTTGCAATTCTTCTTTTGTTAATTTGAGGTTATTTTTTTTTGTATAAGCTTAGTTTTTTTAGTGTGTATTCCAAGAAATGATTAAAACTTGTTTTACTTGTTCTTACACAGTTAATTTCTTTCCTTATTCTTGCTAATAGTCACCCCAAGCTTCTCATTGAGCAATTCAAAATGTTATCCCAACAAACATTTCAAGGAATGAGGTAATTTTTGTTTCCCTCCTAAAATATTTACAGCAACAGAATGAGATATGCAAAATGTTATTTGCAAAGAGCTTTTACTCCCTCCTCACTTGACATGCAACTTCATATGCACATAAACATATCTGAGTATGTCCTATCATTTGTATATTTAGTTCTGGAATTCATCAACTCTGTGCAAAAAACAGATACATGTTACATGCTGACGTGTTACAAACATAACAGTCAAATATACAGATCTTTTGTACTCTTGCATGTTCCTCAAAAATAATGAGTACTCCCCAAATGGGACTACCCGTTGTGAGGTGCTGATGGGAAAGGGCCTTTGGTGCAGTTCCAAGATTCCATTTGAATAGTAAGATACAATTCCAGTGTACCAAAATAAAAGTAAATGAAATCCAACCACCAAAATATTCTCCCTACAAAGGACGATTTTAAGGTTCCTAAGAGCTCAAATCCATTCTTCCGGACACCTTACCTCTTGAGCATTTAAAGAACAAAAAGGGCAGGAGAAAGAAGAATGCATTATAGGTTTTACTTGTATTTCAAAGTTTATGGGGCTCGAGCTATTACAAAAAATTATTCACTGACTGATTTTTTGTGCATTTCATGACATTAAAGTTCTGGCAATCGAACTTTCTACATCCAGAAAACAAAATAGTCTACACTATTCACCAGGCTAACACTAGTAACTCATGAATTTCCCTTTATAAGGGCAGACTGCTGATTTTTTCCTTTAAAAACGTAGCTTTGAAATTACAAATTCATCTCTGGCTCAGTTCTAACAGTTATGATATTAGGAAAATACTTGATTCTGACTGGCACAGCAATAATGTGGTTAGCCACTGCTGTTCGGACTTCATTTCCATAGCCGAGCTTAAAATGGTGGATAGACACAAGGGGGAAAAAACAACAACTTAGTGTTGTTCCCTTCTATTTTGATACTAGTTTGAAAATAAAGTTCTGTTTTATCAAGTTTTTATTTATTACTACATCATTTTGGCTCCCCAAATGTGCTAGTACTCAAAGAGATTTTAAATCAGAAATATTAATGTTTTTAAGCAAAGTGAAGTAACGAAAAGCTACAGAAGGTAGCTTGCTTTGCAAGTTACTTTAGATTATCCTAAAAATACTGATACCATCATCCTCACAAAAATTAGGACTCTCATCACATGTAGAATGTCTTCCTATTCCAAAATAGACTCTTAGTTAGGAATTGAAAAAACACACTTACTTGCATTTCTTGTTGGATCCTTCAGTCTATATATCAGCATGTATGCATTTGTGGAGCTGATAGAAAAATAAAAATAATTATCTGAATTTATCAGGCAAGACAATGTGACCTTCAGAAGTTGGGTTTTTTTTTCAGTAAAGAACTGTCATACATATGTTAGCTATACACTAACCAAAAAGATTTTTCAAAAATAAATATCACATTACATTAGATGATCTGAAACAGTCGTCAGGATAGCTTTAAAACTGTTTCAAGCATTCAACATTATTTTTAAGCTAGCATGTTAAACGCATGCATCTTGGTCATTCATTTGATTATGCTAAAACTAAAGTGGTACTAACCTAGCAAAAGCACTGGAGTAATAACCTCTGCTTCCAGAAGATCCACCGTATGTTTTCTTAATATCTTCCTGAGTTATCTAACAGGAAATCAATTTAACAATTATTTGAGAAACTTGCAATTATCATTTATTCTCATGAGGAAAATTGGCTTCACTCAATTAACACACAATATTAATATTTCACATCTGCTTATTTGCTGAGTGCAAAAAAAATCTTTGTTTTGAAGTGATCTGTCTCTTCATTTTATACTGAACATAAGCATAATCCTTCTTTTTAAGTGTGAACTTCTTAGAAAACATTGGCCAGGTTCTGGATTGTAGCAACATTTATGGATACATTTAACACCTAAAAAATTTCAGCAGGACAGGCATAACTGCACAATCCGAGTTGTAGATCAACAAATACACTTCTCTAACCAAACAGGAAGTACTCTTCACATATATTGCAAGGCAAAATACTAAGCCTAGTGCAGCCTGTATGCAAATAAAGGCTTCTTTATAAACCATCCCTCTCCGAGCACTGAGATCCCATGTGACGTCATGACAACGCAGCACAAAGTCTGCCATTCTACAGCCTGCTTTTTATAAACCTTTCCTTACAAAACAGATAGAAATATTATAGTTAAAAAACCTGTCATGGGAAGAACATGCTATGCTTTTTAATATAGAGAAAGCACAGGGGAAGACAGTGAAACTGAAGGAAAGATAAATGGGAGAGCAAATGGGGGCTAAAGACCAACTGTTCCTATCATATGGACTAAATCAGGATATGAACACCCTAATATCACACCAGGCAGCTAAATTAAACCCAGCTAGCAACTATAGATAGTATGGAAGGGCTTACACTGGAGCCCAGTGGCATGGTAAAACATACAGCTAGCAAATAATGTTGGTACAGTATCTGATAAGCATTGCTACCTGCAAGAAGAGAGCTGTTCTTTTATTTCAAGCACAACGCAAAAATTTGGGGGGGGGGGAGGGGAGGGAGAGTTGATAAACCTCTTGCTGAGTGAAACATATGCACATGGTAGGACATTAAGATGAGAAGATAAAACAAGATAAATACTTGAAACCCCGGGCATAGATTTTGAAAACAAAACACACAGAGCTTCACTTAATACAACTGAAAAAAAAAAAAAAAAAATCACATTACAAATTTAAGCTCATGGGTTCATTTATGGATACAGGAGAAAAAAATACCACTTTTACCTTGCTAACATGCTGATCATTAAAGCTGTACCATTGGTCATCACTAAAAGACTTTATACAGGCATAGTAATGGCCACCAGCAGCACTTCCAGAATGAACCATAACAGAAAAGAGCTCATACAGTAAAGAACTCTGGGGAGAGAAGAAAAACGTGGGGTAAAATAAATTAAGTAAAGAAAAGGTAACCAACAGATCTTTTTAAAACACTTATTTCTAAAACAATTACATGAACCCAAATATATAAATATTTGTATGTTCCTGAACAGAGCTGATATGCTAAATGCTATACAAGAGGCAAATACTGGAAGCAAGGAAGAACTTCCTGTTTTGCTGGTGGGAAGAGAGATAGGGAAGACCAGACAACTTGAGAAAAATCAGAAACAAGTTTTTGAACTGGCTTAATGCATTATTGTTGTTGCTTTTCTGTACGAGCTCTGAACATGAAGGCATACAAACCCAGAAACCTCTACTCCAGTTTATTTACTAAATTTCCATACCCAAAAGGAAACAGCAAGATCATGCAGCAGGACATGAGTTTGGTATTAAGCAATACTGAAATTATTTCTCAGAACTAAATATCAGACAGAAACCGTAAAGGTACCTAGTACAGAATTAAAAAAAAAAACGTAACTCCAAAAAGAAATCACCAACACAACTAACAATGCCCTAAAATTACACTATTCCTAGACCCCAAAATTGTAAGTAAGAACAAACAAGCAAACACCTTGAAAGATTAACTTTTTTGGTTAAGATGGAAAGCAGTCTCGGCACTATATGGGTTCATTTCCATTACATCATCATCTGCCACATTCTTGTAATTCTTAGCATTCAGAAGTTACTTTTCTCTACAACATCATACAAATTTTATAGTATTCTCTAAAAATTACTCAAAACTAACTTCCTTATGCTAGACAGGCATTATCCCCATCTTCACATATGAAACTAAGTAACGATCAACTTGCCTGAGGTACAAAGTTTAGGCTTATTTTGCTATTATGTTTCTCTGCATAGTTCGAGACTGCTTTTCCCCCCCCTTTATACATATTGTTCAACAGTAACACTGCATTCAATCAACACTCTAATAATCTTTCCTACGCTACCCTGAGTTAGTCATCATAAACCTTTAATAGATGAGAGGATGGAAGTAAAAGGTATTAAGGATGTGTCTTCAGTGTTGCATATACATAATTCTAAAAACAATTGTTTGAACAATACTTTTGCACAGAAGTGTTACAAGAATTAAATATTCATAGATTATACAGAAAAGTAATGCTCTGTAAATGCTTAACATATACTGCATCCATCATTAAGATACCCAAATCAAAAAGTAGTAGAAGAGCCCAGAACAGAGCCTGTTGACAGCTAATTTGCCTTGACAACAAGTAATAAAAAATGACCATGAGTTAATCAGCCAAAGGTACTGTCAAAACTAGGATTTGACACTTGTATTACAATACCCTTTCCCTGTTCTAATCAAGTGACTATCAAGTAATTTCTTTCTTTTTTCAGCTAAGGTTGACAGAACACTTATCAAAATATCTCTCAAACAGTTAAAGTAAATGTAAATAGGGACAGAGGTACACTTTAAAATGCAAGCAGATTGTAAATATTTAATGCCAGTAACAGCTGCTTCCTAACAAGCCAGGATAAAAGCTACTGGCCACATTTCAGATTAGTTAACTGAGTAAGGACACACAAAGTATATACATTGTAGAAATCAGCATAAGACTCAAGATTTTACAAGAATTTTCTACTAGCAAGAAAACCCTTGCAGTTTTCTATCTCCAAGCTCTTGGGTAATCTTTATGTCACAGAGAAGGATGAGTGCTATCCTACACTGACTTGCTCTTCAATTTCTGTATATTAAGTCAAGATGACTGAATGAATATTCAACACTTGCAAGACCCATCACCTCATCTACCTAACCATTAAAACAAACAAACAAACAAAAAAAACAACAAATAGATGACAAAGACTGATCAAAACTTTCCAACCCTTTTTTACTAAATTGCAAGACACTTCCACAGCAAAAGTTAGTAGGCCTTTGACATCCTCAAATAAAGAACACTGCTCACAAGACAAACTCATCTTCTATTTGAGGATCTCTTGCAAAAATAAATTATCTGGGAACTCCTAGAGTCTGGCAAGTTGGAAAGGCATTTAATTCCCCTTTTTCATAAAAAAAAAAAAAAGTTAGCAGAGAATTATTTATTTACCTTTTCACTGCTAATTTTAGAAATTCTTTCAGCCGCACTGTTGTTTTCGAGGCAGATTCCTTCATCAACACCATCATCATTAGAAAAATCATTGCTCATCTGATCACTGTGACAGCTGCCTTCGTTCTCTGCTCCACTATCAGTGCAACTCTCAGTCTGAGGAGACTTCTTAAAAATAAGCCAGTCATATTAATACTATGCAGCACTTAAAGTTACATGGAACAAGAAATAACAATACATTTATGAACTGAAAATACCAGGCAACATAAAATGCTTTGTTTCTACTCTTATAACTCATCACTGTGGCATCATCTATATTTTATACATGGTGAGCCTGAGATACACAGAACAACAGAACAATGTTAGAAAGTTACATTTAATTAAGATGTAATGACAAAGAGTATGAAACAGTGTTCCTACAGACTGTATTATTTGAAAGACTCCCAAGTGTCATTAAATATCTGTATTTTCCAATTTAGAGATTCCTGTTCAGCTCCCTGAAAGTTTTTTTTTTCCCCCTCATCTTTGAGTATGCATCATGTAATATTTTGAAAGTTCTACAGTAGCTAAACACATACACAGATGTTCTCATCAGTTTTCCAAGGAAGCACACTTAATCATCAAGACAGTGCAGGAAATGGCTGTGAGATCAGTATTAACAGTTTGTCTATCTATAAAAGGAAAGGTACTTAGTGAATACAGGGTATGTTTATACTACAGCTGCCATTTCCAAATGAAACCACACTGTATCATCATCTCCACGCAATCAGAAACAAAAGTATTTTTTTTCAGCTGCTCAGAGTTATTAATCCTCAAAGGGTTCATCTTAAAGGTTGCATTACAGATGCAAATTCATGTCATGGAATTTAATAAAACTATAATATTGCATTTTGAAATACTGCTATCAGAAAATAAAGGGTCTTTTTTCTTTGCTTGTTATTTTTCTTTAAAAAAAATTATGGAAAAAATTTAAAACCATATTTCAAGATTCCAAACAGCAACTTTTATCTTCTTTGCTATGAAAACTAAATCTAGATCTTCTACACAAGTGGTAACATAGCTGAGGCAAATGTTAAGAAGAAATTTACCTACACAAACAGGGAAAATGTTCGAGATTAAAGATTCAGCGCTCCTTTGGCTTGCTTCATGAGACACCTTCAAACCTGCTCTGATCGATAATATTTGCCTGAGTCTATCCACACAGCATACAACTGAGTCCAGCAAATTTAAGACTAAAACTCCAATCTGCAAAGCAATGAAACCTCCCCAAAATCTAGAGATTTGCAATTCAACCTCAAGAACCGATTTATTTTTTCCTGTTAGTAACCATATTCAATCAACCTCCTAGCTCAGCATTTTAATGTCTTCTGCATGCAACTGCATGGTAATTACTTGGTTTAATACCTGGCAAGCTTACATCAATTACTAGCCTGTTTCATTTACTGCTTAATTCAACCAAATACCCTGAATTGTAGTAGCAGATACCCTGAATACTAATACCCTTGAATACTCTGAATTCTAATACCAGACACTAAATCCTACTATATCTAAAATTCCAAACCCTGTTATAGACAAAATTTATATAGGATTACCAAATCATATATTATATGTCCCCATTAATCAGAACCCATTTGACTAGAAATATTTTCATCAACAGTCAAAGTGTTTTTCCATTTCAATTCATTGGACAGAGTTGTGATACTAGAGTAAGACTGACTAGTGTTCTGTTAGCTTCAAAGCAAGTTGTCACCAACACTGGGAATGCAGTTTATTTGGTAGCACTGCTATTAGCTGATCCTCTTTCTGTTTTCCAACAAACCTGGTTGAGATATTTTGGCCCAGTTCTATTCTCAGGTCAATCATCATTTTCATTTAATCCACCACTAACATCCTGAGATGTATCAAATTATTTACAAGGCATATTTTGCAAACCAAATGTTTTCAAATGTTTTTACAGAGCTAGAAAAGCCTCTTGTACTACTTATAAAATGTAGTATTTCTCTTATTTCTTCCCTACAAGTGTTGGGTAAACACAACAGTTACTAAAAGATGCTAGCAAAGTTACATAATGTTTTCAGGAATGGAATGGGAGAAAAATTCAGTCTTTAAAGCAGAAGAGCATTAAGTACTTTTTGGTGAATATAACTGCACAAAATGAATTTTGGCCAAAAGCAGAAATTAGGCCACAGTAAGTTACAAATCAAAAATAAAATTTTGCAAGTCTCATTTCTACAGCATATACAACATCATGATTCACAGGGACAAAATTAATCATGAATGTTTTCTGGACTAACCTGCGTTCAAAAATTCAAAATTTTACATCATTGCTTGTAAACAGAGCAAATTCAGACACAAACTTAAGAAGCATATTTCATTCTGATTTGCTGGATATGGGGAAGCCTTGAAACTTGTGCTTTTAAATCTCTCGTGAAGATATGTTAAGAAGTCAGGCAAAAAATTCTTCATGGAAGCATGCAAACCTTGCAGTGATAAGCAAACACATTTCCTTTTCAAACTAACAAAAATCCCCACAAACAGATTTTAGAAGTTCAAATAAAACATTGCCATGTCTGAAGAAAACTTTATGTAGATGAATAATATTGCTAAAACAGACTTATTAGACTGACATTTTAAACTTACTTATAAGAGCTTTCAAGAAAGTTAGAAAGAGACTTTTCTCTGAAATTAAGTACTTTACCTCATCTTCAACATCAATGAAAACATTCATGTCTAGCTCCTCAGGAAAAGTCATGCGATCATTGAGTTTAATTCTGTGCATAGTGGTATAATCAAAGTCAAATCTCTTGAGTTGTAATGTCAGCAGATATGGAAAATGCAAGAATCGGAGGCCCTGAACAAAACAAAGTTGAACAGACAAGATTACATCACCATTGTCAGGATCAGTATTTAACAAATAATTTTAACAAATTATTTGGACAGCATTTACCTTTCTTGCATCACATTTCTTCTTACATCTTTCACAAAAATACTGATTGGGGCCATCAAGAATCTCAGGCTGAATGAAAGCATGCAGTGCTTCCTCCTAATAATAAAAAAAATGGTACCCGATTTTTAAAAAATGCTTACTGCGTGTGCATAAACCAGAGCGGTAAATTTACGATGAGATTGCAATCACACACAAATTACTCCAATCACTTAAATCTATGACCAAAGATTCGCATGACAAATCTTGATACAGACGGACACAAGCAGGGTCAGGAAAACATTAAGAGACACCAACCTTTCTACTCAGCCTAAGGGTAAACAGTCAAACCATGAACAATAACAAATTATTCCCAAGTATATTTCATTCAGCATTTGATGGATCCGTATGGTCCTGATTTTTTACACACATTCTAAAATAAAACTTATCCCTGTTATCTTGCACATCACATTCAGTTTAGTCTGTATAATCAGTGTCAGCGTTATGCATATTTTTTAATCTGCTTTGGCCCCGTCATCTCATATTTGTTCTCCCAAACTTTTGAGATGGTTCTTTCCCTCTTTTCTTTCAAGAATAGTTTTTCCAAGCAGATGTCACAATATCCATGGGTTGGCAGGGGAAGAAAGTAACTTTATTGACAACTTTCACTGATTCTCATTGCCTGAAGACAGTCTTGGTCCCATTCTGCAAAGGGACTTAAGAAGCTACTTTTGAAGGAAAAAAAAAAGTATATATATATACACACACATATAAATATATATATATATATATTTTTTTTAAGTGAAAGGGGCAAGGGGAAGAAGGAGGAATTGTTGAGCTTTACTCCCAATGTAGTGAAAACCATATATGGCCATCTGCTATGAACATATAATTAGCTTACTAGCAAAAAAACTTTATGAAGTAACTGACCAACAACAAGGAGTTAAGTCCTCCAATAGCTGCTTAAAAGATCTGCTTTAAATAGGAGTTCAATAATTTCTACCTTCCTCCTCAAAACAGCAAGGAATAGTCCAAACAACCAAACTGACCATTACTCCTCCCCTTAACATTGTTTTCATCAATAATATTGTACAAAACCTGTATATACTTGGAAAGAAACTTGTTCAAACAAAAGCCACTAAAAAACTGTGATGAGCTCAGTAAATTACTTTACCCCAAGATTTTTCAAAGTTAAAACCTCTAACCCAGTTAGCTTGCAAGCTGAGAGCAGACTGGGTTTCTGAACTCCGAGTGGTACTCAGGAGTTTTCTGTTCACCAGCGGAGGTTAAAACAGAAATACCATTGGCATGTTATTTAGATGTTCGGTTTAAAGAGAAGAGGACCAACACAAACAATGCTTTGAAAATCATCATCTATTATGATGGAGTGCAGCTGTTCCCTGAAATCTGAACACATAAGAGGGGCTTAACTGGGCAAAGCAAACTCACCAGTTGCAAAATGGATGGCACAGAACTTAATATTACTATCTAAATCAGGTTGCTGGATGAATCACACTTTGGGAGAAAATCAAGGCTACGGAAAGGTCTTCAAAAAGCCTCCAATTCATCCCTTCTCCCTCCATTTCTTTCCGAGAATTCAAGCAAGCACTAAGAACAAATAACAAAACAAATGTTTCACAGCCCTTGCTTTTTCTGTATGAAAAAAAGCTGTTCCTAAGAGGAGTGAGTTTACACAAAGATTGGACTCACAAGTACTCACAAATGAGAAATGTGCTGAACCCATTAAGAAGAGCACAGAGAAGGCAGTCATCTCGCTCTACTATTTTTGTATCCAAACAGAAAAGCAGTTTGCCTCTGAACAAGCCTGAAAGCACAGTTCTCAGGCAGAAAGACTCTTTAGATACATGAAAGCATTTTAAAAAGTTCAAATGAGGCTGCTGTCTACATAAATGTGCTTCTTAAATACTACACAGGCTGAGTTGCTTTTTACTAAAGAGCAACAAACAAGTAGCAAGATAACGTACTGAAGTGTGAGGAAGCCAGGAGACTAAGGGAGACAACGCAAGCCATAACCCTACTTAAATGAGGCTGGGGGCAGGGGGAAGGATTAGTGCATTTTGACTGTTCTGTAAACTTTACAGATTAAAGGTTTACAGGTTAAAGAAAGCTTTACAGGTTAAAGAATATTCAGAACTATTTAATTGAAAGCAAAAAAAGTCAATAACCAACATGGAAAACACCAAATGTAAAAGGCATCATTAATGGCCACAGAAGTGTCTCTTTGAAGCAAACTGAAACAAATGCCTGTTAAGACAATGTAAATATATTTGCAATGTTCACAAAAAAAAAAAGTTGTAATTCACTCATCAACAAACTATATATGAATGATGGGACAGAAATGATCATGTAAACTCACGTGATGTGCAATTTAACAAGGAACCACGCTATAAATTTTTATGTGTGGAAAAAAGTGATGTTCCTACAGACCCCCAAAAACTGAATGAAGTATCACGAGATATAGTGCATCACGCTTAGTGATTTCATTGCTTATCACCAATAGAGTGAACCGTACTTTGAAATACATCACTAATAATCTTAAGAAATTCATTATTTTTGAGCTACATAAATATTCACATATCTTTCAACCTTTGTATGAGGACTATATTGCTGTTCTTTTTGCCTACTCCTTTAAATCTTTTCAGATTTTCTCCTATGTAATCTTTACATCAAAGTCAATTCTGCTGATTAGGATTATAATGCAATTCATAGTCTAATGCACTTCATTTTCTACTCTAATTACTCCTAGTTCATTCAGTGAAATCAATGATACATTTTCTACTCCACACATTTTATCACATGACCCTTTTTGCACAAGTGCACTTCCAGAAAAAAGTTGATCTCTGAAGAGGTAACTGTTATGCAGTCTTATACCAACTAAGCATTTCCAACTTTACCGACACACAACTTCAAAATATACCATGAAAGACCAAGCAATAGGTTACTATGAAAAAAAGCCATTTAAACTTTTTATGGTTAACCGAATCAAAGAACAACAGGATGGCAGCGACTTCTGGAAGTCATGTGATCCCAATCCCTGCTCAAACCAGGTTGAACTTAGAGCAGGTTGCTCAGGGCCTTGTACAGCCAACTTTTGAGTATATCCAGGTCTTAATTTTCTGATCATCAGACCCATAGTTCTTAGCATATTAAAATGCCATAATAAGCAGTCCAAATTAATCGCCTTGCTAGAGAAGGGCACTTAGGACACACTTTTCTCCACAAAAATGCATTATGACATAAGTCAGTTGCTTGACAGGTATTTTATTGCAAAAGCATTTGTTTAAAACCTGTGAAAAGGAGCAGTAGAATCTTTACGAAAAGTCATCTAATAAATAGAACTTAGGCTAGGCTATTCTTCGGGGAAAAAACAAAAAACAAAACCCTACAAATAGATGTCCATCTCAGATTTTCAGAACTCATCTAGTTTTTCAGTTCTCCTCCTCTCCCTTTGCCAATCTACATGCCCAAAGAATACACAACTAAAAGCAAAAGTTTATTATTACCAGGCTAGCTTTGCTTTTAAGACATTAACCATAAAGAAAACCATGAGTATCACATCATCCATATCCTAACTTTCATTAATAGTTTTTGTTTGGCAGTAACACCACATTCAAATTAAGTTTACACAGAAGGAGTCCAAATTCACCTCTGCCCAAAAAATGCCTACTTGCATCCATACTTAGGCCCTCAACAGAAAAGCTAGCACACAGAAGACTGAGAGCACTAGCAATACTTAATGAAACAGAACTGCATTTACTACATCTCTAGAATAGTCTACCACTATTATAAAGCTATTTCCATTCTCCCTTAGTAAGATAATTTTAGCATGCCAGCTAGTTTCCCATTGTACCCACTCTTCTCTCAGCTATTCATCTTGCAAAATCTTGTCTTAAGTCAACAAGACCTAAAAAGAAGCTAAAAAGCTTCTGTCTAATGCTGTCAAATTCAGGCATTTACACAAAAGATACTACTATTTATAAAACTTACTGTGAACTGTTGTTCCTGTTTACCCACCTAAGAAAGATTTTAGGTCTGTATCTCTACCAACCTCAAGAAGAGACTGATACATTGTGTTTAATGGTTTTTAAACCATGTCCTTGAACAAAGCCGTTAGTCACTGAAGAAGCACTTATATGACCTTGAGATGCATGCTGACAAGATCCCAGTGCCCCAGAGGTGCCCTAATGAACTTAAAGCTATGCTACATGACATGAACTTGGGGGGGGAGGGGCGCACAGAGGGGGGAAAGGGAGGAGGGAAATCAGAAAAAAATTAAGATTCAGAACTCAAACCTTAAAAACGTACTGAATAATTTTAGAATTACTTTGTATTAGGAAATAAAGGAAATATAACATTATCCTTCTCAAAAGTTCTTCAGTGTTCCCATTTATTAAAAAAAAATAATACATACATATATTTGTATATAAATGCAATGTTTCAGGTATCTACTTTTTTTGGCAGTACACAATGTCGAACAGTGGGATAATAAACTTTACTTGGCATTCTACAGATTAACCTTACTTAAAGCTTGTATATCCATTCTCTCTTTTTAGAAAGTAATGGAAAATCACTTACCTCTAACTAGAGTTCTTTGAAGGTAGTATCCTCCTTAGATCCCCTATCTTGGGTTGTGTCGCCTGCTGCAAGTTCCCTCAGGAGCTGACTAGCAAGGTCTAAAAAGTTTTACATTCCCTTCTATAAGCCCTATTAGCGCATGTGTGAAGTTTTTGATCTCTCACTCATACCCTTTCACCTATACCTACTAAATCACCACCTATGGATCAATGGAGGATACTACCTTCAGAGAATTCCATTTAGAAACAGGCGATTTTTCCCTTCTCCAAAAGCAAGTATCCTCCATATCTCCCCACTGTTGAAGACTACAAAACTAAAAGTGACATCCGCTATAGGTAAGACAAATGCAGGGAGGAGAATCAACTGAATATAATCAGAATAAGAATTAAAAATAGCTCAAAAATTGAAGCATCAATACAAACTGCAACCGTGTAACTCTCTGTAACAAAAAAAAAAAAAAAAAAAAAATCTTAAAACTGTTTTCCTTATAGTATAGCAAACCCAGTAAATGCTGATTTACAGGACAAGTTTCAAATGTTACTGAAAGTAATCTGTTCTTAATTGTTCCTGTGTTTTTACAAATATACAAATATTCAACTTTTTTTTTTTACATCATTCTGCTATAAACTTCTTCCCTACCAAAGAAAATAATTTTGATTTGAGACATATGTATGATGCATTGTTAAATGCAGAATGCAATTATGAAATGAATAAAGTTTTCATTTTCTTTAACAGATCAAAAAAGTCTCTGGTCATTGAATAAAAATTACAATGAAAAAATCTTGTTTTAGTGAATATTTCTAGAAATGAGTTTTAAAGGTGAAAAGGGAAGCCAGTTATAAGACACCAGTCTCTATAACTGGAATTGCAGCTCAAAATACAGCTTCAATTAGTTGGATGAATACTAAAAAATTTCAATGCAATCTTAAAAAGATTTCAAAAGATTTTACTAACTTAATTTTTTTGTGTGAGATCAGTATCCCTCATATCTTTACTACTCCTCAAAATTGGCATTTAAAGACCTAAAGCATGAAGCACTCTGAAGCTACATTATAGTTTAATCTAATTCTGATAATTCTTAACAAAATTACCGTTAAGAATGACAGACCATTAGTGCTTTTAAAAAAATAGTGCCAATGTACTAAATATGAAAGGCACAAATACTTTATATACAATAAATAATCCTGGTAAGCCAATTACCCAACATGTGATTGTTTAAAACAATCTTTTCCCCAAAACTGTTGTTTGATGTTTTCTCATTCTTTCTTTCTCATAACTTCATCTCCATATTACAGATATTTTAAGCCACAACAGTGGAATTTTACAGTTTGTAACGACTTCTTTGGGGGAAAAAGAAATACACTTTCACAAATTTACTAACAAATTTATGTGCTTGTCAACATCAGCAATACTGGAGCAAAAGCAATCAAGAATATGGATGTACAACAGGATTTTGTGTTATCATCATTATAACTTGCTTGTTAAAAGCATATTGCATTTAAGAAATGAACTTCAAAAAGTACAGCAACAACACGGCAAATAAACTAAAAATTCCAAGTTAATGTTCTGTTCTTTCGCTAACGTTTTCAACAATGCTAAGAAAATTTTGGAGATGTGCCAATAAAGAGAACAGCCCAAAGAAAACTCAGTGATCTCACAAAAATAGCTTGGGTAAATTCTTGAGAATTTTATCAGGAAGAAATTAATTGATGACTGCAGCCCTAAGGCAATAAAGTTGCATTTCCCCTCCCCTTATACATGCACCAGTAGGACTCATTGAAGGGTGAAAGAAAAAAAACAAAACAAAAAAACAAAAAAAGCAAAAAAAAATCTTCTAGAACTTGCTAGCTGGTTCACTGCACAAAGACGAACACCCCAAGATGGAGTATCTAGGATGATACTTACCACGTAACAAATTATACCACTGTCGCATTATGTATTCTATGTGTGTATGGATGCACTATTAGTCAGCATAATAGTACACACCACGCTAGCAAATGCCTGGTTGGAGCCATACGGCCGGATGACCAAAGGAATATCCAGGTAAGTGTCGATTCTCCAGCTTTCATAGCCACATTCTAGACATCTTACATAGTCTTTCAGTTTGCCTTGATACAGCTGATTTATCAGATCGGCCTGAAACAAACAAATGTTCAACACAGCTTGAAACAAACTGAACAGAACATATTTCTCTTCTTCAGTTCTACAACAAAATGCCTTTTTAAATAAATTTTAATTGTACAGATATGTATTCAGAATATATTTTCCTAGAAGGACATTCATTTCTTCCTGTTTCTCCTCTTTTTCCCTGCCCCATCCCCTGCAAATCAAGCCAGCTTCTGTAAGTATATGCAATTATGTTACATAAGCTTCACTGTATACTTCACACTAAAATTCTAAGAGAGATTACAAAACTACCAAAATCAGGGATCATATTGAAAACAAGCATGATTTTGCAGGTACTGTTAACAAGTTAACTGATTGCAGTCCTCTTCCATGTGTAGGAAGGCTAGTTGACGAAAAACAGAAGAGCTGTTTGTCCCTCTACAAACCTGAAGACTGGCCCACAACTAGGCCACTCATCAGAATATAACATGTTATGAATATTCCCCTATCTTTCTCCTACATTAGGAGAAGGGGCTTGAGCTGAAAGAGCCCACAATGCAGCCTAAAAAATATTGACAGTGAGGAAATCCCCACAGAAGGAGTTACACACTCACTTTCTGCACTTCAAATAAAGACCAAGAATCCAGACTTCAGAATATTCCACTTTTAATTGGGGAATGAAAACCTAAGCAATACTCTCTCAAAAAAATCTTACATTACAGTAGCCTAAATAGTGCCTCAAAAAAGAAATAAATGGCAACTATTATAGACTTCCAGTAATCTGATACTTAAAATTCAGAGTCAACATTTTTCACGATCATCATCCCCCAAAAGCATCCAATATACCCCACCAAAAAGTTTTGACACAATTACCTGTTCTGTTTGCTTCCATTTCTGCTCCAATGCATCAAACATGACTCTACAAAGCTCCTGCACATCATGCTGTTGCCATGCTGTTAGAAATTGAAATTAAGAAAAGTAAATTAACCGCAATATTACCTGTAGTCTAAAAATGCTTCTTAAAAAGCTAGTAATTTGTTTTCAAATCTGTTCCTAAAATACTATTTACTATGTCGTACACGACTGGGCCACTGTTCAATTCCACAAGCAGTTACCTCTCAAATTGTTAAGTCAGAACAATGAGCAGCCAACTTGCTCACAATGTATGTGCACAAATGAGAATTCTGTATATAAGCATGAATAAATACATAAATAATATGGAAATGCTACTGTTCTAAGTTATAAAATAAAATGGCCTTGACTTGTTTCCCACTGTGTGCTAATTCTCCAAAATTCAAATTTATTTCCTTGCAAGTGTAAGGACACTGAAATCCAATTCCTTATCATCACATTAAGTACTCCGCAGGGAGGAAAAAATATCAGCACGTTATGGCGCAAAACTACAGTGCAGAAGTGTCAAAAAAAAATGTAGTGTTTGATTTTATGTAATTCTCCATATTATTTTCTACTTAAGTGTAACGTGCATTTGACATTTGTACTTCAGAAGAGATGCAAGTTTCTCATAAAGAGCTACTTCTTCAAAATAATTAATAGCTGTAATGATAGCTGAATTACAAAAATGTAGTGTTTTTTAATTTAATGGCCTAAAACTTACAGAACTCACTTCTTAAAAATGAAGTATCCATTTAAGCTATTTTGTTTCCATTGAAGTGGATTGTAATAATTCTTTTTAATTATTCAGGTATTTTTCTATCAACAGCAGTTTAGGCCTCTAATAGGCAACTGATGACGAAAAGATAAAAATCACATAAACTTAATAGCTGCATATTACCCTCACTACTATCCCACCCAAAGCTCCGTGTAACATCTGTTGTTTCAATTGCTCGTTTTTTGCTGGTCTGCAGTAAAACAAATAGTCTTTGAAGCTGGTAAGGGATGCTTGTCACTGGATCCTCTTCGGATTCTTCAAATTCCCATCTATTTGCAACATAAGATATTTGACAATTAAAAATGCTTTGAAAGTAAGATTCAAAAAGGCATTTAAAATGAGCATTTATTACATTTCAAGGTGTTTGCTGGATAACAGAGGTTAACTGAAACCCTCTGTCTTGCAGAAAGTTAAAATAATTCTTCTTAAACGAAGTTTCTTTTCATATCTGTAGTGAACTACAATAGTAAATACACTCTTCAAGTGTACCAATCTAAAATATAAATAAAATAAAATAATTTGGAAACCATTCACTGCACATATACAGACATGAACTGCACTTAGTATCAAACTCCATTTCAGGTTTAATGCTTTCAAGACGGGACAAATTCTTTAAAAGACTGGCCACACCACACACCAATAACATACCTGAACACTCTGGTAAATCTGATGCTTTCAAGCGGGTATAATTTACAGCAGCCTATCCAGCTGACTTCAAGTCTTAAAAGAAACGAACCTTTTCTTCAGGCAAATTTCTCCAGTCATTCTCCTGCAATCTATCCTTCATCTGTTATCCATACCACTCTATTCATTTTGGAATCAAGGATTGCTACTTAAGTTCAGATGCATTTCAATACCCAAACAAGAAAGCTTTGACATGAGAAATCCATACAGCTCTCCTACCAATATATACCAGGACAGATGTAATACAGATTTTCTTACTACGAATTTAAGAACAAGTTTTGATCGCACATACTCACTTGTATAATGCATTTCTAAATTCTGGAGTCATGAAAAGTGTTTGTAAAAGGCTGTTCAAGTAGCAAGTCATTGCTTGATTTACTAGCCCCACATAGCCTATAAATACAAAAAGAACGAGACTGAAATACTGTAAAAGATAGGAAATTACTTTGAGAATGAAAATATATTTGACTAGAAAAACAATACCATGATCTTGTTTACCTAAGAACTGCATCCAACTGTTGTCATTAAAAATGGTTTTACACTATAAAAATTGAGTATTATAATTGCACACTTCGGAGAGCAGTAAAGAATGATAGTTTACATGTTACACATATAATTTCCTTGAATTACATGAAGCTATTTTAATGATTATGAGTTTTTTCACAATAATAATAACCAATATTTTATGTCAATCCCTCAACAATTAAGACATAGGTAACACTGTAAATATTTTAATTGTTTTTACATATTTTACTGAAGAGTCCAGAATTTAATTTAAAATTTTTTTTTGTATTTTAGCTTACTTATTGCCTAGACGTCAACTAAAAAATATCCCAATTTAAATATAATTTGTATCCGTATTGGTTTGTACAACCATCTCAGAACTACAAATCAAAAATCTCTAGCGTGACCATGTACTTTAAAAGATGCATGTATCTTAAAATCTTCTCCCATAATAATCAAGACAGCTGCTAAAATCAGCATCACATTTTTATTAGCTGATGAAAGAAATTATTTACTTATATTACTCTTACTATCATTTTGATGTTGTCTCCAAAATATGTAACATTAATCATGATTGATAAGTGAGCAGCATATACTGAAGCACAGTGTAATAAAGAAATTAAATATGCCCATTTATATTTTGAAGCTCTCAGTAAAACTAAATACTAAAAACATCTCAATTTCATATTGGTAATAAAAAGGCAGCCACTCCTTGCAAAACACAAAGATCTTCTGTGAAGAGTCTAAGTTAGGACATACATATATATTTTTTTTATTACTCCAATCTATACAGCTTCTCTTTTCACATTTACATTTACGTATGTGGCAGATAAGTACACTTAACTGTCAAAGGAAAAATCCTGAACAAACATCAATTGGCATAATAGGAATATTTTATTTGTCCCTGCTCAAAACATTAATATCAGCTACTGGTCTTACTACTGAGTTATAACTTTATGGGCACATCATAGTGCACGTGTAAGTGCGGAGCGTAAACAGTTTTTGCATCACGCATATTGCAGGACTCAGACTCATAGCTGAATAAATGAGCACACAAGGATTAAAAAGAACACTACTAAAAACCAAATGAGTGAGTGGTGGTAGAGAATATAGGTAAAAGTATGAAATCAGAACATAGGAGAGTATGAAACTTGAAGCGGACAACAGTCCCAACTAAGTATTTCATTCTCGTGGTGTCACAATCCCAGAATGAAGCAGCTGTCAATCTTCAGGTACAGTTGGTTGGTATTTTGGTAGAGAGCAAGAGAGAGGACAATAAAAAGCTTGAGGACAATTCCAATCAGCTTTCATTTTCCCTGTCTCCTCCTACTCTCAGGAAATCTCTTCCTTCTGACAACCACTTACTCCATAACATTTCCTTTGAGCCAGCAAAGGGATGGGAAGTAAACAGAGTAAAAGGCTGCAGTGCCCAGACTGCAAGAGATGGCAGCAAATGCTGGACAGTTAGGCAGAGGTTGTCTTCTCCTCTCTTCTGCACAACAGGGGCACCCAACCCAGTGGGATCTGCCCTGGCAGAGCTTCACTTCCCTTTCCTGAGGGAGTCCCAGCTTGCCAATAGGAAGCCAGGCAGCAGAGGGATGAAATCTCTTGGGGAATTGCAGTGCAGGCAGAGAAACTGGAAATGGAGATTGCAGAAGGAAGATTTGAGTAACACCGGAGTGCAAAGATTTGGGAACAGTCCCTCTTTAAAAGGGTGTTAAGTACTCATTAAGCTCTCAGTGAACATGCAGACATTGGAATGAGTATTTTTGTGGTAATACAATGTTGGCTACTCAACTTGGGATGTGGCAGCAGATTATTAGAGAAAAGAAGAGGAAGTTCCCTGACATTAAGACTTTGAATTGCATTGTCGCAAGTAAGAAGAAAAAAAATGTGATACAGATCTTCTGTTTTCAAAATGATATGAGAAGATCCCAGAAAACGTGATGGAAAAAATGTACTAGTGTGGTTTTTTTGGTTTTTTTTGTTTGTTTTTTAATAAACTGCAATTTCTTCCAAAAATCCTAAAGATGCTGCTGTTTGAAAATACACTGAAACAATTACAAAATAGCATTGCCTTTACAAGAGAGAAAATTATACCTGTCTCCGATTTGCTCAGGACTGAAGAATAAGAGTAGTTTTGACTGACATAATCATTGGTACAGCCAACAGAGCCTTCTCTTGGAAGAGGCCCTATAAATCTGTCTTGTGTACTGTCATCTGTTGTACCTGACTCCTCCTAAAAACATAAATATAATTATTTTATGGAAAAATTAAGCAACACATTCTTCACCAAAGCATCTTTCTCTCTCACAGATAAGAAATTAATTTTGTTAGTGTATCACATACCAAAAGTTTGGAAAAAGCAGGTTTACAGTTGCATGTGTAACTTAAATTCTGCTCTAAAAAAATCCTCAACCCCTTGAAAATGCATTCTTTTCATTAGTGGAAGCAAATGCCCTTTAGAAAAGAAGCAATATACTACTGCACAATCAAATACAGTACTATAATGCATACAACAGACCAGTCTGCAAGACCAGTTTAGCATCTCTTCTTACTAATGCTTACTAATCTTTTTGCACTTTGAGGGGGAAAAAAAGAAAAAAAGTAAAATTAGAAGCAGATAACTCTGCTGTTGATACAAGACTGTCCTTATTGAAAACTGTCAGAGCAGCCTAACATTACTTTCAAACACCCAGAGGAAAAGGATTGAGTATATGACAAAACTTCTATTGTTTCTAAACAAGACTAGTTAATTATATAATCTTAGAAAACTACTTGTAGCAAAGCATTACATAAAAATTTTACAAACATGAATAAAAAGTGACAGCAAATGATTACTCATCAAGGTAAGGTACTCTTACTCAGGAGAGACCAGAAAGTATAAAATACTAGTCTAAAGAGATCTGATTAGAAGGCTCCTGAAGAAGATTATATGAAATGTATAACCAAATTTCATTTCATGTTAAGACCTTATAATACGAGCAATACTTCGGAAATACATCTTACCGCCCTGTCCCCGCAATAGCTTGCATAATTTAGCAAAGATTTTACTTACCGACAGTATACGAGGCTGTTCACCATCTTTGTCCGTCAAATGCAGAAAGTTCTTCTTCCCTGACTCAAAACCAGCATCAAGAATACTTTTGTCACTGTTTTGCTCTATTGGAGCCTGTTAAAAGAAAATTAAGCATTTTTTTAAACCAAATTTACGTGCAATTACAGATTCTGTCTAAGTACATTGCTTCAAATAACTTCTGGAACACTATGATGAAATATAAATTAATAATAATTATCCAGTATAAACAAAACATACTCATCATTAATAATGGAAAACTTGGGAACAGTTTAAAAGACAGAGTAAATTTAGTATTAAAGTACAGTTTAATACCTAGAAATTGGTCAGTCTATTCATGAGACAAGACACTGGTCTACAAGTTTTTTGCAGAAAGCCAAATGATCAAGCACCCTATATAGCTTGCATACACCTTTTTTTAGAAAAAAGAATTGAAGTTGAGCAAGCATAAACATGGCTTGAAATAAATGTCTATTTCAAGTTCTATAATGTCTATTTTTTAAGGGGTCTTATGAAGCTTTTTATAGGAATCCACAGGAATCTCATAACTTAAACCAACCTTGATTTATAATAAAGCACAGTAATAATATCTTAGACATAATTATTTTGTATTATAAATTCAAGTGGGTATAAAAAGAAACTAGCAAAGGCACTACAAACCATGTTTCTGTTGAGAAGAAAATGTTTCTCAAAAAAAGACCACAGGAAACTGAGAAAGGAGGTTAATTACCATAGATATTGTCATTAAAAATAAATACTAAGAGGGGAAACTAGAATGACATCTGAATGATCACAGTTTCTTTTGCTCAATGTTAAATAGGTATATCAATTAAGAGAGCATTTTGAGAGTAAAAGGTAAATATTATATAAAATAAATTCAGCAAGTCAACATAGTAGTGTTAGCCTAGTCTGATGTACCTATTACAAATTTTTACAAGAATTAAATGAGAAAATTTAACAGCACTATGTGCTATAAATAGTGCTGTTCTAAAACATGAAGATTTGAATGTTTGCTATCAATAGGAACTTTTAAAAAAAGAGGGGGGGGGGCCACACACTTTTGGCATACCATATCAGTTACGTTATCTCCATTTCCCCACACTAAATCAAAAGTTCCATTCACATAGCCCACTTTTGAAGCCACATCTTCAAACAGCCTTTTAAGTGGTGTGGAAGCTGGCAGGTTTAAGGTAATACGTTCATTCACTGTCTTGGAATTTGTGGTATCCTGTACTATACATAGCACTCTGGGCTCCTCAGCAGCACTTTCTATCTGAAATGACAGCAGACAACAACTCAGTGAGTAAAATGAAGAACATTTTAGAGTTTACTTGAAAAAAATCATGACAAAATTTCACTACAATGACATGTGGTATACTTTTACAACCTAAGGATTCTAAAATTGTATTTGTTATGCTTGCTTTCAAAAATAAAGACCCTTCCAGTTCTGGGAAATCTACATAGAAGTACAAATCCTTTTCATAGAATAAGGAATTTGGATGGGTGGGTCAGTGCGTAGAGAAGTAAGTGCTCAAGCTTTGCACAGAATTTCAGCCATGAAATTGATTAAAACAAACAAACAAAAACTCCAGCCCAAAACAACAAAACTACCAAACTGCTTCAAACCAGGAACAAACTTTCAAATCATCACTTCAAGCTCATGTTTTCCTTTAGCATGGGCGTAAAGGCTGCTCAGGTAGAAATATGCCTTTTGCGACTCCTGGGAATGCAGAACAAAGGATCTGCAAACTTCCAATAATCTTGGAAGCCAATCATTAAAACAAAAAAGGCTTTCAGTCAAGCCACCATCAACTTTCTTCTACCAAATCCACTGCTGGGTGAGTCACAGGAGCATTCTTCTGTCTGAACAGAATAAGAAAGTTTACACTGGCCAAATGGCTACTATGTAGTTCTCAAAGTATGACAAAATAAAGAGATTTAAAACAGCAACTTCAATACGCCTGAAAACAGAAAATTAACAATCTTGAATGAAAAAGGCAAGGAGTGGAGATAAAATTATATAGACACAGATAAGCCAAGATAATGACATTTTTCCAACACTTTATTCCAATAACTCATATTACTGAAAGACTGGGAAGTCAAGGTCTACTGAAACATAACCAATCGATTCTCTCAAAATTATCCAAAGGATTTGGAGTTCTAGAACAATGAGGAATAACTAATATTTAAATACAGGTCACACAAAGAAAGCATGAGGTGGGTAAAAGAAATAGTTAGTCCCTGAGGAGTCAGCCTTTTCAATTTGTAACACATTGGAAACATGAACAATGCCTATCAGAACACAGAAATCTCAGTCCATGGCTGAAGAGCATATAATCTTGAAAGCCAAACAGACCCATGATGTGCCACCACCATTTCCAGTTGATAAAAATATTAACGAATAGCAAGAACTATGTTCATGCTAAAATTGTCAACTGTGTCATGAAAATCTCCTACAGAAAAAAGAATTATAATGACAACCTAAATAACGTTAGCATCCCTGATTTCTATACAGCAGCCTCACAACACAAATGCTGACCACCAAAGTGGTACAGTCCCTTAGGAGAGGTCTTACATCAGCAAACCTTTTAAGAAGAAAGAGAAACATTTTAGCTGATCTTGCATCCCTTCATTTTCCAAAATTTCAAGAGCAGCTGACGGTCTTCGGGCAACTCAAAACCAAAACGTTAAGGTGACTGCAGTGCCTATTCCCAGCATCACCAGAAGAAAAAAGTGACAAAGAGGGGGGGCAAATACAACTGCCCCCCGCAATCTGCATTACTTTAGTTCACTTAAGACTGTGAATTTTTTTTCTCAAGATTTTAAAGCCCAGCTTCTCTGAGTTTATCAAATGTACTGACAATTTCAATACAGGACATTAGCTACATGCTTAAAAAGATGCAAGGTACCATTTCTGGAAATAGCGAATCTTCAATACTTCATATTCTAATCTTTACTGGAGAAAGTGAGACTTACGAACTACATTTCAAGACGACAGATAAAACTAGTACTGGAACACTAATCGCATTAAGAAGAAAACACAATTCAGGAGTTCAAGTAACTCTGACATATCTTCACTCTCATCCACAGCACCCACAGAAATACATAGAGCAGTACTTGAGTAAACTGAAATTAAATTTCAGCAGCTATTACTTCTCACAACGGGTTTTAGTCTTTACATTTTCCAGCACAACTTGATTCTTCAGCTTTTTGCAGCCAAAGAACAAGCACAGTTTGTTTCTTCTGTTTTGTGGTTAAGAAAGAAAAGATGAAGTTGTGTTCTAGTTCAGTAGTTCACGTTCTTGATTCTTCTGGAGAAGCAGCAGCTAAATCATAACAAACTCTTAAGACTAACCTACAAATATGACCTAGATTGCCCGGAAACAGTAGATTCTTGCTCTGGGTCTAAGCCCACCCTCCTCTCTAGGACCGTGCAGAGAGGTTAGAGGCATTTGGTACTACTACAGTTTCACCTACAACAGTGTAAGTTAACTAACTCAGTTTTAATGATTCCCAGAGTAATTTAGGGCAGATCTTGCAACTAGAGCTGCTCATGTATATAAGCACATCAGAAACAGAAGTTCTCTCTAAATACATGAAGCAAAAATAACCCAAGACCAACTTTATTCAAAACAAGCATTCACATATACTTTGTGAATCAGACAACAACGCAAATGTCTTCTTTGTGGCTATTTTACTATAATTGCAGTGTAAAAGGCAATACTAGCAAGTGACAGACCTCTGAATTATTTTGACAGACATAGGCTGTTGTAAAACTGAGTTTGCATAGCAAACACCAAACAAACATTTTAATCATTACGTAACCAGATATACTATGAGACACACACACTTCCATTTTTCTGATGGAAAACTTCAGAGGGCTACAAAACCCCACACTAATATAAAAGCACATGAATGCACACTTTCTTTGAAGCTTCCACTGTTAGAACTGCATCTAATACATACATAATCTTTGTATTCAAGAACATGCACAAAAATTCAATAGCTCATGCTCATGTTAAGAATTAACAAAAGCTACAGCACCATGCTGTTACCATATATCTTGGTTATCACTTTATAAAAAGTTGATTTCATCTGTCTACCTGTGAAAATTTCTTCTTCATTTCAGCAAAGATACTTTGTCTGCAACTCCAAAACATATCCTATAGTATATAAAAACAAAATTAACAAATCATAATTCTTTAAAGCAGTAAAATATTTTTTGCAGAAAGTTTTATAGTCTAAGTAAAAGAATTATTACTGAATTCCAAACCACCATGCACAGAATAACTTTAAGGAAACAGCCTCCAAACACTGAAACTATAGAAGTTCTCTATTAACATGGAGTTTAGTGCAAATTTTTTTAAACAAATTTTTGGCAAATTTTTTAAGTTATTCAAGTCTAGGAGCAATGCTACATAAAATGTTAATAAGGTATGATATACTACAGACAATATTTCATAAAGTTAAAAAAAAAAAGAGTGGAGTAAAAACCTGTAAACAACAATTCAGGAAATAAAGGCATACTAATAAATTCCTTCGTTATATTAATAAAGCCCTCCAGATGCAGGTAAACATTTTTACCTCAACTGGCTCAAGTGCAAGATTAGAACACAACTCTGTAATTCAGTTTGTCATTGCACTTATAAATTATGAAGTTACCTAGTTTCATATGAAACTGTTCCTTCATTTCAGAGTTATTTTCTTTGGGAAAGCTCATATTAGTATGACCCCATCTTGAAATATTCAGCTTAAGGAAATAAAGCCATGAAGTTATTGACTTTCATTATTTCCAAAACTTTCACAAAAAGCCTGCCTTAGCACTTCTGTTGTACTATCAAAAATACAACAATAAATGTTATCTGTACAAAGCTGTTTGCCAGCTATAGACAAACATTAAATAAACTGGCTTCTGAATCTGAAACTTCATACTTTGTATTTTTCCAGAAAGAAGAAACAGAAAATGAAGAATACATTTGGAAAGAGAATTTTATTTCACATCTTCATTCTTAACTGCATGCTCTATAGCAATCAAGATCACTGCAACATATAAACTACTGATGTAACCTTTATCAATGTGGCCCATTTGCCCCACCAAATGAGCTATAAAAATAGCCACAATTAGCCCGCTGCATTTAACTTCTGCCAGCAGAACAACAGGTGAGGACAGCTATTTTTCCTTGTATACAGAGAAGAAATAAAGTTCTGAAGTTCTAGGCATAAAAGTTCTAATAATTTAAGATTTGTAATTGTGTCTAGTAATTGTTTTCTTTACACACCAGCAGGTAATTTCAGACTTGATAGAGGTTTTAGAAACTAAGAAAACACTTTAAATGTTCTGTTGCTATCGGGTTCACCTGCTCTCAACTGACAGTCACATACACCTTGCTGACTGACTTAAAGGTTAATAAATAAAGTCCATGAAGTATAATATTAAAAATCAGCAATTCTAAGATTATGAAAACCATCAGTATATTCTCCTGTTCTAAAAACTTAAGTCTTCCAGCTTTCCTTCTAGCAGGCAAGGTCCAAAGGACTCTTACATTGGTTCAAATTTCCTCTTCCTGGAGACAGGCAAATTAAGTCTGGTAAACATGGGGCAGGTGTAGTTTTTAGGTGTGCTGTTTCACTTGGTGCATGCAGTGGCAGGTGGGAGGGGAGGGAACAATACAGGCATCATCAAAACTGGACAGAATTACCTACAAGTCACTACTTTTATCAAGAGCTGAGAAGCAAGCATAACAGCATTCTTATTTCCCACTAAAGGACTGCTAGAGGATTTTCAAGTTATTTCACGCTAAATCAATTCTGCATGGCACAACTTGATTTTCAGTACTTCACTTAATGAATCATCCACAAATCAAAAATGCAAACTATATTGTTTATATGATGTTCGGTAATGAAGAGCCTTCAACTGCTCTGACAGGACAAACTGCATATAAGCATAGATGCATCAATCTTTCAAATGCAGCATTCCATACTTTTCAGTTAAAGCATCCATTGAGTCCCTTTCTGGATATTTCAAAATATTCACTAATTCAATTCCACATTTTACAGAAAAGCTTCTTTAAACATGTAAATTTGTGCTTTATAGTGCAATAAAGAACAGAGATCTTACTATACGTAAAGATGCCTAAATTTTACCTGATAAAACTGAACGTGGAATTCACTGAATGGGCCATTTGTTACACCTCATAAAACAGATTAGCATATTAACCACATGGTTCAGGGGTTCCAAACTAAGGTACACATGGTATCCAAAGAGGTATGCACAAACACCTTCTTACTGCCTTTACCTTGGAAGAGGCAGAGAACAACTGTCCTGGCACCACACACATCCACTCTGCACCTGCACAAAGTCCTCAACAGAGCTAGGAAATGCTGCTACTTTACGGTACTATGACAGAGTCTGCATAACACTGGTAGCTTGGCAAAGTAAGCTGGGGAACCCTCAACACTGCTACATTTTTAGAGTATGAAAAGCTGTATGAGCATCTAAAAAGGCAAATGCAGATTGTTACTTAACACTGCAATTTGGAAAACCATTCTACAATTGTTTTATCACTTAACTTTTCTCAAGTTAATGTTTTGGTCAAGAAATACTTGGGATATTCAAAATTTGTTATACCTCACATTAAAAAAACCCACAATTTCAGATGTAACCACTTAAACTATTATAATACTGCAGTTTTCATCCCAAGTCATTCTATCTTCTACTTACTTCCATTTCTATAAAGGAGATGAGGTTCCCAAACGTGCATTTAGACAATGATGTATTAGACCAGACTTGCATAAGAATTTTGGTAATATACAGAAAATTAAAAAACAAACAAAAACAAACGCAAACAACAAACAGATCAGACACTGGTGGACATTGTAGAGAGCCACTGTGCATAAACACTTTCCCCTATACCTTTCTAGAACATATTTCAAATCAACAGCCTATATGGATGCAAGCCCATGAGAACAAATAGCCTATAAGATGCAGGGCATAAAGCATACTGTAGCACTGAAGTAGTTCATGCTGTAATTCTGTAAATACTAACAAACGAAGCATTGTCATTAGTGCCATCTGCAAGACTGAGACATCAGCTTTGGCCAGTAGCAGTCTTAGTACTGCATTTAGATGTGGTTGCTATTCTTCAACTTTGAAACACTAAGTTTACTAAAATTGTATAGTAGTATTTCATTAACCTTAGGTGGACCAATCAACTGAGATAAATTTTATTTTCAAATGACAAAAGAGTCTCCAAGATATTAACTCCTGTTTTATGTAAAGCTATTTTATAAAATAATTTCAGGGATTGAAAGTGAAACCTAAAGCTAAGCTCAAACTACATGTAACCTTTATCTAATGTTTCCATATTTAAAATACTTCAAACAGGCAAAAATACTGACAACATGAACCAGTAAGTAAAATCAGAAGTTTCAGGTCAAGAGTTTAAATAACAGATGTGCAAAGTTTGGCTGCCAAGTGAAGTTAATGGCCTACTGAGACTTAAAATAATCACCAATACAGAAGTCCCTAAATGTTCACACCCTATAAATATTTCTCATAAATCACTGCAATACAGAGGAGAGACAAAGAGACCACTAACAAGTGCCAATAATGTGGTAGACATCATGCTCACATCCAAAAAATGGCTTGGGTGATTAAGCCTAAGACAGCAATTCTCAGCCTTCACATAGCATCAGCAACTTAACTCTGTATGAAATGTACACAAGTGACTACTGCCTATCCAGTTACTGCTTGGCAAACTTTGGGGTGTGCTTTCTGGGCTTGTCTAACTGATTGTGTGCATATTTCCAGCAATTACAAACACAAATTTAAACTTGGTAGCTTAAACCACAACAGAAGTAGTTTTCACTAATATGCTTTAGTTTCTGAAATACTACCACATAAAAACACTCATGCAGTAAGTACAGTTGAGCTGACAAGAAGTTTGTTTCAACTCTTTCTTTCAGCAACACCAAATTGTTCTTGGATCAACTCCTTGAGGACCCACAACCATACTCCAGGAATCCCTTCGCCTATTCTAAGAGCTTCTAGTCTGTTATCAACAAACTTGATGCATACCGACAACACTGCATTCTGCATGAAACATGAAGGCCAAAGTCCTTTCAAACATACACCAAAATACAGAGAGAAAAATAAGGCGAGAATAACGAGATCGATCTAGGTATCTAGGTAGGATCTCCACTTTAAAAACTATCTATTTACCTCATGAATTTTGAACTAAGGACTTCAGACAGTCCTTTGAGCCCACAACTCCCTTCTCCCACTGACTGGGCTGCCCATACTCCATGCTTTTTCTAAGCCCAAAGCTACCTTTTTCAAAGGACATCTTCCCTAATACAAACAGGTGAGAAGGTCACTCTCCTGGGAAGTAAAAGAGGGAGTGTAAAAGCCCCTGGAATGTCTGGAGCATTGAACAGAAGTTCTCCATCACTTTGGATACTGCTGTAGTTACTAAGCGACCAAAGAAAAGAGAAATCTGACTCACATTTGGCTGCGTTTTAGAAGAAAGAAGCAACCTCTTTTGGAAAGAGAGAGCTTATAGAACTAATTCTGGGAACATCATGAGCTGTTATTTAACACAGGTGCCTCACTGCAGCCTAGTTTTAGGTAATCGGGGAGTAAAGCACTTAAGTCAGGAATGCCTGAAACAAAACACATCCAAAAGAAGTATCCTATAGTACACCTGTGGTAAACTGAGTAATCCATTTTTCTAAGCATTGATCCCAGGAGATCTCAATAAGCAGAACCATTTTCAGCTGTTAACTTAATGCATCTTGTGTTTCCACTTTTCTGGAGGCAAAATAATTTTGAACAACCTTCAGATATAATCATTTGATTTTGAATTAGATTGACTTAATTTGTGGTATCAGGTCTGTGTGTGCTTGAACGATACATTTTATCCTCAACTTCAAATTCTTTGTCATATCTAGAGAGACTTCAGGCAAAATCCAGCAACTGTCCTTGGAAGCTAGTGACCAGCATTACTGATGAGGAAAAACACTCTACTCAGAGCCTAAAATACCAACCCATATTCAAGAATACATATGCTGATTCTGGCTACTTTTCTAATCACTGCACCTTCTCCTCACTTTACTTTTTTTTTTTTTGGGGGGGGGGGGCACAACATCAAGGATTCATGAAACTTACTGAAGCCCTTTCAGTCTATCCTTTTGACTAGCGACACCAAGACGACAAAAATAGGAAGGCTTACTAATTTATTTATTAGGTCTGCCTGCAGCTAGAAAAATACTGTGCAATTCTGCTAAACCACTTCTAGACGATTCTTTTTCAATCTTGATACATATGCTACATAATCTTCTGGTTAACAGCAAAGACTTACAGAGACTTTACTTACCTTTCCCACTCCACATAAAAGAAGCTTGCTCAGTAGAAATACAAAACTATCATCTACAACCAGCAGTTTACAATCTGCATTAGTATTTCTGCACTTTTACTCACAACCCTTAAGAACACTGAACCTAAGGCTAGTCCTTTAATTGTTTTCCTCCCCTGTATTAGGTAAGATGAAAAAACATTTTATTTTTAAGATGGAATAAAAGTAGAGAAAAACAATCAAAAAAAAAGTGTGGTTTTGGGGGCTTTACCTCCCCCCCCATTTTTTAATACTGTTTTTGAAAGAGCGATGGAATTATTGTTTCAGTTTGGCATAACTGAAACAGAGCAGGTTTGTTTTTACTGTCACTGCTTATCAACTTTTAATACTCATTTTCTTGTTCAGCTGGAACACAAAGATTTCAAAAAAATCAATAGATCTAGCATTCTTTTAATTAAGAATTTAGAAAATATTTTAGGTGAGTGCCAATATAATCAAAATCTTAGAGACTTAAAACACAAAAACAGGCTACCCAATTATGCTCTGCATTACAAAGTTTTAAGTCTGACTTCAACCTTGTAAACCTGCATACGTATGTTTCAGTTTACACAAGCGAATTGCTTCACTGTTTTACTCATATACACATTGGCAGCATTAGATCCTGGGTTATACTGCTTCCCTCTATGTCAGTCTATAGCATTTAGCTATGCTTTCCTCTCATAGTATGCGCTATATTTTAAAATAATTAAATGAATGCCCTACTGATAATTCACTAAGATCACTGCAATTAAAAAACTATACCATTATGCAATAATATGAACATACCTGCCTACTTTGTAAACTTAATGCACAGTAAGACATTGTTGAATTTACAGTGTACTAAAAACACTTGACACTTTCAAGGCAGCCTAAAAACTTTGAATGCAGCAATGTTCTAGTTATACAAGCAGTTAAGGCTTGAATAGCTGGAAGAGCTGCCAGAAGCAGCAGTCTTGCTCCCATCTGCTTATTTCCACCCCCACACTGTCCCCTTTCTTCTGCTGGTACAAATGGTCATGCAGAGCTGGATCAGATAGCTAATTCATCTTAAAATTAATCATTTCTGGATGTTTTTCAGTGGTTAGTTTTAACCTGAACCAGTCCTCTAGCTTATCAACTGAATCCTTAACTCTTCTTGGGAATGACTGAGTGATGCAGTGGTATCGCAGAGGAGGAGTAGTAGTAGTGTTTTAAACATATTTATTATAATATAGTAGTAATTAAATTACTAAATATCAATACCACCTGGATTTAACCCCCCCTTCTATCTAGACTGTCTCAGAAGAACAAAAATTGTTACTACTGCAGCAAGTCGTACTGCTTTCTCCCCCACCTCATGCTCACCCAGATTTCCAGCCTGCTGCAGATACAGAATCACAGCTGGAGATCATGGAAGGCGGCTGAGGCCACATAGAGGCCAATGGCCCTGGCTAGATGTCCCCCAAGAATGCTCTCCTATGGGGGGTGGCCTGATACAGGCAAGGGGCAAAGAGCAATGCCACAAAATTTTGTAGCAGTGCCACTGGGATATTCTTTACCCTCTTCTTTGCCCCATGTAAAGTTAGTTGCTTTCAAAGACCATCTCATCAGAAATGCTTACCTCTAGTGACTTTTTTTTTTTGAATTAAAACACTGCTTGATACCTCACTGAAATAGAGTAGCATACCTGCTGTAAAACTGTCACTCCTGTAAAATACACACAGTGATATTCATTATAGTTATAATGGATACACACTTCAAAGTCTAATGCTCCTAACTTTCTAAGCATGTCCAAAGATAAAACTACACCTCAGAAATAGACTACTTTGTAAGGCTAGCATTTAACTTCTGAGAGTTTGTTCCTACTATTATGGATTTCTGTGTCATTTGTAAAAAGCATTTATACAGAAGTATAAATATATAAAAATATATAATATATATAGAATATATATATTATAGAATATATAAATATATAGAAATGAAAAGAAGAGAAAAAAATGGTATTGGACCAGAGAGAAAAGGTACATTTATCCACAGTGTTTAAAGGACTACAGAAAAGGATATGGGAAGCGTGTCTGAGGACAGCTGAACTAGAGATCAAAACTTTTATTTTTCATTTTTACTAAGGCCACTTTCCATCTCTTTAAAGTTCAATGTTTCAAAAGATTTTAAGTGTGCCTTACTTAATAAGGAGATTTGGTCTTCAAGACATTCTTATCTTCTATTGGTCCTTTAAATATGTTAAATTAAGGTGATTCAAGATTAACTACTTCCCTTAACAACAACAAAAAAGTAGTCAAAGGTAGCAACTGTCAATAATGCAAGAGAACAAATGTCTCCTGGTCATGCCTACAGAACACACAAGAACCTTAACAAATGAAAAAAGCAAAACCAAAAAAACAACCAAAATGAAAAGAACAAAAAAATTAGTTATTCCATCAAATCTCAACAAATGGCTTTACTTTGCATTTGGAACCTCTCTTCCTACTTATTTCTCTCACTTCTGTGAGAAATTTTAAATTCTAAAGTTATTTTGAATGATTGGTTTCTCTCAACCATTGAGCAGTTCGCGTATTTCACTCTCTTATTCTTAAAGATTATAATTTCAGATGATCATGTTCTCCTTCATTCCTTGACCCTCAGTCATTTAATTTCTAGGGGGGGTTGTACCCATCCAGACTAAACCAATCATGAGAATTAAATGCAAATGAAGTCTTATACATTTGCAAACTATTTGCCAGTCTCTATATATTCATTACAGTAAATATTTTTATTTGGATCTGAACCAGCCTCATCTTTATATTGTTTCATTTAGTTTGCATCTTGTCTTCATTTTCTTTAACATCACCCTGCTCGTTTTTCTCCAAAAACGGTCTGAAAAAAATATGTAATGTAAGAACACAACATTGCACTTTATGTCATCCTATAATCACATCATTTATTTCCTATGGAGAGTCACAACAGCAGCGGACATGCTTTCAAGCTTATTGTCCATTCTTTTAAGTAAGGAACTGCCATGAACTTTAATCTATTGCAACACTTTCTTAGGCTCCAAATTTGCCAAAACATTTGTGTTCTCAATTAAGAGACATAGGTGTAATTATGAAGGTATGACAGTGTATGCATGAGGAATGACACAAACAATGCTTCCATATATATGAAAGTTTTATTTACAAATGAAAAACAGTTACCATTTTAAGCAACTATATCTGGTTTTTTTATTCATTTTAATTTAAATCTTTATTTCTGACCTCATGACAATATCCATACAAATCAATAAACGTATTTGCCTTCTATTCCTTGAGCTCCTGCAGTATTCCACAGTACTTCTCCTTCCAAAGGATGCAAAGAAGCTAAAAATAATCTTGCTATTTATGTCTCTGTTTTTGGACAATATCTACAGTGAAAACTTTCATAGTATATCAAGTTTATTTCTTATGTAACTTTTAAAATTAGAGCATTCACCAATCCTACAGAATTCATATGTGCTTCTTCATGTTACTTAAAAGGCTTTCATTACATCTGATTATGCAGAAGATATTTCATGCTCAGGTTCTACTTCAAGAATGCTCCTTTTGACATGCAAAGAACTTCTAAGTCATTGTATATTTCCTTTTAAGGGGTTCAGGTTGTGCACCTGCAGAATAATTTATGTCAAAGAAAACATTTTGCTGAACTACTGCACAATAACCAGTTCTAAGCTATTTCAGAGAACTGCCAATCTAAAATTTATTGTGATTTTTCAGAAGCACCTAAAGAAGCCTTGTACACTGCAGTCACAATCCTCACTGATTAAATTCAATCAAGTGATTCTTTTGCTGATTTTACCCCTTAATTTTTTAGAATGACCGTCATGTCCTCCTTCTAAATCTTATTTCATCTTCAAATGCTGAGCAAGACCATTTGTTCAATACAAGCTGATTACATGTAAATCACTGCAAAACATGAACATAGAAAATACTACGCCAGAAACAGTTGTTGAAACCGTGATCAAGTTGGTTATCATTTTACCTGAAAGTTTACAGGAAAGATTTGAAGACTTTCTAGAATTTTCAATGATCAGTTATCTAGTTCTACTCAAACACCATTGTTTTGAGAATACTGTTTTGCTCAAGACAAGAAAAATGGAACAAAATAAGAAATAAGCAGCTCACCTGACAGCATACCATATTCAAAGGCTTGATACTAGCCTTTGATATCAGCTTGAAGTTTTTGCTATAAGAATCTGAGACCTCTTCAAACTGAAGAAAAAGTCTGAATATATAACTCAATCACTCAACTTCTAGAGATGTGACTTTCATATTTGCTTTCTTATATATACACAAACATATTATCAAATACAACAGGAGGACTGGAGTTGTGACTGGATATATGAACATCTATACATATTTTAGTGCATTACTGTATCAATATTAAAGTACTGGGAAAAAAACATTTAAAAGAACCTCTGGAAAAAAAAGGTTTCAATTCTGACAGGACTAAAACCTGTAAGCAGGTAACACAGAGACAAGGTAAGGGACTACTTCAGTAACTATCTGCAAGTCTTGCTTTTATATTAATGTCAATATACTCTTATCAGCAAAAGGAAGTTGGATAATGATGATTTTTATCAGAACTGGGGCTGGGAAAGGAATTTATATTTTTAAACTATGATGTAAAGCCACATTGATCTAAATGCACAGGTACTTAGGTTTTAAAAAACAGAATTAAAGAACTATACCTATTAAAAATGGCAACAAATGAAGTACTTGAAATAAACAGTTTGACAAATAAACAATAAACACTGACATTCCAAGCTAAAGAAAGACAGTATAAAAGCCAACATATATCTCTGCAGAGTTTAATACTAACAGATATTTAAAGTATTCTCTACCTCCGCAGAAGGCAGAGAATGTCTTAAGTAAAAACCCATTATCAGGAACAAGTTTGAGAAAGAGCATATAACTGTACAAAAAGTTAAGGATTTAACTTATCATAATACTGTATGCATTTGATTTAGCAAATTTACTCACCACCAATCCACAAAGTAATAGAGATAACTGAATTTTTGTTTGCAGTCATGTTCAACATGTATTACTTCCACAAAAAGTTAAAGTGATAAGTTATTTGTCAGATTCTGCTACTGAGTAATAACTTTAGCTAGTAGCATTTAAAGACCAGGGTTCCAGTAGCAAATAACTGCCTCTTGTACAAAATCTTTCCATCAGACAATCTCAAAGTACTATTAGATAATTATCCTGATATCTTTCTTATACTACAGATCAAACACCCAGATGTATAGAAAGGGGAGCTGACCTGCAAAGTTTACCAAGAAGCCCAGTGGCTGACCTAAGTGGGGAAAGAACTCACATACTACTCTCATGTCCCATTCACCAAATTACATTACCACACGAATATTGTTCAGATAGTGTTTGTTCACAAGGAACAGATGATTTTGTGGAATTCTGTGTGGGTGCTCTGTATGTTTGGTTTTTTAACCTGAATTCCAGATTATTCACTAGGTTAACAAAGTGGTCAGTTTCTCTGTTTGTTGCAATGGTACCTTCATCCTTTATAACAGAGCACACCAGAAGGGAAGCCAGGAAAAACTGAGAAGTTACACAGTTGTAAATACTAGTAGAACCTCTTAATACACTGGAATAGAATGATGAAAATGTCATCAGCATTAAGAAGAACAGCATCCCTTTACTAAACTGAATTACAAAACGTCTTACTCAGATTCTTGTTCTTCTAAAGAAGAAGTTAGAGCGATAGCCATCAAGAAATATCTTTTTTTTCTTTTTTCTTTTTCAATGCAGAAGATTAAAAATGGATTCATTAGTCTAGGGTTGAAAGGACTCCCATTAGTTAGCTGTGAGAGAGCAGTCACACTACCTTCTTTGATTTAATGGCAGCAAGTACAAAGCATATTATATTTATTCTGACAGTTGCACTTTGGATAGTTCATGCTGGAATGTGCTGAAAAAATATCTGTGCAGCATTTATGAAAGTAGTGGCACAGGCATTACAAAAGCTCATAGCAAAACACACATTTTATATTCTGATCAATTCTGGAAGTCTGGGCAATACCCTCAGAGTTCTGATACACCTTAATTTTCAAGAGAAATCTTAGTACAATTTACATTATCAGCAAGCAAACATATGCATCTTCATCATCAGTTGTGTTGATTAGAGTATTTTATTATCCTGTATTCGAGTTAGATTCACCCAACATAAGTTTCAGCTCTACTTTAGAGATGCAAGCTGAACCTATACAATGTCTCGAAGGTAAAATTTTTGTAAGATACTAATATGACTATGTCTGAGCACAGCAGTGTAACTACTAGTATTTTCCATCCATGCAAGCATGCTATTATTCTCTACAAAAACTTATGAAAAAAACATGTATTACACCTTAAAAATAGCAATCTCAACTCCTGTCAGCATAAGTACATATACATACATGAACTGAAGGCCTATAAATAACCTATCACCTATTTTTCTCCTCTTAAAACAAAGTGGCTGTTAATACTATAAATAACTCCTACTACCATATACTACCATGGCATTATATAAGCTTGTAGTCAAGAACCAAAATCATTTTCCCATCCACTCTTTTAGTTGATTAGTCATTCCCCAGACTGGCCTAAAGCAAACAGATTTCTTTTTGCTCTTCTATACCAGAATGCAAAAGAAAAAAAAATACAGCAGTGTGCTAACTTTTAGGAGACCTTGGTTCATATCCTAGTTTTATCTTTGAAACAGCACAAGACACTGAGCTACATAAGCAGTATCACTCAGCTCTTTTGGAATAGACAAGAAAAATGAACTGTAATCCTTTATCCACCCCAAAGTGTCAGATCTGAAACTCCAAAAGACTTGTTTTGTCTCTGGCTGTTGATAATGGCATAATAGGAAGATTTAAGGGAAGGCTGTTGGGAACTCAGACCTGGAGAATTCTGTTTACCCATAACTGTATGTTCTCTGTCATGAGACTATTAAGAATCTCTGAAGGATTTAATATGTGAATGTTATAGCGTAACACTTGCAAATCTTCCCACCACTGAAGTTAAAATGAGGAAACACTGAAAAATATTGGGAAAGTTGACGATAAAGTTACATTATGACATTTATTTTACCAGATTGGTTTAACACAGTTAATCTGTTTCTCTCCTCAAAATAGGTATTTGTGATTTTTTTTTTATATTCTCTACAAGAATTCCAACACTTTTTAAACAAATCCCCCAAATCTTACAGAACTGATTTTTTAGAGAACAAATGGTCATCATATTTACAGCATTCTCAACATTGTTCCATTTTGTTTACTTGCAAAATGCACAGGGGAATAATATAGAATGTGAGAAAACTTGTTAAAAAAAAAGGAAGCAACTCTCAGTAGCATTAGCAACGAACAAAGTTTATAGATTTCATACTGTATGTTTAAGATATCCCTATCTATAATCATCGTAACTTTTTTTATATTCATCTTCCTTTACCCAAGCTTACCCTCCCTACAGATAAAAGTGCGTGTAAAATCCTAGTCCAATGAGTCAGTTAAAAATACACCTCTGAATGATATGTATATTCTGAATACAACTTTAAAGCCAACAGGGATACTATTAATATATATAACTAAAGAAAAAGCTAGATTCTTCTATTATTCAACTAGTCTGTTTCAGCTATCTACCAAGTCATAAGACTTCTCCTGCCTGTCTCCTTTATTTCTAGGTTTTGATTTTTTAAATTACTTAGCCTCCATTTCTTGTCTTATGTTTTTAGAGACTTTTTTCCATTACAAAACAGACTTAATCTCTTAAATCTTCGAATTTAAAAAAGAGATAAAAGTTTACTTGATCCATACATATCCTTTACTTATCTGTACAATTCCACATACAAAAATTTGTTTCCAAAATTCAGTACTGGTGTTTGTTTCAGAGTTGTGCTCAAGGATCATCACTTTGTTTTGCTAAACTCCATAAAATTAAAGTCCTTGCCTGACAGAGCTTCCTGTATGTATGCATGACGAAACAGGTAGATAGACCATTGATATTTGATGAAAAACAACAGGAGTGGTTTGAATAATTTAACAGAAGAGTAAAACGATCAGAAAAGTTGGCTGAATACATAAGTATACCTGCTCAGGAAGTAAGGTTTCTGCGAGTATTACTCTATGAGTGATTATTTCCAAACGTTTCAGGCCATCGCTGGAGGGCTTCTCTCCCTCTCCGCCAGCCCTGAACGGTATCTCTCGCACTTGACACGTGTCATTTGCCTATCACCTCAGAACAGAGGCTTCGCCTTCCTCTTTCAGCAGCCTCTTATCTTTCGCCTACGGCCAAAAGCAAACCCGCCTCTCTTCCTCCTCGCGGCGAAACAGGCGCGGGGCGCAGCGCGGAGGAAGCTCGGCCCGCCGCGGCCCGGGGAGCGCGGCCCGTCCGCGCAGCGCCGCGGGCCGGGACGCCGCCGCCTCGCGGCTGCCATTTCGCAGGCAGGTGCCCGTCCCCCCGCGGCCGCGGCGCCGCCGCCAGGGCCCGGCGCGGCCCGCCGGGACCCTCCCGCTTCTCCTCGCCCAGCCGCGTTCCGCAGGCCCCGGCGGTTGGGAGCCGCCGCGGGCCGGGCCGGGCCGGGCCGGGCCGCCACGCAGGCCGCCACCGCACGGGCAGGTGCAGCTCCGCGGGCGGCCGCAGGCCCCACGCACCGGCCTCCCCACACAGGAAGGCCCCGCTCTGCTCCCGCCCCGGCCCCGCGAGTAGAGGCCTCCCGCCCCCCGCGGCGACGGGCGCCGGCGCCCCCCCCCGGGCCGCGCACGGCGACACCGAGCCAGGCCGGGCCGGGCCTCCGCCGCCAGCTCCCGCTCCCCGGGCCGCGCGCTCGCCTCGGCCCCGCGCCCCGGCCCCCCCTCACCTCTTTGGGGACGAGCTGGTTCTCCTCGCTAGGCACCATGGCCGGTGGCGCGGCGCAGGGCCCGCAGCAGGCTGAGCCGAGCGGCGTCAGCAGCGGGAGGCGGGGGGACGCCCGCGGCGCCTCCTCCGCCCCCAGCGCCGCGCCGCGCCGCCGCCCTCCGCCGGCGCCAATCAATGCCAAAATGGCCGCCGGCGCCGCTCTCGCGAGACCGCGCGGTGCCTCCCGCCCGGCAGCGCCGCGTGGATGCGCCACGAGCCCGGCCCGGCAGCTGCGCGCGGGGCGGGGGGGAGAGTGGGGAGCGCGTGGCACAGCGCGCCGGGCCGGGCCGGGGGAGGCGGGGGCGGACTGCAGCGGCCCTTCTGCGGGGCTGCTGCCGCCCGCTGGCTCCGCGCGTCCCCTGCCCGCCGCGAGCGGGACGCGCGGACGGTTCAAACCGAGCTGCCCCCGGTAAGTGGGAAAGCGGGCAGCCTTGGGCCCGGTGCCGGGCGGCTGTTCCCCTCAGGCGCGAGGGAAGGTTTGCAGCGGCCTTCTGCGGGCCGGGGGTTTCCCGCCCGCCGGCGCCCGCGGGGCTCGCGAGGCGTCGAGGCGCCGAGGCCCGGCCTGGGCCTGGGCCTGGGCCTGGGCCTGGGCCGCGGTGCCGGCGGAGAAGCGGTGCCCGCAGGTTGGGCGGCCTTCCCTCGCCGCCGGCGCGCTTCCCTCCTGCGCGGCTCCGCGGCCTCCCGCCGGGCCTCTCGAAGCCAACTGGCATGAATATGGGATTGGAAATGGGATTAACCAGCAAAAAGAGTGAAAGAATAAAGTAGGGGTAATCCTGCTAAGGCACACGCGCTTTCCGTTGCGCCCAGAGACTGTTCTTTGAAATAGTACCGTGAAATTAAGCACACGCTTGTTTCTCTGTAAATTTAGGGCTAACAGCACAATTTCAAAGGAAGTACAAGGGTACTCCTTCCGCATCCATTAATTGCTGGTTTTGTCTCCAGAAAGCTTATGTATATCTATTTTTCATGCTACCTCAGGCACCCTAAGGATCAAATATTAATCTTTAAAATGACTAAAATACACATTAGAAGAAAAATAATTATATGTTTATGTCAACTTAAGTGTGAAATAGTTTTTTAGCTGAAAAACATTGTACTTTGTAAATAAAGAAGACTTGTACATTTTTGTAGAAATATTTTTCTCATTGTTTTAGTGTCCTCTTGTGGAAGAATGCAGAATTGAGAACACTTGTTGATTTTGTGTCCAAAAAGTTTAGCATTTTGGGGTTATTTTTGAAACCTAAATTTGTTGTGAAAATTTAGTAAAATAAAGTGATGTCTTTTAATTTTTAATATAAAATATGTAACTCCTCAGGTTCCTGACTATCATCCTGCTTTCTAGAAGGTGAGAAGTAGCATGTTTTGGAGTCAGTATGTAGTTGTGAACATTTGAAAAAGTTCAAAGAGGACATTTCCGTAAATAACAAGGTCAGTAGTTTTATTTTCATCTTACAAGTGCGCTATGGTAGCTGCTACATTTCATAACTTTTATGAATTCCATTCCTTGAACTAAGCACAGAAATCCACTTGTTGAAAATTTACATGAATCACTTAATTTTTCAACATGCTGCTGATGTGTTTTGCCTACATAAATGGATGGGTTCCAGTTATTTATATAGTAAAGGTGAGTGGGTTCTTAGAGTCAGGAATTCTTGCTCTCTGGTTTTACAGCGTGTAGCATCTTAAAGTCCCTCATCTTAATGAGACATTCGAGCCCTAATGAAGTGAAGCACCTAGACAGGAACCTAGGAGTCCCTTGCTTTTAATGATATTTTATGTTAGCTCAGCATTCTGTATAGCTACCCCTCTACAGGAGGGAAGAATATATGGAATGATTGTTTTTTATGAGAAAAGAAGTATGAAATGAATGAATTCCTGTCTTTTAGAGAAGATTTCTTTTTATTAATGAATAACAGTTGTATTGCTGATTGAGGAGTTGGTTTTTTGAGGGAGGCTTTAGTAAATATTTTGGTGGAAGCAAAGGTATAATTTTACAAATAATGAAAAATGGTATCAACATTTGTAGATATTCGGAGAAGCATAACCTATTGGTGATCCTCTGTTGCCCAGTAGTGTCCAAAGATCTATGAGATCAGCAAGAGAGTACTTGAGTTGAAGAGCCAGAACAGAGATGTGAGCGTGCAAAAAGAAAGGAGATACAATCATGAAGGAAGTGGCTGGGAAGCTCCAAGGATGGTATGTGACTATCATCATGTGATGGATGCTCCTGGTTGGTTTGTTTGTTTGTTTTTTAAGGGGCCAAAGCCTCTAGAGCTTGGGGGATTTTTCCTCTTTTGCACAAGAAACCCAAAATTTAGGAGCGAGATGTTTTCAAAGATGGTGCTTTTGGAAGTTCTTTTGACTTCCTGAAGTGTTACGATCTTGCTTTGTTTTTTGCTGCCATCTGTGCTTAATAAGCGGCAAAGCCATGGAACTCAATGACTTTAATTAAAATATATTATTCTATTGGGATAAAGAGGTAGCTACCACAAATCAGTCCCTGCTAGATAAGAATCAGGGTTTTGCCAGCCATTAGAACTGTACAAACACCTAGTGTAGCATGTGTGCATAGAACATCTTTAATGGTGTAATAATCTCTAGTTAATAATTAAATCTCTGTGAGCTTTTGAAATTTGTGGATGCTACAGTATTTAATTGCTGTATGTGAGACTTTTTTAAAAAGGAGCATTCATAATTCAAGCTTCGTAAAGGGAATCCTGGTCTTTTGTAGATGCTAATTTAACATAGCACAGGTTTAACTCATTATTAATAATAATGATTATTAATAATAATGAGAAAGTTGGTATCTCAAGCTAAAAATGATACCAGATTTGGGAGTGCAATTAAAATTTTTAGGCTATTGATTGTCAAACTGCAGTTCGGAGATGGTTCATTAGTGAATGACAGTCACAAGTGCTGAAGTATGTCAGTTTTCAGTAAGTGACACTTTTTAGTAGGTTTAATACAATAAATCACTAAAGCACAAGAAGGCATGCATCACATTAATGAAAATATAGTTATGGTCCATCAGTATTTTAGAATAAATAGCTTGCCTTCATTCTAAGAGAAGATGAACTTTTAAGTTAGCCTGTGGGAACTGGATACCTGTCTCTCCATAGGCTCTTTCAAAATTATGCTTTAGTCATTTTTCCTCCAGTAAAAGAGTTCACATGCTGCTGCCCCAACAGTCATGTCCAAGATTTGATGGGTAGTGAAAAAAGTTCTGAAAACTAAATGGAGGGAATATTAACATGTAACTTTTATCTTCAATTGTATGCTAAAACATTAGGAGTGCAAAATCTTAAGAAAATGAGTAAATGTCAGAATACAAACTGATGTTGTTCTTGCTCATAGTAATATTACCCCAATTTTTTCATACAGAAAGCCTGTTTAAAGAGGGAGCATACATGAATATCATTCATTTGGGATGTCTTCTTTGAAGTGCTTCAGCTCTGATTTTTCAAATAGACTGTAGCTGGGAGGCCTAATTCCCATTTCAGAGGTTGGCAGCCTTATCATTTATATAGCCAGCATAGCAGTGCATGTTTTCCTTGGTACTGCTCTATTAAAAAAGCTTCAAGTTTGCAACCCTTGGCAAATTGCTAATGAATATCAAAAGGAAGTAGCCATTTTGTATGTTTCTAGCTAACACTAGAAATGTGGCCAGTGCTGATGCAGCATTCTTTTAGAGCTCTGTATTGTCAGAGCTTTAAAGAAAGCAGCTGAAAGCCTCTCCCCTTTTCAGTCTTTGGAAAGTCCACTTCTACTGATGGAAGCAGAGATTTGTAAAAGTTCAGGATATCACAATTCACCAGTGCTTTGCACTGCCAGTCACTTTGTTGTTTTAGCCTCACATAACTTTTCCAGAATCGCACAGGCAGTTCTGAAGCATTTCTCAGAAAACCTTAGGCTAGCCTCTTGCCTATTGACTGCACCATCCAATCCTTTCCATAAAAAACCCTGTAAAATTTGCCCTTGTGTGGCTGGAGTAAAGATAGGGTAAGGCGAGAAGAGAGGTTAGTAGACTTAATGCAAGGTGGAGAAGAGACAATTATATAGACTTCTGCATCTCTAAAGATACCTTTTGCTGAATTTCCATTTCTTGGATTTTAGCTCCCTAAATATGAAGCAGACCAATAAAAATCTAAGACTAGAGAGTAAATTACTGGTGAATAAGATCTTTAAAAGTGGACCACTGATTACTTCTAATTTTTCTGTAATTGTTAGAAAGGGGCTTTTACATTTTATTTTTTTTATTGGATTGTTTCTTGAATGCATTGAGACTCAAGAGCTAGACTCAAAATTTTTATTTAAAGATAAAGAATCATTGCATTACATCATACATTACATACCTCTTTAGACAAGGTAGACTGCAGTGTATATGCAGAATATTAAGAATAAAAATTTTTTTTCTAGGGGTTAGAATGCTGTGGCAAATTAAAGCTTTAGATTAACTATGTAAAAAGTATTCACTCCTTTTAAAGAGATTGTTGTAGGAAATAGTCTTGTAGGTGTAGTAGGAGAGTAGGTAAGCAGCCTTCTCTGAAAGAAGTTAAACTTCAGAAGATTAAAGAAAAAAACATTCTCAGTTTTAAGGTAGCTTGTAAACATTGTGTTCTGCTATTCTTAAACAGTGTTTTCTGATATAATCTCTGTGAGCATGCAAGTGCTTTTCTGTTCTCTGACACTGTAATCCCTTTTGCTTAAGACCTCTTTAATCAAAAGCAGCTGGGGATTATTTTAATTAATTATTAATCAGCAGCCAAGATTCATTGATATTTTTGTTAAAGATTATCTTCCTACACTGGTTTCAAGACACTGAGCTGCTATCATGTAGAGTTTGAGGGATCCCAGCAAATCTCGCACTGACTGTGCTGCCTTAGGCTCATGGCCAGACTGCAGTAGGGAGCCTACTGTAGCTCCTTTGCCTAAAACATGTGCACAAGCTAGGAAATCTGCTGTCTCTTTCTAAGCATACAGACTAGTAAGGTGTACTGCGTACATCCTTTCTGGAATAGGGGTTAGTATGTTATCTAGCCCCCTCCTATAGGGCTGGGGGGTGGCAAGGGGAAGGCATCTCTGTCCACACCAACATAATAAAGGCTTAAGTGTGGGAAGGCAAGAAAGGAGAGTTGCCTTGAATGCATACTGTGATGGTAATGTCAATCACTGAAATCGTTCAGTGACTTCAGAGGTTCAAAAAAAAAACCTTACAGTGACATAGCCAGTATATTTAAAAACATTGAATTAACACTTATGGCATATGAGGATTGCTCTTGGAGAGTCACCATGAGAGTGCAAAGGCAGCGCTAAATAAGACTCTGTAATGTGCAAAAATAACAGTAGCTTAGCTTCACATGGGACTGCTCTCAGCGTGGACACTCAAAGTATTTATAGCTGCCCTTGAGTCCAGGAGAGTTAAACAGTTCAGGTTTGCATTAGGGGTTCCCAGTGACCCTTCAGATTAAATCTGATGATGTTTAATATTACTAACAAGTGCTAATTATACTGCTCACAGTTCTTTGGCCAAGCAGGGGGTGGTTTCCCATCCTCAACGAGGCCTAGTGCATAGGCCTTGACCCAGACTTATGATCCTGGGTGGCCTTCCCCTGAATAAAAAATGTTTTCTTCACATTTTCTTCAAAAGGTGCCAGGACTATGACTGTAAGCTGGTAGTGCCCGACTACCTGGACCTCGCCACATGCCATCTCGTGGCCCTGGCAAGTGCAAGGGCAGTACTGCAGCAGGATTTGAACCCTGGGCTCCCTTGTTGTGCAGCCTCTGCGGTTGGGCTCCCTGCCCTGTCCAGGGGTAGGGATCTGCCAGCCTTTTCTGCAGGGGTGGTGGGAGGACAGCAAGAGGGGGCTGTGACCTCTCTTTCCATTTCCATATAAATGCTGCTTAGTGACAAGGCTTGACACTCCCTGTCTGCATTGCTCTCTGTGGTCACAAGTCATTTTCTTCCACTGGTGATGGGGAGTGCTGGGAGGGACTGGGTTATTTTGTAGCAGTTTTAGGATGAGGGGGAGTTGCTCTTCAGCTGTAGGTCATTCCTCCTGCCAGGGTTTACTCCTGTCCTCTCGCAGGATGATCATGCATCCACAGCCCTGTGGCTTTCTGCTTGTGGAGATATGGCATGCAGAGAGCAAACATTGGGTCTCCACAGGGACAGGACACAGGGTGTCAGACATCCCTAAAGTAGCTTTTAAATGAGGAGGATTTCTCGGGTTTTCTGCCTTTGCCTGTTGATTTTGTTCTCAGGTGTCACAGACGGGAAACACATCTGCAGGCTTTCTGTCCCCTTCAAGTTGTCCCAAGATTAAGAGGGGCTTAAAAAACAGATGCTCATTTTAGACCTTATGCTCGGCTCTGAAAGGGATGTCATATGTACAGAGCTGTTAGGAGGCTTGGTCTAAAACCCCCTCTGCTGCTGACTCTATGGTTCTCCGAGCTCAACCTTGTCCTTGTTTTGCAATAGGCTGTCTGCTGAATGTCTGTAGCGTTCTAGTACTTTAAGGCCTCATCTCCTGTGGGGGTTGCTGGACGCTTTCTTGCATGAATTAATGTAGCTTTACCTTTGGCAGCAGCAAAGGGAGCTGCCAGAGGTCTGACATAGCATTTAAAATGTCAGCTGCCAGTCTACGGCAGCTGCCAGCACTGGAGCTCTCGCATGGGTAATGCTGTCAAAGGATGAATGCAGGGAATGTTAGTGTGGACATAGTGTGAGTCAGGCTGGGCTGGGACTTGTCTACAAAGTATCCTCAGACTGGTAAAACACTGTCTGAAATCTCCCAGCAAGTTGTCTCCTGTTCTGCTTGGGTCATATGATGGGAAACAGTACAGACTCTTGACTGTTATGTTTTAAATTTAGACCTGAATATAAGTAGCCTGTCAGACTATGGGGTCTGCATTGATACAGTAATCCTGTGGAGCTAGTAGTTTTTCTTCTGAGTGAAAGGTTAAAACAAAGCACTAAGTAGTGAGAATTTTAAGAATCTAGTTGCTAAAAGCAATCTCATTTGTTCATGTATATGTCAATTCTAATGTTCTTTTGGTTTTGAAGTGACTTTTCATCTAAATGTTTGGAGTCCACCTCGTTGATTGGACTCAATTAACATGGGGGGGAAAAGTAATAATACAAAAGAATTATAACTGCTGTCCTTGTTTGTCATCACTGCCTTTTCAAAAAGATGCCTCTGGAGAGGACATGTGTTTCCCCAATATTTTAATTTGAAGGTTTGGCTGCAGAACTGACTTTGACATGTGTGCACTTTTATGCTAATTTGGGTCTCCTAATCTGTGCTAGCACAGGATGTAAATTTCTTGCTCTACTCTTACTTCTTTGCCCATTGCAAAGTAATTGTGACAGTTGTGAAAAGTTCAATGCCTAGCCATCTGCCTATTACCTCTGCTTTAGGCTGGACTTGTTAACTGGGTCTGTTGGATGGAAACACATCTAACTGAGATGCCTACATAGAGACGAATTCCAAATCTTTTGGATCAGATCTAAATCCATTCATGGGACTTAGCTTTTCAGCAGAGGGTTCTTTTAAATGCTGATGTTAAAGGAGGAGTGCGAATGCTCTTTGGGTTTTTTCATTTGGCTGATTAGTAATGTCCGTGGAATGGCAGAGGGGCCTGAATTAGAAGGGTCTGTATGCCAGACTTGTTGATATAGTAATGAGCTGGGCTCTGTATAGTATTTACCGCAGGTTTTTTTTCATATGGAATGAATGTCTGTCATTCTTTATCCAAGAAACTTGCCTTTTTCTTTCCCTACGCCTTCACTCATGTGTTGTTTTTATATTCCTTGTGGTAACAAAAGGTTTACACTAAGCAGCCCAAACCAATTTTAAAATGCAAACTTTAGTGTATAGAGTTGTGCTTTTGATACTGCCATTAAAGGAAGCACTTAATGGAAATCAAATTCCAAATATGTGGTTGGGAATCATGTCTACCAGGATAAAAGAGAGCCAAAAGCATGCATGAACTTGTTCATGTTCTAGGTTTACTACCACATCCAGGAAAATTTGCATAACAATCCCACATCTTACTTTGCATCCAAGAGCTGTGGTGTATTGTGGATTATTTATTTATTTATTTATTTAAGTCTAGGAAGGTTTCTGAAATGGGGAAAGTGCTAACCTCAGATCATCAAAGGACTACCTCATCAAAACTGCCCAAGAGGTTATAACAAAGATAATAGAAGTAAGTCATATTTGTCTTTTAGGATTTTTTTTGTCTTTTCTGACTGCTGAATTCTAGAAAAAGAAAAAAAAGCCTGACTATAGCAAAAGTTTTGAAGGTTGTAAAATGTGTTAATAAAAAAGAAATTTTTCTAATCCTTCAGTCTCGTCTTCCCTATTTTATTGCTGCTGCTTCAGCCTCTTTCTGGTTTTGCATGTCCTAGATTTCTCCAAAGAAAGGCTGAAACTCTAGCATACCTGTCTTCTGTTAGTCTTCTTTCTGTATTTCTGTGTTACTTAATTTCATGTCTTCAGATTTATTCAGGATGTAGTACACATATTTCAGGAATGAAGAGGTTAGTGAAGCTTTAGCTACCTCATAAAAACATTGATGTTCTTGGCAGCCTTGGCACAGTAGTTTTGCTGCAGTCACAAATAAGCAGTATTATCCTTTTTGGTTGCTACATTCCCATACAGCCAAATTAGATTAAATAGAATCTTGAGAGTCCTTTTGTGCATTCCTCAGCAGTACTAGCAATTTTATGGTGCCTTTTTTGAAAATTGAAAGGGCAACTGTTAATGCATAATCGGTGTTAATCAAGCCAGGAATCACTATGTTAAAAAGAATAAAACAGTGATCACAAAAAGGTGTTTTGAAGATGTTTTCATGATTTAATTTTTGCAAATAAGAAATTCATAGCATAAGAAACAATTCTCAAAGCTTCGCTGCTTTTGGTTTCTGATTCTTTGGCTGCTTAGACAATGGCTTTACCTGAGGATGAAGTAACAAGCTTTTTTTTTTTTTCCCTTTGAGGAAAAGGAAGGAATGAAAACATTTAGTCAAATGTTCTTTGTGAGGGCTTTTATTTATTTATTTACTTGTTTGTTTATTTAAAGTCTCCTGCAGAAGGTGAATATTTTAAGAAGTTTCAGACAAATTACTAGTTGCTTTTCGTGTCGGATTGGCTCTTTCAAATCCATCATGTGGCTGCGGATGATGCCACTCAATATGCTTGAACTGCTTAATGACTTTTTTCTAGACAGTGTTATTTTGTAAAACAGTATTTACATAAGATGTTGTTTCAACTGCAGAATTAGTTTGGTACCAATATGCAGTATGACAAAATCTTGTTAAAACTGTAGTACCTGTGGGACATTCACAGGCAGAACTAAAGAGCTAGGTATGAAAGGAAAAACAAGCCAGTATTTCTTATGCAATACTCACTTCATCTGTATAAAGTCATGAGATGTTGAGAAATATGATTTCAAGTACATGGTTATTTTGGTCATGTTGCTTCCCTGACTATTTGCTTATGTACATTTCAGGAGGCTGTAAATATTATTGTTAAATGCATAAGATGTTTAATGCGTATGAATTTTCTTGCAGCCTTAAATCTTGGAAGTGGCTGCGATTTATGGTTTTGAACTATCCATTTACATTCCATTAACTATCTTGCATTTTCTTGCATTTTTAAGAAAGGGGTGGGGGTATTTTTACTTGTTATCCGTTACTTACTTTTTAATTTTTAAGGTTACCTTATGCTTCTGAGCAAACATATTCTGCCATAGCTGAAATATCTAAACTTTTAGCTTTGTCAGGTATGCCAGGCCTGAGGTAGTTAAGAGTATGGTGGTCAGCATATGGATGAGCGCAGCTATTTTCAACCCAGAAGAGGAAGTCTTTGTTTTTAAAATTGAGAATAAGCTCAGGAAACATTTTCTACTGCAAACTAGACATATCTACAAATTAAAAGAAGTTAGATGTTAGAAGTCTTATAGTTAAATGATAACTGTGGCATGATGCCCTTATCTAATATTTTCTCTTTTGTTTCTTTGAATTTATTATATATTTATATTATTTAAACCTCAGTCTCAAAAAATTTTCTTAGTGATGTTCTTGGGAGCAGAATTAGGCCCTCTTCTGTCACTATCCTCTGAAGAGGCTTGAGATGAGTAGTTTAGCATCTCTCTGAGTACTCAGGCTTTTTAATTTTAATAGTTTGGTCTTAACACCATACTAACAACACTTCCTTGTTCTCCGTGAACATTATATCATTGTCAGAAAACTTTTATGCAAATTTCAAGTATGGGAACAGCTCTCTGTGAGCATTAGAATTTGCTATGCATGATGTAATTCACAAGACTTACAGTTTTGCAAGCTGCTCTATATACTGAATTTTTTTTCATGGGACTGTCATGACTCTTTCTTTCCTGAGCTCTCCCAGTTCAACCCAGAAGAAGCAATTAAATTTTTGTATAAGTTTGGAACTTACCTTGATTATAAAGACCTCTCCAGAAAAGGACATGGCAAAGTGAAAGACAAATCCCCAGACTTTGGAAAAGAATGAGAGACACAGGGAGAAGAAAAAAAAAGTCTAACCTCTGTAAAACAGAAGAATCTGGATTTGTTTGTGGGGAAACCCCTCCTTCTCATCTTAAACATCTTAAAAAGAACAAACATGATACAGAAACAAAAAATTGGCTGAACTGTATACAAAGAGATTCTTGGAAGAAGCAGAACACTTTTTCTCTGTGGGCCTTTATAGGCAAAAAACAATGCAAAAACAATGAAGTTCCTGATACTGCAGTGGTTAATGATAATCAAGAAAGCTTTAGACAAGAAAATATTATATTGTAAAAATGCAAAAAAGTAATATTAATGTCATACAAAATGATCTCAGTTGTCTTGCTTCATCACAACAGTCTTTTGTTGCGGCAAAGCCTGAACATGATGTACTGAATCACAGAGGCTGTTCTAGGTTTCAGACACCTTGCAAACAGGAGGTTCTTGATTCTACTGTAAACTGTTTTAGTCGTGGAGTCATAGCCAAATTTAAAAAGAACAGGAAATTGCATAAGGAAGTCCCTGTTGGTTGTTTACTGGTAGCCAGTGCCACTGAAATAAACAACTGTGCTGGCAGTACAGAGCCTCTTTTGTCATGTAGTCCAGCAGCACTGGAGATGAAAACTCTCAACTTGGGAGTTGAATTTAGTGGGAGAAGCCTAAGGGACAAGAGAGTCTTCTCATATGAATTTGAAAACTGGAGCAATATGCAGCAGTTTCGATCATAATCAGGAGCTTTTTTAAGCTCAGAAGTTGCTTTTGCCAATATCACTCTGTAATCAGAACTGTGCTAAAGATACAAGCATAGAAAGAAGTTGCAAAACAAGCAAACAAACGAAACACCCAAGCCTCCCCCCAACACAGCAGAGAGATTTTACAGTTTTCTCAGGAGTCTTTGGAGCAAGAAACCTGTGATGAAAAGAGTCAGGTTTCTCAATACAGGATGACATCAAGATGAGGAAGAGAGAGATTTCTCAACAAGAGAGCATACAATAGAGACAGAGGACTTCTTCAGTTCTCTAGCCATAGCTACCTCTTTATTAAGTAGAGAAAGATTTGCAGACTGCCTCGAAAAACCACTAGACCTCAGTGTGCCTTGCAGAATTAGAGCAAGTGATGATAGTACAGAAGTGCTTTCCTCATTGGAAGATACTGGCGATAGTTTCACATGTTTTCCGAGCATATGTAAACCACAGGATCCACTAAACAACATCCTTCTGCAGGTCTGATGTTTTACCAGGAAAGGGAAAAATCATGTTTTCACTAAGTCACAAAAATTCAATGAGGTAAACTGTGTTCAGACACTGCTTAATTCATCTTATTTCTTTAAAGTGAAAGGTGATTCAGATGCTGAATGTTCTAGAATGCCATGAATTAATCCACTGCCAAAAAACAGGAAAAAAAACCTCAGGAATTTAAAAAGACTAAAACATCCTTCTTGTTCCACCGCTGAGCAAACTAAAAGAAGTGTATTTACATACATTCACTGGAGGTCCTTAAGACTGTCTTATTATCTCAGTATAGTAGAATGTAATGAGTGGACTGGGGAGAAAACATGCTCTTCTCTTGAAATGATAAAACTTCTAATAGGTCTTAGTGAAATACTCAAGTTGCGTTACTTTTCATAGTCTGAAGACCCCCATATTCAGATAGTAAGGGCATATATATTTTCTAGTTTCTGACATTACATGTTTAAAAATTCCAAATAAATATACAAGAAAGGATAATGTATTAAAAGCACTTTATTCAATTTGTAAAATAGACTAACTTCAGATTCCTATTTATATAGATCTGTCAGATTTTACTTTGCTGGTGAAAGGGAATTTGTGTACTTTCTGATACGTTAAGAATAGATAGGAAGGCAACATGTGGATCCAGATAAAGGAGCAATGGGGGAGTGTAGTTTCATAGCTCTGGTATTGCAATCTCAATCCAGTTTTGTCTGCCTATTACATTTGTAGCATATTAGTTTGCATATTGTGGCAAGTAACATGTTCCTTAAGCTACTGCTGATTTATGTGCGATGTTTGTATGTAGAAGAAATATAGAATACCTGAGCTAGCGTAGTCACTGTGGCCAGAAAACAAACTTTTGTAATGATCTCTCATTACAAACTTACTTTTTGTAATAAACTAGATTGTTTTTTGTCTAAACAGATAACACGATAAGCTTTTTATTATTTAAAATGGATTACGAGTACCTGAAGTAGCAAGGCCATCCTACAAAGGGCTAGCATCCTGCATTGACAGCTGTTCAACTAAGACATGTTAAAAAGCTGCATTTAAAAAGATTTAGTTATGTAATGATGGCAGAAGCATTCTTAATTAAACAGGTAAGGTGAAGGTAAAATGGGTGGAATAGAGATGGCAAGAGAAGATATTTTTGAATGGGAAAAGTTGCTGTCAAAAAAGGTGTTGGCATTCTTGCCTCTCTATACTTCTACTTACTTCTACTGTGCCAGCTTATCTGCTTACTACTTTTGAACCACTTCTGATACGGTTATGTAGAGACAATATTTTACATTTGTTGTATGGCAACATTTTCAGGGTAGAGACTCTTCCTTTGTTCAGTTAGAACTTAACGTAATGGAATTTGGATGTTTAGGTATTCCTGTAATAAGGTTAATAATTTTAAGGATATATTCTACTAAAAGATTCTTTTGACTAAAGGATAAAAGATGCTTAAAACCAGTCATATTTACTATAAGGTATTTTTTCCAAAATAGTCAGTGTTCTTGTAAATCATCTTTATTTATTTAGGCTGGACAACACTGACTCATTATGTTGAATGTGATTTACAATTATCAGCTTATTTTCTAGGTGAGATATCGGTGTTTTGATGTTTCCTCTTTCAGGGAAAGCATGCTTATTTTTTGCTGTCTGGTAGTATTTTTTTCTGGTATTTTTTGCTGCTGGTTTTGCTTATTCACTTCTTTCCTTTTAGTTCTGATGAACTGAGAATCTTAAAAAAACTATGGGTACGTTTTAATTATGGACTATTGGTAATACTGAGAATTAGGGTTTTTTTTGTGAAAATATTGCAAATGTTGAGTCAAATTAATTCAGTGAACGAACTATGAATAAAAATTCTTCCTACAAGAATAACATTTTAGAGTGAATTTATAAAGATATGTGTGATAATCTTTTAAGAGTTCTTTCAAATACTTCAAAACCTTTCTTTACGTGAAGGCCAGAGGCCTGGATGAAAATTCAGCATTTAAAAAGCCTTTTTTCCTTCAAGCTCAATGTGATACTGTTCTTTTGTATGATGCTGGTGTTTCTTCATATTCTTCTTAGCAGTAATATGGGATTATATGTAGCTTTAACAATTCCAGATTTACCCAAGGGATTTGTAAGAAAGGATCTCTTTAAAAACCTCAGTTTAGATAAATAGTAAGTCTTCATGTTTGCAATGTGTTAAACTACACCTGCAAGGTGAAATACTTAGTGTTTTAACTTGTGAAGGGAAGACCAAGTATAAGAATCCTTGGCTTTTGGTTCAGGAAATGATTTGTTTTCAGGAAATCTCATGGAAATTTCTTTTATAATTCTGCATTCCTTACCATACTCTTATAAATGGCTAAAAATGGTGTTTCAGCATGCACACTATAGCTGAGGATAGATCTATCCAAAATTCTTACTCCGTCATTCTCCAAATGCTCTCTATGAATCTGCTGGGAAAGTGTGCTACTTAGTCATGATTTTGGATAAGGAAGAAACTCTATCTTGAATTATACAGATAATTTCAATAGCTGAAATGCATTACAGGGAAGTCCTTATTGTGTTGTGAAACAATTTTGTGGAAGAATTCCTCCAGTTTCAGAGGGTGATTTTCACTGTGATGCTGATAATAAAGAAGTTTGGGTAGAATAAAAAATAGCCAGTTGAAAAGAATGAATAGTCAGTTGAAATCTGACTTTTCATGATGGATTCAGAGATTGGTGATAGTTACTTCCAGTTGCAGGTATGCTGATGTTTGGCTGAACTCAGCCTTTAGACTGTTCTGCAGATCTCCCCAAAAAGTAGACAGTCATAACTGCTGCTGCTTCTAAAGAAAGAAAAGAAGGCTTTGAAGAAAAAAAATTATAAAACTAGGATTTTGTAACACTTAAAGTAGCTTAGGCTTTTCAGCTCCGTTTTACTACAAGCAGAGTTGTGAGTTTTCACTGCTTGCCAAAAAACAAAAAAAAAGCTCCAATGTGGGAATTCATGTAGGAAGCTCGCATCACCTGTGAGGAGTTCAGCGACTCAGACCTTTGACAGCTGTTGTTCTGCTCTCCAACCTTCTGGCAGTGCTTGGGGCAGGGTAGATTGTAACAGCTGATAGCGGCTCTTCCAGGATTTTTCAGAAAAGACAAATCCTCTGTATTGGTCATTATCTTTGAACTTAAATATTTCCTAAATTCCTGCTTATTTAATAGCCTCTATTACTAAGTTCCTCCTGCAACTATCCCTTCCTTTGAAGGGATTCTGCAGATACCGACCACTTCTAAGGATAGGATTCTCAATAGAAGGTTAGTTGGTCTGCTCAGATATATGAGTTTATGCAGTGTTACAAAAATCTTACGCTTTATGAAGCATCTTCTTCACCATGTAGACATGACCTCTGTATGCCACACTTCTAATGTTTCTGATTTTTTTTAACAGGCTTTTTAAGAAAGCAAAGCAAGCTCGGGTGTGTAGGAGGGACCAAATATACGAGCGTGCTTTAGGGCAGACTAATAGTCAGAGGTGTGAGATATACAGATAAAAAAATACTCTTTTTAAAAAACCTTATCTTTAAAGGGACATTGTCACTGTTGACAGTGTCAGGCTACTCTTCAAATTAAATACATGTGTCTCCCAAGTCCATTTTATTTGGAGCTCTCAAACAGAGACTCCAACCAAGATAAAAATCTCAAGTTCTCAGCTGGAAAACCAGTGTCAGGAAACATAATGAGCAGATTTTGTTTGCAGATGTGGGTAAGCTCGTGTGTACATGTCACATTATCCCTCCTCTGTGCCTGTACCTGCTTTATTCTTATGCCAGAAGCATTCAGATTTACAAGAATTAAAACAGTGATGCAGAGAATCAAAGGATTCAGAGTCAATTACACCTGGATCCAAGAGGACTTAGCAGAGGGAGGAAAAATATAACATATTCTAATCTCTCCTTAAACACAATTTGTTTTAGGCAGTAGTTTCAGATTGAATATATTAACTAAGTACAGAGTTTAGAGACTCCAGACATTTTAAGTGCATTGAATTCAAAAAACAAGGGGGCATTGTTGTAGTGAATACAATAAGATGTGTTTTAAAGTAAAGTGGACAGAATATCTCTCTTGACTCAGTGGGCTTCCATTTAATTGTTAAGAGCCGATCCTGCTGCTAGTTCAAAAAACAAAAATACTGTTTAATTATACAGGGCCAGGTTTTCTGGTTTACAATGTAGTTTCCCTGCAAAGAGCTCTTGTTTGGGAAGCCTAGGATAGAATTTTCCCTCCTCTGCTGCCCTTCTGCAGGAGCGGGAAGAGGAGAAAGGTGTTCTTGGGTCGCACAGCGCATGTCAGGGTAGTGATGCAAGTTAATAAATATGCTCCAGTTAGCCTTCACCTAGTCCCTGTCCCATTGTCAGTGGCATAAACTGGGCATGGACAGGAGGTTTGATGTGTCTGTGGTTCAGATGCCTGATGTCCTGAGTAACTACTGCTACTCCTACTGCTGCTCTATGAGCACAGCTGATAATTGAAGCTGTACTGCCTTTCATTCAAAGATACCAAAGCATTTTATGTTTGTGTAGCTGTGTTACTCAAATATGCACAAGATAGTGTTTTATACTGTATTCAGAGGGATAAATGGAGACCCAGAGCTGCAAGAGACTGTGACAGAGTAAGGACAGAATCTAACATCGCGCAGCAATGGTGGAATACAGTGGTCGTCTGTCTCCTAGCCAGTTACTTTAACTGGAAAGTAACCATTTCATTTTAATGACACCTGCAAGGAGTTATTAAAATAGCTCCTTGTAATATCTTGTAATAAAATTCCATATTGGCAGAGTGGAGAGGTTACTGTCTAGAGCTGCAACTGTAAAGCCAGAGAGCGTGGGGCTGCTTCAGATGTGAGTGGGTTTGCAGGAAGACAATAGATTTTGTGACCTGGAAGAACAAAGGATTTTTGTCTAGAAACACCTGAAATCTTTAGGCATTCTAATAAAATTAATTTTAAGATATTTTCACTATTCCCAGGAGAAAGTTGAATATGTGTGCAGGCTCTGTTGTATATGTTCATTATAACACTATTAATTTCCTTCATTCATGCTGATAAAATGAAACATTTAAAAATTTGGTTTTGTGTATTACATATTTTAAATATGGAAATAGAAAACTGAAATATTTCATGAATGTGAAGTCAGAGTATGTTTATCTTATTAAACCTACTTTCTTTAGGTTAGTTTTCAAAACAAATTTCTGCTGAGGGTGTGTAAATTTTGTTGGCGTGGCATTTTCAGCTGGAAAAACATAGTTGGAAAATTTCAGTCTAGGTCTAATAACAGTTAGTATTTCTCTAGTCCATGCTATTCAATTCATTCCAACTCTAGGTGATCATAGTTCTTGTATTAAAATCTCTGTGTGTATAAATTAGCGACAGAATATACAGAAAGGATGTTAGTACACACTCCTGACTTTATAGCAAGTGAGAATGTATGAGTGAAAACATCTGTGTCAAATGGCCCCCGTTTGGTCTGGTTCATGAAAGTTTTCAAGGTCAATAAAAGGAACTAATAATAAATTTTCTGAAGTCAGTCATGCTTTGTTCCCTTAACCTTCACTCTGTCCCTTCATCCTTAATGTCAGTAAAGTAGCTTTGAGAGCTATCTTATTCTGAGTTAAATATCTGACCCTGCAAAATCTGTGTTTTCAGTTGCTTGAGCTTTCAAATTCAGTCTGAAGCATTGCTGGATTTTGTGCAGCAGCTGCATAGTGAAAGGTAAAAGAAAGGAAGTGGAACTTACCAACTTTTAACATAGGTCGTCTGTAACTTTTTTGTTCTCATTTGCACCAGAAATGCAAGTTCACTTAGTTTTGAATTTGCCACTGCAAGGTTGAACATTCTCCCAGCTACTAAAGTAAGCAAAGGTAGAGCTTATTTTTAAGAATTCTTAGTTTGAGAGAGTGTTGGTCATGATCTCTGTTACGTTTCAGATCCAGAAACCTATTTATATGGTGGAAGAGCAATGTCTTGTGGGCCCAGGCTATTTTCCAGTTCACATCCCTGTTGATTCCTTAGCTCCATGTCTCTCAAACCCCAAATCACTTGGAACAGGTCTAGAAAACTTTCTTTAAAACATTTCCCCCACAAGATGGCAGCATTGTTTCAGGGTATAAAAATGCCAGCACCATCCAGAATATCTTACACTCTTTAATATTTCCTTTTTATACAGCATGTGGGAGAAACTCTGTGAAACGTGTGTTCATTTGTGTTATCTGAATTCACATAGCAACATCGATCACAAGACTGGATGGGCTTCCTTCATTTGCTGCTATGTTTGCAGACTTTGTGATGAAAATAAGTTTGCAGAGGACTGTAATGGTTTTTGTGAATTATATTCAAATCATATTATTATTTTGATTCTTTGTCATTATTCCAATTACTCTAATTTCAGATGCATGTGTCTTTCCTTTCCCATCCACTGAGCACTTCTGTTCTTTCAGGGCTTGATCCTACTCTCTCTGAAGTCACTGGCTGAATGAGAATTTTAGGGTAAGTCCTGGAAGGTAATATGAACAGCAAATAAGAAAGATGAATACAGTAATTATTGAATACATTAATTATCTTGTTGCATCTTGTTCCTTATATTATGAATCAGGTATGATGAAAGAGCTGCTGTTCAATGAATCATTGTCAGGGCAGCACTGATTGACTTCTAAAGAAATTAGGTCTAGTTTTCTCTGACCCTACAAATGGGTCTACCAATTTGGCCTTATCCATGCGGAACAAAAAGCTGGGAAATGCAGGAATTCTCGCTGTGCTATTTTGGATGCACTTCAGTTGCCCAAAGATAGATTTTTAAAAATGTCATTTTGCCCATGATTCTCATTTCACAGCACATGAGTTGCAAGCATATTTTCTAATTCATACAGCTATTCACATGGCTATTTAATACCTCTATTCAGATATTCCACTTGGCAATAATCCAAATACAATGGTGATACAAAACCATTTTGTATTCCTAAATTAGGAAAGCATTTTCCATGATTGCCTGGAAAAATGTCTCTTTTCTACTTAAAGTACTGAAGGAAATAGACTTTAGAATCCTGAGTTAGCAATGTTTATTATTTCAATAAAATATTGGAAGGTGCATTGCAATACTTTAACAAACAAGATTTAAAGTCTTGTCTTTTCATTTTCTTGAAGGACAGAAAATAAGCTTGCCTTTCTTTTCATTTCTTTAAATAAACTTGTTAAGATATGGTTTTACTTGGAAGTGCAAGCTAAGTGACCTCCTCTAGTGCTAAGATAAGGTTACTCTGCAAGTACAACTCTGTACTAACAGCCCAAGTCCTTGAACTTAATGTTTAGAGATACTAAAATTCATATCTTTATATTTTCCCAACCTGGAGTGTATGAATTGAGTATTTAGTTTCTTCTTTAATGTACTCAGAGCTTTCTTATTGATGCATTTCCCCTAATCTTTAGTGATTCACAGCCTCCCAAACACTGACTTACCATTACCGTCACTTACTTTTGCTGCTTTGAGCACGTTTTCTAAAATTGCTGAGGCAATTTTACATAGATATAAATGATATTAAGAGAGCTAAGTCAGAGCCTTATATGATAGGGAATGGTGAATTCTGCTCTTTCCTTCCTACCCCAGTATAGGGTCTAAGTAAATAGGTAGAAGAAATATATGGTATCTTCATTTATTTCACCAGTGTATCTTCTGAGATGTGTAAGAACTGGAACACATGGATGGTAAAGTGTGAGAGCTTCAGAAAAGTAGGTTTAAACACTGGAAGTTGTACTGGCCTGCAAGAGCCAAAACATCATCATTGCAACTGATGAAAAAAGAGAGGTGGCATGAATCTAACCTCATGGTTACATAAAGTCTGTGATATTCTCCTACATGAGGCCTCTGCTGCTTGCTCCCTCACTCATCCTGGCAGTAGGACAAGTCTGGCTTTATCTGCCTTCAGTGGAAATTGAAAAGCATTCTGCTTCAAAGGGGAAGATAATTAAAGGCCTGGTTTGTGGCCAAAAATTAAGACAGATTGTGTTTAAGGAAACTGAGTATCTGAGGCTATTGTTGATGAAATGCACTATTGATCACAAGTTCAAATTAACCCACACTGTTAAAAGTCAAAAGTTATTGTTATTTGGTAGACTATATAAAAATAAATTTTCCACTTACTAGTAGATGGGAATTCATGTTACAAATGGGTATCATTGATCTAGTCTGCAGTCACTATATGTGTAGCCCTTTATTGTAGAAGTTTTAATGAACACGTTTAAGTCAGTTTATTTTTTTAGGAAGTATTTAAAAGGTGTTTACCTTTATGTGTTTCAAGGCTGCTTAGAAGCATGCCTGAAAAATACTGGTGAATGAGTTACTCTTAAGCTTTATAAGGGCGCTTATAAGACAAAAATGAAACACTTCTATGAGGTAGCTTTTATCAATGTGTTAGTTCCATAAGCGTTTGTGTCTGCCTGACATGTGAACAAATAGAAGATTGCATTTTTAAGGATTTGAAGGTCAGTGCTTTTCATGCATACTTAATACAAAGCACAAAGAGAGAAAAAAGAGATAATGTTGTCCTCTGTAAGTCTTCAGAGCACATAATAAAAAAGCATGTAACGAAAGTGATATACATCTCAAATAGATTATTGAAATGCTGACAGTTGGTCATATTCTCATTTTTAGTATGGGCTATTTATTTGTCACAGAATAAAAATCATTCAGGCTTGTATTATGATCCATTATATGAATTTTCATAGCATAGTTTTGTAGTTCCTTGCCATTCTTCAGTGATTTTGAAAGTCATGTTGACTTGACTAAAAATTATTAAAAGTAGTATAGGAAGAACTGGAAGCATCTTCTTTTTCCAGTATCTTACTGCAGTCATGAAGGAATTTGCAAAGATGCTGTTGAATACAGCCAGAGTACTGAAATATGCTTCCCACTCAGTATTAGAGAAACTTGCTGAAATTTACAGCTTCAGATTTGCATCCTATTTTACTTCTCCATGATTTAAGGATTTATGTTGACATCACAAAGAAGATATGCAGAGATGAACATTTAAATTTAGATTGGTTTGTATCCTGAGAAAGATGCACTGTTAGAAACTAGATTTTCCAAGAGCACACATCATGTCCTGAAGATAAGATAAGGTTAATAAAAATGCCTTTCAGTAACTGAGTACAGCTCAAAAATCACTGGATGAGTCCTTTTTTTTATTATTATTATTTTTTTAAGTGCAAATAAGATGTAATGAAACCCCAAACTTCTGTTCAAAGTTTCTGGCCATTATATAGTGCAAATGTGTCAGAAAGCTTACCTGGAAATGGATAGATAGACATATGGCCAAAATGTCCTTAATATTTTTGGTCAAAGACATAATTAAAGGAACATATGTTGTATTGTGAATAACAAATTTTCTACTGATAAAGATTTGTCAGAAGAAGTCCTTGGGCCAGATTCCACCTTCTCTTTTTGCTACGGTAGATCTGGAATAAACTTAAAGCAAACAAGTGTCGGAAAAACATGAACTATGGCTTGCCACAATCTTATATTAGCATATCTGAGATTAGAATCTGTTCCCTTTGGTATATATAATTTTGGTGATCTTCCATCATTTGGGGGACAGGGGGCAGAAATTGAATAAAACCTAAAAGCAGTAATATTAAGATTTAACTCATTTAAAGATAGGGTGCCAATATAGAAAAATATCTAATTTAATCATAAAAAAATAAAAGGAATGAAGATTTCTCTGTAAGATGCAGAACTCTGCTCCAGGTACAGGGAGAACATTTGTAATTCCCATCTCAGAGGGCGAAGAAATGGAGCTGATGTTTATTCATACATGACCTTGATACTTTGCAGTATTTTGCATTGCCAACAAAAAAAGTTATCAGACAGCATGTTTTATGGAGAATATTTGAAGTAAGCTTGGCTACTGAGAAACAGAAACCTTGGATGTATTTTAAAATAAACAAGCACTAACACCTGCTGTGAGACTAAAGCCTTTAATTGTGTTTTCCTGAAAGATAAAAACTCCCCAAACCACCCAGTATTTGAAATAACTTGCACAGATATTACAGAATAAGCAGATGCTATGCCTTTCATTTACAAATTATCTTTACATTTTTGAGATGCATTGCTCAAAAGTAGTAGGTGCATAATGCAATATAAGTTTGTAGCGGTCTATTTAACTCGCTAATCCCTTGCCTGGTAATGAATTGGCATAAGAAGACTTGAGTACTTTTATGGTGTCTGTTGAATGAGTAACATGTAGTGGCGGAAGTTATGTATGGCTCAGAGATTAGTAGAGGAAATCTCCAATACTTTTTGTAATGGCATTTGCATATAAAAACCTGAAATTCTGTCTTTGCAAAGTTGTGATGACTCCAAGAAACTCACTGGAATAGTTACTACGTATTTTTTTGACGGTAAAGGAGGAAGGTGGGGTATACACTGAGAACTTAATTTTCTCTTTGTTTGGGCAACAGGAAATCAGAAGCAACCTTACAACTCAGGATAAAACTAGTATGAGAAAACTGAGGATATGAAGGCAGGGTAAAACTGACCTCTCTTCAGGAGGAAAAATTAAGCTGATGATGTGTCTGGTTGGCTTGGTGGAGAAGAGATATAGGAAGGTTTGTTAGTTTTTATTTTGATTTGGATTGTTATCTGGAAAGGCGACCAGTGAGTGCTTGGGTCTTGTTTGTTTGTTTGTTGCTGGTCAGGTATAACTTCTTGTGCTTTCCAAGGTTCCTTTTCAAAGCATTGTTCCAGGTCACATTAGTAGTCATGCCACCTAGTCTTTGGAAGCCATGTGTGAAATTTTTACAGTAACAAAATGTTTCTTGTTAATTTAAAATACAATGATAATTAAGTGTATAGATTTCCAGTACTCTGTGCTATTGAATGATCTTAAACTAATCAATTAGTAAGGATGAAATAGCTATGACTGATTTTATGCAATGTTTTCATCACTGTTTCAGCACTGATACTGAGTTTGCAACCAGTGGAGGACTGAAATTATGAAATGAACTTTGAAGTAGAGCAAAAGAGTAGGAAACTTAGTGTTTGAAGATGGATCTTGACAAATTCAAGGAAGGAGTTATATGACGGGGTAGAATGTTCTTGAGTATTTTCAGTGGATTAGAAAGAGTTGTTACACTGAGTTTCTCTTGTGTTTATTCAATTAATCAAGTTAGTTGAGGATTTCCACTGATTACCTGGAGGGACAAAGAAGGATTCTTTTCATCGTCTCTCCCTCATGCTTTCTTATTTTTGCATATTTAAATATTTTGTTTCTTCGTTTGCTGGACTAATCCTGACTAAAGATGGGAGACTGAGCAGTACTTTGCTGTCATTCCTAGAGGAAATTTTTGGAAGCCTAGTTGTGTTTTCCTCTCAAGCCTGTCAATGCCACCTGGCTTGCAGTTGCCAGATTTGGGAAGAGTAAGGAATTCTCTTCTCCCCAGACTGGCTCCTCCTTGTTTATACTGGCAGAGGCCGTTGAAATTTCTATTTTTCTGTGCTCTTCTGTTTCACGGAGTGTAGTTCACTTCCGAAGCTCAGTTCACCTCCTTCACTGTAACTCCATGACAGTGCAAGGCCTATAGTGTTGTTGAATATCCTTGCTCTTTATTTCTCTGTAGTGTCTGAGGATATTTTTTCATCCTTTTCACTAAAGATGTACATTACAGGCTGTGAATTTTTACAGCTGTTTTGTGTGCATGATTGAGCAGAACGGGTGTTTCTGTGGATCTCTTTCAGATTTAACATCTACTATGTATGTTTAGGACTTCAGGAAAAACTAAACTCAGTGACCAAGGTGGTTTATACCATGACATACACCCTTTTTCTTCTAGGAAAAGCACCCCTTTTTCAGTCTCTCAGTCATACATGGAGCATTATCAATTTTGTGCTTTAATCTTGAAAGTACTAAAAATTTTGCTTTGCAAATCTTGCAAATTTTAGAGAAACTTCAGTGCCGTGCAGTACCATAGGCTGTCTTCCCTCAGTCTGGTTTATATGGTTGAACCAATAATAGAATCATTCTGTTTAAAGCCAGATTTCTCAGCAAAGGAACTAGAGCTCCAGGGAGAAAATATCCGAGGATCAGTGATCTTAAAGTTATTGCCTGACAGGCTTTCAAAATCTAATAATTCTAACATTTTCACTTTTCAAGAAGATCAAAGCATTCCTAACCTTTCAAATACCTATATCCTTGATTTAGAAAGCAACAATTAATATGCAAATGTGAAGACTTTAAGCTAATTGAATATTAATTTCTCTCTGAATATGGTACTATTGAGAATTTTAAACATTAAGGAATAACTGGTAAAAACTGGCTCGTTAATTAAACCAAAGGATTGTGTAACTATTCATGAATGGTTCAAAGGCATATTACTTTCTTAATGGACTCTGTCAGTATGGAGTTAATTTTTAAGAGATGTATGTTGATGTTGGATTAGGAGGTTGTGGGTCATTATGATAGTAAAATACCAGCTCTGTGTTGCTTCATTCAAGCATAATGTGACTTAGCAGAGGTGAGGGGAAGTAATAGATTTTTTCTGAGCTCTGAATTCAACAGTTTTATTTATTTTTATATTGCATGTTAAATAATTCTCATTTCAAAACTGTAGACAGTATGATTTGTTACATTTCTAGTGTGTCGATATTGTTCAGGGAGTCAGCTAAGATGTTTAATAGGAGGGACAACCTCTATTATGCAGCTCTGAACAGGAAACAAAGGTGGATCTATTCTCATGTGACATATGAAATCATGAGTTTGCTCTGGCTTCCTGCAGCCACTATGTGGGACCTGGAACCTGTGATGCTGCACTAAAAATGTTTAAGTTCCAAAACCTAAGTGAGATAATGAAGCTCACTTGCTTATTATGGAAATGGTGCTTAGCAAAATGGGGTCCTTTGTGAATGTGATACTTGTTCACTAAAAACAGTAAAGAATAATATGTTTTCAGACTGAGGAAACAGGATGAAATAAGGAGGGAGAACCTAAGGTATAGATCAAGTATATTTGATTTCACTGTGGTTCAATCATAGAGTAATTTAGGTCGAAAGGGACCTCTGGAATCTGAGAATTAGCAAGCTCCTGTCTGATGAACTAGTGGAGCTAAGGACATTTGAATGATTGCAGGGAAGGATCCAGTTGGAGATAACTGCCAATCACTGGCAAGCATACAAGTGGCCCAGAAGGGCTACCTTAATATAATGCTTACACAGGATGTTTCAGAGCAGTAATATATTTACAGAAGAGAAAACTAATACACCTTTCTTCTTTTAAATGAGTCAGGTACATTGATGAGCTCCAGCAGAGAATGAAAGAGCTAGGGATACTTGGAATATCTGAGGAACTGATGAGCAGCATAAAAGGAAGAGCCCGTTTATATGGGAAGTGATAGCACAAATTAACCCCTGTATTGATAGAAGTTTTGGACCCAGTTCTTCTTGGCCCTCACATGAACACACAGGCAGACAGCGGGAGAGCAGCAGTAGTAGAAGCAACAGTGTTCAATACTTGCTGAAATTGTGGAAAGGTGAAGCAGAACTGCAGTGCAACTTCCCAGGAGTATAGAGCCCACCTGAGAGAGCAGAGGAAGATCGTAGTTGTTCTCTTCAGTCTCATCTAAAGAGATGGATTAGTGGCAGGAGAGAGTCAAGCATTTCCCAAACATTTCTCTGTCAAACTAGAGAAGTTGTGTTTGACTTACCTACAGAGAAAACATACCTGAGCATATAGATGCCTTAATTTGAACATACTTGAACTAGAATCACTACAATACATTTTGAGGATACAGCTTGTAGCAAGTATAGGTTCTGCATATAGATGCAGGAGATGGCACAATTCTTGTACATGTTCCATTGCTTTCATTTTTGATGATGTGTTATTAGAAAGAAATGTGATATCATAGCAATATTTTTCTTGTTATTGCTACATACTAACTATTTATAATGTAAACCTGAAATATAAGTATGGTTTCAGAGCAAGAAAACTCGTAAGAGAAAACATGCAGCAGATGCTTAATGTATGCTGTGATTTGACACAGACATTTTTCTTGTTTCATATTTCAAAATATATGAATATAATAACATATGCTGTATCAGGTAAGAATAAACTGCTAGTGCAGTACACCTGTCCTCGATGAAGGATAGCCTATATTTCACATAATTACATTTACAGTTATATTACAATAGAGCTTTATACTAATGGGATGATTTGATCATAAATCCAAAAACCATACTGAGCAAGGCTATTACAATGTTGGAGACTGTCTTGTGTTAAGTTTACCCTCGTGCAGTTTCTGGTCACCATCTGGAAGTAAGCCAACTAGATACAAATCAGCACTTATGGGAATAAGACCCTATTTTGTGTTGTAATCACCCTTCAATGTAAAATATGTATGGTTATATTAGTGGGAGACATTACCAGCATATCTTATTTTGTCTTTGTGCCTCATTGTGTGTAGTAACTCAAGTGGAAAATTAAGTGACAGACTAATGATATGCATTTGCAAAACCCTTTTGAAAGGAGCAGACACTGTTGGCTATAAATTTAAACTTTTGAGGAAGCTAAAATGGGTGAAGATGAAACAAATATTATTATGTTTATCAACATATTACCAGACCCTGCAGGGCTCGATTTTATTCCTCCTTGCAGTCAATTGCAAGGCTTCTGTTAACGTTAGTGGGAGGAGGCTTGGCCTGTGTCTGAACTATGTGGGGGCTACCCAGAGAGCTCTTCAGTGTTTCTGTTAAGTACAGAAAGAGAAATTACAACAAAACTCCACAATCCAAACGAGCTACATGTTATTTCCAAAGTATACTACTGAGCTCAGTTTTAGAATAAAGAAGGGGGCTTGGGAGGGGGGTGTTGGGGTTTTGTTTTGTTTTTTCCTGCAGATTAAGTCACTTGGTGGAGAGGAAAGAGGTTTGATAGCTGACCTTGGTGCACTGCTACCATGGCAGGTTGCAAACAATTCCTGTCTAGATTCTGGAGGTTTTGCATGCTGGTTAAAAGGTAACAGTCCAGCATTGTTACTGACTTAATTACTTAGTTCAAATTTCCTGGCTTGTAACTTGTTGGTTGCAACTTTAGGGTTAAGTTTCTCACTAACTCAAGTAGGCTGCTGAATTCTGGCACTAAAGTTTTAGTCTCTGAATGGGTGACTCCTGATAAAGCAGTTTGAGATGTACTGTGATGTTCTAGCAATGCTAAATAAGGATCTCCTGAAAGGTGTGAAGTCTCTACCAAGTACAGAAAATGGAAGAGCGCCTCTTGAGTTCCATGAGATTTTTGAGTGCTTGTGATTCAGTATTTGACAAGACTCATTTAAATTAAATCGGATAGATTGCTTTTTGATAGTTTGTGGGCTGTGAACCATGTAAGAAAAGCTTCTTAAGAAATCATCAGCATTTGTTTTAAATTTTAAATACTTCACTTGTGTTACTTATCTAAGGAGTCTGGAAAGGGAGATGTCATAAATTAATATGTACTTTGTAAGTTGATATTTGCCCCTTCTTGCTATCATTAATTGATTCTGGTGGAAAAAGTCCAACCTAGTAAGAAAGTCTGAGCTTCTAGAGCTGGAGAAGGGAACCAGGTATGAGCTGAGGGGCATTAATAGATAAAGGCGCAAAGAAACTTGGAAAACAGGATCTGCCCATACAAGGGGGGAGACTAGAAGCGATGAACTGTAGGATTTGTCTGTTCTAGGACTGGAAAGAGGCCAACAGATCAAAAATCTCATTTGGAGAACGGCTGGTCAGACCTCAGATTCTGGGTTAATGTGCAAGCCTTAATCCCTATCAGAAGTCTGGGAAGTCAGCCCAGAAGCCTGCTGCCCAGCCTGCCTTGGTAAATGCAGCAGAATGACAAATAGTAGTTTTACTGTTTGTTTTTTTCTTTTTGTTTGTTTGTTTTACAGGCCTTACAGAGTGAAAGGATAACGATATGGTCCTGTCCATTATGTGGACTATGTCACTTGGACTTCCAAAACTGCTGAATTTAGAGATCTGTGGGAGGATATACTTCATCTCTCTTTGGTCCCACTTGCCTCCACAGCAGTGTGGAAAAATGAGTTCCGACTCTGATGTTTGTATGGCTCAGTTTGGAAATAGATTAATGATAGGCTGCAGTAGCTGTGTTGGCTGCGTAGGACTTGATTGAAAGTGAGGGGAAAAAAACATTTTGTCACCAAAGTTTGTAGCTGGATAGGCTCAGAATATGGTAAAGAAGCAGACATATAAGTGAAATAATACCTCCTCATGTAGTAACATTGTCTGGATAGACTGCTCTTTAACTGCATGCGCTACATTATTGTATGCAAAGAAGTCCTGAATTCAGATATTCAAATTTATTATATAAAGAATGGTGTCTTTTCTTTTTATTGTTTTTGTAGGCAAAAGTGCATGTATTCTTCATTCTTCCAGAGTGAAGTATTTAAAATACTATAAATAACTTCTCAGCAATGCATAGTTATTTGCATTAAAACTGAACTATGTGAGTAATGAATGGTAATTTAGAATTGCAGCCAATATGATAAAGAAATAAAGCCCTGTTAGATACAAGTAATTTGCAGATTGAGGTTGTTCTCCATTAAATAATGATCTCCCTGCTTGATCTGAGAAAATAGGAATGTCAGTCAAATAGGAAGAAGGACTTTAAACACACGTAAACTAACAAAAATGCTAAATAATGGATTCGTGCCACCCATACATAGGAATAAATCCTCACGAGCAGACAGCTGTTGGGTCTGCCCAGAAAGCTTTGATTATAACAAGTTTCTTTATGCTCAATTTCTCTGTCATCCTTTTCCTTTTTTGCTACAACATCTATTTAAAAATGTGATCTTCCTTCTGCTCTTGTCCTACTTTAGGGAAAGCTATATGTAGGTACATCAGTTTATCACAATACTCATATTAGCTAAATGTATTGCTAATTAACTACTAGTTATTCAGATGGTAAATAGGTGCAGGTATTGGGTAACCTCTAGAGTCGGGTTTGCCTTCTGAACTACAGCCTGACAAAAGGCATGAGTCGTGTCTGAAATAAGTTTTATCCAGTGCATCGCTGGAGTTGAAGTAAATGAGTCATTTTTACCTGTAGGAGATGTAGGAGGATCAAAATGCATCACAAACTTCTGTGAACCAAGAGAGAGTTTCTCACCTCTGCGTAATCTTGGTGTTTTCAACTGATGAATTTAAATCAGGGTTTTGTTACTGCTGACAGAAGATTTGACCAGGGATCTGTGTAACTACAGAACATCTGGTCTGTTTCTTTTTCTTCCTTAATTAAAATCAGATCTATTTGCTAGAAAACATTGTGGAAAACTTAGAGGCACCAAATGGGAGCCTCTAGTGCAGGAAATCACTGCAGCTTTCTGGAAACTTTCACATTCAGAACAATAAAAATCTCTGTAGCTGTGATAAAGCAGAGTATCAAAGAATAACAAAGCCACCCTGACAGGAAATCAGTAGTTTGCAGGTAGATATAGATAGATTCTGAAATCTCTTATTGTGCCTACTGGGTCCAGTAAAGTATTTTATTTTCCAAATAGAAATTTATCCTATGATGTGATTGATCAAATATAGCGGTCAAGTAGCTATTCAGCCAAGAAGTACTTAGACAGCTATTCCTTTACTCTTTCAGTAACTGTGGCTTTTGCAAAATTTCTGTTCTGTCTATGTTTTTTACCAGGTCAACATTATATTAATGGCTAAAAAAAAAATGGTAGAAAGATGAGAGAACTACAAAATTATCCGAGTTTATAGTATAGGCACAGACTAAGCCATTAGTGAATAGAACATAAAATTGGCTTCCTACCGAAATATGAGAGACTCTCCAAAACCATACGAAGGCTGGTATAGATTTGCTGGCCCTGACTCCTCACTGCCTCAGTCTTTATGGAGTCACTTATGCCTGCAAAACTGTGTGTGTAAAAATGCTACTAAATCAGAACAACTCTTCAGCCACATCGGTGCTAGCATGGAAACAAGTGACTTCAAACAGGGTGACAGTGGAGAATCCAGCTCTACTCCTTTTTTCAGTATGGATATTACATTGTAGAATTGCCTGTGAGTTATTGGAAGGTGGCTTAATGTCACCATTTCTTTTTCCAATGTTAAATGTAACTGAGAAACCCATGGCATAGGCTGCATATTCCCAGCAGAAGGCTTTTTTACATCTGACTCTTCTCTCTTCCAGTGGTTCCTTGGTGCAGCTGGCAATAGACTGGATGTCAGGCTTCCTCAGACAAACGCCCCCTCTCTCAGGGTTGAACCTTGGAGCTGAGAAGTGCAGGTGGAGGAGGAATTTGCTCATTTCCGGAGGGAGCTACAAAATGGAAGAATGCTGAGCTAGCTGATTCACACTCCCTCACCCCGCAAAAAAAGGCTACCCTTATCACGTTGGGTTCTGGGGTGTAGAGTACTGAAGCAGCTGCCCTGACGTGAGCTGGACCTAGCCCGGAATTAGACTGTTCTCCTCATTATAGTTTGAAGTTCCAGGTTTATGATTTATTTCCTTCCTTTGGACTCATTTTCTTGGAAATTTGATAACATTAGAACATTAATTCTATGTAAATTAGTGTTTTGTCTTTTTGGAATATTTATTTAAATCAGTATCTGAACAGTAAAGGGGGGTTGGTGTGCAATATGTTTGATGACAGGTCACTGTAGTTTACCTGAGTATGATATAAATTGGGGTTATGGCTGAACTGTGGAGAGTTAGGGAAAAATCCAGTTAAGCTTGAAACAGTTTATTCTCTCTTCATATGAATGCATGTGTTATATTCTCTAAATATTAATTAGATGTTATATGTTATAATAGTCAAGGATGACTATTGCTAACCATTTATCTCTTGCCTCCCTGCATATAATGTAGGAAATAGTTGTTAAAACTACATTTTAAAGTATTATTCTAGGACTAGATGGTGAAATAGTTCTTTTTGCTTTCTTGTACCTGAGATGCATATCCTGACAGGAAGATGGATGGCTTAGAACGACTGTTATGAAGGAAACAAAATCGGGGGGGGAAAGGTATCAATTATATTGAAATTAGATAGGCAAATAACTGTAGGTTCAAGGATATGCTTAGGTGAACAGCATAGTTTACTTTATTTCTTAGTGTAGAAACATTGAATTCATGATGTCCTAATTTTGCAATGAGAGATTGTGTAGACTATAAATCCTATGCACACTATTGAAAGGGGTCAGAATCTAATTTAGAGGTCTGATTCAAAGCTTACTGAGGTCAGTGGAAGTCTCTCTGTTTGGTAGGGTTTGGATCATATCTTTAAAAAAAAAAAAAAAAAGGTGCTGAGAAGCAGTGCTAATAATGAATAGGGGAGGAAGTAGAAGTTATCCCAAGATACATCAGCCTTTTATGCTTCTGTCACTGAAACAGAAAAAATTTGGTTTTAACAGTGGTAGTCTACCTCTTATGGTTCGATGTTATCTTTATTTCAAAATACTGTGAGCCTAATTGTTCTGTTGGAATACTGTGAACAGTGATATTTCACCTGCATGTGCACGAGTGACGATGTGAGCTTATTCTTTCCCTGCTGTTATACAGTAAGTGGAGGTGCATGTTTGCCACGGGGGTCTGCATGAATTGTGTATTTGGGAGGATGTCCCCTGCAAGAATGTCCTTTCCAGTACAGTATGAATCAGAAATAACACTGGAATTATTTAGCCCATTGAATATACCCTCCTTCAGCTATCCTCTGGCTAAAAACACTGGATTACGTTTCCTGATGATGAAAATGCATGTTGCTCTACTGACACTGGTGATTTGTATCCTCTTATTCTGAAACGAACTTTGTCTCTTTTTATTTACTACTAGTGTTTAGTTGTACTTGAAGGTCCCACCTGGGACTTGGGCTCATTTGTCGTACATGCTGAAGAAAGAAACCAAACGATAAGATAAATGCAATGAAGGACACCGTACGAAACAATTAATCATTACTGCTAGCCTGCATCACCTTGACATACAAAAAAAAACCCCTCTATGCTCCTTGAATCAATCATCAGAAATAAGATCCTTTTAAAAGAAGAAAAAATGCTCAGTTTTGTTCGTTTGCTCTTTCGCAGCAAAACAGAAATTTTAGTGTTCATATAATATCAAACCAAGACAGACTTTGGTAAGCATAATGGGACATAAGTGCATTTTAATTCTTCTATTGGTAAGAGTAAATTGTATAGCTGTCAAATTGTGGCATGTCTATGAAATGTTGAGTAAAACCATTGCGGGGAGTGATGACATTTGTATGCCAAAGGAGAGGGAAGAATGCAGATCTACCAAGTGAACCTGTTAAAACTGTGAAACAAGTTTAAAACAGTGCAGATGCCTTGGCCATCTGCTGAGAAATATGTGTGGACGTAATTGCACAGACCAACTGTCGTTTCATTAAAAAAAAAAAAAAAATCATTTTTAAGAAGTGTGCAGCCAAAGGAAACAACTTCACCCTCCCTCCAAAGCCCGTATCCTTGAAATAGCTATATGTTCTTGTTTAACACTTGGTTCCAGCAGCCTGATTTATTCTTTGCTCTTCTCTCGCATATAAGGAATTACATCTAGTCTGTCCATTGTAAGAAGTTGGAGCCTACTGTAGTTTAGACTGCCTGAACTATACATCAGAGTTTATCACAAAAATACGGAGGTACTTGTAACTGTAATGATGCTTCTAGGGTTTTGTTCATATGGTTGATATCACTAGAACTTTTGGCAGAATTATATCTTTGCATTACATGGCTGCTTGTCCGTTATTTTTATTACAGAAAAAGAGAATATGAGGTTAGGTGTTGGGAGTATTGCTGTCCCTTTAAGTGTATGTGAGAGCTGTAGAAGCCACAGAGATATATTTGTAAATGTAAAAGATTTAATAGAACCTAATGAAGGCAGAGAACATTTGCTTATGCTCAAACATACCTTAATTAAAAATTTCAGGTATTAAAATTTGAAAGTGGCTGCGGTAAATTTTAGCTGCCATTTTAAAGGAGGGATTTTTTACTCCAGCTTCCTAAGTACAGTCACTTTCCAAAGTTTAAGGGAGCTATTTCATTCTGAACTAGTGCAGATATTTTAAAGCAGTAACTTCATGGGAACAAACAGCTGGGTACGTACACTGAAACTCATTGCCTCTCTGTGTTTTTGGGAGGTCTCCTCACGCAGGGCCGATTGCAGGTTTTGGGGGGGGGGGTGGTCTTTGCGGCACCCCATGAGTTGTGGGCTCACCCAAGTGCTGGCCTTGCTGCCCACTGAGAGGAGCAGCTGTTTCAGGTGATGTGGAGCTTCCTGCTGGCCGCCTGGCAAAGGGATGCAGCCATGTCAGGTTCTTCCCTGCATCCGGAGCGCAGCAGCTGCGCCCTGGTGCGGTGCCGCAGGGCTACCTTGCTCCCACCCGGGCTGGCCACGGTTTGCTCTGAGCCTTGCCGTCTTTCTGTAGTAGAAAAGCGCAAGAGAACAGTGGCAATGACAAGCCCAGCTGCTCCAATGTCATCCCTGTCTCCTACTACTGAAGTGAAATCATTTATCTTCCCAGCTTCTCACCTCTAATATTATTCCCCTCACCATATTTCCAGCAACTGTTTTCCTCTATCATGGGAGGGACCCCAGCTCCTTCAACCTTCAGTGGCTGTGGCTGCAGTCCCTCAGTGCCAACATCATTCCAGTCATGCATATCCTACAGTGACACCAGAGCTCTTTTTAGCTCCAATGTCATCCAGAAGGCGTGGAGTTGGGGGGAAAACATCATCAGTGAACCTTCAGAGCTTCTGAATCTGGCACCCCACTTGTTCTATGGACATCCACAAGGTTCAGTAAATAAATCCAGCAAGTAACTGTGTCAAGACAAGAGTCTTACTCTGATTTTTATACACATAGTGTGTTGTGCCTCTTCAACTTGAGAATTAAAAAAAAAAAATTACTCTTATGTACAGTCCTTTTATGAATGCCTCGTTTAGTCTTCATCTTTCAAAGGAGGGAGAAGTTACTCATTACGAAGTCTTTAAATGTGGATTAAAGGACAGTATTTTGAAATAAGTAGAAGAAAATCTTTCCTTTCTCTGATCTTCAGCCAAACTTGTGTTTCCTTAGAAGTGTTCGGATTTTTATTTTGTTTAGTTGTCAGGCATGGGTTGTTTTTGTTTAAATATGGTATTTCTTAAATATTAGTCACAAGGCAGAAGTGGAGTGCAACTTCTAGTTAGTAGAGGTTGTAGTTAGAAACTCAGTTCTATGTTGTGAAAACAAGAAGTGAATATCTCGTGAGTGTCTTTTCTCAAGTGATTAAATGTTTCTGAGTGCTGAGCATTTACTGTGAATTGTTCCCACTTGCTGGGTTTGTCATAGTGTTTGCTTCTTTGTGATTTATATAGTGAAAAAACAATAAAAGTTATGGGTAAGTATGTAAAACAGGATTGTTCATCTCAGACATTTTTAAATACATTTCTGTTAGTTGGATAATAACTCTTGGTCTCTAAACTTCTCTTTCTTTTGGAATAGAACATGTACTTGCAGAGAATGATGTTTTTCCAATTTAAGATCCATTGTAATTATAGGAAATTAATAAAAACCTGTTTAGAAAAAAATGATACAACTGGAGAAAATGTCTGTACTTATCCTGAGAGATGTCTAAAGTTTACTGTCTTAGCAGTCTTTGCTAATGTTACTTTAGCATTCAGCCATATGATTTTATCAATCCGACTTTAGCATACTAAAATAGAAAATATAGAGAGAGATTCATAAATTCTAAAATGATCAAGCTGTTTCTCACAAGAATCGAAAATGAATCTAGTCTAGAAGTCAAAGACCCACGGCTCTATTTTTTCCATAGTTTTCTTTTCATTACATTATTTATGTAAGCAGTGTCTTTTAGGTTGCCCTCTTGAAACGCTGCATTATTTTCATACCTGCTGAAACATTTAAGAAAAGCTATTTAAATATTGTGTGTATAATATTATTACTGATTTTGTTTGGTCTTACTTGAGTAACATTTTCTGTAATGCACTAAGGGAAGAAAGAATAAATTGAGAAAAAATTAATGCTGTCAGACTTGTTTTCAACATAGATGTCTCATAATGCATCATCTTTGTATCCAGTGACATAGGCCCTTGTAACATAAGTGTTAAATGACTTTAAGAGCTGATTTGAATGGCTAGTTCTAATACCTGAACTTTCTGTTCAGATTTTTTTTTTTTTTAAATAGGAACACTCTTCTAGGAAGAAAATATGCAATGTTTGCTTCCTATGCACCGTATTTGTGGCTGCATTGCCAATATAAATTAGCAAAGGCTCTTGGTGAGTTCTGCTGGTATTTGTCCTCCAGTCTGCGGAGGACACATTATCTTCAGTAGATAAGCTTTTAAGGTAATAGGCAGGTTTTCTACAGCATGAGTGAATATATCTGTTGCTCCAAAACCTTTCCATTAACAAAGACTTTCCAGTAAGTATCTGGAGATATCTGGAAAACCAAAGCAAGCAATTGCAATTCCTACAGAAGGTATTATAGACATGAGAAAATACATGAGAAAAATGCTGAGGATTTATGGACAAATACAACTTGTCCTTCTTCAGCTAAATAAATCACTGCATTCAGTAGGCTCAAAAATGATACAGTTGAATGATCATTCATGCTCTTAAGCTGCTTGCTACAATAAGCATCGCTTATGCTGTCTTGCCTTATCCAGTTGAACTGCATGTTCACCTTGAATATCTTCCTAGACATTGTTCCTGTTAGAAACTCTGGTTCTGTTACAACCATAGGAGATAAGACTGACGAATTCATCTTCTTTTTTTTTTTTTTTGGCTTTCTGTGAGCCTGTTAAACTGATTGCTCACTTTTAAACTGTTTTAAGCAGGAGTGGGCCACAATACTGAGAGAGGGATTAATCAGCTTTAAAATTTCTTCTTTGAAGATGAATATAAAAATGACAAAATCTGTGGGAGAGGAAAAAAGGCATGTTTCTAGCAGTACTGGAAAAGATGAGCTAAGGGATGTGACCTCTTTTCTCTCTGAGCATAGAACTTCTTCCTAAAATCTTTCTAGATTACTTTTCCTAGAATTTGCTGATGATGTAGAGACAATATGAATCTTTATTCGGAGAGTTTTCTCAACTGTCTCAGCTAGGAAGCTATGTTGATTTATATCAGGAGGTCAACAGGACTAGAAATTTTTTTTATAAAATTTTATTTTTAAAAAAGCCACTACTGGCTCTTCAGATAAAGCCAGTATAACCAAGGGGCTGAATCACTATATCTGGCTATCACTTCATGCACCTTTGTTGAACATGTAAATCTGCAGATTCCACACTGAGCACTAGCGTATTCAGCATTAAGGAAAATTATAGAAGGAAATGCAAAAATCCCTTTTTATATTAAGCATCATGAGGCAAATCTGCCTGCATGTATAAATACTCTGTGGGGTTTGGGGAGAAAAAATATTTTGAATCCTCTCTCTTTTCACTTTCTGCTTTGCATGTTTCCATTCTTCCATTCACACACATACCCATCCTTCAAAGATCATTTGTTTGCTGTTTAAAATTTGTCAGTTAGGTGTGGATGAATTGATGTAGTACACGGATGTTTGGAATTTGTATTAATCATTGAAAGAGATTTGATAAGAATCTTGGCTTATCAGTTGTCAATATTTTTTGATGAAAATGGGAATTTTTCAACAGATTTTTTACTAAAAACAGTTTCCCCAGTTTTTGAACAGCTCTAAATGTTATGGTTATAGCTCACATGTTACCTAAGGTTACAAGGAAATGTATTTCATGCTTGAAATACTCTGTGTCACCATATGCAGGGCCAGATGCATGAGAAAATCAGTAGCCACATTTGTATCTTATGCTGTGAGCACATGCTGCGCTACTTGATGGTAAGCAAGAGGATGGAAAATTAGCGTCTTACACCCTCTGTTAATTTTCTGCCTGATCCTATCACTCAGTGTTGAGCAAGGTTAGGGATACATATTCATTTCTGGCTTCTGGATTTCCTCTTGTTTTTAGACTTAGGTGGACATCTTTATTTACGTATTTCATAGCTTTTTTTAATTCACTTCTTTTATCCCGGAAACTCTTTCCGATGCCAAAATGAGCTCACTAAGGAATGCATTTTCAGTCCTCATTCTTGAAATTCCTGTAGTGCCTCATTTATTAAGAACCAGAAAATATACTCTGAAAAGGTCTGCTCTGATTCTTAGCTGCAAAGATGTCTTATGCAGACTCTGTATGCCCACTGCTTAATAAGGGCTTTTTATACCATCTCCAGAACATTGTTTGCTGATTACCATTGAATATACTGCACCAGCTGGACTGTAGTTCAAATCTCATACTTTAATTGTGTTTCTGGTTCTAAGATGCATCTCCATTCCTGATGTAGAAATAGGGAGGAAGCCTTTGAGTCTGAGCCAGGATAATGTTTTTAAAACTGTTTTTCTCCTGTCACTTCTTAGACTGGTTTCAGTTTTCTTTATTGGAGCACTGATACCAAAGTCTGTTTCAAAACTCACCTTTTTCTCTTCTGTTTAAAACTATATTTAAAGACCATGTATAATACATCAATGTGTTCTGTTTTCATAGTTATTAACTATGGCATCATTCCAAGTTCCAATTTAGGACAACTTATGTTCTGTTTCTGTGTTGCTCTATTTTTTCCCCCCCAAAATGTTGAGGGCTTCTGTTCCTATGGCATTATTGTAAGTCTTACTTTAAGCTTCTTGTAAAAAAAAAAAAAAAATTCAACAGATTTATCTTCATTGTTATGCTGATTATCTGACATTGATTGCTGAGTAACTGCATCTCATAATGTTTAGAAGGCCAAACTGCTTGTAAGGCTTATTGGTGTGGCTAAATCTTCCTCTCCTCCGGTTGATTTTTTGAAAAACGATACCTTGCTTCTCCTATTGTGTCCACTATTTTGGTATTTCACTAGAAGGTATTCTATTTTTTTTTCTCCTCAAATTTCCCAGGAGATAAAGATGGCATATTTTTATCTAAAGTATATAGCAGAAATTTGCTGATGAGATTGTGGTACTTATGTTTGTACCTTCCCACAGGGATTATTTTTGAGTTAGAGGTTTCCAGATCAAATTACAGAATAGGCTCCAGATGGTCTGGAAGTCTTCTTTAACAGTCTATACCAAATTAAACATTCAGTAAAAAGTACTCTGTTTTTAAAGCTAAGCACAGTCTTTCAGAAAAGCAGCATATTGATTTTTAGCTTTACTTTCCATAATTTATATCTTTTTATTGTTTCATTACCTAGTCTTTTTCTTTGCTAGTCCTTGCATCAAATCTAATCTTTTTTCTCTTGTGGTACAGGGGCTGGCAGGTACCTTGTATCTTGCTTTTCAGTCAATAAAAGATGTATAAAATCTTTGTGGGCTTTTTGTTTTTCTAAGTTACTGTGAAGGGTAGGAGAGTAAGATTTTGTCATGGCCTACACTTGCAGCAAGCTCTACTTGCCAGTCAATATCATGGGACAAGAGATGGACGTGGATCTGTTCCCCAGCATCATGCAACAGAAGGTGAAGTAGGTTGCTAAGATGGTATTCGTTTTCATTCCTGGGCTTGATTTTAGGGTAAAATGTAACTGAGTTATATTCTGGCTTGGACTAAGGAGTTTATTGAAAATAATATTCCCCTTCTTGTATCTGTATCTGAATTGCTAAAACTGCTACCTCAGCAGAATAAAACTTTATCATCATATATTTGAGGCTGCAATTCAGCCTGACAGTACAGATAGTCTTTCTGACTATCTGTAGTCAGAGAGGCATATCATAGAATAACCGCTTGCAGTCATCTCTAAGAAGAACAGGTTCTGGTCCTTAATGAACTGGATCAAACCAGGGTTCTCGATGAGTTTTTTCTGATGCTGAGTCAAATCAGGATTAAGCAATATCTATTATTTATTAAACAGGGAATGTTATTAAATAATGAATATTATTTATTCCACTCTGGAAGTATGTTTCATATGCAATGTTTCTTCACCCTTCGAGATCAGAGGGGCCATAATGCTGTAGACATATTTCTGTAATGCAAAAATAAGCAAATATCGGCAAACAATTGCATTCTTTCTACTTCTCAAAGACATGCCCAAATATTTGTTTGCAACGTTATCATTACTGTAACTCCTTAAATAAAGTTTGACTCATGTTGTTAACTCTAGATCTGGTTCTATAAAACATTATCAGGCTTCCATGACAGAGTTAAGACCATGCTTATTATTTATTTTGCTGATTAGAAGCAAGCATATTCTTCAGTTCTTAGAAGCTTCAAAACCAGATACTGGATTGCTATTATCCTGCAGTTTTTCTACAGGAATGGCTAGGTGAATTAAGAAAATAGCTACTGAAACTCTTAACAAGAAAGTACAAATATCTAAAAACCTTTGACACTTTGATACTAAGACAAATCAGTTTGAAATTTGTATCACTCCCACTAATATTAATGGTGATATCAGCAGAAAGACAGTAGTAAAGTTAAATGAAAATAAATGAGAGAGGAATCATGAGTTTATCTCTTTTAGAAAGTGACATTCCAGGGACAACCAAATAACTTCTAGAATTATGGATAAAGTACCTCTAGGCCTATGTTTTGAGAAAAGTGCTAAAATATGTATCTGAGTCTGAAAGCAGTGTTGCCACTGACTTCGCTTAGACTGCTTTGTGAAGTTAAGCATATGTCTCTATTTTAAAGAACTGAGGACAAATCCTGTGTAAGTCATTGAGATAATTAGGTCCTGTCTCTTGAAAATATTTTTCCTTTGGAGTCAATGATTGGACATAAATTGGCTATAGCAGTCTGAAGCATAAAAGTTTCACATTGTTACAAGCCAATTTACTCAGTTATCAAGATGAGGTAACTCACATCTTAAAAAATATTTATGAATTACTTTTAAAATGCTGTTATATAAATATTCCTTGTAAATGTGAAAAGAAAGTAACCAATATTTTTGTAAGTGCTTTACTTCTAGAGGCCTGTGGGCTACACTATACCGAAGAAAAGAAGTTAGATATCAACACAGTCTCTTACAGGATCTGATTTAAAGTGTATTAAAGGCACAGAGAGACTTTCTATCGGCTTGAGAGTCCACAGGCTATATCCTGTACTGGGAGTTCTTTCAGATTTAACTGTGAGAGCACATTTATTTAACTGGAAGGAAAGTGAAGTTTGAGAGAAACTGGAGGCAAATTCAGACATAGTATAGAAATATGCAGTACATTGTTTTCAGTGGAATTGAGTCTAAGCTAGACTTAAAGTCTTTTGTTCAAGTTACAACATTGCAATTGACTTGTTTTTTATTAAAAATTTCATGTACTTAACACCATAAAAAAGCTAGTTGGGTAAGATCTGAAAATTATTTTATGATTCTTTTTAGTCTACAGCAAATTTTAGTCACTGATCTCTGGAACAAATTCTGCTGTAAATTAAACATAGCAGTGATACATTATGAAAGCAGAAAAACTTTTTGCTGTGGCACTACACTACTGAAAGTTAAATAAGTTTCTGTTTTCAATAAAATGGATTTTTTCCCCACTCACAAGAAATATGTAAAGAACTTTCTGTTGGATCCCACAGTGCAGTTAGTGACTGGGTCAGTGGAAAATGAAGTGTTGGGCAGCATTCTGGGTACAGACAAGCAAGGTAGGATTTTTAGTTAATCCCTGGATGCTAGGAGTTAATGCCCAGGTTTTGTTATATCAAATACCTCATAAAAATTGAGGAAGGACAGAACAGAGAAACAGCAGTGCAATATATTGAGTTTGATTATAATTGTCCAATTGTTTGTCATTAGAAACCATTTTGGGGTTTGAAGGGTGGACGGAAAGGAGGATTTCACTTTTGTAATCCATCCTCTTCCCATCTTGGCCACACGTCAAGAAAATGCATGATATTCAGGGGACTAGGGAGAAGAGAACAGAAATCGAAGCATTTCTCCGTCTCCAAGTCCCAGATAGTCCAGAGAAAAAGCTCAGAAAGCTATAACAACAGCCATTAAAAAAGTAATAATAAAAAGGCATAAAGTTCTGCTACTGAAATTGCACCACTGAGAAATCTGGTTCAATATACTGTACTGCTTATCCAGTCCATACCTAATGTATTGTTCATATTGGTTGTAAAAGGAAACCAGTATCCTGTATGTCTGTGCAAGTGTAATAACTGATTTCTAAATTTCTGTCTACAAATACTCTTTAGGTGATAGTTGCTCTCCCAGTTTTCAAGGGGGGTATCTTCAGTGCTTTTTTTTTTTTTTAACCCTTGTTCTCACGAGTACCCATAAAAATACTCCAAAGTAAGTAGTTACAGGAAAAGTTACTTGGCTGTAACTACAATATAAATGCTTGCCTATAAGGTTAAATATTTTAGGAATTGGACCTTGAGTACTGTGGACCTGTATGTCTTCAGCGTGGTAGAAGCTCTATGTTAGGGTGAGTGAGCAAATCATATTTTCCCTGAAATAGAATGAAATAGAATGAGTTTATCATACAGAATTATCTACAGCTGTAACTCAGGTGAGTTGAGGTTTTAGTAATGTAAGTGCATTCGAAAGGAAACACTAGAAAAGCAGTTCTTGGATAAGTGCTTATATTACTTTTGCTTGCCAAAAGTTATTAATAGTACTAGACTTTATTATCAGATAGTCCTCAGTTGCTCCATGTTTATTTTTGTAATATATTTATGTACAACCGAAAAGGCGTTAGTATTAGATTTACAGTGTATAATGCTAATGAGTCTTATTTTATGCAAAAAATTTACAAATTTACATCATGTTTGTTAACAACATGATTTTGAAGGCAGAAAAAGGTCTCAAGTTAATGGTAAAAACAGCAGAACAGGATGTTCATTAGTAAAACTTCACTTCCCTTGTGTGTTAAAATACTACTGTATTGGCTGTGGTATTACATAATATCTTAGGAAATGGCTGAATCTGAAAGTGGGAAGCTTAGTGCACCTGCAGTGAATCTTGTCATCTGTAAATCTAGCTTTTTTCTTTTAAAGGTCAAAACTGCCAGGAACCATTGGTATACGTGGTGTTAACTTACGTTATTTCCACTGACATCAAAAAGGAGATAAAAATCAAGTGTTTCCAAAATAAGATACAGTATTACAAAGTCTTGTTGGTCCTTGCCTCTCTCCTATGAGTTATTTCTTTTTCTGTTCTTTAGGCATATGAGGAGCAAGGGTTCACATTAGTACAGATAGAGCATGGACTTGTATTCCATTCCTGATGAGATTCAGAAATTGAATTAAGCAGAAAGGGTGTGTTGCAGTCTGGGTACCTTCATCATTTTAGCCCTGCAGTTTTGCTGCATTAGGCAGAGCATCAGTTAAGGGCCTGGAGCATCTCTCCTGTGAGGAAAGGCTGGGGCCTGTTTAGCCTGGAGAAGAGAAGACTGAGGGGAGATCTTAGCAATGTGTATAAATATCTGAAGGGAGCGTATAAAGAGGATGGGGACAGACTCTTTTCAGTGGTGCCCAGCGACAGGATGAGAGGCAACGGGCACAAACTGAAACACTGAAAGTTCTGTCTGAACGTAGGGAAAAACTTCTTTACTGTGAGGGTGACAGAGCACTGGAACAGGTTGCCCGGAGAGGTTGTGGAGTCTCCATCCTTGGAGATACTCAAAAGCCGTCTGGACAACCAGGTCCTGGCCAGCCTGCTTTATTTGAGCAGGGGGGTTGGACTAGATGATCTCTAGAGGTCCCTTCCAACCTCAACCATTCTGTGATTCTGTGATTCCTCTCACTCTGACAGGATAAGACTGGGGAAAAAAGCTTATGTCTGCTTTTCCAAGCAGTATACCCTCTACAGTTGTTATTAAAAAACAAAAATAACCCCCAAACTGTCTTTTTACAGTAGTTTCATATACCTTAATAATTCTATACTTAGTTTTTCCTTTGAGCATTAAAGTCTATTTGGCTTTTATGAGCCCAAACAGTTAAAACTGAGCTCAAGCTGTTGATCTTTGCCTACCATAAAGTTGACTTCACTGATGATCATTGAGCTGAATGTTTTGTGTTTCTAACTCTCTTCTGAGCATGTGAAATTAGTTCTGACCTTGCCTAAGGAAGTTCTCTGGGAGGGCTGCAGATATTTCAGTCTGACTTTGTCTCCTTCTCACTGGTTCTTAGGGAAATGTGTTTGGTTGCCTGTGAGATGGAAAAAGAAACAAGGTATGTTTGCAAAGGCGGAGCTTTATACACAGCATTAGATTGAATCTCAAGTTCACTTTCTGATTCTACTAAAGTGTTGTTTTGTTTAATTCTGAACATAGATATGTAGGCAAAGAACTTTTCCTTCTGCAGTTGTTTCTCTCTCTGTTTATGCATTCCAGTTCTTAATAGTTTTGTGGACTTCAGGATCACCAGGGACTGTTAAGGTTGTCTAGCTTGACTTGTGTAACGCAAGCCAGAGATCCTCAGACATTTTTTTATTCTCAGATGCTTAATTTCTGTACAAGCTTTGGGCTACCTGTTTATAAAGAATGAAATTTTGACTTGCAGGAAAAATCTACCAACCCATAAGCAAGTTGTTTCAACAGCTAATTAACTTTTCTGAAAACTTTGCATTTTATCTGTAACCTAAGTGTGCCTAGCTTTATTTCTGAGGTACTCCTTGGTACTTGGCATACCTCTTTCAACTAAATTCATGAGCTTGATCTGTTAGCTCTGGGTATGTATTTGTATATTAAGATCAAATGACCTCTTAATTTTCCATTGACTAAAATTAATAGACTGAACCGCTTTAGCTGGTTGTGTTGAAGACCTTGAAGAACTCCAAACTGTCGAGGTATAGAGATGGATTGATGGAGCACTCTGTCATAAAGCTCTCAGTATGTAACAATAATACATTCATTCTGTTGCATCCTTTTGTATGGTCTAAAGTTCACAGTAAGTGGCAGCTCTTTTAAAAATGTATTCTAACGCATTGTCTTAAAAATCTAAAACCTTGACCATGTAAATTAAAACCTCATAATTCCAGCGTGTTTTTAATCTGATTTAAATTTCCATTTTCCATGCAGTTTAAGAGTGTAAATCAATACCTGGTACTGGTAAAATCCTACAGTGGAAGGGGATTTTTTTCAAAACACCTGTAATCTTAAATAGCTAAACAAAGTAGAGAAAATATGTAATGAAAAAATTACCCTTTAACTTAGACCTCTTTATACCAAGCTTTAGCCTGGAGCACATTTTTATAGCTGAGTTATAAACCTGTAAAAACAATGTTTCTTGTAAAGCAGAGCCAGTGATCTACAATAGCTGAAGGCAGACTTTATGGTCTAAAACATCCCAAAATTGGTTTGAATTACTTAATGCATATTTTAAGCACATAAATTTTAGAGCTATGTGAAGTTTCCTTGGCTGTTTGATTCTCTGGGGGACATGCTTTGGGTGACTGATGACTATTTGTTGAATTCAGCAAAAATTAATTCAGCTCATAAGAAACGCATCTCTGGTGAGGGACTCTAGAAATCATCCTTTAAAAAGCATTATTTTTTAAAACAAAAAGAGAGTCTATTTTATTTAAAACACTTGCTAGTCACATAAGTTTTAATATCATATCACAGAAATTTTAGATATGGAGAGGACCTAGTCTGTCATTCTGCTTATATTCTTCCTCATTCTGTCACCCTAACTTTATTAGTGCTTCGCTAATATGTTTGTTTTTTCTTTAAAAAAAGCTTCTGATACTTTAACCAGAGTTAATTTATAGAAGGATAGCTTCAAATAAATAGCACGTATAAAATAAGGGCCATTCTACTTTAGACTAGGCAGCATTCTTCACTCAGGCAGAACTTCCACCAAAATTAGTTCAGTTCAGCAGTGTTCAAGTCAGAATCAGGTTAGCCTGAGTAAGGAATGCAAAACTATAGCCTGCCCTAGGAAAGCTGCTTTACTGATCTATACTAATGGCATTGACTGTCAAAGATGATGAAGCCAAAATCCATTTATGTTTTAGCTGGAAAAAAGGAGGAACAGGGAGCCTTTCCTACTCCTTGGATTCCCAAGAAAGAGAGGAACATCAAAGGATGTATTTTCCACCTAATTTCTTAGCCTTTGTTCGGATTTGTTGCCCACACCAATGGGGAAGGGAGGAGACAGGCCAGCCCCTTACTGCAATCTGTGAGCGGGAGGGCAGGCCCTGCCAGGGCACGACGTGGGGCAGGGGGACGCCTGAGCTGGCCTCAAAGGAAGCCTGTCCTTAGCCAGCCTGTTGCAGCCCCTCGCTGTGACTTAATCAGCAAAATGGTGAATAGGCCTTAAATTCCAAGTTTTGGACTAATGTTGTTCTTATGAATGGTTGCTCAGAAGTAGTCAGGTAAAGGGAAAGAAATAAAGATCTACTAATGATGGGGTGTGGGCAGTGTTGGTACAGTTCTTTTCCTCAGAAAATACTGTCCCAAGTAAGAAGATTTCAGTATATATGTAATAGACTGGAGTTCAGGCTAAGCTGATGACTAGAAAGGGAGTTATATTATCAGTTACTTTTAATAAAACTTTTCTTCAGCTATAGATTTACAGATATGAAACCATAAATGAGACTGTCCTCTGACTAGGCTTTGCTTGCAAATGCCATATTACAAAGGTAAGCTTTCTGTGACTTTCTCTACCTGAGGCTAGTGGCTGATCAAGCAAGTAATTTCTATTGCTGTTGACACTGATGCAGTATTGTCTCTTTCTCATAACTTTAATATGCCTTGTCAGTAAAAATATGGTAATTCCCTCCGCACTCACCTTGAGGTGGTTCTACAAGGCATCAGCAGGATGGTGAGTCACTTTCCTTGCTCCCAGCGGAACGGCCACTTGCAGCTAGATTAGCTTATGTCCAGGTTATTGCTGATGTTCTGCACTGATGATGTGAAGAGCTGCTACAGTCATCTGCTTGGGTTGCGCATAACTAAAACAATTGTGGATAGGAGACAAAAAGCAGTCTTCCCATCTAGATTCTTTACATTCAATGTACTAGTTAGATGGCCACAAACTTTTGTGAATTTCATTCTAAAAGCGCTCTTTTTTTGGTTTTTGTGATATATGAAGAGAAGCTTAGAAGAGGATTTTTTAAACACCTATTATGATTTTCCAGAAGTTTTAGCAAGCAATAGGGGAAAAATGGGATCTTAACATGCCTAATGCCAAGAAACATTCACTAAAAATGAAATAGGAAGGATTTGTATGCAAAGCCCACAGTTCTGGTGATAGAAAAGGGACCTTAAAGAGAGAGTGGAACTGACTTAAAAAATATCCCTGCCTGTGTCTGTTCTTCAAACAGCGGAGAGTAGAATTAGTGTCATGGCTCACAACAGCCCAACTTCCAGCCTTGCACGGGAACATATGGCTGTATAGGAGGGATAGCCCCAGGGTGAGATAGGGGTGTAGCCAAAGTATACTGTGCTACAGCTGTTTTCCAGGACCTGGAAGGGGCTCTGAGAAACAAAGAATAAGCTGTTGCTAACTAAGCCTGTACCAGGGTCTAGGAAGAAACACATACCCAGAGCCTGAAAAGGTGGTTTCTGAATCACTTTTCTCCTCCTCCATTTTTGTCCTGAGCACCTCATTTGGAATGAAAACACTTTCCTTTCTAACTCTTTACTTGCAAAAAAGTTGCTTGAGGGCAATCAGTGTGTGGGTAGGATCTGAAAGCTTTGATTACCAGATGAAAATTGATCTTGCGCACTGCTATAGCAAATGGTGGCAATAGGAATTGCTGTAGCAATGGCAGGAAAAAATTTCAAGATTCTTGTTCTAAAGATGATACCTTATTTTCATGTGTATTTTTTAGATTCCTAGTTTTCTCCATGCTCTAGTATTCTGCAGTCACTACTCTTCAGACAAAACTTAGGAGGAGTCTGTCTTAACATGACATGACAGGTCCATGACATCTGTGTTTGAACATCATTTTCCAGAAATGAGAAACAGTACATTAAAGCAGCTTTATTCCTGTGGTATACTAATCACTCCCTGACAGTCTCCCTTACAGGTCATAGAGAGACTATTAGGGATGATGATGAACCATGCTAGTCCTTTTACTAGTGTAACAGGAATTATTAATTCCAATAAATGTATTATTATGTAGCCATTAGGTATTAGTTATAAAACTGCTAATGTCTGCATGATTACTTATAAATGGATTTGGAAGGCATCTAAACTGGTTATTTATTGACTGTACTGAGCAGCATTATTTATTGACTTGGCTCAGTAAGTTCGATCTTATTTATTTATTTATTTATTTAAAGTTGAAATGAGATTCTGTTTTTAATGGTCTAACCAGTGTGCAAGTTGGTTTAGGAAAACAAAGTTTTTTCTAAAGAACTGCTAAACTTATGGTAAAAAATATTCTAGAATTAACCAAGTTTCTCTTTCCTTCCAAATCTACTAACTAATTATTTTTAAATGTGCTTCTGAGACAAAAGTCTGAGGACCTGGAGGAGCTGCTTCTAGCTATGTTGAAATACTGCCTCCACGTAGCATGCAGTCCTATGAATCAGCAGCAGACAAGGCTATCAGGCCTTTGCAGACTGTAACAATGTAAAGTTAGAGCACATATCACATTTGTCTGGTGTCTTTGCCTGGTTGATTGTTTGTTGTTTCAGGCTGCTACAATACTTTAAACGACTGAAGCAAGTAAACAAGTTTAATTTCATGGGATGTAGTCTTTCCATTTAAGTTGATTGTATTTATCTTCACAGTATAAAAACTAATTTTAGTCTGATTATTTTCTCGAAAAGAAAGGCTGAGGGCACAGTCTGTGGATTTAATTCTAACATAAAGAAAGGAAAGGCAAAGAAAATACTGAACTAAAGCTAACATGTTCCAGAGTTCAGGGTTTCCTTCTTCAGTAACATGTGCATTTAGTGCTACAGACAGACACTGCACATGCATACCCCCCTCGAGTATCAGAAGGAAAAGGGATTGTCATGTCAGTAACATTTTAACACTCTTGAAATATATTGGGTTGTTTTTAAATAGGAAAGACTGCTGACTTTTGTGAACATAAGGACTTTGGCAAGCTCTTGCGTTTTGGGGTTTTATCCTTTTGTTAAGTAGTAAAAATACGTTCCTCTCGTGAAGCAGATCAGCATTGTTTGACTTCTATTTTTGGTGACTACAGAGCTCAGAGTTTTAATTAAATATAGAATAAAAATTTCTACAAATTGTGGCAGAAAAGGGTAGGGAGTTGATATCATAGTAAAAAGAACTTCATGAAGTTGAGCATATTAAAGACCTTCAAGAGCTCAGAGTGCGTGGAGAAGCTAATTGGGGTCAAACTTTAAAAGGTGCTGCAGAATTTAAACAAGCTGCTGGATGTGACGTTCTGGCAGGGTGAAGCCACGTTGCCCTCGCTCCTGTTCTCCGTTCTGTTCTGTTCCACTGCTTTTGCACTGCAGCAGGAGATGCAGCAAAGGCCATACTGTGATGTACTCTTGACTATTACAACAGACATAGTAATGACAATCACTGCTTTAAAAACAAAAACAACCTCAAGAACAAAAGACCAACATTAGGAGACCAACCACATGTGATTGATGTCTTTTTATTTCCCCGGGGCTACAGATAAGGTTGTGGAACATGTGACTGACTTGTTTCTACAGCCACGGCTCTTGGGAAAGGTTTGAAGGCCTATAGAAGATCTCCACGCGTGACTGGGATATCACTGAACCTCCATGAGTGTTTGGCCTTTTCCTTGCTGCATTTGTCAGTACATAATGAAAGATGAAAGGCAGGTCTGGTGTTCCAGCCATAGAGAAACTTAGAAAACATTGGAAAATTTTCAACTAAATGCTTTTTCTTTTTAATTAAAGACTAAAGTTTTTACAGGACAGAATGAGTTTCAACAACAAAAAAGAAATTTATATTTTTAAATAATGTTTCAATGGTGTAGAAATCCCTCCCTCCCCTTTTTTGAATGAAAACCTAATACCATTTGCATTAAAAACATTTTTGCTTCCATGTTGAAGTGAACGTGGAGCAAAAAAGTGCTCTAAATCCAAGTCAAATATTTTCAGGTTATTGAAACAGAACATTCATCTGAACTATTTCCTCCCCACCCCAACTTCTGTCTCCAAAATGTCTTGTGTTGTCTAATTCTAATAACTCTTAGAAACAAGATCCCTAATACTTACATAATGGATAAAGCTTTGAGGTTTTACCTAGGAACGGATTTGCTGGTTACAAAAATATAATTAAATGCAAGTGAGAAGAACTGACGTCATCCCTTGAAAATCATTACTTTATCTTACAGATGTACACAGGCTTGAATGTCTGTGCAGCTGTAAATTGTCTGATGCAGGCTGCTAGATGATACCTCTCCTTTTCCATTGCAGCTTGCTTTCTCTGTTTCACAGTATAGAGGAGTTAACTAGGAAATGTCCTGTTAAATTTGCAAGAATGGGAAGAAGGAAGGAGAAACTCTAGACAGAAAAGGCTTGACATGCTGATAAGTGTCTTGCAAAGAAAGAAGAAAAAGGCGTGTAGTATGACAGTGATGTATTTAAAGGGAAACAGATAAGTACTTAAGTGACCTTTTGGGAAATACAGAGAAATTAAACATATTAACAGCATTTTATATCTTGTACAAGCAGTTACAGACATTGGTAGCTTTCTGAATTCCAGTAAATATAGAGGTACCCAGTGATTATCCAGGGGGTCTCTTGGCAATGCAAAGAATATTGTTTCTGCTGTGTGGCTGGAGGATCCTTTCTTGTCTTAATGCATTGTAGCACTGTTTTTAGCTCCTTTGTACTGGCTTCCTTCTATTTTCAACTGAGCAAAGTGTAATGAAAACCACGTGGGTACTCCCTGCTGACTACAGCGAGAGCACCTGACACTAATGTTAGGAGGATCTGTCACCAGAATTCAAGGACTGTGTCAGCTACTTGGAAATCATAGCAGTCAGATTCTCCATGGGCTGCTGACAGAAAGGAAAATGTAACATATGCCGTATTCACATGTATGTATATTTTCAACTCTACCTCAAAGCTTGTTGCCCATTATTTGCTTGTAGTTCACTGTTAAGGCTTGAGGAACATTTTTCTAGATTTACAGCTCTATTAAACTGATAAATCAATCACTTGTGTGAGGAGAGGCAGTTTGTTGGCAGTTACTTCACCAACACCTGCCTCCCACAACTGTTTTCACAGATCCTCAAGGATATGGTAAGGGAGAAGAAGCTTTCTCATAACTCAATTTTTAAAACACAAAACCTGTTTCTGGTGCTCTGAGTAACTTTAATGAGAATATTCTTGAAGAGCTGTCATCTGTTAATCCAATATTTAACTTGCTTTGCTTTTACACTGCTGTTTAACAAGATAGCTGCACTATAGTATAAGAGGTAAAAAACATTTTTAAAGAAAAATCAATTTCAGGCTTTTTAAATTCTGATTCCCAAAGGGGAGAAATCAAACCAAATGCTCTTGGGAGTTACCCAGAATATTTTTGCCCCAGTGTTTAAGTTGCCTTACCATTGTACTCTGGGGTTTTCATGTCTGTTCTTTGATTACATGCTTATTTCTGGAGTAGAAGTAACAGGGTGATTCTTCTTAGAAGTGTCTTGGGATTTTTGTTTGATATGGTGCTTAAAGTTGACTCTACTGACCGTTGATTTAAGTAGGGGTAGAGGAAATTCTTTTCACCAAGCAGTAGCTAGGTGGTCTGAATGAAGTTAGCAGAGTTCACCGTATTCTGCAGGAGACCTCCAAACTCTAACTGAGAGTTGCAGAAGAACAGTGCCAGGGTCTGAAGTAGTGCAGAGAGGTCTCTCTGGGAAAGCAGTGTTCTACTAAGTTTTCTTGCTGGAGCTTGCTTTCCAACAGTGGATAATACAGACACAGAAAAGGAAAGTTCCCTTCTTGTAACGCAGATTAAACAAACATAGCCAGATTCCTTTTGTTAACACAATTATTTTTGTATAGCTAAGTAAGAAGAATCATGTATACTGTTCTATCTGTTCTAAAACTAGTAATCTTTTCCTTAGATGCTACAGAGAACATCGATGGTGTTAAATTTTATTATTCTGATCTACCAGTTTTGTCAAAATGACCTTACTATTACATGTTGCCTCGTAGTTAGAATAATGCATTTTATGGACTTTATTGAAGTTATTCTTCTTTTGCATGTGTGTAACCGATGGGAGACCAGGCTGAGCATCTTGAAAAGAGAGAATGCAAAAACAGAAAATGTAGAGAGGAAGTATGTATGCAGACAGCAGGCTTTCATATGTAACTAGGTTTATGTTAATGTATGTTTCATCATTTGTCATAATGTCAGGATAAATCCTTTCATTTCTTCATAGGATTTAAATAAAATTAATAGAAGCTTTTGTGTGACTTCTGCAGTAACATTGTGAAGGAAACAAATGAGTGTAATGCACATAATTATTTTCCGTGATTGCAGAGAGAGACTTAGTTATTGGTCCTTTCTTTGCATTTGACGTAAAATTCACTTCTCTAATACTTGCCTGTGCCATTGCTTCCAGTGTTCTGTGGTAGACAAAACTCCATCTCCTGGTAAATGTCATTTTCAGCAGGGCAATTAGAATATTGCAGAGAGCAAGCAGGAATGTTTCTCTTGATCTCCTGGTAGATTGGGCTGTGCCAGTATTAAAGATTGTGAAACACACGAGAATGCTTAGAATGGTGTGCTTAGTGACTGCGGCTTCCTTATTTAGGCAGCCATTCAGAGTATTTGGATGGAGTCTGTTTGTTCTTTGTAATACAAAAGTAGAATCTGAGAAAAATTTAAATTGGTAAAAATGTACTTTTTATATACATCTCTGAATGAGGCAGGGTGGAAGAGAAGAGAAACACCTCAAAAAGGAAAATTCTAGTTTGCTGCAATAAAGTAATGTTTTGTACTGATATACTTGTGCACAAGCCTTGCTTAACTTTCATATCCAGTTGAGTCTGGTAGTTCTTATTTAGATGAACTTCCAGGGCTGACAATAAGATGCTCAGCATTTCTGAAAATCGGGCACATACACAAGAGTTTTTCTAACTTTCAGTAGCCTGCTATGAACAATTTGTCCTCTGTGATAATATTCTAGAGTATTTTGAATTCTGAATGTGTTTCATTTCACTACATGAAAATGCATCTTTAGAGAGAGGGTTGTTTTTAAACCCTCTTCTGTTCTGCCTCTTCATTCAGCTGCTCTGTTTCTGTCTGTCCTAAACTGACTCTCTTTACACTGTGCAGTGAATTATACAGTTGTTCCTTTTCCCTGAAGATGGAACACAAGAAACTCAATTTACTGATTTAGAAGATCTGCTTGGTTCTGGTGTGCCTTTGTAACTGCATTACCGGTGAAAGTGTTAGAAGAGACTAATCAGAGGTAGTCACTATTTATATTTGGTCATGATGTATGAAGACCTGTATGAGCTGCATCTTTTGCTGTCTTTTCTGCTTTTAAAACAGAGTCTTTCACTTTCCTGTCATTATTAGAGATATTATTTCTGTAGGTGGAAACTCAGAAACTGAGGTCTTGTTACAGGACAGTGTTATTTATTCCAATAAACATTTAGGCAGTGGTGACCCAATTACTTTAATGTAGCTTAATGCTGGGCTGTTGCTGAAAGAAGAATTTAGCCTTTATTCTGTTGCTTTCATTGTGTTGGTGTTAGCTTTTGTGTTAAACACATTAGCTGTGCAGAGTAACCAACCATCTAAAAAACAAATTGATGAAGTGGAGTGTTTGGCTGGCCTGAGCTCGCCTCCCAGCCACGTGAACACCAGAGCTTACACAGAGATGATGGAACTGTGTGGCTGCGCTCAAGGCAAAGGGGAGATGATGGAATTTTGTTTATGGGGAATTGTATCACTGCGGCGTAAGAAACATTGGGTTCTGCTGGGTAAAGAAAAATGTCGGGGAGAAATATGCGTATATACTCAGTACAGTGAATATCAATGGTTTTTATGGCACTGACCATTTCTGGACATACAGCATACAAACAATATTTGGATTTTGAGGTTTATATGAAAACTCTAAACCTGGATAGAAAGACTTGAATTTGAGAGAGTAAGAGCTGCTTACTGGGAGTAAAATGGATTTTGCAGAAGGACTGAAAACTTCACTGAAACTTGCAGTTCATGAACTCTTGAAGACATTAGTTTAATTCTTTCAATCAATATGTATATGTCCAAGAAAATCCTTCCTTTAGGATGTGTGGCCATGATGCTGAAGTTGGAACATGCACAGGTGAGAGATGACAGACTCACAAAGCTACTTCTTTATTAAATGTGTGATGCTTTAGGGGAAGGGGCACAGATTATGATTAATTTAATTTTATGGATCAGTAAGTACATTTTCTGGTTGCATAACAAGCACTTCAAAACTGATCAGTCTTGCTGCAGTGTGGGTTTCAGATTCACCATTTTTTAAAGCACCTAGCACTGCTGGCAGTTACTGCCCTGGAAAATGTCACTTTTCAAATACATTGTGAAATTGCAGGTCATACGAGAATCAAAGTACACTTAATCTCTTAATCAGACTAGATACTTTTTTGCAAAACTTCTTGTAATTATCCTTGGCCCATGAATGCAAACCATGGCATTAAGACGCAAACTTGCTTTCAAAGTTGCAAATATTCTTATTGTTGTCTTGGAATCTGTGGAATTTTTAAGTGAGAGCCTACAAGGAATAAAGCGCTTGTCACATCAAACAATACAATCAATTTTTTATTTGTGTTTTCTCCATTCAGATGCTTCCGATTGGATCTTGTGGGAAGAATGCATGTAAATGGAATAATGAAACTGTGTTTCTCTCTCCTTTGGTAATAGGACCAGTCAGTTTTCTTAGATGCAATGGCAATGTAGGGACTGCACCCCCATCACAATAACATTGCTACCTCTGCTTCCCTAGTCAGAGCAAAGACAGAGAGCTTCTTTCCTCATTGCACAATTTGAAAGGTTGATTCACTACCCAAGCAACTAGGCTTAGGCTCAGGAAAATGTTTGGCATTCGGATTCCAAAAGTTTGTATTCAGTTTCTATTCATATTCCAACTGTCATCGTCTTCAGCCAAGGAGTGCTGTTTGGATCATTTTGATTTGTTCCTCATGAAAATACCCAGAAGCACTACTGAATCAGAACAAGTAATCAGAGCAAAAATCACTCAGTGGGAAAGCTGTAGGGGACTGCTGAAGGCCTACAAAGGGAAGAAGTTCTAGAAGGGAATATAAAAGATTTAGAGGAAAGAAAGAGCCTAAAAAAGAAGTTACCTCCCAGAAATTTTGCATTCTGCTGAATCAACCCATGCTCATCAATATAATTGCCTATTTGATGTGCTGCTGTTTGTTTTTAAATAAAGATCTGTTTTGATTGATTAAAGCCTGCTTTGATTTACTTATGTGAAAAAAAATTCCACATGAAGTACCAAACCTAGGAGCAGCAAAAGTTCAAAGTTATTTAGAGACTTCCTATCTGAAGGAGGGGAACACTCCCCTTCCTATTACTGTGTCCAGAGACAGGCATTGCTTGAACAGGTGCTATGGAAATCCTTTTTCTGTTGCAACAGATACTCCAAACCACTGCACAAAATTGTGCAGAGCTGGAATACAAATCTTTGGTGCTTATCTTCATTCAGGGTGTTCATCTGTCCCATGACAACTAGCGTGTGACTGAGCAGCTCTGGGAGGTGATTGGGCATTTTCAAATTGAGTACTTTCTGATGAGTAAGAAGTTCTTTTACCATGTACCTTTCACATTGTAAATCACGTATGCCACTGTATACGGTTTGATGAACAGCTCTACAAGTCAAACTAAAGAGGAAACAAAGCTGAAGAGGGGCAAAATAACTTGCCTATTTTAGTCATTGGAATGATAGTCTTTCAAGAGGTGCAGAGAGAGGCTGTTCTGTTTTAAAGTTGAGCTACTATTGACTACAAAATGTTAGCATTTGTGGTATGTTTCTGCATAAATACTATGACTTTAATAGCTCTTCCTCTGTTGCTGAAGGTGCCTCTTGATACCTGAGATTTCAGAAGTGAGAGTCCAGAATGAGAACACAGCAGCGCAGCAGGCAGAACATATCTGCTCTTTGCTTAAGGAACCGTCTCTAGGATACTCACTTTTGTTTGTATTAAAACAACTAAACTGAATTGCCCCTCCTGCACATGTGCTGGAATATGGTTGTCTCCCTATAAGCTGAAGCACCAGTGAACATTGTTTTGTCTGGTATTTATCGGAATTTTACAACAGGAGCTGGTTGTTTAACATCGTGTTTAGCATCCAGCTTCTGGATGCTCCTTCTCTCCCTCTCTGAATCATTATTTGTATCAGCTTGGTGTGAATGAGGCTTCATAAGACTCCTTCCACTTCCTTTTCCGTAGTGGAATTTCTCCTGGGTGTGATGGTGACAAAGTAATGGAGTGGTATGGGAAAAGCTTGCACTGCAGTGTTGATATTGTTACTCTCTGTACATAAATAGGATACTTCAGCTGCCTACTAATAATCTGGCACTTTTCACAAAATTCAAGCATTTTAAAAATTGTGTGTTCTGGACCACAGGAATTGGTAAGTCTAATCTGTAATAGATGGGAGGTTTCTAAGATGATGATGATGATGATGATCAATTGTTCATGAACAAGAAAAAAATTAACATAATATTCAGTTTAAAATTATTTAGGTTTAGATATTAAGAGAAGAGATTTAGATACATTAGGAACTGAGGAACATTTCAGGGCAAGGGGAGCCTGTACAGGAAGAAAGGGTTGAACCTGGGTTAAAAAGGAGTACTAAAAACTGGAAGGAAGTTGCAGGTGAACAGGAGAACCAGGGTTGGACTGCTGTGACCCCCAGAAAGAACCTGGCTAATGTTCAGTATGGTTTTAAACGGCTAGGAAGAAAACAGCATAGCCAATAAATAGGCAAAGCAAATCAGACTGCTTACTGTGTCAGCTGATGATGCGTCCAGTACTGTTGGCAACAGACCAAGGGCAAAACTTACTAGTGCTTCTCCATCATTACTAGAAGGCTGAAAAATAAGATGGGAGAACTAGAATGCTTGGTTTCGTATAACAAGCCTGACAGAGAAGCAACTCGGAGACCTTGCAGGAAAGGGGTAATCTATGGCATGTGATGTTCCCAGACATCAGCTTTACACAGATGACAGAATAAGGTGTGTAAGTGGAGGGATGGCATTGTTTTTGGAGGTTAAAATGAAGTGTAACTGAATAAAATTATTGTTGAAAAAGAGAGAACAGTATGATAAACCCTGTGGGTGGAAGTATCATCTTGTAGTAATAAAAATGTAGTGTTAGGATTGTACTATCACCTATTCCCCCCTGCCCCCCAACTGAGATATAGATATAGCATAGAAATCAGGAATCACAGAATCACAGAATGGTTGAGGTTGGAAGGGACCTCTGGAGATCATCTAGTCCAACCCCCCCTGCTCAAGAAGGGTCACCTAGAGCACGTTGCGCAGGATTGTGTCCAGGCAGGTTTTGAATATCTCCAGAGAAGGAGACTCCACAACCTCTCTGGGCAACCTGGTCCAGTGCTCTGTCACCCTCACAGTGAAGAAGTTTTTCCTCATGTTCAGATGGAATTGTCTGTGTTTCAGTTTGTGCCCGTTGCCTCGCGTCCTGTTGCTCGGCACCACTGAAAAGAGTCTGGTCCCATCCTCTCGACACCCTCCCTTCAGATACTTGTACACGTTAATAAGATCTCCTCTCAGCCTTCTCCAGGCTAAACAGGCCCAGCTCTCTGTCTTTCCTCATAAGAGAGATGCTCCAGTCCCCTAATCATCTTCGTAGCCCTTCGCTGGACTTGCTGCAGTAGTGCCACATCCCTCTTGTACTGGGGAGCCCAGAACTGGATGTAGTACTCCAGGTGTGGCCTCACCAGGGCTGAGGAGAGGGGGAGAATGTTTAGTGAGATTAGAGAACCCGCAAATTTTGGACAAGTGTTAATAGTGGGATGTTTCAGATACCCATGGAATCAATGCGTTATCATCTGTGACAAGATGTAGAAATAATTTTGTTGAGGTAATAAATAGCTGCTTCCCAGAGCAGTTAGTCTTCAAACCAAGAAGAAAAGATGCTATTCTGGCCTTGGTCCTGAGTCCAGCTTGAGGTATTAGAGATCTGATCTGTAATAGCAATTACAATATGGTTAGGTTTAACACTGTAGCAGTAGTGACTAAGCAAAATAAATACAGCCCACAAGTATTCAATTTAAAGAAAGGAACTGCATACAAATGAGGCAACTGGCCAAAGGAAAAGGAAAAAAAAAAAGTAGGAGCAGTCTGAAAAGCAAGAAGCCTAGAGGCAGCCTAGACATGGTTCAAAAATTAGAAGTCAAGGCAAATGCTTTGCTGAAATTTGAAAAGGAAACAGTGGTCCAATAAAATCCCTATGGGGCTCAATAGAAAATTAAGGAGATTATCACAGAGAAAGAACTGACATTTAAAAAACAAAAAGTTTGTGTGGAAGAAGAGAATAGGAAAGCCTGTAATTCATGGCCGATCACATGTAACCAGGAAGTTAAGAGGGCTAACAAAAATTTGAGGAGCACCTTGCAAAGGATGCTCAAATTGATAGTAAAAAGTTATTTAAATACAACACAAGCAGGATGTTTGCCAAGGTAAGTCCTGTCCACAAAAAATGGCTCTAGGAAGGGTGCTGGGAATGATAGACCATGAGTCTGACTTATATCCCTCACAAGATGATAGAGTCGATAATAAAGAATAAGATTATTGAGCACATAGATAAACTGCCTGGAGAAAGATCTCCATCAGAACTGGAGAAATGTGAGAAATAAGAAAACTCTAACTGGATTTCCCAGTTACTCTTCCCTTTCAGTAGTCTGAAATAGTTTAAGGTGACTGCAGTTACTCTGTCAGGTACTTGCACCTGCTATGTGCATTCTCACCTGTGATGACTTTGGTCTTGTTTTCATTAGTCTCAAATGAGAAAATCTGAATTTTCAGAAGTAATTGGGGAAATAAATTACAATGTTGCTGGCAGAAAGACTGCCAGATAAGAAGGGAGCAAATGGCAAGGTAATTGTGTGTGTGTTTGTGTGGTTGGTGAGGATGGACTGGGGTGGTGGTTAGAACAGATGGCCGAGGAATTTTGGAGAATGTGTCCCATACGTAGGAACCAGCAAAGCAGCTGGAATGATGGAGAGCAACATAATCCTTGGCTGTGCAAAGTGTCTGTGGCATATGCAGTAATAAGAGGGGTGGATAATATATGAAGGAATGCGATTACTCACATTGGTATTTTTGTGTCTGGAGCTGTCATGACTGTTCTTCCTATGTGCAGTTGACTACGTTGCCTCCTGGGCTATTACTTGCTGACCCCGTGCATTGTCTTTCCCAGTTGGTCTAGCTCTAAATCTGTGCCTACCCTTACTGAATACAGAAGGCATGGGTGCTAAGCAAAGGTGTTGGTAAACATAAAGCAGGGAGTGAAGATGGCTTCAAGTGTATGGACAATAAGGACTCTGTGCTCTTGGACCTTCGGTTTTGCCTGTTTGGACTTACAAATAACCTTTCACAACACTGAGCAGCTCTTCTAGAGAGAACATTTTACATTTGTAACTGCAGAAGCTGCTGCGTTAACCAAATATACAGTGAGGTTAAAAGGTCTAAACAGAGCTCAGGGACTCAGTGAAGTCGATAAATTTAAAGTGCATTTTTTATGCTTTTGGACAAATAAACCAAGCAATAAGCTGCAATTATTATGGAATCATCAAAGCTAGCATCTCTAGTATTCTAAGATGTGCTGTTTAAATAGCACATTTTGTCATTAAAAATTACTACCCTGGGGAGGGTGAAACAGTGAATTCATTTGCAACTAGTGCCGTAGATCCATCAGGGAAACATATATGTTTTTCAATTGTCTGAATTATCATTCTTATCTAAACTGATCTGTTGATCATTAATGATCTAGAAACCCTTAGGGCATGACAGACAAGTAAGAAAAATCCAATAAGCTCTCCACCACTACAGAATACCAAGAAGTTAGGATGCTACTGTTGTACCCTTATAGCATGCTGAGAAACACTGCATGAATTAGTAAACAGGATCCTCTGGATGCTGCAGGCTGACCTTCAGTTCTGTTAGCATATACAGAGATCTATTGAATACAGCCTTTTGTTCAAAGAGTACATATTTTCAGGCAGTATATTAAAATTAAAAAGATATTTATGATGATACTAATGGAGTATATAACACCTACAGTCTTACTAATCATTATTTAGTGCCTTATGAATGTCATTAATTAACGTGAACACAGCATTCCCTATACTATCTAATTTTTTTTTTCCAAGAAAATCAAGCATTTTTAACAACTGGTCATGTTCACTTATGTGAAATAAAGACACTGCCAATAAAGTTGGGACTGAATGTCAGTTATCTTCCTTGCCTTGCTGAGTTAAAATCCTGGTGAGTTAAAATCCCTTACTATGAGACAGTGAATGAAATGAGAAAAACCTAATTTGACCCTCCCATCTTGTCACCAAAGATCATAATTTTATTGTTGGCTTTCAGACATTTAAGCATGCTTAGTTGTTTGTTAAGAAGCAAGAAGTGCATTAATAAGAGGACCTCTTAGATTTTACCTGAAAAAAAAGTCTGAATTTATACCATACATTTTAATATCAAGAAGGATTGCTGATCAAGGTTATCTGGGGCTAGTCACTTGAGGCCTGATTCAGACAAAGTGTCTTATCTACTATCCTGTGTCTAACCAGTAATTTTAATGTGTTTTGTACCAAGCAAATAGTCTCTTAAATATGTCGTAATTCTAGAGCTATGCTGAAAAATCTTACCTCTTCCACCAGGAAATGCCATTTGGATTAAACTACTTTTTAAATTAAAGCGTAATGTTTTTGATCTAATTTTCACTCTTCCTTAACAAATGCATTTGTCTAAAATGTTTTTCTTTGTAGATGTCAGTAGTATCAAAATTGGTGCATGGTCGCAGGGCTTGACAGCTAACATTTTCTGTAGATTCATCTGCTTTGTAACAACCAGGCTTGGAGGCCAAGAGCTCATCAACCCTTTCCATATCTAGATGCTTCAGTGCAGCATGGTGAACAGGTTTTTCAGCCACGTTTGGCACTGCAAGCACCACAGTGCTTCAGCTCTGGCTAGCTGCACCAGGAGTCAGATGTTTTGGTATGAACGCTGTGATGTTCTGTCCTGCCTTCGGTACCTGAGTTAGTTTTTCCTCTGACGTAGACAGCCTGGGCCGTGTTTGTGGTGGGGTTACCAGAATGGTGGAACTAACTGTGTTCTGCTCTACGGCATAGATACATAGCATATTATGTTCTTTCTCTGCTTTGAACTAATTTACATGTGAGAGAAGGAGAGGGAGGAAGATTCCTACCAACAAAAATAAAAGAAAAAAACAATGTTTTGCAGATGACTCAGGGAAGGAGAGAAGTTACTGTTTGTAGGAATAGTTCTGCAGATGTTGGTGAGGTGTCTAATTTATACATACACACAGAGAGAGGGAGAGAGAGAGAGAGATTATCTCGTACCTAAGTCAGTTAAGTATTGCCCTAGATATCTGAATTTCTGTCTTCATGTTTATAAAGCAGTGGGGTGTTGCAGTGATGAGTAGGAGCTATAGAGGCAGCTACAAGGAGTCTAATACTCCTGTTTTACAGCTGTACTGGAATAGTGTGCACTGAGTACAGTACTGGCCATTTCCCAAAGAGCAAATAAGAACAAAATAGAATACTGGATCTCTGCTCATTAAGAGAGCAATCTGTCTAACTCTGAATGAGGCGTGGGTCTTGTAGAAGAAATAGTGTAGGTGCATGTAATAAAGATGCATATCATAAAGAATATGCACAGTCTTAATTTTTGTATTTCCTAACTCATTAATTCTTGGCTACAGTTTTCATATCCTTGCATATTATTTTTATGTATTTAATATATAACATTTTTAAATCTCAGTTTGATAATAGTGTATTCTTTCTTCTTAATAACTGCTTACTAATTTTCTTCATTTTGGAGTGATGATCTATTTTTTCTTAGGTACATATGTATGTTTGTATACAATATGCAGAATAACAAATGAAAGAAAGAATCCCGTGTATACCTTTTGCATACAACTGTGTATCTCTTAGGTTACTCATTATTTTATCAAACATAAACAGTGCTTTCAGGATGATATGCCCCAAATAAACTTACCAGATACCTTTTAAACAATGAACTAGAAAGAAGACCTGACCCCGTGAATACAAATCAACTATGTTTTATTAATCTAACCCCATATTAATACAGTCTAGAGTAAGGCAGCTTAAAATATTTTCAGGAACAAAACAAAACAAACAGAAAAAAGGAACAAGTGATGTGGCACAAGAAGCAAGAAATAAGGCTTGATGCCAAGGTGAACATGACAAAGTTCTTGACTGCAGAGAGGAAGTGGGTTCTGCACAGTAACTGGGAACCTCTAAATAATGAACAAGGAGGAGGGAGTGGAGGAGAATAAGGAGGAAAGAAGGTCTTGATCTAACAACACCAGGAAACAACACAAGAATCCAGTCTCCCCTGCTTACTTGTAGTAGATGTTAAATTAGTTTTGTGTATCTTGTAGTCTTCAACAATTAAGCCCCACACTAAGTGATGTGATGTGATGTCTTACTCATTTTGTGTTTTAGGGGCTCCTGATAGGCCAGGATAGCAATTCACCCCGCTTATGAGAACTCCTTTGTGCATCTTCTCGAGAACCAGTTGGAGACTGGACCAAAAATGTTACCTCAATTGGATGTTCTGGTTGGTAGGTATGCACTCCTTCAGCTGACCAGATTGGTGGGTGATCATGCTAGTTAGCTGACATGCAACACAAGGCTAAGGAGGCCTTTAATTTGATTTTAGATAATAATAAAACATTGATTAATGCAAATGACTAATTTGTTAATCTATATCCACTGTTGTATTTTAATAAAAGTGTGGTATATATAGATTTCTGATTCTTGAAAAATAACAAGCATTTTCTTTATTTATTATTTCCAGATAAATTAATAACAAGATTATTTTGCTACTTATTTGCTGTTGCTGGAATCAGTTTCTATGTGTGGCTTTTACTCAGGCCACTGATTTCAGGTCAGTTCATCTTGTTTTGTCTGATTCTGATGTAACTCAAATTCTTCCCTGCCCTTTTAGTTCTGTGGTAAATTATTACTGTCTTAGGCAAACATATGTGATATTTTCATTAATGACCTTTGTGCAAAAATGAAGAGTTTGTTAATGAAACCTGCTGTTGGCACGCAGCTGGGAAACATTGTCACTGTGCAAGAGACATAGTATCATAAAAAGGAACTGAATAACCTTGAGGACAGGCAAAAGATCAGAGAGATGAAATTCAGAAGCTGAGAGAACAGGTTCGTGCCCTTACAGACTGTTCATAAGAACTTTCCCCTATGAGACAGTAGCTGTCACCTAACTAAGTCAAAGTCAGGAGTCACTAAGATTCAGACACTGTTCATGTGAAAAAGTGCATATGGCTTGAACATCATAGCACTTCTCCCAAATCAAAGCTATTGCAAGTTTTACAGATTATGTATTTTCCTGTGTTTCCTACTTGCACAGCCCTCCTGGAAACACAAAGGAAGTAGTAACATCCCTTGTATACACTCACTAGCTTAAGCTTATGTCACATAGCACAGAAGAAAGGAGAGGCTCAGTTCACTTGCCATCCAGTTTGCAGACAGAATCTGAGTCTGTCAGAAGACTATCTTAGCAAGTGGGATCAAGAATATTCTGTTGCAAGTTTTCTGTAGCCTCCAGTTGAAACAGTTTCACTACATACAAAATAACCTAATGTTAATTGCAACAGGAACTGGAATTTGGGTCTTACAAATAAATTTTCCAGCCACCAAGCTGTGGAGTCATTTTCACTCCCTTTCTGGCCCAAAGATTATCAAAGTTTTTGTTTGTTTGTTTTTGACAAATAACTACCTGTCTCAGTACTGTACTGACTATCTCAGGCAGATACATACCTCAGGAGGTAGGTTTCCTGAAGAAGGGTTTGAGTGTTTGAAACTGCTAATTTTTTTCCAGCAGCATTAGATAGTCTAATAAAAGGTGTCTCCTGCCTTGACAAACATTGCTTTCTATTCTTTAGGTGTGAGAAAGTGCAGTTTCACAACTGCCTTCTGTGCTACTACTAAAAGGAACTGTCTGGTTCCTACTGCCCTCCCATATGCTATTTCTATCATTCATGTAGCCCTGTGGTGAAACCCAAACAAATAAACAAAATGTTACTGCCGGATCAACTGACAAATGCTGGTAGTAGAACGTGAGAAGGGCTGGAGACATGTGGCAGGTAGGGTGGAACTGCCCCTTAGGCCAGCACTGGCCCTCTGGGCATGATGAAGCTGTGCCCAGATTATCTCTGTTCATAATTATGTGTTGGAATGCACAGCGCTATGGTGCTTAAGTCCCTGTTTTGAATTCAACCCCCAGTCTTTGCACACCCATTTTAATTTAGAAGGGAAGACCCATGAAAATATATTTGAGATGTCTGTCATAACAGCAACAGCAGTAACTTGTAATCTGCACTGACAGTAAGTATTGTATTGATCCGTGAGGATGGAATCCGTGGAACAAAATGCTGCCCAAAAGCTGGCTACTTATCTTTTCTGGTTCCTTCTTAAATATGTTTCATCAGTGGTCCTGTGGTGGCATCTCTCTCTGTGATTACTTTTCACAGTTGAAAGGCTTTCTTCCCTTCTCATGAGATCTCTTGTGCTGTGCAATAGGTCTTAGATTTACTGTTGTTTAAAATTCCCTAGTGCATTTTTTTCCTTTTCAGAAAGTTTCAAAGTAATCCTTCTTTATTCATCTTTCACAGTCACTAAAACATTCTGACAGACTATAAAGTAAAGGCAATTCCCGGCTGAGTGTGATATGGCACCATACAGCCATCATCTATGTTTAGCCTGGGTGTTGGAAGGATGTACAGCACTTTACATCATTAATGAAGGATTTAATGTTTGGGGCATTGAAATGCTTCTCATTCCTTTTAAAACAAACCTTCATTAGCATTTTTTTTGTCAAAATGGGCAAACTGTCTTGTCCCCACTGCAGAACAGTAACCTCAGTTACAGTTTTGTTTGCAGCTGTCAGTCATTAGTGACAGACACTCAGCTGTCTGACACCAACATGTTTACTTTGCACTTACAAATTATGTTTTTTAAAGGGTCAGATTCCTAATCTCTGAAAAGTGAACTAGGTTTATAAAACCAGTGATAGTAGGTGCAAAACTGGATCCCTGTTTTAAATCTTTAATTGCTTTTGTCCAAGTACTATTTCTGTTTGTGGGGCACTTTTATTCAAGTGTAGTAAAATTCTGGAAATAGGTGTTTGTAGTGGAAATTGTGACCCGACTTTAATGTTAGCCTTGCTGACTTTCTACAGAAATAGCTGTACCTTAAAAGATACTGTTATAAATCTGTGTCTATAGAGAAACACAAAGAAGAAAACTTGTGTACCAAGAATTTACAGGATCTGATACAGGACCAGCACAGCAAGAAACCCAAGGAAGAAAGGATTAAAACTGTACTGTGACAAATCCTGGAAATAACCAAGCAATATTATCACATTAATGTTCGTTGGTGCATTTGGGTAATTCTGTTGTCTCTCCGGGGCCTTTCTGCATTTTGCGGCGTGCGAAGAGCCCAACTTCAGCAGCTGCCCTGGTGTCACTTCTGCATGTGTTTGGTGACCCTGTGGCACTGCCTTTCGCCTGCCCGCAGCTGCTCGCAGCGGGGTGCAGCCGCCCCCCCCCCCCGCTGCCAGAACCTTCCGGGCCGCCCCGGCGCTGGGAGCCTGGGGGCTCGCCGCACTCTCCGCAAGGCAGCGCTTGGGGAAGGGCGCTGCCTCTTCCGCCCCCAAAAGAAGCACCGTCTTGAAAAGATGGCTTCATTTAGAGCTCCAGAAGGACCTCTTAACGCAGGAGAGATGGAGCTAAGTGTGGTGGCAGAGGAGAGGAAGGGCAGCTGTGCAACCTGGCGAAGTTGCTAGTAGGGGATGAGGACGAGAGCCTTTAAGGCTATTTCTAAATGTGGGGGATGGTAAGTTGAACCTTCTTTTTATCCCTGAAGTCACGTAGAGTGTTTTGCTTTTCAATTTTGATACTGGTTTTGTGGTCTGGGTTTCTCTGTGTATAACGGGCTTGCAGAAGTATTTATTGTGAGGGTTGGGTTTGTTTGTTTGTTTGTTTGTTTTCCCTCTGGGCTGTGGCTGGTCTGCAGTCCTGTCAGAGCCCTCCGAGCCCAGCAGAAAGCTTCCAGTGAGCGAGGCTGGGGCTGCGTGAGGGCAGGGGAGCATGGCGCAGAGGGAAGGCAGGAGGTGCTTGGTGCTGTTGGCCGTTGCAGCCTCGCCAGGTACTGCGCCTGCTTGGCCTGCCCCCACAGCGAGCCGCCGGGCCGCTCCGCTCGCGGGCTGCCGTTAGCGCCGTCGGTTACGGCGGCCCCTGTTAAGTGCGCACAACGGCCACAAGATGGCGGCGGCGGCCGCCGCGCCCTGCCCGTCTCGGCGGGGCCGGCGCTGCCCTTCAGGCGACGCCGCGCGGCGCTCCTTCTCCTTCTCCGCTCGGCCCGTGCCGCCTTCCCGGTGAGTGCAAAGCGCTTGGTGTAAGCCGGTACCCTGCACGGCAGCGGCGGCAGCACTGCTTTTTGAACTCTGCAAGTCTGAATGCTTCAAGCACTGCCTCTAACGCTGTGTAGGGCGTAGCCCATGCTAAACTCGGAGTGTGCCCTACGGTTTTATAGTCTGTTTTGCGTGGAAGCCCGGGATTCTGGGTTCAGCTTCCATTTTTAATGTCAGTTTGTGTTATGGCCACAAGCAAGAGGCTGGTATAAGCAAGCTTCTGATGGATTGACAACATAGGTACTTGGATTTCTGAGAGTAATGAAGAATGCTTGGTCATAGCTTTAAAGCAAAGCTTTTTAGTGTTGTCCTTTGCTTGATACAAAGACACATTAATGTCAACACATCTAGGGTGGTTTGGGGAGTGTCTTGAACTTGCCTGATGGTATGCTGTAGGAAAAGTGGTTTCTTGGAGAGAAAAGAACTTCTGTTTACTTTTGACTCATTAACAGGCTTAGAAGAGGTGAAAGCTTCCCACTGACCCCCCCCCCCCATCCCTCCCCAAAAAGGTTTTTAACATGCAAGAGAAGAAACTGTCAGTGAAAAGTTTTGAATACGTAGATGGTTCAGCCTACTCAGGAAGCCTATGAGAAACTGGGTGAATTCAACCTTTTCCAAGGACACTAAAAACAAAATTCTCCAGCCATACTAACTTTATTCTTTTCCTTGTCTTCTTTTTCTTAATGCAGCTATAGCTTAAAAAGCAAATGAATACTCTGCCTTAGTCTTTAGAAGGGATCTTAGTTTCAAATACAGGGCCCAACAGCACAGTGGGAATGAGGTTATGAAATTATTACACTCAAAAAAAGCAAAAAATCCCCCTTCCCTCAAAAAACAACCCACCACAAATTCAGAGCTGGTTGATGGAGCTGGGGAGGAAGAACTAAAGAGTTCTTTCGAACCTGGCAGGAGAAACTGGCCTGTAGTGAGGAGTTCTGAAAAAAAATTCTTCTGTCAGAAGAACACCTAAAGCAGCCTTCTGCTGCAAGGAAAATGCAAAAAAAGATGCAACTAGCTAATGGTGCACAATCCATTTATGAAAGTAATCTGAGTTGCTCTGTTTGAACCAAGTTTTCTGTCTGGCCTAGAGGATCTATTCCAATTCTAACACTTTATTTTAAGAATTATTGCAGTAGCTTGTTTTGAAGTGTGGGGTTTTCAATGATGTCACTATTGGCCATCTGCTATTTTGCTATTTCTAACTTATATTTGAATAAATACGTCTTGCATTTGCAAAAGCATGTTCTAGGACTTATATGTTCTGTCACTACATGATCCTCTTGTTTTTATTCATAGATTGTGTGGGTGCTTGGGGGTGGGGTATATCAGCATGCTTACGGCTCAGAACTGAGAAGGTTTCTGAGAGCTGTTCCTACCCTTCCCTTTTTCCAAATTTAAGAAATAGTTCTGCCTAGCTCATGTTTTATTATTCTGAAAGGGAAGTGGAAGGAGGATCACTCAGAGTAATCTCTGCTTGATTCTGTGTAGCTTTCAATGATTTGACTTCCAGAAAGAGGATGCTGCTATCATAAACACCTATCCTGCTCTAAATAAAAGGATATTCTCAGGGTTTTCTTTCTCTTGTTTTGTTTTGTTTTGTTGTTGTGATGAAAGCATCAACTGCATAACTGATGGGCAGATTTCCAAAAAGTATTATTGCTTAGCAAAGCTCGCTTTCCAGAGGAATAACAATATGGAGCATGTCTTGATTCTGGTTAACCTAGCTGCTGTCAACAGTTGGTTCTTTTATGTATATATATTAGGTTACTTGAAGCATTTATTGTGTTTTTTAGAACCACACATGCAATTCAGTTTTTCATGTTGGTTTTCCTTTTACTCTATGCTATTAGGAATGGGCTTATGTTCTGATATTTCAACTGGGATTCCAAACTGCACAAAGAGTAGGGGTGTTTGGATCAGAGTCCATCACTGGCCTGTTATGCCTTGTCCTCTGGATTCAAGTCCGGGTGACTTCTGTCCTTATCTTTTGGATCACCTATGCCTCCTGTATCTTAAAAGGCTTTCATACTACTACTTAGGCTTACCAGAGAGACTGCAGGAAGGACATGCTTTCACTGTGCTACAGGCAGAAGACCTGATCCTGTTTCCAGTCACACAGCTGATGTGCTTTGGTCTGAGAACAGAATCACACCCATAAGAGAGCCTGAGAAGGATCTGTGTTTACTGTTGCACTAACTAAGTACTAGGTACATTATATATGAATGCTATTAATACTGAAAAAACAATTTAACAATAAGCTTTATTGTACGATAAAAAACATGAAGTAAAATGAAAAAATGTCTTCATCCTCCCCTTTCGCAAACCAAAGCTGACTAGCTGGAGATTTAGAAAATAAGCTGCTACTAGGGAGCTCCTTGAAGAAAATGAAACGTGGTACAACTAATAGAGTTTATTCAAACTCTGGAAATTATACTGCCTGTTTTCAAGCACAGTAAGCTGTAGTACATCTCTGTAAGAGAGCACTGAAAACACTTGACTATTACAAATATACATGATAAATCTTGTATATCATGTGTGCACTTCTTGTCTGGCTGTAAGCCTGTAGTTGACTGTTTACTTGCAGAAACTGCCTGTTTCACACCAAAGCAGTGCAGCTGTGAAGTGAAAAGGTCAAGTGTAGCTTTACATATAAGCTAGTACCTGAGACTGTTGTGTACCTTGCACCCGCACCTCTGATGCAGGGAGCTTTGTTTTTGTCATGCCTAGCTTATAGAGAAGCAGCCAAGCTCCAGAGCAGTCAGGTCCAGGCAGGGCACTGAGGGCATGTTCCACAGCAGTGGAGCTGTTCTAAACTACTGCTGCTGTGGCTTCCATTGCTGCTCCTCACCACACAGACTTGCCCTCTCCTATGTGATGGCTCTAGTGCCTGTCTGACTCCACAGTGAGTCAATTTAGAGAGCCAAACACTCTGCCAAAAAGCCTAACTGCAAAAGAAATGGCTTCCTGCAGTTTAGCTTCCTTGAACTCACTCATTATTGTGTCAGACAGGTGCCAGTGCTAGAAAAAGAGCTGGCATGCATGGTCTGGGGTAGGCAGTTCCTGCACTCAGCCATGTGTGTATTCCCTGTATATTGTCCTCTGAATGAGCAATCATCAAACTAAGACTTTTCAGTGTGGAAAAGAGGTGACTGAGGTTTAATCATCAGTGGAGTGAGGTGGTCTGTAGAGAATGCTTGCTCTCTGTCTGCTAACACAACTGCTAGACACATGAAACAGTAGAAGGTTGGGAGGGAAAAACAGAACCAAGGAGGGAAACTTTCTCTGCATATGCATTGGACTCCTTGCTACAGAATTTCAGTCAGGGCTATAGTTTACCCAGGCACCACCTTTGGCTCAGGAACTCTGCAAACCATACATCTGTGGAGACTAGAGGAATGTTCTGGAGAAAAATCACTGTATTTTGTGCTCTCTATATGCTCTTTCGAAGCTACATTGTTCTGATATGTCATTCTGATGTTCTGCATGTTAAACATTTAGCAGGCTTAGGAAAGGAATTGGACTCCCTGGAGTTCTGCTGCCTTACTCATAGAACTACCTCTTGTAGCAGGCCAACTGTAAAAAGGTATAATGTTAGGAGCCCCTCCTTATACCCTGATGGGGTTAACACCTGATAGATTTTAATCCTGTGAAGTGCTGAGTGCATTTTATCTAGAGATAAGTAATCTCAGCTTCTCTTGAATTCACATTGTGGATGGATGCTTAGTACCTCATGGTACCTGGTTCTGATTTAAAACAAAACAAAACAAAAACTTACAGTGTTATGAGGAATGTAGTATTCCAAATGGGATGAAAAGAATCCCATGCCAATGCCCCTTCAGGCATTTAGAATAAAGTGTTTGGCAAAATATAGGTGCTACAAAGGAAGCAAGCCTTGGTTTGCAAGAAAGAAATAGATTCAGTCTTTTTGTTTTCTTTCCCAGGACTGTCTTCCTCAATTTTTTTGAGGGTTTCTAACTGCTTCAGGTCATATGTAACCTGTGCTTTGTATTATGGATGTGCATACAGGCATGTATGTAGCCTCTGTGGGTGGTGAGGCATGGAATAAAGTAATACCAAAACATCTTTTTTTTTTTTTTTTTTTTGAGACATACTTCCTCAGACCTGATTAGATTAGTGATCAAAACACAAAAGCTGCTAACCTCTTTCCCTTCTGAAGAGAAGGGAGTAGCAAACTTTGAGAGATAAATGAAGAACAAATAAGTAATGAGAAGAGCAGCCTGCCAAACACAGCTAAATTGTGCTCTTTGGCAAGGTGATTTCTGTAGGTGTTGACCTTTCAGAAGCTGTTTTGAAAGAAGCCAGCATTTTGGTTAGCAAATGCTTGGACTACAAGTGCTTGCAGTCAGCAGAAGGTTTGCAGTGTCAAGCAACCATAGAGAGGAGCAAAGAATTCAATGCTATTTATATTTTTTCTCATTTGTGAATTTCAAAGTGCCTTGTGTCATTTAATTCCAAGTGTTGCCAGGTGTTGAATATTTTCAACTGCCGCTGAAATCACTAGGATGTGAGGTCAATTATGATATAATGAGATGGCAGGCAGCTCACAAGGTCAATCCTACTCTGACTCTTCAGAAGGACTTTCAACTGGAGCACACAAGTGTTACTTTCGTCCTCATTTTCTTCTATATTTGTTAATAAAAGGTACTATCTAAGCAGAGAAAATCTGTACAGGTAAGCAAAGGAGAATGCTAACAATAACCACTCTTTAATAACCATTGTTATGGGCACCTCTGTATTCTGGATTAGCATAGTCGTATTGTGATTAATGACCTTATCAAAACTCGGAAGCCTTACAAAACTTACCCAAAGCAATGCAATAACTGCTACCGCCATAGAACCTAATAACAAGGCAAAGTATGAAGCTGTGTTTGGTGTTAATAAAAATTATCATGAGGTGCAGAAAAACTTCTGCAACTACATCAGTTCTTGAGAAAAAAGCAGATAAGATAACTGTGGTGGTAGGGTAGATGATACATTAAAGAAGACCTAACATATCTTTGGGGATCTTCTTAGGAAGAGATGCAGGGAAGCTTTTTTTCATGGGAGGAAACTGCAGTTGTCCCAAAGCATGGAGAACATTGGGGTTAGAAACCTTGCCTCTTAAAGCAAGCACTTTTCTTTGGGGGGGGGGGAGGCAACCTTTTCCATGGTATGTGTTGCTTTAAGAATTGTTTTGTTTTGTTTTTTTTAATCCCTGGATGCTTTTTTACCCTTTTTATGTACTCTTATCTACTGTGACGTGCTATTACACATCCTCTTAAGTCTCCTTAATAGGGTCTGGTAACTTTAACTGAGCCTCAGAATAGGAATTGCTTTGCTTTGTCCTAGCTTTGATAGTGATTTCTCTGCTTGAAAACTCCACCTAATGTGTTAATTGATAGTGTCCAAACAACAGACTGATATGAAGTCAGAATTTTTTTATAGTGAATTTTTGTTTGAAAATGGCAGTGAAAGGTTTGTCCTTTTGTTGCCGCTGTTCTTATAAACAAACTCAAAGAAACCAATCTTGTTTCAACTGAAGTGTCAAGTTCTAGCTTTGTTGTGGTTGAAGGTTTTCCTTATAGTACCCATCATTATAGAGTGAGAAGTGGTTGGATGAGGCTTTTGAGTTTTTTTCTTGTTTTTTAATACATTTTCCTTTCTGCTATCTGGTAAGCATTTGAAATAAGTAGGAACAATCAAAACCATAGACAGTAGTAGCCAGAATCTCCACTAATGTAAAACTAAATTGATGTTAGTGAACATTTTCTGATTGATGGATCACTTATGACTTCCATCACCTGATGGACTTGCCAGGAAAACTCTCTTCATTCTGAATAAAAGTCACTTTCTTTCCCTTTTCAATTTTCGCTGCTCTTCCACTTCTAAAAAGCTGACCAAATCCCTTATTTTCCTAGACAATTACTTACTTTTACTCAAAATGCAGCTATTTTAATAGTGAAGCTAGCATTTGCTAGTCTGGGTAAGGCTCAGCTGGAGTATTCTAACTTGATAGGTGGAACTTTATTTTGTTAGTCATATAAAGCTGGGTGTAAGATGGTATATTGTATGCTATTGCTTGCTGATGGCTTAATTTGAAGATCATACTTCAGGTTGCTAAGCCTTATTACTATGGTATGTTGTTGTTACTACTCACAAGTATGGATGATAGGCAACATTGGGGGAGGGAGGAAGCTTCCTAAATCTAAGCTCTTTGCTCTGTATTTAGGCACCTAAAGAAGTCACCTACTTAACAAAAGTACAGAGCACTTGGCAGCTGTCACTGGCAGATTCTGTGCATTTATCACTTGTGGAAGATCTGGTTGATTATTTTTTGCCTACACATAGGTTTAATATCCAAGCTTTTAAAAAGAAAATATAAATATGAATGCCTACTGAAAGAGAATCTTGTGACTTGCAAAGAAATTATAATGTGGTATTTTTAATCTTTTTGTCTGTATATTTTATTTCTGGCTTTGACCTTTCCTAAGGTTCGGCATATCTTAGGACACCTTCAAGTATTGAATTTTAACCATGAACTTGCATTTTATATACCTGCCCTGTGGCTCAAAATAAATAAAGTGGTGTAGAGAGACATTTACTGGGAGGGTAATTTTTTCCTTTTAGAACTTCACTTCATAAATGTGAAACCTTGATATAGTAGGCTCGTACACCGTCAGTTCATTTGTCTGCATCAATAGTCATTGTTACTGTGGGCTTTAAATCTATATTCGCAGCATTAGTTATGTGATGTATTTTTAAAGGATTTATGCTTTTCACTAGATTAGCAAATAAGTTGCCTATAATACCTAGAGCCACACTCCGCAAACATTTGCAAGTATGAGTAAATATTTGTATAAGTAGCTGTGAATGTGAAGCTACAGATGTGTCTCAGACTTTACAGGATAGAGAGGTGATTCTTGTATCAAAAATCTTGAAGCAGTTTTTAGTAATGCAAGCAGTAACAATTCACTTGTTAAAGAAAAAAAATCTGTATTTGTCAAAATATATTCCCCCCCCCGAACTGGCAGCTTTTGCCCTTCCAAGGGCAAGTAACCTAAAATACGCTAAGAATGCTGTCAGTGTCATACATCAGCACGGTAAAAAAGAATTGTTGTGGTGTTTTTGTACTCTGTGTATGCTTACTCTTAACTGCACAGGCATTATTGTAATAAACATATATAAGCATTCTTAAAATTAAACCTGTTATAGGTGCATGTGTGTCTTACATAGCCAGTGCCAATTGTTTGGGTAACAGTTTCAGTTGCGGTTGTGTTTTTACCTTTGTGTCATCTAATGATTCCATGTAAAGAATACACCCACTATTTTTCTCCTCAATTTCTGCAGCTCTCTAATAGTAATAAAATCTAATATCTAATAGTAATAAAAGTGGGGTGAATGTTCAGGTCCTTAGCTCTTGACTTTAGCCAAACCACACCGTAAAACTTTTTAAATCTTCGGAACTTTGAGTCTTTCTTTGACAGCTGAGAATACACTGACTGTCTCCCCCAAATAACTGTCTGGCTTCCCCTTTCCACTATCAAGCGGTGAAATGTGCAAGTTTTGTGATCTGCACATTCTTTTTTGGTGCTGTCACCTTTGAAGATGGACATGCTTTTATAATTAGGAGACTGAATGTATCTGTGAATAGCAGAAGACAACAGGCATACTAATCAAGTTGCACAAGTCATGAGGCAGAAGTGTCAAACACTACAATTTGGAATAGACCAAGATAATCTCTGGAAGAAGGCTAATAGGAAAATCACTTAGCAGAGAAGTTGCCCAAACTTGCAGAGAGAGAATTCCATGCTGCCACTGTCATTAAGCTAATACATGTGGTATTGGGATGGAAGCACACCCTTCAGGCACTTGAAATCTGGCATGAAATACAGAGGCAGAGATTGCAGAAAAGGAGCCGTGCTTCTCTTGCAAGGGTAGATGATGCAAAGTGGAGGGAAGCAGGTAAATTTACAGGACACAAGATGTCTACAGATTTTTAACTCCCAGCACTGGTACTAAAGGCCAAGCAGAAAGGATTTCTAGGAGATTCCCTGTAAGGGGGTTTTGCTATTGCCGAAGTTTTTGGTAACCTGACCACCACCCATGCTAATGCTGCTGATAAGGACTGCCACCAGCCATATAGTCTCTGGGCCTTAAAGGAAGGAACCCCCTCACTTCAGTCTGGCTAACAATACAGATATGATCAATTCCTCCACTGGCTCAGGAAGTAAATATCTTTGAGCCAGAATATCCTTGTAAGCATGTCATCTACTCAGTCTTATGACTTTGGACATTGAAATAATATTTGCTGTGTTCAAAGGAGGGTGGAAGTTGCTCTCCAGTGTTTCTTCTGTCAGCAAATCAGTGATATGCTGTCCTTCCCAACACTCTAAACTGGCACTTATACATCTTGTTCTTATCTTCTTAATGAGGAGATATTTTCATTCCTGTAACCAAATGACTTTAAATAATTATGAGAGCTTACTGGGCAGATGGCCAAAGCTCTGGGCTAGAAAAATCAAATCGTTTATGGAAATTTTTTTTCCTTATTCAACCCAGTTGAACCACCTACTGATGCAAGGCCTGGAGGTCACAAGTTGTCATAAAACTGAATGTGAGGGTATTTAAGATGAGTCTCGTCAGGTTGGCTTGGATTCATGTAGAACTTCGCTGTATTCCTTTAATACAGCTAAGCTTGCCTTTTTGTGGCGTTTTTGTCAAAGTCTGAACTATCTGATTGTAGAAAATTTGCAGGATTGTACATTGAGTTGTCAGCTATTTCAAACAAGAAACTTGTTAGCTTAGTGGTAGCATTCAAGCACTCTGTCAGGATGTGGGGTACATCTTTTGCTTGCTTTTTGAAGCATTCTCTCACTGGGATCTGTAGAGGGAGTTCACGGACTTCTGAGATGTTTACCAGAATAAATACCAAATCCTGGAGAAAGAGAAGGACTACAGAATCTTATATGTAACTGTTACTCCTTGCTCCTAGAATCCTAAAGAATACAGATTAGCTACCTGCAGTAGGATCCATTTCACTGCATGTCTGAAAGAAGAACATCTGTCTGACAGTAACAGTGGTTCTCAAGACACTCAAGTCAGGTGCCTCCATTATCCCTGCTTGAAGATCTCTTCAGCCAGAGGCTAGTTTTTAGCTGAATCAGTGAATGATATCAAGGTTGCCCCAACTCTTAGGCTGTTAATGCTAGCACAAGGAGGAGCAGAGTTTGGGGGCTGCGTGTTAACCTGAAAATGGGATGCATGCTTGTTCTCACTTGAGTTGCTTATTCTGCCGCAGCTATGGTTTTAACGCTTTCTTTAGTACGGCTCTGTTCTTGGGCGCTGTTAAACATAGCGCATGTGTGCATCAGCATAATTCTAGCTAGTCTCTTTCCATTCTTCTAATTATTTTTCAGGAGATTATTAATTTAAAAAGATCTGAAAGGAAAACACACACTTGCTAGGTGAAGACAAATTATTCAAATGCCAGGAGAGAGCCTCTTCCATATGCACTCTAATGAAAGCGAAGAATCCTAAAACAGACTTCTGTGACTTGCATAATGGTTGAAATACAGTTTACTAGGAAGAGAGCAACAATGTATCTAAGGATCCTCCCATGAATATGCCCCTGGATGAAGAAATGCTGTATCAAGGAAGTGCCTGAACTACTTCTTGAAGAGAATAACCTGCATCAGTCAGAGGAAGTACTCTTGAGAGTGCACCATCTTCACAGAGATCAGGTGGACTTAATCTACAAGTGAGAGGAAGAACAGCCTTCAGTACCTTGAGAATGTGATATTTATCACATTTAATATCTACTGAAGAAAATGTATCTGTTAATAAAAGGGTGCTGAGTCTAGCACTAAATAATGGAGAAGTTCTTGGGGTTTCTGTCTTCATTTTATATAAAACTATCAATGGAATGCTATCATCTTGCTTGTCAAAGTGTAATTGTCTTTTAATTATTGGCTACTGAGTACTCTTTTCATCACATTTGCTGTTTTCAAAGGCAAAATCCTTTCATGAGACTTTTCCAGGATGCTGTAAAAATCCTGGAGGAAGTGAAACTGCTTTACTCTGTTATGCACCTAAAATATATCAACAGTTTCTTAGGTCCACAACAAATGTAGTTATTCATTGCCTGTTGCCTAACAATGCATGCAGGTACATGTATAGACTTTGGTCATGTCATAATAACAAAAATGGAGGTCTCTGAGCAGATTAATTTGGGGGGTGGGAAGGGAAAGTAGGTGGGGGGAGCCCATGTTTCCCACTTTGGAAACTTTCATGTTGTCCATGTTTTTCTTTGGAAACTTCAGCAATGAAAATTCCATTAAAGGTCTTGACAGTTAGGATTAGATTCCATTTGATTCATACACACAAAATCCTGGAACGGAGGGGAAATCATGCTTTTCTATTCCATTATTGTGGATAAGGAAGATATTTCAAAGGTTTTTCCTCTATTGAAATTTTGCAGAGGGAAATGTCAATTCTTTGCTAAAATCTTGATAAGCTGTCAGCACTAACCAGTCAAATCCTTGAATTCTCTTAATGAGAACTTAGTTGACAATGAACAAACATTCCACATGGTGATCAGTGCTGTGAGAAGTCATTCACCATAACCAGAGGTTTGCATCTACTAAATCTAGATCCAACTGCAAATATTGCCATAAACTTCAAGCTCTTAGGAGGCTAGGAACCCAAGCATTTCAGAGGATTTTTTTTTCTGGAAAATACTTATCCTCTCTTATGAGAGGATTTGTAGACCATAATATTGAGGTTAGGCATAGTTACATTAAAAGCAATTGATCCTACTGGGAAAATTTAAAACATAGTATATGTGGGACCTTGAGCAATTTATAAAATTTTCTTTTTGGCAATTATTATTGAATAATAATGTTATCGCTGACTGTTTGGAACTCAATTTTGTTAACTAGGCCTGCCTGTCCTGTTTGGGATATTCAGTCACATTTCATCTGCCTCTCAGTATGTTCAAGTGAACTCAGGTAGTTTTGTTTTGTTCTTTTTCTGTCTAGGACTATATGTGCAATGGAGAAAAGCCAGCATCTGTAAAATTGAAAAAAATGTTGAAAGACAGAGTGCCTTTCAGCAGCTCACTTTAAATGTGGCAAAGGACTCATCAAATTTCTGTTAAACTATGGCACCTGAAAATGCTTCCTTTGTTGTAGGCCGAAAACATAAATTAACATGTCTCTGCTGAATCTGAAGCAGAACCAATACACTGTAATGGGTAAACCTTTCTTGTATGCTCTGGATGCAGCAACACTTAAGTAATCAAAGTGAACATGAATGCAGATACATGCATGCTGCACGTGCAATAACCTGAATCTATGCTGGTGCCTTCTCCTAACAGACTCTATGGGTGTGTGATGAGCATACATACATTAACTGGAGCTACTGACTCCTAACTGAAATCTTCCCCTGCACAACAAGAAATTTTATCTTGTTGAGAGAAATCTGAGAGAAATTCTTCCGAAATTTTCTCTTGTGTTATTATGGGCCATTTTCATATCACAGTGATTACACAGTATGGAGAAAAGGGCAGTGTAATTTTTTCTGTGTTGAACTTGAAATTCTTGTTAAGTCTTCTAAGTTGTTTTGCCGATGATACATGTCAAACAGAACTCTGGAGAGAAGGGGACAGGGACGGGGTCTTAAAATCAGTATTGAGAGAATTCTAATTTGAGTGAAATCTGAGTGACATGTTCATTTTGCTATTTCTTTTTAATATGTAGGGCAGAGTTTATGTTGTAAGTTAAGTCAGCTCAGTTGAAGAAACTGCCAGTTTTGTCAGTTAGGGTCTGTTCTTACTGTGTGTGCAAAACTAATTCAAGGAACAAAGAACTGAATACTCCTGTCTTACAGTGTACATGGGCACTGGAAACGCAAGATATCCTTCATGACAAAGAGAAGGAGAAATAGGTATTTAAATAGGTATTTTGTATTCTTGCCTGAATATGTAGAATAACAAATACAGTGAAAGCTAGGAGAAGCGGCTCTTAATTTTATAAGCAACTTTTACATAATTACATATTTTTCCTGTTGTTCTCATTCCTTTCAGGTTTTATTTTTATTTTTATTTTTATTTTTTATTTTTTTATTTTTTATTTTTTTGAGAGGGAGTAATAGCCACAGAAGGTATACTATAGGGTCACAAAAGAGACATAGTACACTAGAAGGAAAGAGAATCATGGTTCCAATCTATAACCTTATACGCTTACTCTGGAAGAGGGCATTCTATTAAAAATAGCTTCATGGCGCTTCTAAACAATCTCAGGTGTAATGTTATTGCAATTCTCTAACTGACAGACAATCCTGTTAGTCTGAAGGAAGAAAACTTTCTATTTTCAGCTACAACTAGGAGAGAAAAGAAACAATGTTTACAGCCAGTGGACGTGGACTTACTGTTCACAGTTGGTTAGTGGAAACTGACCTCCAAGAAAGACAGTGATGTAAGCTGAAGGCTTTTCTTGTAACCAATGAAGGACAAACATGTAGCCTTAGAATCCTGAATACCACTTTTGCAGTATAGTGATTACAGGGTGACTTTCTTCATACTCCTTTGGAGCTGTCTCTTAAATATATTTGGGGGGAAAAAAACATATTTCGAATAGACTTAGTCAAATTGACTGCCCAGTAAGTTTCTTGTATAAATGAGCTCTGCTTCAGTTAGTATCAGAGAAAACAGTGTAAATATATACCCACTAATTTAGTCTTGCCAAAACTTTCACATTCCAACCCAACCAGCTTCAACCAGTGAATGAATTTTTTGGTTTCTGATGCAAAATTCATTGTGTTAGCCCAGTGGAAAGAAAGCAGTCTAATGAAATGCTCAGCAAAGCCCAGCGGCAGTGATGTGTGAATTAGTGGTGTTAAGCCTCTTTTAGCTGCCGTATTCTCTTTCAGCTATGCTACATATTTATCTAGTAGGAAGAAAAGGATGCAGTTTTTGGCAATGGCAAGTAGCAAAATTTCAGTAGAGGTTCTGGATTTCAACTGCCAATAACACTTAAAAATTTGAAGAAGGCATTCATGGCAACTTCAGTGGTTCTTATATTTCATGAATAGAGAGATAATTGCAATTGCAGGATTTGGGATGTTTTGGTCTTTTTTTTATTTACCCCCTACTTGGCATAGTAATTGCTAGGTAGGTCTTATTTGATTTAGCTGCCTAACTGGAACTCTTTACAAATCTTAAAACATCGGGGGAATGCTTGAAGAGGGAGGGTAGAGGTGGGGAATGGATGAGGGGAAGGAGAGCGACAAGGAGATACAAGGATTTTAAGGAAAATAGTCTGCTTTTTGGAGAGAACACCAGAACCTGAAAAAAGAAACCCTAAGGACAATTTTTTTGCCTGTTATAAAATTTAGATAGAGTTTTATGTGTCAAAACTCTCTCCCCTATAAAGAATTACTTGCAACATTTAACAATGCTAGTGTACCATATATTAAGCCTGTTTGGAATATCATTCTTGTAATAACTGGGTTATAATCAAAGATTTATTTAGGAAACAGTCTAAATCACTGTTTCTTACATATGGGAGGCTATCAAGCCTACTGTGGTGGATGATGGAAAACTTTTATGCTAACATTAGAATAAAGAAACCAAAACACCCCTCAGAACCCACAGAGATGTTCCTTTTCTGTAAGGTAGCATTTCCATGGAAGTTCTGACTGGGGCTGGATCATGGAGCTAAGAACATTCATTCCTGTTGTTCTTAATGCGCAGTCTCAGAATAGCGCTTATGAGTATGTCGGAATACTGGATGGTATCATTGTTCTGAAATCCTTATGATCTCTGTCATTTGGGATGTTTCTGCTGCTCCCCAACCCCAAAGCTCACAAACAGAGGGGAAAAAAATCCACTGGTTTAAGATCAGCACAGTCCAATAAGGTTAACAGAACTGTGTCAGCATGTGTACTGGCTGAAGAATTTTACCCTCTCTCTCTGCTCTTCCAGAACTTCTTGAATTCTATCCGCCTAGTGGCATTGATGGATGATAGTAAGTAACATGCTGAAAATTGTGTTCATGCCGATATGATGGATTTGTCAAGAGCAATAGCAGTTGCAGCTAGTAGGGTTTTCCCGATATGCCATGCTTATCATCATAAAATAACTCAAAGAAAAAAAAACAAAAATAACACCTCACAACTGTAAAGCCCCCCCACCTTGTCTCCCACCTAGAGTAGTCAAGGCAAGACCCTTCCAGTTCTGTCCAAACAGTTACATTCACTAGAGGATTCCCCTAAAGTTCAAAGAAATTCATGTTCTGGTCCTCTGAATATTCCAGTCTTGGCTAAATCTTGACATGATGTGCGCCTGCATGGTCCATAACAGGATCTTCTCTGCCACCTTTGTCTCTCCCAAATGGTTGTAGCTGGTGATTCTCAATTACTCTCCCTTTTGTTAACAAAAGTGGTTTTTTTTTTTTGTTTTTTTTTTTTTTTTTTTTAATGAGAGCCTTGGTCTAGGAAGTCCTGATCTTTTCCCATGAGCATTCTTTATGCTTCTATTAATACTTTGGTTTTCTTTGCTGTTGCATGTAGACCTCAGTAAAGCCTTCCTCTGTGGTAGGGATAAATTTTTCCTCAGCACTTTCTGAGCCAGACTCAATTTAACAATATTTTCCTACTGCAGCATCAAACCTCGGTGCTCCCTAAATTCCTGTCTAAAATCTGGAGAAGCTTTTCACTTTTCCTTTTTTGTTTCTCCTAGTTACAAGCTCCCTGTTAAGGAAGTCTTACACTTGTGACCTGATGTCTGTGTAGTGCTCCTTCTCTAACTGGAGTCAGTAGCAGAAATTGTAAATTGAGCTGTATGAGCCTCTGCTGCCTGAGGGAGGAGAACCTGCTTTGTCGATCAAGATAGTAAGCAGGATCATTAATCCCTCTGTGAGAGATCAGAGAAGGACAGACTGACACATGGACTGGGGAGGGTTATACCTTAGTCATCTGACCCAGATGCATTGCTTAGGAACCACTAACAGGGAACAGGTAGGGGGCAACCAGTGTTTTCTTTAGCTGTAGACCCTCCTCTTGTCTAATGTGACCTCTTCTGTTGGTTGCAACTAGCTGTATTGCTGTAAGGGAATTCATAATTCAGCTTCTTATTCAATTATCAAAATGGAAATAAACTTTATCTAATCTAACTGAACAAAATGTACAGAACAATACTATACTGCAGAACAAAATGTAGTCAACTTTATAATGTTCTCCAATGCACATACAGTGCAAGAACGTTATATCCTAACTGATATGAAAGATGTTCCCTTTCTGGTTCATGAAGATGGACGTGAATTATGTAGCATTTTATGTCTGGATTTAGGGTATCCATTCAAGATGTCTTAAAGGTTGCAGGTAAATGTTTCAGTTATTTTCAAAAAGCTTAGGTTTCTCAGACACATTGAAATTTAAATACATATATATATATATGCCTGGTAAAGACTCAGAAAGTCTTGCTGATGGCTTAGGGGGTTGTGAACCTACTCTTGGATAAGATTCTCTGTAAGATAGTCCAGAGATATTTTGCTCTTAAAGCACGCATGTTTGTTTGCAATAAACTGATATAGCTTTCTTTTTATTTCATTCCAAGAATGCCAAGCAGTTTAGAAGCAATATACCATTTAATGGAAACCATTTAATGGAAAATGAACTATAAGTTAACATTGCTTTGATACAATTGACTGGGAGATGACTTTTTCTTTCTTTCTTTTTTTTTTTTTTTGGTAGTATTGCCTTTCGTTTGGTTGAAATAAAATCTTACTTTTATTAAAACCGAAGTTTTTAATTAAAATCAGGTTTTTTTAAATTAAAACACTTTTTTATCCACAAAATGTATGCTTTCTATGGAAAAGGATTTGGGGGTGTGTGGGGGGGAACCAATAAACTCAGGTTTAACACTAAGGCTTTAAAATCAGATTTGAGATTAATGCTTTTTCATCTTTGTGAAAATTCTCCCAGGGAAGAAAAGAATGTTTCTCAATGAGGTATTGCATTTGTGCTGTGTGTTGCCTGAATTTAACAGCTTTAAAAAAATAATGTTATTTTAGTCAGATTTGGGGGTGCTCGCGTGTTCTCGCTCTCGAATAACTGAGTATCTTCTTGTTAACAGTGGACATAAATTAGTTTGAAATATTTTCTGCTCTTATTGCCAAGAGTTATAACATTCTCTATTCTGCTTTCTCTATGCAAAGTGATATTTTTGTCTGACAATGTTAATGATGAAATTTTGATTTCAGTTAGCCAAAATGTAAGCTATTTCATTGCATATACCCACGTGTTAGAGGAGACAGAGGATTCTTTTTTTCTTGCTTCTGAATTGATCTGTGCTGCTTCATTTAAACAAAACAAAAAATAATGAAGCAGTCTTGGCAGAGCAAAGATTTTCCTAGGCTCTTTTACCCGACATGGAGAACTGTAAAACATGTTTTAATGAAGGAAACTCGCAGCACTTCACTTACTCCTTTCATGTTTATCCCAGCTGTTAAGTTACTTTGCTTTAAGAAAAATAACAAAAAATTTTCAGAACTGTGAGTTCTCTGCCTCCTCCAGGAGGACTGGCTCACTTTGTCCAAAGTTCTCTGAAGGGTCTGGCATTCATACTGCCCTTGAAGATTTAAGGGCACTTATTTCTAAAGCCTTGTAAAAAGGCCCTTTCAACAGAACTTTCAAGATGGTAAAGGTGTTACAGGATGCTGTCAGTTTGACTTTTCTGGAAAATGCAAAGAACTGAAGTTGCTAGTACTGTGGAAGAAATGTTGTATGTCTCATGAGTTCTTCTCTTTGCCACAAACTGGCTTTAAAACACGTTACCAACAGGTATCCTATTACAAAACTCCGAAGTCACTTTATTACTGTATGCTAAATGTTTTAAATGCCGTCTGATTATCAGAATGGAAGAGAGTGCACTTGCTAACACTGAGAGAAGTGGGTAATAATGAACTTGTATTCAGATTCTGAGTAGCAAAGAAGGGCATGAGCAACAAAACCCTGATGATGATAACTCCCAAGTTATGGCTACCTAGTTTTCCTATAATCAAAAAATGGCAACTGCCATAAAATTATTACTGCTTTTGATAGCTAGCAGTGTATTCTGCAGCTTGGTGTCACTTAATTCTGCAGACATTTTACAGAAATGCTATTTGACTTGAGTCATTTTCAGAACATAGCGTTTTAATGAAACAGTGCTTGGCATGTGATAGATAAATCTATGTGAAAGCTGGTAGATATTGTTTGAGCTGGGGGAAAAGTTGCATTCAAGCAAGTCATTTTTCTTAAAGTCTCAGCATTTAAAACAAGTAAAATAAGTGAATGTTACCAGAAAATAAACAGCAAATTAGATGATTCTCTTTAACTTCTCCAGTGGTCCTTCCCTTCAGAGAGAGAAAAAAAGAAAAAAAAGTTATAGCTGTATCTTGTGTCACTGAATGAAGACCTAATACTAAACATAAGTTTTTGATTACACCCTATTTTCTCCCTTTCTTACAGGTTAATCTGTTTATCACATGCTTTTTGGCCTGTATTCCTCCACCTTTTGTCTACCTTTTGCTGTTTATTTTATGCTGCAAGAACTTAAAATATTCTTTCTATGGATCGTTTACCATGCAAAATGGTATGTTCAACTTGATTCCATACCATCTTGTTCCTAAGGGACTTCAGTTGAGGAGAGGAATCCAAATGCAGAGAGTGTGGAAGAGCCATCATCAGTTAGGAAGTTACTAGTAGTGACACTTGACACTACTTTTCCTTGGTAGTAGTGACACAGCAAGAATTGATGCTAAATCTTAGAGCTGAAAAGTGCCTGTTGTTTATGGACTTTATTTCTGAAGCATTTGCAATGAAACCATTCTAACACCCTAGTGAAAGAAATAGGAGTTTGCTAACGCTGGCCCTGAGGAGAAAGCCTGAGACTGTAGTAGTAGTTTTTAGCCACAGAAATTTTGCTCAAGGCTCCCATGCTGTTTTATATAAATGCTATAGAGAAGCAAATTCTGCAGCAAATTACACACTTTACAAATTGAGATGTATGGTCTGTATTGCACTTATTTATCAACAGCTTCACCTCCCGACATGTTCTCATCATCTGTTATGATCAAAATAATAAGTAATCATCTGCATAAACCAGAAGATGCTATGTCAGTTGGTTAGTCTCTGTTACTCTTAGAATCTCCTGTTGACTTCATATAGTCAAGGGATGCTTGAAGTAGTCGTAAGCTTTTTTTCTAAGTAGAAACACTGTTGAAGTCATTTAGCCTTAGTGAATTGTCCTTATCAGATTTTGTAGTCTGTTCAATAGTTACCAGTAACAAAAAGGCTGATAGCAAGATGCAACTTTCAGTCCTGTTTTCTTCACTAACAGATGTTGCATTCTTGACTGTTAAGTGGGAATTGATTTCTATAATTCCTGTACAAATGACTTTGGAATATCTTGCTCTCGCTTTGCCTGTTAGAAACACTGATAGCTTGGGCAACTTGCGTTCACTAGGGGCTTCCCTAAATTGTAAAACTACAAGAAATTAGAGCATCTTTTAATGATCAGTACATTAAATAGAGGAACTCAGATCCTTAGCTGGTAGAGACTCATGTTCTTTAATGGTTTCAACATATCTGTGCCACTTTATTTCAGCTGAAGTTCTTTGCACTTCTTCTCCCCATTGTGTTGACAAAGGCTGCTGTGATTAGCATTATTTTATGGTTGTGGCTAACCTGAGTTTCAGCTGTGAATATGGCTTTAAACACAACAGTTCTGGCCTATGTTCATTGTGGTGCAATGATGTCTAAATCTGATCATGAAGTGATACTTAATATTACTGTAGTTAACTTTGTGTTCTAATGCAGTGTTGTCTGTACATGTCACATTGCAGTGGCCTTAAGACATACATCAGTTACACTCGTCTGCCTGGTGGTAGAACATTTCAACTTTGTACTCTTTTAATCTGAATATTTTTTGGTTATGGAAGAAGTCAACAGAATATAATCCTATATAGGAAAGAGTCTAAAGAAATCTATGCCACAAAACTGAGTAGTTGAATAATACTGGGAAACGTGCTAAGAAGGAAGAGCCAGGTTATAGGTTTTGAAGTTCAATTTAACAATTTAATTCAATTAATTCAATTTAGTTCAATTTAATTTAAACAGACTTGCACCTTACTTTTAAGCCTGTATTATCTTGTAACTTTTTTGATACTCAGCTTAGGTTGGCTAACACAAGCTGCAGCAGTCTTTAAAGTGTCTGGGTACCAACTCTGTGGCTGAACAATAATTACTCAAATATCCTCAATGACTTTGTAATTAATTAATAGTGGGGCAGGTTCTTAGATTTTAAAAATCTCCATTTAATTCATTAAAGCTATGGAACTTAAGGAACTAAATTAATGGCTCTTTTGTGTGAACTATTTGGAAGTAGCTCAAAAAATATGACTCTTAAAGAGCTCCGAAATTCTTATACCGATTCCTTTTGCTGACTGACACCTTCTAATTCCCTCCTCTGATTAGCAGTCTAGAGCTAGTGCATAAGTTTAAACTTCTGAACCTCCTTTGCTCATGAAATTTCCATGATAAAGTCATTCTGCAATTGTTTTCATTCTCAGAATGTGGTGTTAGGTATTTAAATAACAGGAAGGATTACAGTAGTTGCTTGAGCTGTTGCTTTCTGTTCTGGACTCCATGAACCAGTGATGTTTTTCTGGATGTTCTCTGCTGGACAGAAATGAGTTTGGAAGGGACTGTGCCACAATGTACAAAGCAAAGACTGTTAAGAACAGAAAGGTAAACTGCACAGGAAACCTACGCAGGGAAATTCAGGTGCTTACTTTTTTAGAGGACCCTGTAGTATTGCTCATTGGTGGTGACTTATTTCATGACCAGAAACCCTTTGAGCTGGCATTAGCAGAGGCAAATAGAAATTCATGCCCTTTCCTGTCTTGAGTCTTGTAAAAGTAGGTGATTTTATAAAACAAAAAGATCTTTCTTAACATACAGGCTATTTAAGAACAGTAAAGGAATAAATAGTATTATGTTTTTCTGACATCCAGTATCAATTTGGCAAAGAAAAAAACAGTAAACATAATGACGTGACTCCTGTTTAGTTTTGAACTTCACTAAAACGGACAATACAAGGAAGGGTGAAGCCATTTGGGGGTGAAAGGGGGGAGTTCTAACTTGCAGTTCTTCAATGAAAAATGCCTGAGCATTTTTGTAATCTTCCTCTAATTGTAAGATCACTAGAAAAAAAGCTGTGGGTTACTTAAACTGTTAGGTGTCAATTACAAAATGTTTTGGTAGCTTTTATTTGGTCTAAACTGTAGATTTTTTTTGTGTTATGCTGATAAAAATTCAACCTGTAAATTGAGCTGTAAATAATGTTACACCTGGCAACAAACGTAACTCTGAGGGTCCAAAATTAACTCTATTTGAAGCCAGCTTCTAAACCGGAAATCTCCCAAAGTATGTAGTAACATTTTATTTCTACCTATAGTTCCATCAACCCACAAAAGTACAGCATAGTGACATTCTCCTCAGCTTCAAATAACTCATAAGCACCTAAATTGTCATCCAGAGTTTCTGCAATATTCCCAGCCACATGGTAACTTTTCTTTCCAAAATTCTCATCCTCTTTGCTTTTTTTCCACCTTTTCACGCATACGTGTTCAATCATGTTTCAATTATGCTCAATCATTTAATCTACTAACTGAAATCTTAGTGAAAATGCTGCTCCATTCATCATGATAGGAGTGCCAAATTATTTTACTTCACCTTTATTTTTTAAATCAGCTTACAATTCTTTACACTCAAAAACATATGGTAGGTCTATAAAAGTTACTGCTACTTTTTTGCTTCCAGCTTGCTTGAAAGGTTTGTTAAATCCCATTGCTAATGCCTGATAGGTTTTGATTATTTTAGTAATTGAAAACTTGATTTATATGGACCAGTCAGAGATTTGGTTAAGCCCGGGTCCCTCAGGTCACCTTTTATTTATAGCAGTAACACTCACTTAATGTTATGCTGTTTTCATTTTCCAAACCAATGTCTGATGGGGCTGGAGTCATTGTTTGATGGAAGATCTCCAAATTGCGTAGCGGACTACAGGAAGCTTTTCAGTGGGTAGTTACCTTCTCTTCAGTCAGTGTTCAAAGGCTGTTGTTCCTTTGGCCTAGTATTTGGGTCTCTGTGCTCCTAATTGTGCCGGGTATTACATATGGAAGACCTGATTTTCAGGAAGACTAAGTAGGGGATGCTTAAATAAAAGTAAATACTAATGCTTTGGTCTAGGTCTGAATCAAGTAAGCATTGAGATTTGTGTTACCATCCTCCAACATGGCGAAGCATATTAATCTCCTGTGTTAAACTTTTTAAATGTTGCTGTCTTGTGTTGAATAGTGACATGCTTTGATTTGTGGCTCCACAATTGTAATAGATGAAATATTTGCTGTCTGCTCCCAGAGGAATGCTATAGGTTTTAATTAATTATGTTTGTAAAGTGCTTTGTGAGCTGCAGATTCTGAAAATGTAAACTAGGATTTATTTTAACTGATGCAAGCATACTGAAGCCAGTGGTTTTGTGGAAGCCCATTGTGCTTATAATCTGATTGTGTTTTTCTGATCTTCCATTGGAAGATGCAAGTTATACAAACCCACCCCAGGATGATGGTCGGAAATAAGGGACTGCCTTAAAAATGAACTTTACTGCTGTGTTGTAACTCAATACTTTATTGAACAGTTGTAACATGGGAAGGGGTGTGCTTTATTTATTTATTATTATTATTATTTTTTTTAATGCCAAAGGACATAGAACATATGTATTCCAGTGAACAAAATGCAAGGAATGTGACTGTTGCACATCAAAAGGGTATGCACGTATGACTCAAATGTGTACCATCTGCAATACTGTTATTTAGTGAGGAAAAAGTCTTTTTGGAACTGCATGTGAGATTCTTAAAAATGTTTTTTTATGGCTACCAACCTTCCCTTTATTAAAGTTAAAAAGTCATGAGTTGCCTGAAGTTATTTATTCCTTGATATAGTCTGGTTCAGTTCTAAAATCAGGAGCACCACATGAAGGACTAAAGACTGTTTATATATTAACTTCTGAATCACATACTGAATGAGCAAAATTCATCTTCCAGTCCATCCCTTCTCCCTCCTCCCCCCTTTTTTTGGGTAGTTTAGTTGCTATTGAAATAACTCTTGGCTTTAAGCCATTGCTTGCTTAGCAGGCTTCCTCTTGGCTCACTTAGAGAAGTTTTGTAAGCATTCCTCTCTTCTAAAAGAAAAAGAGGTTTTTTGGTAGTATTAATATTCTGCTTACTTTTATTGGACATTCTTGCAGCACAGACCAGTGTGGCATTCCAGGCCCAATCAAATGAAAATTTCCATCTCATCTCATACTGTGAGAGTTGTTAGATCATCAACTTGCAGTGAAACCTTTCTTGTTGAGTCAGTTTTCTTTAAAAGAGGCACAAGGGTGTTTTTTTTTTTTAAGGATATTTTTTAATGCAGTGGATCAGAGGAAGGTTTACTCCTAGATACCATCAAATCCTAAAAAAAAATATTTGAAGAATTTTTCTTCCACTTAAATGAATTTCTAAAATAGTCTAGGTATTTTAATGTAAATTGTTGGTTTGCTTAAGCTGTGGCTGCAGTATCTGATGAAATAATGTGTTATTCTAGAAAATTGTTTCAGCAATCTCAAAGTATAGTATCTATATTTCCTCTGAATTACATGCTTGGATGTGAACTTGGCAAAAGAATATCAACAGAGGGTCTTCTGCAGTCTACTCTGTAGCCACTGGATAAAGGACAGCTAACCAAAACTGATCTTTAAAAGACTGGGATAATGTTGATTGGGAAAGGGAAGAATTAAAACATTTGTTTTCACTAGCGTTACACTTTGAGGCTGTCTCTCCTACCTATTGTTAAACCAGTAAACCAGAATCATCTGGATTCCTTATGATTTCTGGATAAGCAATTAACTGAGCCTACAAAAGTCATCCATTTGCTCTAACAATCAATTCAGATTAAAAAGGACAATTACTTTAATATTATGTTCTCTTTATGGGTTTCATTTTGAGTTTTCAGTCACTTTTGAGGTTCTGCCCCTAAACTCAATAATAGTTTGTATTACCTGAGATTCTGTTGTAAGATTTCTGAATACCTCAGTGTCCCCATTCCTCTGAAATAAAATGAAGTTTTGAGCCTCTAGAAAGAAAAACTTTCCTTATAAGAAGCCTAAAAACATGTAATCCTCTTTTTTCCCCCTGTTCCTGTAGATTTTGCTTCTGAATTCTGTCTAGATAAATAGGAGTGTTCTTCTTACGAGCAACTGAAGGAAGTCACTCTTCATCTATTTACTAGAGTTTTTTGAAATGTCAGCAAATGTGTGGATGATGGTGGTCCAGTTGGTGCTAGATTTAATTTTAAATTAAATATTAGTATTTGGCCTGCTTCCTGTGAGTTTCCTCTCCAAAGGCTCTTGATGCCTGTCATGAATGCGGAAAAACTCCACTGATGCATCAAGAACTGCTTCAGGCAGAAGGAACAAAGAAAAGGAAGAAATCATTAGTTTTCAAAAAGACTGTTACTAGAAGGGGTTGTTAGGATCTACACTGTTCATCAAATGCAGACATGCTCATAAAAGGGCATAAATAGTGAAGATAACCAAATTATTCGCTTAGTTCTAAAGCTAACTGCAAAAGATCGCAGAAGTCATGGCACTGAATGACAAGTTGGTGAAATAGCAAAATGTGAGGTAGCCTATACCTAGAAAGACATATGAAGCTACACCTAGTTATTATTGGGCTTTTTATTTATTGTTACTGGGCAGAGATCTTTGTGTCTAGTTCTCTGAGAGGGTTAACTTGGGGCTTAGGGGCAGTCAAAAAGCTAACAATGTTAGGAATTATAAAGGAAGGAACTGAGAACAACATGGAAAACCTGAAATTGTGTATCAAATCTGGGCTGTAAGTCATGTCATCCCATCTCAAAAAAAAAAAAGTTGAAAGTAGAAAAGGATAAGAATAATCAAAATATGGAATTCCCCTCTTGTGAGAAGAAGATTACATATGTGAAACTCAGAACTGGCTAAGAAGGAATGTGATAGGTCTGTAAAAGCACAGATAGAAAGGTGACTAGAAAGCGATGGTTCACTTTTTGGGGGAATATGAGAATGTATGGTTTCAAAAAGGGATTACATTAATTTGTGAAGTAAAGATGTATTGGTAGCTAGTGCAGACAATTGTTTACTTATAGCATCTGACACTGAAAGTCATTAAGCCACTAAATGTTTTCATGCTTTTCCAGGCAAAACATCATAGTATACTTACCCTGTTCTTCTCCCTAAATGTTCAGAGCTAGGCACTATTTGGAGATAGGATATCACTGTTCAGAAACAAGATATTCACAGAACAGTTGAGGTTGGAAGGGACCTCTGGAGATCACCTAGTCCAACCCCCCTGCTCAGTCAGGGTTGCCTAGAGGAGGTTGCCCAGGACTCTGTCTGTATGGCTTTTGAATATCTCCAAGGATGGAGACTCCACAGCCTCTCTGGACAACCTTGTTCCAGTGCTCAGTTACCCTCGCAGTTAAAAAGTTTTTTCTTAGATTCAGACAGAATTTCCTGTTTGTGGGTGTTGCCTCTCATCCTGTCACTAGGCACCACTGAAAAGAGTCTGTCCCTATCCTCTTTACACCCTGCCTTCAGATGTTTAAATGCATTTGTGCTCTCGGTGCTAGATGAATGATTTTGAAATGATACCTCATGGATACTAGTCATCCAAATGCCATTGAAGGTCTGTGAGTTGAGTACCACATTACCTTTGCTCCTTGAGGGATTGCAGCATGGTGGTATGGGGTTGAATTTCGCTGTACTTGATACTTTGAGTAGTCTTTGAGCAGTGAAAAATGAGAAGTCCTGTGTGGCCAAAATGAAGTGAAGGTTCATGAAAACGTAGCAAAGGGTGACTTGTGTCAAACTGGTAACTAGTGTAAACTTAAAAATAGTTATTTTTAAATGGGAGAGGGAAAAGATGACAGGGAATAATGAAAGAGAAAGAGAGCAGATGTGGACCCCGAAAAGCATGAAGGAAAGGAAGAGGAATGGAGAAGAGAAAAAATGCTAGAGGAATAAAGATCATGATAATGCATCCCAACATAACAAGAAGAAAGAGATTTTTATTTTTCCGTTTCCTTCTTCCACTGTATATTTCACTCGTTCAGCTTTTTGTTCATATTTTCCTTCCCTGGGTTTTTTGCATTTAGTTCAGGTTCATTATCTACAACATCCATAGAACAAATCTCTTGCTCCAGAATCTGCAAAGGCATCTCTGCAATACCCACATATGTTGTCTTATAATTTATGCAAGTTCTGAAATTGGTTTAAATGTGGTGAGAGAGATGACTGGGGACAATACATACCAAAGTGAATCAGATCACTTCCCTGGGGACTGAACTCATGACTTTTACCTTTAAAATACAGAAACCTCCCTCTGTTTAGGAGCTAAAGTGACAGCTTCACAACTTGAACTGATGGGAAGAGCTGATCAGCTGAAGGGGTTGATCTGTGTTCCTGTGTTCAAGAGAAGGATAGTTTTTACTTCATCACAGTGTCAAAATTATTACCTATTCAGGGTAATTCAGACTTACTTTTCTATTTGGTCATCTATTTGGTTCTCTCTCTCCAGAATGTAAACGTATTATCTTTCCAAACAGAGATGTGATCATCGTGGGGGAGGGGGAAGGAATAATGGAAGAAAATCTATTCAAACTAGATAATAAGATTATGTCTCCATAAAACGGACAGGATTTCAGCTAAGAATTTCAATAGAATATGGTAGAAATAATGTAAAAAAGTTATGCTTGTCCATTGATTTCTAACAAGACATTAGCAACCTGTTTTGGTAGATGGGATGTAAATACTGTTGATGATGTGTTTCACTACTGTTTTCTTGAATTACTTCATTACTGGTCTCTTACTACTAAAAATGTTCTAGTCTGCATCAAAAGGCACCAAAAATGTAGTTCCTAAGCGTATCTTTTTTTTTTTTTTTTCCATCCTTCCTTGAATTGGATTGACAGGTAAGAAAGGCTAGTTCAATGACTTTCCTTAGAGAACACTTCAATGCAAGTGGTGGCTGTCTTTACTAGGTTATCAGGCTAATATTTCCTCTGCATTGATTGAAACTGTGTCCTATTACAGTACTGGGGGTGGGGGCAATATACATGTTAAGAGATTATTTTTTCCATTTATTTAGAGAGAAACAGAAGTGAAATAATTTGCCCAGCATGACATGGCAGATCTGTATTAGGGCTAGGATAAAATCGGACACCTAGTTTGGTGACCCACCTAATAGATCATACTGCCTCTGCACTTAAACACCTGAAATAGAACTTTCAAAAACACCAGTGTGATTTAAGAGAACAAACCTCATAGACCCTGTGGTCCCCCATATCTTAAGTGCTCAAAAAAAGAACCATTTAGTTTTCTTGTCACCTAATCTGCCTGTGGTTTTTGTACCTGGATATAACATGAGACTGGCAGCCTTGCTTTTCTCTTATTGCTCCTTTTCCTGTTTTTTTTCTAATTAGATTTTAAAAAAAGAATGGTTATGCATTTGTATAATATCTTGCCAATAGGGTCTCGAATCTGGATTGTGATACTATACAATAAATTGAAGTGGCAGAAGTAAGTGGCCAGTTTCAAAATAGTGTACACCTGGATACCTTCAGCTGTGTAAACTAAAAAGTCCTTTTAAAGAGACCAGTCCAGAATTTTATTACCAGAGACATGAAAGGCTTTTTTTTTTTTTTTTTTTTTTAATGTCTTAAAGCATCTGGAGGTTTTGCTCCAAAGTCAAATGGAGTTTTAACACTAGCTTGACACTCTGCTGTTGAGGAGTGCAGCATTGGTAATAGGAGAATATAACTGTAAATGAAACTATGGTAAACATGATCAGAAAACTGTTGGGAGCAATGGGCTAATGAAATATTAATAGATACTGTAATAAAAAAGTTAATTATGTGCCATTATAAGCAATGTGTTGGTCATCTTTTTTAGAACATATATGTCACTCATGAATGTGCTGACAGTCATTAGTAAAAAATATTACTTGTGTTTGTTCATAAAAGCAGTTGGTCATTTGTTAATATTATATAAACCTCTGTAGAAAATATAACTTGCTTGGTAATGGATATTACTTGTCCCTTATTTGGGTAGATTTCAGATCAGTTTTGCTTTAAATTGTGAAGTCTAAGGCCAAATCTTGGATGTTGCCTAAACTGCCAGTGCTGAAGAGTTTGTATTTTGTGAGTACGGATGGAGTTGACAAAGATTATAGCAAGTCTAGGTAGCACCATTAAATTTAAGACTTCAGTGATACACATTTACTGCTCACTGTTGCTACTGGGTGTGAAGCTGTAACACTGGAGTACAAAGACAGGGAAATAAGTGATGTTACAGACAAATGTTCATCACAGACCAAGCAGGATCACTGACTAATGTGATGGAGTTGTATTAGTGTATAGTGTACTGCCTTTTATAAAGCTTGAAATTGTTCATTGACTGCAGTGACTGGTTTGTCCTGCAAGTTTTTCTATGTTACTAAAATAATTTTTTCTCAATAGTAAATGTATATTCTTTTTCACATTCAAATACCTCAAGTCATATTAACTCATATCCAAATGAGTTCTGTCATGTTACCCTCCTTTAGTGTGTCACTGGGGAAATACTTACAAATTGACTGAAATAGTAGTTAGTTTTCAGGGAGGCTTAGAACCAAGATTGAGGAGGCAGTTTGTTTTTTGAGCTTCATTAGCAGAGTTTACTACGTAATTTATAGACACTGGTTTTGCCCGTCTTTGACTCTCCTTAGTTGTTACTAGTTCTGTGGTGTATCAGCTGGTGGAAAGAAAGAGGTCAATCTGACTTTTGCCAGGACAGTTGTCTGCCTTCCCTCTTGAATACTGGGTCTCACTTATGATGTAGCTAATTTGTTAAAAAACAATAACCCCAAACCCTAGGACAAATCATCTATATTTACTTGTGTTACAATACTAAAATGTAAATTCAAGATAGTGCAGGGTTTGAAAACTCACACATGCATGCTTCAGAACAGTAAGTCCTGGTATCTGCTGAGCTTTCTGCATGTAAACAAGATAACCGTTGTTTAATCTCAGTTATTGGGTATGATTCATGTAGCAGAATAGATTTGTATGTACTGCAAATGCAAAATTACACTATGACCCACAGCACTTGTTACTTCTTGTTTTCATTGGGTAATAAGTATTTAAAATATTTTTAGTATGTTAATTAGCTGCCTTATTATTCCTAATGCTGTTCATGCTAATGTTCATTTTCTGTTTTGAGACTATCAAAAGAAAATGATCTTGTAAAAGTCAGCTATTTGGTACAAAATCCTTGTTTAATAGGAATGGAGAAGATCATCTATACTATATTTTTCTTCAAGTCAGTGGGATTTCATATTGAGAGGAATTTGCCTTCTTGCCTTCTTAGTATTTTTCTAAAAGCGTATGCAAGAGGTGAGATGAAGAGGAAAGCAGCATGAATATGATGAACTAAATTGTGAGTTGTTAATATGGTCTCTGATACTGAAGCTGATTCAGGAGAGGGTATCCTCTGTTGTGTTGTATTCATGTGGAAGTCAGTGAGGCGATGGATAGATGTTGGGGGCTGCTGGTGTGGATGCAAACAACAATTAGCTATTAATAATATAAACCTGGAGGGGGGGAAGAACACAAACAGGATAAAAGATGTAAAAGACAAGCATATACTAATAATGCGCTCAAACAGGATAAAAGACAAGCATATACTAATAGCGGGTAGTTATTGGGTATCTGTAGCTGTGGAACCAATAGCTTCAAGGAGCCAAAGGAATTTCTCTGGTTTCACGCACACACACCTGATAAATGGATGAGTTTCTGGTGTATCTTAATGATAGCAGCTGCTCTCTCCAGCCGAGCAGCGGAGCGTTCACCTAAGCAGCAAACGCAGAACGGGCGGCTGCTTCCTAGCTGGGCTAGACATTCCTTGCAGCCAGCTACAGAAATAGCACGAGGGCAGCAAGGCAGCCGTCCCCGCCCTCTCTCCCTAGTTTGCAGCACGGTGGAGGGGCCGCCGGCGTGTGTGTGTGTCAGGAGCAGGTGGGCCCCGCTGTGGCTCCGCCCCGCGCGGGGCCCCGTCGGCCATACGGTGATGCCAGCAACCTCCGTGCAGAGCAGGCTCTTCATTGGAGGATCGGCTTGTCAGTCCCGGGCCGTGCGAGCCCCACTCTCCTGCAGGCTGCTTCCAAGGTCTGATTCTGGAGCGGTGGCCGGTGGCAATGGGAAGCGGCGTTGGAGGGAACAAAGTTTGCAGCACTTGGGCACTTGGCTGCTCGCGTCTTTGATGCCCATGGCAAGAATTGGTGCCTAAGCCCAGCAGCCAGTGGGGAGGCTGACACGCCTTGCTGGTTCACTGTTCGTACTGCTATCGCAAAGTTTCAGCTATTTTAATGTACTAAAATCAAGGATTCTAAGTATCAGCCCTCCCCACCCCCACCTCTCCTTCTAGGTAGGCGAGAAATATTTTTATTCTGTGGATCAGAGAGCTTTTTGCATGGAAATTTACTGACTTCTGAGTGGTATCCGTTTTGGGGAAAAGGGGGGAAAGGATTTATTTTCATCGCACTTTATTTTTGTTTTCTGGATCACAGGATTTTTGGAGCTATATGGAGGGATCTCAGGATGGTGTGCACCAGGAAAACCAAAACTTTAGTGTCCACTTGCGTGATTTTGAGTGGAATGACTAACATCATCTGCCTGCTGTACGTGGGTTGGGTCACCAACTACATTGCCAGTGTCTATGTGAAAGTACAGGAGCCGATCTCAGAGAAAAAGTTAGAGGAAGACAAAGGGGACACTTTAAGGATTATAGAAAGGCTGGACCATTTGGAAAATGTCATCAAGCAGCACATACAAGGTACCACCTTACCCGCGCTTGCTTTCCCTCCTCACCCCACCCCGCTCCTTTCCGCGCGCAGACCTCCCACCCGCTCCCGCCGCGTTTGGGGGGGCGTGTGTGCGAGCCATTCCTCTTGCCGTGGGGGGAGAGCCATTCCTCAGCCCGGAAGAGCAGCGCGGAGGCTGCGGTGCGTGCGGAGGTCCCTGGCGGACCCTGCCGGTGCCTGGCGAGAGGCGCCGCGGCGGCGTGCGGGGACCGGCCGCGATCCCCTCCCTCCTCCCAGGTCGGCCTCCGCGCGGGGTGGCGAGCCGGGGGGGCGGGCAGCGGTGCCCGCAGAGCGGCTGTGCCCGGGGGCTGTGTGAACCGGACGGCGGAGAGGGCTCCTGGGCCGCCTTGGCCCCAGCACCCGGGCCCTTCGACCGGCGGCAGCCCCACCGGGCTGGGCTCGGCTTCTTGCTTTAATAAACCTGACCTCAGCTCTGTGCGTGTCTGTGTCATGTTAAAGTAGGGATTCCGTGGGGAGGGCTCGGCATGAAGGGCAGAGGAGCCTCTTCAGGTCTTGCTGTTGCCGTCACTGGTATTATCTTTCTCTTCCAAAATGGGTTGCTGCGAGGGGAATTTTTCTTCCCCTCCCCCTGCTAGCCTGAGGGTGCTAATCCGTGCAGAGTCTGTGTGTGTTCGGGTGTGCTCAAGGTTTTTCCCCAGCGCTTCTGTAGTGCCGAGAGCCCCTTGGGATTATAACTGGGACAGTCTCTCATTTGTGTAATGCCTTTTTAATTTGATCTGCTACTGAGGGGAGCTCCAGGGGAAGGGCAAAAGGGGGAAGGAAGGGAAGATTATTATTTCCTGGGTGTTTGGGATTTTACATGATTTTGCTTTTCTGGGTGATGTTTAACTAGTGTCTTCCTTTTAATTTTCATCTTCCACATGGCATCAAACAGTCCCTCCCTCAGTCTGTTAAGTGGGCAGGATTCTAAGGAGGCTGGGGGCAGGGTAAATGAGATCTCTTGCAAAATCTAAAGGGACTGTCTTTTGCTGCTTCTGCATAAGCTCTACTGAAGGTTCAAATCCCAAGTCTAGCCTCTCTGGTATGTATCTTAAGTCTGCCAAGATTGAGCAAACCATCTGGTAAATGATACTTATCACCAGTACACAAAATGTCGCCTGCTTCCAGGCAGCTTTGGCCAACTGGATTTCTGTGTTCTGGGACTACAAAGAATGGTGGAGTGGGCAGGGTGACTGATCACATAGGTACTGAGCTTCCCCTGCCTAGCAATGCTCACAAGTATGACTGCAGGACTGTTAAAGGCCAGCTACTCCATTGTGACTTGTACTAACATTTTTAAAAATATGACATATCACTGTTCAATATGTATGTGCTTCCTTTTTTTTGGATAGTCTTGTCATCTTGAGTATGTTAGTAAAACATTTCTTCTTTCTGGAAGATGAGTGATAGGGGGGCCTGCAAGTTTTAAACTCAGGGACTGCATGAGAGAAGTTATCCTGATTCCTGAAATGAATTTTGAAAAGGGAATTTGTTTTTGTCTGTGTGCCAGTGGAGTGCACTGTGGAAGCATGTATGAAGGCAAGGATTTTTTCAAAAGGCCCTGTAAGAGTTAGATGCATGAATTACATTGACTTTCCATACAGATTTGGAGCATAACTCCTTCTAGCTCCTTTGATTTTGTCAGTGTGATGCCCTAACAATCTTAATATTTTTTTCAAGGAAAGTAAGTGTTCGTATCAGCGTGTTACTTCAGTCTTTGGTTGTCCTCAGAGTAGTATAGAAAGGTTATTAGGGTAGAGTATAGCATGGATTAGAACATAAATTTATTTTGTGACTTTTTGTGACCAGAAAATATTTTTAAAATAAAATTTAATATGAAAGTTGAAGACTGTCTTCTAAAAATATTTAGGTCAACAGTTTTAGTAATAAGTGCTAAAATGTATTTAGGGGAAAAATGTAAAGTTAACAAAGTTCTTGTAGTTTACTGGAACCACTTGCCCTTAAAAAGACGCCCAAAACACAAAGGAAAACAAAGAAACAAACACAGATCATTATTCCAAAGTGAAATTTTTTGTGCTTGTACTTGCTATGTCATAGTAACTGGGGTCCATGAGGAATTTTTATGGCAGAGGATGCAGAATAAGTTGTTATTGTAATCAGGTTTTGCTTAGTACTCTAAGATGCTATGACTTCAGGGCTGTGCTGCAAAACTTGTTGAAGTCATTGGAAGGAATCCCCTAAACTTGAGCGGGTTTTGCTTGAAGATAGCCTCAAGACATGAGTTTGGGATTCATTGCCATAAACTGGGTAAACCAGTTGCCATAATGGTTCTGGACTAGTTATAAGAGTTATCTCTAGCTTGCCATTAAACTTCTGCTTGAGCCACTTCTTTCTTTTGTGTCGGAGAGAGTTGTCAATAGCTCAGATGTCCTGCAATGCTGAACAGATATGAAATTAGCAAGGGTGGTATAATCAGATTCTTTAGGATATTCGGCAAATACCGGAAAGCTCTAACTGCAGTATTTTACACATGGGACTATGCTAATATTTCATTTGAATTTGTTTTCTGATTGAATTATTTAATTAGATGCCATCTGGGAATTATTTTAGAATATAAGTTCCAATCTTGTAATGTTTTATCAAGTGTCCTGGAAATGAGAGGATATAAGAAGTGCCTTCATATAAAATGCTTTTTAAACTGTGTATTTTTTAAAAATAAGATATTTTCATGGCAAGAAAAGTATTAGACTGGAAATAGTTTTCCAGATGAGAGAAGCTGAGAGAATGAGAGTATGCATACTTCCTATGTTTGGAAAACACAGTATGGAAAGGGTACTGGTCTTACATTGGCAAAGAATGGAAAAGTTTGGATACACAAATATGTACCTGACATATTGCAGATCTTTTTATTCCTGCTATCTCTGTGTATCTATGGTTCTGTGAATGTTGAAAGGTAATAATCTCTGCGATCTTTTTCTGGGCTCTGGAAATGGAATAAGAGTAGGTGCCCTCAACCGTATCTGCTCTGCATGTATGGTACTCATCCCCTTCCTCCTTCCATGTTAATTTAGGTCCTGTAGCCTATGAGCATGTTATACAAGAGTTGCTACAAAATTAGTGCTGAAAAGATTCCTCCCCTGCCCCCCATGTCTTTAGCAGGAGGCACACATTTTATACTAGCAGGCAACCCATTGAGAGAAAGTTTTAATTTCCACTTCCTTTCAAGTTTGCAGATAGTGGGTGGGTTTTTTTTAGATGATTGTGTGTGTGTGTGTGTGTGTGTGTGTATGTGTATGTGTGAAAGAAAATGAGGAAGAGACCAGATGGATAGTTTTATGCAAAATGCAGTCTTTTTTGTTTAACAAAGGAGTGTGGCAAATATATCATTTTGTACTCTGAGCTTTATTACCAGAAAGTGTACTTAAAGGACTAAGGTTAATGAATATTGTATTAAATGACATGTCTGTGGTTCCAACCTAGGGTTTGAAATCAGTTGTCTCAATTTGATCTGAAAACAGTATGTTCTGTCAAATCCATAAGGAACAAACTGATTTAAAAAAAAATCTCATTTTATTAAAATCAATACAAGAGTGCCTCAGACAGATCACAGCATCATTCATCTTAATAATGCATCATGCATTTACTCTGTCACTAAAGAACTGCTCTAAGTTGAATGTGCAGTAGGAAGATCATGTGAGCCGACAGGCTACTCTTCATCAGATATTTATTTTGTAACAATAACAAGGGGAACAGCATTAAATTGCTGCCTTATTATTGTTAATGTTTTCTGCAGCGTACCTTTAGACTGTCACAGATAGATGCCGAGTTGAACCTTTTCCTTAAAAAGCTATGCTATGGTTAAGCACTTAGAACCCCTCACGTGTTCTATCCTGTTTGTCCTATTACGCAATGTCATTTTACATTGTTCAGCCTTCCTAGTTTTAATCAGATGGTGTTTGCATTCCAACATTATTTTAAAAGATTATGGACTATGAAATCTATGAAATGAACTTGCTTTTTTTTCTCATCCACTAGGGACCTAATCTCATTTAACATACGCACAAGTGTTTAGAATGTATTTGTATTAAAGTTGTGACAACACCGTACCTTTCTGGACCATTTGAATTCTTTAAGACAGTAGATAATCACTAAGATACCTGTGTTGTGGTCATTTTGTCTCTGATCTTTGCATGCTGCTGCATTTGTTGTCATAAATGGAAGGTCTGTGGAATGGAAGCACTGTGTGGACTGATTTGGGGAATTTTGTTAGAGAGGAGATGTACGTATTATCTCTCAACCTGCTGCTTAGAATGATTTGCTTGGTGGATTTACTTCAGCTAATGTTAGTTATCCCATAGTTAGACATCTAGTCGTCATCTGTGGTCAGTTAGGGGGAGGAGAGATCTCCAGTGTGAGATTCATTCTGTGCATCTTTGACAGGTGTAGGGTGGAATGAATTGCCTTCTGGAATTGCATATATTGAACCTGGGAACTAAGTTAACCCAGATTCTTAACTTTAGCCATCTAAAGGTTTGGGTAACTAAATCCCGCTCTCGATACTTACCTTTTATTTATTGATCTCAAACATGTAGTATGCAGTATGAAATCCACTGCTTTGGTGTAGCTGACTATTCTTTGCAGCCTGGTTAGCTAGGATTACGCTCCAGAATTCCATCAAGTCAGGTTCACTGGCTTTCACACGATTGCTCCACCATGTCTCTTATTCTTGTGATAGTTTCCTTTTGGAATAATTAATTGAGAAATCGACCCAGCATACTTCCCTCAAGCACAAAAGCAATTAGGCATATTTATCACTTGCTGCAGTATATTTATTCTACTGAGAAACAGAACAGCGCTAGACCATAGCCCTGGGACCCCAGCTCTTGCTCGGCTACAAAGGCCTCTATATTCACAGTGTCTGTACAAGCAAAAAGTGTCTGCTGTCCTAATGTAACTAATTGCAAGAGAAGAAATTATTTGGGTATATAAAGAATGTGGGATAAATCCCCTTTTTATTTTTTTATCTTTTCTCTCTTTAGGCTGTGACTTCTCAAGTCACTCTAGGTTACTGCATGTTAGTGCAGATTAAATTGAATTTAACTTTTATGTTCTCCCATGCTTAGGGATGGGTGTACTAAAGAAAACTTTAATACAGTGATTTCAGCTAGCAGACTGTTACTGTAAATTTACCAACATTGCTGGAGGTTTAAGGACCATCTCCTGAAGACTTAATGATGTTGGTCATGTTGACTACAACTTGAAAATTCTTATTATTAAAGATAATTTTTTCATGCTTTAATATCTTTAGTTCCCTAACAATTATATTCTCAGCGGTTCTTCCAGTAAGGATTTATTTTGCTACAGCTAGGACACAATGGCCAAAACAGAGGAGTTCTAGTCTGCCTTTATTAAAGTAACTGTCTTATTACTGGAGATAGGATGACTTCTTTCATGATGAAATTCTCTTTCTTAAAATTAATTCTTTTTCTTCTGATTATTTTAGCTAGATTGGTCTGTTAATTCATAAGATTTATGCTGTGAAAATGGCAGTACTATTAGCAAAAAAAATGTCTCATTAATCTAAACTTTTGCTGTTCATCATCCGGTTTGAAAAAGGCTTTGAAATTAGAATTATTTAAGAAAAAGCTTACCAACAGCAAAAACTCTAACCTACTTATATTAGCAGTGACATTAGTGCTTCATAATGAAAGTGGAAAGTGGAAGAAAAGCTTTCTCGGAGTACTAGGATTTTCTTTTTTCCTGAAAATACTGAATTCTGTAGCATTGACATTGGGAGCAAATAACTTCAGGAATGGTGAATAGTGAAGGAAACTATCTTTGTAGAGAGACTAAGGTATTTAGTTTGTAACAGATAATACAAGAGGCTTTGAGAGTGTACCATTTCATGGTAAGAGGAAAACAACTGTAGGATGATGTAACCAGCATACCTAGGAGAAAAATAGTAGTCAGGTATGGCTATTTTAGTGAAGGAATTGTTTGCAACTGGTAAATTTAAAGGGCCAGGTGCAAAAGCTATGTGAGCAGGGCAGGGAATGCAGGAGGGAAGAATTTTCTCTTACACAAGCAATCTTACATTGGGAAAACTATTAGAGACAGAGACGACCACTTTAGGAAGCTCTGCTTCTGTAGTGTTTGTATGTTTCTTCTACGTGACCATATGAACACATTTGTTTGTGATGGTTGCTTAGCAGTAGCTACATGTCCCATTTGAACCATAGGATCATGGAATAAACTGGCTGACCTAAGAAAGGCAAGTGGAGATTTTTGAACCAAAAGCATGTGAATGTTTTCATTAGAATTTAGACTACATGGTTAACTACTGTTTGTGTTCATAAGTGGATTACACTAAGATACAATTCCAAGGTACCCATAACCAATCTAAAGCTGAGAAGTCCTGGCACTCCTCTCCCCTCTGTGCCCAGCTGTACCTCTTCACCTTCATCTTGTGCACTAGCAATCAACACAGTTTGGTGAATTGATTTAGGGGTCTAATCTGACTGAAAATGAACCCTTTTCTTTTGAGATTGTGCCTTTTGAGCAGGAAACAAGAAGTTGAATTTGGCTACAAAGTGAAACTGAGAGCTTTGTAGTTAGGAAGGAAACTGACCTGGATTCTGTTGCCTTCAGTCTAGACAGTTTCTGTAGTTCACGTGAAAGTCTTCAGACAAAAGATTAAAAAATGAATCTGGAATCTGGAAATTGTGACTTCTTGCCCTCCACAAGTTCTGTAGTTGCTAAGCTGGAGAATTTTGTCTTTTCTCTCTGAAAAAGTTCATCTCCTGTTGATATTTGTTTTCTCTGCGTAAGGGCACAGCTTCAGTGGAAGGAGTGGATTGTGTACTACAAGAGTAATCTTTGATTTATGTGCTGCACAGAGGTGGAGATGATTTTTTTCTGCTTAAGGTTTTGGACTCAGCTCAGTGCTTTATTTATGCTGGGTAGGTGTCACTTTTGAAAATGTTGCCCAGGTTGACACAAGGAGCCTGCAGCTATGCAGAGATTCAAACTTAGGTCTCTTGGTTTTCGATTAGGCAGTTATTTCCATTTTAATACTAGTGAATCATTTTATCTATAGAACCAAAATGAAAAAACAAACAAACAAAAAAACATAAAAAGAAATATAAAGCAAGACCTACAGATAGTTATTGGGTCTTACGTATTGTGTGAGAGATCAGCTTGGCTCCATTGTCACATCTTCCTGTGACAATACCTGGCTTAACAATCCAATGCAATAACCATTCTTCCACTTAAGGATACTGTGGCCATGGGATTGATTGTGATCTGCTGACTGATGGTAGGTGGTTGGGATCTACCAAAAGATTGATAGAATTGTATGCAAGGTACGTTTTCTGTAGTTCTGACAGAAGTGCAAGAGTGTTACTGCACACAGATCAAGAGTATGTTTTGAGAGCTGTCTCCTACATACTAATGATATTAATTCTCTGCGTTTTGGGAACAGGACAAAACCCTAGAACCATATCCTGTGTTTTGTTTGTCTGTGACTGATAGAGAGTATTGTTTTGCATGAGCTGAGTGTTTATGAAAGAGTCTGGTACTTTGCATCCAGTAGTACAGGATCTGAACCTTCAAGCACATGTGCACAAAGTATGATCTGTTCCATTATATTGTAAATACAGAGACTGAAAACACTTGTCCGTCACTGAGTCTGGCATGAGCTGTGTGGGTTCTCTGTTGTTTCTAGCCAAAAGGATTAAGTTGTTGCCTGCCTTTCTAACCTTGCTTCCTTGCCTGTGACAGACCACAGAAACAATTAAATTTAGTTTTGTGCTCAGCAGAAAGGTCTTGTCATCAAAATTATATTATGAAAACATTTATTAACCACAATATGATGCGATAATCTAGTATTATCCATCTGAATGCTAAAGAGGATACATAAAGAAAATCTGTGATGATTTTTAAAAGTAAGTATTGGGCTCAGATCTTGAGACAGCTGTGGCAGTTGCAAAGAAAGCTTAATTACCTATCCCAGGATGCTTGCTGCATGGGAAATCTGTAGCTGCCATTGAAACAGCCCAGAACTTCTTCGTTGGCTGTTAATGTGCGGAGTGTGACGGCGGCATAATGGGACTCGAATCATGTTTAGTTGTGTTTCACAGCTGTCCTTATTTATTGCAGCCACAAGGCTATGTTAATTTAGTTATGCTTGTTCTGGAGACTGGACTTTGTACAGAGTGCTCTAGTGCCTTAGGATTGCCCTTAAGTCCAGAGCAGAAATTGTGTGAATGCTGCTGATAGGTGTAATTTGCTGGTCCCCAACTAGCAAAACCACTTATTTAATGGAATTAAATTTCAGACTGATGCAAAAGTGAAAACTGACTTCATATCTTGTTGTGCCTCCTCTAGGACAAATTCTTTTTCATTTGTCTGCTATACTATTTTCCTTTTAAGGTAGGTTTCTCCCTCATTCATTTGCATTTTAAATTCTCTTCTAGTCTTCCTTGTTTTATTCACTAAGCTGTATTATGGACTGAGGTCAATGGTACTTCTTTCATACTAGACTGTGGAGGAATCTTTCTGTGCTGCCCTTGGCCTTCCAGTGTTACGACTACGGCCTGTGCAGAAACACTTCTGGGCTTCTTTATTTTAGGAACTTGAGAAATAGCTCAGCAACAGGGTACATGGTGGGACTCCACCATTCCACCAGATACATTGAGTAGACACAGGAATTGCTGCTAGGTGCCTGAGACTTGATGTCTTGTCTTCATGTTGCTTTTACCATTAAATCTATTTTGACTACAGTTATACAATTCTGCTCTGCAGATGTATTCTCTGCATAACAACATTGCTTCTGTTTTCCTAATAAATTTTCTCTGCTCAACTAGTGTTTTGTAACCAAGGTGCTATTTTTATCATGATATCTTCAGTTTCCTGAGGCAAAGGCAGAGTATTCCAAGAGCCAAAGCCTGTAATTATTGTAGCTCTTCAGCATCTCCTCTGCCTGGCTTTAAAATGAACAAATGAGAATATTATACTTTCTTGCTATTTTTTTTCCTTAGTATCAAGGTGGGATGTCCACATTGCTACCCTGGACTCCTCCGCCTTTAAAATGCCAAAATGTGTCTTCTCAAATCCATATTTGAATTCTTACTATTTTCTCTACTGAAATTATGTGAAAATCTATATTTTTTGTTTCAAATAATACTGTGGCAGTTATCTGCAATCTGAGCTGTCTTGTGACTGGAACTGTACAAATGTATAGTGGAACACTTACCTTGAAGTGATCTTACTCTCTGTGGATAAGATCAGCACAAGCTTGGCCAAGGAGATGGATATGTGGCTAAATTTATACAGATTCTTGGTGTCAGCAGGTTTGACTCCCTGTAGGAATTGCTCAAATGGATCAGAGAGGACGTATTCTGTTGTCTTATTCAGAGAAAGTGCGTGAATCCTGTAGCAGGCATTTGCCTGCTAAGTGTGTAGTAGCCAAGTCTGTTCTTCCATGTTAGTTTTTGGCCTGACTGATAGTAAATTGAAACCGATGTGAGCTCTGAAGTATGAGGTTAAATATCTCTCCCCAAAACTCGTGTTTTAATTAGCACATCTATAATACTACATAGTTGCCTAATTCCATAGTTGTACCTTTTGAAAATTCTTGGTCTCAGTGATGTTCTGTGTAAGTGATAGGGGTGAGGGGATGGAAGTCCTATTATAGTTTTGGTTTTGCCATTTCCTACCTCCTAAACCAAAATCTTTATTTTAAATACAAATATTTGCATCTTCCTTTTATAAGAGCTGTCACAGATGATATCGGGGGGGGGGAAGGGATTTCTATAAGCAGCTTTCTGAAGGATGTAAGAAAAAGAGATAGTATTCCTCTGTCTTTTTCTTCATAGAAAAGTGGCCGTTGTAGCCTTTACTTTAGGGAAATAATACACATTTTAGGCTGGGAAAGGAACTATGTTACTTGCCATATGTAACCTGAATCTAGCTAGAGATCTGTTTCATGAATCATCCAGCTAGTACAGTGAAATACCTGTCCCCACTTTCATCGCAGATCACAGTCCTTTGAAGCTTTTCTTCCTGCATCAAGTCATGACTTGTCAAAGGCCTGGCAAAAAACTGTGGCATACCTTATGTAAAATAAAAACTGCCAGATAAACTTCTCCAGCACAGCAGACTCTGTGAGTCTGTACTATCTGTTATGGAATTATCATTGCAATAAAGTTCTCGTTAGAGAAAACACCTGTTGGGATTAATCTGGGCCCAGAATGAATAAGACTTGCAGAAGGGAGCACAGCATAGTTTTTAAAATCACTTTGTTCTACCCATTTGTAACTTTACCAGTGTATAGTGCATGATCACACGACACGAAGCCAACATTTTCCCCCTTCTACTTGTGCTTTCAGCTGCTAATGTGAGGGGTGGGGGAGTTTGAGGCCTAGTAGCATACTGTACTTTTTAATGGTATTTTGTCTTAGAAAATGTGTTCACTTCATGTAGAGGGATTTGGAGGATGAGGAGAATCAGGGAGGAGAGAGTACAGAAGAAACTGAAGGCTGCATAAGAGTACATTAATTTTTTATCCTTTTTAGTTAATATGAAACTCCTGTTATTGAGTGGAAACTCAATGTTTTCCATTAGTGTTACTGAAACTAGTGAAACTATTGTTACAGAGTTTACACTGAGTGGGGGGGAAAAAGCAATGCAACATTTCTGATTCTATTCTGAAAGCTTTTTACATTCTTGTTGCTTTCAAAACCAGCTTAACATTTAGTAGGTTATGAGAAGTATTTAACTGAATTAATTAAAATGAAAGCCAAATTTAGCTTTCAAACACTCAAGACTTAAATCCAATTGATCTAGTTTAATATACAGGTCTTTTAAAACAGACTTCTTAATCTGAAATGTGCAGTAAATACTCAGACTGCATACAGCCAGAATTTAATAAGCAAAATACAGTTACTGTCGCCAAAGTTGCATCACCGTTGGTCTCCCATGTTACAATAATGTATTGTTTTCTTTCTTGTCCGAGCCTTTCAAGAGGCTGTAGAGTTAGTGTCCTGTGACTTTACAACAGGATGTCAGCCAGAAGGGGTTATGACATCATTCGATTGGGATATAACTGAATGAGAGATTTTAAGTTTAAGTAATATTTTTTCACAGTTGTAAAGCTGTATAAATTTAGAATGAATTTCAAAGTTTTTAAATGTAAAAACCCCAAGTTCCAAAGTAATGTATAAAGCTGTGAAAGTTATGCCAGGAAGACTAGTGAATTTATGCGCTAAAAGAAGCAACAGGAAAAAGCAGTAGCAAAATGGTACCGGAAGGCTTATGTCTGAATAGATCATTCCTGCCCTCAGCTTTCATTGCCCTAAATGCAGCTTTTGTAACAAGAGTACTTTTGACTGTAGAAACATTTTCCATCTCACTGATTTATTGTTATACTTCATAGAAATGCAATTCTATCAACATAAAAAGGTTTGTTAGAACAGCTTATTTTTTCTTATATGAAAATGGTTGAAAAACACCTTTATAGTGCTAACGCTACTACTCCATTTACATTTAAGTTGTAAGTGATAAAAAAAATTTGTAAATAAATGGAGATATGTGTGTATATATATAATATGTATATACACATACATGTGTATATGTATAAATAACATTATGCGCCCCAAAGGTCTAACCAGAGTTCTCCTTATGTGCAGAACAGCTACACTGAGGAATCATAGGTCATCTCTTGAAGGTGGGAAGGGTCTTTGCCATTGCCATGTACAGGCCGATGTGGAAAGAAAGAATTTACAAAGGATAATAGAAGCACTGAAGTAAGAACTTGATGAGAGCAAGTGGGAGCATGCTTGTGTAATATCTCAATATGGGGGCAAAAGGAACAGACTACCATAGTCTGGGGATGCAAAGGACAGAAGATATTGCCTAAAGTGTGTTAGAACTGAGTTTTCAGAGTTGTTAGTGCTCTTAGCAGAAACTGAGTAATTAGCTAAAGGCTAGAGTGAACCTGGCATGTTTCACCACTTGTAAGTGGAAACCTGATTCGGGATGATTGAGTTGTGGTAAAAGTATGTAGAATACAGGGTCACAGAGTGAATGGGGAGTCGCATTATTAATTTTTCATTTTAAGAAGTAAGCAAAGGTAAAGCTTTTTATGTTGCAAGTTCTAGCTCTTGAGAGTAAATTTTTAATCGTTCAGCACTAGATTCTTTTTTCATAATTAAGAAATAAGCTACTGTTGGAGAATTGTTAAATCTATGGAAGAGCAGAATTCTTGCTTGTGAGCAAGCCTGAAAACTTGAAAAGACATAGAAGGAATTTTAACGTAGTCATAATGTGTCAAACAATTCCTTGGCTCCTTGCAATAACAACATGTCAATATGTTTTTGTCTGTTTGACAATATGTAGGAAATGCCTTTGATTTTTTGTAAAATTGCATATAATTTTTCAACACTTCTTTTGATTCTATTGATTAAAGCTTTTCTACCTTGCCTAGAGTCATTAAATAGCAAACCATCTGCTAAAAACAAATTGGCAACATTTCTGACAATTAACACTTAAAAAAAAAAAAAAAAAAGTTTAGTCTAAATATATTTCAAAGAATGCTCCTATTTGTGTTTTGAGATGAAGAGGAAAACAGAAGCTTCTGATACGGTCTTGCAAAAGCTTGCATTACCTGGTAAAATATTGGTATTTTCTTCATCACATGGGAAAAGAAATGTTGACTACAGCAAAAAAAAAGCACACAGGTGCATTGTACATACATACATTTTACATACATACATACATACATACATACATACATACATACATTGTAAAGGTTTCATTACAAACTCTGTCCCTCATGGCCATAAGTTTACCACTTTTATCAGTTGTACAGGAATTCATGGGTAGTCAGCCATTCAGCCCAAAGTGCCCTTTGTATGGCTGCCAGCGATGAAACACATTGCAGAATTACTGGCTATGTGGATGTAAGCGTAGCTTATGGAGTAAGCCTCATCCTCCCTAAGCTTTGTTAATATAATAATGTGGTAAATATAGAATTGGCATGATTGTGGATGTTGATTTTTTGATTATACTTTGTTATTGCTTACCTTCGTCTGAGTAGCTCTTAGGCTGTGAGTGGCTATGCTGTATTTGGGAATATGCTTATGTGAATAAGGACTTGTCAGTATGTTTGCACTATTGGGACAAAAAGAGGGAATGTTCTCCTTTGCAGGTTGAGATAAAGAGCCTGTGCTTTTACCCTGGCTTCTGGTTCTGCCAGGTAAGAATGCCATGCAACTTCCATAAAAAGGTTTTTTTAGCTGCCTTGGGCCAAGAAGGTACACAGAGGAAGTAATACTCGGTACTCTGTGTGTCTGCATGGATTCAATGGAAGATACTTCTGGAATCTTTTGCGTCTTATCTTTAGCAATGGGACTATGGATTTAACTGTCCAGTTTAGACAAACTTTAAACAGTAAAGCCATTTACACAGGTACTGTGCATTTGCACCCTTTCTTCCCCTAAAATGATAGAGGGTCCTTATGTGAAAGTGAGAAAAAGCAAATCCTGGTAAGGGGCTCTTTTGTCTTCAGATTCTGTCTTCTTTTAAAAACCTTAATGTATTGATGCGATTAAATTCTCTTTTGGATTACATTCTTTTCACATAACAGAGGATCTCTGGCCTGAGTTCTCAGTCAGTGTGAATGTACCTGAATTTCTTGTTCTAAATTCTTTTCTCTGCTGGGGTCACATAAATTGCTATCATTGCTACACTGCAGTAATTCATACATCTACACTATGGTGGGGCTTGGAGGTGGGAGGGATGATTGGTGCAGAACTGTATAAAAAGCAGTAACTTGTTTCCTCTGTCCCCTCGTCTGCTGCCTAAAAATTCTTCTCTGGGTACCCAGGGGCTGGGTCACGATCAGGAGGGGTGGCACTTGCCTCATGTTTATAGAGTTATTTTTCTCATCACTGTGTAAGCAACTGGATGTGAAGTGTAAAGAGGGGGGTGAGAAGAAAAAATCAAAGTATCCTCAAATACAAAAGATAATTATTGAAGGGTTATATAAAATACTGTCACAGATGCATTACAAGGCACTGGCAAATGCTTGGCAGATTGCCCTCTGTCTTCTGCTTATTTTTAAAATTTGTGCTTAGGAATCTAGCTAGACAGGCTGTTCTTGCATGTCAGTATGTAGCCACATAATTTCTTGGATGCTTTTACGATGAACATGGTGCAGAGAAAGCGAGAGTTTTAGCCACAATGACGAACTGTGACAGTGTAAGGTATGCCAGAAGAAATGATAAAATAACCAAGCAGGATGTAGCAGCTTAGCTTTGCTACATTAAGCTAATAAAAAGAGCATATTTCTCCTTTTTCAAAATCATTTCTGATGTTTATCTCCTACTCTCTACTTAATGTTCATGCTCCAGATTTATTAGGAGTGACTTGTAATTTGCCTTTCTGCTGTTTGATCAGAACAGATGTTATTTTCTGCTATCTCTCAGACACCTGGAACTGGCAAAATTCCCCATGCTCACTCAATTATCATCCAAAAAGCAGGGTTTATTCAAACAATTTACCTACAAGAGCCAATTCAGCACAAGGTGGAAGAAAAAAATATCCTTTTCATTGAGTTTATTTTAAACTCAAGAGAAACGCTGCTCATTTCACCAGAATGAGTAGCTGTGTCTTTAAAAAACAAGTAAACAAATTCATGCCCTTGAATCCATCCCTGAGGGAAACTGTATAGAGTTTAATAATTTTCTCAAGACTCAAATTTAAACATGTTAAACCACAGGTTTTTGCTGCTCCTTAGGAAGGAAGATAAACAAAAGCCTCCCACCTCTAGGGTGTTTCTTCTAACTGAACGGCACACCTGTATAAATACAGTGCTTGAGTCATTGCTGGTTTACACCAGACAGCAATGAAAGCAGTAAGAAGGGTATTAGCCCCTTTGAGGTAAGCTGACAGTGGCATGGCATAGTTTTAATGCTGTTGGCACAACTAGTCCTTTTATGCGGGTACGTATGGAACTTGCAGTGTGCTCAAACAATGTGAGTAACAGTGGGAGTAGAAAAGGTGAAGAATCTTACATGTTTACATTTCACATCTCTAATCAAGCTTTACAAGGGGAAGTCCTATACTGTCCTTAAGTGGCAAATTAAAGTATCAATGCCAGTATTTACCTTTAGGAAAACAGAGACCTGAACGTTGTGTTTTGACCATACAACTTATCTCAGCACTATGCTGGTTATCCATTTTCAGGTTATCTTATGTCTGATGTTTTTGTTAAAACTTGCCATAGCAGCTCCAAAACCAAAATATAAACTGAATGGTTAAACTAAAGATACAAAGAAGATTGCTTCAAAGTCAGTATTTCTTTCATTTCTTTTGTCTCATTTGTCTCTTAGGGCTTATATGCACAATGAAGATTATGACATAGAATTTGGATGACAGCTTAAAGTACTACAAGAGTGCCCTGTGACAGGATGTGCTTACATCCCAGTGAAGGTCATGATGACTTCTGTTTTTTTGCATTTCACCAAACTCGCCTAACCTCTTTGTAACTGAGTAACACTAAGAGTGTTCTTTTTACTTTTATATTCACCATACTCTTTAAACCTTATGGACCCATAAATTAGTGATTTTCAGCAAGTGGACTTTGGGAACCTGTGGACACAGGAGATTAGGAAAAGGTACGTTCAATCGTAAGATGTCTCTTACAAATGCGTGGCAGTTCCCGTACTGTCTATCTCTTTGAAAAAAATAATTAAATGAAGAGATTTTTGAAAAGGCTAAATGGCTGCTGAAAAGGTACATAAAACCATGTAATGAGCCAAATCTTGATGAGCACTTGAGATCTCAAATAGCATCAGTGGGAATGAAAATTCGTTTTCCCCATCAGCTTTGTCCACTTCATATAAAAGACCCCTGAAATAACAGCTAAGCCTTGCAAGTGGTGGCAGAATTCCTCTGTGGTGCTGAAAGCTCCTGCTGAAGAATCTCATCAAAGGGACCTGGAAAAAAGTGTGGGAGCTAAGGCAGTGATCTTGTTTTTGTAGTCTTGACTTTTAATAGAATGTCTTTCAGCAAAGATTGCGCTCAAGTAAATTTTCTTTCTTCAACATCCTTTCTTTCATACATATGTAATAACTACCTGCAAATTTGCGAGTTTTCCTTCTTCCGAGATAGCTAAGTCCCTGTTCAGTTCATATTTTACATGTATAGAACTGTATGTATAGGCAGGTTCTTTCTTTGGTATGCTCTCTCACAGACAAAATGTCTAAATACTTCAGAGCTTTTGTAGCACATGTCTGCTCTATCTCACTTTGTCTGTTATTCTTGCCAGGCAGAGTAACTGGATACTGTTTAGCCAGGAAACTTGCTAGTGTTCTGAAAAGGGAGAAAAGGAAAGGATAGACATAGGCTCACATGGAGCCACGCACCAGCTGGTGCAGTTGCCCCTCTCCTCTGCCTTTATGGAGGATGAACTCATGAGCACATAAACAAAAGAGCTGATTTTATTTTGGTACTGTTAATGAAATTTCTCTGGCTAGTGTTGTGTAGTTCTTTACATTTGTGCAAATTAAGCTCAGAATTTGCATTACTAGTAGTTTGAATTAAGATGTAAACCTCTTGTTCTTCTATATTTGACGGTAAGATTAGTTTCCTTAAGTTCTGACTGCAACTACTTTCCAGAAGCTTGAAAGCGGCCTGTTTGTCCACCATGCTTCCTCTCTGCTTGCTGAAGACTGCCATTCTTTGAGTGAAAGATATCCTATTTAGTGCCTCAGTATTGAAGCCCTGTATGGGTCCAGCAGGAGATCTCTTCTTGCAACAAATATTCCAGAGGTCTGAATGCAGGTTGTTGGTTAGTTGCTGGTTGTCAATAGTCTAGTCAGCAAACAGTCAGCCTGACTGTGTACTTCCTCCTGCCTCAGCAGCTACCCAAACTGTGGCTCAGGTAGTAAGTGATTTAGGCTACATGGTAGTGCAGCCTTGTATTTCTCTAGAACACATGAACTGACAGTGGTCATAAATACTGTTGCTTTTTAGGACAATTCAGAGCTTGTGTCAGCAGCATGATATAATTCCATTGTGTCATTGGAAATGTGTCTGCCCATGGCCACTTTGCATTTATTGCTTGCTTATTCACTGACTTTTAGGCATAAACTTTTAATTTCAGAATTGAAAGTTGTAAATGTATGATATTGCCTGTGCTACATAGCTATCCCAATTCAAAGAACTAGAGGTAAAAGACCAACAACAATAATTCTGAGAAATTCATGTAATGAAATTTTTTTTTATATAATTGCTTAAAATATTGCTAGTAACATTGGCATTAAAAGGACAAATCAAATACCTACTCAGTTATCTAATTACTCTTTCAGTCTATTACATCTTAATCTGATTTAATAAGAAAACAATGTTTCTTCTCTCACTCCATCTTTTTAGTAATTTTGGAACCTAGTAGTCAAATTGATGGGAATTAGAGGTTAAAAATCTTGGAGATAATCACATGCATATGAGTGTCCTAAAAATAACAGAGGGAAATTCTGTAAGTGTTTTCTTTGTGCCAACTGAAAGGCTGCATTTATTTATACTAGACATGAGAGAATGTACTTGGAAAAGACCTCCCCCCCCATACCCTAGTAATACCCTAACCTTTGGAAAAGCTTCAAAGGAGCTCACCTAACCATGGAGGTAAGTCCAAAGGAAAACTGGCATTATCAGTTTTTGTGCTCTGTGAGCTGATTTGGTTGTGTCCTAGTGTTCTTTCTAAGCTTCTTAAAAAAAGAATTGCTATTCAGAAAAGGGGCTGTGCATTCTCCTAATAAGACTGTAACTCCCTGGTTTGTACTACAGAGTATTTGCTTCTGTATCAGCTAGATTGAGTTCTGATTGTAGATGGTCTGAAAACTGGGACACAGCAAACTTAGCAGCACTATTAATGAATGAGACAGAAAGTGTACTTTGCTATCTTTGTATACAGTGCAGAAGATCTTCTGAGCTGGTTGTGCATTTACCTCACTTTCGGGATTGCCAGTGACAGTGAAGTTCTGTGATTGTATGTTCTTTTGAATGTTGTGATTAGGAAGTACAGTGATAGCATCGTTTGGAGTGGGACAGTGAAATATTAAACCAATTCTTCACTATGGCAGTCTTAGTTTCAAGAGCCCGCTGCTGCATTTGTGAGGGTGAGAATGTAAAAATAAGTGAAATCTGGATGGAAAATTACCAGGCTGCACGTGTGTACTTCCAGAGTTTGGGAGTCATTGGTCCCTGGAAAGGGGTGTGCTTTTGCCAGATATTGGGCTTAATTATTTTAAGTTTGGACCTGTCAGAACCTTTATTGTCCCTATGGATTGATTTCCTTCAAACTGCAGGTCTTTCTTCTCTGTGCTGCCATGCTGTCTTTAGGCTGTGTAACACTTATTTGCAGCAGAATCTGACTGGGATTTGACAATCAGGCTAGAGATCTTTAATGTCTTTAAATGGTATATGTGCACACATACAATTTGGAAGGAAGGAAGTTTTCAGAGGGGAAGGTAAGATGTGGAAAATGAACAGAGTCATTCTATGTGGAAACTCTGTGAAGCCCCCATGAATATCTATCTCTGTGTGTGTATGCATGTATATGTATATACATTTGTATAAGAGCTATGTAAAATGTATACATATATTTAGATATGAGAACTTCAGAAGACCTAGTTTGGGGGGAAAAAAAAATCTTCATATGCGTTGTTCAGTGGTCTGCACAGTGTTTTGCAAAGGATTTGCTGCAGGGATGTCTGGATGTATCGCTTTGGGAGGAAGAACAGCTTGAGACAGTTTGCAGAGCCTCATATTGTGGTCCTAGATGGACATGATAGGTAAAAGTTTTCATGTTTGAACTCACAAAGTATCTCTTTCAGCATTTGAGTTTTTTTGTTGGTTGCTTAGGATGTATGCTACCCTCCCATAATATATCAGCATTTGTCAGCTGAGGACAGAGTTCTAGCTTACTTAATGTGGCCAGCTGATTTTTACATAATCATTTGCCACTCTGTGGGAACCTAAAACTGAGAACAAATATTCAGTAATGTTTTTATCTTTGTTTCGCCCTGTGGCAGTAAAGAATCTGAATAAGACTTGCTGGTGGCCAAGCTGCAATTGAGAGTGCTTCATATACCAGTCCCTGGCACCTATGTATTCTAAATATTCTTGAATTAAGACCAACTTTATAGGACATAAAAGTATTCTCAATGTAGTCTACACTGTTTTCACACTCTACGTTAAGGAGCAAATGCAGGCCTTTGGACCAGTCTGGAGGTGAATTATAAGATGTATCTTAATTGACAGTTCTTAGTTTCCAGCAAGTTATTCCAGGTTTCAGGTTGAATCTTTACAGCATTTAGAGCAGGATCATTATTACTAATACAGTGATCAGTTATGGGAAAGATGAGTGTCTGGTGAAAGCCTGCCACTTTGAAGATACTTTTGAATAGCTGGGATTTGGATTAATTCTCTCGACTAATGGGCCTTCCTCTTTTTGATATTACTAGTGGTTTTTCTACCAGCAAATGGGGATGATTTTTCCTTCCATTCTGGCACAGGTGACACATTTGGCTTGCTGAGTTGATTTATATCCCTAAACAAAAGCTTCAGTATTTACTCTTCTAGAAGGAGGCTTGTCAAATCCAATCAATCATTGTATTTACATGGCAAATTGTGTTTGGGATACACTGTAATCAGCCTGTGTGTAGTCTAAATGAAATATTTGTATTAAAAAAAAAAGCACAGAAACGTGACACTTCACGATGAACAGAGCTGCTAGAAGGACATTGGTAGCAAGGAAATAAAGCATTGTTACATTTTTGATAAGTGCTTTTTGGCTCTGATAATGGAAATTCTTTCCCTATTTTTGTTAGGAATCTTCTTTGTCACAATGCAAATTTATGTCCTCTTGTTTAGGGTCAAATCCTATGCTAACTGCTTAAGTAAAATGCCAGTTGACCTCATGACACTTTTGTTTATAGGCACTAAAAATGGCCAGCAGGACTGGGGCCCTGCCATTGTTCTTTGCTGTCACCAGGTTGGATGAAGGATGATGTTGCTTTTCTTGCTTTGCATTGCACAAGGAGTACTGCCTTATACTTTTAAAATAGTAAATAAGGAATAAGGATTTGCCAAAGGGTGCTGTTTTTCTTTTTGAGAGCAGCCTTATGATACAAAGGTAACTTATTCCAGCTTTTGGGGGTTGTATGGTATTTAAAGGAACTTAAGCAGGCCTTTGCAGGTTAGCCTGTGCTACTTAGGAAAAAATGTGTTACATCTGACATAGCAAGGAAATTGTTGACTCTGCTACTTTGTATTGCATTGCCAAAATCTCAGCTAACAAACTTTTGTAGAATTGTAAACTGTCTTGACAATTACTAAAACGTCTTAAAAAAAAAAAAAAGATTCCATTTGCTGACTACAATATTGTAGTCATATACTTTCCACAATTTCCTCTAATTTAATTTAGCTCTATAGCAGAAGCTTTATATCTTGTTAAGAGTACTTCCTCAAATGAAGTCTTAAAAATCACAGTAAAGGCAATGAAGCTATTAATTAAGAATTCTAGTAATACTATTCTTGAGCAAGAATTCCTGTTCTTTAGGGTAAGCTAGTGTTTATTACAATAAAACCCACTTTAATTCATGCTTTAATAAGAATTGCCTAGCAACTTACTGACTGAAGGTAATTATTTTTCTTTTGAAATTTGACTTTCCTTAAATTCTTTACGTGTAGACCGCCAAAACAAAAAAAAGCCTTAAATGTTGGACTGGAAGAACAGTGTAGGGAATTACTGTGGAAGAACAGTGTAGGGAATTACTGTGGGCACCTAGGAATATTTTATAAATGACTTGAGGCTTTAAACATAACACTGTAAGGAGCTATAGTTTAAAAAGTCTGAAGGTCAGCATTAAGTTGATCTAGTAGTAACAGACTTGAGGGGTGTAAACAGAAATCCTTAAGTGTGAATACATACTCACTGAAACTTGTGTTTGCCCATTTTTCAAGGAATGTCTGATCTTAATGTATGTTATTGATTAGTTTTCCAACTCACAAGCTCTGTTTAATTATTAATACCTCTCTCTGCAGGAATCACCAATTTTCTAATGTGTGCTTAAAAGCAAACACTCTTTCTCCAACTGCCTCCCAAATCCCCAAACTCTGACCCTTATGTCTTTACCTGACTATGATGGTATTTACTCAGAACAGCAAATAAAACTTATGAAAGAGCTGGGTTGCCATTTACTCGGTTAATATATTAATTCCATGGAGCTTGTGCTAATGGCCTCGGTTCCTTGAATACTTTCCTGCTAATGGAATCATTCAAGCTATTGACTATTCAGCTGACTTTATTGTATGCCTTAAGGTGCAGTCAGGGGGCTCAGCTCTTTGTTCTGTGGATTTACACCAGAAATGCTTCTGTACAGTTCAGAAAAAGTATTCCAAATCAAAGTTGTCTAGCCCCAAGTTCCACTGAGTTTTAGGTGCTCAAGGGAGTTTAATAAACAGGCTTTTCTTGGAGGAAAATTCAATTAATAGAAATGCTCATTTTGTACCTCCTTTTCGCCCTCCTCATGTAGTGTTTCCCATAATGACACTCTAGAATATGTGTCAAACATTTGCATGTTTGATTTTTCTGAGCTGGTAAATATATGCTTCATTAGATTAACCTCCATCATGTTCAATTCCCTATGAAAAATAAAAAGGTAGTAAATGTACTGTTGGAGCAGCACTTACCACAGCATTGCAGTAAAAGGCAATGTGGCTTAGAATGAGAGCCCTCTGTAGCGGTAGCCTAAGAACTCAGGTCAATGTGTGTTTTAAGCAGAATCTAGTTAATCTACTTTCTAGGTAGAGTTTTGCTGTCATAACAGAAAGATAAGTAGAGTGGGGGTGTGGGGAAAAAAAAAAAACATTCTCTGTACTCTGGTCTTCTCTGCAACCATGCCAAAAACACTGTTTATCTCCTTTCATAGTCTATCTGAACCCTCCATGTATGAAGCAAAACTTCACACCTTTTATAGAGCAGTCCTAAATGATGAGAGCTTTAAAGCGACTCTTTTTTAGGATTTTTCATTCATAAAATATACTACCAGTTTTTGTGTGGTGCCTTCTCAAATCTTATGCCAAACAGTAGGAGGATCTGGTGCTCTTTATACCTGAACTGGTTTGTGATATTGGGCTTTGCTCTCTCTTAATCTCCTTTTCAGAAAGAAGATTGTTCTCATTAAAGAACACCTTGTAGATGGTGAATATCAGTAGGTGTCACAAACAGCCTTCCTCATTTGAAGGAGTGTGATCTGGCAGTTTCAAGAGAAATGACTAAGCCCTCTCTTCAACATCCACTTCTCTGTCCTTCAGGTTTCTGGATGTCCAAACACTGGAGGGTAAACTTTCTGTGCTGTGACTTCTGGGATGCTGGTTTAGGAACATCACTGTCTTTTGGGTGTTGGAGGGTTTTTTGTTTGTTTTATCAGTCCCAACCTTATCTTTATATTATCTTATCCTTTTATTGGAGCTGGAAGTTCTAGCTTTCCAGACAAAATGTTTTCTTATTTGCATTGCATAGTACTTTATTCTTCCTGTAATTCTAGGGATTTAGGACTGCTGGATCAGTAAAGTAGTAATCAATGAGTAAGACTAGTATAATCTGTTCCACTATGCATTTTAGTAAAAATTAATCAAACTTTCACCTTGCTGTTTTTTTCCAGAGCAATCTGTAGCTTGTTGCTTGAGTAGTTTTGAGGAGGCTGTGCGTGGAGCATTGTTTCTCTTGAATTTTTATGAATACAGAGAAGTCTGTTTTGTTTTGTTTTGTTTTGTTTTTCCCCTGTATATTCCAGATTATTATGAACGTGTAATATTTCCCTTCTTGCAAGTTTTCCTTCTTCAGTCATGTAAGAATAAAAAAAAGTAATGCCGATGTAAAACATAGTTAAAATTTCTTATGTCAGTGAAATTGATAAGTTCAGCTTATCCCTTTGTTCCAGTAAAGAAAGATGGAGAAGGCAAATTTTAGTCATTCACTGTGGGAAAAATGCATTTATTCCCTCACAAAAAAGTCCAGGATAAACTTTGAAAATGACTTTTATGAAACAGCCATCTTGAGAGAGAATTCCAAAGCAGTATTTATACATATTTATTTGTTTATGCAGCCAAGAGGAAGACGGAAAGAAAAAAATCCACACCCAAATGTATTTGTGCAACAAAATGGAGGAAAAAAACATATTAGGAGCTTTCTTTTCTCCTAGTACTTTTCTGAATATTCTGCACAAAGTTGATGGTTTTACTTTGACATCTTTGAAAATTTTGCCTGAGTTTTTTAAATAGGTCACAACTTAAGGAAAAAAGAAAAAAAGAAAAACACCCAAATCCACAAACATGGCCAAGAATCTCTCCCCTCCTACCTTTGACTTGATGATGGCTAGGACATACTTTAAAAGGTACACTCAACCTGCACTTGATTTCTTAGTTGACTTTCTTTTGGCTGAATGAATGACAGAAGTTCAGCTTGTTGTTTGTATCTTGGGACAGTTTATATAGAGTAGTTTTGTGGGCATGATGTGCACTTAAAGCTTCACATTTTCGTTTTACTGGTTGCCTGTGTCTGGTCTGTTGTGACTTGCTGTTTTAGACATGTGTTGAGTAAGATTACCAATAGGAAAGCAAAATATTTCTCTTCATTTCAATATTTTATGGTGCTGTCCAGTAGGAGGGAAGAGGGAAGTAAGGAAGTTCAGGTTTTGCGGGGAAGCTCTTTTGTTTCTTCTGTTTCTCTTGCTTTGCTTGGTGAAAGAGAGTCTTTCAGTCTCTTTTGCTATGAGACTGATGTTTCCGTTAGTGCAAAGCTGTACTCATAAGCTGCTTAATAAGATTCTACTGACAATTACATGTACAAGTCTACTGAGTGTAAAGTTACCCTAAATGGTTGTGTTTTGCCTGAAAGGGAAAAGGATGTGAAAGATAACATGAATGACAAAACCTCAGTTCTTGTTTTCAAAAACAAACCTGAGAGCTCAACTTTTAAAGGAAGTGTGTGTTTAAACTTGACTGCTATACATTCATGTTAATATGGTTTTGGTTAGCAGTTTGGATGACTTTGAGTCTCGCTAACATTTAGCTATTTTGTTTCAACTTTAGTAACTGATTATCTTGCATGATAACTTTAGCATTGTTGGGTTTTAAATCAGTGCTTTAGAGGAGTTCTCCTAAAGCAGTGACAGTCTTCATACTGCAGAATGGAGAGGAACAGAACAGTGCCTGAAGTGGTTACTTTTAGAACGAGCCTCCAGAGCTGTAGATCAGGCTCTGCTTTTTGTGCTTCTTACTGAGAGATGTTTTGATTCCACAATAGAAAAGAAAGGGAAAAGGGTATGCATTTAATTATTTTTCCTTAAACCCTAAATAGCACTCTCAGGTTTTCACTTTCATTCCCCCAATATGAGCATTGTGGAGAGTGGGAGAGAGATTCAGCTGACTGAAGGTTATGTCGGGACCCCCTGTAAAGGAACAGACTCGTCTCAACCCAACGTATGCACCTAAATTTCTCTGTAAAAGCACCTGTCTCTCCTTAGCTCTGAAAGGAGACTAACCTCTAACTCTAAAGTGACTAACCCATGTGTAGATATCTGTTCTGTAAATGCTTACAGTTAAATGAGATGAATCCTGCTTTAAATTAGATGAATCCTGCTTTAAAGCTCTATCAGTCTAAATCTCTTGAAATCAATAGAACTAATTACATAAGCAAGGCTGGCCAGTTTTGACCTTTCTTTTTTTTTCCTCCTCTGTTTTTTTTTCTCTGAGCTAACCAGCGTTTTGTTGTGTTGTGTGTCCTGAGCCATTAGCTTTTCTTATGAGGTGTTCTAGCTTTTCTAGGCTGGCTAGAACAGCCATATGTCAGCAAAAGCTGTATTGTTGATACATACAGTCCCAAGATGTTTATATCAGTGTTTTAGCATTATTATTGCCTTCTATTGTAGACATGAAAGTATGAGAGAGAGCAAGTGTCCTTCTTGCAAGATAGTCTACTGTTGCAGTCCTATTTTGCTGTGTTTTGAGAAGACTTGTGTATTTCTCCTATTTGTTTTTCTTTCCCTGACCACAAAATAAAATGAGTTCTTGTCCAATTGATGGTATGCTTTATTGTCAAATACTTTATATTTCTCCAGTAAAGGAATTTGAAGCTATTAGAAAGTAGTTAATGAAGTCTGGTTTCATTAATTCTTGAAAACTTTCAGGCGTACAGAATGGTGCTTTGGACGGCATTCTTTCTTTGACAGCTTTTGATATAGATATCATAGGAGATGAGTAAAGACCTGTCCTTTGCCCAGTTAAAAGTCAGTGTCTGTGACTAAAAAAAGTTTAAGGAAGTCACGATGTGTATATTCCAGTGAATTCCCAGATCTCAGACAGTAGCAAACATCCTTTAATTGTAGGAACAGTTTCTAAATTACTAACTTGTTTTTTTTTCTCTTATTTTTCAAAAGCTATCAGATTTATCACTTAGAGTTGCATATGGAGAGCATTAACCCCTGGGATGCAGGGAAAATCCAAAGAATCTATGGAAATTGCTAGAGAAAATTCCTTTTGATTCTCAGGCACCTGCCCTGGCTTGAAGTTGTAACTCTTCTGCAAAGAGTATATATAAATGCATTGATATAATGACTCTGTGTTTTAGTAACATCTGTAATAATCCACTGTTTTGCTGGTAATTAATTATCTTCTCTAGAATGAGCTTTGGACTTGGACACTAAGGCTGATTAAACAAACCCCTCTTAAACATTAGACTTAGGATATGTTGTGCACAGTTGTAATAATGGTGCAGATTCTAGACCAGAAAATAATACATAATATGACGCTGGTAAGCAAACAAAATGTTTTCACGCAGATTGGTGATATTAATTTATATATTGTAAGAACTACAGTAAATGGTTTCTGTTGCCGTTTGGGAATGATGAGCAACAAGCCATTATGAGTGAGGAAAAAAGCAATTTATAGTAATGCTTCAATTCTAGCCTTTCCTTCAGGCTGCTGGTTCCACTGGGTATTGGAATATTAAATTGAGTTCATTTATTTTGTGCAGATCTCAGTGTAGCATCACAGAAATGTTGCACAGTGCATGTGCCACCAATTTCGTTACTTGCCTCTTTTGTTTTTATTCTGAATCCTGAAGCTGTTTGAGTGCTATTTGGCATGTGGTTTATGTGTAATTAGGTGCATACTGCTTCACGGTGGGTATTGTGCTTTGAAACCTAAGGAGCTTTCACGTGAGTAGAAACAGTTTGACAGCTTCCAACTTAATGCAAGAGGAGAGATGGAAAGCAGCCCAATGGCAGGTTATCAGAAGCATTATGATAGTGTTATGGTCGGCTCAGTATTGTTCTGTTACAAGCTTCCCATGAGGATACAGCTTAGCTTAAAAAAGCAGAAAGAAAAGAATAAAGAATTAGTCACAGGCAGGAGGAATTTGTTGTGTTTTGTTCCTTAACTTTGGAAGCTGTGCATAAAACATATGAAAGGTGCTAGTGGCTATGTTAGGAACAGAAAGTCTTTCATCTGTGGTACAGCATGGCTAGAGACAGTGTCCTGCTGTACTGCCACAATGTGTGCTTCTGGTTTGTACTGCTTAGAGCTGAAGTGTGCTTCCTTTACCATGCTGATCGTTTCTGCTGGTAAAGGGTGGGTGTATGAAGTTACCATGCTGTCTCTTGTCTTGGGCAGTGGGAAAAGTGAAAATACAAAGCACAATGATCTGGATCCTTGACTTCTATGGGAAGCAGATTTTGACTGTTACGGGCACCCTCAATGCAATTTGGGTGGTTGCCATCGTTTGTTTATATACTGGTGGGAGAAATAGGAAGTCACACACTCTGAAAACAACTTAATTGGACTGAGTCTCCAGAGATCCTGGTGTGGTGCCTTTCACAAACACAAAATGACTTGCTCGTTCCATTTAAAAAAATGAAAGCAGGAAAAAGAAAGAATGGAAGGAAAAAGGAAAGCATTTAACTGCTGCTGCTTAGGAGGAATTTGTAATGTAAAGATTATGGAATGTGGGGATTTTTAAAGGCTTTATCTTAATTCCAAAATGGGACAAAAAGCTTTGAGTATGAACTGTTTCAGTGGAGGCTTGACTGACCTCTCCTTATGTGGTTTCCTTTTAGTATTTTATACATTATCTCTTCCCCCTTGGCTATCAGAAGGACAGCTGCTCTTCAAGCCAATACCATATGCTAGCATTTTATATTGTTTTTAAGGACGGAAAAAACACACAAAAATATGAACTATAAACACTCAATATGCTGTAATTAACATATTTTAAAATTCTTTAAATAGCCTCCATCTCTCTTGAGATCAAGGGAAAAATAAATTTTACTCTACGTAGTTAAAAATATTTTATGCTGACTTTAAATCAGTCTGCCTTCTTAATTATCTGGATTTTATATAACAGGCATTTCAGTTGCGGTAAACTGGAACCTTAGTTAGGTCAGGCCTTATTGTGCTAGGCATTCATAAATCAAACAATAAATAAGTACTTGCTCCCAAAGAATTTAGATTATGCCTGCAGTGTACAGTGCAGTGCTGATCAGGATAGCTGGGCTGGTTGTGCTAGCTCTGATACGAGGAGGAAAGCGGCTCTGTTGTGTTGCTGTGTGTCTGGACTAACCAGACCTACCCCTTGGTACCCTCCCTACCTTTGGAGCCCCAGCCTTGCCCTGCGCTGTGCTAGCAGACCAGCCTGTTCAGAGCTAGTTTGGACTTCTGTGTCTTGGGTTACAAATAATCCTGTAAAATCAGTGCAATCCAAGAAGGATGGTTCTGGTAGTTATGATGCTAGCCTGCAATTTAGAAAGCCTGGATTTAATGAAATTCCATACATCTTTAATCCACAAATGAAACAATCTAATGAGCTGGACTAGGTAATGAAAAGATGAATATAAATAGGCCTGTGTTTTAGAAGAGCATAACATTACACACAGTTCATTGCCAGTTGGTTGTCGCAATTTGTTACCTGCTTTGGCAACGTCAGATTACAGGTGTGCACGGGTTTTGATGTGCATATGACTGGAGAGAGTCCGAAGGTCGTGCAAGTCTCACCTCAGTGCCTTCTTCATATTTATTCTTCATTTTTTTTATTTCCCTGAAGATCTCTTTTAAATCTTTTCTGTCAGATTAATTTTATTCAGTATATTTATTTAGTTCCAGGATGGCTCCTTATGTAATTGGGAAGATGCAGGGGAAAAAAAGTAAAAAAGCAAAGCACACACACAGAAGAATGATTCTTGCACTGTGTGCACACTTCACGTTAGGTGGATGCATAATTAGAGGCATTTGAGCAAGTTAAAGCTCGTGGTCCAATCCACTTACCTGTGGTTGTCTACAAACAGTTGCTGTTTGTTATACACAAGACATTATTTAGGGACGGTTAAACTATAAGGGAAACAAAATATAATATGTTAGCTCATAAAGGAGTCTTTTCTGTTCATAGGATTCATATAAAATTTAATAGTATCTAATTTATGGACATCATAAAATGAATTAATTTAAGCTAAATTTAAAATTCTTTTGTGAGGTTACTATATATTTGGCCACAGCACAGCTGATTGACCACAGCTTGCCAAAATTTCAATCTAAAAGTTTTGTGAACATGCAGTTTTTGACATCATTTTTTATGCAGGACTTCTTCAGTACAGAATTAGTTCGATTTGTGGTGTTACAACCTTTTAACAGCTTTAAATATGTTAGTGGAAAAAAAGTATGTGATGATGTTTACTGGTGTGAAATTAAGGCCGTCCAAGAAATTCATAACTACCTCCATAGAAAACAAATAATCTGCCTGTTTTTCAGGTACAGTTGGATTATCTGCAACATCATGGCTTCATTTAATTTGAGAAGATTTGTTGGTTAGGTCAGATTATTGAACTGTGGCATTTTTTCTTGGTTCCCTAATTGAGATTTCCTATCCCACTAATTTGAAGTAGGAGTAGTGTGTGAGGGGGGAAAGTATGTCTGTCCTCTAACTGTGCGTCCGTACTTTAAGCCACCAGTGCTGAAGTTGGAATTGGTGCTTTTTTGACTGCCTGTTCCTGGAAGATACAACAAGATAAAGTTTTAGGAATCTTGATGGTTAGGGATGAACTATGATGTTTAAACTTTGCTTTTGATAAGAAGTGATTAAGTTTCTTGGTTTGGTGGGGCTGAAGAAATACAATACTTTTTCTGGTGAGCTCTGTGTGGAAGAAAGAAGAGGTCATAGGTTTTTAGTCCAGAAACAGGTCACACTCTTGCATAGCACATTAGAGAAGAATAGAAACTCTTAATTTATGTAACCATACATGACAGAATAAAATTGCCCCCAAATATAATGGGGACTCTTGAGATTATCATGATACAAATAAGCGATTTTAACAGGTGGGGCTTTCCTATGAAAATCTTGTAGAATCATCGAATTTTGGTAGAAGCTTTAAGACAATAAACTACTTCTGGTTGCTTCCAGGCTGGCATTTGTGCAGATGTGTGGGACTTTTCAAGAGCTGCCTGTCACAGTGTTTTACATTGTGCTAGCCATAAAAGTTGTTACTGAAATGAAAGATGTTACAAAGATTCATCAGGAGATTTGCAAAAGGCTGTCTTCTGACTTTATTGAATTTCTTACCTCAGACAGACAATGACCGATATACTGACCTTGTCTTGTGGGATTTTCTGTAGATTAATGTCTTTGCAATTTTTCTCTTCCTTTTTTTCTTTCATCCTTCATCTTTCCCTTAAGTCTTGCTTACTAACTGTGAGTGCACAGAGATGTTCATGGATGATAAGCCCTTGAGGTTTTTATCCCAGCAACACCCAAACAGGTATAAATTCTTAGTTTCAAATTTACATATAAAATACAATAAATCACTTTGTAGACAAAGTAGAAAAATTGCTGTGGGTGACCTTTTATTTGCTTTCCTCCTGGTTACTATATGTTGGTAGTCACTTCACTGCAGCAATGTTAACTTAGGTAATTGGGCAGTGTTAGCCTTGTAGCACCTGCTGTTTCCAGAGCTCTGACTTAATTGAACAATGTGCGCTGCTCCACAAGAAGGCATGAATTCTCCAAGGAAATGAGTTTTATTTTGACGTTACAGTTTTGGCAAACTGAAAAATCAAATTTTGCCCTTAGAGAATGGTCTTGGGAAGGAAGTGGCTTCTCTAGGGGAACCAAAGCCTGGGAAATGTTAGTATTTTATGGTATTGATTATTAATAAAGTCAAGGAAAGAAAAGTATGATTACATCTGGTTTTCAAAGGAGATTCACTTTGTTTGCAAAGTGTCACCATTATCCTTATTAACACAGCTGGTACTGTCCCTCTGGCCACCAGCACAAAAATAAAAACTGGGTTTCTGATCATGCTTATAATAAGACAAATGTCCCCAGTTAGTGTCTGTCAATCTTCAGTATTTATAGTGTGCAAATCAGTTAAATCTCTACACACAGGGGTATCTAGGTTATTATCTAATATCACAGGCTGTTGTTTAATAACTGTGAAGATTTTGCAAGGATGGTTTTCTTTGAACCTTGACTTTCCCATGTCTTTGTAGACTGTCTTCTTAGAATCTGGTCTTGTGATGTCCTTTATGTAAAGAACCACTGTCAACTGCCGTGGAAGTTGTACTGTACATGTGGAGAGAATGAGCAACTGATCTTTTAGTTTGTCATCTTAGAGTGGTCTGAATCCCTTTTTAGGCGTAAAAGATGCATGTAAATGTGAAGAGCTTTGCTGAACTATGATGTTATACTATATGAAATCTAACAAATACTTCCTGTTGTAGAGTATGTTAATGTCTTATCCCTGAGCAATCCTTTGGTTTTTTGATCCTGCAGTTTTCCTTCAAGTAGTTGATTTCTGTGAGCATTCACAACAAATTGAATGGTCTTGATTTCATTAAGCAGCCAACAATTTTAAAAAAAGAAGGGGGAAAAAAAAAGGAATTCCAGATTAAGTGTAGGTGAAGTGATTTAAATTGTAAAATTGAAGAGGAGAGAAAGTCGAGATGACAGAAAGTTTGAGGGTATTAGTATCTTCTTACTGTAATGTCACGATCTTTTATCTACCTCTTGAGATTATCACAGAAAATGTTTTGTAAACTATCCACTTATGACAAAATGGTTCTCTTTAAAGAAAGTGACAGTTGAGAAATAACTGGAAAATTAATTACAATTACAATTAGGGAGAATATTTTTTGTAACCTCTGGCCCATTAGTCAAAATTTCCCTTTAGATATACTTATAAATATTATTTTATACTAATATTCCTATGTGAGCTAAAATCAGTTTAATACCATGACATTAGTATAGTGCCATATGATTTCATAGTTAAAATATAGTGCTTTAGTAGTGACCTACTTGAGAAGGACCTTTCGCAGTTTAATTTATGGATGTTTCTAAAGGACACGACTTGTCTAGGAATGGTGTGTTAAAGAATAAACAAAAGACTTGGAAGTGGACCAGAGTTTGATAACATGTATAATTTTATTAGCTTGGAGGAGAAAACTTTTTACTTTTTGACCATTTTCATAATCCAATTTTGTAGAGAAGTGCAAATTGATCAGTGTCAAATGCACAGAAAATAGAAAGGGTTTTGTGGATTTAACTTTGAAAAAAGTGTTCTACTGGTAAATGGGCAAAAGGTGGTGAATATCAGAGTATAGGTAATTTAGAAGAAATTACTTAAAATAGAGGTAAAGGTTGTTTTAAGTATTAAAAAAACATGTTGGCTGAACTCGGCATATAGGGTCGAAAATGTTAGAGGTTGAGTCACAAACCCACAGACAGGAGTCTGCAGTCATTCCGTGTCCCTTGGGAGCAAGTTACCCTATGTGGTTTTCATGCTTCAGCAAAACTATGCAAGCTCAGTCACATTGTACTGTCCTGTGCGGCATCTTTGAATAATTAATAGGAAAAAAATAAGAGTTGTACAATGGAGCTTCCATTTGGGGTTCCCTAAATTTTAGTCTCTGCTTCTGAACTTTACCACTGTACATCCAGCTTCATCTCAGAGTCTCCTTACAAAACCTCCTAGGGGTTCATCACCTCCTAAAATTAGTATTTTCATATAACCCTACTCTAAAGGCAATTGAATGAAATTCTCTTAAACTTAAATATTTAGAAAATAATTATGTTACAACTGGCAACCATATAGGAAACTGAAAGGGAAATTAAAGAAACCAAGTTGTCTATGTCATATAACATTACCATGTGGAATTGTTCTAATTTTTACTGTTTGGTGCTGAAATGTGTTATTCAACATATATTATGCATATGAATGTATATATGTTCTCGTTTAATATTACTTTTTTAAAAAACGGTTATGATGCAGTGGCAGCTTGTTGAACCTGGCTTCTGCAGAGACAAAAAGCAGTGCTATAAAAGTACAAGACTCTAAACTATAATGTCCTAAAATCAGCATTGTTGTATACATATAAATATTTCACTGAGTGAAAAACTTCTTTAAAGCTGTCTGCATTTGGTATCACTTTTATGTCTAGTGGGAAATTCTCTTTGAAGAAACACAACAGTCTGTTTTTGAATATGTGTGTCCTAACGGTTAGAAGAGTCAGTCAAGCTGATGGGAAGAATAATTTGGCATGAGCTGTAGAATCTGTTTCTTTAATTTTGGCAGGAAGTGATGTGTCAAATTCTGGAGGAGAACTGGGAAAGGAAAAATAAATTAGGCAGAATTCTTCACCTATAGCTTATCTGGAAAGCCAAGAGTCATCAGAAATTGGTGTATAATATATACATGTTTTAAATAGTATATAATTTGAAGCTTCAATGCTGCTTTATTTTTATTTTATCAAAATGTGAAAATTGTATAAAGAGATGATGTTAGAAATTTCCCTTCCTCTGAGTTTCTTGCCTTTATTAATATCAACACTGCAATAAAATATGATTTATGCTAATTTCGTTTTGCAGTTGTCTCATATGGGATGACTGAGGAGAAAGGAGGATTGAGAGGGAAAGAACTGATTTTGCTTTTCTTTGCTTCTCTTTGCTTTTCTTTTTGTTTTTATCCATTTCTCTTTTTGGTTCTCTTGAGCTAAAAGATTGTTGCAGCATCTTGGTCACAGAATGTTTAATCTATGACCTGTTTTACTGAATGATTAAAAATAAAATCAAACAAGTTCTTTAACTGACCCTAGTTAGGATTCACTTCATTGCTTTTATGTTCCAGAATAAGCACTACATATAAGTCGCTAGTATTGCAAATCTTTCTGTAATGAAAATGGAAAATGTAGCCATTCTGTGTTCAGCTCTGTTGCCCTTTGCAGCCCAGAATGACTGGTATATGAAAGAGGGCTAGATTCTGGGTTGACTATTGCTAGATAAGAGGTTAAGATGGGGCTTGTTTTTGCTGGGGAGTGCTCCCTCCACCCAGCTTTTTGGTAACAGCGGGAGGGTGGGAAAACGGGCCCTATGATGTGACAGTCTCTCCTCTGCATAGCTCTTGGAGTAGAGAGTGTATGAAGACTGTGCTTCTTGTTTGGGGTTTCAGATAGTCATCATTCAAACCTTCAATGATAATCCAGCTCTCGGTGGGCAATTTTCCTGAGCTGCAGTCTACCTTCCCATTTTTACTATACCAAAAGTACACTCAGTCTTGACAAAAGATGCCCCGAAGGGGACAGTGGACAGGCTCCCTGGGCTGAGGGGGCAGAAGTGGAATGTTAATTTGTACAAATTCTGCAGTGAGCAGGAAGTGTAAGACTTCAGTGTTACTGCGTGAAACAAGGTTTATGAATCAAATATGTAAAACAGTCTGCATTTCTTCCTGTGGTGAAGCAGATCTTTCAGATTGATGTGGTTTAGTTATGGAGTGCTATGAGGCAAATTGAGGTTCTGACTTTTGGAGAGGCCTGATTGCAAGCACTGTCGTTTATCAGAGCCGCTGCTCATCAGTATAAATAGTCTCATTCAAACTTATGAAAGCACTTGCCTGAATTGCATGCTCACAGGAATATAAGAGCTGAAGCACAGCTCCAAAGAGCAGTCCTGTAAGCAAGGTGGTCGTGAGGCTGTACTTGAGCGCATCAAACCCATGTTCCTGCTAAATTCCCATTCTGCCCTTCTGCACCTATTTGCAGCTTCATTTGCAAAGATGCTTAGGTTTCAATGGTTAATGGGGTAACTGTGCTATGTAATGAGGCTATCAGATATGTATTTTTCTAGTGTTTTGAACTGAAAGGTATTAAATATGAGGTAATCATCAATATATTACCTCTGATATCTATTGATATGCATATTTCAATCTTGTACTTGTCTTCACTAAATATGAAAAATAATCCAAATGTTTTATTTTTCAAAAGTGTTGTTTTATTTACTTAAGCTCTATTTAAATTTGATCCAGTCTTAGTGTAGGTTTCTGTTTCTAATTAACAAATTTAACTGAAAAAGGTTTAATGCATCAGGCTTTATGCTAACCATATCAGCAGAAACCTGTGAGGCTGGCTTCTGAAGTTATTCATAAATTCCATAAATAAACAGTGCGACTTTTTTTTTGCATCTTGGTAGTTCTCCGTTACGTGGTCATTTCATGCCAAACAATGTTGGTAAATTGGGAGTGGGGAGTGAGCAAAATGAAATATGCTTCAGTTGCATGTAAGGCAGAATCCTTGCAAAGGAATTTATATCCTTGTTCCTGTTAGGTAACTCCTAGAAGGTTTTGATAGGTATCAAATATGTGCTCTCATGAGCTTGCAAATTGATGGAAGGGACTGTTCATAAAGTTTAGTATCACTTCTGGATGACAAAGTTTTCTTGGCATCTGTCAGTAGTAAGGGCTGCTGTGCTATATCATGTTCAGGTTAGCCCAAAGAAGACATGGCCTGTGTTTTTGAAGAGCAGGTTTAGATGGGATAGCTGAAGCGATAATGTTCCCTGGCTGGTTACCTCACCTGTGTTGTGGAAGTTGCTATATTTTTAGCAGGGTTGGCAGAAGAGAAGGTGTATCCAGTCCTGAGAGGCCACAGGTTCGTTGACGGGAGGGGATACGGAGAACAGTTGGTTCTCTAGCCACTTCAGCCATCTCAGAAATAGTTATCTGTGAGTTTGGGTTATGTTCTTTTGCAGTGAAACTGCTGAAATGAATACAAGTGATGTTGCAAAAATGGGCAGTCTGGAACTGTGCCCTATTTTTAGTGGCACAGTGTTGTTTTGAAGCCTGCTTAGCTATTTAGAAGTGTGGGAAGAGAGCGGGGGTTTGTAAGTACAACATCAACTCTTCTGTGTGTTTTAGGGATGTGTTTACTCCTTAAATTATGAAGTCTGGATGCTTCACAAGTTTGCAATGCTTTTATCCTCACACCATTGCTTCTGAAATAGAGAGATACTGTTTATTGCCATTTTACTGATAGGGAGCAGAGATGTAGGGGAATGGATATGACAAGCCCAAGAAAGTCTATAAACTGCTGTGAATTGAATCTGGGTCTCCTGATTCTAAAGGTTAATGTTTAATTGCTGTCACATCTCTCTGACTTTGAGCTATCCTGTGCTGTTGTGAAACTGTAATCATGCTGAAGTGGGTTTGTTTTTCTATTGTTTTCTAAACCTTCTGCATGTATCTGAGCATTGCTAAAGTACACAGTCAAAGAAATGATTCATGCCAAGATGTTATCTGATATTCCATCCCCCCCCCCATTTTCTAATGAGAAGCTAACCTTGAAATGCACGTTTTGCACTGAGCTAGGAAACTCTCTTTGTGAACTTAGTGGATTTTTACTGAACTGCAGAACCTCCCTGAAAGATGAAATCCCATTTTGCTGAGATGTAACATAAGTCTTTACCTGTTCTATTTTCCTAATTGGTGATTTAGATTTTTTTTTTAACTAACTTGTAATGGATTTTTGCTTAACAAGGGTTAAACATTCTGTAAATGGAGAAAGTGTCTGAAAGTGAATCAAATTAATGATTGAACAGCCAGTCTTCTGCTTGGACATATGAAGCTACCTCCATATTACAGAAAGAAAAATATTTCCATAGCAACCTATTAAAAGCACATAATGCTTTTGCCATGAGATGGTTTTTTTATTACATCCTTACAGCAGAGGTTTTTGACAGCTGTAACTGAGCCATAAAGAATATCAAGTGATAACACAACATTAGTTTGTGTAATTAGGAGTTTATACTGTAAATTTGCTCTTTATTACAAATAATTATAAACAGTTATTAATTAAATTAACTCTAGTTTCAAAAGCATTACATTTTTAAATAGCTGTATATTTTTTTCACATTATCCAGCATTTCTCTGAACTCTGTTATGCCAGAATTGTCAGATTTGTGGAGCAGAAACTGATAAAACAACAGGATCTGTTAACCATCACTTAGGTATGTTGAAACAGCTGGATAAACTGTTCTGAGGTCTCCCATAGTGGGAATGTGCCTCAGCATTTATTTTCATGAAGGTGGACGTGGTATCAGAATGATGGTGCATCCACTGTCCATGTGGTAGAGTCCATCAGGGTAACTGAAAGGACCTGAATATTCAGTTTTTACTTCAACTTCACTTCACTTCAAGATACCGTAGGAGTATTTTCTCATTTAAGGCAGCCCTATGTAGTCTTTTTTTTTATGGTGTTCCAAAGCATTTGTAAAACCAGCCATTATGGATGGGCAAGCAGTAATAATAAATAAGATTCTGGACCATTCCAGTCATATGGAATGTTTTGCTATGTTCCCTGATTAAATAAAGCTGAGTAACAAAACTGCATTATGCTACATAAGCAGAGTAACAAAACAGTGCAGCTCACGAGTAGCCTCTTGTTCATGACAGTGTTGGTCAGGCTTCCTGCTGCCAGATGAGGAATTGCTGTATCTTGCATGGTGGGTCTTCAGTTTCATGCTGCTTGTGCTCAGCTTCTCTTTTTATTAATTTTTGCATCCAAACTGCATTATTATTAACATCCGGTTGTCTATATTTAAATCTCCATGTCATGGAAGAATCCAAGAAAACGATTGCTATACTTTTTTTAATGTCTTTCCTGAGAAATTCTGTCTGCTATGGATCGTCTCTTGCCTTTTACAGTACCACCCAACCTGTTGTTTACTGTCTCACACCTGTTTGCAGTATCCCAGTCACATTATCAATGCTCTGACTGGCTTTGCATCTCTTCGCATTGATATAAGGGAATAATAGAGAGAGACAAGGCAGTATGTAACTTACTCTGTTAAGATAAATGGAGCCCATATACACAAAATGGTGTTATTTTGTCTTTGGTTCAAAGAATTTCTGTTTCCTTGGGCATTCAGCTTATTTTGCGGTAATAACCAAAATACATGACTTTTGCCCCAGCTTCTGCAGTCGACTCCTCTATTGCAATCTAACACTTTTACCATTACAAAGCCCAACAGTCTCGTATAAGTTTTTGAAGAGATAGTGGTCTCGGAAAAGATTTGACTGAAGTATGGCCTCATTTTACATGTGATGCAGTAACTGTGATCAACAAAGAACAAGGGATGTGAAAAGGCAGGGAATGCTACTATAATCTGATCGTTACCTTGTTATGGTTATTTGGAGGACTTGCAGGTTCATTTCAAAGTGATATTACTTATTTATTATTTGATGTCACTATTTATTGAATAAAGATGTTAAGGAAAAGTTGGGTATCAGTTGGGTTTGACTGACTGAGAGTGTGACCATTTTGCAGCAAGCAATCTTATTCAATATAAATTAATTTTGGTTTTGCACTTCTCTAGATTCATAGGCTGCTATATTTTAAGATCATACAGACAATGCATACTTGTCATTGCTAAATTCAACTGTAATGTCACACTACTGATATCAGTCCAGTGACACCACATTAAATTTGTGTCTCTAGCTTAGGAAAGTCATGGTGGTTGTTGAGGCTGCTTATGTATTGACAGTATTTTGTCACCTACTCACTTGACTAGTGTTTGTATACTGATATGACTGACGAGCCAAGATGCAAGTCTTATTTAAACTTAAGACATGCTTTGTAGATTCTTACTAAGTAGTTCATACAAAAAATTATATGCTAACTGCAGGAATTGGATGATATGTAATTTCCTTGCCTGAACCTCGATGGCAGTCAAATTCAAGGCTGGGAGAGGTAGCTGTCTATATATGTCTGGCTCTTTGTGGCCCATTTGTGAATTTGTAAACAGCTTAAGTCACCTGCTGTTAGCTTTTTTGGGGATTGGAGTCCAGGGACATCTTTGAAGAGCTGTCAGTTTAGCTGGCAGGTGTTTATGCTGCAGTGACATTATCTCTGTGCAGTGCTGATGCCCATTTTAAAATAGCTGTGTCACAAGTAAGCCCTCAGGCTAACAATTCTTGTTGTTAAGGGCCACGCTATATGAAGGGAAAACAGGGCTTCGGGAAATCAACTGTTAGCTTAGTTAATGGCTAACATGTTCCAGTTTGATGTTTGCTTGGATTTAGAGTCCATCCATGCTTTGGTGATCATCTTGCACTTACCGTAAGGCTTCTTCCACAGGGATCCTTGATCTTAACAGAGCGTGATATCGTGCTACTTCCATTCACCTTGTGGGGGTTCTGAGAAATATATATTCTTGTTGACTGTAAGAAAAGTTTGACTCCTGTCATTTTAAGGTAAAGAATTTTCTTTTTTTTTTTTTTTTTCCCTTTTTTTTTCTGACTCTTCTGTCATAGTTATTTACCATCTTGATAAATCTTGTTTTTCTTCCTTTTTAGCATTGGGGTAGTTTGATGGTTATCTACATCTTATACCTGGAATTTGTCTATGTGGCTGAAATCAGAGCATATAACATAGTTAAACTAAAAATGCAGACAGAGCCCTATTCTTCTTGCAAGATAATTTTATTCATACTGTTTTGAGCATACTAGTTTTTCAAGTTGATATCCTCCTGCTAGCTTTCAAGCTAGTGAAATTACATTTAAATTGTAGTGAACAATGTTTTGGCAGCATGTACATAATGCCAGTAAATAGGTTTGCTTTGTAGATTGACCACCTAACCTTCCTACCATGGTAAAATACATGTTTAGTATGACTTGGTGTGAATGGAAACCATGTTTCGTGGCTTTGTTGTAATTCAGTTAGTATAAACAGTAGCATTCCATTACAGTGCCCATTAACCTCTTGAGTTAAATCCAAACCTTTCTAAGGCTCAAAGTAATGTGTACTTGTTCTTCTGTTTCTTCTTTATTCAGGATCTGCTAATATTCCCACAGCTGTCTAATGTGTCATTCTACTTTCTCAGTAATATTCAGGCAATTAAAAGCAGAAACCCAAAGACTGGTTGAAGTGATGACAGAAAGTCTGTGTTCGGGTTTGGTTCAGTTCTGTGTAGACATTCAAGGTCCTGGATCTCTCTCTGCCTGAATTGTCCCCACACAAAATTTGTTCCTGCTTTCATTAGAGAATGAAACAGCCCCTTAAGGGGACTCTCTGGTGTGATTTTACCATGGTTAGCTGCTAGCTCTTCTTTCAGCTCTGTGTTTTCACTTTGTCATTCAGACCCCCACATCTTCTGACTGATCAGAACTCTATTACATGTGGTCCAGGTGAAAAAGAATAGTAATGATGTGGGAGTGTAATGACTAAACAGGAGATAGATTTAGCTGTGTGTTGCAGATGAATCTTTGTAGTCATTAAGAGCTGTGCTATGACTGGTAATGAAGAGCAAGAATGGTAATCAATTTGTAATTATAAAAGTATTGGATGTGAAAATTGAAAAGTGCCTTTTATATACTGAGAAAGAACTCTCAAGAGAGCCATCATGAATGTGCTGATACATTTTGTAAGAGTGAGTGTGTTCCTGGAACACATTGCAGGCCCTATATAAGAAGCATGCCAGGCAGTTTTGATAACAGTTATTTGAAGACAGTGGTTGTGAAAAAGGCAAACTACTGCAAAGTAATTTCTCTATTCTGACTAGCACTCTGTGTTTAGTTAATATCTGCCTCTTCTATAGATGCATAGATCTGTGTAGACCATCAGTAGCACTTGGAAGTATTGCTGAAAATAGTGCTATTGTTTATGTTTTAAAAATGACCGTTTTGGGGGATGGATGGATTATTGTTCAGACCATTGTGCCTGATTTTTTCAGTTACAGATTTTTTTTTTTTTTCACAGAACCTACTTGCAAAATTGTGCTTCAGAATTCTCTTACATCAAGCAGACCTTTCAAGGGTGAATCAATTGCATGTTTTCATAAAACAGTGTAACTACTCCTCTTCTAGTCAAAATAGCTTTTAAATAAAAATATATGTATTGGAGAACAGCATCATGGATTTGAATATTTCAATATCAAAATCATTTGACTTGTTTATATCTCACCACACTTTGAAAGTGTTAATCAAAGCTCTTGCCTATTTTCTTGTCTGTGTAATCTGAGGGAGGCAGTGTCCAGTTCCAGCTTGCTGTGGAATAGACAGTGCCTTGAACAAGTGACAGATGGGGAATTTAGGAGACATCTAGGTTTAGCTTTTGAAGTGCAGTTACATGTGATTAAGTTTGAATCCGTCATTTCTTTTCTCAGTGGTGATCTCACAGGTTTTCTGTGGGAGAACATACTCTCTGTTTGCAGATCCTGTGGGGCAGTATGTATCTCTATGGTAAAGAAGTTATGCAGGCTGGCAGGTCTTATTGTGAAGAGGATTTTTTTCTTTGATGCCTTTTGCTTAGCTGCACACCTCCTGAGGCATTCAAACCAATGAAAGCTGAGAATACCATGGCTTTTTTTGTTCCTAGTGTTTTTTGAATCAGTTTACTTGAAAGTACTTCTGTGGTTCAAGGCCAGTTAGTCTAAGCTTTGACAGCAAATTTAACTAAAAACTTTTCAAAGTTGTATTTCATAAACCCTGTATTTTAGTCAACAAAGTGAATAATAACAGCTCAAAAACATGATTTTTAAAATAGATATGTATTTTTTAATCTATGAATTTAGTGGTGTCAGCTTCCTCTTCGTTCTTAGTGTGTCAGCATGAAGCTGAACTCCTCTGCATCTCTGTGTCTTTTTGGAACCTTCTCTGACACAATAGACGTCATTTGTCTCTGGTGTCCTAATTCCCTTCTGACTCTAAGAGCAACAGGAACGTTTGCAAAGGATAAATCTTTTTGGTGTGTTGACAAAGTTTCTGTAATTGTGCTAACTGAACCAGGCAATGCATCTGAAATCCTTTTTAAATTAGGGTTTATGTAACAGTATCCCAATTCCCAGCTAAGCCCTGCAGACTGATCTGGACAACAGTGAGCACTGACCGCTAGTGTTTTGCTGCATTCTGAAATGTGTGGCTTAATGGACTAAGTCTGGGATTTTTCAGTTTGCTTTTACCAGTTTGGTTCTGCCATGCTTTGCAGTCATTTCCATGTGGCAATGCTAGCTGAGAAAGAAGGGGGAAAGGCTCAGTTTTATCTTTGTAGTCATTTCCAAGTATAAATGGTTCATGGTGGGGAGGAGGAGGATGGAGGAGTATGTTGTTGACTGCTGGAGATGATTTAATTCTTGTACTGTTTTCAGAAGTTCTGCGTGCATGCAGCTGACAGTATGATACTCTCATTTATACTTTTACTTGAAATCATTCTCTCTGGAAATCATGTTGACTGCTAACAGAGTAGCTGTGGCTCAGTGTAAGGATGGAGGAATCTTACCTATCCATGAGTAGGCAGATTGTTTGGATTCAACTAAAAAGGGGCAAATACATGATTAACCCAACTTAGACAATTGGGAGGACGCATAGGTGAAGTAGAAGGGGAGTATTTGTGTTTGCTTGTGTGTCCTATAACGCTCTTTCCTACTCTTATAAAAAATATGTCTAAAAAGAAATAAGATGGGAAGTATAACAGCTAAATCTTGTAACACTGGCAGCTGGAATAGATGAGCATGAGAACGTGGCCAATATCATACAGGGACCGCCAGAGCTGTAAGCAGAGTGCTAAGGCCTGGAATGGCCCTTTCATAGTGAGAAAAGGCTGCCTCTGTGCTCTTCAGTGCTACCAAAACTCTTGATGTTTGCTCCAGTTTTAGAGGAAACTGGGTATTTTCAGTACACGAATGAAGACAGGATCTCACTGAAATATCCTTTCCTGTGAAGGTTAGAGAGAGGAGAGTTGTTACCAAGCAATTCATACTGCTGCTAAATGCAAGAACAAGGAAATGTGAAATAAAACTACAGAAAGAATGCAACCAGAAAGCCTGTGACAAAGAGTGATAATAGAAACTGTTTTGAAATACTGCCTTATTTAAATAGGCATTTTTTTAATATAGGCTTTTATCTGAAAAAAATGTAAAATGTTTAATTTACAGACTTGGGAGTAAAGGCCTTCCATGCTTTGCTTTCTTTACCTTCCTACTGTTATGTTCCTTGACTGTGATGATGATGTTTGGAAAACACTGGAGAAGAATGAGAGGGCGGTAGAGTACACAGAGAGATGTTAATTTGCATGTTCTTCAGCATTACCAAAGGTGTTGTAATGAGTGTTGAATGGAAACCTTTATTAGAGCAGTGTGTAAAAAATAAATAAAATAAAATAATCCAGCTTTAATTTCCAAAGTACGAGTGTAATACTGTGTTTCTTGGCTGCACAGAATTACACAAGTACTAATGAGGTCAGTTGCAGAGCAAGTGAAATACCTGATGCTCATCATTAGAAAAAAGGAGTTTTTTGATGCTACAGATATCTCAATGGGACTGAAGAATAGTAGCACTTGTTATACAAACTGTATGAATTTCATGCTCAGTAAAGCTATTAAAAAAAAAAAAAAGAAAGAAAGCATAGTTTTATGAAGAAAATGCGAATGGTCTGAATTTTCTTCTATTTCATAGGCTCTAAATGGAACGTGTACTTTTTAAAAAAGAAAACATTTTTAAATGGTTATGTGATTTTTAGTTTTCAGTGTTCTGCAAAGGAGTAATAGCTAGCATGCTGTGTTCTTTCTTACTCTATTTATTTGGAAAAATTACAGAGTGAAAAGTGAAGCTACAGCATTGAAAAAGACCTTTGTGAAAAAAAGGGGTAAGTTTTCCTGCCAAATGTTACTATTTTACTTTTTCTAGTTTATGGAAATGGATTAAAATTTCAGTACAGAATTAAAAATGTAATTTATCTTCACAACTTCTCTAAAATTTTAGTACATTTCCAGTGACATTTAATTTTGGACAAATTCTATTTTTGGTAGGAAATTAGTAAGAAGAATATGAACTGCTTTTTTGTTCATGTTTACTATTTGAGGCAATACTTGCTTATATTGGATTCCTATCCAGAGTTTTATCTAGATTATACAAAATACCCTTCAGTAGCTTCCAAATTCCTTGTGTTGTCTGAAATATCATATTATCAACTGTCAAAAATCTGAATTAGTAAAGATCAACAATAATTACATTTCACAACAAATTTCTTAGGAAAATTAAAGAACTCCCAAACCTTCTTTAATTTGTCTTTGCAGATTGGTAATAAACTCAATATTAGGTTGTAGCTGGTTTTTTTTCACCTGCTGTGGACAGAAAAGGTTAATTGGAAATGTCATGGTTTTGTTCATTTGTTTTTGTTTGGTTTGTTTTTTTGCACAGTTTCAGTGATGAAAATCTTTCCAGAAATGAAGAGTGAAAATTTGTAGCTGTGTTAAAAGTGCTGCTTGAGATTTACATTCATAAAAGTTTTTTCTCAGAACTCATTAGAAGATCTATGGAAAGATTTTCTCATGAGAGTTAAAGTCAGCCTGGCAGTGCCAGACTGGTGCTAGTGTCAAGATACGGCTCTAGAAGAAGATGGAATAGCAAACCCTATCTAGCATCTTATTCAAGTTAACCATGTGGCGAGAACCTGCTAATACTGAATTTGCAGTTTGAGGATGATGCTGATGATGTTTTGTGAAAGAGGTACATATTGAACAGTATAAGCAAAATATTTGGAAACTCATATTACAGACTTACAGGAGGGGTAAATATGATTTTTTACTATACATGAGATTTATTAAGTATTCTAATGCATTATTCTGTCAACCTTGTGCCTGGCTTACAAGGCTGACTGTCTTGGATTTTGAGTTACCAAAACAGATACTGTAAGCATATTTCCCAAAGGTCCACAGTAGTAGTAGGTAAAATATAGCCAGTCTTTGACAGTGATGATGAAAACAAGTCAATCCTCATTTTCAGTGTCACTGGACACTGACAGCAGGATGTCTGAATTAATATACAGAACTGCAGCTGTATTCTGTAAGCCTGATAGTCTCTCCTTGTTGTTCTGACTCAGAATATTGATTTCTACATTCAGCCTTTTCTCTATTGGCAGTTGTTCACGCCACTAATCTAATGTGATGTATGAAAAAATGGACTGAAGCTTTTCTTTATGCTTTCTTGGGGATTAGTGTCATATACCTCTTGGTCTTTTGCACAGAAAATGACTCCTTGTTGCACTGCAATTTGCATCACTAGGGAAGTTAGTGTATACATACATACATATGTGAGTGTATGTATATATATGTATGTGAGGAAAAGAAACTACTATGAATAGTGAGATCTTTCATATATCTTCACTCTTTACCTGTTCTGTGTATAATATTCCAGCAAAATTATCTTCTGTAGAGTGTTTCCCTATAATTTACTCTGTAGCATGTAGCCTTCTGTGACTTGATCATACAAATGCTATACTTGCTGGCCCAACCTAGTATTTTTCTGAAAGTATGTTTTTTTTTTTTTCCAGCTTTGAAAAAAATTCTGACAAGGTGAGTGTTCACTTCATCCCTCACTTATTACCCCTTTCCTCCCAGTAAGATTACTGATAGAAAGTTACTTTCCCTTGGTTAGATAAGTATCTCCTAGTTACTGGATTACAGCAGCTTGGTCAGAGTACTGAGTACTCGCATCCAGGTTAAACAAACAGACAAACAAAAACTTGCAGCGGTGATGCAAAAAGAGCTGCAGAGGCAGATGAGCATTTGAAAATATCTTCAGGCTTTCCATTATAAGCTCCCTTTTCATATTTAGGGCCAGGATCTCTTGACATTAGGGTTAGTATTATATAACAGAATAAAAGGGAGCGTGCTATTGGGCATAATGTACCCTTTTCCTGCCTCTTCCTTTGATTAATTGTATTTTTTTGTGTTTAAAATAAATAAATGCAGATCTGAAAAATGTTTCTTGTGTGCTTTGGCAACATGTCCTTTTACTGTGTACTCTACCTTAACAGCAATGGATTCAGTCTGCCAAAATACTGGAATGGAATTTTAAATTTGCTCCTTCAGATATTTATGGTTAAGAATTAAATGCTTATATACTCATCCTATCAAGCCTCAGAAATAATAGGCAGTGACATATTTAACCAATTGCTACCTCACAGTTTTTAGTAATATTCAGCATGAACTATTACACTCATTCCACAGCATTGAGGAAACTGGCAAATATTTTTCATTTCAAATAACAAAATATGTTGAATAATAGCATTGCTTAAGAATATGCTGTAGGCAGCATATGAGCCTTAAAATTACCTTACTTTAACATAACACACACACGTTTTCCTTCTTGAGGTTTATAATCATTTATTATCAAATTTTAATTTTAAGCTGAAGAGGTTGACATAAACAAGCACATGGCATTAGTGTGATTTTTAAATTTTCTTGTGGCTTGCTGTGTTCCAGATTCATGTCTGGACTTCTGTGTTTTCGTAAGGGCTTATGTAAAATTAAGTTATGTTCTTTACTCAATGTATCCATCTGTAATGAGAATGGCTTCTGTTTGTAAATCTGCAACTCTGTAAAATGGGTACAGTTCCTGTACATAAAAGTGCTTTGTGCTACTTAAGTGCCATATAATTGCTAACAGTTTTTTATTTCTCTGTATACATTTTTGTCAAGAGTATGACAGCCTGTCAAATCACTGGATTATTGTGACTGGTGACAAACCAGGTATATAGCATGAGCTGCTCTGTGTTTGACAAGCAGTGCAGTTTTAGTTGTTAGACTTTTCATTATACATCATTAGTGCAAAGCCTACTGCATGGCATGGGGACAGCAAAGATCGCTGGTCTGAAATAGAAACTCTCTCTCAGCTCAGGCACACACAGAAGTGCCTAAATGTGGTGAACCATAATACTTTGCCAATCAGTGTGTATTCAGCTCCCTGCTGCAGTGGTGCAGTGGTTTTCTGGTATGCTGACTGGATCTTTCATCTTGGATGCTTGTACTTTTGAATTAGACAGAGGACAGATGGTGCCTGTTGTCTTCCTCCCCTGGCAGACGAGACAAGCTGTATTGTCAGCTAAACTTCCCCAGACTGCTCAGGAAAAGAGAGGTGCAAATTTCACAGCTGTTCACGGATCCTGCCTGGCAGTCTGCACTCACTTAGGGCATCTCTCCCAGGTTTCTGCCACTGTAAGGAAAGAAAGCCATGAGAGAGCTTTGCCTGAGGCTTCAGAAGTAAATTTCAGCTACCACTTTTGCAGACTTGGGGAAAAAGCTAAAGCTCTGCATTTGGGGGGGGGGGGGAAGGGGGAAGGAAAGAAAAGGGAAAAAAAAAAAGAGGGTAAGAGAGGAAAAATGAGAGCTTAGTGCAAATTCTAGTTTGTTTATTTATTACTTTTCATCATGGCACAGAATCAAGTGAGATGATGCATTTTATTCTGGAAATATTAATAGGCTACGTTTTCAATGTCAGTGTTAACTAAAATGCACTTTTTTGTTTTTAAGCTTCTCTTTTGTCATTTTTCCTCTGATAGCATGAGATATTCTAGAGCTCTGAAGACTGCTTTTAAAGCTTTGTCTTTGTCATTCTGTTACTATGCAACCAGCTCTTCTAGTTTTACTAGCTAGATAGTTGTGTTATTCATAAATTAATGTTGTTTCATCTGACCATGTGGCTGCTTGTTCTTGATGTCTAATTGCTTTCCAAAGACAATAACTCTCCCCTCTTTTTTTAAAATGAACTTTTTTCTGCTGAAGTGTTACAAAAGAGGCCTAGAAATCTGAAGAGGATCAAGTTTTTGACTTCTGGGGTTGACATGGGACTTGCACTAATTTCAGAGTGGTGTATGGATGATCCTCAAAATAGGAATAGAGTGAGTGAGTTAAAAACTACTGGTATCAAACAGGCTGTGTAATATTCCCTTTTCTGCTCACTCTATCATTTAAAAATACACTAAAAATGCCATGTGTTACAGAGGAAGGTTTGGGAGACAAATTGCACAAGTTCTCTTGAGCCATGTTATTTTCAGATCTTGTATACTAGATTTGGAAAATGGTTTTCTGAGGGACCTTCGCTAAAAGATTAGTTGCGCGCAAATCTTAAAGTTTTAGAAAGGGAGGCAGCTGATCATTTAGTTCTTGTTGAATGGGAACTCGTGACTTAACACACCTCTGTGTGATTTTGCCTAAAGAATGGGATTGGCAACGCCAATTTCAGACCATTTTGTGAGAATACATTAATGTGAAGCTGTTGGAAGCTACTTCTGCTTGATAATGTATAAGTGATATGGCACAGATGGGACTTGAAGAATAATAAGGCCCAGCAATTGTGTGAAATTTTGAAAATACTCATATGGAGAGTATTATACTCTCAGAAATCTGAGAGCTATTTAAGAGAGAAATGTTCAGTTGTAAGCCAGATTTACAGCTAGTGTTAAATTGGTGTAACTTCATGAAGACAGATGAAATCATGTCAGGCCTTAATTGGTAGGAGGGTATATGCCCTGGTATATTGGAATTTAAGCAGATTAACATCGTCTCTTGACTTTCTCACAACACCATCAAAACAAGTAACGTACAGATGTATCAACGCTGTTACCAAAGCAGCTAAGTATAAGCATCTGTTACTAGTTTGACTTCCGAGTGTATTGTAATGGAAACCAAGACTTGCAACTTTTTTTTTTTTCTTAAAACTGAATGTTTTCCTTTGATGTGTTGAAAGAGTGTTTCTCTTCATGGTGTTTCTTCTGCAAATTGTCTTCATTTAATCGTTCTGATCAGAGACAAAGCAATGTCTCCACTGGTTAATTTTTGTACTTGTTGTCAATGCAAGAATTCTAAACCAAACTAAGATATGAGAAAACACTAAACCCAGCCTTTACCATGAGCCATAAAGAAACCTGTATGATATTGAAATTAGAAATGTTAGGAACACAAGGCTATAAAAAGAAAATCTGCTCCATTTGGAATCAGTAGCAAAGCTCCCCTGATGTTACTGTGATGCCCTGTTACTGCACCGATTTTATTGCCTTCTGTGAATTAACATGAATTAAAATGAATTAACACAGAGGCTCATGATTCAAGTGTACCTCGCAGGCAGAAATGGAAGAGCCCTTTTTATGGACGTACTGTATTCAGTTAGTATTCAGTGAAGACAAAATGGAGCAACAAAAGTAGAAGAGAGAAGGCGAGTGGGAGAGAAATTAGGATGTTGCTGTAAATTAACAGCAACACCTAAACTTAGGCTTTGTTATGCAGCTGTTTTTGTGAATAGAATAGAATAGAATAAGTGAAGTTGTGGAGAGCAAGAGCAAATTGACCTTTCAGAAAATGGGAGTTTTAAGGAGAAGTTAAAATGTGAAGCATGTAACTATGTGTCAGAGCTAGAATGTTTTCTGCATTACTAGACTTTGTGCTACTCACTTTAGATCTAGTGCTGCGTTCAGTGAATTAAGTATTCCATTAGCTTCAGCTGCTATCCTGTCTTATTTTCTATCATTCTTGTTTTAGTAGAGGCTGGAGGCTTCCAGTGATTGCTACCTACCATGTAAAGCAGTCTATAAACATCAGTGACAGTTCCTGCCCTGAAAAGATTTACAGTGTAACAAAAAAATCATAGTATGCAAATGAAACAAGCAAGTGGATGGGCAAAATGAAAAGAATGAAGACAAGATTAAAGGATAACTTATTATGGACCATGCTGTGTGCACAATTACTTAAAATAATCATGCATGGAAGGCCACCTTACCTGTCTCTGCCAGATGGCAATAGACTGAGGCCAGTTGGGCTTGGTCAGATTGCCACCAACTTTTGAACGTAGGTTTGGATCAAGTGTTGATTGGTGATGGACTCTGGGAAGTTTTGCAGGTTTCCATTTGGAATTGCTTATTTTCTAGGCGGTGGCGGCACTCTTTGTAGCACTTTCATCCAGTTTGTTTTCCTGTTAGACCACACATTTCATTATCTAAAAACATAAGAAAGGCTGTGCAGGGTCAGACCAAAGGTACATCTTGTCCTTTATCCTGTCTTGTGCAGTGGCTATAAGCTATCAAGAAGGAAGAATAAGAACAGAGCAAGCATACATAATAACACCTTCCATTTGTTTCCAAGACTTCACCCATTTTCAGCTCAAGGATTTAGTGAGCTAAATGTGGTTTCTGGTTTTAATAACTGCCTGTGGATTTCCATGAACTTGCCCAGCCTCCCCTCAGATCTGTGTAAACCGCTTTCCCATTCCACACTGTGGAACCTTACCGCACCAGTAAGCCACCTCCAAAGCTACGTTACAGTGCAAAATTTCTTCTACAAGGTCTTTTATTAGTCTCTTATGAGTGATATGAACATACGAAATATCTAATGTAACGATCACTTTATTCTGTGTGTCAGTCACTGTTCCATCCCTGTGTCATGTAAATCTGACCTTTGCCTATCTGCATGTTGCTCACATAAACCCTCATCTAAATGATTTTTTTTATTTTTATTGCATCTTTCATCATGCAGCTAATGCTGGCATTGATAGCTGAGGGTGGCATGCAAAGAAGGTGACTCACTCTTCAGTGTAGCTTTCTTGATAATGTTTCCTGTTAAATAAAAATGCTATTCTTGGCTCACTGATTCTTAAATATACATCACTAGGTACTCTGAATTTTTCTCAGCCAGAACTGTGTCTCAAATATTTCTAAAGCTTAGGAGTGAAGAGTAAAAGGAAATAAGCTGCAGAGTATCTCCTAGATGGTATTAGAGTTTCATTTCAAATAGCTTTATTATGGCTTTGATTTTTATTATTCTTTGTTTCTCAGAATTGAATTTCTCCATACAGTCTTTTCATGTAACCTGCTTTCTGTCAGAAAGAATGAAAATATATCTGCTGGAAAGATTAGCCAGAAAACTTACAAAACTCTTAGCGCTTTTTTTTTTTTTTTTTTTTTTTTTGTGAGATTTCACTACAGATGAGAAGATAAACCTGTATATACCTAAAAAGTTTCCTGTGGAGAAGATGAACACTTGCACTGATGCACACCGTGCTTGAGATTTTGCTGTGTAATGCCTTTGTACATATTTCATCTAAATGTACATTATATTTGACAAAAGATAGCAAAAAAGCTGAAGTAAGAATTGGTGTGATTGAGAAGGCAATGATGTCTGCAGGAGAATGCTGGTGATGTTATTTAGTTTGCCTTAGGTTGTTATTCGTATCATGCTCTCTTGCGTTCCGGGAGGAAATGGAGAAGCCTCATGGCTCCGCATGTTTAATTCCAGGGCTGGTAGGCTGCAGTGCAGGCTTTGCATTCAGAGATAGTGTCTTACTGCACTGGTTATGATGTCGTGGTTTTCTCTGATCCCACCTACTAGGAATCCGTTTTTATTAAGCATGGGAACCTGTGAAGGAAGACCATGCTAACTGTTGATCCATCAGGTTTTTTTGAGCTTGAGGAAAAAGGATATCACAGTGTAAAATTTCAGAGAACTGAAAAAGCAAACAGTATTGCAATATTCTGATGCCTGTCATTTGAAGCCCCAAATGAGGTAAATGAAAACATGCTTAAAACGTTGGAAAACATTTAACATCGGAAAACACATGAAAGCACATTCAGAACACCTTAAAACATGCTTCCTAATAAGAACTGCAACTCTTTTCCCAGTTTGGTCTATTTAACCCATGGTAGCAACATTGTAGAAAGTAACTCATTATAGATAATTGAAATAGATATGTTTAAATAACTTTGTTGATTTAGGCCTTGATCTAGCAAAACATTTAATGACTTCTCTTTTAAGAAAGCTGAGTGCTTTGCTGACTTGAAGTGTATGAGTAGCTATAAAGTTAGGCAGCTGTTAAAAGGCTTTGTTGGATTGAGACCTGGAAGAGTAAAGAAAAAATAGCATACAACTGGATAACTATTACTTTTTGGTCTTGGTGATGTACCTTTTTGCAGTATGTAGTTGGTTGCATGCCCTTTTCCCCTATTTTAAGGGCCATAGCAATATCAACAAATTTTCCAAACGATGTTAATTGCATCAATATGCACAGTACTGGGTGACGCTTGAAAACTGGCTTGTTTTAGTACTACAAAATTATTAGAACAATTATGCTCTGTTGAAATCAATATGTTAACAGGTCCCTCAGAAATCATTATGTATGTAGCTCATGGATGCTACAAGCTAAATATTGTTCTCTAGAAAAACATTTCATTTGTTTTAGTTTGTTTTTATATATATATATATATGCTGAGGAATGTGTACAACTTTTTTATACAGAACTTCTGCTTTGTGAATTTTGAGTTTTCTGATTATGTCAGTTTTGAGACACAGAGAATGTTTCAGGTGATTAGTTGCACTGAACTGGGTGATCCTGTTTCTAGCTCATAAATATCCCCTTAAATGAACTAATGATGGGTCAAATCCATATACTTAGACTCTGATTCTTGCTCGTATTGTAAAGTGCTGAGCATTTACACTTCCGTGTAGGCAGAAGTGATGCAAGAAACGGTCTGCAGGGTGGACTGTTGCAGAAGAATGCTAGTTGTCAGTCAGTGGTTTTGAAATTTTTACGTTGTGGCTTTTCCCATTTCAAATTACCAAACGCATGAGTTGTGGTGAGATGTGAATTTGGATAACACTGGTCTTGTTTTATCGTCTTTGTTAATCCAGCTAATATTTATCTCTCAGAGATGGCTTCCCTCCTTTCTTCCTTTCTCCGTTTACCCCTGTTACACTGACATAGTATTCATTCGTGGAACTACTGGGGTGGGGGTTCCAGATGAAGGTGTTATTTACATACCTATTTGTGGTAAATTTGCCTTAGGAGAGGCATGTCTGGATATTCATAAATACGTACTCACAAGTAGTGCACTTTGGTTTTTATCTGCAGGCAAAACAATTATGGTTTGTGCCAACAAGGTGCTTTTAACACATGCACACATTTTCAAGAGCTAGTCCAAAATGTAAACTATCTTTAGATTATTTTAGAAATTAAAACAATTTTAAGTAAGCCTGCAATGAACAGAATTAATGGCACTTTAAGGAAAGTGTTCAATAAATACTGTATAAATGTGCAGTCAGCCCAGCTGTGACAATGTTACGTAGATAAGAGAATTGTGAAACAAGACAAAAAGGGAAAGATTGGTCTTGTTTCATACTTGTAAATGGAAGGAAATAAATTAGAGCAGACCAACATTTGATTTCAGTTAAAGTAATCAAAGATTGTACTAATAAGAGAGGTGGGGTTATGTTATGATTTTTCCATGGACAGATTTCCTTTCCTGTGCTACTTGCAGTGTTTCCTGTGTAAGAATAAGTTTTGTTATCAAGCTACCATAGCCTGGATGAAATAATGTGGTAATACTGCTCTTCTTTTTAAGAACTGGAGGAGGCATGCTGCGTAACTGTATTTTGGATGATAGTTACTCCAAAATTTGTTTTCCATGATCCTTCAGGTCAAATAGGTTGCTCCATGTCACAGGCTGGCAGTTTTTTGGTCAATCTAATTAGCCCCAAACAGCTCCATATCTTTCTTCTCTTTTGTCTCAGTGTAGTAGTAAAAATAAACTGGAAAAATCTTATTTTTATCTGAATTCCCTTATTCCCATGGATAGCTGGCGGTAGCTTGAATTTATGAAACCAAAAGAAAAAAAAATAAGGTCTGGTGTGTTTTCAAGATAAGACATTTTTTGTTTTTTGCCTGGTGTTTAGTTACCCTTTCCTGCTACTCTTTGTCAGTGACTTGGCAGCAGTGGTATTATAATAAGTGAAAATCAGCTGATGAGAATAATTTTACTGAACAAAGGCAGCTTGTTACAGGAAGCACCTACTCAAAATATCCTTCTTCCCCTCTTTCCACCCCCCCCCCCAATACTCCAAACTTTCACTAAGCAGAGTGGGCAGATAAATAGCAAGTCAGCAGAGATCAGTGTTTTGTTGAGGAGGACATACTGAGGAGGAAGATCTCCTGTAACATTTTCAAAACCTGTGAGAGATGGAGTGCCCAAGTGTTGTTATTCACAGCAGAAGCTAATGGATTAGATTTTTTTTCTTCATTATGCCTTTATTAAGATTCAAGGAATTGTACTTGAGTGGGGCTTAAGAGGGTCTTCAGAATTTAGTTATGAAGCACTTTACAGTGTAGCTTATTCTTAACATATAAAGGAGCAGGGTGCTTTTTTTTAGCACTTAGCCTTTAAACAGTTAGCGTTAACTGTTTGTATACAGTATCTGTAGTAAAATAATGATTAAATTAATCTCGAGCACCAAGAAATAATTAGCATAGGTGCTGTGGAGAGCAAGAAGCTTTCTTAGGTTAAATGTATACTTTTTCCTCCTTGTTATTTTTCTGAAATACCAAATGTAGAGCACTAACAAAATATTATGTTGGATCACAATCTGTTTCTTAACTCCTGTTCATTTTATTCAGGTGACAAATTGGGTAGTGACCTGTTTTATTGCTGTTCTCTGGGAGTGTTAGTACGTACATTCCCATGGAAGTTTACATGAGACCTATTGAAAGGAAGAACTATGTATTAGCCTAAAAAGGGCTCCTATCCTGAATGAAATCTTCTAGTGTTGCTGTAAGATGTGTTAAGGTCAACAAAGATAGGAACAATATGCAGGGCAGGCTGAGACCATATCAGTATTAGATATCTGCACCCTAAGCAGGATTTATGAAAAATGGTAGCGGTATAGGGAAGAAGGATGCTTTCTGGACAAGTGGTAAGAACCTGCTCCAAATATAGAGGACAACATGAGAAAAGGCAAGAGAAGAGATTTATGGAAATACTAAGAAAAGAAGGACTGGTGGAAGATGTGAAGGTCGGGGGCAGCCTTGGCTGCAGTGACCATGAGATGGTGGAGTTCAGGATCCTTCAAGAAGGAGGCAGGGCACTAGGTAGGATCGCAACCCTGGACTTCAGGAGAGCAAACTCTGGCCTCTTCAGGGACCTACTTGGAGGAATCCCATGGGTTAGGGCCCTAGAAGGAAGGGGCGTTCAAGAGAGCTGGTTAATATTCAAACATCACCTCCTCCAGGCTCAAGAGCGGTGCATCCCTCTGAGTAGGAAGTCAAGCAAAGGAGGCAGGAGACCTGCTTGGATGAGCAAGGAGCTCCTGGCAAAACTCAACCAGAAGAAGAAAGTATACAGAAAGTGGAAAGGGGGACAGGCCACTTGGGAGGAATATAGGAACATTGTCAGAGTATGCAGGGATGCAACAAGGAAGGCTAAGGCCCATTTGGAATTAAATCTGGCTAGAGATGTCAAGGACAGCAAGAAGGGCTTCTTCAAATACATCAGTAGCAAGAGGAAGGCTAGGGAAAATGTGGACCCTTTGCTGAATGGGGTGGGTGCCCTGGTGACGAAGGATGCAGAGAAGGCCGAGTTACTGAATACCTTCTTTGCTTCAGTCTTTACTGGTCAGGCCAGCCCTCAGGAACCCCAGACCCTGGAGGCAAGAGAGAAAGTCTGGAGAAAGGAAGACTTTCCCTTGGTGGAGGAGGATTGGGTTAGAGATCATTTAAGCAAACTTGACACCCACAAATCCATGGGCCCTGATGGGATGCACCCACGAGTGCTGAGGGAGCTGGCGGATGTCATTGCTTATCCTCTCTCCATCATCTTTGAAAGGTCATGGAGAACAGGAGAGGTGCCTGAAGACTGGAAGAAAGCCAGTGTCACCCCAGTCTTCAAAAAGGGCAAGAAGGAGGACCCAGGGAACTCCAGGCCAGTCAGCCTCACCTGCATCCCTGGAAAAGTGATGGAGCAGCTCATCCTGGAGGCCATCTCTAAGGCTGTGGCGGACAAGAAAGTGATCAGGAGTAGTCAGCATGGCTTCACCAAGGGGAAATCATGCCTAACCAACCTGATAGCCTTCTGTGATGGAATGACTGGCTGGGTAGATGAGGGGAGAGCAGTGGATGTTGTCTCCCTAGACTTCAGCAAGGCTTTTGACACTGTCTCCCATAACATCCTCATAGACAAGCTCAGGAAGTGTGGGCTAGATGAGTGGACAGTGAGGTGGATTGAGACCTGGCTGAATGGCAGAGCTCAGAGGGTTGTGATCAGCGGTGCAGAGTCTAGTTGGTGGCCTATAGCTAGTGGTGTCCCCCAGGGGTCAGTCCTGGGTCCAGTCTTGTTCAACTTCTTCATCAATGACCTGGATGAAGGCACAGAGTGCACCCTCAGCAAGTTTGCTGACGATACAAAACTGGGAGGAGTGGCGGATACACCAGAGGGCTGTGCTGCCCTTCAGAGAGACCTGGACAGGCTGGAGAGGTGGTCGGAGAGGAACCTCCTGAAGTTCAACAAAGGCAAGTGCAGGGTCCTGCACCTGGGGAGGAACCCCAGTCACCAGTCCAGGTTGAGGGTTGACCTGCTGGAAAGCAGCTCTGCGGAGAAGGACCTGGGAGTGCTGGTGGACACCAAGTTAAGCATGAGGCAGCAATGTGCCCTTGTGGCCAAGAAGGCCAATGGTCTCCTGGGGTGCATCAGGAAGAGTGTTGCCAGCAGGTGGAGGGAGGTGATCCTCCCCCTCTCCTCAGCCCTGGTGAGGCCCCATCTGGAGTACTGCATCCAGTTCTGGGCTCCCCAGTACAAGAGGGATGTGGCACTACTGGAGCAAGTCCAGCGAAGGGCCACAAAGATGATGAGGGGACTGGAGCATCTCTCTTATGAGGAAAGGCTGAGAGAGCTTGGCCTGTTTAGCCTGGAGAAGAGAAGGCTGAGAGGAGATCTTATCAACGTGTACAAGTATCTGAAGGGAGGGTGTCAGGAGGATGGGACCAGACTCTTTTTAATGGTGCCGAGCGACAGGATGCGAGGCAACGGGCACAAACTGAAACACAGACAATTCCATCTGAACATGAGGAAAAACTTTTTCACTGTGAGGGTGACAGAGCGCTGGACCAGGTTGCCCAGAGAGGTTGTGGAGTCTCCTTCTCTGGAGATATTCAAAACCTGCCTGGACACAATCCTGCGCAACGTGCTCTAGGTGACCCTTCTTGAGCAGGGGGGGTTGGACTAGATGATCTCCAGAGGTCCCTTCCAACCTCAACCATTCTGTGATTCTGTGAGTTTGGAGGTATCCAGGGAGCAAAGAAAGATTTAAAAAGCATCTGTTAATACAGTTTTATACTCATATCTAGCATCTTTTACAAATAAAGAAAAATCAGTCATTACTCAGGGTGGCACCTTGGTTACTTCAGGTGACCAGCTACTAACAATTTTAAAACCTTTAAGCGGATAGCATTTGATACAAAACATTGATTGTAGGCATCTGTATTCTTCTCAGAAGCTCTGATCACAGTGAGGTGATGCCCTCCAATAAATTGAAGGGGATGCAGGCAGGTAGAGAATCATTTCTCCCATCTCTTGTTTAAATTAGATCTGTTTGGGGACTGATCTTTGGCTTCAGGATGTTGCCATTGGCCAAACTGTGGGGCAGACTGTTGCAACAGAAATGGTTTCCAGGCTAAAAGCTCTTCCTCTTGCTATGCCATACGTTCGTTTCAAAGCTGCTAGGGAGCTGCATGTTTAGCAGAGGAACTGATTGTTTCTGAGACAGTTACAGTGATTCAAAGGCCAGCTTTTGCAGATTAGCAATACAAAAACCAGCTCTGCTCCAAATATTTTTTATGGCATGACTTGTAGCTTGCTGAGGGGGAGAGGGATAGCATGTGTGTTAGTGACATGGTAGGTACTGCTATCATGATAGTATTATGCCTGCTGCTGTGGGCAGTAACGTGCATCAGTGATACCATATCAAACCATCTGTGATGCTTTGCTTCAGCCTAGGCCACCTGGCCCTGCTGTGCTTCCTACCCCACTCCCAGCTGTTTTCCATAGAGCTTGGGTGTGCAACTGCAGAGCAAAGAGTTGGGGTGCTAGAGAGGCAGGCAGTCCCCTCCAGTGCTGTCCCTCCCTGCCCCCGCATCCATGTCCTTGATGCTCTTTGACTTCCTTTGCCCATCTTGGAAGAATTTAAGAATAATGCAGCATTAGGGGTATTGCAATATTTCTGATGGTAATTTTGAAAGATACAAAGGTGTTTCCTGTTGCTCCTGTGTACAGAATAGACCTCTGATCTGGAGCACTAGAAATAACAAAAACTGTAATATAACGGTATAAACTTATTGAGGCATCTCTTAAAATCCATTATGGCTGCAGCTGAACATGTTGCTTGTCTTCAGTTACAGAAACTTGATGTCTTTAGGTTTTTAGCATTTGCTTAGGTTCGTTCTTTCTTTGGGGGAAGCTGATTTGTTTAGCCTTTCTGACTGCAGATCATCTTTTAAGTCTGTTTTGTGTCTGCTTGACAGATATTCTGAGGGATGATGAAGTACATGGGCTATATGTTTTCAGACTGGGATGATAAATGTTCAGGAGTTTGCAGTGTTTTTGCAGTCTGCTATGTTTGCAGTTGTCAGTCTTAAGTTTCCAACAGCTGTTTTTTCTATGTTCAGTGCATGTGTTGCCAATAGTGAGAAGTTTGGAAATGAGAGCCAATAACATTTGTTACTGATGACACTTAAGATGTCTGAACGTGAATCAGATCTTTCTGAAGAATAACTCATTATTTTCTGCAGGTTTAACTAAATAAGCTTGTGGCCTATCTTCTTTTTAGTTTGACTTACTGTTCTTACTTTGGTCTTAACACCTTTTCATCCCTTTCTTAACTGATTGCATACACTGGGGACATGGCAAATGTTATTGGCATAGCTGGTAGGGAATGCGGAAGGGAACCAAAGACATTTGTTTAACCTTCAGCTCTGATCTGGAGTATCGTTTCTTCAAATTCAGTCACCAGCTACATTAATATTTCCTGTTGCAAGAATGGCTGCTTTGATCTGTTTAAAATGTAAGCAGAGGACAGAGACATTTCCCCCCATTAGTTGATTTATATTTCAGAGTTTCTGAGGTGCTGACAATCTTATCTGTTTTCATTAAGTCAGTCTGTAAAGATGATATTGCTGTAATTACAAAATACATTATTTGATGGGGAGCAAGGATTTTAAAAGGAAAAGAACACAGTGGAGAGTTTTCTGGTTTTCATCATTATGGAAAAGTAGATAAGAGCTATTTAATGTTGTAAGGAAATAAGACTGCCTATGGGTATAAGAACATGTGTTCACATCCATGAACTTTTGAACCTGCCTGGCTGATTTCAGCTAAGCTTTAAAAAGAAGAGGAGGTCTCAAAGATACTAAGTTCCTGCAGCGTTTTGGAAAATAGTTGGCGAGATATAGTTAAGGCCTCCTGTTGTTGCCTTTACTGCAGAAAATGCTGCAGTGTAAGTTCGCACTGAAAAGAGAGTTTGTACACACACAGTCTCCTACCAGTGTCCTAACTGGCAAGCAGGCTTAGGGGAGAGCTCGTATCTTATTAGAGGATTGAACTACCAGACAGAAAGTCATGGGAAATCAGGCATCATTTGTTCTGCTTGCTCTGGACCCACTTAGTTATCTTACCTTTTGCCAACACTTCCCTTTGCCCTTTGACTCATCTTCTAAATTGCTGAGATCCGATGCCCAAGCTGTGTTCTCAGTTAAATGTGCTCACTTCCTAAGAGAGTGGTGAAGATGGAACTTCTGCATTACATTTGGCCTATGGATCAAACATTTTATTTAGTATCCCATCTTAGTGTTTTACTTTTGGCTCTTAGAATGAAACAAGCTGGCCTTTTTCTGGACTGCCTTTCAAAAGCGTGTCTTCACTAACAGCATCCCAGCAACCCCATGTGATAATGGATCTTGGGGAAAGTAATACACAGATAGCAGTGTATGGGGGGCAAAGAACTTGAGGGTGTATTATTCACATTTTCAATAAATTGTTCTTCAGCAAGTTTCCTCACTTTTTGGTGATCGTTTCAACTTAGTCTCTTCACTAATAAATTATAAACTTTCTAGGATTTAAGTTGTAGCAAGTACGTAACAAGAGTGGGGGATAATATTAGTATTACCAATGTATATGCAAGGCTGATGAATTTAACATGCGTAGCTAGGTTTACTCATTTAATTTTGAATCCTCAATTGCACTTCCGTAAATAGTCTTAAAAATAGACAGGCATTGCATCTGGCAGATCCTCTTTGAGCCATCTGCATTTTTATCCTGTTTCATACGCTCATATAAACGCGCGCGCACACACACACACACACACACACACACACAGACACTTTTGTTTTGTATGTCTGTATTACAGAATTAATTCATAGAGGGGCTACAGTGGAGTCCTTAATGCTGTTGTACAGACTGCCAACTTTAGATTTAATATAGTACTAAAAGGCCTTTTTAAAGTCATTAGAGACTCTGGTCACTTGTGGGTATAAAACTCTCCTTTTCCTCTGGGTTATTGTTTCTTGTATTTTGCAAATCTGTTTGCTTCCTTTTGTACTTTACAGGGACTGGAGGAATTGACATTGCGATTTTATTATATTGTTTTGTGTTGTCTATAAGCTGTTGTCAGCTCCATTGTTGAGATGTCCAGTTTAGTATATAGGGTTCCAGGTGTAGTCTCACCAGTACTGTATAAATGAGAAATCTAACAGGAAACTTACTTTGTTACCTTGTAAAACAGGTGGGCATGAGTAGGGGAAGGTGCATCATAATCATTATCTCTTTGTGATTTGCAGTCTAACCAGCATACGTGTGGCACACTCTTAATAGTTAGAGTGACCCATACAGTTACCGTCATTATATGTATTTCTAAACTTGTGTCAAAATGCTGGAGCTTTTCTTTGACTTACATCTCTCTCATTTTGCCTTCCAAAAGTTGTGTTGATAGAGTGTTCCTTTTGATGACTTAGTCATGTGCCTGTCTTTGAGGTTTCTGATGTCAATGGTGTTAGTCACATAATTAGCATTATGCACATAGTCCCACGTGGCTTGTGGTCAGGAAGGATGCCTGCCAAGGTTGGAATGGAAGAAGAAAATCTAATGCAACATTATTCCCATTAAAAGCATATTATCAAAATAGTTCTTTAAAATTAGTTTTCCTTGATTGCTTTCCATATGAAAAAAAATTGCCTTGGGCATTCTATGCACTGAACTAAATTCTAGGTTAATTATTCCCATAGGATGCCATTGAAATGAATATGGTTGCACAGATGCAACTTAAATCAAAATTTGTCTACATGTTTTCAGTTTAGAACTGAGGGAAGCGTGGGCAATTCAGCTGAACTAAAGACGGTTTACACACAGCCTGAATCTGATCTGTGATGCTTATGTTCTTTCCTGCTGCAACAGTTGTGAAATCCAACTCATTTACAGCAGCAACTTATGGAACTGCCTGGAGTTCTTAAAGTTTGCTTGTTAGAGCCCAGAGGGCTCTCCTTTGCCTCCCACACTCCCATGCACTAAGTAAAATCATAAGACCAAGGCAATGAGATGGGCAGCCTTTCAACAGGCATCAGATTTTAAAGACTAGTAACTGTGACTCCCTTTAATGGAGTGACATCATACCATGTTACTCAGGTACTACTGCCACATGGTCTTGGGTATTTGCAGGAGGGGCTATAAAAAAAATAGCGATAGAATTATTTTTTGACTCTGAAGGCATCTCTGGTTAAAATAAAGAAGGCTTTAAAGACTTCATGAAGAATAATTATTAGTTCACAAACAACACAGTCCCCTTTCTTGGACAAAGATGGACATGAGCGTGCACACACACACACACACACACACACACTGCACAAACCTGAGCATTAGGTGTGTCCTTTCCAACTGCTTGATGTACGTGATACCAATATGGATTTGTGTGTGGTTTATAATCAGTATTCTCATTTGCGGTAATGGATATTGTCTCTATAGGAGGTAGACATTAAAAGGTTAGGTCTTTTTATTTTAAAAGAATGTTTAACAACAAATATTAAACCAACATCTATAAATGGTTGCCACTGGGAACAATTAGTAAAGCTTCTGTCTTTCTGAATTATTTTAGACCGTAATTGATATGCAATTTTTTTTTTATTATTTTTTTTATTTTTAGTGAGAGAGACATAAGCGGAAGCAAGGGCATTGCTGAATTCCTCTTAAAAGCATCCTTTGGTAGGCTGATAGTGCAAGCCTGTGTTGCTGCCAACAGAGAAATGTCCTGGCCAAAAGGTTACTCCTTTAAACGTTCTCATTACTGTTTGTGTTTTGAATGTGGGAAACAAATGGCACTTCTCAGTTTGTATGCTATCTCACCTTCTATGCAATGGCTAAAAAGAATCTCACTGTTTTTAAGATGCACAAATTGGTAAAATCTTAGGACTCTTACTACATATTGCTGATCTTTATAGAGGTTTCTCAGACACTTTCTATAGAAAAGAAAAGCTGCAGAAAAGAAAGTATTTATGAAGGAGTTTCAAGGGGCTCATTATCTTCCAGAGGGTGGATGAACTTCAGGTAAAATAAACATTTAAAGGGCAGCCTTCATTTTAAGGGACAGGTGGCAAGAGTCATTTGTATATGCAGTTACATTTATACACATGGCATTTAAGAAACACCAAGAAGCTGGAAAAAGTTTGCTGTCACTGTTTGGTTACATATTAAACAGGAAGAAAAATTGCTAGTGAGGAAATCTTATGAAAGAAAGATACACAAAGTCAAACCTAAGGAACAGAAACAAATAGTTTGTTTCCCAGGTCACATTAAAAACAACAACAGCAAATCAACATTTTTACTGTTCTCCTGCCTTTTGTTTTGATTTTAAGTTTCTTGGAGTGGGAAGTGCTACAAGCAAAGTGATATATTTATGAATTGTTGGGAAGAGATTTTGATGGGTCTCATTACGTGTGTTAGAAAGCTTCACAGTAAAAGTGAAGCTGCTTTTTGTGAGATTTTCAGCCAAGTTTTTAGGATGCTAGTTGGGACAGATAAGTGGACTGCTGAACTGAGGCCTCACACTGAAGGTCCTCTTGCATGATTGCTAGCTGGAGAGCCTGCTTAGTATAAGAAAATCATGCTTTGGCTGGCATTTCGTTAAGGAGTTGATTTTAACAATGAAGAACTGTATCTATGCAAACGGAAAAGCTTGGAACTAGTGTTTTCTGTTTATTTGGGTTTGGGGTGTGGGTTGTTTTTTTTTTTTTTTCCTCCCCTCACCTTTAACTATTTCAGCATTGCTACAGATGTGACTTGAAAGCAAGTGCTGGATTAATACCTTTGCACATGTGTTGTAAATTATTTTTTCTTGTAGGAAGAGAAAGCATCATTCCTTAATACTGATGTAATGAAGTAAAATTAACAAATGGTCAATTGAAATGTCCTCTGGTTACAACTGCATAGCATCTGACTTCAGGAACCCTTTTGTCCAGCAGATGATTGCATGCGTGTGTGTGTGTCTGGTTATAAGGTACTGAGTAAAAATCTTGAGGATTCTTATTTAGTATGCCATGAAATACCAGAGGGGCCTGTAGGCTAGCAGCTACTACTTTATTATTATTATATATACTTCTGTTAGTACTTGTAATGGTACACCTGTTACTTCTCAGTGGGAAAAGGAATGAACTTTAATTATCTTTTGATTACTGCTGTGTACAGTTCTTACTGAGGATGGTTTTTGAGCGCACTGTATACTGCGTGCTTTAGACACACTGGCAGAGGGTCAGTGTGAAAAGTGCACGAAGCAGTCTTTTTTTCTGAATGTATTCTATATTATTCACAAGGCCATTTTGTAGAGCAAAAAGCAATTGCACAAAAAGTGCATCTGTGATTGTTAGATTAATGAGCAGTTTTTATGAAAGCTGCTGAACAGGGAGCTAAGCTTTGGAAGAGTAGCTATTTAGGTTAGGAAGCTGCAATCAGTTTCTGTCCCTGCACGTGAAGTTCTTTCTGCCAACAGTAACCATGAGCACAATGAACAGGAAAGGTGGCATGTGTCTCTCTCTCTGCATCTGCAAGACAGTGGTTACATTTGTGGTAACAATGAAGGTCTTTACTTACCCTTGGTTATGGATTACAGTTTTGAACCACAGAACCTTAGGAGTTTGCAGCCTCTACATTTTAAAATATTTTTCTGTGGTAGTGGTCCTGAAAAAATTCTCTCTGATGCTGTGAAAACAAAGATCTGAGCTTGCTTTTTAAACATGGTAGAGAACAGATGCTTTGATAAGCCATGCACTGACAATAGACTAGGCTATTTCTTTCAAGGCTTAGCTTAACAGAACCGCAAATCTGTCTTTCAGATTGTCCGTAACCATGCGGCCTCTGACAGAATTTCCAAAGCCCTGTAGAAGGGTGACTTCATGCTTGAACCTCTTCTGCTGCTTTTGGAAAAGGAAATGCATACACAAGAGTTCTCTGAAACTGCAAGCTATTACAGAGAAACAGAGTCTAGTCCAGTAGTCTGAACAAGTATTTGTAGATGAGTTCTGTGTTCCTGGCTCCATGCATCTGACCCAGCCTCCTTTGTAATCTTGGATGAGTCTGCAGCCAGTGCTTGTGGAACAGCCTTTGCTTAGGTACTTGCGGGGAGAAAGAAGCAATCCTCTGTGGTTACATCTGGCTCTGGAAGGGAAAGCATCACCATATATCCCACCTCCCTTTTTCTTTCAGTCTGTCCCAAGCACTTCCAGACCCAAATTTGTAGGATTCAGAAGTCAAAGTTTGGTTTATTGTAACAGTCAGTATTGTACAAGGCCAGCAATCTGATTTGCTGGGTAGGGTGGTTCTTTAGCTTGCATGTCAACCAAGATAAATGCTCAATAATCAAAATCTAGTTAATAATTCTGTTGAAAGTGCATTGGTCAGTAGAGAATCCATCTTGTTTTCTTTATTTCCAATACTGGCATTGACTTTAGAGTGCAACCAGGAGAAATAAATCACTCAGACTTTTATCTGTCCTTATTTTCTCTTAATACACAGTTTCAGGTCTGTGGGATGAGAACAGCCAGCTAGTTGCTATGTAAGGTGTTGCTTACAAAGTGTTTTTCTTCAGAGTGAAGCTATGATATCAGGGTTGATTTTGTTGAATGTTAATTGTTTGCTGTGTTGATGTTATAGATTATCAAAGGCCTAGATAGCATGACTAGTAATGTCTCATAAAGGGAGAGACTTAGTTCGGTCTATATGTTCATTGAAAAACGGGTTAAAGGGCGAGCTTATTGTCCTTTAGCAGAATGTGTAAAGGTAAATGAGTGAAGAGGTAGTTACATATTCATTAGATGAAAAGTAGAGCAAGATGCAGAGGTTTGAAGCTGAAACTAGGTAAATTTGGATTAGAGACTAATTTTTCATGATCAGCGTAAATGACAAATAGTTTTTTAATTTAATTTTAATCCATACTGCTTTCTATCCTTAAACAAAAACTACTGTAGCTGAAACAGTGAGCTAGGTGCAGAAATTGCAGGGTAAAATACTGATCTGGATTAAGCTTTGGAGAGACTGTTTAAGATGTGATTCCTCCAAATGTAAGTTATTGGGGTCAGTACAAACCTGAGTGAATTTCAAGGACTGCTGTGCAGGAGGTAGAACTTAATGGTCCATGGTGCTTCCTGGCCTTAGTCTGTAACTATATAGAACTCTTACAGAATTCCCTTGTGTGTAAAATTGAAGTATAGTGTTTTGCAGATATAGGGGTTCTTAGGTCAGTATAGTAAAATAGGTTACATTGTTCTAAATGACTTAAATGTTAAAACAATATAATAATTTAAAGGCACTACTTTTGCTTTCCTTACAATGAAGAATGTCAGCAAAGTGTTACCTGTGTTGAATTTAATGTCTACTTAGTCACCAGCATGCTTCTAGTACTCCTGTAGGTCATAATATTCTTGCAAAGTAAATAGTATTACAAACAAAAACTTTAAAGCAAATTACAGAAGACGTACTGCTTTTTGAGATGCATGCCTTTGCATCCAGCTGTGCGTCTTTTTTTTTTTCTTTATGCAACAAAATTAAGCTGGGTTGGTAAAGATGTTAATTCTTCCTTCAATAGTTCCCCCCCACCCAAGGGATCCAAGAATTTGAAAATGAATGTTCCCCCAGTCAGAGCAGCAGCAGCTGTTGACAGTATATCTGAAACACTGTTTTCTATTTCTAGGTCATTTTACCTAGAAACAGATGAATAAGTTTCTTTTCTGTTATATGCAAAAGAGAAAATTTCTAAAACATAAAAGAAGACTGAGGAAATAGAGGTGGGCTTCTCTGGGTTTTGGAGCAAAGAAATGGGAACCAGTCGTGCTTTTCTCTTACTGCATGACTCTGTACAAGCCACAGCACATTTCTGCCCCACTACTTTCCCTGGTTTCTCAGTCTGAAAATGTAGTGAATGATATTTCTTAACTCTTAAAGTGCTGGAAACCTAAGTGTTATACAGGGGTGATAAAGGGTGTGGATAAGCATACATCAACATAAATTCTTGATTTTCTGATGAGGAGACATATAGAAGCTCTGACTATGCAAAAAGATCTTTTTTTTTTTTTTTTTTTTTATCATAGACAGTAGAAATTCAGACTTCTAAACTGAGAATTCCTAGATGCAGTCTCTATAACTTCACTCCCAGGAACATTGCTTTAAATACAATGCTAGTGTTATTTGTAGGGTTAGTAGTGCCAGGGATGTACCATTTGGGATGGAGGTCCTCAAAGATTGTTTTAAAAAGAGAGGGGAAAAAAAAAAGGGATAAATAAGATCCAGTCTCCACTTCAAATTGCATTTGAATAGTAATTAGAATTTGGAATAAAATTGAGCACTGTGTATAAACGAGAAGACAGCAATGTACTAAATCACTTGAATGACCCCACTATTCTGATTCTGGAAGGCGTCAGAATCCTTACTGGCTTTATCCCCTCCAGGCTGTGATATAGGGCAAAAGTAGCACATACATTTCAAAAAAACAGATGCAGTGAGCTAAGGTTGCACAAGATGATGTTCAGGCTAGTGCTTAATGTTTTCTCCAAATTCTTCTTTTCCTTTGTGCCCTTACTTCCCTTTCTGCAATATATCTTATATTACTATCTATAACTTATGTTCCACATTTTTCTCTCAATTGCTTTCTTGTGTGCTTGTAGCCTGTTTTTTTTCCTGATGTTCCATGCCACTTTTCCTCTTTCCCACATCCTGGGAGTTCTCTGTTTCCTTCTTACCCTTTGCACCTCACCCTCTGCAGTAGTATCACTTCTTTCCTCTCTTTTGGGGGGAATATATCCAGCCAGCTGACACATCAAGTGCCCTTGAAAGGTGGGGAGAACTGAGATAGAGGTAATTCTGTGCCTCTTTATATACCTGACATTGTCTCTTTTTGCAGCTTGTTCCTGACCTGGTTGAAACCGTTAATTTGCTGATCATATGTCAGCATTGCTGATGGTTGGTGCCTAGAACATTCAGCAGCAATGGTATTCAAAAGCTGTTCTGTCATCCTAACAGGCAAAGATCTGGATTGATCATGGGTCCTAGCTTCTCTTGGATGACCACGTAAGTGAGCAGGATCTGTGTAGGTAGCATTTCTGCCTTTATCTGTCAATCTTAAATATCTCTGATGATGTCTGAAGTCACAGCTGTTTTTCATTTTTCACAGAGCTGCTGTGTAATCTAAGAATCCTGGCCAAAAAAAACCCCAAAACCAAAACCCTCTGTTAACTGTGTTAAATAACTCTAAGCAAACAGACATGTTACTCCTAGAATACATTTAGGGTATTATTTTTTAGGGTTTGATTGTTCCTTGTTGCGGTGTAAGATATTCAGTGGAACTGGATGATGTAGATAATGATGCATCATACACTGTATTCTTGAAAATTACTGATTATGGAGCATAAGACCAAAAATGATTTTGTACATTATTATTTTTTCTTTCTTTTTTGCTATCTTGTGACCTGCACTTTATCATTGTTCTGTGTGCTATAGCATGTGCATTGTATTCCTTATAACAGCAAATTCTGAGTTTGTCACAGGGAATCATGGCTATTAGAATAACAAGAAGGAGTGCATAGCAGACCGTAAAGACAAGTGTGGAGAGTAGAGAATTTGCCCTACTTCAAACATCTCCCCCTGCTCCCCATTTCTGTACAAGTCTTGTAGTGTTTAAATGAATGTGCTCCATCTCCCTAATCCAGTCTTCAGTGTACTTAGGAAAGAGGCCCTGACATTTGGAAGTGAAATCCAAGGAAGGAGTTAGTGTATTAATTAGTCTTGTGCACACAGATATAAATTGGAATGTAAGGACCATTAACCATGTATCTCTGATAACTTTAAACTTTGTTTCATTTGAGAGATTTCTTTTCCATTCTCTGCATAGCTGGAAAATTAAATGGTTGCTCTGTGTATAAAATCTGGGAGCTTAGAGAATTGTAGGAAGATGTATGCAAATCCATTGCTGAAATAAATTTATATAGGGCAGCCATAGGAGTGCCTTATGAGACAACTTCCCGTGAGACACACAAGAAGATATAGATCATCCAGCTGCAACATGCATAGTTAAGCTCTTAAACTATTCTGTTTCTAGATCTATTCTGTTTTTCAAGATAGTGACAGGTTTTCAGTGTTTTTCCTCTTGCTCAGGCCATTGGTGTTGGGAAACAGAATGTATGCATCTCTTTGGCATTGTGTTGCAGCCCTTTGGGCTCGTTAAAAAGTGCGTATTAGTAATGATTCCTCACAGATCATGGGCAAACTTAAATTTTACTCTGCTAACTTTATTGCAGTTTTTCCCTGGATGCCTCCCATGTTCCTCGCTGAGGACTCTGAATTAGGTTGATACCATTCTCTCTTGACAGTTAGCCGTGGATTGTCTTGTGAAGATTTGTTCCGTATGGCTTCATAAATTAATTGTATCTTCAGAGTTCTGCAGGTAGTCGGAAACTTCATGAAGTGTTTGCAGTGCCTTACGTGACCAAAAAGTATGCTGCCTGTCCTTTCTAAGGCATATGTTCAGCATTTCTGCTGGGTTTTATGTGCATTTCGGGGAGATTGAATGAAGCACTATCTGGTACTGCAGGCTGATCTGCCATCTTGGCACCCAGAAAGGCAACTGGAATGGAACAAACCTTGTCAAGGATCCTTTTCTGTGATGAGCATTCTGCCTTGTGTTCATTTCAGCTGCTTCTTGTTGGGCTCTTTCTGTAAATGTGTAATTTTAAGACAGTCTTGCAGTGTAACTTTGTCTATATCCAGAGCTGAACAGAGCCTCAGTCTGCCTTATATCTCAGCTTAAGGTTACCATCTTTCATACTGTTTTAGTAGATAACAGATGTGGCACATCTTTGTTCTTGCTCCATTGCATCATGCACAAGAGAAGTGAGGGTGGTGGGCTTTGGGAGGCAGGACCTATTACTGTAGGGAAAGAGATACTCTTCACTCTCATTTTTTTTCTAGAAGGGCACTGGTAGCGCTGGAGAATGAGTAACAGCTATCAGTTTAATTTTGCAGCGGAAATCTCTCATTTGCTACTGGGAACAATAAATGGAAAGAATGAGCACATATAGCAGAAGTGTTATGGACTGGCAGCTGGTGCAAATTAGCTTTGTTTCATTGATTAGTCCTTGACGTCAGTGGAGCTATAGTAATTTACATCAGCTGCAAATTTGACCTGAAGGTTTTGTTCACCGCCCATCTCCGAGATATATTTATCAGAGTTCTGGGTATGGGGGTTTCATAAATATTATTTTAAGGCAGACAGCTTGTGACTATTAAGTGACTATAAATGCACTATATAAGTCCCTATACCATCTGCACTGAGAGCACCTTCAGTGCTCCCAAAGATGTGGATTTTTCCTCTTCTCACCCAAGTGAAAGGAAACTTCCTCTTGTGCCAATGTGTTACCGCTATAATGACCCGTTTCTCTAGTCGTCTTAGTTAAGGGAGCAGGTTTCAGTTCAGGCCTGACACTGCGAAGGCTTGGAGAAGCCCTAATGGAGTGCCCAACATTTCTAGAGGAGGAAACAAATAATCCAGCCTTCTTGCCATGCCACAGCTTCCCCTGAGTTCCTCTCACACTTTCAGGATTGCAGGATTATTGTATCTTGATCTTTGAAATACACATGTTCTGTAAACTTCCCAATTTGGTTTCTCCCTTTCTTAACTTTTCTTTCTTTCAGAACAAAGATGGAAAAATTACCGACTTGGTAATATTCTGACTTCATTGCAGAGCAGCTGTGCACTTCTGCCTACTAGCTGGCTTTGCATGCTGTCCTGTTTTACCCTGAGATTTCCCCTTTTCACTTACTAAAAATGGTGTTTAGTGGTACAAGTACAGAGAAGGCTTAATCTTCTATTTAGTGCATACTTATTACTCCAATAAGCTCTCCATTCTTTTGAAAATCTGCGGGTTTTGCCTTATACTGAGCAGTACAGAGTTTTTTCAGTGCTGGTCTAAGGACACTTGATCAACTGGCATTTGAAGTAAATGTAAGACTTTCCAGTTACTGCAGTTAGTTCTCTGGTCTGCTCTTTGTCTTGTTTGAACATTATTAAGTGCTTAATGTGTTTAGTGTTTTTTGATGGAAAGAAGGGGAAAGCCATGTAAACATATACTGTACATTAAGGAAAAAAAAGAGCCTGCAAGATTTTAAGGATACTTGCTGAACGTATGGCAGTTATCCTTGGGGGATTTGCCCCATCTCATCAAGAGACTGTGAAGCAGTCCCCTGTATCTGCATAGAGAGAACAGTCAATGTTTGTTGTCTTGTGGAAGAGTTGATAAGAAGGCAGGTGGTACGTATCTTCTATGTTCTTCAGGAGCATCCTTGACTTTGCCTGAATATCTGCTTCTAAATCATGACCTCCACGAGCCTAGACTGACGGATTACCCGTACTTTGCCAGGCAGCTGGGAAGAGCAAAGCCAAGAAGCACTGCTTCTCCCTTTTTAGCACTATTACATATTGAATATTTGGTTACCATCTTTGTCATCTAGGGGATAGATTCTGATCCCAGCTGCAGGAATAACAGTCTATATCAATTTACAACATTGACAAAATAACTTTGGATTTATATTAGTTAGTTTTATATTTAAAATAGATATAGATTTTATACAGGCTTGCAAAATCATATATTATGGCAAGTTTACTTGTTATGTGTACTGAATCTGAATTCCTTTCTGTGAGGTGAGCATTAAGAGGGAGGAGTTTAAACAATTTCTATTCCATTTTCTAAGAGTTTTCTCCCTGTCCCCTCCCCTTTGTCTGTTAGGTGGATTTCTATGCCTGTTCAGCTGACTTTGGAGGGAAACATCTCCCTCCAAAGATGCAATTCCCTTATGTCATATTCTACAGAATTTATATTTTCATGTATTTTATAAACTAGAAAAGATTAGTTCTTCAGACGTGTGCTCAGTTTGAAGCTGTTCTTGACTATGTTAAGGATTTTTATATTAAGGCTTTAGCAATTATGATTACAGAGGTTTACAAAAGAAACTAGTTAATTTCCTGACAGGTCTACCTAAAAGTCTTTAGTGTTTCATTTTTATGAAGAACATAGTGATAGTAAAATTAATAATATATGTACTCTAGTTTAGCTTGACTTGGGAAAAGGTATGTTTTTGCTGATGTGAAAGGGCAATTCATCCTCTAATGAGCCAATGTATGAAGTGAAATATCTGTGTGAATACAAAATGGAGATGTTTTAGCATCCAGTATGCTTAAGGCATGCCACAATTAGAATGCATTTTCAAGATTCTGGCCAAGTTAATGTTTGAAAATATTGTGAAAGGGAAAAAATTATTATGCAAGAGCAGTGTTAAAATAGAGTATATTCTGAAGTAGCTAATGAATGGGCATAACTTGCGAATTCAAATGTGAATCTGATGCATTAAAGGCAAAAACAACCAACTGTCATCCCTGCAGGTTTGAGAGTTGGAGAAATAGTTGCTTCCCTAGGGTGAGATCTCGTTATATGTCATTTTTCTCTTGTTCTTATCAATGCAGAGAGATTGTAAATATGTTAACAATGAAAAAAAGGTTTTCTTAGAATGTTTACATGATGTTTATAATGAAGAATGTTGACTTTATCTTGTTTTTACTACTGGACCAACATATAGTATTTGTAATAACTGTAATAACTTTAATGATTCCATGCGATAAGCTAGATGAATGAATGCATTTTTTTAATCTTATAGCCAACAGTCCATTTTGATCAGTTCAGACCTGTCACAATATACAAGGTCATTAACTATCACTGTAGTGACAGATTGGAGAAGCTCTACTTTCTTCATGGCAAAGGACATTTTCAATCCTCTTCCATGCAAAAATAGCTTTTTATGTGAACCTATAATCATAAAACCTAAGAACCACTTCACACTGTGTCCTCTCTCCAGTCAGCACAGAATCACATTTACGACCACATTACTTAAAGTTAGGACAACCTTTTTTTCCCTAATACAGATAAACAAAGTAAATGCTTGTTTATCCAGAGCATGGACAATATACAGGGGTCATGTACAAATAGGAGATACATTTCTTAAGTGATTATAACTTGGACAAAGCAGTGAAAAATGGATTTGTGCTGAGGATGGGGAAGTCTGTAGTACCTGTTCAAGTTCATAAATTTGAAACTGTCCTGAGATTGAAAACCCAATAAAGGTAAATTATACCTCTGCTCTTAAAACATGTTTTGGTAGTAGAAATGAGTAATGAGACACAGGACTTCCACCTTTGCAGTGCATGGAATTCTTCAGTAGGTTTTTTTTGACTAGAAGGTAAAGGAAACAACATACAGAAAGCTTTTCTCTCATTGTGCTTAGTGCATATGAGAATTCTTGATAGGTGTTGCAGCAGTAAAATTCAAGAACAAGGATCCCAGCCTGTATTAGCAGTGACGTAGTGTTTTCCTGTTGCTGGTGCCTTCTCTGTTGCTAGAGAGGCACGCCAATGTTGGACAACTTATGACTTCCACTCCACAGGCTGAAAAAGTGGCTGAATACCCTGCCTTCTCCAGCTGGTAGTGTGAATGTCTCCTCAGTCTGGGGACACTTATCATCTGGCAGGTGTACCGAGGTGTGCAATGGAGGAGATAAGGCAGTCTTTCTCATGGCTGCCCAGTTGCCTTTCCATTTCCTTTAGATTCTGTTGTTTCCATTTCTGATACAGAGTGACTCCCATTAGCAGAGGCAGTAATTCATTCAGTGTAGGAATTGCTTACAGTACAGCTGTGTTGCTTTGATGATGCCATCTGCCTGCCATGGGTAAGAGCCAGCTTCCTGCAGCCAGTATGTTGGAAGAGAAGCCTTTCTTAAGACACCCAAACATTCATGCACAGAGCATGCATGCATTATAAAACGTAAGAACAAAGTAAACTGGAGAACTGTTGGGAGTCGCTCAGTTGAGATCTGTATCTTCAATCTCTGGTGCTAGAATCCGGAATAATTACGTCTAATGGAGGTAGAATCATCAGAAGCAACCTGCTGGCCAATTTAATTTCCCTTCTCTTAGATTAACTACCTAATTCAGCTTTGTAAGGTACAGCCAACAGTGTGCGTCTGGGCATAGCTAGAATAGCAGAACTCCTAATCCCTATCTAAATATATCATCCTCTTAATTGCAGCCGGCTTTAACTCATATATATATATATATATATTTTTTTTTTTTTTTTGCAGTAGTGCTTAATTGGAAAGACACTGGAACAAAATATTTTTGTGAATATATCTGTGTCCCAGATCATTCCTGGTGTTTGCTGTATTGCCTGTGTCAAATAAGGATTCCCAATGCTGTTAAATAGGTGCATTACTGCTACAGTCCTTGTAATTTAGTAACTAGATGTGTATTATGTGGGCAAAGTTGGCAGTGTTATTTGCCATTTCCTGGGATAGGTGAAGCTGATTAAGTGAAAACACCTGCTGATTAGTTCAGCCATTTGGGTTATGTTACCATGTGCATTAAGCACAAAGCAGTGAAAGTTGTTCTCTTGGGACCAAAGGCCACCAGTCAGGATCATACATCACATCGGTCAAGGATTAAAGCTATTATTTGTTCCCTGTTTGTTTCACTGTAGTATGGAAGATTGTATTGCAGAGAGCAGACCTCAAAGACGTCTTGAGCTATACAAGTAGAAGGAGAACATCAGGCATGCTGAGCTTAAGTACTTGAAAAATATTTGGTCTAGTAAACGAGTATATAAGTTTTGCCCATGCCTATTTTTCAGAGAAAGCTAGTGAATGCTTTTAATCAAACTGTTTGTAAGGTCTTACACAACTAATTCCATTCTTACAAAAGAAATAAACAATTTTTTTTAGGAAGTCAAATCTCTTTCTGCATAGGTAGCTGAGGGTATTGATATTTTTCCTCATAATTTGGCAATGCTTGTTTGGCTTGTCATGTCAGCTGGTGCTTGTTGAGCTGAATTGAAATGGATGCAGAAAAATTTTCTCCCAAGAGGGTTGACTGATGAACTTTGCTCTAAACACCATTTGTCTGAATGCACTTTTGGCTTCTTAGGAATAAAATTTACATTGCCTGCTGTGCCCAAAGCTTGGAGTTGGTCTGCCCCATCCACAGCTATGCAGAAAGACCACAGTCTCTGGACTGAGGAAAAAATGTATTTGTTCCTCCTTTTCCAATACATTGCAATTAGAGTTTTTCCCAGTGGAATGAGGATCTGTTTGTGGCAACAGGTCAACACTGAGAGAGCAGTGAGTGGTATTCGACTGGAGGCCTGTTAGGTACATTATAGATGGATGTTGTTTTTCTTCCAAAGCATATGTTTCTTTGATATTGCTGGAGGCAGCGTGCTAGAACTGATTAACCAAAAATTTTGTCTGATATGGTAACTGCTTTGTTTTTTGTTTATAATATTGAATATTAGTCTTGACACTTGTGTGAGAGCAATGTCAGTTTACAGTGGTGCTCTCAGCCATTAACATATGGAGCCTTTTTCCCATCTGCCATTTGTATCAGTCCAGAACCCATATGCATCTTGGAGCTGACTGGGTGGTCTAGTTTGCTCTCAGTATTTTAGAATAACAAATAAATGTTTGTTCCATTTCAGCTTTAGGCTTTTTTCTCCAGATGTGGTCCTTCTCAGTTTTGTGAGAAAGAGAGAAGAACACAAAGCAAAGTAGACACTGAGCATGTCAGCTGCATTAATGACTTTTATGGGACCATTCATGTTACGAAGCTTAAGAAAATGCTTGTGTTTATCCAAGAACCAGGGTGAAGAAGAGGCCAAATGAGGCTTGTATTTCTGGCCAGCAGGCAGGCAGTTGCCCAGCCTTTATGTCCTGTTTGCCATTAAGATTCTAATTCCTACAAAACTGTTGTAGGATGGGGACTATTGAGGTCACTTGCAACAGAGTGATTCCAGGATGGCAATTCAGCTGTTACAGGAGAACAGCTGTTGAGAACCTGAAAACAGCCTAAGGGTCTAGACCACTAATTTCCATGGAATGTTTTTGAGCTCCTTAGTTCAGTGAGCCAGCTTTTACTTAGAGGAATTTCATATTTCTGACTAATTCTGTCTTGGGCATTACAAGCCAGCTTACTCTTCCTGGATTTCTGTGCCATTTCCAGAACTAATTAGACACTCCATCTCACTAATATGATTACAGTGGCTCAGGATTAGGGAAAAGAGTATAGCTGAATCCTTATCAAAGTCATCCAGGACACACAACACCCTGGAATAATTGGGAGACCAGCTCAGCTGGCTTTAAAGTTCTAGCTCAGGATGCCTTACCCACAAGTGTATCTTTCAAAGCTAACTGATCTCTGATGGTCACCTGCTAATAGTTCTCTTTGAACTAAAAACAGCAGTCCAGTTTACTAAAGGTGTAGCTTGATGTCATTGTGGATGTATTGGGTACTTAAAGACTTAAAAATTCCAGCAAGTCTAAATGGGTGTAAGAAGGAACTTACTGAGACAAATAGGAGTTATTTTTAACCAGAGTGTGGGTAATTAAGGTATGGCTATGTTTATGTATATAAAGTTCTAAAAAAGTAATATATTATTCATGCATCAAGGTATTTAGCCTGTGCTGCTGCTGATGCCTGTTCTTTTCTTCATCTGCTGCCTAAAGTTTGGCATTGCTTATTCTGTGGTCTGTATTTGAGTACCACTAATTAAAATAGAATTGCTGTGCTGAGTAACTTTTATAAAAGATCTGTGTGAGAAATAGGAAGGAACAAAAACTCAGCCTAGCAAAAAAACCTGCTTAATTGCATAAACACAAGGGACAAAGTACTGTTTTTCATGCAGAAAATGTTGTGTTATGTCAGCAGGTTGGCACTGTTAGGGAATAAGTTTTAAAATACACAAGCCAGAAACAGAGAATAAGTTATGTATTTCAGACTCAGAACCTAGCTTAGATGTTAAAAAAAAAAAGGCACAAAATGGTACTGTATAGTTAAACCTTTGGACTCCATTAGAGTGTGTAAAAAAGTGTGGACTTTTTCTGTAGATAACTGTTAAGCAAGCAAGTTTTTAAACACTTCTGAAAGTTTTTGACTAGCAAAACAGCACATGGTAGTAATAAGAGTTGCAATGTCAGTCTCATATGCCTGAATGTATGGGCCACATGTATGAATAAATGAATAGATATACTTTAATAATATTTCTAGTGGCGAAGCTGCCTTCATTAACGATCTTCCAAAGTTAAATGAGAGCATTATTAGAGAGGCTAAATCATATTCTGAACAGCACAAAGGTAAGAGGAAGAAGTTTTCAATTCTGGAGGTGTTACATTGATGGTAGATTTGGAAGGTTGCTTTATAAATAGGGAGACTCATTGCAAGGTCTTGGATGTGCTCATCACAGAAACTAAACAACACTAGCGGAAGGTGCTGATAAGTAAATGGCCCCCAAAGCTGTGTACCTCCTAATACCAATCTCTGTCTCTCTTGCATTAAATGTGCACAGAGATTTTGAAATACAAAACAGACTATTTGCTGTAATAGCAGCAATACTGCTAATAGCATCAATCTATTAAATAGGGACAGGACTCCTTTCCTTGTATCTTGGATATTCTATTTTATTGTGCTTTAGGAGGCAGAGCAGGACAGCATTCTGGCATCCCATAAATGCACAGGAAATCAGTGAGGGAGCATGCTCCTTGGGAAGGCAGGTTAATTGCGCTGTAGATAACATCTCTGATTTTTTTCAAAGTAATTTAGCATTCCTCTTTGACTGTCGTTTATCCATGGGACATAACCCACCAATTACACATTTCTGCTTTTTTAACGAGCATACTCTTCAGGTTGTGTTTTAAAATTACCTCTTCCTCAGTATTTCTCAAGGTATGATAATGTACGTCACTAATTTGGGAGAAAAATACTTTTAATTAAACTATTTTAAAGTTTGCATTGAAATTAATAAACCAAAGTTGCCATCATTTTTAAGAACATTCTCCATTTTGATGAGAGAAGATACTGTTATTCTTGTTTTGGATGGTGTAGAACTATATTGCTATTTAACAGGAGATGTAAAATTGTTGGAATATTTATGCTATGTCTTTAAATCCCCTGTGTTTTCAATGAAATGGAACCTGGGGAAATTTCCTAAAGAACTTCAGGAGAGGCATTAAGCCTTGTTGAAAGAAATGATAATTTTAAGTGTTGAAATTGTGATATGCCCCAAGAATGGATGTCTGCAATTTGTATTGTTTTCTTGCAAGTAAAAAATTGCCATTGAAATACAATAATTGCACATTTTTAATAATAGAGTTAGCCCTATATTTTAGCTAATATTGCAAATATTTCATAATGGGTTTAGTGCATATAATTCAGTCTCTTGCTCCTCAGGAAGAATTAAATGACAAGACATGGTGTTAAGGAGTTACATCAAGGTGTAAAAATTTCTGGGATGAGATGCTGGTGTTTTTTGCATCTAAGGCACTTACATCCAATCAGCAGAGTTATTCACTTATATCTACGTATTGTTCATGACATTGTAAAACTGAGGCCTTAATCTGTCAGTCTAGTGAATTTTTTCACACCACGATAGCTTTATCTTCATGTGAGTTTTCAGAAGGTATTAATTAGCTTGAGGCATGTAACTTCATTAATTTCAAGTCTTTAAATCGAGGTCTAGAATAAGCTCCAAGGGGTTACATGCTACTGGAGATTGGCAGGCTTTTCAGTGTCGTGGCGATTCATAATGGGTTCTACATCTCGCCAATTAGCCTTACGGTGCCCTCAGTGTTTCAGTGTTTAGTTACCTGTCTACATCTTAACAGATCATAATCTACTGTTGTAATAAGAAAGTAGGTGTTTTTATACATGTCTGTTGTCAGAGTCATGGTGGTTTTAATGCACTCCATGAAGTGTGGATTACTTTGTATTCTGCTGTTTTGGTTCCAGAACAAGGGAATCCAGTGTGCGATGCTGCAGTGTCAGTTGACTTATCACGCCTGCAGTTTAGAGCTTTTGTTTCTGAAGCGTGAAGTTGTCTCAAGCCATACATTTTGTGCTGAGGCTTTTTGCTGGTGAATCTCATCATCATCTATCAAAACAGCTTGGATAATTAGATAGCAGATTGGATAATATATGTAGTAATTATCTAATAATTGCAATATATAACATGTTTTTATATATATATGTATAATAATAATGAGCTAAGAATAGATTGAATAAGTGTTCCACATGTCTAATGCATCTGAGAATAAAAATTAAAAATAGAAAGGCTTTGCTCCTCACCTTCCCCAACAGTTCTGTTTTCATGCTGAAGATACCTGAAGGTAACTGATCAATTTAAGAGTAGCTGGAATGAAAACTATTTTGGGAGGAAAGGAGGATCAACAGAAGTTTTTGAAATAGCCAATTCAGAAATGAAGTATTTTTAAAAGTACTGCTGTCAGTATGAGCATGTACTGCAAAAATCAGGAAAAAGAAGGAAAGGCATTATTAAAATGTTTATAAAAATTGACCTCTCACTTTTTACTGTATCATCATTACACACATTCTCAGGAAGTACCAGGAAGGAGAGCACTGACAGATGAAATTGTTATGCTGCAGTTCACAGTGGGAATTTACTAGGTTCTACAGGCTGTAATTACAGAGGTGGTGTCAGTTTTAAAGTTGCTGTCAAATTCGTGTTAGATGCATTTATGTAGATGGAATCTGGCCTATCTTCTGGAAGTAGAATTATTAAAAAATGATTGTGTTAATAACACAAGTTCATTATGGTTTTTAGGTTAAGAACCTCGAAGTGCAAATGTCTGTAATCAAAAGAACAACAAACTCCATGTGGAGCACTTACAGTTTGCAAAGAATTTGGCATCGGAATTTAGTATTGCTCTTCAGTACAGTTTATCTGGGAGTGAAATGTATGCAAACAATAAAATACAAATACCACACATTTTTATGGGGAAGTCAGAAAATTTAAGAAAGCTGGAAATGCTGTAATTAATTAATATTTTCACAGGACAGCTCATTAAAATGTGTGAGTGCTTAACTAAACAAAACCTTAATTGAACTGTCAGAAGTGATCCATGGCTGCATTACAATTTTCTCATTTGTGCATCATTTCCTCTACCACTTAGTCAGATAACAAATACTACTTATCCAACCTACTCAGTTTGGACACAAAATGTTTTTGTCTGATTTCTTTGTACTCCTTAAGGAGAAGAATTAACATAGGTTTGGATTGAAGAAGGTATGACCTTATTAGCAAATCTTTTTATAAACCAAAGTCAGCGTTCTGAAGAGGTGGTCACAAGACAAGTTTCTTGGATGCAAAAGGCTTTATTGCATGTGTACTCTTATTATATGTGAATCTGTTTTACAAATAAAATTATCTGCAGAAGGTGAGAGGAAGGTATTTTAACTCCTTTAACTGTGTTTAACTCTTAATTTTAAAGCCAATGATTTGAATAAAATGGATGGTTTAAATGTTAACTTGCATAGATATAGATAGAAATCACATCAATCAGTATTGGTTCTAATTCATTTTATCCAGTATATCTCGATCTTCTTGCATAGCTTTTTGTGTACAGCATAAACACTTGTGAGTAAAAATATTAATGGATATGTGTTTTTGGTGAGTATGCTACTTACCTTGTCAATTAACAAACAAGAGTCAATTATAAAGCTAAGTTTGAATAAATATGTATAAAAACCTTATACTGTACTATATGATATTTACTGCTCATTTAGCTAGACTAGGTTCTCATCAGGCTCCCTGTGTAATTCCGCAGAACTAAGTGGAATTATTCTGCTGTACACCAGCTAAGAACCTAGCTTCATTATGTTAAAAGCAGTCACACAATTCAAAGAGATTTTTTTTTTCCCTGAGGAATCCCTGCCTCTTAGAGAATTAAAGAAAACTGACCTTGTGTCCAAGTCTGCTTGTGTAGAAAAGGTATGTTGGATAGAAGTCGTCCTTTCTGTAAGTTTGGAGGAAAGAAGCTCTTAAATAACTTGAAGACATTTTGGGAGCTCTTCAGACCTTGACCCCTTCCTCTGAATGGCTGGTGTATCTTACAATATGTCTCGCAACGTATCTGACAAAAACGTGACAAACTTGCTTGTAGCAATTTCTAACGGAATACAAGTTTTTGTGTGTTTTTGAAAGCTGTTAGGCAAGTTTTCCCTGTGCTCACTTGAGCTGCTCTACTATGTAATGGTTAAATATACTGGTTGAAAAGTTCTTTCTCCTGGGTGTTAGCAGGCAAGACAACTGCTCATTATAATGCAGAAGAGGAAGATTTTCTGTTGTAGCTTCACCATGCTTTGCTTGTTTTCAAAGACTCATTCAGACATAGAATATTTTAAAAGGAACTCACCTGAATGTTGTGGACCCAAATAGTCTTTCTCAGGGCAATGTAGGATATATCTGCCTTTTGAAGTTGACAGTTTTATCAATTTACATCTTATTTTTTACAGTTTTTTTTCTTGAAGAAGAAAATGCGTGATTGTGTTTTGCACTAAAAGCTTTCTGGCTATCTCTGCAGTGGGAAATGAGAGGGGGGGAAAAAAAAGAGTTTTGAAAATTATAATCATGGGAAACTAGGTAGTAGGCAAGTTTCCACTGCACCGTCATGCTGGGAAATACGGAAATTACAGATTTAAAGCTGAATGGAATGAACATGAATTTCAGCCCTCTTAACCCTAGTGGTTAATCAGGTATCTGCTCTCACAAATTGATATATTTGTATGATTAAGGCTTAATACAGGAATTTTCGAGGATAGCTGATAAATAGCTGATAGTCTTTGTTTATGAACCATGCATTCCTCATGGAAGTTAAAGATGAGCCCATACCAAGTTCACTCCTTAATTATAAGGTTACTGAGCAATAAATACTAAATATAGTAAGTACTAGATCCAAGTCTCTTTGTATATTCTGACTGTTAGCACAAATGTCATCTGATCTAAAAGTAAATCTGATCTAAAAGTTCCCAGCTGGAACATGGGATCCAAGGAATTTGGATCCTAGAAAAATTGAGTATGGAAAAGCATTGGGTGGGGTCTGTTTCAGATGGAGGTTGGTGGATACAAAAAATGCAAGCTCCAATTCATAATCTCACATTCTGGCACAAAGATTCATGTAATAAAGTTCCTGGGATATAAATAGTTTGGCATATGGAGTTCTCTGAAGAAACTGAGTAATCTCTTTCCTGTTTGTCTAAAAGCAACAAAACCTTTTATGTATAAGCCAATCTTAAACTGGGAGTTGAAGCATATTGCTGAATTTTTCTTAGGAGCATAGGCTGCTTTTTACTTCTATTTTTAATGACACTTAATGGTAAAGCTATTTATACACATGAAACAGCACACTGGTATGCATGGTTTTCCCCCTTACAGCTTTGGCTGTGTATGCTTCTCTGTTCATGAAAACAAGGAAAGCTTTACTGATGTATCACCTCTGAAAGATGCTTACTGTTCATTTAGGGATGGCCTTGGGATTTTCACGACAAAGTGTATTCATAAAAGTCCTTCAGCAGGTCTCTATTCAACAGGGAGGTGAGCTTTCCTTTTGAAAACAAGAGGTGTTTTACGTTTGCATCTTTAAAAGATTGTTACTAAACTTGTCTTTATAGCCGAGCAATGTTGTACACAGAAGGACATAAAAGTATGTCACTGTTGGCTTGAATTTGTATGCAAGCATACCCAAGTGACATATCAATTCAGTAAGATATACTTTGCTTGGAAATCTCATCTTATTTATGCTGTCAGTTTTGCTTTGTATAAGGTGATGAGCTGTGCTGAGTGCCTCTTCCCCTCCCCTCCTATAAAAGCATTAATCTGCAGGAACTTGAGAATGTTGCCTTGCGATTTTGAGTGTTTACTATTCCCTGTCACATGGTAAGAGTCACTGCAGGCAGGTTGCACAGATTAATGTAATCTTTGCTGATCTGAACCACCACAGCACATTCTGCAGATCAGTCCCTCACTAGCTGATTACAGCTGACCTCTTTTTCTGACATGCTCTTACGTTTTACCTTATAGAGAATGTAAGCCACAACCAAGCATCATATTAATTACCCTCTTCAATCCCTGTCAGGCTTTGACCTTTTAGCACAGCCTCACTGAGAAAATATAGCGCAGAGATTCTAAAGGATGTGTTGTTCATGTTGGAAGGGGATTACGTTTTACTCTGATTGTTTTGCGTAGTTATTAAGGCTCTCCAACAAATACTTCACTATTATGAACAGTTAATATTTTCCATTTCACTGAAGTGCAGAGCAACAGAGATCCAACTAAATAGTATCTCGCTAGTGTGACAAAACACTCTGATAGCAGCTCTGCTGTTTAAGATGAAATGAAAGCATGTGCATGCCTCTCTTGTGCCCCTTTTGGGGCCAATACACAAGACCAGAATGTTCAATTTTTTCTAAAATATGTCTCCGTAAATACTAAAAACTTGTGTGTGAGGTGCATTTAGTTTGTGTATTGCTGATGTTGCATGAGAAATAGTCTTGCGTTTCTCAGTCCAAAACTTCTGCTGATGAAAATGTGGTCTGGGAATTCAGCTACAGTTTTGCATATCTGACTGTTGGTGTCAAAAAAAAATAAAAATAAATAAAAAATTGGTTACCCGCAGATCAAGCTTCTAAAAAACCATGCAAAAAGTTGCATAGGGTTCGCATCCTTAACTTGATCTATACTATTCCAAATTCTATTTTTAATTGTTTTTAATGTTTTTTTTTTTTAAAGTCTGATCCCACATATGTCAAAGCATCAGAATTTGCTGCATAGATTTTGGTTGATAAAGAAGTTATGTTGCATAGGTTGCATAGTTACCCACTTCTGCACATTCTGTAATGAACGTGAAACTAATCAGGCTAAGGTTTGTCTAGTCTGTTATTGTGGCTCTGGCGGCAGCCAATGCATATGGAGGAAAGAAAGAATGTGTTAAACGATAATTTCCCTTGAATATTCTTCCAGCTTTCAGCAATTAGTATTTTAGGGAGTTGCTGAGGTAGATATCACAGACAGTCAAAATAACCATTCAGTGAACTCAGAAGAATCTACTCTCTTTCTGAATTCATGTATGCTATTGGTCTAAAACAGCCTGTGATAATGAGCTGTATAAAATAGGTGACACTGTTCTAACATTGACAGAGTTAAGTTGGGAGTTAAAGTAGTGATAAAAAGATGAAGTAGAGATGCCAGTTTCCTTACAGAATGGCCTCACAGGGAAATATCATCATACTTTTATCACATACTTTGTATCGTATGAAATATTTTAATCAGAATCATGAAGAATCTTAAACTCGCATATGTTGAATTCCTCAAAATTAAAGAGGTTAAAAAAGGAAAGAAAGATCAGAAGATTTCCCATCCTTGCCAAATTTTGAGTTTTAATTTTGAAATACAAATAAATAAGCATTACAGTAGACTATTACATTGAACCAACTACAAGTAGGGTAAAGCTGTGATATGCATGTTAGCCATTTATAGTATTTTATGATCTTTCTCAAATAGGGTTAGGTGACTGACAGAAGTATAGGTATGTAAAAAATAATCATATAATACCACCTATAAGGAAAAGTATAGATTTCACCATTACGTTTGGATATATGGTGTGAGGTAAGTTTTTGTTCTGTTTTTAAGAAAAATAAAATTGGTCCTTGCTGTCTTCTTGTCTTGGTATGCATAAAGTTGGCAGTTCCTGATCTGGGAAGCCAACACTGCTGAAGTCCACATTTCCCTGGTGTTCAAGGTGAATGGACTGAGTCACAGAAAGACTTCAAAACTTTTCAGAGTCTTCAAGCTGCTTAGGCAGACATTCCCAATTCCTTGCAGAAAATGAAAACAAGACAAGACTTTATATGTTTTATGTTAAAATAGGCAAACTTCTTCCTCTGGAGTGCAGCAGCAATAAACAAAGGAAAATGTAAAGCTTCAAGCATTTCAGTTGGTAAAATATCAGTCATCTGCTGAGGTTGTCAGAAAAGAAAATGGACTAACCATGTTTTTATTTTATTTTAGTTCTGTTGTTTTCCTTCTGTTTCCCCTTACAGACACTTTTCTCTTGCCTTTTAACGTTTTCCACTGGAAAACTGTAGAAGAAAATCTAAAAGCTTCAGTTCTGTTTTGGGGGGGTTTTATTCCCGTGCTGTCTTTTTCCCAAATGGGAGAGAATGCTCTCCCATTTCATTTTGAAAGCTTTGGTCTAGATGTTCTGCGAGTCCAGAAAAAAGAAAATGGGGCAACATGAGAAAAGAAAAAACCTATAATGAAAGAAACATTTGTTTTTGCAGGAATACAAAAGCTACAGATAAAGTAATTTATGAAAGTAGCTGTCTCTCAGGAAATAGCTGCTTTATCATTAAAAAGGGGGGGGGGGCGGAGGAAGTGTTTTGAAAATATGTTCCCCTCTTACCTTTCTGTAGATATTTTGAGCTTAATTTGTACAAATGCATTGGCAGCATTCATAGTGACTGAGAGAAAATGAGAAATTTTGTGGAGAGGGAGGGTCAAAGATCTTACAAGCTATTTTCTATTCTGGTTTACTGAGGTTACAGATTCCCATGGAGCAAATCAGTCAAATATCTAAGAACTGAATACAGAACATGAGATCTAGGCCAAAAAGAAATAATTTTGTAAAAAGGCATTTGAACATTTTTTCTTCAGTACACTACATAATTACAGATGCACTTTATCAGTACTGCCCCTTGTATACTAGCATCCTTTTTTTTTTTTTTTGATTCAGTTGAAACTTCACAATAAGTTTCTTCCTTTTCTCCCTTCTTGCTCGCTAGGATTGAAGTTCCTCTTAGTTCATGTGATATGGCATAGTCTGAGTAAGTTTCTGCAATGAGATTGAAATTCTATTAATTCTTTTCCAGCTGCTGTTCCCTAGAAGATTAATTTTGGTTCTGTCTGGAGATACTCTATCAGAGTGCAGACTATGGGTTTGGTGTATGGCCCTGTGCAATTGAATTGTGCTTTGGTAGAACAGTGTATCAGGTGAGAGAGACTCCCTCGTGACCGTGGTTATGGCTGCAAGATTGAAATATTGCCCTACTGTCAAGAAAACTATACTCATGGTGGCTCTGAATAATGGTGACATTGTCTAGATTAATTTCTTTGATCATGCTACTGTGAAGTTACTGTGAGAAAAGGAGTATGCACATTCATAAAGTGCAAGAGGAGCTGTTGTATCAAGCCAGTCCATAAAGCTCTTCCTAGTTAAAGGCAGCAGTAGGGCTACCTGAATTGCAATGCATTTCGCGAGACTGAAATAAAGTCAAAGTTGAATGAAGTCTTATATTGCAGGGTGGTAGTTTTCAGCTGAACTGCAAGCTGCAACTCAGTATTTGTATGAGGAGGCTAACTTTGTATGGCATGACTGTGATGTTAAGTTCAGTTCATTTTGCTTTGAAGTTTCATCAAGTTGCTAGCTGGCAATTCAGAGCACCTGGAAGATGTGATGTATCTTTAATGGTACAAACCTGGTGGGTTTGTACTTTCAGAGAGCGTTAGCTTTCACATCTTGCATTGCTTTCAGTACTCAGCACCTCCCAAGAATTTCTCTGTTGCTGTCAGTGGGGTTTGCATCCGGTCAGTCTCTTTGATTCAGTGCAGTGATGTTCAGATTGTTGGCTTTTTGACACCTGCAACCTCTTAGGAAGAGGAAGGACTAAAGCAGTATATATCTAATACAAATTTTACTCATTCATGGAGATGGATAATCTTTCTATTACAGAGAAATAATAAGCCTGTAGTATGCATGGACAAGCTTTTATATACCTTTCAAGGAGGGATATGTGTTTCGAAAGGTATAATTAATACACTCTGTAATTGCATGTGCAGAGTCTGGTGCTAAAAACCAATTGGCAGGTGCTAGCCTGCCACCCAGTAGTAAGCTGAAAATTTGCAAATTGCTTTTCCACTATTGAACTTGTGAGAGATCTCATGATTTAATTTGAGCCGGAGGATGTGGCATTAGTTTTCTCTCAGTAATTGAGAAATAGATGATATCCAATCCCAAGAATCATATTCATTTTGTATACCTTGTTGTATTTATTTCTTTAGAGGTTAGTTGCAATTATGAAAAGCAGACAGGTTTGATTAATAAAAAAGATTTTCTTTGAGGTGCAGTGCCTTGAAAAATCTGTAGAATAGGCAAGTTGAGTCTTTAAAATAATATACATGAAAGTACGGAGCATTTCTGCTTCTAATAAGTAATAGGAAAGATGCCTGCTGTTTAGCAGACCTTCTAAACTAATTTATCCTGCTCTTCTGGGCCTTGAAGCAGCATTTTCAAAGCTTTGAAAAGTACATGATCATTTCCAAATTGAGATTTTCTATTGTAATACAGGTATTGGGATCAGATTTTGTGTGTAATCCTAAAATTCACCCAAATTCTGCTTTGGATCATTGGAAATTTTGAGAGCAGAAGAAAAGCAGGCTCTGAACAAGAGTTTTGTGAAACTACTATGATTTGCCTTCTGTAATTTTCTCCAAGTTAGAGAGTTTCCTCTCCTCAAGTAATTATAACGATTTGTTTATATTAATTTTGCTTCACTATTCAGAGTGTTTTATCTCTTCATTACATACTCTAGCTGTACTTTAGCTTTTAAAGCATCGACTGAGAAGAGATTTATTTCACTGTGCTAAACGTTATTTGAAAATGGATCTCGAGATGTCTTCTAGGATGCCCCTCTCAATATTTTTCAGTAGAACTGTGTAGGAGTAGAGCTGTGAAGGTGTTGACTTTGTCATGACCAGAAGCTCTTAAGGATTTCAGAAATTTTCACTTCATAAATGGGACAAAATTCAAGAGTTTTTTCAGTTTATCTTTAAAAAGGGGATTGAGAGTAGGTTAATTCTTCAGGTAGTAACCAACCATTAGTAAGGGCAGTCATGTGGTATGTGATTTTGACTCTCAGTTCTCTTTTCTTTAGCAGAGGGATTTTAACTTCAGGTTAGAACTCTGCCCAGTTGGGTGCTTCTCATTTTAGGGTTTATATCTTTCTGGTCTTAAGCAAAAGTTAGATTCTAGAGCTGAGAAACCTTTCTTGATGAAGTTTCATTATAGTGAATATATTTCAGCAAAAGTTTCAGTTCTGGTGACTCATTATTTTCTGGCAACAACTGTTTTGTTGAAAATGTGTTGTTGGAAATTCTCTGGCAGGCTATAGTTACAGGTAGAATATCAGCTCTGACGAGTTCTGTGAAACTAGTTTAGATGTTTCATGAAAAAAGAAATTCCATAGATGTGGCTTCCACTTCAGGAGAATTAATGGATTACTTTATAAATTTTTGTGCAGCAGACAAAAAATATCCTAGTGATTCATGTCCACCTTTTGGATCAGCCCTAGTTTGTATACAATAATTATAACCAAAATCTTCAAAGACTTACACATTTAGAAAAGGGAAACAGTAGCAACATATCTGTAAACTGAAGGAGGTTTGGTTTATTTGTGTATTACTGGGGGGGGGGAGGGGGAGGGAATAGTCAAATCAGAAAAATCAATCCACACTGTATAGTCTGTAACAATTTATAAAATTAAAACATGGAAATTCTGTATTTCCATACAGAGTCTGCCTTGGTAACTGGATATGCAACATAAAATTCAGTACTAGAGCATGAATATGATTTCTTCCTTTAGAAGAAATCAAAATCGAGTTAAAATGACGTTTGAACTGCCTAGATACGTACTTGAAACTCTAATACTAGGCTTTTATAGGGAAGCTTTTTGATTACTTGAATATAACCAGTATCTTGATCTTCTGAGAAAATGTCACATTTTAGCATAAAAAAATCTATTGAATGATAGCAAGATGAATCAGAAAAAATAAGCAGTGCTATTATCCATGAGAAATATGCATCAATAGGCATCCGTTTGTATGCTTCATCTCCAATATTAGCATACTTCAAAGTAAAAATCTAGCACAGTGCCTTTGTGTACTAAATAAATTTGTAATCCATGTAAGATTTGTTTAAAGAAAAAAATATTTTGTCTTGTTGAAAGTTATTCTTGCAAATTATTTCTCTTATAATGTGAAATTAAAGGTAACTAAAATTAACACTTCAGTGTTATTGAAACAGCATGTCATCACATTAATTTAGTATCCTTTCATGCATTGTAGGCTTAGTTCTGTCTTTGAAAATGAACAAAGTGCTGGCACTTTATTGCCTTGTATTACATATGTGAAGTTGTATAGTGGTAGATGATTCTGGATGAAACATGCAATGACTATGTTGTTTTTCCAATATATCTGTTCCATAATAAATGGTTGGATAGTGTTGAAACCTAGAGAAAAATCTTAAGTGAGGCACTGAATGAGCATATGAACATGAGTAACAAAAAGTACAAGGTGAACTGTTGTACTGTCTACAGACTAGATGTCCCTAGTGGAAGAATTGTAGTACTGCTATCAAAACCAGATTATTAAAGGCTTATGTAGCGTGTTGTGTTCTATATGTTGAGCCAGGTGCTTTCTTTGCTCACATTGTTCAAACTGGAATACTGTGAAATGGCCTGTTGTTTTGTTATTTTGTATCCAGTGCAGCTTTTTGAATCTGTGAAAGGGGTATAAAAGCCGAGCAAGTGCAAATAACTGTATAAACTGTGAAGCTATGGAGAATCAGGTGCACAGCTGACATCAGGTCTGATATCTTTGTTTTACTTACCAAGGTATTTTGCAAGTCACTAAAAGAATGCATTCTGTCCTTAAAGATAGTATATTCTTCTGTTTTAATCAAGAACAGTTATGTTATTTGTAAAGAAATCAGTTATTTAAGCTATTGACACTCATGTTTTGTTGACAGTAATATTGTCATCTACACCACTGGAAAGCAGGGGTACAAAGGCAGTTACTTACCTGTTTTATACCCACTGTTGCATGCTGCAGATGCAGGGCAATATTATTACTAGTACAGGACAGAATTACTGCAAATAGAACAGGCCTTACAGTTTTCAGATTCTTTGTATTGCAAAGTGCTTTTTCTGGGTGAAAAATATAGGAGAAGGGCTTATTTAATGAATTTGATGGTGACTGCAGCAATACAACTTGTTTGCTAATGATAGCATTTTTTCCTTTACACAGTTGTGTCCATTGAATCATGTTCCTTATATGCTAGACAAATTATCTCAGTATATTAGATGTTGCAATGATAATACAGTTGTATTTGGAAGAAGGTTATGAAATTGAATTGAATGAAATGAAAGAATGCATTTGAAGCAGCAGTACAAGGATGGTGAAATAGCCAGTGAATCTGTCTCTGGGCCTACTGGGGTAAATATAATTTTAGATGTAAACAATATTGAGTGCTTGCTGTGGAAGAGGGTATGCTGAAGCAGTTAGAGGACTTGTTGCCAGTAATCATGACTCTTGAACACTTTCCCACAAGGATTACTACATGGGCTAGGGTTATGAGCCCTCTCCAGGGGGGACACTTTGTAACGATTTTAACTACATGTGAAGAACAACTTGTCCTACTGCACCTTAAATAAGAAATAAATAACCAGGAATAAGACAAGTGTGTTCTTGTCAAACGTTTTGTGAAGTGCGTAGAAATTTATTGACAAAAAGGAGGAAGGGGAACTGGCAAAGAAGGCAAGAAGATTGCAATAGTCTTGATCTTGACCCAGGATGCTCTCAGTATTTGTCCGAGGTAAGAGAACAAAAGGTATAACTAGGTATGGCTAGAGAGAGCTGGGACAAGAGCAAAGAGGGAAGGTACAGCAATGGACTGGTGCAAGGACATCCTCTGGGAGTGAGGAAGAACTGATGCAGATACGAAGACATTTTAAGGTTGGGAAACTTTATATGAAGGAAATCTGGCATGAACAGATGAGTAAATGGTCAAGGTGATAACTTACCAGTATGGAACACCTCTTAGTTACATTCATGCTCTTGTTTCAGAGGATGAATTATAAAGTCTGCCTGAGGAAGAAAGTAGCTACGAGACATCTCAGTAATGGCATATTAATGCTGTGTAGTGTACGAAAAGCTAAAAATGGCATCTGGAGGGGGTATTGTTAAATTTAATATCTTTACAACTTAGTTTTGAATTTGGTGTTAAAATATGAACAGGTTGTATGCCAAAATGTAATATTACAATTAATAAATGTGGCCTTATCAATCCTAAGCATTTTTAAGTCAAATACCTGCATCACAAGATTGAATAAAAAAGGTATGATTTAAAAATAGAGTTTCCATGATGCGTTTTCATTTTTGAGCTCTTTCTGTTTTATTACTAAGGATTTGCAGATTTACTCTGCAACCAGAGTGCCAGAAGTTTCCTTTTCATAAGGAAAACTGAGTTCTCATGTATTCAAGTGTTTGTGGCTAAAAGAAACATTAGTAAGTAATGAAGAGCTCACAATGAAACAATGAGAGTTGGTTTTTCTACATATCATACATTGCATGCATGAAGCACTGCATATGCTTCACTTCTGAACTGGAATGGAAGCTAATGCCAAAGGATTCAATGGCTGTCAGATTTCACTCTTCATTCACTGTTGTCCTCTGTGTGAAGGGGTCACATCATCTGTTGTCTTAGTGGGAATTAGGCTGCTTGTATCTGTGAAGCAGTGCCAGTTTCCAACAGCTGAGAATCTAGCCTACAATTGTGTGAACTTTCCAAAACATGCTCTCTTGTCTTGCCTTGTAATTGGAAGTGTGGTTTTCCAGTTCATAACTGATAGGGAAGTTGAAAGGTTGAGGCTTCTTTAAATTAGCCTATCTGTGCAGCAGCAGAATGTTTACTAAATTTTAATTAATAAAAGTCTCCATATTGTTTAATCAAAGGAACTCAAGAATTGGGATCCCTTCTCCCATATCATTGAATAAAGTTTGAGTATTGTGACACTGGGCAGTGACACAGTGTGATCCTGTTTGACTCTGCAGGCTGACAACACACTTATGTTACTCCTGATAGCTCACAACCCAGAATCACATACCTCTTTGAGGAGGCTGACTGTGATTACACTCTTGGACGTTTTGATTACGATAGAGTATCCAGTGCAGATAAAATTAACTGTATGGAGCTCCTTTATGACATTTCTGAGAAAATGCAAGATCAGCATAAATATTGATGGGCATAGCCTCTGTGGCTTGATTGTGTTGACAGCTGCTGATAACTTAATTAGGTGCTGAATAAAAAGCCTTCTGGAATCATTTATATGCTCCCAGCTTAAGTGAGTCAACTAAATTCTCCTCTTCCTGTTATCTCAGTGAATTCAAAGTGCTTAGCACCGAGTCTGGCTATAAGCCCCTTTGCAGTGCTCTGCTTGAAAGAGTTCTGTTGTCAGTTCAAATACTCATTTGAACATTTTTGCCTGGAGTAAGAGGATGTGCAATACGGGTGTAAAAGTCATCTCCCTCAGAATCCTACCAGCCTTTTACATTGATAATTTGCCTTTTGGGCCTTACAGAGTTGCTTTTGTGTAGGAAATATTATCTCAGAAGTTATTATGTCACCCCATTTTGACAGAGATGTCTGTGGATCGGGAAAGTCCTCTGACCATTCCCCATTTGGTGTCATGATGAGCTCATACCAGAAGATCTAGCTGGGTCACCTGTGAGTTGTCTTCAGTCAGTTTGCAATGAGTGTTGACGGGGAAGTTATAAAATGCAACTGAATGGAATGGTACACAGCTTGATTTTTGAGCTGCAAAACTTTGTGAAAGATGCTTGGGACAATTTTTTCACCCTCTTTTCTTAATTCATCTTGCCGGGGGAAGGAGTGTATGAACATGGCTTGCATGATAATGAAGGGTCAGATACGGAACCTATTCCTGTTCCCTGAAAAACTTTATCAAGTATTAAAAGAAAAGGAAGGGACTGATTTGAACTGTTGGGCAGAGCTCCACAAAGGGGTTGCAGATCTGTTGAGTGTTAAATGTCAGTATCAATGTAATAAAGATGATACACAGTAAGTAATAAGCATTTTTCAGATGAAAAACCATTTTCAATAAGTTGTCAACCTGTCTGGAGTTGTGAATTAAAAAAAAAGTGGGGGGGGGGAATGGAAATGTATTTTGACCTGCTCAGCTTTCAGAGGCATTTCTGCAAGTTTATTCCGTTGTCCTTTACAATAGGTACTACTCTATTTTGATGATCTACGGGTTTGGGAAGGGGTATATCTTAAACCTATCATGTTTCACAGATGTTTCTTTTCTTGACAAGAGAGGTATGGATAAAGCGCAACTGGAGCAGAATACAAGCCTATATCCTGTGGCTTTTATTCTGCAAAACTGAACTGTCTGAAGTGTGCTCAAAGCACTGCTGCAATGATAGTCTGAAAAGAACAAAACAGAAAATTCCTATGTGTACTCCTGGGGCATGGGAAGTTATTTTATTCTCAAGGGTTATGCTTTAAACACTGAAAAGTTTTTTTTAAAAAACATATATAGTAAGTAAGAATGTGTTCTAAGAAATCAGGATGGGAACTGCACAGTTGTGCTGTGAATGAGACTGGAACCCTGCATACAGAATCCAGTGTGTTCAACACCGCTGTGCGATGTCTCTGCAAGACTTCCCAAGTATAGATTTTCAGTGGTCTAGGACCTACTTCAGCATTTGCTGGTAGAGGTAGGGGAATTTGGGACAGGATGGAGCTGGCAGATGCCATGCCTGGATTAATGGTCGGTAGAAAGGCTTGCTGAGATGAGGCTGTCTACTTACCATCTGTGGCTGTGCCAGAGTTTCTGCTGCTGGCAGGCACAGGAAGGCAATTGAGTTTATTTTTCAGCATGTGAAATAAAAAAAAAACAAAACAAAACTGTGTAATTTATAACCTCCTCTGCTGACAACTCAGTTTGTTTTGTAAACTCTCTGGGCTGATGATAATCTTTTCATTTTTTTGTTATTCCATTTGATCGTCTTAAAACTGCAGATGACAATGCTTTAGACAAAATCAGCATTTACAAAAAAATGTATAAATACGTATAACAGCCCAGCTAAAAATTTGATTTCCAAGTATGGAAGGAAATGTTGAATTTTTCCAAGAAGATGCTAAATTTTGACTTGACAGCCTTGCAGAGTCCAACAGATGGAGAAGTGAGCTGTTAAGCAGGTATAGCTGCCTTATGCCTGAGGCTTTTTCATTTCAGTTTCTGTATCTCATTTACTCTTTCAGCATTTCTTCTTTACTTCTTGTTCCAGTTTAGTTTTTCAACAGAAATATCAAGAACAAGCTAAATTAGAAGAATCTCTCTTCTGAACCATATTAAAGACATTATTTAAAGGGTTTCAGCTCTCTTTAAATACACTGCCTTATCAGTGCTAGTACCAAGTGCTAATTATTAGTCAGTTCAGCAGCAGCTGCAGACTACATTTTTGGAAGGCTTTTTCTACCGTTTGAGGCTAAAGACATTTCTGTGTTTTGAAATAACTTTGGTTTCTGTTTTTCATGACTGTTTGTAATTGCATACGTTGATCACTTACAACATGTGAATCACATGCCATACTTGCCTGTACTTTTATAAAATAAATCCTGAACAGAAGAGCCCTTTTCTTTACCTGGGCTCCTAATAGATGATATTTTATCACTAGAGGACAACAAGCTAAGTATTAGAGAAATACAGAGCTTTCTACTAAAAAGGGAAAAATAAAGCAATACTGAATGTCATGAAGTAATGAGATTAATAGCTGTAAAGATGCAAGCACTTAATGTTTTGCTGAAGATGAAACTGGGCAGGAAACTGAGGCAAACTTCTGCTATTGCTTGAACTGTGGGCTCAATGGCTAAGACTCTTTTTGCTGTAGGGAATATTTGATAAATTTGTGTGTTTCCTGCTCCCAGTGGGTGTCATTAGGAGCGCAAGTGCAGCTGAACTGTATAGAGGGAGCTAGCATGTATGTTTGATGAAGAGAAACTAAGACCGTCTGTCCTAATAATACTTGTGAATGTTACAGAGAGTGGGAATCTGCTACTCTAGGCATTCACAAAAATGCAGACTTAATCAAGTCACTCAACAGTGAGGTTTGTGTAAATTTAGTTTAGTGTGTAGAAGTGGAAATGGTTTGGCAGAGTGCTGATCTCATTTTTATCTTATAGGCAGATTATGATTTGAAAGGATCAAAACTGGATCCAGTCCAGCAAGTTTGACTTACACAAGCAATTACACTAATATCAGCTAGTGTTCTCCTCTGTAAACAGGATTGCTTGTTTAAAGTGCTTATGTCAAGACCTGACGCTTGCTGTGGTTACTGGTGTTGCTGCTATGCCCACTCCCTGCAGGAGGGTAACCTAGCAGTCAAAGCCACCTCAAAAATCAGTCTGGGTATTCTGTTAACCTCAAAGAAGCTTTGGAAGAGTGGACACATCTTCTCTCTGCATCAGCTCCTTCTTTCACCTGCCTGCCAAATTGCTGATTATTCCTAGTGCAGCTTCACAAGCAGGTATATCTAGTGGAAGGCAAGTAACTTTATTCTGCTGTCACTCTCCTTCCAGTTTGTCAGTTCCTTCTAGTTGGCCAGTACCTTCCTGGAAGCTATTTGTTACATGATTTATTTGCTGGGTACAGTAGCAATAGTGATGGCTAGCAAAAATTTAGGCAGATGATAAAATATGAATCATTTACCATCATAGTCCCTAGAGGTAATAAATTAAAAAAAAAAACACCAAAAACATGCTGATCAAGATGGTATTGAATAAGGAGCTATCTTAAAGCATTGAGACGCTTGGCTAGGGGACAAGGAAGTTTTATAAACAAGAATTGCAATTCTGAAGTAGAACTGGGAACTAAAGAGTAGCTGGTAGAATGATGGGATTATGGTTCTGCAGTACCTGTAGAAGAGTAGGCATGTAAAGATGTGGCGAGAAGAAAACAGAACAGGCAAAACATTTTGCTAAAATGTCTGAAGGACCATAAAGGAGCTTTTCTGCTTTTGGAGGGAAACTTATTGTTTCAAATTCTGCAGGAAAGTACCAAAATACCTTGTTACATTTTTAATGGAGCCTTGCTTAATTATTACTGTATCAATACTTTAAAGTTGTATTTAACTTCTCTACAGTAGGTGTCAACTTTCCAAATGTAATGTCCATCAAGTAAAATTCCTCAAATCCAACTCTGACTTGAGAATATAAACTAACAATAATACTGGTTGGAAAGACTGTTGTCACAAATTGTCTTTGTAAGAGTTAATAAATATGATAAATGTTTTAGCTCTATGCTATTTTCCACCTGCAGCTATGGAGTTATTTTCATTGTACAAAGACATTTGAAAAGAAGCAAAACAGTTGCAATTGCAGAGTATGTTCTGATTAGTAAGCTGACATATCTACATCATCACCAAGCTGATCAGTATGTGAGACCATAGTTTCACAAGTTGTTTATGGGCTTTTAAAAAAGGACATAAATAGCACCATGAAACTCATGGAAAATGCATTTAATTCTTTTTTATGGATCACTTCAGTTTTTGCAAGGTACAGAATAGATAATTGTGCTCAGTAACTTTTAAAATCAAGTAATCTTTTCCTTTGTATTCCAAAGAGTACTGCATACATCTGATACTCTGACCTTGCAGATAAATCTCTGGCTTTTTTGTCCGTCTTGCTTCTCTCTCAGCCATTGCCATAAAAATCATCATCAGCAGTGTGTTGCCAGAGAGCATTCTTGACTTAAAAAGCTATTTCTTCTGAGTCATCGGTTGGTTTTACTGACTAGATTGCCATGATTAAGAAGTGAGCTTGATAGTTCTGGTGGCTGTTAGGAGTGTAAAATGCTTTCCTAATTTGAAGTGGCAATTCTAAAACCTGATCTAAATTCTCAGTCAATAATTTCTCATTAGCTTTTGGAAATCTTCCATTTATTAAGGGAACAATTTGATATTTAATATTGACAGAAAGACTAATGATCTTTTCAAAAGTTTTTGAAGTTAATCCAAAAATAAATTCCATCTATATAGATGCTAAACACTTTCATTAGTATATTTGCGTCAGTGAATGTGATCAGAAAATGTTATGATCACAAAAATGTTTTAATTGTAGATATTCTATGAGTGCTGCAGTTATTTCTATCTTTCACTATTGAGGATTACATTTTTAAAAATTAGCTAACAAAGCTCCTCTTAAATATTAGAATGTCATAATGAATTATGATATAACTAATGAGTCATGCATGAATTAATATGTAGTTAATAAAGTTAACTATTATTATTAAAATTAACTATTATTAATTAATAAAATTAATAAAATTAAGATTTTTTAAAATCATAAAGGTCAAATATTTTCTTGTGGTTCTCATCTGAGTTTTTTCGCCAGTGTCTTTTGTTACAGTATTTTTTTTCCTTGAAACGATGTCTCTGATACCTTTCTACCTGATGTCCACTTTTTTTGCAGTTTCAGATGTAGCTGCATTTCAGTGTTGATGGGAATATGTATTACCAAGAAGCTAACCTTCTCCTAAGCTATCAGTCACAATAGTCTGTTGAATGTTGTAAAGAAAACATGATGGTCATGTTTTTCTGTGTTACAGATTCAGACATATGTAGAACTACAAATTGCATTTTTGAAAAGTCACTTTGTATAAGGTAAATAATTTTTAACAGAAATACCTTACATACCTTACTTCAGGACTGCAATTGGAAAATGTATCAAAGTCAATGCAAAGTTCATTTTTCAATAAATACTGAGTATAAAATAAGCTGTAAAAAGGGTACGTTTGGCTAGCTAGCGCTAGCTACCTCTATACAACTACAAATACTTCTACTTATTTTAGAGACTGATACAGAAACTACTCTGAGGAAGAATAGGTGAAAAATGAGTTGGGGGCTGAAAATCCAGGCTTATTGTGGCTGAGGAATCCATATATATTTACATGGCCAACCAACTATGTTTATACTTTTGACTTAGGATAGAGACTGGTTTTGGTTATTATGTAGAGTACAGTGATCACCTGTAAATGATCATGGGTGTATTTGGGCACCATCTGAGATGCAAGAAATACTAATGGTAAATATTTGAAAAGATGAAAAGGGAAAAAAAAAAAAAGCCAACCGCCTATGGTTGTTCTTAATGCACATGGAGTCTAATGTATATGTGATGACCTAAAGCTGCACAGAAATCTATTTAGGACAGTTGGAAACATCCACTTGAGCTTCTGGGATGTTGGATGATATGATGTTAGTTTTCCACCTTGCTATTTTAATACTATTAATACTTTTTCCACCCACTGACCATCTAGAAATAAGTGGCTCAGGTGGAAGATGGGAAAAACAGAACTGTAATAAATGGATGCTAACGGGTTCTGAAATATGATCATTATCAGCTCTTTGAGATTCAGTGGCTGTAGTATGATGATGAGCTATCATACTGAGCAGGTAGAAATCACTGAAAGAGAAGTGACACCAAATGGGATTATATGACAAATAGGACAGAATTACCTTTTCTTATTCTCCTGCTCATTTCTAATGACAAATATTAAATAAGAAATTTTAATTCTGTTTTTATAAATGGAAATTCTCTGAAGAAGCTAGCATCAGTCCAGACTGCTTGATTTTGTTTGTCAAGAAATGCTAGAAGACAAACAGCTGATCATGTTAAAGCTAGTCCTTGGAAATCAAGTTCAGGATCAAGAAGAAAGTACCTTAGATCTATCCGATTTGAAATACCTTTTTTTTTTTTTTTTAAAGCTGCTTATACCATAATTTCCATCAGTATTTTCTTCTCTTAGTACATCTTATTACCACTTAGGAAGATATATTGAATCCTATTTTCAGTCTTGTGCTCTGCAAGTAGTTCATGTAATACTGTTATTTAATTTGTTATTCTTGAAAGAATAGCTTCTTTTCATTAAATAGTAAGACAATTTGGGAATCACTGTTCCAATGTCCTTTTGCATTTTATCTTCTCCTTCACTGAGGATTGTTGTTTGCCTCAAAGGTGTGGTTTAAAACTAGTCCTTATTTAAAAATTAGCAAGGCCTGAGTTGGTCCCCAATAGGAGGCTCTGAAAAGTCATTTTTGAAAACTCAGGAAGGGACAATACTGTGTCTTGTAGACTGTACTTTTGCTCCAAGAGAAAACAGATTTATACTGACTTTTTTCCTTGCATAGTTTATTTCTTTCTGTGTGTCAACTCTGTTTTGCTGATTAGTATATCAAAGGGAATGTAATGAAAACTCTTCCTCTTCTCCCTCTTACCTGTCCTCTGCTTTTACCATTCCCTGTGTTAGCAGCAAGATGTCTGAAGAGGTATATTAAGAGATGTCCAAAGACTTAAGGATAAGCAGAGATGAATGTTTTTGGTAGGAAATGCAAGTTCAATGGAAGTAATCATTGTGTTTTCTAGAACATTGCTTTTCTTAATGGTTGGAAGCTATGACTCTTAATATGCGAGTGCTAACAGCAGAAAATACCTTTAATAATAAACTCCTTAGAATCTGCTGAGTGTATTTAAGTCAGATGATTTTTCTTGCAAACATGGGGAAAAAGGTTCATTTTATTAGAGAGATGTTTGCTTTGGTCAAAAGCATATGCTTGTTCCAGTTGTGACACTTGTACTTTATTGTAAAGATGCAAGTTGTCTTTACACCAGCAATATTAGAAGTAATCTTATGTCAAAATTTCTCTTGTATTAAAAAGAGTCTCGTTTATTAAAGAGAAGTTCTTGCGGGTAGTTTGACTGTTTCTATAAGTAATATCCCGCTTCAGGTACATATATTGTTTGTGCATTTACTAACGCAATTTGAAAAGCTCACATGAAGTCTTTGGTGTAGATCTCTAAAGCAGGTCTTGTATATTGCTCAAAATATAATCTAAGAGAAAACAGTGTAAAAAATTAAATCAAGACAGGCTTTTTCAGAGTCTGTATGAGCATACTTTGTTCTTTTGTGGGACAAGAGTGTGTTCTGACTCTCGAATGGTGCTCTTCAGAGATGGAGAGCATAAATGCCCTGGAATTTCTGTGATTATTCTGAATATTTAATCTTATAAAAGAGGCAATAAAAACAAGCTTATGTTTCTATATTATGCAAGTGTCATAAGAATAAAACTTAAGTATCTTGTCAGTAAAAAAATGTTCAGGATAGTTTTTAATGATCTAGCATTATAAGAACAAATCATAACACTTTTATTAGCCTTTTTGAGAATAAGATTCTTCCCTTTCCTCCCTTAAAAAATAAATAAATCTCATGGTAGCATTGTGCAGTGCACATGGAAAATATATATACCGGACAGTATGTTGTGAATATAGTGCCAATGTTTCTATTTAAAACAGATTTTATGGAAGTCAGTGGAAAAAAATTATTCTTCAGAAGTTCTCTCAGTGTGACTCTTTTATACTGGATGTTGTTCCTTGAAGTGAATTAAAGAAATGAACTCATTTCTTTGAAATGTTGGCACTTGAATTTAAATTGCTATGCTATGGAATTATAAAGTCAACAAATGTGCAGGTATGTTTGGTCTGAGCATAGGTATGGAACCTGTAGAGTATTCAGATATTTCTATATATTGTCTGCTTATGAGGCTGGTGAGCAAGCAAATCAAAGACACCTTGTGGTGTGCAAGCCTGAACTCCAGCAAACAGCTGGTAATATTTGGCCTTTCAGCTTTGATAATGTCGCTTTAAGGGAATCTGGTTTTCAGATGGTTATTAGACCGTATTAGACGGATGCACAGATGGTTTGCATACCTCTGAGCAAGAAAATGACAAAAAGGGGGAACAGGAAAAGGGGGGGAAAGCAGCTGTAAAATTAAGCAAAAAAGTGTTAGGGCTAAAAAGTGTAATTTAAAATGAAATGGTTTTGCCTAAAAAAAAAAAAAATGATTGGAGTGCAACATATTCGAAATTGGAAAATAGCATTTTTACTCATTTATATGCTGTACAGTTAGGTCAGTTGATGCCCTCTTTGTAACACTTTAACATTGTTTATAGAAACAAATGTGCTTGCTGTGGTGGTCAGTTTGGCTCTCAGGTTTCAGCCTTTGCTTCTTACTCTTCCAGCCTAAGGCAGCAAGCTAGCTTGGGAGTAGTTCTTTGTATTGAAGGCTGGGCGTTTTTTTTAAGGTGGAGTTTTTTTTGATATCTAAGTAATTTATCCACTTTTACACAGCTTTGCACATTCCATGTGCCTGTAGGTCATTGCTCCTTGCGGCAGTTTGAAAGCACGCCAAAATCATCAGTGAAGTTAAATCAGGAAGTACAGACGTTGGGAAGAGCAGAAGAAAAACACAGAATGTCCTCTGTGAGATGGGGAAGGTCTCTTATCAGTATTTCCTTGCTCGTATTTTTTTTTACTCCTGCATTGACATAGGTACACCTGCAAAAGGATGGTAATAAAGACTGGAAGCACTCCTTTGCTGAACCTTTTATCAGGCCATTAATCTGAAACTAGAATGGATGACGTTGTCGGGGTTTTCTTGGTATCAGTTTCTACATCTTTTCAGCAGTGTTTGGATAAGTGTTGGCAAGCTTACTGGCCCCTGACCAGCACACCAAAGAACTTGCTGTCTGGGATTGTTAAGCTCCGAAAAAGGAGACACATTTTTCTGAAATTACCCTAAAATTTGGCACACTGAAATTCTGCAAAAGTGACACCAGAGTGAGTTCTCCAGCTACCTAGGAGGTCTACTGACCTCTTTCAGACAATAACCGTGGACTAAGCATCAGTATGGAGCAGAGAAGCATCCTTGACGTAACTTTTGATAGGGTGGTTGTCAAGACCAGACTGAGAAAGTCTGAGTCGATTGTATTAAGAGACAGAGATCGCACATGTACACGCTGAAGTCAAATGGAAAGAAAGGTAGATTTATGACAATGTTTTCAGCAAGCTTGTAGCTCTGCTCAATTAGAAAGCCATGCAGTCTCAGCAAGCTTACAGAATCACTATTCCCCAATGACACAGTGAAAAAGATAGTTTCCTAAAGAAACTTTTACAGCTAAGGTTTGGAGATGATGTTTAGGACTAAGATAATAAGCTTTAGTTCTACTGCCAGGGAAATTACCTCCCCCCTTCTAACTTGCTTCAATCTCTCTCACAATTACTCTTTTTTTCAGAGATTGCACTTAGAAAACAACTCTAGTAAGAAAAAATGCTGGTGGATTAAAATACCACAGATTCCATTTTCAGGTAAGAAATTAATTCTCTGACATGCCATGAACAAGGCTTTATTCACAAAATTCCTGGAGCCTTTACTGATTTTTGTCATTAATCCATGCCGACTGTATTTAAGGCTGGAAGTATTAAAGGGCAGCTTTTCCACCAGGAGAGAAGATTAATTGGAAACAAACTGTTAAGTTTTCTTTTTCTCTTAGAGAAAACTACAGCCACTGTAGATGTAGAAAATCTTTGGATTCATTGATGAATAGTTTTCCAAAATAACATCAGATACTTTCAACTCTTAAGAACTGGCTGCTTCTAGAATTTCTTCCTTCACTACTTGCCTGCAGCCAATATCCTAACTCTTTTGGTGAAATGATCTGTTCATTTGTCTCTTTTTCAAATAGTTTAATTAGCCCTTCCCACCCTAGTGATTCATCAGTAATTAACTTGCAACCTCTGCAGATTTCAAACACCTGCTAGGCAGGTGGGGCAAATGAGAAAAAGACTGAATTTCATTTTGGATAGGACCTCAGGATTAATGAAATCTGTTATCATGCATAACAATTCTGAAAAGCAATACATAAATTGAGAATTAAATGTCTCATAATTCTCTGGTGTTTAATCAGAGTATATCCTCATATTATCTATCCTAGTGATCTCTATTCCCAGTGGTCTCTGCTGAAAATAAAGATAATACTAAAGTGTCTTTTCCTCTGTTATTAAAGGCATTCCCTAAATTTAGTAAAAATCTATTTGTATTACCCAGTTTTTTAGTCATTTTGGTGATATTTCCTAACCTTCCTGGATAATTCTATTTCTGCTTAGAGTAGCCAGGATTAGTGACCACCTGTCTGTGATTGTAGCTATATGAGGTATCTGCTAAATGCACTACTGTATTTAATACAAAGATTGTAGGATCTGGGTCTGATTCTGCTCTGTTTTGCAGTGGAATAGAAGAGTCAGAAGAAGACTTGTATGAAATTACATGAAATACAAACTACAGTATCTTTTGGCAGTTTTTTAAATTTAACCAAATTCTATTCCCAGCCATTCTAGTGTAACTGAGATGAGAATTTGTCGCATTGTGGACTTAAAATGTTCTTCTAGATTTTTATCTGCTACAAATAAGTAATGGGGCTCATGCTCTAATTCCATTAAGCAGTTTTGTCACCATGACTCTGCCACAGCTCCCAGTTAGGCCTTGTTGTAAATTCAAATCACTCTAAGCAGGAGAGAGAAGTAAAGATGGGTGGTTTGTATCCTACACCGATGCTGCTACTGCATAATATTGGATAAAGGAGAAGGCCTTTTGGAATTTTTTTGAAAGAAGGGTCAGGCCTATGGGTCCGTTCTAAAGAAAATACACAGACGCAAATCCAGGAGAGAGTTCAGAGCTGTGAATTGCAGGTGAAAGAAGGTGCTTCCTTGCAGCAGGAAACATGGGAGTCACAGTGAGAGACAGGATTGTAGACAAATCCCTCTGCCCTTAATGTTTTCTCTTGACTGCCTGAGTGGCTTCATAGTGGGCATGCTGACTTTTGCATGTCACGGCGTGCCACCTGTGTCCTATGAATTCCATAAGGTAGTTACAAGCTTAAAAATTAAGTTGTGTAACGAGCACTGCTAGCAACACCTTAGTCCCCTCTCATGGGTCTAGCCCTAGGCTATTTTCTGTTGTTTTGCTTTTTGCTGGAAAACACAAGAGAAAATGAAATATAATGATCTTCCTTGTAGCGCTCAAAAGACTTTCCAGAGAAAGAATGACATGAGAATGAAAATCCATCTGGTGTCGGCTGAAATCTTCTCTGTAAAGCATACTGCAAACATGATTAATTTAAGATACAGTAAATGCAATAGAGATATACTTCAGCAGTAACATGTCAAGCTGTGACTTTTGTCAGTATTTCCATACTAAATAGGTTTAGACCACACTGGCAATTGATGTGACATAAAGAACATCTGGGGTTCTGCAAAAGTACTGTGGCTAATTAAAGAATAGTGTTATTTCTTGGTATCTCAGTAAAATGTTCGTGTTTTTGGAGGTGCTGTGCAGTGTGTGCAGTACTCCTTTGCCTGGCTTAAAGTATAGTGCAGTGCTGGTGAGCACCGTTAGAACATCTGGAACAATTCATATCAAAGAATCTTGATTTTCATCTTGGACAAAATTAACGTTTGTTTGCATCTCCCTTCAGGATGTATGATGCATAGTATTATTAAAAAAGGAACAATAGAAGAGTAGACAATTCTTGTACTTAAATCATTTCGAAATATATGCCCACTAGGGTGTGTTGGGGGGGGTGGGGGGGATTGTGCTTTTTGCTTTGTATGATTACTAGAAGCTGGTCTGCAGATGCGGGAAGAGAACAAGTGAAAACTGTGCATGACTGAATTTCAGCAAATTATAATTCTGTGGTTAATGCTGCAAGAAAGATAAAGATAATAAATTACAGCTTCAGGAAGGTGTTTGTACTTTTGTTCTTCTGTATAGATTTAACACATTTGAAAGAGGCTGGTTTGCAACTTTCTGCCCTTTTCAATAACATTTCTAGCACTGAAGTCATTGTAGATCTACAGGGAAATCTATAGTTCTGTATTGAGAAATGCAGTTAAACTTTTTATTACCAACTAAAATGCCCATTGTATCTTGCATAATAAATTGAATTTCCTTGATTTTTTTTTTTTTTTTTCAGTTTCCTTCTTTTGGCACCAGTTTTACTATTCCTTGGCTTTTTCCTCATCTTTTCTCTTGCTTTTAATTTCAGTTTGAAATGAATTTCTAACCATAATTTTGATTCATTCCTTAATCTAGCTGTGTTTTTATATTAAAGTTTTGACAGGGCTGTGATGGCTTTAAAAAGCAAAACACCTTTATATGTCTTTAATTTTCAGTGTAATGGTAGTGGAATTTGTCTGTAGCAATCATCACCTACTTAAGAAGGTCCTGGTATGTTCTAGGCTTTTAGATTTCTTTCAGCAATAATGATCATGTCACTGCTCCTTTTTTTGCTGTAATGATCATTCATGGCATTATAACTGCCCTATCCATAAAACTGCACAATATCTTTTCTAAGGAATATAGCTAGTGTGTTGTAAAGAACAAGGCCTGACAGTATAAAATAGATACTACTTTGTCTCTTAAAACTGCTTAGCAAATATTAAATAATTGACCCTAGCTGTTCTGCTGCTTTTATTAGTTTTGTTGCCCTACTTTTGAAAGCAGGACCTGATTACGGATACAAAGATATGGCTTTTCAAGATTGCGTCTATATTCCTTTCATCTAAAGATCATACTCTTTACTGCTGAATGACACTCTGTGTCTAGTTCTCGCCTCATGTAATGGTCATCAAAGACCAGGGGCAATTTTATGCTTTAGTGAGGAGTGAGTGAATCCTTTTACTTACCTAGGAATAAAAGTGATTATGGAGTTTACCAGTATTGTTCCTTCTTTATTACAGTCCAACCTTTAAAAGATGCTCATGACCTTGATAAGGGAGAATAGTGGGGAGATATCCCCTTTTGTTTAATTTTTTTAAATTTATTTATCAGATTCTGGATATATTTATGTAAACTCAGCAAAAATTATAATCTTGCTGGTGGAGCAGGACCTCTCAGAGTGGACGTTGGTCAGCCAGTTCCATTCCTCATGCACCTGAAGCACTGGAAGAATAGAGTTAATACAGCTTGAAATAAAACATATTTTTAAGGTTATTCTGATTTTGAGGTTGTAAAGGAAGTGCAGAATGTTGTAAGTTTTACAGCCATTTGATCTGCAGTTCTTGAAATAATGTGTGATAGAAAAAAATTCCTGGGATAGTAACTATATATCATAATGACTAGTTATGGGATAGACTGTGCATACAGCTGAGAACAGTAAACAACCTGAAGTATTTGCTGGGTGTAATCTAGAAAATCCTTTTTGCCTTCTGTTTATGCAGACTGTTGTTTGTCCAGGTGACTTGGTGTCCTCTTTCTCATGCTTTTGACTTCTTATCCTTTTCCCAAAACTGGCTAAAGATAAATGTAGTCTTACAGCAGTTACCAAATACTGTCAGGCTGTTAAACCTGAAGACTTGATTTGATTGCATTTCCTTTAATTTTTCTCATTAATTCAAGGAGAATTCATGTCATCTTGACAGTCTTAATTTATTAGTGCTCTTAACGTTAGCACAAATCTTCTACTTGGTATCAAAAACGGGAGAGTGCTTTTAATTTGTCATTCATCTTTTTTTGCAAAGAGAAGCTATATTAGGCTTTGTTTTCTGTTGTGTTGTACTTTGCAAATCTTTAAAATGTACTTATACCTGCTACTGCATTTGTATATGTCTAATGCTTTAAGCATGAAAGAAGCGATCGCGAGTGGGAATGGAAGATGGTATTACAGAAGTGCATACCGACTCTTCTTCAAAACTGCCCAGTTGTTCTTGATTTGTTGAGGTTTTGTTTAAAAAGCAAGTTAATCTGTCTATTGTGGTAGTTTAAAAAAAATCTTGAAAATGTCAGTGTAACCAGTTTATCTAGTCACAAACTGCTAAGCAATTGTGAGATTGTATGCGGGGAAGTAGTTTGTTCAAATTCAGTTGAAGGAGCCAAAGTTAGTGAGGCTTCTTGTTTGTGAAGTTAGTTGGGTGTTCGTAAAATGTGAGTTTAGTCTGTACGTTCCTCTCTCTCTTTGTGTTTGTACAGTGCTCAGTGTAATGAAATTTGAATAGAGTTTTGCAAAATATTATCCCCAATAACTAAAAAGGGGCCACTATATGCGTGACAGAATGCTTGCTTTTTGGTCCAAGTCATGAAATATGCCCTAGCGCTCAGCAATCAGCACAGGTGGGAGATGATCAGGTTAAACTGGTTTAACACTTTAATTGAGGATCAAATGCATTAATTCATCATTATTATCAAAGATGCAGGGGTGTGTGTATTCCTGTTAACCTGAGCCTTAACCCAGAAGGAGCCTAGGATGCTGTTTGTTTGAAAAAATGGAACTGGTAATTGTGCCTATTTAATCCCTCTGTTTACATTATGGGTAGAACCACCAGTTCACAGCAGCCCCGGTGCATTGTTTAGTGCTGAGATCTGCGGATCTGAAACTGAAGTCAAGTCACCACCTCAAAACAAATTTATTTTCAGGCAGGTTTTGGCAGATTATTGTATCATTAGATTATTATTAGAAAGATTGTTGTGTTTTTGCCTACAGATTAAGTTTTAGGTAGTGTTTTATGTATGGGATTTTTTTTAATGAGAAAAATAGTTTTGCAGTTTAAAATAGATTTCTTGTAATCGAGTAGTCCTTTAAGTTATAGTCAAGAAATAATTCTTTGGAACACCCGTTATCTAGAATGCCTGGACTTAATCAGTTATATGTGACTTTAAATGAACCTATGCATTTTTAAAAACTGGTGTCCAAGTATGAGGAATGCTTTTGTGAGATTTCTTGCATTGAGCAATCTTAAAAATGTGTTTTAATGTGTCTGAAGATTTGGAACGTTTTACTCCGCAGCCTTGAAAGTCCTTCTAGTGTATTCTTTGAAAATTGGCCTTTTAGCCATTTGAGAAGACAAAATTGTTGTCTTTCACATAGTAAATGTCAAAAGACACAGAATGCCTTAAAAGTGCAGTATTAGTGTGTGTTAAAGATGTCTATGGCTTTATCTGATAAATATTATCAGAGGAAATTGATTATACTTGAAAACAAACATTTCCTCTGATAATCTCTTTAAAGTAAATCAACAGTTCTTGCACTATTTCTAGGTTGTCCAGGCTTGTAGTACCTTTATGTTAACTTCAGCAGAACGATACAGGGACTTATCTAGTCTGATTTGTCTGCTAGCATATGTTCTATGGCATAATTATGGCTAGAGGGGAACTTAATGGGCTAGTAACAAGAAGCTATTTAGTAGAAACAACAACCGCTAGGATTTGTAGTGTTTTCAGATCAGAGTAGGCTAATTCTAGTGTATATAGGAGAAATATATATCCCTTACCAAGACTTTGTTCCTGTAAAGTGTTGTTTGCATGCACACAAGCAGTTTAGTATTTGCTTGATGATGTAATGATAATTTTATTTTTTTCCCTATACTATTTTTTTTTTGCCTTTAGGAAATAACCACTGTAATAAGTTTTCTGGTTAATTAGCAGTTTAAAAGTTCGCTACTCAGAGTTCTGAGAGTTCTTAAGCAAGTTCCAAAGCCCCATAAACTTCAAATTTCTCTTAGAAGACAAATTTTCCTATTTGTTACACTGACCTCTAGTGGTCAGCACATTTGGAGAATTATCTTCAAACATCTTCCTCCAGTGTAAAATACAGTAGCCTTTTAGTAACTGTGAGGTTATCAAAGCCTGCTAAAGCAGCAAACATCCCACTTTTCTACACTAACTTCTATTCTTTCAGGGCGAGCACTCATATATGTTATGTAGAACATACAGGGTTTTGTAAAAAGGAGCAAACATCCTGTTGTCAAAATCCAAAAGCTACCCACAGTTTGCAGCCTGACATCTCCACCAATCCAAAAAACAAAGTAAAGTTAAGGACGCATAACTTGGGTAGATGGAACATCCTGCAGGATTTGTACCAGCTGCCTTCATCCTTCTGCATCTGGTGGCTTCTCCTGTGTCTTCCTCCCTGTGAGAAGCAACTGGGTGGCCTTCTTTTTGTAAATGCCGTGATTCTAAATGAAGTGAAGCAAGGTCTCAAGTGATTTAAGCTTTAGCAGGAGTGAGCTTCCTTCTCACAGTTTCCTGAGCTGGGTCCGAGATTCCTGTGAAGCCTGTTTAATTCAGAGACTCTTCGTTTTACTGTGACAGTGAAATTAGGGTTGGGGAGGGAAGAGCTGAAGGTATCATAAGACCTCTTGCAGACTTGTGGTTTTAAATTGTATAGTTGATATCTTGGACACCATATCGCAAGCACTTGATATACTAAGTTGCAAAAAGAAATAACGGAAGTTGAGAATGCATTCCTCTATGCTGTCTATATGTGGATAACAAGATTTAATTTCATTGAACATTAAAAGCTTCTATATGCATACATTAAGAGAAAAATAGTGCTCTTGACTTAGAAAAGCAGATTACAGTATATCATTAATAACTGCTTTTGTTACAACTCCTAAACTCTCAGCACGATACTGGTTTTGGTTTACAACGTATCAAATCCCTATTATTATTATTATGATTAATCATTTTTCTTGGTCTGATTGAGCTCCATCCACTGTCAGAAACAGATATTGAGGACAGACTTTTGCCTTTTATCTCTTTAGGGAGGAAGGGCCTTGCAGTCTGATAAGTCTCTAGGAATCAGTGGAAGCTATCCAAACACTAGTGACTTAAACTGCCATTTGCAGGTTTCTGCCATTGATAGTGCTCTAGTTTGTGGTGTTTGATAATTGATGTGATAAGTGAAAATGTATATTTGTTAAATGATAGTTGAAGAATACAACACTCAGATTATTCCAAAGTTTCTAATACAAATACTGTTTGTAAAAGAGGTATATAGATAAGAGTAAAGACACCTGTACTTTTTCCCTGACTTTTATTCATAATCACTGTTGAAATTTTGGGGGGATTTGGTTGCAGTCCTTGTGAAGGATCTTGGGCAATGTTCTACCAGTACTGCTGCTTTCAACTATGCAGTGTTGATCTTTTCTTTAGGTCTATTCTCACTTTCCTTCTATGTTTTTGCTTATGGGTAAAAACAAGTATTACAGCTACCAGATCCTCTCAGCTCTTTGGCTTTGAGTTTTTCTGTTCCAAAAGTGTTTCTGTTTTTGCAATAGGGGGATGAGTAGGGATAACCATTAAGTGCTTTCTGATTTGTGGAGTGTCTTGAGCCTGGAGGTATGGAAGATAATGTACTATAGCTGTGAATTCTAACTGTGAAGGGTCTATTCATCAAGCAGAGCATTATGGAAAGAATCTGATAATTTTTCCTAGGTAAGTTCAATCAAATTAGGGTGAAGTTGCTCTTTCAAATTAGAAAAGCCATCCAAAATCTGTAGATGGAACTAAGTGAGACTTGGTTGCCTGCCATTTCTTGACTAAGGAAGTTGGAAAAGAGAATAAGTATTTCTAATTACTTTCAGACAGGCCAGGCAAAGACCTGCTGTCAGAACCAAGTCCATGAGGAGGGATTTCTTAGTTCTACCCTTTCTCCCACTTCCATGAAGTTTCTTTAAGGATTAGATTATCATATCAGACATAATCCCAAATCCAATAGCTGCAGAGCCACACAAGTCCTTGATGGCAGCAGAAGGTGGAATATCTTTCTAGACAGCCTCATTTTTCTTGGGGTATCAGGCACTCCATGTAAGCAAATCCTGACCAGTACAGAAAGGAAGCTGCCTCCTGGGGCAGAACCCTACCCCTTGGGGAATAGGGATGGAGAACGTAATATTATCTGTTTGCATTTGAAAGAAAGATAAGGGGAGAAGGCATTTGTATCAGCCCAAACAGTGCACAGGCAATTTGGCTCTCTGAGGACACAGTCTGATTTGTTTGCTCCATATAGTCCTTGTACCATCAGTTTTTAGTGGGCTTTCAGTGCTGCAGATACTAAATTTTAAATCTCTATCATGTTTGGAATTTTAAAATAATTTAAAATCAGTGATCTGCCTGTGACATTTTTGAATGTACTACATTACAAGGAGGGTTGCAAACAGCGTAATCATATTGAAAGGATGGATTTTATTAGTCCTCTTTTAGTGACTGAAAACCAAAACCAAAACCGAACATCTCTTGAACGCACACCTAGTGGCAAAGGGAATCTCTTGTAAATTTAAGATATGTCAGGAGACTGCTTTGGTGAGCATGTGGATGTCTATTACAGTTTTAGCTGAATTTTAAGAATCAAACCATGTGGGAAGAAAGACTACAATGAGAATCCAGTATCCTTTTGGTCAACTAGGCAGAAGAAAAGTAGCCTGTATGTCAGCAAGCTCTTCACAGAAGTATACTTAGCTGTTCTTAACAGATTTATATGACAGCTGCAGGTTGCTTCTCTAATTAATCTTGAACCTTAGTTCTAATCAAATTCCTCATGGTAGGGGACTTGAATGGGAACAAGAAGGCAAAAATGGTGTGTGCAGCCTTTCTACGCCCTTGATTCTCACCGTTTCTTTGAGGGATTGGATTGAAGATGTTCTAGCTGAACTGGTGTCTGGGAACCCCTTGAGCATTGTTATATAGCTTGAGGAGGGATCCTCTGAATGCAGGTTAGGTGTAGTTCTGCTAGAGTTTCCCTTCCTGGGCCATCCTTTGTATGTCAAGGAAATACCAAAGGAACTTCGGGTTTGGCAGTGCTGATTTTTCAATGAGCTTTTTTTCCTTAATCTCTGGTGTCTTCAGCTGCAAGGCTCTACTGTAGTGTCACTATAGGATGAAAGGGATGTACTATAAAGGGTCACAGACAGGCCCATAGTGATAGATCGTTTGTCTGCAGATGCACACAAGAGAATGAGTTGGATCTTTACAGGAACAACTCATTTTCTATTGCTGCCTTACACGTTACCTGAAAATGAAAATTGCCATTACCCAGACTGTCTATCTGCTATGTAAGAAATTGAACTGCTGTCACTGGCTTTCAGTAAGTACATGTTAACATCCCTTTTCAGTCTCTTGCAATGTATTAACTCCTTCCATTATTTTCAATCTGAGAAGACTTGATAATATAAATCTCCCAATTTGATTTCAAAGAGCTCATGGATCCTTGTATCATGAAACATCTAATACACTCTGATATTTCTGACAAGAAGGGATCCCTGAAAAGAAATGTCAAATAAGGTGTTGGTTGGTATGCTCTTGAGAATACATGGCACCGTTAACTTCATTCCTTTATGAGCATGTATTTGATATATAGTCAAGTCTGCATGATCTGTCCTAGTGAACAGTTAATGGGAAAATTTGGATAAGACAGAAAATACTATGCCAGCCCTACCCTGGGGAGCCATTCAGGCTCTCTATGCAGTACTTGCATCAATATGGCTCCAGGGGGAAATGCCTGCTGTATCCATACCATCTTTCCCAGGGGCCCAGCATTCCCCGGGGCTCAGGAAGGCCTATTTGGTCAAAAATTAAAGAGGAAAAAAAGTACAGAGCACTTTGCAGGGGTATGAATCTAGCTTAATATTCCAAACACATCTGCTTTGCTCTTACTTTATATCTACTTGTGTAATTCGTATAGGATAAAGGCAGTCCAATGTTTATGTTTCTAGAGATTGTAAGGGACTTAAGTGAGAGAAGGGGCTTCTACTAAATAGAAGAACCAGGCTGAATTTCCACTTTAATGCACACAGTAGCCATAGAATTATTTCTCAGGGAAAAAATAATCCCTAAGAGATTGTTTAGGAATAAGTGAAAACACATGCTAGCAGTACTCTAATAGTGTACCACTATACATGTGTGTTGACTACATTAAAATTCAGTAGTGATGTCATTTAAAAAAATTGTATTTGAAGTTTTCAAAAATGTCAGAAAATTTATTGAGATGGGCTTTGACATTTCCCTGTTCTATGTGTGCTGCCATTTAAAGTTAAATCTTTACATCTTTAAGCTTTCATGTTAATTGTATACTATTCATAGTAATATGGCCCCTCGACAGTTAGCTTTTCAGGAAAGAATTGCCTGGTTGTGGGGTTTTGTTTGTTTCTTTGGGGGGGGGGGGGGAGTTCCATTCCTTATCTGTCCAGTGTTGACACTAACTATAGAGTGTATTGGAATATGCAAAGGCTCATTATTGAGTTAAGTTTTCTCAGGTTGTTGTGTGCTTTGCGTGTAAGTTGAGTCAGACTTACTTTTTTTAAATTACGACTCCACTGTTCCCCATACTCTATTCAGAGAGACTCTGACAGACTCTGTCTCTTTGAGGAATCCTGGCAACTTCAGTGAGACTCGTTGAGATGTAAGTAAGCAGTGGTGGTACCAGAATTTAACCCCCTTACATATTTCATTTTTTCTCAAGTGCCCTTCCTTTGAAGTTGGTACATTGGGCACAAACCTAGATTCTGGCAAGAGGAATTAACTTGATTATTCAAAACAATAAAATTCACTTTTCAGCACAAAACAATATTAACGTTGAAACCTTGTCAGCAGTATAGGGATTTTCTGGGGTGAGAGGTTAAGCAAATGACCTTTCTGAGAGAAGCTCTGTCTTTGTTACTAGAGCTGTAGCTTTGTCTTCTGTGTGTGCTTTTCTGCATGGCTCATACAGTATTGTGACTTGGTGAGCTGCTTCTGCCATTGCCTGTCAGAGTTTCATAATACACTACAAACAGGGAGGTTGTGTTTATATTTCAGAGATACATGCCTCTGATAAAGGCTTTGTAGCAGTAGCCTGCACAGGACAGCCTTTCAGGGCAAGTGTCAGAGTGCAATTATTAAGGATGCTGATAATGTGTTTGCATTAATTGCAATGGTCTTAAAAGTGGGATCTTCCTCTGTGTATCTTCCTTGGTGAAGAAATGTACATAAAGTCTTGATACTTTAGAAAGCAATGTCAAGACTCCATGACCTGGTGTAGGTCCAAGATTTTTACCTGTTCTATAAAATAGTCTCTGGCCAGAGCATAGAAACCGACTAACAGGGGAAGGGGAGATGTAGAGGAAAAGGATGAAAGGTTCCCTCCTGTCACAGAAAGCTGAAATGCTGTTGCCTGCAGGAGACTGAATATTGGTTTTCTGAGTGCTGGGAACCAGGGTCTGGGACCATTATGCCTATGAAAAAGTCTGCCCTTAAAATCTTGAAACAGTTCCCAAAGTACAGATAGAGAGGATCTAATAAATAAAGCTTCTGTGTTCTTCTTCAAGATCATTGCAAGAATTTGAAGGTTGCTGAAGTTGTGCAAGAAAGTTAGTCAAGCCATCACTCTTCCTTCTGTCTAAGTATTTCTTTAAACTTCTTAAGATCATTCACTAGTTCATCTCTACTTCCCAAAAATCTAGCTGCTGAAGATAAGTTTATTTTGTCTTTGACAGGTCCACTTAGATTTGCATCACGATTCCACCTTTTCTTGTCAGGGCATGGTCCTTGTATTACCTCTGTAATCATCGCATACTTTTTGCTTTCTAGGCTGGTAAGTCAAAGCAGCAAGAACTACACAAGTAAAAAGAGCATGTGATCAAAGGCTTCCTGCCTAAATCCTGACTTCTTTTCTAACTCATTTTTCATTTATGAGGAACCTATTACACATGAGTGTGTTTAGCTTTGCCAAATTTTTTACGCATTCTGCCTATCTTTACCTATTTTTATATTTTTGTATTTTTGTAGATGAGGGTATTTTTGCTGACTAACTATCTGCCCTTTCTTGTTACTGCACACACTGTTACAGTGCACGTTTTTGTGAAGCAGCTCTGATAACACGGAAGGCATTCTCACAATGGCCAAGCTTTGATATGAAATACTGCCCCTTTTGTGAGAAGACCTGTGATCAAATGAGGGGTAGAACCAAAGCAAGTATTACGGATTCATAACAATAAACAATATGTTTGAGTCTTTCTCTGCAACTGTTTCACAGCCCTTTTCTGCCTTGATCCTTTCTCTTAATCGTAAACCCCTTCATGGTAACCTTTTTTAGGAAGAAAAGTTGAAATCTGAATGAAGCTGGAAAAAATATGGGTGCTGCTTAATGAGCTTGAAGAGTCATTATGGTGATAGAATTAATGATGCCAGTTTGCTTTTATATTGCAATCTTGATATTTTGTCAGCCCTGTTGTTCTCAGCAAAATTGGTCTGAAAAGGGAGTTTCCTTTTTAAGGTATACAGTACACACATAAGTGAGATTTTGCGAAGTTTTACTGGTTCAGTATATGGAAGCATACACTTATACTTCCATTTACCATAGCATGTGACGCTGCTCCAGAATTCCCAGCTGTTGTTAGTGGCCAACCGATCTATTTGCTGCCATTTTCTGTTGTGTATTCTGATCTCAGTTCTTTACTTCAAGGCCTTGTGGTAGTATTTGTAGGAATGGTTAGTAATACTTAAGCGGACTGCTTTTATATGGTGGAAATTCAAGGAGAGATAGGTAGTCATGAGAAATAATGAAAAACATCACCATGGAGAGTGAATTTTGTATCAGTCATAAACTGGAGAAAAATTACACAATGTACAGCTTAGGAAAATAAATAAGAGGAAATAAAGAAAAAAATTGTAGAAGTGGCAGCATTTGATGGTCCAAATTATGCAGCACAAGGATAAGCACGTACCGTATACTGACTTGTGAAGTAATGAATTATTATTCAAGGCTGTCTTTATGGCCTCTTTTGTAAACCAAGTAGTTGTTAACTGCAGATGCATTTTGGAAGAGAGGACAACGGATTTATTTTAAAGCATGAAGGCTTCCATGGATGGATCATGGTACATTGGAAACAGCCACAGTGCCAATTATAGATTTAGATGCTTAATTGCTTTAAAAATTATTCCTTATGCATTATTATCATTGTGCCTTATTATATAGGCATAGCAGTGCTCCATACCCACTTAATCTGCTAAGTGCCAGCTGTTAATGTGATTACATGCATTCATTAACTAACTAGTTAAAGCCATCTGAAATTTGAAGCAGCCACTGAAGTTCTGATGATTTTTTTCTTGATAACAAAGTATGGAGGGGAAGGAGCAGCAGTTGCATAGCAGATATGCAAGAAATACATTGGTGCAACATGTACTGGTGATGAAACTGAAGGCGCTCATGGAAGTCAGCCCTGAGCCTTTGCGTAGTTGATGCATCAGTGCTGTTAGAGATGCCATTTTTGGTTCTGAAACTGAAACATGCATTTGTAAGGTAGAAAAAGTACCCGTGAAATTAATTACATTATGCCAATGGTAACTAAATAGTTACATTTTGCCATTTTACTTAACAACTACTATATTTACAGTTGGATACTACAGTCTTCAGTTCTTTCCTTTGACAACTTATGAATGTTGTTGTAAGTTGTTAAGTGGTTGTCCTGTACCACCTCAGAAATAACTGCATTTTTATGGAGAGCAGAATGATCCCTATGTCGTTAGTAGCTATTACCAAATGATGCCATGAATATGCTTGGTATTAGTCAAGAAAATCCTTTTCTGAAATCCTTTTTATCTGATGAATTTCTTTTTCATATTGTACTCTTTGAGTACCAGTTGTATGAGTTGCCAAACAAAAACTGGCAGAGACAAATACCTGTTAGGAAAAACTAGCAAAAAAAGTGTAGCTTATAGATAACAAATGAAGGAGGGGGGAGGGAGGAAAAGGATACAATAGTAGCACTGCAGTAATTGAGGTCAGTGAAAGTAAGTGTAGAACTTTTGATGGGATAGTGTGTGTCTTGCCTTTTCTTGTTAAACAGCTTCTGACACATGACTTTCTTGTCCATGGTTCCTTGGTAATAATGAGAGGCACTTTTTTTTTGTTTGCTTGGCTGTACACCCTCTGAAGAAATCAGGTATCTAGACAAAGCTACTGAAGCCTGAAGCCTTTGTGAGAGAGAGTGTGTGTGTGTGTTAATACAAGGGCAGTGTAAATGAAAGATCATTCTAGCTTCAGTTAGTAATAAAAATATCCTTCCTTACTAAGAAGAATTAGTTTCATGCCATGTATACCCTGGATTTCACCAATGTCTTTTTGTTTGGTGTCTGTGCCTCACACTGTATAATGAGCAGTAGAAAGAGGAGAATAGATTTCTCACTGGGAAGCTGAAATCAGTGACATCAGATGAAGCAATAAAATTTTGTATTAAGATCAATTGCATAACTAGTAAACATAATCCAGAAAGTACAAGGTATGAGGTTTTTTGACCTAGCTAAGCAACATGTGACCAAACCCCTGCCAATCCCATGACCAGTCTGGCTTCTGTTGGGTGATCTCCCCAGCCCAGGTGTATGGCTGGCTGACACCTGTGTAACTTTTCTCTGGTACCAGTTGCTTCAGTGGCACAATGCAGACATGCACACCAGCCTTTTATCTGCGTAGAAAGCTGCTCTTTGCATGATGTGAAAAGCTAATGTAGTGAAGACCCCATGTTAACATTTACAGCAGTGTGTTGTGGATGATAACCTTTCTTCCACAGGAAAAAGGGAAGCAGCAGTGGACTGATCTTTCCTCCTTAGTAATAACTGAGCAAATAAATGTGCCTACCTTAGCATTGCTTCAGGCAGTACTACCTACTGGTTTGCCTTTGAGCCTTAGCTTCCCATGATGATTCTGCAACTGTAGAAGAAGGGGTAAGAAGGAGAACTGACTGTGAGACTTGGGGCCAAGTTCTGCTTTCAGAGACAAAGATGTGGAACACCCCTGATGACTTGTTGAAAGGCAGATGGGCCTATAGTAATTATTTTTACTTCTTGTGAGAGACTGCCTGAACAGAGTCCCTTCCCCAAAGGATTTTCAGCCAAATAAAGGGAGGAAAAGCTTTGTCATCAGAGATTCATGCTTAATTCCATTGATTGATATTATAATTGAAAGTACTTGCTATTGTTTTTTTTCCTTGTAGAATAAGGAGCTGAAATAACAACATGTTTGCTTAGTATCTGAAAAATGGCAGTGTTTGGCAAGTGGCCTTAGAGTTTCTAAACAAAATTCCCAGGTATCAATTTCCTTGAAAATCTTGCAGTCTTGCAGATACCACCTGGATTACTGAATGCTGTTTCAATCGGGAAAATAGCAAGAGATTCATAGATCTCTAGGAAATACTTCTGCCCGCAAAAATGTTAGGTAAAATTCAATAGGTGCCTGTATGAGTGTATTCTCTGAGGACAGTTGTTTCTGGGATGGCTGTTCATCCATGGAAAATTATCCTTGAAACTGTCTTTATTTGTAATTGCACACATATGCATACACCACTCTTTTACCATGGCTCTTCTCCCCCCCACCCCCTTCAGAGCCCTTTATGGGGATTCATGTGCCCCATGAACCTACGTTGCTTGGTCATCTGCCAAAAGTGTAACAATAAATACAAAAGTTAAAACCTTCAGGGAAAGTGTGCTTGATTTGGAGAAATCCAGATTATGGCAACTTTTAGTTGTCATAAATAATGGGAGGAAGTGAAGACGCAGGCTTGACCTCAGCAATGTCTGTGTACAGTATGGATGGCTCACGTTTGCTTCCTGCTCTTAAAGACTCTCCCCTCACAGTTCTATCAAGGGAATTTTCTGCCTTGAATGTGTTAATTCTGTACAGAGTAGGAAAAAAAGCAACACTCCTGTAGGTTAATCATCTAACAGATGAAAAATAATTACCAAAATACTTGTAGAAATTATATTCTTTTAGCATTTCACAAGCAAGATGCAGAGACTCAGGCTTAGCGGTACAGAAAGTCAGGGGAAAAGGGAAGATTGCACGTGAAGCTTTCCACCTGTTGAATGATAGTCCAGCTTTGTGGCTTGCAGTGATGCAGAATTTTTACCCTCTAGACATGTCCTGCAATAATTTTATTTTATTTTATGCTTGTATGTTTTTTAAATTGATTTTATTTCAGGGTCCCTGCGTCCATGTCCCAAACCTCAGCTTGCTCATCCTACCTACCTTTTCAAACACAGCTCCTTCTATAGAGTTCATGTGTAGTGCTGTTCACTTGCTCTAAGTTTACCTCAGGCCAAATTATACCCTCAGTTGTTTTCTTATCATATATCTTCATGCAAGATTTTGATCTTTTCCACTTGCTGTTGGAATTTTGGAATATTCCTCTTCCATGTGTCTTATCGGATGTCTTTTCCCTACATCATTTTCATCTCTAATTGTGTTTTTATACCTACAACTCCTTCCCTCCTGTAGTCTTTCAGTCTGCACATTTAAACATGTTGGGCACTGTGTTTGGGAGAAAAAAATCTTTTGTATTTTGAGCATTTATTTATGGGAATCATGAAAATATTGTTGCCTGTGACTAAGAAGAATAAGGAAATACTTTCCTACAAGAAATAGATAATGGCAAAAATGCCAAATGCTCTCTTGGAAATTGTCACAAATGCCCTGAGAAATTACTAACAAATATGACTTGCATTTTGTATACTATTTCCTGTAAAAATTCTGTTTCGATAGAGAACTTAGTGTATGTATTTAACACACAGCAGGCTGAACAAATACTGGCCTGCTTTTCTTGTCAAGCATGTGTGTACATGTTCTTGAAAAGTGTTGAGCAACGTTCATTCCTACTGGCTGGGATCAGGAGCACATCTGATCTACATATCTCCTGTGATATGAAGGTAATTGGTGAGATTATTTGCATAAGTTTAAGTTGTTTTTGTGACCGTCATGTAGTTGTCAAAGAACAGGCAGATATACCTGTGACTTTCTCCTCTGCAATGATTTTTGGATGCGTACTTAAAAACTACCCTGCTTTTCTCAAGTTAAGACCTTCTAAAAATGGTCTAAAATCATTGAGCTTTCTTAATTTCCATTGCAAACTTGTATTTCAAATCACAAGCTCTATTCTATCACATTTATCTGGCAGGGTCTGTCAGAGTAGTTTCCTCATTAGGCTGAGGGTTTAGCATATCTTTCTTCTTCGAAGAAATGAGGCTGATTCCAGGATTCAGGCTATAAGAAAGTGCCTCGACGAGTTAAGAAACATTGCATATTTACAAATGTTGGAATCTAATGTGAGAAACCAATGTCATTAGTTTCCTGTCAGTATTGTCAGGGGAAAAAGGAAAGCATCTCGAATGAATCAAACAACTTAATCTTCTCAATTTATGTTTTTGTTTTTGTGTAATCTTTTTAGTAAGAGATCAAAGAATGTGCTTCTTGATGTACTTTGGGAGTTACATGTCTGGTGGTGTATACTGTTACTAGATAAGCAATTCTCTTTTGATGTTTCTGTGTAGCTAGCTGAAGCCAACTTTCAGGTCTGCAGGTGACTGTGTGGGTGCGGAGTACGATACCATACTGTCTCTGGGGACGTTGTCAGTGAAGCTTCTGCACAACAGATGCATTTGAAGACTTTCCAAAGATTGACTTCCCTCCCTGCCATCCCAAGTCTCTGTGTGACTAATACTAATGAGTTACAGTTTGAGAGTACAGCTCTTCAGAAATGAGAGTTTTTATTTATTTGGCTAGCTGTTAATGTCTGTGGAGACTGTTTGTAAATAATTTGGACTTCCAGGAAATGAAGACGTTTTCTTTGTGAATCAATAGGTTATGATGAGAAATCAGGGACAAGTAAGGCATTTGAACTTTCTTTGATAATGTATTTTATGTAAGAAATGGTTTATAGAGACGAGTGTGGTCACCAGTCACCTGAGAAAAGACTGAAGTGTTGGTTGGAGATGTGAGACGGTGCAGTTACAGAGAACCTTACAAGTGACCTTGAAGAGAGATCTGGTGCAGTTAAATACTGAGGAGGAATGCTGTGATTTCATTGTACTGAAGCTCCTCTTAAAATAAGGTCTAGGCATATCATTTCCCATCTTCTCTTTTTGTTACTGAAACCAGAGGTGTAGCCTTGTGGAACAAAAGCATTTTATAGTTACACAAATATTACAAAGTGAAGATCCCAGTAGCATCATTGCACACCCCTAAATATGGACCAGAAATTCAAGTAGACTGAATTGATAAATTCAACCATAAAAATATTGTGTGACTGAAACTGGTTTGCTATTTAAACATAGATGCCAAATGCAGTGAAATTTTTCTCTAACTTGAATCTGTAGTTTTAAAGAGCACGTTCTATACATAGAATTCAGTAGCCATGATGTGCATCCTGTACAGACTCTCTTTTCTCTTCCTTTCTCTTTGTTTTCCTCCTTCAAAATTTTGCTCTTTTTCTAACATGATAATTTAGGCTGAAATTAAATAGTTCATCTTTGTATATAAAAATAACATAACTTCTTAGGTTTATTGTCTGATAAGAATCATTTTGCAATTTAATTCATTTGGAGTTATCAGTCCTGGTCTTTAGTCGTATTGTGATGAGTAAAAATTGTTTTTAATTAGCTATTTTTCATATTAAATTTTCAGCCTCAGAGGCTGATAGGCATGCTACCACAAAAGGTATGTGGGGGCATGTTATGTGAAGACTTACAGGCTGCAATAAGCTGGCAGCATGTGCTGTCATAGGTGTGCTTTCCCTTGAAGTTATGCTTTTGTAAGTAACATGCCGTAGAGCCTGTTGGAAAGGAAGGTCTAAAATTGTTTTTGTCTTTGTTTTTTGTAGAAGCTCCACCAAAACTGGAAGAAAATCCTGCTGAAGCATTCACTGACTCATCCCTCTTTGCTCACTGGGGCCAGGACCTCAGTCCTGAAAATAGGCGTATTGCTCTTAAGCAATTCCAGTATTACGGCTACAATGCTTACCTGAGTGATCGCTTGCCACTGGACAGGCCCCTACCTGATCTTAGACCTAATGGGTAAGTGCTGTAGTTGAATCTAGTACTACAGGTCCCCAAGTTCTAGACTCTTAACTTTTTCATCTGCAAATTTTATGTTGTGTGATGACCTAGTAGGTAAGTTATACTGGATGGCCAGAATGAGTCATCTGTATAAAATACACAAAGGCGGGGGGTTTCAAGTGTCTCCTGAAATATTAAAGTGCCCAACATAAGTCCTACTAAAATTCCACTAAGTACCCATTAAAAGTCCCCCAAGTTATTTGAAAGCTCAATGTCACCTACAATTTATATTAGACAGTCAATATTTTATTGCTGTGAGAATGACCTTTTTATTTAAAATTTCAGTTTTATCAAAAGATCTGGCTAGGAAAGGAAGAAAGTAAGAATTACTCTTTTTGAAAACCCAGGACTGTCTGATAAAGATCAGTGAGCGTATGAGGCTGGTCAGCTACAGTAGTAAAATAAGCAGCTCAGTCAAGCAGTGTGAACCAGCTGGAAGCCCCCAGAGCCTCCAGTGGAGTTTCATTGATCTGTTCTCTGCTGAAGCATATGTGTCTGGCAGGGTAAATACATCCACTGTTATGCCACATGGCTTTGGTGAGATGGATGGGACCAGGGAACGAACAACCCTCTCTTTAATGTGTTTGAGTCCTATTCCAGTAAGATCACTTACAGGGAGGGTTAATACTCAACTTTTCTTTTGGCCTTGTTATTACATCTGATCCTCTGAAGCGGTGGGTGGAGGAAAGTAGTAATTTTTTGCAGCTCATTTTATTAAAAAAAATAAAAAAATCATAAATGCTATAGGTACGTACTGAATTGAACCAATAACCAAGATGTGAAAGGCAAGGAACTAAAAGGCTCCTTGCCAATATCCAAAGCAATCCAGATGTGATCTTACTCACTTCTTTTAACCAAATGTTTCAATAACTAGAGCAGCAAGCAGTAGATTTGACCATATATTAATATGGCATGTTAATATATGTTAATTATATTAATATATTGGTTGCATATGTTGGTTATTAACATGCATTACTATATCATCCAATATTAATGAAAAGATTTGAACACAGTTTCAGGCAACAGTTTAGCAATTTAAAATATATCTATGTTATAAAATGCAATATATAAAAATATATAAATATATATATGGTAGATTTACTGTAATAGCAACATAAGGGAAATGATGGTATGTGCAATTTTATTTGTGTTTGGGTTAAATCAGTTTAGCACTGTCTTTAGGGAAAATCTATCTCTTCTTGTAATCATAAACTAATTTAGAAATCTTCTGTGACTATCAAAACATCACTGACAGAAGTATGTCTGTTCTTGTATCTCTTTGAATGATTCTCCTGAATGACAGAGAAAATGAACGTTACTGTAGCTGAAAGAAATGAGTTGTGGTTGGGATTTTGAAAGAAATTCCAAACACAAACAAATCGTGGTCCTAATTTCTGTGGAAGTTTTGATCCCAAGTTAACTATCTGCCAAAACCACATTAGACATTACAACATGTTTATGGATTCACGCATACAAAATAATAGCTTAGTAATGAGAGTTCAGGAATATTCCCCCCCCACCTGCATCATGGTTCAGGAGGAAGTGGGTAATCTGACACTGAAATTCTGATACTGGGGGAAATTAAATGTATTTTCAGACAGTATGTACACTGTTCACTGTGTAGGCACCACACTGTGGGACACATTACAACACATTATTATGAAGTCAAGTTTCTGAAAAAAGAATTTCTAGTCCTGATATGTGAATTTTTATTTATGTGAGAGAATTTCTGTAGCTATTGCAGGAAGAAACTTACCCAGGGAGAGTATATTTTCCTCTATAATCATCCATTTTTAGGATTGCTAGCACCTATTTATAAAGCCTGTTGCATTAGTCACTTGCAGGCTCTGTATGGTTACATGTAAATTATCCATGGGCAGATACTAGACTCGAGCAGCATAGCCTGAAAGCCAAGGGCAGCTTGGCCTGAAAGGAGCCTACGCCTATTTCAAGTGGCGTGGAAACTGGGTTAACCTTGCTGGACCTTAGCTGGCGGGGGTATTTCTGTTCTGACCAGAAATGCAGGAAAACACAGATATTGTAGAGATACCAGAATAGCTCAGGAAGGAAATAGCCTAGGTCTAACCAAGTACATTAACTAGTGTTTAGCAGTGGCTCAGAGTCAGCGTGACATAGGAATCCTACCCAGTTAAGGATTGTGGGGAGGTAGCTGTAGGGAATGGAGTTCACACGGATGTGTCCAAGCTGAGCCATGGTCTATCATCTATATTATAATGTATCACATGAAATATAGGATGTTGGTAAGGCAGCAAAAATATACATATAACTGAAGTCTAATGTAATTCACACGTGATTGGCCCCAGTTGAGACTGGGAATTAAGCAGTCTACTAAGAGTGTATGTTGACAGTTGGCAGGCTAAGAACAGAAGGACAATATGCCGTAAGCCCCCAAATTACTCAGACTTAACTATACCTGCACCCTTGCTAATTAGTTTTGAACCTGGAAAAAGTTCCTGAGGAGTCTGCGTAAACCCAGTGATGTCAAAATGCTGTCCTCCTTACAGGCTGTCAGTCCAGGCAGTAGCAGCCCACGTAGCCTCCTCTCCTCTCCCTGCAGGCCCTTATGCTTGTACAAGACTTTTAGAGTACAGAAACATGAGGACAGTATCTTCATTTCATGTGAGTGGCTATATGAATCTATTAATGGATCTGCATAAGATGTGCTTTAGACATTTGCTGGCAAACAGTAGACAAAATACCAATAGCATCCAGGTGCCTGTGCATAGGTGTGTATTTCTGAGGAGGGGAAGCAGGCAATTAAGTCTAAATCAATATTTTTTTTTGTCAATGTTAATACGTAGTGTATGCCAGAATAGTTGTCTTGTTCTGGAAAATGACCAAGCAGCACATTTAAGACAAATCAAATTCCTTCTTCACACAGCGCACCGTGAAATTGGGCAAGCAAGCACACCATGTAAGCCAAAGTAGAAATGGATTCAAGAAGGGAACAGACATTAAGGAATACTAAGAAAAAATGTAATGCATACACTTTGTTTGACCTAGCTGTCTTTTCGCTTTATTGATAACTCAACACCTAGCAGACAAAAATCTCTCTGTTTCCTTATTAAAATTTTGTGCCTGTGTTCCTGCAAAGCCTCTTGGTGCCGAGAAATACAGTAAACCCTTTTATATCATTCTGGTATGACTCAACTGTGAACTTCGTGTCCCTTTCTACAGTGTTCTGACAATTGACATCAGAATAACTTAACGGAGGAGCTCAGCATCTCTTTGCAGGGTCCTGCAGTTAGAGATGCCTCTCCACATACGTAATAACCACAAATTATAGCATAGAGGATTTTCTGATGTTGATTTTGTCAACACTTAATGCCATAAAAATATCAGAGGACAATTAGAGATTGCTGAGCCACACACATGCATGTAGGAGAGGGCAAGTATTCAACCTTTCCAAGCCCTCCAATGTGGGCAGCACAGTCCCTGTGTGCAAATAGAGGAGACTGCATTCAGTAGCTAGGGCAGTACACTTTGCCCAAGTGGTTTTTCCTAGTCTTCTCTGGAAGAGAAAAAAAAAAAAAAAGAAAAAGAAAAAAAATCATCATCAGTCAGAACCATCCCACAGACTGCAGTTGGGTCAAGCACAGATTGTGGGATTTTCTTCTGTTGTAGGTAGTACACAGGCATGAGCCTTGTGTTCTATAACTATAACTTTCAGGATCTGATCACTTTTCACTGTGAATGTTTACACTAGCACAGTGCAGTCCCCAGACCAGGTCATGACTCTAAAATCTGTTACAACACAGGTTATAATAAATAACTTTCATGGATATCCGGACCTCCTGAAATAATTGTCCTGAAATAAGCATTGAAGTAGTCTCAGTTTTTGTGGTACTTGGCAGCACAAGCAGTATTGTGGAGGATCCCTTCTGCTGACTCTCCCAAGACTTCCCTTTGTTTAGTGCTGGAGTTGCGATGATCTGCTGCTTTCCATTGATACACCCATCTGTCAGGCAGCTGTGCATCTGCGTCACAGGTTAACGTGTAACTGCTGGCTCTAATGAGCTCGAAAGCATTGAGGAAAGCAGTGTGGGCCTTTCTCTGTGCACGACCAGGCACTTCTGCATTAGCTATAGTTCTGTTGTGCTTGTTACTTTAAGCAGGGCAGGCAGTACCCACAAACCTTGTTGTGAGTGAAATGTTGAACAAACTCACACAGAAATACGTCATTAAAAGTCGGGTTGTTTAGGGATCCCAAAGCTGGGCACCGGATCTCCTTCTGAGTGAATACAATATTAGTCTTCTAATTTGTTGCCTTTAATGTGTTTTGGGTTTTTTTTGTTGGTTTGTTTGTTTGTTTTGCCTGATCTAGTGCCCTGAAGCACGTCTGTGAAAGAGATGACATTGTCTTGTCTTACCTAGGCATGAGAGGGAAGGATAGTGGAAAAAGGCGTGTGCAGTAGGACCCAGCAAAGCAATTACTCTGAGAATTTTGTTCCTGCATAGCACATACGATAGGAAGGAGCTGGCCAATAGGCATAAAGCAACTTTTTCAATCGGTGTAGCTTCAGTCAGCCAAATTTCTTTTGCATTGGTAAAAACAGTATTTTCATGAAAAAGTGAAGGCAGGAAAGGTGGAGGAGTAAAAGAAACATTTAAAGCTGAGATAGCTTTTCATCTGGCTTTGGAGAATGCTAAATTGTATCGTACAGCATTTGGCTTGCAGCAGATTTGACTGACTGACTCCCAGCTGACTCAGTGTAGTTTGGCATCTAGAAGAGTCCAGAGGAGATGTTCCATTTCCTTTGCAGAGAAAAGCTTTGGCCATTTAGTAACTACTTTCTTGTTTTCCAAGTTGTATTATTTCGAGGCTCAGTTCAGAAAGGGACAGTGGCAAAAGTCTTGAAAAGGAACAGGACTAGGCTTGTGATAAACTGGCCACAAACTGAGTAGATGGGGTATCCAGTGAATGCAAATAGGAATACAGAGTGGCTGGGAAAAGTATTAGCTGGTTGCGGGGGCAGGGGGTTGTGCTGTGTTTTACTACTAAAACTGTTTATGGGCATACATCTGTCTAAAATGTGTGTCGGTGTTGTGGTATATAGAGAGGTAGTGTGCAAGGCAACACCAGACTTGCATGAGCCTGTAGACTCTCCTTTATTAAAACTGTTACAAGAACAACATGTGATCCCAAGTTGTGAGGTTAAAGTTAGCCATTTGCATGTTAGCCCCTCCTGGGCGAAGCCAGCCCCCGCATGCTTACCTTCCGTTAGGCCGGGCCTCAGGCATGGTGCAGCTGTCAGGTCAGGCTGCCTCGTTATGTCCGTTCCGATGTGTTTGAGTTCTGCGAGGGATGTGTTGGGCTCCATGTTCATTTCCACCTGAGTTCCGTTGTCCTCGTTCACGAAAGGCAGCATAAATATTACATGGGGTATTTGACATTTCAAAGGAATTCTTTATAAAGAGCACTTAAGCCTGGTCCTTTACCTGTTAGATTATTTTGGACAGAAGTCCTGAGACTACCAAATTATTCAGCCTTCCTGTCAAATATCTAATGTTTATTTCTGACATTCTTCCCACTCTTTTTTACTCCCCTTTCTACCTTTGGTTCTTCTTTTTCTTGCCTCACTTTTGCCTGTTGGCAAACTCTCTGTTGGTGCTGTCGTAGCAGTGGGGTGCACTGCCTGAGCAGCCACCCGCTATGATTCTGGTTTGTGCTTCAGTTTTTCCTGCCCATATGCGTCTGCCCAAATGGCTGCTCTAGAGTGATTTTGTATCACTAACAGTGATACCAAATCGGCTGCAGTCTCCAAGATGCTTTAATAGCCTAAGTTAATAATGAATGTTGCTGGCATCCGTTTATTGGTTTTGATACTCACTGTCTCCGTTAACTTAAAAGAAATGTGATGTGGTAAACGGTTCTCACTCTCTCATCCTCGCTCGTGTGCCTTCTCTCTTTCTTTAATATGTCATGACTATGTGAATGTGCTATAGTTCTTTCACTTGGCAGACATTTATATTAGAAAGTACTCAGAATAATCCCTGGCAGAATACTGTAAGAGACTAACAATTTTTGCCCAAATACCTACACAGAGTTCTCATGTTCATATAAAGGGGAGTTTTACTGAAATCATCAACTCTGTTTACTGTTCTCACTGTTTTATTCAGACACAGGTCTTGATTTTAAGTACCAAAAAAAAAAAGGAACTTTATGGTATGGTTTGATGGGCATGAATAGCTTTTATTGAAAGGAGTAATCTGTTGCAATTAAATCTATACTGTAAAATGCTTAGGAGACCATGAACTAATTACTCTTGTGTCACAGTCCTGGAACTTACCTGCATATTTATCAATTTTTCTGTCTGTTATTCAGTCTTTCTTTATTATACATTTCTGTTCATTTTTAGGGAGTTGTGTCAGGAGAAAAAAAAGCTGTCCATATTTGCTTTTATAGTTACATGGTAACTCTGCGCATTGCTCGCACAATTGTATGCCTGGCTTTGTTCCCTCCTGATGGAAAATTATAACCACACCTCAAGTTCTATACATTCGAAGCAGAAATAGTTTACTGTCTCGTTGGCTATAGTTCTGTAATAGACTGTAATCCCCAAGGATCAGGGTTGGGGGGAGGCACTTTTTATGTCTTTTTCAGCATGAGCTTTGTTACCACAGTTCAATTAACACTTAAAATACTGATAGTAGTGAAAGGGGAGATGAAGAATGATCACAAAGTGAATTGGTAAACATAAATAGTTGAGCTGCAATTCTTACAAGACCTGCATCTTTTGCAAGATTTTTAGTGCCATTTATTTTATTTATGCCAGAATTCAGAAGAATAGGCTTTTCTTTCCTCCCATACGTCTTGAACTTCCATTTGCCTTTTTGGCTCATGACAAAATGTTACCAAGTCATGGAGAAGGTACAGTTCTGTTTCTGCTTGTGCTTTTGAGAAATTCTTATTCTGTTCGAACTAACACCCTCCCGTATGAGTTTTTAGGAAGGATACCTTAACCCCAAATGTTTTACCCACATGCATTACTTCATCCTCTATTCAAAAAAAAAGTTAAAAAAAAAAAAAAAGTGCTCTAGCTGATGTAATTTTGTGGTCAAAACACAAAACAGGGTTCTTCATGTGTTCTGGTGCTGTTGTTTGGCTATGATACTATTGCAACTCTTAGGTGAAAGGTTCTAAAAAAATGGAGAACTGTAATTCTTTTCCACCATATATGTACATAGTTGTGGAAGATCTCAAATAAAAGTTATTAATTCAGGAAAGCATTCTTTCTCTGTTGTTCTAGTTGTTTTAAACTAATTTTAATGTGACTGACTGAATTGCTTTAGCATAATGTGTATATTCTGGATGAATATATTTTTCTCATGGACGAATATCTGAAAGAAGATTTCTAATGTATTCTCTCCTCCATTTACCAGAGTTGTGCTTGATATAGAACACCAGGAATTTCTCTTAATTTCTAGTAACCATGGCAACTGTTACTTTAGTGTTATTAGCCTAATGTAATTTAGTAGAGTTGGTTGCTGGAGGTAATTTTTCAGCTACATTGTGGTGATATTTGTTATTATAATTTTTAATAATTAGAATTTACATTTAAGAATCATTTAATCATAATACTGAAATATGCTCAATACTTCTGTGAATTAGTTACTAGTGATAGCCACAATTTGCAAAGAACAGTGTCTGAGCTACAGGCAAGTTAGGGGTCTTATCCAAGGCCCTCGAATGAGTCAAAGGCAAAGCTGTCATTAAAACTTGCAAGGTCCTTGTTGCCGTGCAGCCATTCCACTCTTAGGACTTACTGGATCTAAGATTTTGAGCAATACAATTTTAGCCCTTTGTACACTCTCCAGTGTGTGCCTGACTTACACATGCACGCGCACCCCCCCACACACACAGACACACGCTTTCTCTGTAGCTATTTCTTGTTCATTCCTAGAATGCTGGGATTCTATTCAACATAAAACATAGCATGAAGAAGAGGACAGACTTATTTCTGAAACTATACAAATTCTCTGTTCTGTGCACAGTCAGATGTATGTGGGTTTAATTCCAATTTGTTAACAACAACAACAAAAACTAGGTAACTTTTATTCTTTCCTTCTGATATGAAAAAAAATGTATGCAGAAAAATATAAAATTTTTAAAATTGTCCACAATGAAAAAGTGAATTCAAGCTGGAGGTAAAGATAATAAATGAGTCTGAATGGGGGAGGGAAGGGACCCTCAGTTTAGGAATGTATCTGCATTGAAGAAGAATCCATTTGAGAAGGACTAAAGAGATTAGACACAATGGGATCCTAATAATGTTTTCTTGTATCTTATGCAGTTATCTTTTATTATATACTGGGGCAAAATAGGAGTCAAATGTCATTTTCTCTTGACTTTGCTCTTGACTTCAAAAGATGCCAGGCAATGGAAAATGCTGTCCAGTGGAATCTGATTTGAAAAAAAGTTAATGAATACAGTTAGGAAAAATGATAAAAATCACTTACCTTAAATGGAAGGAAGAAATGTTAGAAGCAGAAATTTTGTTTGAAGATTTCAGTTTATGCGTACTGGATTTATGATAGAGAAGTGGGGGGTGGGGGGACTGTTTGTTTGTTTTTTTTGTCATCCAGAACAGAAAATCAGTTTTGCCTTACACTAGTTGTCTTCTGAAAGAAAAAGCAGCTCCTTGTTGTAGTCTTTTATTTGGAATAAAAATTCCCAGGTTCCTATCTCTAGGAAAGGGCCTGTGGCGCTGAATAATATTGAGGGACCACAGTCCTGCATGGGAAAAGCTTTTAAACACTCTAAATTAGCATTTTCTCTATTAATTGCAAGTTCCCTGCTTAACACAGTGGTTTATTTAAACACCATTCTTCAGCATCTCATTCTGCCTGTGCTCCTGCTTTCCTACCTTGTATGTATACTTCTCAGCAGCTAGGTACTTTACAGGCTACATACAACTTTACTGGAAGTTGTAGTACTTGGGTTTCCTTTGTGAACCTAGTGATAAGTCCTTCTTAGAAAATCTTGTTTGCCAGCAACACCCACCAGAACCACTGAGAATCATAACTGCACCCACTTGAAAAGGCCAGATATAGAGGAGGTCCAAACATAAGCCTTTACAAGGTGTGGCCACTGATCTTCGAAGAACAGTGAACTTTTTTTGAGTTATCTTTAATGAATTGGCATTAATTAAAAAAAAAAAAAGACAATTGACTATAATTGACACTTCCACAAGCTGTTACATTTTTATCTGCTGTCCAGTGGCACTCAAAGTGACATTCTTTCAGATCTGTTGAAAGCTTCAAAGAATGCGTTTCCATCTGATCCTTAAAACTTGAAAGCCTTCTTATCGGTAGACGTAAGAGACTAATGTGTCGGTAGAAATACAATCTGCTTTTGGAAAGTTAGTTTTGATTTGTTTATACTGCCAAAAGATCAAGCTACAAGTGAGAATCGGTAAGTCCAAAGACCACTGTAATTGCTTCATTCTTGTACTGATGCAGTGGAACAGAAAGCTATGAATCTCTGAGTGGGTTTCTTATTTGATTCTGAAAGATGACTGAGCCAACTCATTTAAAAATAAAACCTACACCCTTTTAAGACAAATGCTTGTCCTAACTTTTTCAAGACTGTGTTTTCTATTTTGCATGTCTATATAATTCCTTCATGTGGTGATGGAGGAAAAAGGGCCTAAAACGTGAAAGAACTTCTTTAATGTGATTTCCAGCAAATTCAAACTAGTGACTGAATTGAGAAAATTGGATGACCGGCTGAATTTTGAATTTTTTCCATGTCTCTGTTTCTGGATGTCATGTGTCTTTCATCCTGACCCTTTTTAGAAGCTTTAAAAACATGCTTGTAAATTCATCATCTTGATCAAACTTAATTTTTATGTGACATCCAACATGTGAAGAGGAATACTTACTTGCTGCTTTTCTGTATTGTCTCTGCAGATTAAATACAAAAAAGAAAAAATGCTGTGCTTTCTCTTCTGTTTGAAGATCAAATTAAGTAATCATATTTAATCGTGATTTGAGAATTGTCACTCCATCCACAGCCTTCAGCAGTGTCTGACTGGAGTGAATCTAGGTATCTTCAAAGATAGCCACTTCAGTGTTGTCAGAAGACAGAGAAGGGCATTAACATCAATCATTTACATCTACAGAACCTATCTGGAAATGGTGTCTGGATCAGCCTGTGGCCACAGTCCTGTTAAAAAGGGAGTAGCTGCTCTGAAATGGGCTATTTTTCATCCTAGTAAATACTTTCAGATCTGAGAAAAAAGGTAGAATTAACTGTTGTTTAGAAATGTGGCATCAAAATACTAAAAGTTTCAGAGAAAAGTAGTTAATTACTTTCGCTTAATAAGCTTCTGGTTTTATGAAAAAGCAAACATTTGCTCACAAATTAAAAGATACAAGTTGGAAAAAGGACTTTCTACTCTTCATAAAAATATAGAAGTTGAATCTTTCTGAAATGAAGGAAAAAATAAAACACTGAGTAACTTTGAAGTGGTACGCAGCACCTTCATAACACTGTTTGCATCAGCAACTGGGAACGTGGTCAAAATATAAATAAAACACACACACACAAAAACCTACCAGGCTATGCAAGTATTCCTCAATCTACTTGAAATTCTTGAATGAGCTTTCGAAGGTCAGTTCCCATCCTTGTACCTGTTTTTCTGGCTACACTGTCTGTCTTAGGTCTTGTAGCAGGATGTCCTTTTGAGCGGGGTCTTTCACTATGTTTTTACTGAGTTGAAAAAGAAGTTCCTGATCTTGACAGGAATTGCTGGTAGATTCTATAGCGAAAGTAATTATCTTTGCTATTCAAGGAGGTGCTTTTGAAGTTTGGGACTAACTCTGTTTTGTCCTGTCTCCACTGTCCAGAAAGACATTGTGAACCACTGCAGCTGGGAACTGCATTTAGAGAAGAGTTTACATTTGTTTTGCAAACTCTTTTTCACTGTTTTGGGCCTTGCGTGGAAAAGTGAATTCACTCTAGGCCTTGGTTGCACAGGCTGTTTCAGGAAACTGTTCTCAAGGATTCCTTTTTTAGATAGGTGGTCATCTGGTTCTTGCCTGTGCTTGCTCTGAGCAGGTATGGGGACCTTCTGATCCCTGCCTACAAAAGCTCTCTTGTCATTGTTATGGCTGGGGATAGATTTTTCTGAACCTGTTTGTGTTGACACCATGACTCCTAACAGTTTACATCTTTATTTTTTTACTTTTTTCTTTAGGTGCCGAAACCTTACGTTTCCTGACAGGCTCCCCGAGGTCAGCATTGTATTCATATTTGTTAATGAAGCACTCTCAGTGATTCTGCGCTCCATCCGTTCTGCTATTGACCGGACTCCTGCTCACCTGCTCAAAGAGATTATTTTAGTGGATGATAACAGTAATAATGGTAAGAGTTGTTGACTGGACTTTTTTCATACAGACTGGATCATACGTAAGAATTCTTGAATTGTGGCTCTGAGTCATGCCATTAGCATTTCAAATAGCGTCAGCATATTTTCTCTCTTCCTCGTCCCACAGCCTGCTGGGCTTTGTCTTTAAATACACACAAGTGGGGCGTGTAAAAAGAGTGTGTACAAAAATAGAATGTGGTTTCTATACATTTGAGGTCCTGGTAAGTAAAATATTAAGTGTAACTAGAGATCAGAGACCTAAGAAAGATATTTTACACTTTGTAGCACTCTAGTGTGCTTTGAAGATAATCTGCTTTCTGTGCTCTTTCTGTTTCAGTTGTGTGCTTCTCTGTGCTTACTCACCTTTTCTCTTTTGTATAAAGCATCTTCCTGTGTTTCTTAAATATCTCCTTTAAATTGCCATTTCCTTCTCTCTCTTTCTCCTACTCTTTCCTTTCCTTTTGGCTGTTTTTAGGCTCTCATTGTCAATGTTTACCTTGCTGCTTTTCTACTGTATGTCTTCAAACAGATTTTACTCTCCCTGGTCTGAAGGACTGGACTTTTCATTTCTGATTGCTTAGTGCTTGCCTAGGTGGCTGTCAGGCCATGCTGGGCGTTATTTATGAGTCTTGTTCTCTGGCAAGGTTACTAATGAAATGTTAATCATCTGTACACAGGATGCTGAAATTATAGAAAGATTTGTCTCTGCTGGGGGGGAGGGTTAATTTTGAACTCCTAAAATACAAGGAGAATCTGAATTTATACTGCCCAAGGAGAATGCTGAGCAAAGGGCTTCTCCTGTCCTTACCATCATTATAGCTGTTACATGATCCCTGTGGCTAGATCCTGGGACTTGCTGCTAGTCACAGTTTTATGTCAGATTTGTATAGAACAAGAATTTAGTAGGAAGCAAATAAATAAGTTCTCCTCTTCAGGCTTTATGTTTCACCACCTCCTCTTCTGCTGGCTATCAATGAAGGAAAAAGTAAAATCCTTACTCCTTAAAGTACGCACAACCCAACAACTTGATTTAAGTTTATGTCAATCTAATTCCAGTCCCAGTGAATAATGGTACATTTAGAATCAACTAAGGCTGACGAAGCTTTTCTTGAAACACCTACTCATGGAACAGTGTGGGTAAATTGGCATGCAGGATTTATGAGTTGTTATTCTTAGTTCGTGGCACAATTTGTGATGTAGCAGTGCAGTGAAGTAAAAGAAAATCATGTGCAACAGCAAACTATGAGGGAAGTTAAAATCACGCATAGGCATGCACACACGCATACACACATGATTCAGAAACACATATACGTGGTTCTCAAAAATCTTGTGAACTGGGGTAGATTTTGTTTCAAAATGTAGTTCAGATGCCATTTGACACATGATTTTACTGATGCACTCTTACTGGCTTTAATTTCCCCCCTTCCCCTCGCTCATGCAATACACGAGTTTGATAGAAAAACTTTTGAAGTACAACTTCAATTAGTAGACTTGGACTCTTGGATGTGTTTGTAAAAATTCATCCCTGCATCTTTCAAACAGGTCCTGTTAATATGCCAAGAGCTGAATGAATTTGGTTGGGTATTGGCGCTGCAGTGCCTGAGGCCTCTGTCCACAGAGGAACTGGCCCCAAGAAAGTCATAGAAGAAGAAAAATAATCTGGCTGAAAAAGGAGTTTTCAAGGGTTTCTAGAGCTTGAATCTGATTTTATAGAAGTTACTGGCAGTTACTCCAGTTAGTAAATTACAGAGCAATGTCAGAAATGTCAGTGTTTCTGAGAGCCTGTCATTATAGCTGCCTAATGCACACACTTCTTGCAGTCCAATCTATGGGCTTGTCAAAATTATTCTTTTCCTTGTTTCTTATCTGAAATGGATAAGAAATCACAGGAACCACCTAATCTTTTAGGAAGACCCATTCAACCACATCTCATATTAGCACCAGTGTTAGTACTGTGCAGTACCATATTTTTATGACTGTACCTTTTATTCAGACTTATCTTTCTTACCTTCCCATGCCCCAAATCCTCGGGTTCCTGACCTTGAACAGGAAGACAGAAATGGACAGGAAGGTAACCTTTGCTTTGGCTGCCTTAGCTTGACGTTATGTGTCATTCTATACAAAATCACATTGTACAGAACAATACTTAGTCTCCTAGAAAACGTCAGGTCCATCCAGGATTTTCTGCTGCTCCTCTAACCCCTTTTGTGGTGTCTCTTCCCTGCAGTAGCAAATTAGATTCCTACAGTCCTCTTTATCCCATAATATATGCTGAGGATCTGGTAATAGGCATCCTTTTGGAGAGGATGGATGGTAGGTAGGAAAGGGAGCAATTCTAAAAATGATTTATAGGCTTTTCTATTATTAGTTTAAATCTTAAAATATTCATTTCAGAATGTACTTTTGCTTTTACAATATTCTATTTTCAATTTTTTTTCTCCCTTCTAGCATCACTGAAACTAATCCTTTATATTTAGTGTCATTCTTCCTTTTTTGTTGTTGTTAGTGGCTCTTTAGCTTGTGAATGCTGCTGCCTGTAAGATAACTGAGTTAGTCTGGGTTTCCCTATATTGTTACCTGAGGGGGTAAAAGCTTCATTTGTGCTTGCATCTGGCTCCAGACTCTTCCTCTCGTAGAGGCCTGACAGAAGCCTAATCATAAGCAATACGTTTGCTTTCAAACTTTTGGTGGAGGTGACAATCTCCATAACTTGCTATAAGATTTTTTTCAGTGATGCCACAGCCATGGATCTTACAGGTGGGAGATGTTACAGTACAGGAAGTGACTAGATAAACTTCAGTCAGGGGAAGAGTGCAGATGAACATGTTTTTTATTGAGTCTCGTGTGCTATTTGATTGGATTCACCTCGCATATTTAATTAAAATCAAAGTAAATACAATGACTGGTACTACCAGAGGGTACCTGTATTGCCTACTTCCAAGGGTAAAGTGGTATTGGGGTTTAAACTGGTGTAAATTCTTGCTGTGGGACAAATTCCTTATCTATTTATGAACACCCAAATTTTTTCCAATTTCAGTTAATCTAGCCTTCTGTGACTTTCAGAGAAGAGCAATGGCAGAACTGGTTGCTTCTTAAAATTCCATCAGACTGTTTTCAGAAACAGTATATTCAAGTGTGTGGCCAAAGTCCGTACCTTTGTCTTGATGTATTTAAGTTACAATATTTTATTTCATGCGCTTCAGGGCATGTCAAGCAAATTGTCTATGACTTTTTCTAAACCTTAGTGCAGTTATTTAAGTTCCTAATTATGATTCAGGAGACCTCAATTAATCTCTTTGTGAAGCTTCCCCTTTTTTAAAATAAATGTTTCAAGTTAGCAAATTGTGAAAATGCCAGCCTGTGCCATTTAAAAGCAGAAAATAGGTTTAACAGATCCCCAAATTTTGATCCTTTATTTTAATAAAGCAGTTCACATGTCTTATTGTATGCATTTCACTATACCATCTTTTCCTATGGGATTCTGATAAGCATAACATTAAAATGTTTTATATATGCTGTCAGGCACATTGCTATTAATATTTATTTTAATTGAAGGTTAAAAAATTAAAAGTGAATCAGTGACTGCTCATTTGCTTTAAAACAAGACCAAGAAATTCATTTAAAAAAACCCCAAACAACCATATATCAGCGTTTTTCATTCTGGTCTGAGTTGTACTGATGTAAACTAGAGTAACTTCACTGATTTAGGCTGTCTTACTGTAGTTTGTGCTGTATTTCAGATCAGAATCTTTCCCGTTCTCCTCAGGAATGCTGTTTGCCTTTCAGAGGTAATGTGCTCCTTAGTTTATAACTTGGCAATAGAAATATTTATTCATTTTGATTTAGAAGTGGCACAGATTTCCAGCTGGTTCAGTGGAATTGAGGAGAGGGTTTTGCAAAGATGAGGCATTAAAACACCTTTAAGTGACCCTCTCCAAGACTGCTGAGGGTTAACTAGTCCTCCGAAATATATTTAGAAAAAGCATTTCCTGAGCTGGAAACTACAGGAGCAGTGTTTTGCTCACACTGTTGCTTGTTCCATCCTGCCCTATGGGAAGAGGGTGGTGACCTTCTTTGCCAGTGGAATACTGTCTTGGCTTTTGCATCTTTTTGCTGGCATTGAGCTCTTCTGCATTGTCAAGAACCTCTTGATGATATTTTCAGCTGATTAGAAATCTATCTTAAAAAGTCACTGTGAGCTATGGTGTGCTCAGCTTTGTGGCGTGGCAGTGTGCATTAGTGTGTCCAGGGTATTTATTACAAAATTTAATATTATAGCAATAATTATCTTTACGGCAATTTTTCATGTTAAAATTCATAATGAATGTTGCAGTAGGCTCAGATTTCATAAGGTTTCTTGCTTTTTCTTTGAATCATTACTTATGAATGAAATGTTCTAACATGTTCAGTTTAATAATTCTCATTCTTTGCCCAGAGATTTCCAGTAACACTGCTATTAAATTGCAGTAAGAATGCTGGATATCATAGGATGCTAATTTTATGACTTGCAGTGTTGGAGAGAATACAGAGTGGGTCACATGCAACTGTGTTACCTTTGAGGGATTTGCGACATTGTCCTCAAAATACTGAATAAAAAAAGCTTTTCAAAAAGCACCCAGAACCAGCGTTTTCATTAGAAACCTGTGTTTCTTTGTTAGTTATCTTTTAAGAGATATTTGAGAATAGGAGATTGTCTAAATTATTTTCTTTACGTAAGTAGTGATCAATAAATGACAAAAGTACCATCCAAATGCATGCTAAATTTCCTGTTATAGCATAACTTGAAGACAGCTTACCTGCAGACCGGACAAAATTGAGTGTTGATTTTACAAACCCGTTAATAACAGTCTTCTGGGGAAGTATTTAGGGATTGCTGTCCTTCTATTTGGCTTCTTGTTCAAGCAAGGGGAAAGTTTTTTCTCCTACCTCTCAACCCCAGCAAAATGTGAGGGCAAATAAAAACATCTTAAAAACAAGGAAAAATCAAACTTTATTCATCCTTGCATTCAGTTTGGGGTTTGTGCATTGTGAAGGCTTTGCTTTATCTATATAGATTCATTCCTCCCATTCAGTAAAGGCCTTGATTCTGAAATCATTATTATTGCACAGTTAGACTTTACAGAAGCAAACTTTGTGGTGGTGGTAGCAAAGATTTACATGAGAGAGGGCTGTGTAATGCTAGTAGGAGTCAGGTGCTAAAAAACATGTGTTTTATGTATAGACAAGGAAATCTGTCTTCTTTGTAGACCTGAAAACAGATTTTGGCATTGTTACAAAGTATGCGTTTTACTTGGATAGTAGCATTTTGCACTAAGACTTGAATAAGTGAAGTAAGACAATTCTTTGAGCAACTGTTTACTACTACATATTCTGTGCTGATGCTAGGACTGCAGTGAGGTGTGTCTTGGCTTGTGTGCCAGCTACTATGGATGAATCTGAAAATATGTAAGAAGAAAATAACCAGAAGCAAAATGTAGTCCCGTGACCAGATGTTTCAGAAGGCAGGGTAAGTTAGGAGATTGCAGCAGACTGAGGAATGTTGGTCTTGTTCTGAGGTGGGAGGGGGTGGAATATGTTCGCACTTTTGTTCATATCCGAACGATGATTGGCCATACAGCTCTAACTTCTTGTGGAAAAAATTAAGAACCACTAATCTAAACAGACTGTGAGATAAATATAAGCATGGCAGATCCTAAAGACAAAGTCCTGGAGTGGCTCTAAACTGTTCTCTCCTCTTACTTGTCAGTCATTGCCATTATTGTATTCAGTTCCATCTTCAAAGGGAAGAGGATTTAAAGTAGGCATAGAAAAAGATGTAGTAGCTGATAAGCGCGTGAAAACCTGCTTCTGTGTTTGAAGATAACAATGAAATTACATGCAAGGAAGTATAGCACATCCAGAGGAAGTGAGCAGTAAAGCAGAAAAGAGAGGAGTGCCACAGAGGAAGAATGCTGTCCCAACCATTCCTGCCCATCTTCTGCTTTGATTCATCAGTCTTCACCCCTTTTTCTCCTCCCATGTTCACATCGTTTCCTTCATTCTTTTTTCATCTAATGGTGATCCGTACCCTTGCTCTTTGTTCCCTCAGTCTGCTTTCCTTTTCTTCATTCCACCGTGGCAGTCCACTCTTTTTCAGATGTTCCTTTCCTCATGCCCATTCCATACACCTGATCCTTCTTTATATTAGCTTGTGTCCTTCAGTTAGGTTCTCCATTTTCCATACTCTCAAACTTCTGTGCACCTACTCCTCTTACCTTCTCCTCACCTCAATATCTACCCCTCTTTTTAACAGCCTACTCCATTTTTCCCATCTCATCATTCAACTCACCCTGGCCTTTAGACCCATTAATTAAACTTCTGCCTGACTCTTCCATCCATGCCTTCTTCCTTCTCCCAACAGTATTCTCTCCTTCCTTTGTGGCATATTTTTCTCATTCTTCTGTCTTTCCCCTTTTTCTCTCTTAACTCCTCCTGTTCAGACATGTTTTTTCTATTTTCTTTTGTTGGTCTAACATAAGGTAAGAAACACAAGTTATCTTTTAAATGAACTTTCTTGAAGTTTACCTTTTCTTCCTAACCCAAACATACTTTTCTTAAAAAGAGGAATAAATAAAAAGACAACTTTCATAAAATTAGTGCTGAGTTCCTAACTTATATTCCTGATGAAACTTCCTGCCAGAGCTGATAATTTCAAACACTTTAACTTCCCTGTGGTAGAATCTGGAAATTGTTGATATACTGCAGGGCCCAAGACATGATAAGAGGTTTAACTGAAGAAGTATTTAAGGATATTTAAATAATCACCAAAGGATAAGAAGCTGTTTACAAAAATACGTGAATGAATTAGAATTATGTGTTCACCCCATATGGCTTCACAAAGGCACATGTATAGGCAATGTTAGGTGTTTTAAAGACATTGTGAAATTATTGTAAGTCTAATGTTCAAGTGCAGAGCTTTTTATAAGAAGATACTTGAATTGATTTGTGGACAAAAAATTCAGTTAATGGTGACTTTTCTTTTGGCATACTAATAGTTTATGTAATCAGCTTTTTCTGTACATTTGCTTGGGATTTAATTTTTGAAAGTGTTCTCCAAGCATGCTGGATGAAGAAACTTTAAATTACAGGTTTCATGCGAACAGTTCACAAGCACTTGATTTCATTTGTTCACTGTTAGCTATTTGTGGCATCAGTACTCAAATGGTGCTTTCTTCTTGCAATAGAAGAGTAACATATTTTGAATAACATAGTTCAAGTAACAATTTGGGAAGCTTTTGGGTTATACAAACATTCTCATGAATAGTTCTTGGTATTTGAATATTCATAAATTGTGAAATGTGGAAAAAAAAGATAAACTGTGCTGTAAATATAGTCATGAGTATTATATATATATATAAATTCAGCTCTATTTAAAACTTTGTGGGAACAGTAATGAAACTAAGATATAAAAGCTAAAATTTCCATTTCTGATTATTAATATGGGAAAAATGAAGACTTATAAGTTCATCTGGGAGAGTGTGAAAATTTCTCCCTTTTTTTCCTCACCCAGTTTCCCTGGCAAAGATGCTGTCTTTTTTTTTTTTTTTTTTTTCCTGTGCCTTCATTGCCAGAGTCCTTATGAACACCACTTACTGGAAGTCTTTTTCTAGAGTCTGGGTAGAGAGAAATATAGATGCAAGTTCATATGAAGATATAGGTCATATATTAAAAACTCTCCCTTGATTATCTCTGTGATCTTCACAAATGTCTAGAAATCTTTCAGTATTTCGAGCAAGTTCTGCAACCAGCTTCATAACTACGGGGCAAATTTTGCTCTCCTGACAGTCTGATAGGCCAAGACTTCTGGTTGGAGGACTTGTGTGGAGCTGTATTCCCATAAGCCTCCTGCTGTGCCTCTATGGCATTCTGTAAAAGTTGCAAATAGCATTAATGTTTTATGAAGCTCAAAAAAATACCATATACCTAATTGAATTATGATAAAGTCTTACAAGGCCTGAAGATATTTATGTGGCTAAACACACGGTCCCTCAGTTTTACATGCTATGGAATGATTATAACCCATGACCTATTGCCCTCATCTCAGTCCTGGTTTGTGTGCACAAAGTAGAAAGAAAAAATGATCTTCTAGAAAGGAAAACAAGTTGACAACTCTTTTGTTTGCCAAAAGATTTCATAGATAAACAATGATTTTTAATAATTATATTTTTTATTTTTTTATTGCCATCAGGGAGTCCAATGTGTTAGTGTTTGGGACTAGAAGTTTTCCTGGCTTGCACTATTCTTAATTATTGCATGAGCAAGTAGTTTAAAACATTTTCTTGTAACATACTTCTCATTTGAAATGCTTATGATTACTTTTCAGTGATATTTGTGCCCTTGAAACTTCTTTGTGCCTTTGACAATCAGATTTAAACATGCAAATGAAACTGTGTAGCATTGGGTTCTGGTTTTGTGTTCTCTCCTCAGGTAACTCACAGTTTGCAAAGAAATGGATCTTCTATTTTCCCTTTTCTCGCGCACACTAATAAATAAAGCTTAAGGAATGCTGTGGCAAAAATAATATGACTGTGTATATGATTTGTATCATGCATACAGAATCTTATGTATTTAGAGTAATCCTGATGTATGACAAAACGCATTCCATAACTAGCATTATTTTCTATGGTGCTGCACAACATTGCATATAAGAACAAGAACTGATTGAGAATATGAAGGCAAGACAACTTCTGGAATGCCTTTTGTCCAAGATGGATTCTTGCTGAGACCACGCAATTGTTGTCTCGGTGAACGCTGTCTCCCAGATGCAGGAAGCTGGAGAACTGCTAGATACTGAAGGTTCCCATTGAGCTCGGAACAAATCTTACTGCAGCTGAACTTGGAGCATTTGTCCGACTTTAGAAAAGGGATTTGAGGAAAGCTTTTTCACTAAAAGTTGAGCAGAGAGGTTAGGAATTCATGGTTGTCTTTAGATATACAGAACCTAAGACATCTCTAGCAAACTAGAGGGATTGAGAGATGCAAGAAGGAAGAATGCAGTATGCAGAAGCAAGGAAACATGCTTTTGTTTGAAGAGATTCACACAGGTTATCTTGCTTTTTTGTCTAGATTCACATTACTAGTGCTATCTAAAATAAGCAGTGGTTGAGTTTTAAAATTTTCATCTAGTTTGTCTCTTTGCTTCAGCAATTGTCTTCCAGAAGAGAAGAATAGCAGAAAATAATGAAGTTACAGGAAACCTCAACTGCTTGGAAAAGGAGCATCCAAGCCCTGTGAATATGTGGACAAAGATGACATTACACTAGAATGATCACTTAGATCATAGAAAGAGAGGCATGTCAGATGAAATAAGGGAATTCTACATTTTGAATTTTATACTATGAGCCTGAAGAGATCAGTTGTTATACAGTGGCATAGCAGTACTGTACAGGTTGCCTGATACTCAGTTGACTCTGAAATGCAGCAGTGATTTATACAGCTCCATCTGCACTTTCACAGATCCCTCTTCTCTTGACTTCTCATTTGAAATCTGAATAAGTGACTCTCCTAGTGTATGCACCAGTAGGAGCTCCAGAAAGAGTTCCATGGAAGGAAATATTAGTAATTCATATCTTTGAAAATACATTATGAAGACTGTGAAGTGCTTTGTGTTCTTCTCGCAGAAAATCCTACAACGAACTGGAATACTCTACAAAGCTTCCGGAATCATGCAGGCCTGGTCAGTTCAGCAAATCCAGTTTAAGGCAGTCAAAATTACCATTTTATTGCACACTAAAATTGGATTTTCTGTTGGCTATGTAGATGTACACTCACAGTCCCTGGGGTGAGAATAGTATAATAATTGCAGTGTTCAAGCTTCCATCACAAACAGCTCTTTCTAAGTTGTGGTGTGTTGGCTTTTTCAAAATGATGCTGAGATTTAACTGCTTCTGTCAACACTCCATCTTTATTAAACCCTGTCTAAAGCTTTGGGGTTTTGTTTTTAGTTTAAGGGCTGATCTTAAAAGGTGTTGATTGCCTCCTAGGACTTCCTTGTTCATTAATAGGTCACATTCTATGGTGTGAAGTAGCTTCTTTCTAGTGACATAGAAAAATATTATCCATAAAGTTGTATAACTAGTCCAGAAAGTGTTACCACAAAATGAGAAGGATCCCTCAGTGATGTTAGGTCAGTAGAGAAGCTCACATAACCCACCTCCTTGAATTAAACATGGCTTGCCATTAAAAGAAAGAGGTATATCCCAAAGCAGATGTAACTAGAACCTCTCTGATCCTGTCAGCTCTCATCAGAAGTTTCAGCTCCTTTCTGAGGGACTGGCCTAAGGAGACTACCAGGAAGATGAGTGCAAAACTAAGCCTAAGTCACTTTTAGAGATGCATAATTCTGACTGTGTGCTCAGTGCAGGTTAGCCATGCCCAATATTTGTTCTTTTCAGCACCCTTTTAGTAAAGCTCAAAATTAAGAAAACTGGTCTTTTAAAATATATAAAAAGAAAAACCTCAGGGGAGATGAGTTAATAAAATGGTTTGTTAAACTAACCTTCATTTTATGGGCCTAAAATAGGAACATTGAAAGCTATGACTTAGTTACAGTAAAATGGAAAAATAGTCTAATGGGTGAATGGCTTTCCTTATAATGGAAAGTGCCCTAGAAAAATATGCACATCGCATCAGAATGTATCAAACTGAGCCTAATCAACTGTGGACTGCTGCAAAATAGCTCAGTCAGCTTAGGGTTTTGGTCAGGAAGAAAGAATGTAGAGGAATTATTTAGTAGAACTGCAAAAGGTGGTGCATGTTCAGTAGGTCATTTGACTACAGAAAGTTCAGTGTTTAAGAAGTTTTGATCTAGTTAAGAATTGGGTTGCTTAAAGGAACATTGAAAAAAATGTCAGTTTCTTCCAATGTGCGTAAATTGAGTTATAGCACTAGGATGTGAATTTCACCACATTTAGTAACATTAAATGTTAGAAACCTTGTCTTCTCTGCTGTAAATCAGGAGTAATGCTGTAGGAGTTAAGTTACTTGAAAGTGAGAGAAGCATCTAGATCTCTTCAATTGTACAAAAAACCAGAAGCTTAGTATTTTATTTCAGAGTCCGCTGGCTTCTATCATCATCTTTGAACGAATGCGGATCAAACGGAAGAATGGTCAGAATCATAATTAAAAAAAAAAAGCTTATAAATTGTGGATTGGTAGTTACTGAAAAATTAAGCAATGTTAAAAAAAAAAAAAAAAAAAGTCCTCTCTTCAGATGAAGCAATCCTTTTTGGAATCTGTTGCATAATTGACTAAAATATCTAGACATAACGTTGTTATGTATTTTTAATAGCCTTGTCAGAGAAGTCCAGTGTGTGCAGGTGGACCTATGTTATCTGCAAAATGTGGAGGTTCACATAATACTTGTATGACACTGACAGAGCCTCTGTGAGAACAACTACTGTATCTTTCAAAGGTGTGTGTAAGCCTGCTGCTCCAAAGGGAAAGGATAGTGCAGCCACTGGGGCACTAGCCTACAGAGGTACGGCTGCTTTACTAATAGTCATGCCCATTCTCAGACTGTTGGTAGGGAGGGGAGGTTGCAGCATTTAAGTGAGAACAGTGATGCATTTGGTTCTGGTTTAGCTGTCCTAAGTGAGAGGTAGAGCCCACCTCCTTTGAGGCTTGTAGCTTCTGGCTCTTCTCTGTGACTTTTGAAAAAGAGTAAATACATTAGAAAATAAAGGCAATAAACTTATCTGGTGCTTTGAAAATTATTTGTACATATTTCAGTACCATCGTGTTCTGTCATTACTTGTTTTTTGTCACTTCAGTATTCTGTTCATCCTACAAAAGCTATCAAAAATGCAAGAACCACCAGTGTCCCCTATGTGGGGAATCAGGGCACCTGTCTTCATCTAAACTTATAGAGCAGGAACTTTATATCAAAGAAACATGCTTCACTCATAGTAGCTGCAATATTAGACTAGGTCCATCTAGCCTAATACTCTGGTTCTAACAGTGGCCACATTGATATCTAGGTAAGGTAAAAGGGCAGGGCAATCATGTAGTGATGCTTCAGCAGAACGCTCTTCCAGCAATGTACAGGGTTGGACTTTCTGAGCTTTAGTTGGTGTCTATTTAATTCCGAGTGAATTTCTCCTTCTTTAAGTCCAGTTGTCTCTTGAACTCGTGCCTGTTGTTGTCATCCTCAACATCCAAAAGTAAAAGAATGCCACAGCTCAGCAGAATGCTCTTGAAGAGCCACCCCCTCCTGTTTGTTTTGAATGACCAATTCCTCTTCATCTGCCTGTTCTATTTGGATTTTGTGATTGATTTCCATTACAGTCAATGCCAACCAAGTTACAAAGAACCATGTGTATTCAGCAATCAGAACATTTGATATATGTGAGGATTTAAAATAATCTGGAAAAAAGTCAGAGCTCATGTTTATATAAAGTTTGTTACAAGTGCCTGAGCAGAAATGTGAAGGAGAATAATTGTCCCTTGTGTTCTCCAGTATGGGCTACCTGTATCATGCACTTTATAGGGTTTGTGACTACAGGAATCAATAATGGTATCTGCCATCTATGATACCTTGGGTCTTCCTTTGTTCCACTCCGTTCTTTGGCCAGCCTTCTTGAAAGCCATGTTGGAGAGGAGGGAGGGCAAGAAGGAGACAGAAAAGATGTAATTTCTACTGACCTAAAACAAAAGCAATTTACTTACAATTCCTTCCTTCTGAAGCAAAAGGAAAGTTGGATTAAAATGGTGTTTTAATGTATTTGTGCGTTTCTGGCTAAGTCCCGATTTGCATTTAGTGAGGTAGAACAAGTCTTAAAAGTCACTGATGAAACAATTATGCTGTAAGCTCAGAAAAGAAGATTCTACAGGTGATAAAGAGTGAGTTTGCTACCATGTGCTCTTAGTATGCCAGGAAGCCTCCAGGTAGTTGCTGTTAGAGTGTATTGCCCTCCCTGGAGAAGGTGTTACAGAACTCATAGGGGGAAGTAATGTTCTCTGCCTACATTCCTCAATTTAATGTGGCTATCGAGCATAACTTAATCTTTTATCTTATAAGAGGGAAATAAAGGCAAAAATGGGTAAATGGGAATAGAATTGTTTATGTCTCTTTAAGTTGAGGATCTCTTCAATGTTTTTACAAAGATTTGACAAAGTAATTATGTAAGTGCTTAAGGTGGTGATGATGACATTTTACAAGGGAAAAAAGCATTCCAGGTTAAGTCAAGCAGGGTTGGATCAACCCTGGATAAACTGTCGTGGTATGTTCAAGGACATGGTTCCTTTTAATGAAAAACATGAGATTTTCCCATTGATAAATCTGTTCTGAATGGGGAAAAAAATACAAAAATGATACGAACATGGACATTAGAGTTTCCTACAACATGGAAAAGGCAAAGAACAGGTTGGGCACCTCTCAACTCTCTCTCACTTGGTCTAAGTAAAGCTTGGTTACTGTGCTGGTGGGTTTTATTAGAAAAAAAAAAATTCCTCAGAGACATTTTAGAAGTTACAAAACAGATGATCAAAAGAAAAAAGTTTTGGGGAGGTGCAAGAAGAATACATTTAAAGGATACTATAAAAGGTCACTATTAAATAATTTCCAAGTTTTTCTTAATCAAGTCTCGAATGCCTCTGCTGGCCTCAGAATTTGCCAAGTGCAAGCAGAAGTGTGACAGGCTGTCAAAGGCTGAGCTTTTAATTATATTTCCTCTCTTCCTGTGTCTCTACAACATACAAACACTCAAATCAGACATAAATCTTCGCAGTTTTAACCAGAGATTTTACAGATGACAAACTGTCAGCTGAAGTGTGGCAAGATTGAGCTGGTTGCACATCGTAGTGAATCTATACAGGTCAGAATCAAAACCACACAAACCATTTGCATAGCTTATGCCTAAAACCACATCTAAATTTTAATTTGAGTTTAGGTTCTGGAAGGCTCTTGACTAGTGCAAAAAAGCTGTACAAGTCTAAGGAGAGAGTATGCCTTAGGACCTTGTTTAACCGGAGAGATGCAGCAATGGCTTCCTGGGACTGGATTATGAAACTTATCAAAGTAACATGCCAAGCTCTGGTGATGCTGAAGTATTCATTAACTTCTCACAGGAAAAGTGGAGAGTGGTGAAAAGGAGGAAAAAAGTAACCTTACCACACATGGAAAGAGAGAGTTTAGAGGCTCGGTAAAACTAGTTTTACTATGTTGCTTGAGTATTAAGGAGATTTTAAAATTTGTTTGGGGTTAGTATTAAGGGGTATTGAATCACGACATAGTGCTCTAACAAGACCTGAGAAACGTAAGGGAGAATGAATGCAGAATAGTGGAGTAGTCTAGGTGATGATCACGCTCTCATTAAAGATACCTTGGAAGATTAAGTAGCCTCCAGAGAAAGATGAAAGAGACTCTGATCTCTAATGTGCTGGTTGTGCCACTTCTCGGTAGCTCTTCAGCTCTCATAAGAGCCAGCATACAGTTTTATCAAAAACTATCTCTTGTCGAGAGAGAAGAGAGCTTGGGAAACTCTCTTATTGTAGCCAGTTGTGGACTGTGTGGTACAGCAGCCTATCAGTGAAATAACTACTACATTTTACTGGCTCTCTACTTGTGTGATAGTCTGCATACTCATGTTAACTGATTCTCACTGGAAGTAACTGGTTCTCACTGACAAATGAAAAGGGGAAAAAAATCCTCATTTTTTTGATTTTTCTATTTCAAGAGTTAACTGGCAGATCTGACTTCTGTCATTTGCACTGTTTTTAATTTACAGTATATGAAGACTGTCATGTTTTTAGTGCAGTACTTTCAATTCCACTACCATAGCATGAGAATCATTTCTTACTTCCTCATACTTATGATTTTAAGCTATATTTATTATTTCACGTTTGCATTAAATATAGAAAATTCTGACTATGTTTACAGAAATTCTGCTCATAACATAGTGTTTACACAGTCATAAAAAGTATGATTAAATTTACAAGATACATTCAGTGGGAAATATTTTTAGTATGTTAACAGAAAAACTTATATTTTACATTGGAGATGTATGCCTGAATACTGAAAAGGTTAAATATTTGGAAAGTTTGAACATAATCACTGAAGTAATTTTTAATAAAACCAATTGAAAACTTACCATGACTATAACTTTGAAAAGAAGTATTGACTAAGTGAATTTGTTTCCAGAAATAATTGCATTTTGGTCAGAAAATGATTTGGGGGGAATTGTTTGTTTCTTTTTCTCTTTTTCCTGCCTTTTTTTTTTTTTTTTTTGTCTTAAACTATAATGTTTTCTGTTTCTGTCATCTTCAGAATCGAAATGCCGATTTGGTACTTTGATTCTGGAACTTTTTGTTGTTCAGTAGGTGATCAGCAAAACATGAAAGATAGTAAAAATTTTTAAAAGTGTGAGGAAAACAGGAGACAAAATGCCATGTCCATTTTTGTTTCAGCTTTAGAAAACTGAATAAAAATGCTTTCTGTGTAATAGAAAAAAAAAACAAGGAACCCAAAACAGTTCTTTGGAATGCAGGTAGTACTAAAAATGACTGAAATATGAAGCTGTTAGCTCTGCATTTACTTGTGATGTTACAATCAATTAGGACTTAAATTGGGGGGCTGCATTAACAGGAACTGATGAATTAATTGGAAATCATACTTTCTTTTCATGACAAACATCTTCAGTAATCAAGAACAAGGGAAATGAATAAGGTTGAACATGCAGATAGGATGAGCAGATCTTTCTCTCACTGGAATGTTTGTCGCTTGATGCTCTCTCTGCCATTACAACAAGTCCATGTAAATTAGGTTTCTTGGTCTTATATTCATGATAACAGGTAAACACTGGGAATAAATTTGAAATGACAACTGAGATTTACACTTAGCCACCAACTACATAGTACAGCCTAAGCTGAGCAGCAATCGATTCAGTCACGTAGATGAAGGAAACAAGTGCATCAGCCACCGGACAAAAATACAAACTGGTTTCTTTTCTAATGAATTGAAGTAACTGTGACTTCCGTATACATTCCAGTTGAGAGTGTCATTATGCCCAGAAATAGTGTAACAAACTAAAGTAAAAAAGGTTATTTTTTAAATAAGTTTTTTAAGAAGTGGAAGAAAAAGATTGAAACCTTTAGAAGGTGAGACAAGAATATGAAGCAAGCTTCTTCAGTTGTAGCGCAGCAGGGAACTTCAGGGACTGAGAGCAGGATTGCTTAGAGCAAAAGAGAAATGGAGAACTGATTTATGAAAGAACCACTTATAGGTAGTGTGTGTAAATCAATGAGGAAAACAGCTTCGATAAATTAACTTTTTGTGTATGCATTCCAGTTGTTTGGTTGAATGTTGCACAAGAAATTTACTTATAAAATGGAAGCAAAAAGAAAATGAACAGATTATTGAGCTATATTGGCACTAGTGTCTTCACTTTTCTTTAATGCTGTATGAGAACATTATTCTGCATTTCAAATAATCTTCAGTACATGCATGTTTCTACTCACTAAACTTTTGAGAGATTGCAGATGAATGAGCATTGAGCAGATGAACTATTTGACTCGTGCTCTTTTTTCTTGCTAATCTTTCCTTGAGGTTTTTTAGCCTGTGGTGTATCATTCACCCCCTACTGTAAAGCTCATATAGGGTATTTTCTTGAAAAATGTGAAGCTCTCAGCTAGTCTAGCTAACTTTTCCACTTTGGCATTATAGCAGTAGTGGGCATGATTTATTTAATCCAGAACAAAGAGCACTTCCTTTATACCAGATATTGCCTGACTTCGCAAATCTGTATGCTGGAGGCGGATTTTAATTCCAGTAAATTCCAGTCCACACTCAAAAACTTTTTGTCACAGTAGGTAACTTTGGATATCGGAGCCAAGTATTATGCTGGCTTAACTTCACCAATGTACCCATCTCCTCCTGAGCTAAGGAGATCTCTGTTTCTGTTAGCAATATTTAAAGGTTGCTATCAGTGTGAAAATTGCATTTTGTCTTTGCAGTATGTGTCCATTACAGCAGGACTTCCTGTGATTTATATAACTGGCTGTGATATGGCAAAGGTGTTTTCTCTGCTTTTGTATTTTCTTTTTAAAGTCTGATTGCACTTTAAATATTACATAGTTACCTGTGTAACTGGTTATCTGCTCAATAGTTTTTGACTGAAAAGGCCCATGGAAACATCAGTAAGTATAAAATAAATATGTTCCTGTTTTTAAGGGATTCTTTGAAAAATGGTGGGGCATCCTATGCCAATTTTGGATGATTTGCTTAAAGATACTGCTGAAATTGAGGGCTAAACTCTGCATGCATTATCCTGTTAATAGCAAAATCCTTGTTGACATACGCTTCATCCCAAGGGCTTAGTATCATCCTAAAAGGAACTTGACTAGAGACTGTTGAGAAGTCCACAATTAATTATATAGAATAAAAACCAAGTTTTGAAGGGAGCTTTGAATGGATTCTTGGCCTGATGCTTTTTCATTTCTGAAAATTCCACTGTAGGTATTTTGCATTAATTGTAAGAGTAAATGCATAGCTATGTAATGTTTCTGTGTTTCTTAAGTAGTAAGAGGCATCACCTACCTATGTTCTGCCTAGTTTTCTATCGGAAAAATTTATTCAGATTTCTCCATAAATAGTCTGTAACACTTACTTTAAATATAATTCTGATTCCAACTGTTCATCTATCCCAGGAAATACAAATTTACAAAGCTTCTGTGGGTGAGTTGCCCAGTGAGTGAAGTAGGTGCACAGGAGTATTCAGGACTCCGTACATGCCATCCCCAGAGCAGGAGGACAAGGAGTGCTAGAGCGTGGATTTGCATCTCACGCACTGTCTGGAATAGGGGAGCCTTTCCAGGGCAGGAAGGAGGGATAACATGTAACTGTTGTGGCCTAGCATAAATTTCTGCCCTTCTCTCTAGGAAACAGCGGCCTCCCCAATGTACGCCGAATCACAGTTCCCCTCAGGAAGGCTTGCTCAGGTCTGTCCCTAGAGTAGGCTTCCAAGCTCTTCAAAGTGTTTCTATGGCATTTCTGTCAGTGAACTCCTTTGCTATTATTCTGTGCCGTTCATGGCACGGATGCCAAAAGTGTGAATGCGTCTGTTCAAGACCATCTCACTTAAAAATGACTCTCTTTTTGAGAAGTAGCTAACCATTTTAACTGTCCTCTTTTGTTTAGTAGGAAACCCTCATCATAAAATCCAACTAATTACTCATGGCCAATTGTTTCTAATTGTCATAAATTTTAAGCCAGGTTTAGTTGCAGTGATTTATATTAGTTTATGAGACATCATACAGAAAGAATGAGGTACTCCTTGGAAAAGGCGCTATTTAATGTCAGACTGGCAGTTAGACTCTGTGTGAGCAATAATGGACTAGATCCCATTCTCCTTATTGCCATTACCTTAAATAAGAATGTTGACCTTGTATGGTACCATAAGTCATAAATAAGGGCATTAATGTCACTGCTTCCGTAAAGAGTGCCAATTTACCACAGATTTGCTCCATAATATGTATATACTTAAAAAAAAAAAAAAAAAGGCAATTAAAAAATCCAAGGGACTATAAGTACTGTGAAAAGTGCCTGCAGTCTTTATTAGACAAGCCACAAATTCTTGTCACCCTATCCTTTTTAACATTTAATAACCAAAGGATTTCTATACATGTAAGGAAAATCAGTGCAAATAACTGCGTAGATAGACTTTTTTTGTAAGGCTGATAAGGTAGATAAGTTTCATTGTTAGCTGATTTTAGAAAATCTTAATTTTTAGGCACTACAAAGTGTCATCCCCTGAATCAGTTACGTCTGTGATTTGATTTGACATATTTGATTTTTTTCTTAAGACTTAAAAGAGGATTTACTCTTCTTTTGTTGAAATTGATAGCTTTGTATCTAACTCCCTCCATTCTCCTGCAGTTTAGTATTTGAAGGTTTTTTTTTGGTTTTGTACAAATGGTTTGGCAGTGAGCAAATTTGGACTGTTTTTCTGTGTTCTGTATAAAAGCTGTTTTTTAAATGTTACTGATGAATATGTAGCATTTAGAGCCAGCTATCCATCTTGCCAAATTGTTAAAGCTATCATCCTCCTACAGGGCTGCTGGTGTGACTATTCAATATTGCTCGTGGGAGGATACTACATTTTCCAGTGGACTTCTGTTCAAAAAAAGATCTTCCAGCTTGGCAGTGGGAGATAATGCTTTCCGTCATTCCATTTCCCCCTGTCTAAGGGTGATCATGAAATACCAACCCTAAATGTTAAGTTACTGCAATGAGTTTTCTCTTCTGAAAAAAGTTACTATTCATGAATGGAAAAAAGTGATTGTTAGTGTAGAGTTCCTCTTGGTCTTCAGATTTATGAGGAGAAAACATTTCTGTGAGTGGGGAGTTGTGAAAGGAGTTTCAAATCTTTTAATTTTTTTGTCTTATGGTTATACCAGTGAAAGAACTATGTCTTAGGCTTATGGTTCTTATAAGTAATTAGTTTGAGGCAAGTTATTTTCATGTTTTCAAACACGGATACCTAAATTTAATCACCCTAGATTTTGAGTATCACACATTTTAACTACACCAAACAACATACTAATGTGAACTGTTAATATATTTGTCTTTACTCTGTGTGCTTCAGCTCATCCTTCTATAAAGAGCAGGTGACAATATTTACTGAATGAGCCTAAGAAAAGACCAGGCAAGCATCTGTTAGGATTAATTTAGATATAGTCCCCCCTGTGTTGGGGGAGGAAGGAGGACTAGAAGCTCTAAGTCCATTCAGTGCTGTTCTCTTTGATTCTGTATTGGTTAAGCTATTTTTGATCTTTAAATGGAAGAGTTCTAAAATGCAAATTATAAAGGCTGAGTGATTAGTCAATATTTGGATTTTCAGGGCAGGGATTTCATATTCTAACAAGCTTGTTATAGTTACTGGCCCTCACAAAAATATCTCAGGAGCTGTTCTCCCTGTTGAAAGGAAGGTGGGAATGTTGCAACCATTGGTAGAAAGTTCTGAGTGCATTTGGTGGATTTATTTCTATTCTAATACAAATAATTTCTGATATCAAAAGTTTCTGAAGCTAGACAAGTATGGAAAAATTAGACCCTTTGAAAGGCCTTAGGCAGTGTCATGAATATTTCTCTGCTAGCAGACAGAGTTGGAGATATCTGTAGTGTCTCAGATATGGCAGTGTTCAAAAGGGTTGGTATACATTGCCTTTTGTCTCACTAGCAATTTTTTGTGAGACTGACTTTTAAACAGAGATCACTGTTTATAAAAGAAAAACAATCAATAAAACTCTGCAATCCATTTGAATTGCATATTGAGAGTATATGTATAAGAGATCACAGCTTGTTCTTTGCTTAACAGCCTTTCCCTCCAGAAAGACCACCATATCCCTTCTCGTTTGTTCTTTTCACTGAGGATTGGCAAACAAACAATTGCAAAACTCAGTTGCTTTAGCAAACTGTTACTGTTGGAAGACTTGTGTGAAACAGAACAACTTCAGCTTGATTGGTATTTATTAACTGATGTATGTAGTTTTAAAGAGGAAGGGGTTTATAATTTTAGTCACTGTTATGCTGAGTTGCGTAAACATTAGTAGACCACAGACTCTTTCCCATTATCTCAGTACTGATGAAACCACTCATTCTGCTGAATGCTGTCATGTTTAGTCTGTGAAGATCTGTGAAAATCAGAAAACTTTTACTCAGTCACCTAAACTTGGACTTAGGAGCAAAACTTCAGGCACCCATTGCTAAAAACTTGACTCTACAGCCTCAGAAATGTGCCTTTAGGTCCTTGGCAAGATTTTACTTTGTCTATGAGCTTGAAAATAAGTTTTTTTTTTTCTTGGTTCTAGTGGCATTACAGCTTGTTGTGGTTAGCTCACAGAAATGTTCAGGGGATAAATTACATGCCTCCTAATTCCTATATTGTTCTCAGACCTTGTGCTTCATGTTGTCTTTTGTTCTATGGCTGCTTCTCATTTTATCAGAAGATAGGCATGCATTGAAAGAAATTAATCTGTTCTCTTCAAAGCAGATATGAAACTCTAACATCAGTAAAAATTATTTGAAGTGACTGGAAATTTAAGTCAGAAGTATAAAGGTAGAAGTTAATCAAATTTTGACTGCGTTTTTGCATGTGGACATAACCTTTTCCCAGCTATGATCCCAGCTGAACCTCACTGCCTGTACTTGCTTAGTTCAGATGCTGGATAGTTCTCACCAAAGCTAGTGTTGCTGTTGTAATTCACAGCAGAGGTGTCATATCTGGTGGCCAGATTCTAAGGAGTTGCAAAATTCCCATTGACTTAACTTCAGCTAAAAAAATAAAGCTCCAGAGCCATGTCTCATATGACTAAAATGTTGTTATTAAAAATACATGTGCGAAGAGAATGTTTAGTAGCATGTTATGAATGAGGTATTGGCATGAAAAATTAAAATGATACTGCACTTCTCAAGGAAATGGACCTGAGATAGTTGTGTATGAACCAACTCGGGTATCTTTATAGTTTGGCGCAGGATCTGGGTAAGTAAAATCAGCCCAAGAGTGTGCCCAGCCAACAGACACCACGGTCTACTCTCTGCATGAAGTTCTCTTAACATCTTTAAGTGGATCTGAGGTCTAAGTCTACACCTGTAGGGTGTACTGCATGACCTGGGCCCAGGATAGCTAAACATTTGTTTGACATTCCAGGATGAAGACCATAGCGGACAGGTCCTTTCCTCAGGCATTACACAGCTTTCTTCCAGACCTGTAAAGTGCATCTGGCTTTACAGTACAATCTTCCAAGGGGGATGCAGTCAAAACCTGTAAGGTGAACTTCCCTGGAAACTAAAGCTATCACGAATGTTATTGTTCTGTCCTAATAGGGGAAAGACCTTTTCTTTGCCATTGCCACCTTAAAAATAAAACATCTACAAACTCCTCTCCCACTCCCATACTGCGGGTTCAGTCTTGCAGTAAATCAGTCAGGCTGCTCGCAGACCTGGAGGCAGTACATCTGCACAGTGCTGCAGACATAGCAATTCATTAACATTAGCTCGGGTATCTGTGTGCTGTGAGCTGTACAACATAGCTGTGTCCTTGGATGCCATGGTGTCCTGTCTTTCTAGTACAGCGTAAGATTGGGTCCTTACTTGCTGAATGGTAAATCCCCGTCGTCTATACTTGATAATACTATGCTAATGGATATTTTAGGTATTCCAGTAGAGAAGGTTTAATGGTACTTGGTCATATAGTAGTGAGATACACAAGTTTTTATGAAGAGAAAGAAGTGCCTGGATTTTAGTGAACAGAATAATGATAAACCTTTTAAGAAGTACGCTTTGGTACTGCTGCTGATTTTGTTCAGTACAGTAAATCAAACCAAAGGGGTCAGTGAGTTCCAGAAAGAAAGTAGCAGGAGGGTGGGAAATAACACAGTGTTTGCTAAGTATAGACGTTATAGGGATACAGACAAGAGAAAATGGAGATGGAGCTTGTCCAGCTTCTGATAGATTTTGAGTATGTTTTCATGCCCACTAATTTCAGAAGGATTTGTGAGTGCTAGCCCTTATCAAAAATCAGGTCTGTTCCACATCATTAGGAGAGTACAGTTTTGATGAGAGTAAAAGAACAGGGAAGACTGGTTCACTAGGGAATGGTCATATGGAAGTGGTGATGGCATGGGATAATGTTAGAAGGATACACAAAACACATTAGTTTTGAGATGAGTAACAGAAGTTTGTATCACTGGAGTATTTCAGAACCTGCCAGCTATGTCTGAGATGACTGATTGCAAGTTAGTAACAACTTATTTCCAAATCATAACTGACCTACTCACGTGGCTTATAGCAGACACTGATATATTTCAAAATGTGGTGTTGGATGTCTGTTTTCCTTAAGAATATTCTTTCACAATGCTTATCTTGTCATCCCTTTGTTTAATAGATGTATGTATCTGGGGATAATTTGTACCAAGACACTGAACTAATGGCTTTAAGTTTAGCTGTAAAGAAAATCCTTTGACTAGAAGGAAATTGCTGCTCCCTCTCTTTGTTAAGATATGGATTCATATCTGGTCTGTTTATCTGCCTGAAAGGATTAAACAAAACATGAACAAGACAAATCTTTATTAAGATTTGATACAAAAAACATTTTCTGAAGCATGAATTGCAGCACAGCAATTTTAATTAATTTTCACAAATGCTTCCAATTAACACTCACAGTGTTTACTTTTTAGAAGTTGAGAAGATGCCCTCACATAGCAAATTAGAAAAAAAAGTGTCTGGATGAATTTTGACATGCAGCTTAGTGAAAAGACTGATAGTAACTTCTTGCAAGTTAGCAGTCTTTCTTGGGTTTCAGCAAGGTTGTTTACTTTTGCTGTGTATTAGATATTGGGGAGTTTTATTCTTTTGGATGATTTTGCAGAAAAAAATGACCATCCAGTGTCTGCCAGGTTTTCAAAAGAGATGTTATGAAACTTTCTAGCTCTGTGTGTTTTAATTGCCCTGTTTTGTCTGTGGTGAAAAGCAGGAACGTTGTCTAGTCTCCATTTCGCAGTATTTGAACTGTTGCCACTTCTTATTTACCTTTTCAAGCATTTTGTCCTTCTACGTTTGTGACATTTACTGGAGTTTCTTATTTTCCCAATTTGAGTTCCCTAATTTGAATTGCAGAATGTGGTCGAGGTTGTCCCATGCTTGATATTGCTTGGGCACCTCTGGACATTCCTCATGTGAGCTGCAAATGTAGCTCTGGCAGCTCTTGGAGTTACTTTGACAACAGCTTTGCAAATGGCTCTTCTGAACAGCATATGAATTTCTTCAGTGGCAATACTGGCAGAATGCAAGTGGTCACTGAACTGTATAAAGCTGGGCCAGTTTGCTGTCCAAAGGCAAAGATTTGCATGGCAGTAAGTTAGGTGGAATTGTACTCCAACTTCAGTAAGTGGATGTGTTTTTATGTAGAAATTTTTTTGGTGGTTTATAGATCAAAGAAGCAGCTAGCCAGTGCTAGTAGGGCAGTCAGTGTCAAGGCAGCATTCTCCTTTTCTTTGGTCAGATAAAAAAGAACCTGCTGTTTTAGGTCATGGATGAGGTGATGGTCTTGGAATCAAGGCTGAGTCCAAAAGGTCAGTGCTGTTTTATCTGCCTTGCCTTCTCCCAGTGTGTCACATTGGCATTATAATCTCCAGTATTGGTGACAGAGAGTGAGAACTTAGGGAAAATGCATCAGATAGGCTGGTTTGGCTATGTGACTTGTATATACATTTATTAGTGTCTCACAAAATGTCACAAAGGTTTTATGTTAACTTGCAGTTTGTTTAGGCCACTTAGCTCTTTCTAACCTAGATAGCATGGCCCTGTTTGCTACGTAGAGTATGATTTACAAGTTTGTAACTTTTCATATCAGGGACAGTTTAGAACAAGGGTGGCCGTGAGGCCCTTGAAAGCAGAAGAGTCGCGTGATTGGAGGAGCTTTTGGTTATTCAACTTTCTAGAAGACACCCATGTCTGAACCTTCTTGAACTCTGGAAAGATCATCAAAATTCCTTTGGAGGAATGCTGCTCAGGATTTTAAGGATCTGGATAGTAGTTATAGCTCTGAGTTTACTACCTTCTGGAGCAGTCTCCTTCTGAGACATAATAAGAGTATAGCTGTATAATAACCCTTTAAGGTTAGCTAAGATGAATGCTATACAAGAAACTAAGCTTATTAGCCGGTCTGAAGTTGTATAAAATGTTTTTTAATGCAACACGCTCCAGTATGCAGATAGGATAGAAATTTAATACATACAGTCAGAGAGAATTTAATTGTGGCATTTCACTATGAAATTTAGCTGTCCAAAAAGTATTTCTAAAGATGCTAAAAGGCTTAAATCTGATAGTCCAACCCTAACTATTGTGAAAAATGTGGGTATATATTCATTGCAAGTCAAAATCCAGTCCAGGGAAATCAACCTGTATCTGTGCACAATCATTATTCACAATGAAAGGTCAAACCATATACTGGAAGAATTTGATATGATAGTTTCAAGCCCTCAGATCCCTGTAATAAATGGAGTATGGTAGGTTTACAGTGCTGCAGAACACATCAGGGTTGGTAAGAGAGAGACAGACAGTATTTAGTGCTAACAGTTCTCTGTAAAAAGATCTACTAGAAAAAGCCTTAAAATTCCTGAGCAATATTTTATATACATCTAAGGATCAAAAGCGTGTGTATAAGAAATAATTTCAGTAAAAATTATATTGGGAACTCTTCGTGAAGAGATTTAAAATTCACTGAATTTTTTGAGAGCTTATCTCAACTATCTGAAAAATGCGATAGGGGAAGACCTGGATACAAATGCTTGTGTGCCTAGTTTTCCACATGAACAGTAAGTTTGACACATCCTGCCTGATACTTACTGTGCAGCAGCTCATGGGTCTTAGAGCCTTTCTACTTTACCACAGGTGTTAAAGTAGTGCTTTAGAAGGTAAACTTAAAGAAGCTAAAGTTCAGCAAGAAAAAATAATTAAAATGGATGTGAACTAAAATTAATATAATCTTTACTGGAACACAAAAGATGAAAAAGCCTGTTGTAATGTATCTAAATATTAGTAAGAGAAGCTGTAATTCAAGAATAATCTTTTGGACTCCTGTTTGCTTCATACTCTACTAGCAAAATGCAAGTTAGAAGCTATTTAAATGTTTTTGTGAAACTTGAGTCATTGTTTTCACCTATGTAATATATTTTCTTTATTGGGATCTCCCAGGAGCTAAGCAGTTTTAATGCCTGGTTTGTACTTTTCATTTCAGCCCATTTTATGTAACAGTTATCTTTTAAAATCTCATGCAGAAGGCAGTGCCTCTAGGCACTGATGCATTAGGCGGTGTTAGGTATTGAAGCATTGGAGGTTCAGAGAGAGGACTGCTGCCTGCTGAATCCCAGAGAGCGGCTGCAGAAGTGCCTTGCCTTTACTTGTGGACTTCTTAGCCAGTGCTGTCCAGCTGTGCTTTTGCTGACGGGATGAGGACCTGAAGCAGTAGAATAGACTGCTTGGTTTAGGCTGAAGGAGCTAATGTGCAGTGTAATGAGCAAGGTGCATTATTGTACAGGAGAAACTCGGAGTAGTCTGGTCCCCTGGCGCCTTCTGCTGCTTCTTCTGGAGCAATCCCAGGAGTGCTGAAATGGCTCCTCTGCCAGCAGAGTTCTGGGCTGTTTCAGCATGGTGAAAAGAGACTGTTGATCTGTACAATGTCAAAAAACACTGATACTACTGCCAGTGGTTTCTGGGAAGAAGGGAAGGCAAGGCTGGTGTGCGTTCCTATGTGTGTGTTCTATGCAAGCAAGGCTTTCACTGTACTTGGGGGGCATACTAACAGCCAGATTAGTGTACTTTAGTTTTAAAATATTGTACTCCAAATTAAGCAGAATTTAACCTAATCTTTCACAGAATACAGCAGAATGCTAATAACAATTCTGTTCCTGTATTCTGAATTGGAAATGTATGATGGATTTTAGTTTCAAGTTACTGCCTGGGATGGTTTTAATGCCTTACCTTTTTTTTTGGAAAAGCAAAGGGTTGGTGCTACTGTGCCTCACATGGTTCTGATTTAAAAAAAAACAAAAAATGCAAAGCATAAACAACAATTGTAATATGATGAAAAACAAATATTTCATGAAAGCCATTGTATAGATTGTGATTAGATGCCTGCAGAGAAATTCTCTGTAATATCTGATTAAACACTTGAAATAATTTATTCTCAGTAAAACTACAGGTGCATGCTGATAAATTTCATCTAAAGATACAAATTATATGCCTGATGCAGTTCTGTTAAGACTGTTAAGATAGGATTTTTAGGAAGCAGTGGACAAGGCAATACTTTAATGAGCAGTCCTTTACTTGGAAATTGTATATGCCAGACAGAGGTTTTCCACAGCTACCAAATAGTGCAGTCACAGCACTATGGTATTCTCAAGAAGTAATTGAAGATGCTGGTAAAGAAGCAAGCCAGAATTTGTTGGTTTAAATTGAAAGTGTATGTTGTTGATTCTTCTATCCAAACAGAACACCTTCTTTAGATAGAGCCAAATCCTGCAGCTCTTATGCCCTATATTCAAACCAAATCATTTATGATCTGAGTGGGTGCTTTACAGGAGAATTACTCAGATTTTGTCCTTAGGTTTAGGAAGTTTCAAAAAAGAGAAGCTGTAACCTCTAAGTTAGTCAAATCATGTCAGTTAAAACTTGTGACTTAAATGGCACAGTAGATACTTGCCAGATTGTTCTCAGCACGCATCGAAAGGGGGCTGTCCGGCAATGCTCCTCCTAGGGTGCTGATGGAAATGCACATTGAAAGCTCTTCTCTGCTTGCTGCAGAGGTGATGGGATAAGTCAAACCCCTGCTCCTTTCTGTTCCAGGTTAGCAGGCTTCTATGATTATGTGATCTGATCAAATGCTTTTGGCAGATTTTTTTCATAACTATATGGCATAATATGAGGGCATGGGGGAGCTTGCTTTTCTAGGGGCTAGCACTTGCTAACATGTATGATGTTGCATGCAGGGTATGGATGTGTAACATGTTTCTGAAAAGCTCCGATTGACTTCAGTGACATCAGTATTTCACTCAGTAAAACCATTACTTGCAAGTGATATTACCTGACCTATTCTTGTTTGCATTGCCAACATTGCTGTAGCCATGAGAAGAATGAAAAAAATTCATGCTCATATTGGTATAATTTGCTCTTATTTTCATCTGTTGATGGAAACATCTTGCATAATATAGCTCTTTCGATTTAAAGTCCTTTTTGTGAATTAATCCTATCTTTCCTATTAGGGAAAAATACCACCCCCACCCCCCAGATAAACTCTATTTCTGCTTGGTGTCCTGGCTACTGTATTACTGTTGCTGTGGTGAAATGCATACAAGTTGCAGTCTGCCTTTGAAAAGGCAAAGTAATAACAGATCACACACAACATGATCACAGGTATTCAAGAAATCAATCTTTCTGGCCTGGAACATAGCTGGAACATTTTGCATCCTAATGTGTAGGAGTCATCTGATATGATCTGATTCTTTCATTAAAAAGCAGGAGAGGTGGCAACTCTACATTTGTACCGTGTAAAAAATATACCATAGAGGGATTTGATTTTTTCTTAACTGCAGTTTGATCTCTAGTGTGAAATCTCAAAGGGCTGGATAGTATTATTGCTGTCATGACCCGCAAGGATGCTTTCACCGTATCATCAAATTCAGTGCATGCTAGCTACTGTTTTGCTTGCAAGGAAGTTGTTCTATGTCCTGTTTTTAAAGTTGGGTTATAATTTCTCATTTTAAGTAAGATTTTCATAAAAAGCTATGTGGCATACAAGGCTAAGTCCTATTTATTAAAAAAAAAACTTGTAATGCTGTCTGACATTCTTTTTAAGTAGTTCTTTAATAACAAATGATATTTAATATCATTTAATTGGACCTCCTCTGAGCAGGGGATTGAATTAGAGGTCCCTTCCCACCTGAAGTATTCCGTGGTTGCTTTTTTGTTTCATCTTTCTTTCACAGTCCTGTTCTCAACTTCCTTGTTGTTAGAGGTCTGATCCAGACAGGAATATAAGCAGCCCTGTTCCTTACATTTCTAAATTAGTATTTTTGTAATACATTTTTAATGTAACTTATGTGACTGATTTCTTCTGAAACCACTTCAGAAATAAAGTAGTTACACTTCGGCTATTGTGTTTTAATTGGCAGTTTCCTTCTTTCTTTATGAATCTGTTATCATAGTACAATTTGCCCCTGTGTTTCTTGGAGTCATGATGATTTATCAAGTTTACAGCACAGCAAGCAGCTTGCTGAGTCTTATGGTTATAGAAGTACAGAGTAATGTGGTTTTCAGATTATATTTTTCTACATTTTATGTAGTCTGCTCTGTCTCTGTTGAGGCATTTAGTTTCTTTTTCTGCATAGTGATTTTTTGGCTCCTTACAAGTCCAAGAGATAGATTAGAATTAAATACTGTATATTAAAAAAGCAAATTAGATTACTGGAAAGAGCTGCTATCCAACTGGGACTAGAATGCATTTCTCAGACACTTCTCTTTAACATGTAAAGGTCATTTTACAGATGAATTCAGGAACACCAAGAAATGAGATTATGAACTCTTAGAATTTTGGCAGTGGTTATTTCAGCAGTGTCTTGTCGTCACTGTGTCAGGTTTTCAGGCACATTTGTGGTGCTTGTGTACTTCTCACTCTATGTCCCCTTCCTAAAACTATTGTATATAAATAAACAGCGTAAGTTGTTCTTGCATCCTATGTAATATAAATATCCTGATTTCAATGACAGTATTTTTTGCTGACCAGGTTAGTCATTGTTGTGTTCACATTGTTGTAGCCATAACATATCCAGCGACAGCCACTAAATGGGAAATAGTTGTGCACAGTAAACCCAGAGTGGAATAATGTTAATGCTGAGACTAACTCAAGCTTGTGGCAATCAGTAAATTGAGTGGAACAATTAATGTTATATGATTATAGGTCCATGCTTAAAGATATTTTGAGGATGTAAACACAGTTCTGGAGAGAAGGTCCTAGAAGTTTCACTGAAGAGGTATGCAAGAGCATCTCTACTCTTGCTTTGTTGTTCGTATGGCAGTTAGTACTATGGTGGTGCTTAGAAAGCCCTCATGCTATTTTTAGGTTTTGTTTGCATATTTGCTGGTATAAACACACATACACATAGCTTGGCTTTTATTGTCATTTGTGATCCTTCTAACTTGGGAATTTTGTAATCTAAGAAAAGACATTTTATGCCTTTTTTTTCTTCCTGCTTTGCTGCATACACTTATATTCATTACAGAGTTGGAAGGAATGCTCATCTGAGAGCAGATTTATTTTCCCCTTCCTCTCTTGATGTTAATGCTTACCTTTAGTAAGCTCTACTCTGTACTCAGAAGTAAGCATGTGACTCTCTTACATTGATAGGGGGGTGGAAGAGCCATGCTTAATTCATTTTTGTAATGCGTTTCTGTTGACATTAACAAGAGGTTCAGGTATCAACTGGCTTTTAATCCTGATCCAGCGTTGTGGCCTGTGTGGTCAAGCTCCTACCCAGCACAGAATTCTCTGGGCTCTCCATGGGCTATGACTCCAACTACAAAATTGCAGCCTCAAAGAAATCATGCAGGGTTAATGTGCTACCCTGAGATTTGGGAGACCCAGGTTTAAATTCCTCCCTTGCTTCAACTTCCTTGTGTGAACTTGCAAATTCATCTAGTATCTCAGTTCATACCTCTGTCTTGCAAAGTGTTGTGAGACACTCAGCTGCTAGAACGTGGCTATGTGATACCTTCTACAATGTGGGCTATGTGATACCTATGACAGGATGCAACTTAGTACAGAAACTGAGTACTGTCTTCGAACCTGGCAGAGAAATAAAAGGGACTTACAGCCCTTAGTATAGAGACATTAGTACAAGTGAGTAGTACTAATAAAAAATAATAGATGTAATGTATCTTGCAGCTGTATCCTCCTCCTCCATAATGTGGTGTTCAGCTGTCACAGTTCCTAAAAGATGTTTTTTAGTGTTCTTGCCATACCATTGGGATTTATTAAGATACAGCAATATTTCTAGGTAGGACTTAATGATCTCTTATGAATTCTGAATATTGAAGTTTAGCTGAAAATCAGAAACATAAGGCTACCTTTTTCTGGAGTGTGAGGAGGGTGGTATCCCACTTTCATGGCCAGAGTTTGGAACTAGGTATCATTTAGAAAACACAAAATGAACCCAAATAGTGTATGTGCCTGTTTAGATTGCTCAAGGAATAGCTGTTTGCACAGGTCTCTTCTATGAAGCCTGTTTTGTGTTGAGACACATGTGTTAGTTTCCTGATGACTGTTCTGAAGAGGAATTATTTGCTGGTATGTGGTTCTTCTGCTGTCAGATTCCCAGAATCTTACAGTAGCACTTTTCATCTGTTACTCTGTTGAAGACTAAAAACAAACTGCAGAAACCAGCAAGAGGATTCAGTTGAGCGTCTACTTGACGCGATGTTTGTGGGAGGATCTAAGAACTATGGATCAAATCAACCTCTTTCAAACCCTTTGAAAGCAGTATGAGCGTCATACTGAATGTGTACTAGCTTCTCCTGGGCAATTTAAAGGGAAGCGAGGGGATTAGGAGAGGAAACATGCACTTGCATGGTTTTTCTGCCTTTATTATGGGAGAAGGGTGCTTTTCATGTGCTAGACTAAAGAAATCTTTGGATTGTAGTCCAGGGTCTGAGTGGGAATAAATTGGTGTTGATGTCATTTGTCTCAGTAGAACTGGGGAGATTTGACAGCAGTTGAAGCTGTGGATCACTGAATACAAAGGTTGTGACTGTGAAAGTCTATTACCTTCTCTGGCTAAACATGTGATAGTGTGAACTTCTGAGGTTAAATTCTGCATCTCTGTCAGCAAGACAAGTAGTAATGGAGAAAAAGGACTATACTGCTCTTTTTGGTTTTGAGGTCTATACAAAGCTTAATTCTTTACATCCTGTTAGTAATTTCCTTGGGGTGGTTTATCCATTACCAGATAATATGAGGTTATTAAATATGTGTGCAAAACAGGCCTTCTTTATCATTTCATGTATTGTTGCTCTCTGTTACAAACATTTTATATACACATGTACATTATAAATGGCATGCCTCTATCTGGTTATAAATATTTTCCATTTGGAATTATCTGCTTCTGCTATAGAGATGAGAGATGATCACTTGAGCATGAAAGATAAGGGGACAGAGGAAAGGGAAAAAAATACGAAGCATAGTAAGCTTTACTGAGGTGCATGCCAAATAAATGACATAATACAAGGCACCATCCTATTAGATAATTTTCTATTATTATTATCTATTATATATCTATTATTTCTTAAATAATTTTTCTTTTGTAACTAGTTGCTGCAATGAATTCAAATTATAACATGAATAACTCTGCAGGTTATATGCCTGCAGAGTGACTGAGAAGGAGGAAAGAGGTTTTTGCAGCAAAGGGTATAACAGGCTTTCATTATTTGCAAGAAGGAAAGTTAGCTATTTAGTACATTTTTGTAAAGAAAGGCTGTGAAATCACCAATGGAAAAGCAGCTCTTCTCATTTATAAGACTGTGGGCCACAGATTATCAGATAAAGTAGATGCAAGATGGTTTAAAATTAATCAGTCCATGGAAGTTTTGTGTTTTTACCGACTTCATTGCTTTTCATGCAGAAGCAAGGTGCACCTGATAAGATGCTTCTAGCATGGCAGCAGCTCTCCCAGTTTGCAGACTTTGTTCAGGAGAAGTGGAGCAGGTGGCCTTGTGCTTTGCTGGTTGGCTCTTTTGATGTGGTGTAAAGTGGAGAATCCTGTTCTGATCTACTGCACAGTGTGTGCAGGGAGCAAACTGCCTGGGAACCTCACAGGGGCAAAGTGACCAGTGCTGTCTTGCCTCTGAGATAGGCAGTAGCTCCTTTGTATTTCTGCAGCTGCTCTTATTCACTGATTTGCCTTTAGAAGTGGCATTATGGTCCAGGAAATATCAGATGTGGTTCTTTACCTGGACTTTGAGGACGAGTGTGTTCCTTGTGTGCAGCACACTGAAGACACCAAGTTGGAGCATGAAGATAAGGAATTGGCAGAATTGTGCCCCTTTTATATAATGTGCCAATCCACAATTTCTGTCACAGAGAGGAGCATCGATATATTAAACACCATTCTGTATTGCAGAATAATTCTGTCCCATCACTGTAAAATCTATGTTTGTGCCAAGAGCTAATGTAAAAGAGGGACATGATAATTCCTGGGCCTTTGACATGGAAGTAAATTTTACACTAAAGCACAAGGTTTGCAGTAACATCCAGTGTGCATTCTGCTTTACCAAAGTCAACAGTGACTTTTAGACTTCAGAAAAAGTAGTACTGCACAGAGTTATGTGAGATCTTTTTGTATTTTAGCTCTGTTGGCAAACTTACAGCTAAGTAGAAGAGTTTCAGAAAGTCAGTAGAATGCATCTGTCTGAGCAAAACATGAGTGTCAGACTTTACAAATGTAATTGTTCTGAGATGTGAGGGCTCATTTAAGCATGCAAAATGGCAGCACTTTAAAGCATGAAAGTTATTGGAAATGAAGCTAAATTGACTGTTCTTTAAGCTTCTTCTCTACAAATGTGAGGCAGTAATTTATTATTTATGACAACACTGCTTGTAGCAATAATTTTAAAATGATGCTTAAAGCCTAGGGCCAGATCCACAGCTCCTGTAAGACACTGGAGTTGCATGGGGCTAAAACATTTTACTTCATCTGACCATCTGGCTGGATATCTTCCCAATATAGGGAAGGCATAGATACACAAACCATAGGCAGTTTGTACGCGAGTGGATGAAGAGCATGAAGCTTTCTGCAGATGGTTTTCTGTGTGAGAAGCCCCCTGGGGCAGGTGTAAGAAATCTTCCCCATGTTGTGGGACCTGTGACAATCCCCCAGCGTGCAAAGGAGAGGGCAGGATTGTGGTCCACACTGCCCTTCTGAGCCAGGACTGGCCACTCACACAAGCCAAGTGAGCTTCAGTGTTGCAGGGAGAAGAGTTGTGTTGCCAGGGCTTGTCTCAAGCCCACAGTTGTCTCAGACCATTTCCTGAAAGGAAGATAGCCTTGTGAAGGGTTTTTTGTGAACTAAATGATACCTTCACACATAGTCTCTGTAGCTGGGGGATGACTGATGTCTTCTGACTCCTGCTGCTCTGTGCCTCCATCCCGCTCTACCTCTCTGCATCCTTCCTAAAAAGGCAAAGTTGCACGAATTAGTTCTCTAGCGCTGTTGTAATACTGAAATAGGGGAAACTTGCCAAAGGAAATCTTTGTGGGTTTCTTAAAAATAAACAGTCTCTTAGAAGTATTAGAACTTAATTATGTTAATAATAAACATAATTATGTCACATTATTATGTCTTTACATTTATGAGGAGAGCTCTGAGGTACCCTCCAGGCATCTGTACCATGTAGAGACAGGTGGTAGCATTCATGATTTCCAAGGGCCAGATCTGCACCATTTTCCCATTCCACGTATGGTTGTTCTCTCTCTCCAACTGCAGATACTCATTCAGCTTAGTCAAATTGAGTCTTTATTTGAGAGACTGCATGCTGAAAGGCAAGCACATCTATCTTTATAAGCCTGTTTGTTTCCATAATTAGAAACTGAATCAACAGTGTATAGAAGATGACACATTTGTTCATTCCTTTTCTTCTCCCTATGGTGGCATAAAGCAGTGAAGCACAATAATTAATGAAAAAGACTGTTTATTATTCATGCAATGTATCTGAAGTGGAAGAAAAGAGTATGGGTTAAAAATATTTCTGCTGACGACCATGAGTGCCATCACAAACTGTATGATCTGTTCTAGGGGGAGAGTCCCATCTTTCAATCCATTTGGGCAGGGTGTTCTAAAAATGTCAAAGACAATTGAACTGAGTTTTCTTATGTAAAGCTCAGGAAAATGTGGACTGCATGAGAAATCTGACTCAAGTCTCCTGCTTGGGCATCTTTAATGTTCTGCAGAAAATGCTGACTTTTTTAGCTCCATTTACATGTCTGTTGTGTCCTGTGGCTGGGTCCAGATGCTGTACTTTTTTTACTAGACTTTCTTTTCTTCTGGGAGAGTCTGCCCAGCAGGTTTTGTAAGGCAAAGGGTTCACATAATTCTGTGTTCGGCCCTCTGCCCTTGCAGAGCAAATCAAAGGTTTTTTAAATAGTAATGGCCAGAACATGCTGGACTGAAAGATACTGCTTTGTCTACTGTGACGGCTTGTGGGCCAATATAGAAGATTAGGTAAAATACACCCTCCTCTACCTCTTGGGGCTGATACTGAAGTCCAGAGAAAGATTCCTCCATACCAACCATGTGTAGACCCTTCCTTTCTCAGGCCATTCACTTAAGTCACACAAAGCTGCAGTGTAACCAGAAAAATAAAAATGCGTACTGCCTAATAAATGCCATAGCTATAATGTGCAGCTGAAGTTATGCTGGTGGCAGCAACACGACTTAAATCCAAGATTTGGATCCTATTCCATTTCCATTTCTTCTCATACTAAACCTAGGTATGAAAAAGATTTTGTGTTTCCTCAGGCTTGTATGGTCAATCCACATTAGGAAGTATATTTGACAGCTGTAAGAATAGTCCAGTTGGTAAAAATGAAGGTGATTGAGAGAACAGTGACTCTGTCAAAGGTAGTGATGTTCAAGTCCTTGATTAGAGCCTGTTTTTCTTTTATGTATTTGGTTTTAACACTCAATGGTGATGTTGCATTGTTGTAGCAAATACAGCTTCCTGATTTTGCAAACCTAGCAGCAGCAGCTTATACTGAGAATAAGCTTTGATCTTCATGTTTTCATATTCACGCTCTACAATACTACATTTTGGGAATAGAAAACTGTTTTGCGCTATTTTTAGATTGGCACAATTTCAATAACATAAATGCCTTCTTTTGAATTTAAACTGCTGTTAGCTGGTGGTTGGTTTGATAATTACATGCTTGCTATGAGTCTGTGTGCTAGGGGATGAACAGTAAGAACACGTTGCTCTGCCCAAGCACAATAGAAAACCTGAATATGATTTTTTGGTTTTATAAAGGAAAAGACTGATCAATATGCAGCAAATCTAATATAAAGTAGAACAGTATTCTATGCTGTGTGTTAATGCGTCATATTGCTTATTCAAGAAGATGCAGTCATAGATAAAAAAAATTTTAAAGTTGTAAGCAATATAGTCTAAAAAATTCTAGGAATATATTGAGTTCATTCCTAAAACATGGCTGCAGTCTAAGTACTGTGGCAGACATGCATTGTAGATTATTTCCCTTCAATTCCTGTTCTTCATGAAAAAATGTAAGTGTCAGCAGTTTTGTGTGTTACTCTCTTGCTTCCATGCCCAGAGTTTATTTATGCAAAGCTGTGTGGCAGGCACAGCCCTGCAGTGCCAGTGGAACCAGCTGCAAGAAAGTCATTGCTGGTGGTTCTCTGGGAGCCACTACAAAAAGGGATGAATCTAAAGGATCTTTGTACATGATCATCTTGTCCTTTCCTCCATGTCCTCAGAGAAGTAGACCCATTAAATCATATAGGTTGGAGCAGTCTTCAGGTTAGAGTACCCCTTGTGAAGCAGCTCTGCTCCTGTTTCTCAGCATAGGAGTGGACACATCCACCTCCTTTCCAAGGATGAATATTTAATGTGGCTAATAAAATGTGTTTGCTTTTAATTTTGTATTGTGTTAACCATTCTAGTGTGAATGTTGCCCAGATCTGTTTGAGGTGACCAGTCCTCAGAGTGGCTAGCTTGCCGTGTGGAGAAGTTACCTGGGCTTAGTGCAAAAATCTCCTTGCTGGTAGCTAGGGGCAGATTGCACAGCTAATGCCGACTATAACAATAGAAGAGTCAAGTCTCCTTGGTTATGTTTAAAAATATTTTAATATATTAATATCCTTAAATTAATTAGTCTCATCAGAACTTTCTCTTGTTCTCCAAAGGAATCCAGCTGTTGAGTTTATCTGAACAACATATGACACAGATTTGGGTTCCCAGAGTGATCAGAAAGTTTACAACTGTACACCTACTGATGAGGTGTGTTATACCCAACATGCAGAATGCCAAGTCACTGATACACAGAGATATGTGAAATCTTGCCTTCTGTTAGCTTTGTCCTGGGATTGTGTTTTCAGCTGCTCTGAGAATCAGTTTAAATAGACAAATTAACAGGAGAATGCCAAGCTAGTTTAATGATGAGAAGATGTAAGGTTCTCTGAAAAAAGTCAATATCATGTGTGTAATCCAAATAAAAAAGTCAATGAAATACGGATGTCATAAAGAGTAAATATTAGAAGCTATAATGTAGGGAAAGGCCCTGATTTTTTGGATAAAAATATAATAGAACCAAAATAAGATACTGACAGAAGCAATTGTTTATATTGCTATTGCTACTATGAGTTGTTCCTTAATGGTTGCCAGCAAATATGTCTTTAATTTATGAAATATCACAGACTTCCTGAAGTTTATGGGAGTGCTAAGATACCTTGCAATCTGGCTGATAGAAGGAGCAACTGTTTAATTAAATGTTTCTTTGTTTTGCCAAAACATTAGAAGCTACTGCCCAAGGGATAGTTTAGGATTGAAAGTCCGAGCAAAAATTAAAAGATTTTTTTCTCTAGAATGAATTAAAAAAACAGTGGCTTGACTATCTTATTTGGTGAAAGTATTTGTGTGTGTGTGTGTGTGTGTGTGTGTGTGTGTGTGTATTGATAGGAGCTGAAAGTAGCAAGCGAAGAACACCAGAGAAGTGGCAGATGGCATAGCCAAGGCATGGAGGAACACAACTGTCTGGGAAGCAGACATAGATTTCTGAATAAGAAACCTCTTTCATAGATTCAGAAGGGAAATAATTTGTGCACCTGCTTTGTGAATCAACAAGATCACCTGACTTGTATAATCAACTAATACTTTAACAGAAACCTACCGAAAGTCCCCAAACATTAGCTAACTGCTTAGGCCAACCAACGTGACAGAAATTTTTGTACTCTCTCCCCGCCACGGACTACGCACTCCTGCTCCTTCCTCTTCCCTGACTCAGGTGCTGGCACCTGTCTGATGCAACCTCCCCCTCAGTCCAGTACCTCAGTGCTCTAGGTACTGTACAAATGCAGAGAAAAAGAAAACTGATGTTTTCCAGGCCTTAAAATCTAAATAGACTGAAAAATATTAACAGGTGTGGTGTTCATATTTCACAGATGGCAATTGATTTATGGAGAAGACAGTGGCTTGCCCAAGGTTTTGCAGAAAGGGCTAGATGAGCTTTTGAGCATTGAGCTTTTAATGCAGGTTTGATGGGTTCTAGTTTAGAATCATAACCTCAACAGCATTATTCTGCCTCACAGCAAAGATATTTCTGGATTTGTGGAGAGCCTAGGAAAAAAGGAACCTAATCACCCCAAGGGAATTCTGAGTGCTATCATAACATAAACTGAATATAGCAATGCTAGTAAAGAATACTATTGATTGTTAATTTGCATACTTCAGTTCTACATATTGCATTTTCTCATGCAGTGGTCTTTAAGCCAGAGATGAAATAATTGTTGATTGAAAAGTTTATCTTTTAATTAGGAATGATTCTCCTCTAGTGAGAAAAGAGCAAAAGTCATGGAACTTCTTAGTAGATATAGAAAGGAGTTGTCAAGGTTTAGAAAAAACATGGGAAAAGCATAAATAATTCATTTCATTCTTTCTCCTTTTTTACTCTCCTTGAAATATTGGTAAAGAAAGTTCATGGATAATACTTTGGAATATTTTTCTGGAAATACAAGATTGTTATCTTTTTTGTTAATATGTCACTTATGTAAATAAGTGGTTAATATAGCCCTTAGTATGATACTTTATGAGTGAGTGCTTTATTTGATGGCATGTTACTGTTGAACAGTGATGTGATTCTGGTGGAAGTCACGCAGGCTAAGTAGTTACACGTGGAATTTTTTTATTGTTATGTAATTTATGGTCCTTCTTATAACTTTTGTTTCTTTTGGACATGACTGTGTAAGAGTTCTTACTAGTTAAATTGGCATAGAGTATTTCCCTGTGTGAATACTCCTGTTTTGCTGTAAGAACAGCTTTTTACATCTTGATGAGCTGATACTTCTTGTTAACATTTAATTCTTACCTGTGCACAGAAGAACTCAAGGAGAAACTAAAGAAGTATATTGATGAAGTGAATGCCCAGAAGCCTGGATTCATCAAGGTTGTTCGACACAGCAAACAAGAGGGACTGATCCGATCTCGTGTTAGTGGATGGAGAGTTGCCACAGCACCAGTAGTTGCTCTCTTTGACGCCCACGTGGAATTCAATGTGGGATGGTACGTGTCTTCTTGTATTCCTCTGATCAATAGACCTTTTCCAAGCACCATTCATGAATTACTGAATGGCATTTCTCCTGCATATATGGGAGTGAAATAACATTCTGATCTTTTTAATGAAGATTCAAAGATGGAGACAGTTATGAAAAATGTATTTGTGCTGTGCAACATAATCTAGATCCATTTTTCTGGTGCGAGTTATTATCTGCTGGTGTAATTACAATGTATTTAAACTATGTTGGAAAACAGCATGTAAGTGACCTACTGTTTCTTCTTAAAATATATCTAAAATATCTACATCTCTTGCTTATTATTATTTCTCTTTCATTTAAAGTAAACGGTAAATGATAATTTTGGCATGAAGAAGCTAAGTAGGATAGGCTAGTTACAGGCGGGTGAATGTTTGCAATTAGGGGGAAGCACACTTATTTTATGATGATTCAGGACTTGTTCCCTTGAGTTTCTTGAGTTTTCTTCAAATATCAGGGCAATACTGGAAGTTGTTCTCCAAAAATATAGAACAGTCTTCATATTTGTGTAAGTGCTTGTGCTTCCAAATAGCTTATACTCCTAATATAGGCTGTAAAAACACTGAGAAGAGTTCTGTTTTCTGTGTCTGTACTCCTCAGAAATCATACCCCCCCAAAATTAATACAGCATCTCAAGCCCTTTTCCTACACTTCTGAAGCAAATTGTCCTCCCCCCCTTTTTTTAGTAGAAATTGTTTCTTTTAAATTCTACAGTGTAAACAAAAAAAGTGTCATTTTGTCACTGAGGTTACTGGTGTGTGCCTAAGTACCACATAGTTAAAAGCATGTATTTTAACTTGTTCAGTTTGGGTTTGATATCTCTGTTGCTTCTTCAGTTAAAAAAAAAAAAAAAAAAGGTAAAAAAAGGCAGGTACTTTTGTCCCTAGGATAGATCTGTTCTTAGCTTTGATCTTGATGTCCTTGATGATATTGAGAGCCTGAAGTTATCATTATTTGGTAGCAAGGTTATAAATGCTCTACGATATGCAGACAGTCATTTCTTCTATTCTCCAGCACACATCAAGGATATCAATAGGGCATCCTAGATTAAATATTGCAGTGTGTTCTTTTGGGGCAGGTCCTGCTCTGTCAAAGCTCCATTGTGAAGCAAAGGGAGCTCTGAATGAGTAATAGCTACAGATTTTGCCCTTTCCCAGATGTATAGCATAGGCTGCTATTTCCATCAGTGCTGTGCTTCTGCTGACATAGTCTCAACATTTTTTCCATTTTTAGGGCTGAACCGGTGCTCACTAGGATAAAGGAAAACAGAAAAAGGGTCATTTCTCCATCATTTGATAACATTAAGTATGATAATTTTGAAATAGAGGAATATCCCCTCTCTGCACAGGGGTTTGACTGGGAGTTGTGGTGCCGATATCTGAACCCTCCTAAATCATGGTGGAAACTGGAGAACGCAACTGCTCCAATAAGGTAACATGCAATTGTGACCCAGATTAGGATATCAGAGGAAATGCTCATCTAGATGATGAGTGGTCTCAATTATGTAATAGGTTGTATCGACTGTAGTGTCAAATTAGAATAAATGTCCTTGAACTGTCCTTTTCAGCTTTTATCCTTAGCTTCTATACAGTCATCAAGAATACCTGTTTTCAGTAGGTCTTCTAATATGCTTCATTATTATTAGCATGATGCAAAGCACATACCAAAGTGAAACAGCAGACATGAATGCTCAAAAATACTGCTTTCTTCAAATGTTTTGTCTGCTAATTTAGGGTAATGGGCCAGAAAGAGAATTTTGTTTACAAATGCATTATATGAAGGGTACAACTGTCAGATCAGTTATGTTTACAGTAGCATCACATAGCTCTACAGCTGTGCTTTGTCATAGGAGTTAATGCTGGTCCAGCAATTGTGTGTGAGCAGTGACTGTATTAAATCCTAGCTTTGGTACAATCTAGCTCCATACTTTTTTATTATGTCTAGAGTATCGTTAGGCTGGTACAGAACAGTACCCCTATCTCTGGAAGGGGAAGAGATGCTTCTGAGTCCTCTCAGCAGCTCTGCTGAGGTTCCAGTCCTCTCCTCTGTCTGTGAATTCATACCAAGGAGGTCACTGGTACCTGTCCTCTCGCTCTCTGCAGAAAGAAAGTGTGAAGGCTGCTCTCACCAGCAACGGTTCTGCAAAGCACACCTTTTGCTTGCAGTGGTGGCATGAGGGGATCATCAATAGCAATCAGTTACTTGTTTCCATGCAGTCAGTGCAAGGGGTGTCTTTGATCCACTGGTCCTGTCTTTTCAGGCTGACAGCTCTTTTCTGGAGTTGTCAGCTGAGACTGCACTGACCCACGTGCTGGCCATCAGAACAGGACTCAGAACTGGAAAATGGGGGATAAAAATTCACAGCTTTGCCACAGACATATGTAAAAAGGAGTGGTAGTTTCCACAGCATTGGAAGCATTCCAGTGTTAATGAGCACCTATTAACATTATGAAAATGCTTTGAAATATTCTGCCAAGTCCTTGAGAAGCAAATGTTCTATATAAATTATGGTTTTAGTGATTTTTAAAAATAAACATATTTAAAATCAGGATAAAGAGCAAATCTACTTTTCCATTTACCCCAAAACTCTGTGCTAAATGAGGATCATGGAGTAAATGTTCTTTGAGAATATTGGATGTGTAAATTTGTACCCTAGCCCTTTCCCTGGAGCCTTTTATTCATTGAGATGCACTGTATGTGTGTGCTGTGTAATTAAAAAAAGAGAGAGAGAGAAAGTAAAAAAAAAAAAAAAGAAAAGAAAAGCCACGTGTATTGATTGATGACTTATATCCTGCCTCCACTATGCCTTCGGAATTGTAACAAAGGGAAACAGGCCTGCTGGAAGATAGTTGAAAAACACCACCGAAACCAACATCCGTTTCTGATAAATGGAACGTTATTTTTAAAATGGCATAAGTTAGCTGATATTATTAAATACATCAGAAACAGTCTTTCATTGTTTTGAAGTGGGTACTAAAGCACTTCAAGTTAAACACATAAATGTATATATTTCTGCAGGATTCTACAGTTTGTGATTAAGACACGCTATAATCTCTTTGAAAGCAGATATCTACAATTATGGCAGCCTGAATGTTCTCAGTAAATGGAGGGTGATTTCCCTTTTACTGTTGTTAATTAATATCCTTTTGCTCCCAGAGCTCCCAATGCCATCATAATAACCAAAAAAGACGTTTTTCTTTTTTGCCATTGTGCCTTTATAAAGTAGGGAAAAAATGAAAAGGCCAAATTATTCTGTATTCTCCTCCACTGCATTTCTTAAAGATTTTACTCTCTGTGACTGAATTCTTACTTTCTTCTCTGGCTCTGCAGTAGTAAAAGTTGGATAATTCAGGTCATGACATAAATAGAACTTACTGATTCAGTAATGGTATGTGACTTTTTAAAATTTGGCCCAGGAAAACAGACTAGTGTTCATATTTACAGCATGCTCATAACAGAAGGCATTTCTTGATACTGGATTGAAAAAGCTGACCTGAACGTCCCTGTTCACTTCTTTAACATAATCTTAAAGAATAATGTTTTCTTATGTGGAGATGAACGTAGCTTCTGGCTAAGCACACAAAACCATGCACCATTGAGTATCCTTAATAATCACTATAGACAAGAGGCCTGAGAACTTAGCAGAGATGGAGACAGCTCCACCTTTTGGCCACAATGGCTGGTGCCTCAGAAACAGTGCTGGGAGAAACTCTCAGACTTAGTACTGTTAGTGTCTAAACCGACCTGCTTTGGTGAATGTGTATGTCCAATCATTTTGAGTCTGTTTTCCTTCAATGATGCCTATTTGACCTTAGAATCAAGAACATTAGAAGAAGACAAAGCTGGATAAATCTGTTTCAGAAACATCTCCCTAAGAATCTATCTTGGCACACCGTTTGGCCCAGCAGTGATAAATATAATCTATTTCTGAATAATAAAATTGTCCCTATTCCTATCTGCTAATTTTGTCTGCTGCTGTTTTATTCTTCCAGAAGTCCTGCCTTGATTGGATGCTTCGTAGTAGATAGAGAATATTTCCAAGAGATTGGCTTACTAGATGAGGGCATGGAAGTATATGGAGGAGAAAACGTGGAGCTCGGAATCAGGGTAAGAGCATAACCAACCAACACTGGCACCTTGCACTTAAAATACAGCTTGGCCCTTGTTATTGGGGGGAAAACAGTCAAAATTGTATGGAGGATGACTTGCAAAGGAGATTAATAGCTTTGTGTAGTAGTATAGACTGTTGTATTTGATCAGAAAAGAAAAAAAGAGCAAAAGCTCCCATATCTTTTTAAAAAACTTATCTGGGAAAAGCATAGAAATACAGAATTTGGTATTATTCTTTCCTTCAACTAACAATGCTGGAATTCTGCAGGGACTCCCTACTTACCTATGATCCCAGGCTCAGTGAGGAGGATAATTTCTCATTGATGTAATGGAAAAACCTTTCTAGATTCATTTATTTAAATTAGAAGAATCACTATAGAGCTAGCTGAAATATAAAGGCATTTATGCTGCCTTCTCTCTGCCTCTTCTGGGTATTTAAAATATTCATAGAGTACTGAAGCTGCATAAATTCTTCTTCCATCATACACTGTTCATCTGTTTACTTTGTGCAATATTTGTGTGGTTTGTGTATCTCTGTCTCCCTTCACAACTAAATACCATCCTGAAAACATAGTACTGTTCTCTTTGAGAATCTTTCAGTTTTTTAATACAGTTCCTAGATAGATAGGTGGTAGAGAAAAATGTTATGATTTGTGTTATAAAATTAAATCCCCACGTCTGTTATTGAAATGTTAGTGGAAGCTTGTATTTCATGCTTTTTGGTTGCCAGAATAAAAACAGACAGTTCTATAATGGCAAAAAAAAATCTTTAAAAAATACAGAATTTTCTGCTGAGACTGTGAGGTATAACCAAAAATGCTCATTTTCTACTTCTGGCTTTCTAAAATTCTTTTCCTCCCACCTGTCAGAAATAAAATGTTACTGCAGCAAGAGTGAAGGGAAGGTCTCCTCTCAATTACATTAGAGCACAGTCGGAAAGAAAGGGAAAGAGAAATGCAGGACTGCTTCTTTTAGTAACACTGTTCTCTTCACTGTGAGGGCTAGGGAGCCTTATTCTCTTCCTGAAAAGTGATTTTTGCAGCTCAGTGTTGCAATGAGCTGAAAATTAGTGTCACTTTGATTTTCCTTTTCTTTTTTCTAACTAGCAAAACTATTGTTTCCATGTGAGGGCAGAGTTTTATCTAGTTCTGCATCATGACATATATACCATCCAGTCCACTATACTTAGCTTTGCAGAAGTTGAGTGTGAAGAGTACTTTGATAGACAAGACTAGAGGGGCACAAATCTCTGCATAATTGAAACTTTGGAGTACAGTGGATCACCGGAATGAGGCCCAACACTGCTCTAATTTCCTTAGGGCTTTCTTCTGTCTCCAAGGAAGCAATGCCTGACCTACATAAAATACTATCATCTGTAAAAGATTGTGGTGTGCAGGGTAGCATAATGCATGCTGCCTCATCTGTCTCTATCCTGACTTGGATCTGTGTTCCTGGTTATATCAGAACAAATCACTGAGGTGTAATGAACAGATTTTTCAGCAGTTTATTACCAACTCTTCTCACAATTCTCAGCATAGCCCAGATAATACCAGGATGAATATAAATGTACAATGCAATATTAGATCTTCTGGGAAGCACAGTATTATTTCTACAGATGTCAAGCTTCACAAGCAGGCTCCTTCCCTCAGCTTCCCGCTTTTGGTCAGACCTGTGGCCATGCACTGCCTCCTGGTAAAATACAGGAGGCTGCATAGAGTGGGCTGCCACAATATTGTGGGCAGCCATGTGGTTTGGTTGTACCCTAAACAATTGTTAGTGGCACTGCTCCCAAGGGCTGCCTTTGATTTTCTTTAGATTGGGGTATGCTAAAAAACATAGCCAGTAAGTGATTTCAGGCCAGATGGTCTGTCTCTGCTGGTAAACTGCATTTTCTTGTCTCTGCAGCACTGAAGAGTCATCTCTAGACTCCCTGTGTCGCTTTCAACTGCAGGGCCTGCAATATTTCACTTAATAAAGGCAGTAATTGTTCTACAAAAGCTGCATCAATTTGCATTTTATAATTACAGTATCAGTACAATAAATAATGTTTCCATTTTAAAATGATGATCTCCAATCCATGACTACATATTGCTCACCATGCTTCATCTTTCATCACCATTTTCCTTTTTAAGAAGCATCTAGCTTGATCTAGTATTCTGCTGTGTAATATGCATTATCATGTGGTGCTGGAGAGGCAGACACCAAGTGTACCCACACTGGCCTGGTATTCAGGCTGTTCAAGAAATAGGATGTTGTGTATCACATTCTGTAATAGGATGAAATTAATATCCAGGCAAATTTCCTGGATTTTTTTTATGGCTTGAGTTTGTCAGTAAAATTCACACAGCCTGTTCCCCTTCTTTATGGTATTTAGGCATTGAAAGTCAATTCTTACTCCTTTATCTAGAGATTTTATGCATAAACCTGTAAGAACAAACACTTCCAGTAACAAGAGAGGTTACATTCAACTACAGAAATAACAGCAAGAGTGAGGATCACTTGTGCTACCTGTTTATCTTAAACAAGCAGAACAAGGTTCTGCGTCCTTGTATTACTGTTTTGTTCCAGAGGGACAAACTGCAACTGAACTACTGCAAGCCACACTCATGTGCCTAATAGCTACAGCATCCTGTGATGACAGGACTGGCTAAATCAGTATCTCTGTGTGCACCTGTGCACAGATTTAGAGCCTTGTTCACTGAGTGCTTTGTTGGCAGCTGCAGCTTCAATGATAAAGATTTAATCTCCCAGCTGAGATGCTTCTGAGAAGCAAAGTCCACCTGCTTAGGGTTCTTTTCACTGTAAAGAGGAAACCACTTACTATGTCTTCTAAAATCTTGAAATGGTTTGTTTTCAGCTGAACTGAGGGGGTTTTCACTGTGTAGGGCCAAGAAGTAGACCCAGACGCATTGGAGACTTGTCCCAGAATCGTAACGACAGGAGTTATTTTTCTCACCTCCATCATCAGCACAAATGTAGTTGTGTTACATGAGTACAAGAAAAACCCCAGTTATTGGAAATTGTTTCTGAAGCATTTGTTGTTGGTAAACCATATGGAGACTGGAGGATTATTCTCTCCACTCTGATGATTAACTTTTCTTCTCAGATCCATTCATCTCTAAACTGAAGCATTATTTTAACTTCTAAGGTTTTTACCTTTGTTTATGGCTTTGTAATATTTGTAAAATAGTAAACATACATTATCAATAGATATTAATAAATTTCTGTTGCCTTGAGCTAGAAGCTGACACATGAGTTCAAAATATGAATACATTTCGAATCTTGGAAGCAACACTGTATTTTCTCTGTAAGCCAAATATTTTCTTCCAAAGCTATTTTTTTGCCTCATAAGAAAATAAAGTCAGGCTGGTTCATGCAAGACTGACAGCATCCTTTTTAAGCAGCGCAGTCACTTCATTAAGATTTAGTTACTGCATCCCAGTATCAATATCTTAGTTTCACATTAGGATAAGTAATGGTTCCTTTTGGTTTATGTTCAGTCATTCCCCATTGAATGGACTTACACATTCTTTTAAGGGACCAAATTACATTTTGAGGGCAAACTGGGATCCCATTGCCTAGGCGGGAGACCAAATAAGAACGGTGTTGGTAACTGCTTTATAGTGGAAATAAAGTGTGAATGTAAGGCTGGGGTTTCTCACCTTTATTTGGGCACTCTACTTCTGTGCTGTGCTTGCACAAGAAGTCCTCCTAGTTATGGAAGGCCCTGAAAATCCATTGCAGCCAACCCCTGATGGTTCAAGTCTAGTTTTTAATATGCTTCTTAAAGGCCTTTTCCAATTAAGGCCTTTTCCAGTTCCCACTGAAGTCAGCGTAAGTTCTTCTATCAAGAGCAAACCTGTAGTAAACATTTTGTCTGTAAAAGCAGCCTACAAATGTTTGATAAAGCTTTCAAATACTCTGTTACAAAGTTGTTTGTACCACTTTTAGGGATGCATAAACTCACGAAGATTCAATGATTTGCCTCAGGTCACAGACTAAGTCGTCATCAGAATCAAGGGAATGTAAGCCTAAGCTTTGACTTAGAGTAGTTATGTATATCAGAAAGACTCTGTGCTTGCAGTTGAATTCATGTTCACAGGGATATAATGGCTTCGTTAAATGGGTACAAGAAAATTTTATTAGAAGATAATGGCTTTTTAATGGAAAAGGAATGGGTCTTGCTCCCACTAAAACATATATCAAAACTTAACCATCAGCTGACCCAGGAGGAAAACTGCATTTATAGGTCAGACTGAACAGGGCACTCTTCTTTTATGCAGTATATTGCCATAGTGAAATTAATCATATCTGCAATAAAATAGCATTATAATAAATATATCTGCTTCATTTCCTGTTAGTGTAGCAGTTTGTGTCTAGAGCTTAAATGAAAAAGATCCTGCTGCTTTCTCTGTTAGTAGGCAAGCAGAGAAAGGCACTTTGTGAAGAGGCTAGCAGGAATGAGTTGTTTGACCAGAAAATGTTCCCAGTGTTCCCCACATTGGGGTTGTGTCTGTTTGATATGGTCCCTCTATTGTGGAGCAAGTAGATTTGAAATCTGTCATGCCTCTCCCTGATATATTGTTTTTTTTTCTTAAATTCCAGAAGTGGCTTCTGTTTCTTTTATGAAAATCCTTTATGCTCTGTCTCTATTTGTCTCTCTCTTTTTTTTTTTTTTTTTTTTTTGAACCCCCAGCTTCTGGGACCATAACTCTTGATTGCTATCTAATTAACCCGCTCCCACTCCAGCCTATTGCTGGTTTACATGTCCATCATTGCCAATCCAAAGGATTTAGGTATCCCTATTATTTCTCACCTGAAGTCTCTTTATGATAATATGCCCTTGTAAGAGTCTTCATTTTTCATAAGCATGAGCAAGTGCAGATATTTACATTTGTCCCCAAATCTCCAAAAGTATTTGAAGATATTTTGGTTTTTTTCCTTTCCTTAAAAGTTTCCAGCAATTTTATATGTCTGTGTTTTTAATACAGGCTGTGAATTACATGTAATATATTCATAATTTCATATAAATAGATGTCTCTTTTTATTAAGAAAAATTTTCCAGTGTGTACCCTGTACAATGGAAGTTAGGCTGTAGTTTCACACCACATTGGCTTAAGCAGCTATGCAGGTTTACCTTCCTTGTGTTTCTCCTCACCAGCCTCTTGTTCTCACCCTTGTACCGCACCACTGCTTTGGCTCTGCCAGCATAGCTGTTTGTAGGGCTGTGCTGTACCCTGTGTCTCTGAAAACCTCCAGAAATAAACCTTTACATTTGAGCTCTTTTTTTTTTTCTCTTAATCCCAGAGGATTATCTTTAATGCTAATGAGTTTGTGGTTTACCATGCTGCCTCACAAACTTTTGGGTTAGAAAAACTGAAAGGCTGACGTGTCAAAAGGTAGAAGCAACTATAGGCTGGAAAAGAAGTTGGGAGATTTTTTCACCGAGCCCCTGTGTTGTGGAGCTGTTGTCTGAATCTGTTTGCATAGAGGGAGTCCAGTGGGATGCACGATGTGTGCCTGGTGGCCCTTTTGTCCTTGCTGCTGGGACGCCTTTCACCACACTCTGCTGAGCAATGCAGACCTTCCCTGAATTCCTTTCAGAAAAATGAATCTAGATACCCTCCAATCTTACACTTTCAGCCTCTCTTACTTGCTGTAGTCTTATAGATGTGTTTTTAAATTGATTTTAATAAGTAGGCAGCAGCCCTTCCCACTAGGGCCTGACTTCCTGTAAATAAAAATTCCTTACAATATGGTCATGGGTGATGTCCAACAGTATTGGGTTGATGATATCTGAAGGGGGAGAACTGAGAAATACAGGAATACAAATATTCTTAGTTGCTATTTTTAGATAACATTTAAAATACTGCTTTTTAAGATACTGATTTCTCTTTAAGTTTACATTAAAGCTTTAAGTTGAAATTATATTAAAGCTTTACATTGAAAATGTCTGTTTTTATGCATTTTGTGAATTAGAGAGAGAGCACTTCTTTTCAGACTGAACTCTGCAAGAAAAATTTCAAAAGGTAGACCAAGTTCTTCTTCTTACAAGAAGTAGTCAATGCTTTTCATAGCCCACATTTTCACCATGAAAAAAATTTTCCTTGCAAGTCCCATGTAAGTACTTGCCTAGCATACTGTGTAACCAATAGTGGCTTCTCAGTGTGGCCAGAATTATTGCTAAAGTTAAGTTTGTTTTGGAAAAAAATACCTCACGGTTAACATCCTGCATCCCAAGATGACAGAGACTGAAATTCTCTATTTTCAGGGCTGTCATTTCACCAGAAGGAACAGCCTCTATTGAAAAGGAAAGAAAGAATTGCCTCTAAATTGTCATGCCTCCAAATGGGTGCCAGTCATGATACCAGCAGAAACTGACTTTCTGTGGCTTCTTCTATTTTTGTGTCACGCCTCCAGTGGAATACTTTTTTTCCCCTGTTCTGCCCATGAACGCCTCAGCAGGTATCCTGCAGTTACAGCATATATAATTATACATACAGACAACATTACCAGTTTGCCAATGAATCATTTTTTGCATTTTTTCCTCTTTCTGGGGTGAGAGTATTTTCTTAGCAGTTCACACGGGAAAGCAAATGGTTGATACAGCACCAGCTGGTACGTGGCATCACTATACCCTAGAAGGAAGGAAGAAGAAAAACTTGGAGATTTCTCTCAGATGTTTTTTATACTGTTTATGCCTGTGTGGTCCCACATTACTAACTGGACAGTAATATAAACATCTTGATGTTTTATGAAAGGAAATTGTTGTTTACAGTGATAAAGAAGGAAGTAAATCAGCTTAAGTTGGTATGAACGTACAAATCAGAGGATTCAGATGAGATGCGAGCTAATTAGTGCATTATTATACCTCATAGCCTCATGTTTCATACCTTTCTGGACTTTTAAGTCATGGCATGTTGCAGATGGCATTCTAGCTTCTGGTATTGCAATTCTTCATGGATTAATTTATGAAGATCCCATGCTCTGTTTGTTGTAGTGTGGTACTGAGAAGAGATCTGGTGGGAATTTAAGCTTAAGTTGGAGAGTTTTTAGTACTGCAAGACTGTGTTAGTAGTCTGAGAAAGATTAGAGAAAGGCCTGCGAGAGAGAGGGAAAAGGACTGTTGTGCTCTAACAGAAGAGATTAGATGACCCAGATGGAGTGACCCACAACCTAACACATTTAGGTCAAAGCTGCAAAGGCCAGGTACCTTTACACGTCACAGCATCTTTGACTTGGTCTTTTGGTACTGATCAAGTCTTTAGCATAAGTGCAAGATTAACAACACGGATCAAGCTCATTACAGGTGTGCTGGGGAGAGGAAGGCAAAAATGTAAACAATGGACAATACAATATGTTGTTGTATAAATATTAAACCACTGGTCATCTGGTTATTTAGTTTGCTTCTTTTTTGCCTCTCATGGTGAAAGGTGATTTCTTTTACTTCCTATTTATGACTTAAACTTGGCAATGTAGTGATTTATGTGTCATAGTTATTTTGCTGTGTCTAGCAGTGAGATAGATACATTTGAAAAACAATTGAATAAAGCCTTATGCCTTCAGTGACCCTTGAAGAGGGTTATCTCCTAGTAACATAAGCCGTAGAATGGCTTACTGCAATTATCAAACAGCAACACAACATAGGCAGTTTAACAATACATTGTAAAAGTTTTACAGCTCATGGAGATAAGTGCAAAATTAATCCCCACAGAACAAAACAATTTAAAAAGTACATAATGAAGCAATTAACTAAAAGGGGAAAAAACTACTGACAATTTAATATGGGGAAAATCTTTACATGTATTACTTTTTCAGTGAGAGTGTTCTATAAAGGCACAATTAATGTGAAATGAGGCCTATGAGGCAATTAATGAGAACTTCAAGAGTAAGATTTAAGGGATAATTTACATTTTAAAAATTGAGAGCAGCTCTAGTTATGTTAAAGCCTTTTTGTTTCCTACTCAAAATTCTTTTAGATTGGGGAGGAGATGTCTTTTTGTAGGTTGCTTGCAGTTTCATGTTAAGATTTTCAACTTGGGTGTGAAAAAAAGTATTTGTCGCATGTAAATAGGTGTGTTTGCCTGAAAGCTTGTATGATGAAGAAAAGTAGAATCGTCTTCAAAAACCTCAAAGGCCTTCAGTAATTTAAAACTAAGGAACAGTTGTGTCCTAGCTAAAAAAAATGGATGAACTGATTTTAAAGCTCTCTCTTCAGTCACTGATTTCTCTATGCATATTGTTTTGAGCTGTGAAGATAGGCAGTCATCTCTTGAAATTAATTCACACCCTGATTTCCCAGTCTGCAGAGGTACACACCAAGGATGCAATTCTCTTTTCCAGCCCATTCAACATGTAGAAGCAGGGAGTAAACCAGAATCATAGCTTCTGTAAGCACGGTATTTTCTTTCTCTACCTGCCCACCTACATTCTGTTTTTCTCATCCTGAATTTAATTAACTTACCCCAGGACTTGGCATTTAATTCTACTGTTTGGGCAGACTTTTTCAACAGGGGGAACCAGTTTGATACAAGTAGAATAAAGAAAATTGTGCCTGGTTTCTTGCTGACTTTGGGGAATGTTAGCCAAATCGAACAGTATTTATTTGAACTATTGCAATAATTTAGTGAAGTTTATCTGACGTCAGTGGAGATATCACCTAAATAAAGATTGACATATATGATCTAATGAGTATAGTTTCTAGGTTTACAGAGACAGATACCCAAATACACGTGACAACCTGAAAACTTTTCAGGGTCTGATCCAAAACGCATTGTGTGCTACTAGAAACAAGAAAATTGATTTCAGTGGTCTTTGTGTCTGACCGTTCTCCCTGTGCTTTCTGCAGTCAACTCTCAAGATACCAAAGCAAAAATGCAGTCACAAAATGATCACAGACCCAGCTCACAGTATTGGATAAAAATAGTTTGTTCATACTACTTGCCTGTAAAGCATCAAGGTCATTATTGGCTATCTGTAAATGATTAATGATAATGGCAAAAGTTAAAAAAAAAAACAACCACCAACAGTTCAAGTGGAATGTGAGCCGTCATGATTCACAAATATTTGTTGTGTTAAATTGTTCCCCAAAAATATATGTTGAAGATATTGGTGACTATTTGTTTGGATCCACAGTACTAATTAATTCACACTGACAATTTTTTTTTTCTTTGGGCCACTTTTAATGAGTTCTTCTAATTTTGGCTTTTGCAGTCTTTACAGAAGCTAGAAAATGCTTCAGCTTTTTGAGAAATCCCAGCAAACCACTTAGACTTCAAACAGAACTTTTAAATAATTAAGTGCAATGATAGTTTCAAACAAGGTCATACCAGTTCTCTGAAAAACTGCATGACATGTAAATTTAACAAATGCAGTACATGCTAATAAACTGCTCAACATCATGTAGGACTTATTTTTTTATTAGACTAAGCTACCATAGCATGAAAAGAATACCCAATGATTAAAGAGATATAAAATAAACCCTTCTAATGAGGAAGTGTTATATCATTTTATAATGAAGTATAAATTATATATTAGAGAGAGATCAGCTTCAGAATTTTAATTGTTTTGATTAAACCTGCAAATTCAAATATGTTTGAGTGCAATTGAAAAGGATTTACTCAAGGACAGGGTTATAAAAATAAATAGAAATGGAGACCCTTTATCTAATGAAATAGATTTTCCAGATGTGAATGGAATTTGCTTTTAAAAAATTATCACCAGATTAATTTAGACAAATACAGGGAGGTGTCAGTCACCCTTCTGTGCCCACCCTGCAGACTGTGCAAATGCTGTTGCTACTGCCCCTTGTGGTGCGAATGAGTGAGGATGATAGCCTAGCTGTAGCAGTGTGTAAGCTTTTGCTGCACGCTGAAGGAATCCATCTGGCGTGTTACTGATTCCCTGGCTGGCTGCTTGTGCCGTTTTGTTGGCGTGCCCAGTGCCTGGGTCCTTTATTCCTTTAACAGGGAGAAGGTCACAGCTGATTTGTTGTGCCACCACCCATATTCTCTGCTCTCTGTTTTTGTCTTCCATTTCTCTGACCGTTCCTGTGCTGGTTTTACCTCTGTATTCAGGCACTACCACAGTTACATGCATTTGTGTGATTGTCTTGGTTAGTAAAGTTCAGTTTTGGTCCCTGAGATGGCTCGTACTTGATAGTTCATATTGTAATCTTAAACAAAATCCTCCAGGAAGCTGTCCAAGGAAATCTCCTTCTGTCTGTCTCTCTAACTGCCTCCTTCATTCACATTTTGTAAAGCCCATACTAAGGTCAAAATCAAATACCTATTTAAGAATAAATAAGGGCCCAGAATTGTGATAGTAGCCCTTATCTTCACTCATACAGGCATCCCTGGTATCTGTCTCCTCTCAGCCTGTTTTAGTCTGGTTGCAATGGCAGGTGGCGAGGAACATGTTTTCTGATTTTAGGAAGTTGTTCTCTGTGGCTGCTTTAACCTTGGTGCACATAAATTCACAGATGTAGGGACACAATTGTGGCTTATGTGTAAATGTACGTTCAGTAAATTAGCAGTAAGCAGTGCTTAGAGCTTGGCCAAGTTCTCCACATAATTCAGAACAAGTAAAGATTTAAAAAAGAGAGAGACTCTTCCCCCACGCTTTTTCCAAATGGACTGTCTGTATCCATCAGATGTTCCTGTCATCTTCCGCTTGCTTTCCCTAGTTTAGGTCATAGACTCTGCTGATTTCAGTCTTTCAACTTCATAGCTGTTGGAAATAGCCTAGGCGCTATTCCTGTTGCTTTACACCTCTGAAATTTCTTCTGGAGTTCTACCACTGTTTTGATAGTGATGAAGGAACCCTGTCAAGAGGAAGAAGCTTTCTAAGTCCTTTTTGGGGCTATACCAAATATATGAGTCCCCTCGGGAAATTCAAGAATAAACAGCTGGTTCTAAGGTACTCTTTTGGAGGAGAGCACTGAGAACACTGCAGTGGATTCTGACAGCTCTTTGAAAGGACAATTCCAGTTTGTTTTTTCTAAAAGATTGTTTTTGCAAAGTAAACCAGCAGGAACAGAACCTAAAAGAAATTCCTCTAAAGAAAAGCAAACTGGAAGCATCTGCTTTGCTGGGGCTCCTCCAGTGACTCTAAATATTCCCAAGGTATTCACTCCCTCACACTTGAAAACTTTCTAAGGATTCTGCCTTCAGGCAAAACCTCAGCGCCATTGATAGATCTTTGCAATTTGTGCCTTTACAGAATGAAATATGAATTACCATTATTTATTGTATTATGGTGCTCAAATCATATATTATTTTGACAAGTGTAAACATATGTTTAGGTATTTGGCAGGAAATTGATACTATTGCTAGCAATTTCCAGCTCTTGCTACCATAGGTAAAAAAATCTTCATGGGTAAAAGGAAAAGGTGGTGTATTTTCTTTAAAATGTAGTTTAGGAAATGCATCTTTTCAGTTTCTTCCTTCAATTTGCTTGAGCGGATTTGTCATTAAGTATTACTGATTGCAGGAGCAGTTTATTCACAGATATAATTTTTTATTTGGACTATTCTCTGTGGTAAAAATTAAAATCTTTAGAGCTGTTTTACCTTTAGACTTTCTACTAAAGTTGTTGGTGCTAATCTGGAAAAACTTCACTGATTTTAAACCTTGGTAAATATTTATAGTCATCATGTAAAGTGACAGTGCTGGAGAACTCAAAAGTTGCTATTCAGTATGGAGAAAGCATGAATAAAGATTACTAGTAATAGCAAAAAACGAGCTCTGGAATTCACGTGGGAAACGTGGAGGTGTGAGGAATTAACCTCACAATTCCTGTTCCTATTTCTTAACTATAAAGATAATTTCTTTCCACAAAAATTTCATGAGATAAGGAACAGACCACTCTAAAAGGCTTCACAAGCTTGTTATGAGCTGAGTTTAAGAAAATATATTTCTTAATATAAAAATATTTTTTAAATGACAAAAATAAATATTTCCGTTGCTCTGATGAAAAGTGCTAGTTCAGATTAATTAATGAATCTGTTCCATGCTCTTTTGATGCAAGATTTATACTTTGTAGATGGCTTGGAACACAAGCAGAGCCACAAGTAAAGGAGGTTGAGAGAAGATAAGAGCAGCCAGATTCAAGCGGGCAGTCCATCTAAGGGAAGAAAGAATGGGTAGGTGTTCCTGGTTTAGATGCAAGAGATTCCTTTATTTCAATTATAACCAGGGAAGAATGAAGAAAAGCTAAAGCTTTCTGTAGCAGCCAGTCATTCATGTTATAGTGTTTAGTATTCGTGTAGTGTGTTTAGTATAGTAGGGATAGCAAAACCCTTCATCCCATTGGCTGGAGATTTTGCACATGTTTAGGGGAGCTGGGAATCCAGCATCCACTGAGGTTTCCAGGAGAGTTTCACATAATTTGAAAATCCCACCATGATGCCTCCCTACAATTTTTTTGTCTTGACAACTGGCCTCCCCATGAGTGCAATGAAGAATTTGGACAAAAGAGCTTTCTCACCCTACTGTAATCCCATGGGCAAAGAACACTGTGGGGGAGCAGGAAACTATGGCTTGTCCCAGATGTGACCAGCTGAGCAAGTCAGGATTGTGCTTATACAGTAAGCACAATCAAGCCTTACACAGTATTGCCCCTCCGTTTGCGCTGTGAGGGCTCCACGGGGCTTTGCAGACGCACCTGGGGTGGGGCTACTTGTTTAGTGCTGTGACTGCAAGCTTTGTGCACACTTTAACTTAAGCTGATCCCTGTATCTTCAGATCACATTTGTTTCTCATTTCTTCCTCTTTAAAAGAATCATTAATTAAAGGAGTTATATTCATCTTGCTATATGGAAACTATTAGCATATACCTCTAGACCAGTTTCGGTGTATGCTAGTCACATTTTCACGGATTGCAGGAGATTTTGGCTTGTAAATAACAGGATTTGTTTTAGAAGCTGTTCGATACAACCAGCCTGTTCTGCCAGCATCTTTATTGGCAGCTCCCTCTTAGCATTAATTTTTTAAATGAATCCATGCTTCTTGCAGAGTAATTAATTAGTCTTTAGAAACAGAACAAAGACTGACAGTGTCTAAGAGAAAGGAGTGGCCAGCAGATTTGATTAATTAGAAATTACTCAGGTACTGGTAATTGTTGTTTCCAAACTACTAAAGACCTTGTCATCTCAGGATGTTTTTGGAAAATACATATGACTTCATTATAAAGTCAAATTAGATTTTACTGATTAGTGAATAAGTGCTAAAATTACAGATGAGTTCACTCCTCAAATTCAGATCCTGGAAATTTACTTGGTAATTCAGCTTATTATAGACAGTACAATTTTTGGCTCGGCTTGTTGTGGAGATGGGATCTCACTGTGAAATTCCCACAAAAGATTTGGTGTTTGCATGTCAGACTTGGATCAGGGTCATCCCTAGTTAAAATGAGCAAAGGGTGGGCAGAATAGCAGGGCATACAGTTTGTGGATTGTCTTGTCATAGGCTAAGTTATGTCCATCTCTACATCTTCCTTGTTTTTCATGTTATTAGTTTAAGCAGCGTACAGTGAATAACTCTAAAACATTTTTTAGCTAGATGTCAACGCTGTACTGAGAAATGGCTTGGATTGAAAGCAGACACTGTGTGAGCACAGGCTGATGATACTTCACATTCAATCTTTATTAGGAAATGTAGCTGAACCGTTTAGAATAAAATCTTTGAGAAACTAGTATTTCTTGCTAGTTCTTTAAACTGGATTGACCACATTATATGAGATTTAGAAAGACAGAACACAAATGCTGTTTTCTGATTATTATTTATTCTTATGCCAGATCCATTGCCCAGTATTTGTGATCATCATCGATATTTTCTTTCCCAATATTTGTGATCATCTTCTAAATTTTGCTCTGATGTTGGTTATGATTGTGTTTATTTACTCTTATGGGATTCCAAGTTTTTGAGACAGAGATGCTGATGTCTTTTCAGCTCCATTCTTGGTTTTACAGTGGGTTCATGGGATAGCTCATCTTGCAGAGAGCTCAGAAACGCCAGGCTCGCTCTCTTCTCCCAGCATATGCTACATGCAATTAGGCACCAGTTCAGAAACGGCTTTGTAAACATTCTGAATCCGTGCCACATTCCTCTGCTCTCAGGAGCTGCCAAATGCCTAAATGCTGTATTCAAGCCAGATGTCTAAATATATAAAATAAATGACTGAACAAAGTGCCTCCTTAGCAGAGCATATGCTTATAGGAGAGTCAGACCTGGAGCGGTCTGAGATGGGTTCTAGAGCGTGACGTTCTGCCAGCCCATGGTTCCTGGTCGCTGGGAGGGAGATCAGGGTGCAATCTCTTTGGGGCTAGCTAAGCCAGGGAGGAACACCCTCACTCTCATTTTTTGCTCTCTTGGTATAGGATACCAAGTATTGAGAATCTCTGTTAGCAGTATCGTAAGGCAAACTCCTTTGCTTCTCAGTGGAGCAAGTCTGTTTCTGAGACAGAGGTATTTGTTCAGCAGGATCAAACAGCTTGAACACATCTGGGTTTTACCTGAGCAGCATTCACTAAACTGTTATGATTGTACTGTCTTGATCTTGTTCTGGAGTTTACATAATAAAAGATGCACAGAAAAAAGAGCTTCTGTGTAAAAGAATTTAGCTACTTCAGTGACTGCTGAATCTGCTGAAGTGGTTTTCTCTTTAGCTGAAAGCAGAAAGAGAAATCGGAAATGAATACAATACTCATGATTAACATTGTAGGCATTAACTCAACTGTGATGCTAGAATAAAAACACACTTGAGCAGATACAGTCACCTACATTATATATGTATTATCACTTATAATGGTAGTATATGCTGAAATTGTTCGTAGAGCTTTTTCACTGGAAAATCTTAGTCTTTGGCACTCCTCAAAAGAAATAAATCTGATTCCCTCCTGAGCTGTGTTTAAAGCAAAGCATAAGATGCATTTATTTTCCTGGTTTTCTTAAAGCCTGAGATTTTGGTGACCTTATACTGTACATTGGCTTAGTTTCCCTGTTATCTAAAGCTAGTTCTGGATTCTGCAATAGTGCCTGTATGTGGTGAGAGGGACTGCACACAACCTAAGAGAAATGTCTGCAAGCTGTTAAAACTTGAACCCACATGCCATTGTATTGGGTGCCTTATAAATTATTTTAATAATATTGAAGATGGCTAAATTGATCCAGGAAGATCGTGTTGAGAGGCTATTGGTAATGTGATAATTTTGTGGTAAGGTAATTAGTGGTAATAATTCATTGTAAGGCAAGGTAATAATTCTCTCCTCTCAGAACTGTCTAAAAAGTTCTCTATAGTCAAATAGACCTTGAGTTATTATTCTCCTTCTTAAGATGGATAAATAGAAATAAAAAGATTTTCATGTATTTACTGACGGACGGCAGTGGTGTAGGGAGCTTTAACTAGCAGGGTGTCTTTCCTTCCTCGTAGGTATGGCAATGTGGAGGAAGTGTTGAGGTTCTGCCTTGCTCCAGGATTGCCCACATTGAAAGAGCCCATAAGCCATACACAGAAGATCTAACTGCTCATGTCCGGAGAAATGCACTAAGGGTGGCTGAAGTCTGGATGGATGAATTTAAGAGCCATGTCTACATGGCGTGGAACATACCCCAAGAGGTGAGTCGCGAAGACTGGTGTTTGCAGGCTTCTGCTTTGATCCTTTGGGCTTTGGCTGCTATTCTGAATTTTGATTTTCTGCGATGATTTTGTTATTCACATGTGCATATGTATGTAAGTATGTTTATATGTACCTATATATATGTGTGTGTGTGTGTATATTTATATTTAGTTATGTGTTATTCTAGAAATAATTCCTTTATCTTCAGGTTCCTTAAAAAATGAATTTCTTTGTCAAAATGAATTTTCTTATCAAATTTATTTTTCACCATCCTCACTGATTACTCTGCAAGGAGATTTTAAACTAGTAGTTGCAGGAATGTGAAAAAAGAAACATCATATCCATGCTACATATTTTATTTTGAATTTAAGTCTCTTATTTACGGTCAGACATAATTAAAATTAAAATTTATAAAGGAAGTTTTACGAAGGGGCAAGGGGTGTTTGTATCTGTTGATACAAATGTGATTGTATTGTTCTTGAATAATTTCACATCAGAATAAGAGTGACTGGCATATGCCATAACATATTGCAGGAATCTAGGTGCAACTCCCTTTTGACCTGTTTGTCCAGTTATCTTTTCCATAGATGAGCCACATCCTGGTTCGTTATACTGGAAAGATACTGTAGGATGAGAAACCTGAGAGTTCAGTTTGGCATCTGATTCTAGTTGCTCTTCATTTCTGTAGTCAGTGGTATTTAATCTGTGAACTGTTTTAATAGCTATAGGGCTCTGAGGAATGTGACTATCATCTTGTACCTCTTTCTGGAAAGTATTCGGAGATCCACCTAGAATAAGAGATTGGAAACCATGGCAGTAGATGAGTTTGGTTTTGATTTACAGTGTGCAATTCTCATCATTATAGCAAAAGCAATTATTCTAGATTGAACAAATGGGCAATTTATTTTTCTTTAATAAAATTTCTCTGTCAAATCTCTGTCTGTTTTTGCTGCAATTTGTGGTTCTAAAAGGTAAAAAGCTGTTTTTCCTCTCTATCATTTACTAAGGAAAAAGATTAGAAACCAAAATCAGCTCAGTATGTGAATGTTGAAATCAGTCCAGCTGCTTTCAATAATTTCCTCCATCCCCTATGGTTAAAACTAGATAATTATGGCAGAATGGGGAAGTTGTCATCCTATTTTCAAGTTTAAAAAAAAAGTGTATTAGCCACATAAAATACCATGAAAGTGCCAAGTAAGACTTCCTGTGTAGTCTGGTAGGGGAAAGGGACCTTTTTGGAAGTTAGAGCTCCATGTTCATAGTGTCAAAACTATTCATTAATTGTCCCTGTTTTGAGTTGTCTCACAGCAATGTAGACAAGAAAAAAAGATGTTTCTAGAAGATAGGGTTACTTGTTTTATATCAAAACAATTTAAAATCAATTTTACTTTTGATTCAAGTAATAGATTTGAGTTTCAGTGTACGTTTTTATTTTTAGTTATTTTCCTGAAAATTGTTAGATATTCATTGATTGATCATTCTTGAGTGTGTTGATTTACAAATGTAGCATTAATGCAGAGCTTAGAAGTTCTTTTTGCTAACCGTGTAAGTATTATGTACATATTTGCATAATGTTAGTCCAGATTTGGTGGTGATGCCTAATCTTGTGCAAAGTTAAGATTTGAATGCAATTTGGAAATCAAATTCTTAAAAAATATGAAGATAAATTTTTATTGTTTATTACTGGTTAAGTAAAACTGCCTTGAATATGCTGATACATCAGAAAAAAGTAAGCTTGTTATAATAAATTTTAAAACTGATTTATCAAACAAAGGAAATATAAATGAGGTCTGCAAATTGAAGCGATTTCTTCAGGTCACCATGTCCAATCAAGATATTTGCATGGTAGATCTTGTACTGCCAAAACTGATTTATGTTTGCAGGTTTAAACAAAAAAAAAGAATTTTTACTTTTTTCAATCTGTAGTCTTTTTTTTCCACTGCAAATGCACTAGTCATTGGACTGACTTGCATGAATAAATCGTAATGCAGATTATATTCTCTTTTCATCTCCCCAAAAGCTACTGCTGTTGAACACTACTGCAGACTTTAAAAGCTGGAGATGATGACAAGGGCTAAATCAGCTTTTAATAGGGGTAGCCTATGCAATGAAATGTCTTTGTTTTAGGGAAAAATCTGTTACTATGTGTATGTACAGAACCTAGCATGAAGTACCTTCATTTTTATTTTTCGCCATTGTAGAAAACAAAATAAACACACATATGCCTGGGTACTTGTATAAAACACACTGGGAGATGGCTTAGTTTTCACACAACTGCATCAGGCCTATAAAGCCTGAGTCTAGCTGTTACCTGGTAATTGCTGCAGGATGTTCAGAGGAGATGCGGGACTTTGGTGATCAGCAAAAAGTGTCCCTGTCAGATGGGAACCATGACTTACAGATAAGCCCACTTAAGTGTTGTACAACCAGCTTCCATTTTTTGCCACGGGGGAAATAAGGAAGGAGGTAGGTGAGCACTGGGGCTCTGTTTTGTTTTGACAGTTTGACATGTGCTCATGTTTCCCAAGTCAGTTACAGAATTTAAAGCTGTTTTGAGCATCTTCGTTTTATCTGTGTGAGGCCTGGTGCCAAGAAGCAGGGGAAGAGCTCCAAAGATCTGGGACTGTCTCTTCCTTTCCCATGCTGGACTTTGCTAGCACTGAACTGAGTCTAGAGCAGCAGGAATGAAGCACATGTTCAAGGAAAGCTTCTGGCCTTTAAAGGGGAAAAGGAAAATACAGTGCAAAATTATGCTCCCAAGAACTGTAATCAAATCAGTCAATATAAAGAAAACCTACATCATCAGTGCAGGAGTCTTCTTTCATACATTGAAAGGTTAGGAGCAGTGCAGCCTCCTGTTGGTATAGAAGTATCAGTAGGAAGAAGGAGCATTCAGTGTAAAGAAGCAACTTAAAAAATGACTTAAAGCTTGTGGGACACTTGTAGTTTAGTAGATGGGGCAAAGAGATGATGAATGAGTAAGGCTGGGGATGGATTAGATCAAATTTAGATATCTGACTGGGTGACAATATTTTTGTTTCATCTTTGCTCACCTCAAGATCAGATTGAAGGTGAAATACAAACCAGAGACAATGTTCAAATGAAACCTAGCTTCAGCTTAAGGAAAGAGATGTGGAAACAGCATCGTGAGAGGCATGCAGAGAGGACAGACAGACAGAATGACCACCTATTGTTATACAAGGGGATAACGACAGCAGTAAATCTCTAGCTGGAAGCTGATGAAATAGTGCAAAACAGGGGTCTGGAACACTGATAATGGGCTGCGTAGATAATAGAAGTGTATCTAGTTGTAACAGTCAGGACTTGAAATACATTATTCCAAAACATTAACCACACAGCCTACTTTTCCATGGAAGACTTCCCAGACCTGTGAAAACAGTCAAATGTTTCCAAAGGTTTTATGCTTTGAGAGCTAATAATAAGAAGGAATTTGACTCATTTGACAGTAAGCTATGACTGCCATCTTGGGATGTCTGTGTGTGGCTCTGAAGTACTGAAGGCTTTTAATGGGGATTTCAGATACCCTGGTGATTCCTGCATCATAACGGCTTAGATAAATAGATTCAGAAAAGTGCTTAAAACCCAAAGGAAAGATTTTCAAGTGCCAGAAGCAGGAGCTATGGTCTCCTTATTGTCCTGCCCTATGTATTTTTTTCTCCCATCATATTCTCAGTTTTGGAGAACGCACTCAGTTGTTCCTGACAATAATGCCAGTGTGTTATGTGTGAGCTTTTATCCTTTATTTGACACTGAGGCCACAGAGGCGCTTTCTTACCTCATACAGTAAACTGAGGAAACAACAAGTGTTGATGCATGCTGAGTTGTATGAGGAAGGATTAAGGATGTACCAGACCAGTTGGGTGTCTGCTCCTAGGAAGCCTTTTTAGTGCTGTAAGCTGCATGTCTGTAGCCATGTGCTGGCATCCTCCTTTTCTCTCATGCAAGTGGCAGATACACAAGTGCAATCCGAGTGGTGCATGGGGCAGGATTGGTCTGTAGGATCAGCTGGTTGTCCTGCAGCATCCTACAGCATGTTGCTCTGTCTAGTCACTTGCTAGAAAAGTCAGGAAAAATGATAGCTTAAAGAACAGTTTCCCATAAGTTTCATTATTATTATTAATGATCAGCTTGAGTTCTGTCTGTTTATGCCAGACCTAAGTTAACTACTTTTTAGTATGCTTTGCTAAAGTGCAAGTCAATTTTACTTTAGTATTAGTCAGAAAATGCCTCTGTAGTAAAATGTACTTGTTTCAGATTAATGTCAATTAAATGCTTTGGGATGCCACAAACAGTCTTCGCTTCAGCAGCTCTGGAAACTAGACACCTATAAAGATATCATTTTCAGAGAGCCAAGAGAATTCAGTGCTTCCAGTGTTGTTTTAAAACCATGTATCTGGTGGCTGACAAAACCTTTGGGGCATTTATGACCCAGTAAAATCTGTACTGTAAGTAGGTATATTGTAATATTTCCCTATGAAAGTGTATTTATCCTGTGTTTTGTTCTGAGGTATAAGTGTTAGAGTACAACGCAGAGCAAAATGTCTCATTTACTCCCTGTTAAATAGCAGCCACGGATTTGCACTTAGATGCCCCTCTAAAAATTTCTGCTGCAGAATTTTAACGTGATAAATTACTGATGTCTATATACAGGAACTTATGAAACTCACGTTTTATGATCTACAAGGAAGTATGTCACATGAAATTAGGTTAGCTAGAACTGTAAAAGAGAATAAGATTAGGGGAGGGAGGATTCTGCAAACGCTGTTAACAAAAATATCAACTTCTCTTTTATACTACCATAGAAATTTAACAAGTGATATTTCAGAAAGGTGAGTAGAGCTACTTTTCTTTGCAGTGAAGCAGCAAACCCAGACTTCAGAAATGGCCAGAAAGTGTAATAGACTAATGATTAGACCACAGTGGGATGCCAGCAATAAGGTTGTTTCCAGGGCAACTTGCTACCTACTGCCAATTACTTTTGCATTTGGAAAGTGCCAGGAAATTAGAGAACAACAGTTAAATTCATTGGAAGCTAGATCTAAACCCTACTGAAGTCAATAGCTGTGTTTCCATTGACCAAAGCAGACTTTGAATGAGACCCCCACAATGGTGACCTGCATAACACATTGGTATTAATCATGTTTAAATAGAACACTTATGGAATGTATATTGGTAACAGAATCACTTCACAGCCAAAGGCTGGTAATTATTGATGGTTATCTATTTGCAATGAGTAGAACAGTAGAGAGACTCTGGGTGATTGGTTTATACAGAAATAGCTGTATCACTGATATATTTTGCTTTTTCTGCCCTTTGTTTCATGTGCAGGACTCTGGAATTGATATTGGTGATATTTCTGAGAGGAAGGCCTTGAGGAAAAAGCTCCAGTGCAAGACCTTTAGGTGGTATCTTGTCAGCGTATATCCAGAAATGAGAATGTATTCCGATACTATTGCCTATGGGGTGGTAAGGATCTTGTTTACATTTGTTATTTAAAAAAAGGTGGGGGGAAGTGTGTAACAGTGGCAATAACTCATGCAGGCAGTGCCTGGCTCCAAGTAAAAGAATCAGATATACTTGAAGTCACTTGTTCAATTGTTTGACTGGTTAGTTGAGAGAAACTGCTGCACTACAGTAGTTCCTGCTGCAGGATTCTGTACATCATCTTCTTTCCTGTTTTTGTTTTTCACCCCAGGGCTTGCATTCCACTCAGAGATTTTGAAGGCATGATTTTTTAGATGTTTTGGAGCCTGTTAGGCTCAACTGCAAACTCCTTAATATAGCTGAAAAACCTTAATTTTGAGCCTCAGATGTTTGTATCTTGGGATAATTGTTATCAGTACTTGTGTGACAGTAGTACCCCTGTCTGTGCTGAAGTTAGACTTGAGTGCACTATGCTAATTAAAGCAGAGACAATCCTTGCCCCTAGAAAACTGGCAATATAAGCAGAGAAGACAGGTATCCATGACATAGAAGATGAGCATAGTAACTTAAGACTGGCATATAAGAAGCTAGTAGAGCTGGGACATCCTTTTCAGAGTCTATGTCCAGTGTTACATTTGCAAGAATTCAGTCCTGTGAATTAAATTTGCTCTTTTGCATGCAAGTCCCAATTAGGAATTAAATAATAAAAGTAGATCATACAATTGAAAGATTTGGCTTGAGACATTCCCCCTCAAAAAGAAGCCTGAGCAAATTGTGCAGTTTGCTAGTAAGGCTCTGAGGAGACCCTTGAGGGTCCCATAGAGCAGCTGCTCTGTTTTAGCAACTGAGGTGATTATACGCCCCACAAGGCTCCATGACCCCTTTGATGATCAATTGAAATTATAGTACTGGCTTTTCATGCAAGCCAAAAAGAAAAGAAAAACGCTTCCAACAAAGGTTCAGGTCGTTTTTAAATGAGCAAGATGATGAGTGAATTCCAAAATGGCTCAGAACAGTGTCAAAATGAGAGGTGTGTGCAAGGAGCCTGTTCCACAGACGTACAGAATTGTTCCCCGTGATGCCATGATCTAGTCAGGTCCTAAGTTTCCTAAGGAGGAAGGAAGGGTAGCAGCTAATTGGTGCATGCTTTTGCTTGTAGGTACAAATGGCTAAAGAATCTGTGATTGCATGTGTAAATCATACTAGATCAAAAAAAGAAAGACCAGTGGGAAAGCTAAGATATTTGCTGAATAGTCTCTGGATTAACTTGGCGTTGCATAGGTCAAAATAGCAATCACACAACAGGCACCCTAGGATTTTAATCTGTTGAGATTTTTTTCACCAGCCTTTGAAGGTTCCTTGCTGACAATATAGAAAACAAAAAAAATCAGAGAGCCCATTACAGAAATAGTGACATCACTGGTCAGCAGAATGTGCATATTTTAAGTATTGTGTAACAGTGCACATAATATAGCCTTTCCTCTGCAGCACGTTTAATAGCTTGCTTCATCATGTAAGTAAGATGTGAGGAGTAGGCCTTATTTCATTGTTTGTACTATCACAAAAGAAATAGAGGACAGCTATGGCAAAGTATCTGTATAGGTAAGGGGACACTGTTTGATGAAACACTGTATGGAAAAAAACATATAGAGAGTGCTCTAATCTTTATAGTGAATGGAGTGCTTGGATCTCTAGTCTTCCTTCATATCTTTTCTGTTTGTCTGCATGTCTTATCATGGAGAAAGGTGGGATCTTGCAAAGCAAGTCAGCTGCTTCCTGATTGTCTAAGTGCTTCCGTTCATCAACTGCCTATATTTTTTGTATAAAATGGAGATTTTGTTACTATAGCATTATCATTAATTTAAAAAATGCTGAATAACTACAAAAGCCACCTAAATGGGCATTGTTTGATCATCTGGGAACAAAAAGCTAGAAATGAAGTTTTCTTCTTGTGTTACTCAAAAGGTATTGCAATTAGGTATTGAAAGATATTGAAATTAGGTATTGCAGTGGTATCCTAGCATAACATTAGGCTGCATCTGTAGTAGGGAATTATGTCAAGTATGATAGAACAGAATTAGGCACAGAAGGCCATATACTTATAGAGAAGTCATACAGCTACTCATTTAAAAACATTGGTTTTTTGATGCATGTTTATTTACATTATTCTAAACTATTTCATTTGAAATATCCATTGGATATCAATTTCAGAGCTTACAGAATTAGTGTATTTGGGGTATTTTCAAAAAGCCAACAGTACGTTGTTTGTGGCCATAGAGGAAAATTATTTATGCTTCCCTAAGCATGTAGATTCGCCTCCTTGTTGTTTCTGAGGTTAGGATTAGGCTTGAGGAAATTAAAGCTTCCAGAGTTCTCCTTCTTGCTGGATTTTGTAGGGCTGACAGAGTTAGAAAGATGACTATCATCAGTCAGGGTCAGTGCCTGAATTTTTACGTCAGTATTGTTCTCTAGAGTATATGTAATAGAGGTTAGGTTTGGTGTTAGATGTATGACTCTGGAATCTAATAGTTCAAGGATCTAGTTTATCTCTAGATTCTTTGAGGGCCACAGAAATAAGAAGCAAACTGTTTTTAATAGCTAAATATATAAATTTATGTATATATATAAAAATGTATATATAACATACCAAATTTATACTAAATAAATAAATAATATATAAATTTAGTATAAATTTGTGTCCTGCTTACCTTTAATGTTAGAATTAGAGTTGGGGAATCTAGAACTTCCAGATCACATTGTCAGGAAGAAAGTACGCTAGAAGGTAGCGTTGGGATTAGTGGTGAAGTGATAGTTTGAGAACCAAAAGTTTGAGGATTTAGTTTCTCTCTCTCTTTGCAGGCCCACCACGTTTGAAATAGACAGTCATCTCCAGAGCCTGGTAGCTCATAAGGATCCTTGTACTGGCTCCCAGGGTAGGGGTCAAGTTTAGCAGTCGGGACTTTCCAGAGCCCTGTCCCTGCAAGATTTGAGCCTCAGCCCAAAGAGTTAGGAAAAATGCTAATGTTACTATCAGGCAAAACCTTATATTCACATACAATTTATATACTTGTGCCCTAGGTAAAATAAACATTAGGTTTAGGGTATCTTACAGAAATCTAAAGTTTTCAGAGCTCAGTTTATTGCTAGATTCCGTCGAGATTGCTGACTTTAAAGAGAATAAATGTCAATTACAAATAATACCTACCTGTATTATATTTCTGTCATACAGTTGGTCCTTTGGTATTTCTCAGGTTAGGGTCAGGACATAAGCATCCAAAATGTGAACACCTTTATTTGCTTCCTGAGTATTAGGTTTGTGAGAATTGAGAAAATAGTTGTATCATTATTCATTTCTAGTTTGTGCTGTGACATATGGTTAAGGTTAGCATTAGTGTCAGGGTGGAGGTTTGGGGAACAAATTTCTTTCTCAATTCTACAGTACCTTTAGAGTTAGGAGAAAGCAATGTCAGTAGGGCCAGAAGAGTGTCACCTAACATCTGATTAAGACTGGAGCTATGGTTGTGGTTATGTTTATGGCCAAGGAATGTAAAGCTTTGAGAGATGAAACTTTACTTAATTCTTCAGACTTACAGCTAAGAATAAGGCTTGTATTCATATTGATTGCATATTTTCTCCTTAATGTTGAGATTTGTCTGGTCTACTGTTAGAGTAGTTAGGTTTGGAGTTAAGGTTTGGAAATCTTGTAAAAATGAATTTTGTTGATTTTATTCCCTGTCTGGCTTCAGTCCCTGGCTTGTGCACAGTTCTTACATGCTGGTGCCCTTCTGGCCTTCCTTTTCAAGCATACCGACTGCTTTTTCTGAAGGAGAATCCTGCACACAGCTGACAGGACTGTTCAGTCACTCACAGATGGTTGCAAACTGCACCACCTCTTAACCCCCTCCCTTCAGACAACTCTCTCATGTTCTCTGAACTGATCTTATACCATTAAACACCTTTATCCATTCTCATGGGTATGCAACCCACAGCTGTGGCATCACACCCTAAAAAGACCATTTAGTCATCTGTGCTCATTATTTTAGGACTTCTCTAAGAAAATTCTGTCTCAGCATTGTATAGGAAACACATAGGGCTTAGTGAAGAACAAGGCCAAGTTCTTTGCAGTCTGTTCACAGCTAGATTGCTGTAGATGCGTTGGCCCTGAATAATGTGAAGAAGAGCTAGGTGCATGCCAATTGGCAAAAAGTCTCCAAGTGTCAGCAGAGATGATATTTCTGAATTATTTCTAGAAATTATTATAATCTCCTCAGTGATTCTGAAAAGTAGTTTAGTTACAGGGCTTTCTCTTGTGTTTGGAAGTCCATCCATTCTCCTTAGTGGCATTGGTGAAAATTTTGGTTGTTTAAGTCTTTTGTAAATAACATGTACCTTAGAAGCATGAGGCTTAATATTCTAATGACTGCCATCTCTGAAGGCTTTTTGAAGTCTAACCTCCTTGAAACCTTGTGCAACATTTTTGAAATCAGTAGTTACATTAACTACATGGAAGAATTTAGCCCAGGCGCTTTCTGTGCTTTCTCTTCAAATACTTCCTCTCCAACAAGTATTTTTAATTTTGTGTATTTCCTTGCTCAAGTACACATGATTTTATTGCAAAGAAATGTAAGCAATCACACCATTTTTTTTTTAGCCTAAGAAATGTTTGGTCTCTTCTTCTTTCTGTTTGTTTTAGCTGCAGAATTCCCTGAAAAGTGATTTGTGCCTTGATCAGGGGCCAGACACAGAGAATATTCCAATCATGTATATCTGCCACGGAATGACACCACAGGTTAGTTTGTGTGATGATCTCATATATCGCTGCTGCTCTTAGTAGACTGGGTAGGAGGAACCGTTTCGTACCTGTCATTGTTTTGCTGCTACAGTACCTCCTTATGCTGTTTAGTAGCTGTTTTATAGAAAGCTAGAACATTATTTCTGCCATAAGCTGAGAATCATTGGTATATTAAGTGCTTTGACAAAGAAGTTTGTTTATTAATTTCAAAAGAATTTAAGAAATAAGAGGATGAGCACTGACCCAGATTTGCTGGTAAAAGCTTTCATTTCTGATCTTTAACTGTGCATCTCATAAATGAAACAATGCATTTTAAATGATTTTAGGTACATATATATACACATACACAGTTTATTTATACATAATCTGAAGCAACAATTTTTCTGTTTACTTGATTTATGTACTCAGTTCACAAATCTGAAATATACAGCCACCTTCTTCACACGGTACAGCTGTGCCAAAATCCAAACCCTATTCTTGTCCAGTCCTTTCTTTTAAAGCTCCATTTTTCTTTCTCTAGTGTTGTCCTGTTACTTCAGTATGCACAAAAGACTCCAAGCCTTTTCATTTCTTTACATAACAGCTACATTTATTACTTTGGCAAACGAGGGGGTGAAGATATAGTATTTCCTCCGGTGGATTACTATATGGGCACAGTTGAAAGTACAAATCTTGACAATAAAAGTAGTATCTTACATGGTCCAGAACATGCTTGTCAAAGACAGATGTGCAAATTATCTGATGCTGAAAAGCAGCAAAAGCAAAAATGCCATAAAGAAAACATACATGTGGGAGTGATTGGAGACACTGAAAAATCCCTCTAATCTGAATGTTTTTTTTTCTCTGATTACGTTTTACATTTGCTTTCTCAAAAGGGCCCTGTTCCTCTTCACTTAAATACATTCCAGAATGTGGTTTTACCCATGGTGTTGTCAGTTACATGATTTGGCTATACAGCAAATGAGAATCAAGCTAATACCTCAGAAATAAACACAGAGCAAAAAGGTAATGTTGCCCTCTGTAGCTGGATATCTTACTGAGCTGGAAATATGAATTTGATGAAATGTTGGGTATGATTCTTAAATGCCTTCCAAGTTACACATTCTGTGACTGTGTTCTGTGCTGGCTTCCTTCACAGAGGGCCTTTAATATTGATCAGTAGTGGCATCATGCTTGAGTAAATTGTGAATGATGAGGACAAAATGTCTGAAAGTCCCATCCATCACACCCGCTCGCTGCATGGACTGTGGCTTATTTGTCACATCATTATGTGGTAACCACTGTTTGCCTCCAAGAGGTTTGTAAGCTGCAAAACCACCTTCTTCCTGTGTATTCACCTGTGAGCCAGAGCCGTTGTTCTTCATCTCCTGGGAGGGAGCCGTAATTCTCCTCTGGCGTATTATCTGTGATAACAACACACTACAGGCATGCTTGTAAATTCAAATTAAAAATTTTAATTATAGTTAAAAGGCAAACAACAACAAAAGAGAGTCACTTCAATTAGCACAGTTCAGTATTCACCATATGAAGAACTATTTTTGCATGTCAGCTGAAGTTCTGTATAAAAGAGATAGTGGCAAATAAGGGAAAAGGGGCAAGGGAAACTTTTGTTGACAGGATTCTGCTCCTTTTAGACTTACAATGTTAATTGCATCTCCTTCCCATTAACATGGATTTAATTATTTTGTAAGCGATGATGTAGTTAAAAAACAAAAAATGCCCATATGTGAGCAAGATCCCAATAATGAAGGAAAACTTTCTTTAAAAGAGGGGTAGAGTCTTTCTCTGTGTTAGGGATTATGTTAGAAACAGGGAAAGCGCTAATAAAACTGATTCAGCATACTTCTAGAGATTTCCATTGTGTGTATATAATCTCTTGGTTAAGCAGAGCTGCAGCCATTTCTGTTTTCTCTAGTATATTGGAAATATTTGAATAAATACTCCTTCTAATCTTAGTGAATTTACTAGTGACCACAGGAGATATTGGTAAGATGCAAATTTTATTCTCGAAGTAGTAGTGATTAAAAGCTATATAATGGGGACTGTTTGGCTCACCTGGCAGTTCTTAGCAAACAGATTAGTCAAAAAGATTGGTCCCATGATTCAGGGCTGCTTGTATGACTGAGGGTTTCGATGGTGCTGTTAGCTCTGGCACAAAACTTTACTGTTGCAGCTTACACCACTTGCAGTTTTAGAGTTAGCACATGTACTGCTAGCATGGAGTGCCTTAATATGTCTGGCTGCCAGGAACAATTCCTTCATTTGCAGCTTAAGCTGCTGTTCTTAGTTATTGCTATAGCCTCTTTTCTAAGCTGGGTTTACTAAACTTACTTTTCTTTTTGCTAACCTCTTTCAAATTGTTTTGAATTCTCATTAAGCTTTCTTCTTGGGAAATGGCTTAGATGAGCTGTTGACATCAAGTAATAGTTCCAGAATTGTAAATATGGTTACTGTTTTCTTTTAGCATGTTGCGCACAGGAAGGGGATAATTTAAGTCAACAGAAAGGGAACTGTGTACCTGACATTAAAAATGCATAGTCCATTGTTTGCAGACAATGTCAAGAACACCATGCATAGCTTCATAAGTAAAGGTAAAAAAAAATGGCAAGGAACTATCCTCAAATATTGCAATGAAATGATTGCAAATCATTTTCCCTGCACAGCTTCAGTTTCATTTTAAAGAGGCGTCAGAATTAGTAATGGTTAGACTCTTGTTTCAAAGGTTCCCCAGCCTTTCAATAAACTACTCCATATGTCTACTGTAACAAACATTAGCAAATTCATAGTTCATTCCTGCAAGTATCTCAGAGCACTTTACCACCTTTAATGTAGCAACCTCAAATAATATCGTTGTGTTTATTTTGTAGTACTGTTCTACAAATAGAGAGATTGAGGGAAACCTTACATGTGGTTGAACAGTAGGATGGAATGGAAAATCAGAAAACAATCTGTCCATATTCTCAGTCCTCTGATACTACCAATGAGAAACAATTTTCCACAGCAGGGTATTTGGTTTGGCCTAAAAAGACAGAGGGCATTCGAAAAACTGGAATTCAGGATTAGGTATCTGTCGTATCCTCCTTCTGTCTTCAGTGGGTGTCTCCCAGGGTAGCTGTGTTTTGTCCTTGTCCCCAGAAGCCTGGACTTTTCAGGAGTCGTGGTACCATCCACTGAGTAAAGCAACATGCATGTTCAACCAGTGGAAAAAAAAACAAAATGAGTGGCCATCCTGCAGTGTCGTCTCATGAATTTAAAGGAACAATCATTAATAATTTGTTAGCTTTAGTAAGAGTGTTTTCATTATGAAATATTGCCAAGATCCTTTTAGATTTTGTTGAAAAATTCCTGTCTTTGTAAGGCAGTAGCATCTGAGCAACAGAATTTTCCAAGCTGCTCATCCTCCCCAGATGCTGCTGCTGGGATGTACTGCTTCCTTATCATCGCATCCTTCCGTTTCTGTCTGTCCAAAGTTAGCATTGTCTAACTAACATTGTCTCTTGTCAGTACAGCAACATACAGTATTTTGGCATAAATCCCCAGACTTGTCAGCAAGCACATCACCATCATACCTGAGCGTCTGCTTCTGTCATTGCTATTACTTCTGTTGCCACCATGGGTATTGGGCAGCTATTAGATTTGCAGGAAAGCTGGACAAAACAACTCTTCCTGGTTCCTTTGGTGCACTGATGGTCAAAGGTTTGAAAGGGGCTTACTTTAGTGTATGCCTTAGCCTGTCACATCTGCTGCTGTGCACTGCTGCTGCTTCTTAGAACAGCTGGACAATTGACTTCTACAACTGTTAAAATAGCTAACATAGTTGGTAAATGCAGCATAGTAAAATAGTTAATAATAGTTAAAATGGTTTCCTACTGTACTGTTCAGTGGTGGTAGAAGTTACGTTGCTTTATTTGCATGAGAACAGTTCAGAGGCAAAGCACAGCAGCCCTTAGTCCTTCTTGGCCAAGGAAAGCACACTGGAGACAGCTGGGGGAGCACCCCCTGCCCTGAGGAAGCAGAAAATTGGGAGATGAGGTGGACTGGCAATAACGGAGAAAGCAAGAGGAGAGAAAGGGAACAGAAAGGAAGAGGAGACAGAAGAAAAATCAGGGCAAAACAGTTCATAACATAAGGTTCCCGTGAGGTCATAGGTTTTTGGCTTTTTTGAGTGGTTCGTGCATAAAAGGGTAAAGATACTGGTTTAGTTCTATTACCATTGAAATCAACTCCTAAAGCCAATTGTTGAAGCCAAGCTACAGTTCACTCATACAGGTTTCAGCCTTAAAAAGAGGTCCAGCAGTGCCCCAGTTTTGCATGGAAGATGATGTTTGGTTGTAGTTGCAGTAAGCACTTGTCCCAGACCTGACCGAGTTCTCCTCCTGGTGCTGGGACCCTCCCAAGGCTGAACGCTGGGTGTTGTCTAAGATGCTGTTTGACCAGGCCTGTGATCTTGAAGGCAGACTGACGACAGTGTGTCACTTGCATTAAGTCTACTCCTGAGTGATAATTTGGAAGATTCTTTCCTGGGAATGGAACACTGCATTATTAGAAGCTTTATAACTAGTGTGTAATAAGCAAGTACCATCAGTTAATGAAGTGTTATTTTAAATACAGATTTACCTTGAAAAGTGCTTGTGATTGAGGGAAAAAATGAGCAGTTCTGTGCGTTCCCTTGTTCAATAGCTTCTGGCTCATGCATACTTCAATTTATAAGCAGTTAAACCAGGAAGCTTATCCAGGGATGTGAAGGTCAATATAAACAGTTAGATTCTGAGGAATTTTAAGTTGAGGACCAGTGTCAGAAGACTGCATTGGGAGATTACTAGAGAAGTGCAGGTGAGAAGCAACATAGCTTCATATCCTTTCATATTATTGCAAGAGTTTGCAGAACTGACACTCAGAAGCAAATGACTGCATCCCTATCTGGTGCGAATTATCCTATTTCCACTGAAGGTGACGAAGGGAAGCTGTGCCAGCAAGTAGAGCTATGCCAGTTTACACTGTGTGAGGCTCTCACCTAAAAGCTGAATGTTGTAGTCTGAGCACAGTCTGAAATACTGCAAACAGAGGTTACAAGAATTCTCATGAACTTCAAAAAACTCTTTGTATTAATCATGAATGTGCCTTTTTTAAATGTTATTCAAGTATATTCATAAAAACTATTTTTTCTTCAGTGTAATTTCTTAGGCATGGTGGGTCTTCATACACAGATATTTGTTAATTTGTAAATGAGAATATTTATGTATGAGTTAAAATGGTTACCACTAAAGGCATTTATATTTCAGTAGAAAAGTATAATTTCAGGATTGTACAGGATTGATCACATGCCAAAACCACCATATAGTTTGTTAGTCCAATTTGTAAACAACCCCAGAAGAGGGAACAGTTCATAGATGTTCATTAAATAATTATGCAGAGTTTGTGGACTTGAAGAAAATTAAAATCTCTTGGCAATAATTTGCCAACAAAAAGAAAAGTAAATAATAATAATTTATTTTCAATGAATGATATAGATAATGCTAAAACAACACTAATGTGATCTTAGATAACTGAGATATTATGAACATGGAAATATCGAAATGTAGAGTTTTAACAGAGCCTTACTTTTAATAAGGCTGTTCCAATATTAAACATTTTCTTCAGATTCCCGTGCCTAATGAAATTCACACTGTATTGGACAATTGTCTATGCCAGAAAAGTTGGGAATATAACAATGCACTTTGTCAGAATGAGTGTTAAGAGAATTTGGAAGCAGAAACAATAACCCTCTTGGGACTGGCTTTCTGTGTATGTGCAGTAATGTGACCAAGTAGCATAATACACCACATTACAAGGAGGAATTAGCAGATAAATGGTGATTACATCTTTTACGACACTTCAGACTTTGCATGATACCTTTCAGTTTGCTTAAAAAAAAAAATCATGGAAATGCTGAACACTGCAACTCCTCTTCCCTGTCAGTCTTGATTCTGCTGCCTCCAGAGCACCACAATACTGCTGTCATGAAATGTTTTAGATAAGGGAATGTCTGAAGTTTAAGAACAGCATATAGCTATGATGACTCAATCCCTAGCTGGCTCATGGATGAATACATACTCTTTTTCTCATACAGCTGAAAATTAATCTTACAGTGAAATAATAATTATTCTAGTCCCAAAACACAGCATTCTTAAAAAACAATTATGAAATACATATATGTCAGAAAACAAGAGGTCTTTTGTTACTTAGAAGTAGGACTGTGTTCCTAAATGTGTGCTAAGTGTAAACACGTAAGCATTGCAAACCAAGGCTGTGTGCAAGAAAACTGTCAAACAGAAGACAGCTGCTACAGCCGCTGCCACTGCCGCTAGCGCATGTCGCTGGCTGTCAGGGAATAATGAAGAACAGAACCAAACCTGCTGGTCTGGTTTAATAATTGACCCTTCAAACTTGAAACATCACAGCCCTGAAGATGAGATGTCTACAATAAACATTTTAAGAGAATCTTTTTTAAAAACTAAAATGAAGCACAGCAGCTGCTTTAACTGCTGTCCATCACATGCAGACTGAGGGTTGATATTCATGTTTGTTTTCCAGGTAAATGTTATATATATTCAACATCTGTGTATGAGACAGTTTGATCTCACATCTTCTCTGTGTAGTACCCTTTCTTTTTAAGGACCTGCTAACACATTGGTTTGAAGCTAGCAAGTATCTCATTTATGATAATTATTATATGTGTGCAGATTATATACAGACACTTGTATGGACTGTTTTACAGAAACTGAATTGTACAAAACAACCAACTGATTCTTGGTCCAGATACTTTGCAGTGAAAAGTTACACTGTGCAGTAAAGAAAGTAGGTCTTGCCTCTCTCTGTACAGGCAAAGTGAGTATTTCATTGTTCGTACCAAGCAAAGTAGCTGCATCAGGAGAGTGGCAGCTCAGCAGGGCAGCCCGATTCTCGCAGAGCTGACGTTAGTACCTGGCTTCAGCCCGCAACTCAGACTGTGCTGGGGGCCGCCCCAAGCCCAGTACGGCTGGTAGCGCAGCTGCCTGCAGACACTGCAGATCAGACGTCCCTGCACACAGCAGCGGGACTGCCAAAGACTGGGTCTGACAGAGCGCAAAGTTAGGCTGTTTCCCTTTTTCACTAAGTGCTGTGGAGTGACATAAGTCCTGCTCCTACTACTAACTTTATGCACAACGTGCTCTCTGTGAGCAAGGGTATGCCCACAAGTAAATGTTTCTGGAACTAGAATTGCTATTTTTTAATCCAGGTTTGTTAGCTCAGTTCAGCAAAGGTGCAAGTAATGGAAGACAAAGTTACTCACGGTGTTAGTGAAACTGCCTAGCAAGAATGACACGTGCATTAATGAATTATAATTTTTGTTTTATTTTAAACACATTCTTTAAAGTGCCCGTTTGTTATGGCAATTAATGTCTTATAATAAGATACTACTGCTGAATGTTTTATTGAGGCTATTTATATCACTGTTTAATTTCTTTCAGGGCATAAATTCTGATTTTGATCATAGAAAAGTTAATATAAACTCTGTGACCTTGTTTGCAATGGAAGCAAAATCTGGTGTTAGTTTTCTGAAATTCCTTTCAAGATAGTTTCATAATTTCTCTTATGTACACCAGAGAAGCTAAATATAGCACAGAAAACAGACTTTTTCAAAGCTGCACCCTTTTTAGAATATGTGATAGGTGCATCAGAGAACTACACAGACATTTTAAGGGTTTCCAAAACCAACTAGTCTTTATTTGGCCTAGCACAAGCAGTACACTACTCTAGGCAAACCAGTTTTGCCATGTATATATTTAAATATAACATTTTCTATCTGAGAACATGTGGATGAGGACTGTAATATATAATTTCATGTTGTATATTATTTTTGATTTTTTTAAGCTTGATTCAGGCAAAATTCTTATTATTTACTTCAGTACAAATTTTCCAAGAGATAAGCTGTCTGGTAATCCGGTTTCTAGTTCTGGAGCAGTTTTTGTGTATCACCATTTGCCATGAGTAAATAATATCCGTACTTGCTATGACTGGATTTAAGAGGCTTCCTCTAGATACAGATAATATGACCAGTTAACCAGTCTTCCATATTACTTATCTCACTTAAGATCCAGTATTTATTACCAGCTAGGTGAGATTCTCTTAAACTGATGAGAGTTATCCATTTCCAGGTGAAGGGTCAGTGTTGCTGTTGTAGCTTCTTAACTATATGTATGGCTCTGATAACTCTATCCATTGCCTGAGCATAGAGAGTGGTGCAGGGAGTTGTTGACTGTGTTTTTCAACTGACTGTAGATCTCTACCATAGTAGGACCAAGGACTAATCCATCTCCACATTTTACAAATGTATCAAAAGTAAGGACTGGCATTCTCCATTCACACGGTAAAAGACACTTTAATTCAAAAGAATGAGCACAAGAGATCCTTCTCCAGGTTTCAGACCTGGGAAGAGAATAGGTCATTTTGTCTGTTCCACTTCACTGATTTAAAAAAAAAAAAAGCTGTAAAACTGCATTATTCTCGGTCAGAAGAAATATCTTCCAAACCCATCATTTTGGAAATAACTGAATAGACACTAGTGCTTATTTAATTTTGTGTTTGAAACTACTTAGTGTATAACTTTGTGCATGCCTCTCACAGTTGAGAGAACTGATCGCTTTGAACTGAAACTCCAACCATAATGAAATGAAATAGCTGAAAAGCACTAATTTTTTTCTTAGAGTAACACTGATTTTCACATTTGGGGAAGTATAACATTTATGTACTCTTGGAGAAATGGTTTTCTGTTGAAGAAATTATTTTCCTTGTTTAGACAGGATGGACTGGAATTAAAAGATGCACAAAGTTTATTAGATGCTTTTGAAATTTATATCCTTTCCTATTGTACAGGATCACTGCTAAAGGTGATTGTGAATAACAAAAAAGGAAAATTCTACCATAGGCTATAAGCTGAAATTAGTTATCTGGCTAAAGTAGTAATCTTGACATTTAGGTTCCAGGAACTGAGGTAAAGTTAAAAAGTAAGAATTCAAAGAGTAGTTCAGGTTTTTTGAGTGATATCAATATTTAGGACCAGAAGGAAGAACATTAAGAACTTGAATAGCGTGAAAACTTAGAGCCAAGAAGCCTCTAAGACAGCAAAGCTCTATTATGAATATTAGAGGTAATCAGAGGAATCAATAAGCATTTTACTGACTGAGAAATGACTGCCCATTTTACACAGGTGGATGCAACAGAAGAGTCAAAGGTAACTCAGTCTGTGTCACAGATAATGTGTTTTTGAAAAAGCAAATAAAAAACAAAACCAAAAAAAATCTAACAGGAATAAAAGCAGTTGTCCAGTAACGTCCTATTGGTTGAATCATTCTTTCCTCTAAATGAAAGGGAAACGCACATCTCGGAGAAAAGATAAGGGTTCTATTAAGAGAGCTGTACTATTTGATGTTTTACAGTAGAGGTACTGGTGCAAATTTACAGGTATTACAAGAGGAGTTGGAAAAATACAGAAGTGTATGTTGACCTTTAATGAAAGATTGCAAATGCTGATCAGACATAACACTGGGAGGGTACTCAGAAAATGATATCGTATGATTGAAAGGTATTCAGTTAGAAAGCTTTTGCCTCATAGCGCAAAATTTTCATAGAGGTAACAGAAACTTCAACTGGCAAAAATTCTAATGGGATTTACCTGGTCTTAGCTTTCATCACGCTACTGCAGAAAAGAATAATGCACCATGTCAGCACAAAGGAGTAGTAAGCAAATTTCTGGAGTGCCAAGAAGTGCCCAGGGGACAACAGAGAATGCCAGTGCATGGAAGCAATAGGTTGAATAAATTAATACCTCTGTTGTTCTCCTAACTACCTAAGAGGTAGTGCATAGCTCACAGATCTGTTTTTTTCAGTTTTTTTTTTTCCAGTAGCATTGGTTAGTTGATGTTGCTGTGCATTACAGAACATTCCTTCCAGAATTTTTTTTTCTTATTCCCTGATAAGGTATTTCCATTTGGTGTTCTGTGTATCGTGTTTTATCTTGCATGTTTTCTGCACCGTTTTAATTTCTGTACTTACTTCCCAGCCCACTTTATCTTGAATTCTGTTGCATTTCTGTATGACTGACTCCTACTTCAGCATCATTAGCACCTTTCTTTGTTATCTTATCCACTGTTGATATGTCTGTTAATGGTATAGAAGGAGAGAGACATACATTTGCTGTCTCTATGGTTTGACTGGGAACAATTTATTCAGCATTTTGTTAAATAGGTGAAGCTGATGCAGGAAAAGAGGTTAAGCAGAATAGCAGAGAAGCTGGTTTTCAGACTATGTTTATATAGAATAAAATTAAAAGTAATGTCTTCTACTCACATTTTTTAATTTTAAAGACTCAAATCATGGTTACCGTACTTGTGATGGTCATGTGCTCTGAGAACTTTCCTCCTCTGTTTTTAAGGTAGCTTGCCCAGAATAACTACAGTAAAATAGCTGTACTGAAAATGTAATAAAATCAAACAAGCTGTTGTGAGCATGTGCAATGCCTAAAAATTTAAAATTATCAGAGCATTTCAAGTTTCTCACGTAGTCTTTTAATTTAGAAGAGATTAGAGTTGTTGGCCTGAATGTTAGCTCAAAACTGTTCTCACCTGAGAAATAAAAATCCACATAGGTTTTCAGGTGATTTTTTTCTTGTGTTATAGTATGTGGTTTATTGTACAGATTGTTTGGGACAAAAGAATTTCAACAAATTAAAACTTCAAAACATTTGAAAACTTAAGGGAAAATATTGCTGAGCTCTTAGATGATAAATCTGGCACTGGGTTTTGGATTCTTATTCTGTGCTTTTCATGTTGAACAGTAAGCTGATTGAAGTAACATTTCCTTTCATACTCAGTTGGGTTCAAGTTTGTAGATTTACAGTGGCCTACTGCATAAACCCAGTGAGCTGGTATCAAAAGGCTTGGAGCTAACACCCCCCAAATATACTGGCTGTTGTGTTTTTGAAACTGCTGCAGACTTGCCACAGTTGGCTGATAATCCTGGTGTGGGAGCCTAAAGCTGGCGCAGGGATCTCACTAAAGCACTTGGCAAACACACGCTTGTACGGAGCAGCAAGTAGTAGTCCTCACTGCGGGTACTAGACCTGCTGAGAGTGATGAAGGACGGCCACAGAGGAACCAGAAACCTTCAGAAATGACTTATGCCTCGTAGCTCAGCATCAGTGAAGTGGTATTCATGGTCTTCAGGCCATCAGCTGTGTTGCCAACCAGGTTGTAAACATAACACCCCGTGATCTCTTAGAGGGACACAGGCCTTGGGACGCAGCAGGGGGGGACTTGCAGCCAGCGCTGGGAGCTTGTGAGCAGGGCGCAGGTGCGCTCGCTTTTCCCCACGGTGGAACTGGCTTTCCTCCACCTGGACGTGCACTTTTGATGGCCAGAAACGTCAGCTGTCTCTGGCCTTGCGCATGATGCGACTGCTGAGGAGGTAGAATTTTATCTTCAGGTAGGGAGCGAGCTACTGTAGATAAAGCTGACTAGTTAAAAGAGTGTTCCATCTTATTCGGTTATAGCATAATCATTTCAGTGGTACTTCACAAGTGTCCTTCTTCCTTTAATAAAAGTGCACTAAGTCACTATCCTGAGGCTGCAGACCTACAGTACACTGATATTCAGGATACTATTTCAGTGCTGAGCTGAATTATTTTTTAAAAATAAAAAGAGCAGAGTAATTAATTTCCCATTTTCTATTAACATTCTTTTCTGCAAGGTGGAATAGGTCTAAAAATTTACATAATTCAGTTGATTTTCATCTCAAAAATATTTAGTAGAATAAAACACAAAGGACAAGACTATCCTTTTCTAAATTGAAAATGTTTTTATTTAAATGCATTTGAAGAAGTAAAACAGCCGTGTTGAGTACCTGCAGTGTCCTATAACCTAATACTATCTGAGCATTTCACATTTGGTAAGTGCATTAATTTGAAATAGATCACAGTTGTAGGTCTGCATATTATATAGCAATTACTAGAGTTATTCATATTTTAAAGGTGTCTCTTCTCATTGCAAATTGGCATTTCAGTCTGCAGTTTTTAAAACCCAATTGTCGCTTACAATATAAATTCAGCATAAAGCCAACATAGTTATTGGAACACGTGGGCAGCACTTGGCAATTAATGTTGCAGTAACTGTAGGTTGTTGTCAATTTAAATATTCTCTTGATTGATGTTACATTATTTCATTTGTTACTACATCAGAACTAAAGTTCCAAAGGTCAGGTTTTGTTTCTCAATTCTTCAAGGTATCTGATTAACTGATAGAGAAGGTAGTTAATACAGCAGATGGAAGACCCACTCTAATAATTTCTTTGGTTTTATTCATAGTTTTATTATGTCATTCTATTAATTGAAGTCATTCACTGGCTCATTTAGAATTCATGGACCAAACTCAGTCCCCATGAAAGCACATATAACTTTCCATGTAATTACATGAGCCATATTAATTTCACAGCATTCATTTGAATTCTGATCAGCTATTCAGTTTCACCTAGTTTCTCTCTAGTGTTATTCACCATTTGCAGAGCAGTTTCTATTAACACAATGTTTATGGAATGTTTGTTTTCATAGTGTTTTCCTGTGAACAAGAGTTTTTTTTTCTTAATCATCAACCATTATTTGCCTAATCAGGGAGCAGAAAGAATATAAAAATTTATTTCTGCATATAAATTCTTCACTGAGTATTTATTACTAGTTCTGAAAAAAATCAGCATTGATTTGTACACCAAGAAAAGAGCTGTGTTTGTCAGATAATTTATTTAAAGTCAGCAATCAAAATAGCACTTAGCAAGTGCTGACTTCAGTCTAAACCTGGTTGTATATACCAAGTAGAAGTACTTTCCCAGAAAGAAAATATGGGGTACTGGACACTTCCTTAATTAGGCATTGTTCCAGGAACTAATGGCTAGATACTAAAGGCAGTTGGATACAAATCAGGAATAACGTGCATATTCATAACAAACTAGATGATTAGCCATTGGCTTACACTATCATAAGAAGCAGTGAGTGAAACTGTTGAAGTCATCAAAGTCATTCTGGAAGCTGTAATTTAATGAAATACAAGTTACTGGATTTAGAGGTAAGCAGGTGGAAATATATGACCTGTGGCAAATGGAAGATCAGACTACAAAACCTAATGGTCCTCTTTGACTCTTAAATCTACTAACACGTCAACTAAGTGGCAATCACAGTGAGTATTACTTTGAATTTTGCTTGAATTTAGAATATAAAGAAAAAACACTAATTGTTATAGTAACCAGAACAATGGTATGCGTTTTCTTTACCTTGTGGCTTTAAAATGTTTTAAATGACATGCCTTCCTTTTTTTGTGTGTGTTTGCGACTGTCATGTCAAACCTGTCTGCTCAGTTGCCTGTCCATAAAGGCTTATAGTAATCAAGTGGAAAAGCTGATGAATGCATTTAAGTCATTCAGATGTTACTACAATATTAACCTTGTATCTGTTTAGCAGGGAGGGAACTGTGCTGATTGTGAACACTGAAGCTTTGTTGCTCTTACTGTGCTGAAGATTCCCATTGTTGAAACAGAAATTATCGCATACCGTTGCATTGGTGTGATTTACACATCTCATCAGATTTACACTCTGTCCCATCAGTAACTATGAATTTTAGGAATTTTTGAAGCAGTCAGGTTACTTTTTCCCAGCTTACATTTTTTTAATTCAGTATAATTCACGGGAGTAAATGTAAGTGTTTGCATAAGGATGGATTGTGAGAATTGGGACCTTACTGAGTACTCAAGGCATATTTAAGTAAGAATTGTCAAGTGAGGCAAATGTTACTCTGCCAGATGTGTGATGTACCCGGCTAGTACTCTGAAGTAGCTAATTACCTACTTCCAGTGAGAGCCATGCTGAATACTTAACTGTTTGCTGCAGAATGCCCATTTCTGGCTTCCAAATAGATTTTTAATATCCTGTATGGCCTGTTTTCAAATAAAGCTAAATTTGTCCACTGCAGATGCCATTCATAACTGCATTATAAATCATGTGAAGGGATATGTTAATCTGAGAAATACTACCTGAGAGGATAATACTGTAAGAGGCAAAAATATCCTGTAAGAACAGCAGCAGATTGGATCTTTGTTTCTCTTTGACTTCCTTGGCACTCTTCAAGCTTCTGTTCTAAAAATACACAATATGCACTTTTTTTTAATCAAGCAAACATTATTTCTTATGATCCTTCCCCTCCCTTCAACTTTGTTGCTCTCCAACAGCTTGCAGTTGCAGACAGGAGACTACTTCTCAAGATACTTTCATTTCCCTGTTCTGGCAGTGCAAAGCAGATGTAAAGCCAGCAGGTGAAGATTCCCCACTAAGGGTAAAGACAGAATGGCACTGAAATAATTCTGTTTTCCTGTACTTGCTAAGACCAAGGATTTGACTTGGATTCCACATCCCTTTGATGTGAAAACAGACAGGTCTGCACAGATTCAGATTGTTTTTCTGCACTGTCTTCAAAACATTTTTCTTTCCCTCAATGACTACAAGCATAAAATTATAATAAAATCTCTACATCCAGGTTATTAATGGGTCAGATTGTACTCAATGCCTTATCAGGATCAGATACGTTAGTCTGATTCAGTGTGTCTCATGTACAGCTAAGATGTAGCCTATCACCTGAGCATTCCTCATTGGTTTCCCAAGTTGTACTTTGAATGTTGCAGCAGTTACATCTTCTGGCACCTGCTTTTAGGGCTGATGCAGTTTAGTTCACGAAGTAAGGGCTCTGTTGGCTTGATGCAGACCCTGAGATTTTATCTGGAATTCCCCAGAAGTTCAGTAGTGTGTTTTTTAATTCTTCAGGTTTCCTTTCTACTGTGAGTTTGACAAGCCTAAGTCACAGTGAGTGGTACCTGAGTGTCTCTGACAGATTGCTCCCTTGTGATTCTGCTTATGAGAATGACAACAGTGTTGTCCAAAAGGAGTACACAGAAGGAAAATAAGTTTTTAATTCAAAATGGAAAGGAAAATGTAGTTCTGTCCTCCAGATGCATACCAAGGGTGGATCTGAACAAGCAGCTTGGTGACTGAAAATCTGAAATTTTATTCCAATCTGGCTGTGTTTGGGGAAAAAGCTAAATATAATTAATGTGGTTCAAAGTTAATTTAGCTCTGCAAATGCTCTTTTGTCTTTTTGCTCTGCTTAATTCATGAGCTACTTATGTAATGAGACAGTCTAACATAATATGTACAATAGAGAACCCCACCTGATGAAATTGTTTTTCCCATGTAGTAACTTCACTGTAAGTGGGAGGTTCTGTATAGGAGAATTCTCCCTTTTGCTGAGAAATCCAGGAGCCTTGAGACACAACGGGGCCAGCATGCTTCTGCCACAGAAGGGCAAGGTTTCCAAAATCCACAGTAGGAGCCTCTGCAGACCCCAAGATCTGCAGTCACCTACTACACTGGGGTGCCCCAGAAACTAAGGACATGGCTGCTGGTTCAATGAATTACACTAGCTGTCTGGTCTCAAACCTTTCCTTGTGGAAAGGAGAGGACATGAATATAGAACTGTCTCCTTGATAGGCATCTGTGCAGCTCCCTGGGCCTTGGGGCTGGTTGTCTAGGACCGAGGCGGGGTTACCCCCCACTTCCTGATGGTTCAGAGTGGGTCAGGCCCATGGCAGCACGTCTCCCCTTGGCAGTGTCTAAGCACGGCATGCCCTTCTGGCCTGGGCACAGGCAACCGCCCCCAGGGAGGAGGGGGGGAAGCAGGGAGGGAACAAATAATTCCCAAACCGCTATTTCTCCTAGGAATGCTCCTGCCACCCATATGCCCCTAGGGAAAGTCTGGTCCTGGAGTGCCCATGCAGTGACATATATTCTAGCTTTTGGGAGAATCAGCTTTACAAAAGCATACAAATCACTACATAGAAGATAACTGTAATAATCTTTCTTATGATGTTATTCATATGCAAATTAGGAAGCTGCTAGAAGTAATAATTGTTGCTGTTTTAGAACAATGAAAACAATGTAAAATGAATTTACTTGTGAGAGTGGTGAAAAAACTGTATTATTTATCCTGCAAATATTCAGTGACTTTTGGTTATGACTGACTGATGTGCCTAGTTTTCGTATTCATTCTAAACAGCAAGATGGAAGTTTTTTTCTTTATGTCTGTCCTGCAGATACCTTTGTAGGATAATCTACTTCAGATAATAAAATGAAGGCCCCAAAGACAGGGAGAAAATGTAGGGGAAAGTCTGTGACATAATCTGCCTTTTGTCATGAAGGCTTATCCTCAGAGCCTAATGATACCTTAGCAGCCTGAAGCTTAGCACAGCTATTTGAGCTGTTCCCTAGAAGTTTGCCTGTTGTACTTGAAGGTCATTTAAACAATCAGTTTCTGGAGTTTTTGGTTTTACTTTGCTGCTTTATTCACCTGATAAGCTATTACTCAAAACCTGAGTCTCTTCTATGTGGCATATGGAGACCTGTAAGGTCCAAGTTCATATGTGAGCCTTCGGAGTATGACTGAAAGCCCCAGAAATCAAACCATAATGAATGAAAGCAGTGGGAAATGTATCACAGCGTTTGCACAGTTAAGCAATGTGCCTTTCCATATTATCATAGTTTTTGCTGTTTCATTTTTTGCCAAGTTTTACAGCGTGACTTGTGCAATGGGCACAATATGAAGTAGGCAGTGTTCCTAGTTGTAGGAGGAATGAAGCTCACTAGGCAAAACAGAGGAAGGCTTTCCACAGAGCTAGGACAGTTGAACTGGCATTAACGTTGTTTGACATGAAAGTGATCTTCTGCTCCTTAAACAGCCTTGCTTATTTCCAGTCTAGAAAGTCTTTTTAATGTCTGTTAAGCATTCATGGTAAGAAATCAGTATGTATGGTTATATCTGGTATCTTGTCTCCTTCACATCCATCCTTTCTTTAAAAAATGGTATTAACCTTAGAAGTACATAAAACGATGAACATCTGTCAGGTGATGCTTTTCTTTGCCATTTTCTTGGGACAAGAGGAACAGAAGAAAGAAGGAATGTTCAGGGCGTGAACACACTTGGTATTGCAGCCTGAGGCACATTTTGTTTTTCTTTGCTGAGCTTTGTGATCTTGGCAATTTATTCATGAACAGAGACAGGATCAATGCTACAGTTTTTGCATGAGGTCTTAGTATGCAGACTCTTCATTTAAATTCTAGATGCTGACTTCTTTCTCTCTGAGTGTCATTTCCAGTCACCCTACAAACAGTGGAGCCACTACTTCGGTAGGCAGGCAAAGTACCACTTGCTCAAAAAACAAATGTATCTGTTAGCTACATATAATTCTCCACTTGCCTATTGAAGCAAAGAACTTAACTTTTTAGGATACAGCTGGGTCTGATAAAATTTTATGAGCCTCTGTCAGTTTCTAATGGTATTAGAGGCTGATAGTAAAGATTAACAAATCAGTTGAAATGATAGACAGTGTTCCTTGAAATACATCCTCTACAGCTAAGGAATAATGTTTTTACTTTTTGTAGGCTAGTATTTTTGAGGATTTGCTTTCATTTTGATGCTATCCGTTTAAAACATCAGAAATCACTTTCTTCAGCTTCATGGGCTTAACTTGTTTTAGGAGAGTAAATATTACAGCATGTGCCAGGGTGAGTAACTTTCCTTTGTTCTCCAAGGGATTGAAAGCTGCAAAGTCCAATTTGCTCCTCTCATCCCTATCCACTGAATAGCCATGTCAGAGGCCCTCATCTATTGAAGCAACTAAGGAAAAACTTAATGTGAAATGTAAATGAAACTTTGACCTTTTATTAAAAAAAAAAAAAAAAAAAGCTCAACTGTCAGTGACAGAATTGACCAATGAAAATGGTACAGGTGCTCTCTGCTCTTTCATTATCATGCATATTAACATCCAAACTAACTTCTCCTCCATTAATATGCTGTTGTAAAGTTGGTTGTTAAGTCACAGAAGTCATTTAAAGAAAAGGAAATCACAGCACAGTCATCAGATGTCTGAAATTTTATTCATATTGTGTGCGGGAAAGGGCCACTCTTTCTTTAAAATATTAGAAGTAAGGTTGCCAAAATTGGTTATGATTTCATTTGCTATAGTGCATTTATTAAACATAATGGTATTGAACATGAAAGCAGGCAATATATAGTCTTTGCCTACAAGGTTCTGTAGTTGTAGACTATATATGACAAGAATAGATTATTTCTGCAAGAAAACCTGGGCAAAACCTTGCTAACATAAATGGAGCCATGGTTTTACTGTGAAAAATGACTAGTTCTAACCTGGTAAAAGACTATAGAATATCCAGTGATTAGTGCAAGTGATAGCGCCTGGTAAGAGAAGTGCTTACCACTGAAAATGCAGTACTAAATGTTCTGTATACGGAAATGCACAATATACCTGAAAGTAATAAACCTTCAAGACAGAGTTTCCCTGATGGTAGAGTGTCACAGTCTCAGCAGTACTACAGTTCCTGAAGCCACCACGCAAGAGACTAAACCTGAAGAAAAACAAAACTGTGTATCCAGACACTATGCATCTGTGGTAAGTTTCTCTCTAGCACTTTTGTGTTTAAGCAAAGGAAAGGTCTTTTCCTAGTTTTGGTGTTAATTTTGAAGTCTTCTGCTGCACTCATGAGATTTTGCTAACTAGCCAAGGTATGAGAACAGTGATAGTGCTTCAAATATCTCGTGCTGCTCATCCCATGGGTTGCCATATTGCTTTCTTAACTAATTTGGAGGTTTAAAAACACCCTTAACAAGACCCTCTTACAGTGTAACGGTTTAATGCCAAGCATAGCGAGAGCGTTAATAGGAGGTTGAAACTGCTGCTGAAGGAAATGCTGCCAACAGAGCTAGGAGAAACTGTTAGCGTGGCAGCTTCCCTTTTGTCAGTCTAGCCACAGAATCATGATAGACTGCTGAATGTCCTAGGCTGTGACTCCAACTTTAATTTGCGCATTAATTGTGGTGCATGTCAATCCTTTGTGACTTACTCTCTAACTGGCTTCTTTATAGAGGTGCCCTTGGCTTCAGTTACTGGGCTAATCTAAACTAAATGAAATGACAGGTACTTCATGTCCAGTAAAACCTGGGGTGATTTTGAAAATCTCTGTGTGAAGCACCTTTCACCATCATACATTCTCTGAGTCTTACAGGATCTGCAGGTTCCAGCTTCACTTTGGCCTTCTGTTTCTGTTCTGGCTGCAGACCCTGAAGAATAAAATTGGCATATGTTTTCATTTAGGTCAATGCATTCCTGCTTCTTATATATCATCTACAGATTTTTGCACATGTGAAGGAGAGGGGGAAAGACTCATTTGGATCTTGAATATTCATCTGATTTCAGTGAAGTTACTTCAGTCTTATCTTAGGGTTGCTGTGAATAAATCAAGCCCCCTTCTTGCTGTGGGATTTATTCCTTTGCATGTTAGAAGCCGATTTTAAACCGACTAGGTTTACTGAAGTCTTACAAGCTTTACATTATGAGTTGGTTTTGCATTTCTATTTGTGCTGCTCCCAAATATGCTTGCAAGAGGGTCACTTTATAAATTTAAATTTGATTGATGAACCCTTGGGTGTTTTTTGTTTTTTTTTTTTGGGGGGGGGAAATAAATATGACCTTGCTGGTAGCCTAAAACAAATAATAATAAAAAAAGGTATCATACTTTCACCAATCAACTTATGTTGAAATGTGCTCCTTTTCTTTCTTTTCTGTAGATAATGCCTCTCTTTCATGTGGACCCTTTAGTCAGTATATTGCAAAAATTTCTAAAAGAAGGTCAGTTACTATCATATTTTATTGTCTTCAGCACCAAAATAAATAATTTTTAGATGTTTTATCTTGTGTTTGCGTATAGTGGTGTCAACCTGACACCCCTGGAAACCTTAAACCAAATACATACAATATCCTAAGATGAATGGGTGAGATCTGGCTCATCTGAAAGTAAGAACAGATTTGTGACTGCTTTCAGTAGAACCACAAGAGCCAATGAGCATAGGGGTTAATTAAGTAATATCTTTAAGGAGTCTATCAACTGGAAAGTGCTCTCTAAGTTGTACATGTAATTATTGACACTAATTATCATTGTCAATAGCACTCTAGTTTACTTGGTCCCCTTCACAAAATGCTGAATGTTCACAGCACTTCTGGAAGCCAAGAGTATTTAAAGGACCTCTGTATCCACAGTCACCACTCAGTACCATGCAGGATTAAACAAGACAGGACTGGCTAAAAAAAACCAAGATGTTTGTTAGATATCTCTTGATGAAGCAGTTGTGGCACTTGCTTGTCATTTGCCTGACTCTACTTACCAGTTGCAGACACTAAATTTTTTCAAATTCAGGTTAAAAAGCCATAATAATAGTAGAAATAAAAGAATTTATTTTAACACACCTTCAAAAAAACCTTTCTGGCAGAATTTGATGTCTTTGGAAGAGGTACAAGTTGAATATGACATGAGTAACAAAAATGTATGATTACATGTATATGATTCTGCCCATAACCATTTGAAGCGCTTGGGTATAGTTGTGAAGACTTAACAACCCCTTTCTAATCCTGCTGATGCTGAGCTACCAAACGCTTATAAACAGATGGCAATGAACTAGCCTGCATTTTAGTTTGGCCAGAATGAGTCAACTCTAGTGTAGAGGATGGATCCCTCATATGCGATGGTGGTTGAATTTATGTTTGTAGATGAGTATGTGTTCTTGGAGGAGAAAACAGGATAAGGAATGGGATTCTGTAGGAACCTGGAAAGAAAACTGCAAAAGGTAAAGGAGATCCTGAGTGGATGCACTGAGGGATTAATGGGAGATGGAAAAGAAAAATTCAGATAGGACAAAATCCAGGGAGCCGTAGGACACCGTAATTTTTGAAAAAATGACAATCAATATGTTGGTGTGGATCTGAACTTTTTGTGATTGCCATTTTGTTGTTGTTGTTGGGTTGTTGTTTTTTTCCTGAAATAAGTTCTAAAAGATCTTCTACAAGAGAGAAAAGCAAAAGGAGGAGAAACTTTATGAATTAAATAAAATTTTAATTTATCTAGGTCTCATTAATTCTGTTGCTACCAGAATTAGGAAAGCTAGAGAAGTTAAGTATTGAAAGCATATACAAAAACAATGATTGGCAGTTCTATTCAATTTTAAAAGTGGAACTTAATGAGAAGGTTTTCGTTTGCTTGTTTTAAATAAAACCAAAGTAGAATACCAAAGTAGACAACAGCAGAATTACATATTACACTGCAATATAGGTTCGTGAGTCTTTATTAGAAAGAAGTCTGGCACCGACTTCCTGCCTTTTTTTCCATTAAAATAATGTTAACATTTTTGTGGCTTTAAGCTTGTATTTATAGCATCACAGTCTGTTGTTTAAAGTTTCTGAGCACCATGTCTTTATTGTAATCAAATACTGATTGTTGCTTAGAGTTTTGAAGTTAATTAGTGCCTAAGCATACAGAAGAGCAAGTAGGTCAGATAATCAGTATTCTGGTGGGTTGATTCAATAGATACAAATCTAAAGAGGAAAGTGAAGTAGCGAGTAGTTTCTTTCTTACATGCTATATAATTTAAGCCTGAATTATGCTGTTGCCACACTTGCTATACTAGCTGTTTACTAGTAGGTGTTTGTCAGCTCATCAGTAGGAGGACAAGTTTCACACATCCTCAACTTCGGTAAAACATGGTTGAACTTACTTCCAAGTTGTATTATCAGTTTGCACCAGCTGAAAATCTACCTCAGTAAAATTAAAGGCATCTTCTAAAGGTCAATCTGTGGTTTGGGGCGGTCTTTCTACAACTTACTTTAATTCTCAACCATGCTGTTATGCTTTTGCTTCTTGAGCAGTATTTTTTTAGGGCAGCACAACATGCAACTATGCTACTGACTGGGGCTACAGGGCAGCACAGCCTCTCTCGTCATGTCATGTCATGTCAAGTGTGTGTGGCTCTGCACATCTTTAAGAATAATCCTGTGGATATCTGTGACCCAGGACAGCTTTTATATATGTGTGTGTATGTATATGCAACTGTGCACTTAAAATGTGAAGGTCATTCTGTATTTAAGATAGTAAGTAGAATTAAGCATGCCGAATAAGGATGTTCTTTGTATGCCTTCAGTAACAAAGGAGTAACAAAGCTACCTAACAAGATGTTTCAATGCATAATTTTGCACAACAGCTTAATGTTGATAGTATCATGCTAGTTATGTCTAAATAGAGTGATTCTGCTCTGCATGAATTTACTGTCTTATACAAACAGCACTTTCTGGTGGATGCTATTCCTCAGTCACTAGTTGATTTTTACAGTAGGGTTTCTACAGGAAGGCTTTCCTGTAGGAATAGTAAATGGGAAAACACTTGATTTAGATCTTAGTGATCTATTTGTTTGTATTATTCACAATGAACTTGGATTCAGCAGAGAGAATTTTCTCATCAGGGCAGCTAAGTTCATTCATTCAGTTGTGCTTATGTAACAAGAAATGCTCAAATAAAAAGTCAGGGACAACATAAATAGCTAAACAACAGAGATGGACTTAACTATATCTGGATTTATTGTAATCCACTAGATTGCTCTGTAACTGGAGTTGTACTCACATATAAATCTGCTCTGAGACCTTAGACTTATGTTAATATATTACTCCAGTTTCATGACAAATTACTTCACGGATTCATTTGGAGAAAAATATGGTTCAAATATGGAATAAAGCAGTGGTGAATTAGGCTTCTTATCCCTCTTAGTTATTATTGCCAAAAGCAGGGTAGCAAATAAACACTGCTGTTGGTGAGCATTAAGTTTGTTCATTATAAATGCACAGTCATGTACCAGTCTCCAGTGTGACTTCATCTGGGAACATTGCCATAAGGATTACAAATGGCTTTCAGCTTGAAAATTGGTGTGTACTGCTTTGAACTTTCAGTGGGGAGTTGGCAATTTATCTTTCAGATAATCACCTTGTGTTAAGTTGAACATCTTACTGTAACTTTCTGCTACATGATAAGCCAGCTCCTATGAATAATTTACTGCAGCTGGCAACCCACTTCAGCTCTGAAGTCTTCGTCAGCTCTGGTAGCTTTTCAAACTTTAATATTAAACTTGGAGCCAAAATCTCATTGCACTTAAGTTCAGTGGGATTTCAGCGTCAGTTGCAATGGGTATCATGACATGACCTTTTAGAGCAAAATTTGCACGGAGAGAAACTCCACATCATTAAGAGGACTAAGCAATGTATTTGTGTCTGGATAAACAGCTCATTTACCCCACCTTGTGCTCAAAGGCATTGAGTTTTTTGTACAGACTTTATCTTGTGTTGGTGTTCGGAATATTTCTACTGTGAGAAAAAACTGAAGTTGGCTGAATTACCTGGGCCTTTCATTACTCTCCTGGCAGGTTTAGGATGTGTTCTGTATGATGCCACTGCAGCAAAGCCTATATGTGATGTGACCATCCCACCAAAGTTATCACTCCAGCTTTGCAGCAAGCCTACCATGGAAATGCAGTTAGTAATCTTCTAGAAAGGACAGCAGCAACTTTTCAGTTTGCTAGGTGCTGATGGCCTGGCTGATCAGTACCAGTGAACATTGTCCTGAGCTTTCAGTCCCCTCTCTCTGGCTAGGTTGGGCCTCATTCATTGCCCTCTTGAAGCAACTTAAGTACTAAGAGGGGATATTTTTCCCCACCTGCCCCCATACTCAATCACTGTAAGCAAAGGTAACCAAATCTCGTCAAATGAGTTCTAACACCAGGGAAGAAGTATCTGCTAGATGCATGTACTAGATTCAGTTTGCATTATCTCAGCTCTAACCTTTCATAAATCACTCCTTACTTCTGATTTTGCACATTCTTAGCCAGATCTGCTCTTTTGCCTCTTTGCTATGTCCACTGTTATGTCTCCGGTGCTTGCACGTGGTGTGCATGTGTTTACTAGAGAGTACTAGCTTAGCAGAGGATGAATTCTGTGGTAGTTAGGCGACTGTCTGTACAAGACATGAAATTTCAAGTTACAGCTGAAAGAATTTGGCTAGAAGGAGATGAGTGGAATAGAAGGGCAAAAGGACCATTTGTTCCTAGTTCAATAATGAAGCTTTAGGGAAGCCTGCAACTCTAGGCATGAACTCTCCTTTTTCTTTTCTATGCTGATTTCCTACCTGAGATTGCATGAAGAGGGAGAATTCCTTACATCCCCCCAAAGTGAGCAAGGGTATGGCAAATAATAAAGGGTGATGCTTCTCCTTTATTCTGGAGTTGGCTGAATAGCAGTAGTGTAGAAGCAGAAGTGAAACTTCTGTTTTCATGGCAGTATGCTGAGGGTTTTTTGGTATCTAAGCAAATTCTGTCTCTAGAAAAAGTGAGACTTAGAACATCAAAGCGAAAAAATAACATGCAGCAAATTAGTTCACATGAAATGCAGGTGGGGAAAAAATTTAGGACATTTTTCTCTAACAGTTAATATCATTATGAAGATTTCTTGAGAACCCTAGGCAATGTAGCACTCAACTACCATTTGTGTTTTCATCTTTTAGCTGTCTTTTTTCCCCCTTTAGAACAAGTACCAAATATGCCATGACTAAATCTCACTCCTTCTCCTTACAAAGATCTTGGGAAACATTTTACTAGTTGTAATAATGTGATACCAACTTCAGTTTTGCTTGTCTTACGTTTTGTCTTACTATGAGTAATCAATCGACGGGATTATCAGATGGAGCAAACAGGAAATGAAATAATGGCCTGAGGTAAGACACTTCTAGGGAAAAAGTTCAAGAAAGCTAAGGAATAACTGGTCTACTAATTGGAAGATGGAAGTTTTACAGGCACAAAGAAATTCACAGGGAAACATTCTCAGCATATCTGCAAAAAACTGTAAACAGTTAAAAACCAATAACAAACAGCTTGATGTCCAGAGGAAGGCAGGTGATTAGTTATGAGGCTGTTCTTTGAGAACAGAAGACAGCCTGAAACAAGCCTTGTGGCACAGACCTGTGTCAAGCTTTGAAGGCAACTGATATGCTTTTCTTAAGACCCACATATGTAGGCTTTTGTTGTTTTAATCCTTTTCTCTGCTTGCTGCAAACCTTTAGATTAACACCGTATTTTGAACAAATTCTTTTGCATTAATCTGCTGCCAGCCCTAGACTTCTAGGGGACGTTTTGAGGACGCCGAATGCAGGGGCCTGCAGTGGCAGCAGGGTGAGATGGCAGCTTGTGGCAGCCTCCAGAGCTGGTGCAGCAGTGTGTGAACTGCAACCCTGGAGAAACACCTGGTGGGAGTGTGGTTGAAGGGTATGTGGAAGTGCCTAGAGCACAGGCTGTATTTTAACCCTGAGACTTTGCTGCTCACAAATCCTGCCTACGTTTTTGCAGATTTTGTAATTGACAGTAATGATGAATCCTTGCAGTTCCACCTATGGAGGAGACAAGTGCCTTGTATTGAACTTAGGTAATTTCCTGAACAAAGGTACTACCTTCCAGTTGCCCAGAGGCACAAATCTGTACATCAGTACTGTTGTAGTGAAAGAAATGGAATGTATAGTGAGCTAGAGCAGAGTAATGAAAGGTAAGGAGGGTTATTTTGTTACAAGGTAAGGGAGGATTTGGGTGTTTCTTTTTGTTTTTAAATCATCTGCTTGACTATCAAAGTCGATGGAAATCCAGCGGCTCTTCAGGGAGTATTTGTGTGATGGCGATGTGTGGTTGTGTTTTGCTGAGGCTGTCTTCTATGAAAGTGGAATGGAACAACTGGAAGAATGCTGTAAATCAGCATGGAACAAGTGTCTTGACTTCAGTGGTGCCAAGTGGATTTTCAGCTACTGAGACTCCAGGCACTTGAGCAGGGACTACTGTGCCATTTGCCATGGAACAGAAATGAAAGGACCAAGCTTTGAGTCAGATTTTCACAAGCACCTTAATAACTTAGCAGTCCACATTCAATATTCAGTCATTTGGACTTCCAAGTAAGTACCAGAGCCATTCTTCAAAAATTATTGTGAAATTGCTATCATATTGTGTTAGTCAGTGGTGGTGTTGCAATACTGTAGAAATAGATGTGCTAGTAAAATGTGTTTTGCCTGTAACTTCTCAAGTGTTTTAAACAAAAAGTGTCTCAGTCATCCATCTTGTGCTGAAGTGGATTGCAAAGCAGCTAACGATTGTCAATGCTTGTTAAAAGCATCTTCTTCAAGTGAAGTAATCCACATAAGAAGTACTGCTATGAGCATTCATTTATTTAGCCATTTAAATCACAAGTACAAACCCCTTTTTATAGGGCTACATGTGAGATGATAAAACCTGAGCATTGTTTTAATTCATAAGATCTTATCTTATCTGCAGGTTAATTTAAAATACAAGTAATAAAAAGTCAAGCAAATTATAACATGATAAATCAGTAAATGTAACTCAGCTGGTTAATTTCATACAGCTCAATCCAGAAAGACAATTTGTTTAACACCTTTAAACTGAAAAAAAAAAAGAAACCTAAAATGCATTTTTGAAAATGAAAATAATCAGATGGAAACAGGGAAATACAGTGTAAAAGCAATTAAAGTATTTTTGCTTAATACATGAGATTTCTAAAGGGAAGTTCAACCATGGGTTCATGTTTAATAGCTTTAGGTTTCAGACTAGAAGAGCAGCTGGACTTTATCACTGGTGCCAGTAATTATTTCTGTCTTAGCAACTGACGCCCTCCCTTTGTCCTGACATGCTTACTATTATGCTCTCTCAGTGCAGGGGCTGTTTTATTTCAGGGCTGGAGGAAGGAGCCAGGGATCATCTGTAGTTTTTAAGAGTATTCTGGCCAATAGCAACTCAAACCTTTATCTTTCTGTTTGCTAGCAGCTGAAGATGAATTTGCACAGGGTATGTGCTTCTGATGTGATACCTCCAATAGAAAAACATAGTCAAATTATCAGGTTGTGCCTAATGCGTTCAGTTCTGAAATAAAGTATGGTACAATTGGATAAGAGCAGAGCAACATCCTGAAAGAGCCCAGTCAGAAGTCTGCTTGATTTTGAGCTTACTTCTACATGTCACTTAAAGAGCTGAAAGGCGTGTGTCCCAACAGCAGGTGAGAACAGAAGGTTTCGCTCCTCTTTGTCTAAACTGGTCCACACTGAGTTGAACACCTGTGGGAAATGAAGTAATATTAGCAATTAGGGTGAGCTCTCTAAAAATAAGTGACAACCTGCTAATTTATCTCTATTAAGCATAATTGCAAATGATCGTTCTGTTTCTGTAGAGTTTTGCCAACAAACAGAGTTAGGTAATTCCCCCAGCCAGAGCCACTGTTCTGCTCCTGCCCAGAAAGATGCATAGACTGAACCCTTGCTGGTTTGACATCAGAAAAACCTGTGGAGTTGCACTATGGATTAGGTTTGCTTTATCCACTAGGGTAAACTGACTACCTGAAGCCTTCAGGCCATTCTGTGAAAGGCTGAAGAGACTGAGCTAATAAAAACAGTTCAGCCCTAAGGGTTTGCAGGTACATCACTTTTTTGCACAAGCAACCGAGCTGTATTGTGCACTTTTCAGAGCTACAGCCAAGCCTGCCCATCTGTTTTCAGTGACTGGTTTGTATCTTGGAAAAAAAAGAAAAGAAAAAAAATACAGAAACCTTAATTTTATTCTAACATGTTTTCAGTGGTGACAATATGCTGGAAAAAATGACATTAACAAATAGCTTCTGCTAGTAAAAAAGCACAAACATCACTGACATTTTCCTTCTTGCTTTTCTAAAAGAAATTTTAGATAATAGGCAAAAGAGCTACAACAAAGCCTTTATCTGTAAGAGACAATGTGTCCTAACAATCGTGTTTAAAGATTATCTTGATCTTGCTGCTTTGCTATATCACTACTTCAATCTCTGTTCTCTCCCCAAAAAGCATCTGGATAGATCTTAAATTTATCTAACATATTTGTTTCAATGGTCTTTTTAGACAATTTATTCTAAATGTCTATTGCTCTTCTAAAGCATCTGTTTTGTGTGCAGGAACATTAATTCCACAATTTATGGATTGTATCTGCTGGGGTGTCTTCTTGTTAGTCTTTCCACAATTCTTACTGTTTATTTCATTCAGTAATAACCAACCCTTTCTGAAATGTATTTTCATCTGCTAGGTCCTTTTACTCTTCTCTTCCCCTGTAATGCAAGACTGAACCAGTCACCTTTTTTCTATTTCAGATTTTTAAAACCTAGATTCACCTAGGTTCAACCAGCTCAGATTTCTCTATCATTTCTGTGGGGTGAAAAGAGCGAAAAATTGATGAAAGGATTAAACCTTTGATCAGCGTAAACCATGAATGACAACTCCATTAACATTTATGGAACTATGCCAGTTTACTTCCACTGAGGATCTGCCCCACATATGTTACAGCAGGGTGAAAGGAGTCCATAGCCTTGCACAGAAACAGCACCACTTGTTTTGATCTCTATTTATTTAATCCCTGCTTTTACTCATCTCAGCATGTCAGTCTTTTACAATGTGCTATTCAAAGAGTTTTCTACTCCCAGATCCCTTCTTAGTCCTGCTTTGTTCTGTTTCATCTCTGCTTTCTCTCCTATTTGCAATTAATATTTTATCAGAGTTTTCACAAGAAAGAATACACACATATAAAACAAGCTACAGCATCAATAATGAACAGATACCAGGATATAGTACCATCAAGCTCTGGGAACAGACAAGTTTCCCAAACACAGACAGCCTTATTTGCAGCTCCCCCTTTTTACAGATAAATGGTATTAATGGATACAGTAAGATGATGGAGACATTAATTTTGCACTTCTGTCTATCTAGATCTTGTCATTTGTGACTCTCTGATACCATTAGGGTTGTCAAAGCTTAACACCTACCCTTATTAGATCACGCTGCTAAAGGATGATGTTGCCCATTCATCTTTCTCATGGTTCTGTCAAGAGAAAGGTCTGATCTTACCAAAATTAAATTCTGAATTCCTGTATTACATTACTAGGATCATATATAACTTGGTATTTTCAAGAAGACCCATTATCTATTCTGTCTGGCAAGCTTACTTCCTTTCCCCTTCTTTTTCCTTCTTCTAAAGAAATCCCTCACATATTTTTTCCAGACACAGTAGAAAAAATAATTTGTGTAAGATAACCATCTCATGACGTTGGCCATACATGTAATCACTGAGGCCTGTAAGAGCAGTCTTCTGCTGGAAATCCAGACCAGCTGGCATCTGGCCTCTTTTTCCAACCTCTGTGTGTTTGTACGTGTATCAACACATGGTAAGATGAGAATAGATATCCTGAAGCATGGCCATTCTGTTCTCTCCTGCCATATATCTGTCTGTTACCAGCTGCTAAATAATGGATAGTATTTTTTATTGCATACACTGAATTCTGGTTAGCTGTCTCAAATTTGGTGCTTGGCCTTTGTTTGTACAAGTCTTCATTTATCAATCATTCTGTCTATCACTTATCATCTATAATATAAAAGGTTCAGATCCTGCTGAACTTCTGTGGTTACTCCTCTTCCCTTCCTCCCCTCTTACCTTTCCAGTTAGGTATTATTCTCAGATGAAATGGTCTAAGCAGAACTGATGGCAATCCTTAAACTTTTAACCCCACTTCCTGCTAGAAAATGTAAACCTTGCTCTTTTGAAGACCCATGATGCATGAACATAGGAAACAGAAGTTAAAAAGGCACATGATGAGACAACGTTCAGTTTTGTTCACATATTTCCTACTCACTAGTTAATCAACAATTACTTGTTGGTAAAAGTTAACTGTTAATTTAAAACAGCTTTAAAAACATTGCGTTGCTTCTTGCATGAAAGGAAATAATTTAAAAGCCACCATAGCCTATCAGCATCTTTACATTTGCCATTACTTTTTTGATAGAAGTGCTGCTTCTGTCTTGGGGCCACACATCACCTTTGTGCTTCCTCTTTCAGAATGTCTATTACACAAGCAGTCAGCAGCTCCACGTGGGTGTTCTGAGTCCTACTGTCGACGATGATGACAACAGATGCCTGGTGGATGTGAACAGCAGGCCCAGGCTCATTGAATGCAATTATGCCAAAGCCAAGAGAATGAAGCTTTACTGGCAGTTTACTCAGGTAATTCTTACTCAGCAGATATTTCAGAAAGTTCAAAAGCTTTGTTTCTGCTTTTTTTCTGTACCTGAAATGCAAGTAATCTGTCTACTAACAAAACAGGACCAGTGCACAGTGCCAGGAAACTATTTTTACATTTGATCCCAATAGCAGCTATCTCAGAAGGTTATGTATCTTGCATAATGGTCTTCCAAGTTCATGATAAATGATTTACTATCCAGCTGCTAACACAGAGCTACTGTTAAAAAAATGATCTCAGTCCCAGGAATGTGATTTAGAAGAATCAAATCAATCTACTTAGGAGTAAGGAATGTAAAGTTTATGCTGGTGTGACAAGAGGATTTTTTTTGTTTGTTTGTTTTTTTCCCCCTTTTGGAAAGTGACTCAGAAAAGGATGTAGAGGGTCATCCTTCTAAGGAGGTACTTGTGCAGCCCCTTTCCCTAAAACAGCTACTGCATTTTTGGCACTATAAAAAGAAGAGCAAATAAAGGCTGAGAAGTACTTCCACAGTGATGAGAATGCTGATAAGATAGAGTTCAATGTTTACACTTTGCAAATGATTTATAAATACAGGGAGAACTTAAAAAGGGGGGGGGGGGCAAAAAAAACCCCCACAAAAACGTTCTGGGGCTAGAAACCATGCTCCATGTTATAATGCTTACAGAGAGCACTCTGTAGTTCAGCTCAGAGGAGGTGGCAAGGTGACTCAAACATATCGGTATTTCCGAAGAGGGAGATAGGTTATCTTGATGACAAAACAGGCTCCAATGGCTGGAAGCTGAAGATAGTCCAATCTTTCAAAAGAAGATGCAATTTTCTTAAGATAATAATTAAAATACTGGAAGTCTACCATGTGATGTAAATAATGATATGTATGTCTGTTGCTTAGGATAAATAAAATGATTGCAATACTTTCTAAAACAAGTACCTAATTTAGCTTCTGGGAAAAAATTAATGGCTAGTGGATGCCAGAAGTCAGTCTAAACAGTCACAGTTGTTCCTCTGCAGTCTTGAGTCTGTGAATCTAGTTGTGTACTTCACTTCTGTGAAATACGGCACAGTGATCCTTTTTCACCAAAACCTAAGTTAGTGGTATAGAAGCCCATGGGCTGAGATTCTGCATTACAACAATTTCATCCCTGCATATAATTTCTTCTGCAACATGCACATGGGTTTGTAAATATCTTTTCTGCCTATTCATTAGGGTTTGTTTCTTTTTTGATTTAACCAGCCTTAATTAGTGTATTTTAGGACATGGGTAGTGGAGTGTCCACCTTAGTGCAGAGATCATTTGGACAGTGATCAATAAAGTATAGTATTAACATAATTTGTATTTATAATTGAAAGTAATCCATAATCTTTGTCTTGAAAGGGTAGCAGTCAAGCAGCAGATGTTAAATAACTAATCTGGAAGGACATCCCAGCTTTCACTTTCGGTCCCCCTACTGGCAGAGTTTTAATTACGTCTTCTCAAATTTTAACAATGGCTTTGCTATGGAGGCCTCACTGTGGCCACCACTGCTCTTGATTTTTGGTACGATTTTTAAAAGGTATAATTAACATTATTTATTTAAACGGTATTTTGGTAACATTTCTGTACTGGCCATCTGTTTGGTGATTGCTGAATTCAACCTGACCCTTCAGTGACAAGGGTTTCTGCTTCAGGCTACTGCTGCATTTTGTAATACTAATTATGCTAGATCCAATTTGGGGGTACCTCAGTAGAATGCACTGGTAATTTAACTAGTAGAAAAACACTTCAGAAATGGTATTTAGCTACTTTGTTTTCCAGCTGTATTTCCATTCCATGTCCCAAATACAGTTTCCAGATGAAGGTACAGTGCTGTTAAAACTAGGCTGTATGGACTTCTACAAAGAAAGTCTTCTACAAAGAAACTTCTGCCTAAGAGCAGAGAAAGCTAATTAGTTGTTTCCTTATGATAAATTAAGAGACACATGAAATAATTAAAATCTTGTTGTTCAAAAAGGATTTTGTTAATACCCAATGCAATTAAAATGTTATTTATTTCTCAAAATACAGTATGGTGCACAACCCCACTGCGCATGCTGTAAGCTAGAAGAAAACTAATGAGAGTAATCAGGGCTTGCCAAGGTCAACTGATTACTACATTTGAAATGCTCCTATTTAGTCTGGTGGAAGGATATGTTTCTATGAATGCACTAGAAGCTGTCTATCTGAAGTGGGTCATTTTTTTATTACATTTTGAAAGCTCTGGTATTTCTTTTCAATGATGTTATGCAGTGAGCAGAACTACTGCAAAATAAGCAGGACTAAGTTTATTGATGCTTGTGTAGTCTTGAAGCTTGTGATATATTAATTTAATTTAAATGTAGATGTTGGCCATATCTTTTCACAGCACCTCCTTTTGACTGCAAGCACAGTTAGACTTCTATAGATTCTCTGGTCTGACAGTAATTCCCACAAAAAGGTCTGATGATGCTGATCATTAAAAAGATGTAGCAGTGCCAGGGGAGAATTGTCTCAGAAAGGAAATGGGAACCAGGTAAGACTTACAAAGCTGGAGGAGGATGAACAAATTGAACTAGATTTCTCTGACGAGCACAAAAATCAATATATCTGCCCTGTGCTCCAGAGATATGAATTGCTCCAGACATTTGAATGAGGAAGCTTTCTCATTTTCCTGAGACATTCTGTATTCTGAGAGACAGCATGAAAGCCTTGTGATGTGACATGGGCTTCAGTCTGGTTCATATAAGACTGTGCAGCTTTTTGAAAATGCACTGTTCAGATTAGGTTTGTTCCTCCTCATTTGCATTGGTGAAAAGGAACGATGAGAAATATCCTCATGACAAAGGTAGAAAGATACACGTCATCCGTAGCTAGTTGTCTCCTTGATTCTGTAGCTCTATTACAGGATTATTCCCCAACTTAAGTCTTCGAAGGACTAGGACTATATATATACACATCAAACTTGATTTTTTAATTTATAATTCACTTCGGTTTTAAAATTTTGATTTTCATCAAGTTATGTGATTACCTTTAACTGTAGGCAACTGGAATCAGATACTCAGGAAAGTCCCACTGCTGTGCTGTGGACAGAACAGTGGTTTGACAGGCATTCACACGGAGGGACACCACCCCTCACCGCCAGCTTCTCTGGCCCTGAAGATGTTTTCCTTGTATGTCATGCTGGCTGACTGGCAGAGGCCCTAGGAGACCATGTGGTAGCTTTCTTTACAGGACAGACTTTCATAGAGCATTCAAAGTCTGGTATTATGGGTTTGTATAATCAGGATCCATCTAATCTGACTCTGAGCAGGATTCCATGCTCCACAGCTTTGTACAGCTGCTAAATGCTCTGTGAACCAATAAAATGTAGGCTTCTGTGACATTCCTGCTTCCAAGGCATCTTCAAGTGTTTATATCTGTAATTACGTCAAATTATGTAAATTAGCCCTGAAAAGACTCCCTTCAAATGGGTAGTGTTTGAGTTTTATTGCTCAGGTTGTCTGTCAGGTGTTCTCCTAGGAAAATGCTTATTTTGGGAATACTGTTACGCTGAACTGTTTTATACATGTTTGACAAATCACCTATTTCTGTATGTCTCACCACTTTTTCATTAATCAGAACAAAATTAGACCTTTTAGCAGAGTAGTAAGTGATCACCACAAATTACACATGGCAGAGAGGATAGAGACAAGAATTATCTCGTAGCAAAGTGGTCGGCATTTTATTAGAACATTAATTTAAACAAGATATTAAAGAACCTGCTCTGGCATCATGAACCGTAAGGGAAGTGAAACTACCTTTGGTTGTCATGGAGTGCCCCTTGTTTAATACTCAGTCCTCCCAATATTTCCTAGATTTACTTACAGTAATTACTACAGTTCTTCTGGGGACGCAACTAGCTTGAAGGCCCAGGAGTGATGTGATGCTGGCACGAAAGAATTAAATCCTACTTGCTCCCTGTGGGTTCTTCATGGCAAGCAGCAGGTACATATGCAATGTCCTGGCAGGGAGCAGAGTGCTTGTGGGAAGCATCAGGTCTGCTGCACACATTCATGATAATCACCGCACATGCACTCAGTAAATCCACTGTCACTGGGACTGCCAGATTGATTGTGTTGCATGTGCCAAATAGAGCCTGTGCTGTGACAGAGAAGGGGCTTTGAGATGTAGGAGAAGAAAGGGAGGCCGGTGCCCCGGCTATACAACTTCTTGGGACATCTTTCAGTGGAAAATGTTTGTGTATGGCCAAAACTAGGATTCATTCTTCTGAACTGACTCTATCTGCTATTAACAAGTTTACATGTTCTGTATACTAAGAAATCATATATTTTAAATGCTGCAGTCAGTCATCTCACTTTTTTTTTTTTTAATAAGTTCCTCAGTCTCTGGTAATGATTTCTCAGGTTTCTTGCTGACAGAAAAGCAGTTGACATAAAGCATGCTCTGCAAGTAAAACTCATCTCTACATACATCACCTACCTTGCATGACAAGAGTTTTATATGTAGGAGATTTAGAAAGTATACTTACAGCATGTTAAGGCACAGCACCTTTCTGATCTTCTTCAGGCCTGTTCTCCAGCAGCATACAAAGGTGTGAGGAAGAAGTTTTTCCACAATTGCTCTTACCTGGTAGCATCTTTATGAACTGCATGTGTATATTAAGTTGGCTAGGGCTGCGATTGTTTCTTACGCTTCTAAACAGCCTACCTCAGCCGTGACTATTTGCTGTTGTGAGAAAAACGTCAAGTGAGGGACCTGCACAGAACAGGTGTGAGAAAGCATATAAGGCAGAGCTACTGGGACAAGATAAAGAATGTAAGGTGGGAATTTGGATTGAAGTATAACATGGTGGATTTTGAGAAAGGAAAACCTGAGTAAAAGATGAATTTGGAATTTACATGTTATGGAGAATCACAGAATCACAGAATGGTTGAGGTTGGAAGGGACCTCTGGAGAGCATCTAGTCCAACCCCCCTGCTCAAGCAGGGTCACCTAGAGCACGTTGCACAGGATCACATCCAGACAGGTTTTGAAAATCTCCAGAGAAGGAGACGCCACAACCTCTCTGGGCAACCTGTGAGAACTGTGATCCTAGTCAGTTTTTCCACAGGAAATCCTCCCATTCAGAAGTGTTCAGAGAGAGTGGAATAGGCCATCTTATGTAAATAACATCTGTTGCTAACAACTGTAGTTGTTGTACGTGTAATTTCTCCAAAAATACCATAGTGAGAATTGCTGTGAAAGGAATGGGGAAGACAGAAGGGAGCAAATGAATTACTCAACTCTAGCAATATTCCACTGATACTATGAAGCATGGTCATCCATATCTCATTTCTATAGATACTCCATTTAGTTATGCAAAGAAAGAATAAATTGAATTACTGAAAGCATTTACACCTTGTTCCTTGTACATATTGTGGCCTTTGCAAGATAGTGATTCTGAATTATTCTTACCTGTTTGCATTTTATGAAATTAAATGATGTGCAGTGCTAGTGCTAGCTGGAACGATCACCCAGAACTGTATCCCAAACAAGGGAATGCAGCATCCAGATTGCACAGTAGGAGTAAGCTTGAGACCTGTGAACCGAGCAGAGAATTGCTGTACTAATTCCATACACCCTCTTGCTGCGCATACATAGTGCAGGTGCACTATTACTGAAGTGGTTGCTAACAGCAATTAACAGTTGCCAGTGTCTTTCTAATGCCTATTCCCATTTCTTTTATCCATACATTAGCTCTCAGGTATCTGTGTACAGCAGGCATTAATTTCAGTAGAGCTATGCATCTAAAGGAACAACTGTCTCTATGGACTTCTTCAGATTCTTTCATGCTGAAAGCCACAGGGTAGAAAAACAGCATCATTAATTTCTGAAGCATTTTAATTTACGCTGTACTTCTAATCCCAAAGGATAGAAATACACTCAATACGTATTTGCAGTATAAAACATGCTGTATTGCTGTATAGCTATATAATTATGCAGTACTATCTGCCCAACAGCTCAGAACAGAAAGTGACTGTGTCCTGTTAAAAAAACAAACAGATTTTGATCCTGCAGGAGAAATATAAAGAAAATCAGAACCTAATTATTCAATTAATTGAGTCAACAGACTAGGTTAAACCCCACAGTTCTAGTAAGGCTATCTGATTTGAAATAACCACTGTGGTCAAGTGCTCAATTTTAAATCTCAGTCACAAGAGAGCACTTCCAGAAGCCCCAGCCCTCCCGATGCTGTGTTGGTGTATGGGTTCAGTACATCAGTAGCACTTTTTTCTACACTTAGCTATTCTTTGCTTGTCTTTGATCAAATATTACCCTAGCTTGCCTGTACTTAATATTGGAACTAATAGGATAACTGCACAAGGTGTTATAGCTGGAGGATAAGGAACCTGAACTATTATGCTGCTTAGATATGAGAAAGTGATATTTAATGTTTTTCTCTTCTTGTTGCCTTAGTAAATTTGTCCCCAATGCATGTGCAGCTTAACCAATACTGTTTTCATATTAAACACTTCTCTTTCTTCAAAAATAGGTATTTTAAATTATTTGGGTTTTAGAGTCCTTGGACTACTTCTTATTATGAACTTACAATCTCTTTAACCCCATTTATGCAGAATAAAATTACTTAGAAATATTAAAATTCTTAAAGCCTTCAGTCTTTCTCCATTATGAATACTTGACTTCAATTTAAACATGAAAATATATAAGCAAAATATTCACATGCAAAACAATATTAAATACAAGTAATACTACATAATATTGTGTTTTAATAACTGGTATTAAATTTGCTTGCAGTTACTGCTGTAGTTAGTGGCAACCAAAGCCTTTTCTTGTACAGTTTTAGCTTATATTTGGAGTAATTTTCTAGTAGCAGGTTTTAATCTTTGCAAATTAGATGTAGAACTTGCCAGCTAGAAAGTTTCTGCGTGAATGCAGCAGTAAAAGAAGCTTTTAGGGGGTGCGTTTCAAGTCTTTTCCAGCATATCACATTATGCAGTATTTACTCTCCTGAGGACTGCATTTAAGCTCCAAAGACACTTGTGCTGAATTAATTTAAAAGGAAGTTAACACATTGCCATGTTTTTCCTTCAAAGCAGATACCCTATTTGCATATTTTAGCATATAATTTTCAACACCACATTTATTTAGAAAGAAGTTATTTGCTCTAGTTCCACATTATTTTCTTAATTTTCTGATGTCCAGATAAATTCTCTCCAAAAATCACAAACTGCTTCTGATAGCAAGGTACTGCATGGCACTATATGCCATACAATGTCATACGATGACACAGATGCAAAAGAAGAGCCAAATCCAGAATGCTATCACTTGACTGATAACTAAGAAATCAAGTGACTGGGTTTCAGGAAGCCTGAGCTCCGTTCTCCGTTTCTCCTTTGTTTCACTGAACCGAACACTTACTGTGTCTTGCTTTCCTCAGCTGTAAAATGGATGGAAGTACTTTTACTATTAGAGTATGTCTTCTATTATTCTAACTTCCTAGACAAAACCAAAATTTTGTCCTGATCAAATCAGTAAAAGCATCTTTCATTCCAATAAAAACAAGGGCAATGTGTATGTAAGCAAGATTTGGTTACCAAATAATATCCTACAATCCAGTTTCAGATTAAAATATTTCAGCAAATGTTCCCTTGGAAGGCAATTAAATCAGGATGCAAGAATGAGGTATATGACAAGAAAAGAGGATTTGCTACTTAGCAAAATGATCAGGCCAAGTCTGGTATCCAGAACCTGACAATGATACATAGCATAACAGACAAAAAATAGATTATTTCCATTATTGTCTGAGTAAATTGTGCAAGGCTTGTGCTGCAACTGCAAGGAAATTCCTTTCCCAGTATCAATTATAATCAGCTTATAGCTTTCTATGGTGACTGGGGAAAAAGCCATTTCGATAACTAGATACTGTGACCAAAGTCCCAAAGAGCTAAGCCTGAATTCCCATGTTAGAATACACAGACTGATTGAAATACTAGTACAAAATCCTTTCTTAATTTTCTTCAAATGGCGCTCAATTTATTTCTTGGTCTCCAGAGATAAATTTAATCATAAGCATATAATGATAATGCTAACAGTTCAGCTTCTGGGTTAAAATAAGTTATGCAGCCCTCATATTGAGCATTCAGATTAGAAAGCCTAGACTAATCAAATGCAAAACCCCCAAAAGAAAAAGAATGTTGTCATTTGGTATTTTTGTTTTCCAATTGAGTTACATTTTAGTAAGAATTACATTTCACAAAGAAATTGGAATGTATATATTCTCACATCTAAAAACCCTAAATTTTTGGGAATCCATTAGGAGGTCTAAGCAAATCATGTTCCCTTTTTTCTAGGGAAAAGAAAAAAAAATCTTGCGTTTTTTTAATTGTATTAAAAGAAGCTTCTTGTTTGTCTGGCTGAAGATGAATAACTACATATTCTGTTATGCAAAGATCGGTAGCAATAATGTGAACTTTCCTTTACATTTCTGGGTATGCTTTGTTAGAACAGTATTTTCATCCCTGAAAAGAAAAAAAGAAAGAGTATAAGGCAGTAAGATGTGCATATGCATGACCTTCAGCTGCATGCTATGAAACGATTTTTCATTAGCAACCTAATGCTGCATCTTGTGTTCACTCAAAAAAGGGAAGGAAAGGGATGTTAACAAGAGTTTTGCATAGGAAAAGAATGCAAAAAGAACTCTGGAAGGCAACATATATTAAATGATGAATCCTACAAAACCAAGCTAATAGATAAAACCTAAGCATACATAAATTGCCACATCACAGATCAGAAAATAAATTAACTAGATATTAATTAATTACCTTGTCTAGCAGCCTGCCTCCACCAATGGTCAATTCTTGCTGTTTCACAGAAATGAACCCTTCTCAGAGCCAGCCATTCAATGTAATACCATAAGGGGGAAATTCCCTTCTTGACCCCAACCTGCTCTGTTCATTTGTCCACACCATTATCTTAGCATGCCTACAGAAAGTTGTTTCATCAGTGCTCTTAAAATTAATGCAGCTCTTCAGAAAAAGAAAAGTCAGTCATTGACTCACAGATGCCCTGTGGCAATGAATTCGATAGGTTTCCTACACTCATATAAATTGCAATAGTTGTTGCAAATTTATAGCTAACAATAATTTCTTCCTTAGAAAGTTCACTTACCAGTTTTCCATCGGTATTTGCACTTTTCATCACTAAAGTCAGATCCCAGCAATTTTCATTTACATCCTAAATGAAGTCGTATTTTTATTTCATTTCAGTGTATGTTGTAATTCCTCATCACCTGAATATTCCATCACACTTTAAAGTGTATTTGTTGCCTTTCTCTTCTACTTTAGACATCTTGAAGCAAGCCTAGATCAAGCCAGATAGATCCAGCCTGACTTGTTTGCAGAAATCATTTATATGTAATCTCAAAGTGAAAGAATAAAGGTAATTTTTCTAAGTTTTCCACAAAATGTACTTGTAAAACATGCAAATAAAACCAGCGTGTCCAGCAATCCCACCTTTTTCCTAACTATCATAGTATTGTTTCTCTACATGGGCAACTACTGTTTGGCAGAATCCATATGAAAAGAGATATCATATGTAAAATTTTCTATTTATTAGTTAGACCAAAGTTACACTGCCAAAAAACATTGGTGCTGCATATTATCTTTGGACTCTTCAACAGGCCAGGGCTCACTCAAGACTCTGGAGACTTTTAAAAGCACAGGAATGACCTATATCAGAGTCTGACCTGCATTCTGTAAGATAAGCACAGCATTTCTTGTTGTTAACTTGTATATATACATCTTAAGTTCTCATTTAGAACTTAGGCGTGCAGAATTTAAAGCACTAAATAGCCAGAGTATTTCATATCACTCACTACAGGGGTTTCTGCATTTACAGTTTTCTGAATGCTACAAAGTAGGACAGTTGGCAGTATATTGTGAAAGCAGGATGTAGGAGAGAGACTTAAAATAGCATTTAATAGTGAGGAACAAATTTCAGAAAATGTCAACATGTGAATCACAGATCCCACCAACATGCATTCCTAAAGCTCACTCTGTTCAGCTCTTATGAGTGTCAGTTCTCAAAAAGGCATCCAATTTAATTCTAAATGAACTGTCTTATTAACTTGTTACTCAGGGCAGGAGCTGTAATCAGAAAAATTGATGCTTATTGTCATCAACTCCATACGATGAAGCTAGCTTTCAATCCTGAATATTGTCTTCTGTTTTTACAAAGGTCTTATTAGGTGAATCTGGCTATTATAAGATGAACCTAAATACATCATCATCTGGATTTGTTGCCAAAACAAAACCAAACTATATTTTCGGCTGCAAATTCTGCATTTAGCCAGAATTGTAAGGACTATATACGTACAAAAGATCCTCTAGTTTTAAACGCTTTCTACAGGAAACAGTGTTGAATAAAGAAAGAAAAAACACTCACACACTATACCAACAGTATGTACTCCTGCAGATATTCTTCTAATACATCAGAAAGATTTCCTGACCATGGTTGAGACAGTAAAGTCTCATTTATACATTCTGAAAAAATCCATAATGATTTCTCCAGTCTGAATAATGGATTTTACTACAAAGTGTTCGCAAATTTTCAGTTTTGTCACCATTTTCTGTAGTAAAATGCTTTTTCAGCTATCATATCCTAAAGAGCTTCTGTGTATTTCAGAGGGGACTTTATTCTATTCCTCTGGGAGTTACTATTTTCTTAATCTTGCTATTAACAATGGGCCTCTGTAATCTGTTATGCTGGAGTTTAGTATATACATGAAAAATATTAGGCTTAAATCCATACATTTTGTTTCTAATTTTTGTACTGTTTTTCTGTAATTTGTTTTCCATTCCAATTACATTCTCTGTATGACATTGTGTTTCCTCTTGCCAGGTTTAATTGCTCTTATTTAAATACTTTAATTAACCCTACTGTGTATTTCCACATCCTGTAGCTTTAACTATTACACAAATTATTTAAATGGCTGGTCTTGGAACCTGGCTGCTCTATGTTCACGAAGCAGATGTAGATTAAACAAAAAAGTAAATGATTGTACAGTCCACTGGTTACTAGAACCTTGTATGGATGTGCAGATAAGGCTGCATCTATTTGATTTATCACAACTGCAGTAGTAAGACTTTGTTGCCTCAAATGAAAATGAAGCATTTATAATTGTATGAAATCTGAACAATTATTCAGAAGTCTTAGTAGAGGAATGTGACAAAATAATGTAAATGGTAAATTCTTACAACTGTTGAATGATGTGTCTGCTTCTGTTGCCAGCAGATGTTTCATAGGATTTAATCATTGTGTACAAGTGAGTGGACATAAGAGCAGCTCTCGGATGGCTGCCTGAGAGTAGAACCTAACTACAGGGTGAGGAGGATTTTTTTTTTTTTTTTTTTTTTTTTAACTTAAGAAATGGTTTGGCTGATCCTGATTATAACTCCACCTAAGTTTATGGCATTATACCCAGCAATTAGCTTTGGTTACTATTGAGAAAATACTTCAAATTCATGTTTAGAAATAGTGTCCAGTATATATTTCCATTTGCCTACCTAACTGTAAATAGCAGTGATTTAAATAGATGACAGACTACACCTTTCTAAAACATAACATTACTATATGTAATATTTCATACACATAATAGCAGTTAACAATACTGTGAAAGTAAGGTGCAGTTATCAAATATATTAGAAACCAAGTTGCTTCAAATAAGAAAAACAGCTAATGATATATTTCACTCAGGAGTATTTTAATTTAAGTAGAATTAATTTTGAAAGACTTGACAACTTAGTATATTCTCCAGTTTGCTTTACTTGCAGAGTACCTGTTGGTCAAAGAGTTGGAAAAGTTGACTTACTACTTTAGACTGGAGAAGTAGTTAATAGTAGTAGTTCTTTGCTTACTTGTATTTATTGGCTATAATGAACCCCCAAACCTTGTATGTTCAATGAAAGTTCAAATGTTTGATTCTTGTCTAATTTTGTGGTTAACGTGCGGCCTACATTTAAGCACACTTACTTACATTTTTTCCACCTGTGCAGAGTAACAGATTGTCACGAAGTCTGGAAAACCTGAAGTTTTCTCTCTAAAAGAATTATATATATATATATATATATATATATAAAAAAAACAAAATTTAAGTTATGTATTATCTGAGGTAATTTAAGCTGTATTATTAAATCAGGTTTTCAAGATTGAACATATAGAATGAATATACTCTTGCCTGCAACTTCTTACTAGTCTGAAAAACTATGAAGTAGTATAGAAATAAAACTATGTATGTATATGCATGCATATATACATGAATGTGCCCAACACTCAACAAGCTGACAGTACCAGTTAAGTCAGAATTTACGTTTCGAACATAAGTTCAATTATTCTGAGAAAGAAAGAAAAAACACTATTTTTGATTATGAGGATGGCAGATATTTTTGTCTTTTCATATTCAAAAGAGGGATGGTAGCTCCATTATTCTTTTGATATTGACTGAGTGAAGCCCTTGCTAGACAGGAGGAGAGGGAGAAAGAAGGGGGAACACAGCTGACAATAAATTATAAAAAACCTTATGAGAGCAACATCATAAATGAAGTAGCTGTGAGCCCTCAGGATAGTGGGGTGTTTTTTGACTGAAATTGAGACAAATATTAATTTGACACTGATCTGCACTAAAGTTAGTCTCGTGCTATTTTTATTGTTCTTAAATTAAATGCTGGTATTCTGAGGAAAGCAGAAATTATAAACTAAAAAAAAAAATCCAGTTTTTCCAAGCATTAGATAGGTAATATTGAAAATACATGAGCTACTTGGAATAAATTATTGACCTTCTCCTATGCCAACTTTCTCACTTCAGCAACATCCACACAGAAGTGACCACATAGACCCAATGGCTTGTAAAAATCCAGTTATTTTTTAAGACTAAATTTTGCGTCAATAGAAATTTACCCCAGTGTTCTGCAGAAATGAATGAGAAGGTCATGCATTCTGCTTGGAGTGGAGATGATCTGCAATGATCTGTGATTTTATATACACCTCATCATCAGGCTTTGATTCAAATGTATCAAAATATTTGCAAAGATTAGATTTGCTACTTCAAAACTAGACTGAACATGTACATGTTTGGGTCATGGACTGAAGTACAAATAGAAAATTATAGACTAGTGAATGCAAAGATTATACTGCATATGTGATACAGGACTGGATATACTTATTAACCTATTAAGACCTTTTATTTAAAAATATACATCATTAGACAAGCTGATAAGCGCTTTTTTTTTTTTAAGGTACAATAACACAAACTTTTACATGATGCGCAAAAGGTAGGTTTAAACTCTTTAACAAGTGCATACGCCTTACAGTAACTTGTTAAAAAGAGCTATCATCAATCTAATTTTCAGGAATGCTGACCAACTGCAGCATTTATTTAATGTCTCTCATTTTTTATAGATGATCAAACCTTGTATAAGTTTCATGCCCAAGGCCTCTTACTAGGTTATGAAGCCCAGGTTCAGTCTAAAGCAACAACCCCACCTCCCTGTTTTCCCTTTCTACAGTGCTTTTTTGGAGAAACTGGGGAACCCATTACAACTAGCAGCTCACAGAACCCATCACACCTACCTAAACAACTTGAATATCATGGATCACATCTGGCACGTGTGCTGAGCACAAATGGAGAATAAACTGACCAAGTCAATTTTTTGTTGTGAATTATTTATTCAGCTTTAATGATGCTATACACCCACATATGAATCTTTCCTTTCAAATAACCAAATTGTGTGAAGCAAGATCTTTGTTCTTTTCCCACAGAATGTTTTTTTGTTCATCTATCAAAACACAATGTTGGCAATCCGACTTCAGCATAGCGTTCATTCCACTCCCTTCTGAGTAAGGGAATGGAAAACTACTAGGTTCTTCTTTTTTTCTTCCCCCTTACTGAAGAAAATTAGAGAGTAAATATGATGGTAAATTTCTTTTAAATATAGCCAGAAATCAAAAACATTAAAATCTCATCTAATTAAATAAGCCTGTCTTTCAGTACCTGAGACAATGATTTTTTTTAAATCTTATTGTAGACAAAATATGAGTAACCTTGAATAGCAAAATATGAGTAACCTTGAATAAAAGCTTGAACCTATAAAATATACTAAGAAAGGCATTTATAGCAAGAAAAAGCTTTTAAATTTGTTGGCCAGAGGAGAAGTTTTGAGCACAGTGGATATATTTCTGCTCAGTAATGTTTTGCCACTGAAACTATGAAAGAATATTTGAGAGCTATGGTCAAATCCTACTTCTGACCCTAGTACACTGTCCTCTATAACAATCTGGCAATCTCATATTGAAAGATTACTGTGATTTCATATTGTAAACATACAAGATTTTTAGTGAGAAAAATCCTGAACTGTTGAGAACTTTTTTGGCTAGGTATACGTTACAGAAACTTTCTAATGTATCTTCTGGTTTTTGCCATGAAGTCAAAGAATGCTTTGTTTTGAATGGAGCTTATTTGAGGAGTGTAACAACAGTATCTAACCCTATTTCTGCAATAGCAATTGTATGGAGGGGCGGGAGTTCCACTGTGTATGCATACCGTATGTATGTTTCTGCAAAAGAAATTGTATTTCATGTCTTCTCTGGTATTTACTAAGAGAACTGTACCAGTATTCTGTCCCCTTCTTAGCCCTCTGGATGGGAAGTCTTCTAGCCACTTAAAAAAACTTTATGAAAGCTTTCAACTAAGCTTAGTTCTGCAAGGACCAATACCATTAAGGACCTATCCAGCTCCATTATTCTACAGCACAAGTACAGGAAGGGGGAAGGTAGAACTATGCACCCACCACCACACAATAAACCACAACCAAAATCATAGAACAGTTCAACAAAGACTAATTACTTTGCACAGCTAATTAGTACTCCAGCTTTTACCTAGAATAGATAAGCATTTGTGACATGCTGCTCCTCCTACAGGCATGTTAGTTTCTAAGTAGCACTGAGTCACATGAGATACCCTACCAGACATGTTGGGACATCCTCATATTGCACGCTATTATGGTTTGCATGTATCAAAAGGTATTCTTAGATGCTATATTGGTTATATTCTACTTTAGTGAAAGACTTGAAAGGAAACCTATCAGATATGACAGATATGCAGAAACTACAGTAATTCCAAAGGAAGTCTACAGTGCTGGGGTCCATCACGTCTGTTAAGTGAGCCTGGCATTCAGGTTCATGCATAGAGAAAGACATACAGCCAGCTTTTGATGACACTGATCACATGGGAACAGTTGTGTTTTACTGTCACTAGTTATACCTTTGACCAGCATACAGACTAGAAATTTAAAGTATTTGTGTATTAGTGAAAACTGCTTTGCTACTACTGAGTGTACACCTAATAGAGTAGACCAGCCACTGCTTTAGTTCACGTTCCAATAGTTATTGGTCATAACAGGATGACGCATGACTATGCATAACACAGTGGTTACATTAAAAGTATGCTTAGGAAGCACTAGGTCACTTTTATATGGTCTAATGATACCAGCAGGAGTCAAGAGCATTTGCGCTTCTCACAGGAATTACTGAACTCACCTTGCAAAACCCATCACATTTTCAATCAATCAAACTTGTTAATGTTGTCACATTCAGTCCATTTTTATATAATAGTTGACCTTAATTTATTTATCCTCCTGAGATTTCTGTTGCCTTTAAGTTGTCTCTTGTCATCAATGATCTTAATCCTAACCCTGTTCAACTGGCCAGAAAAGGCTTATTTTCCTCCCTAACTTGTTTCTGCCTAAAGAATTGTATTTTATGCATTGTGGTAAGAGAGAGACATTACCCTAGGCTATCAAATTTTTGCCTTTAAATTGAAAATCAGATGTCCTATGAGGGTGGGAAAAGGGAACTAGATGATAGGCAGACAACTTGCCTTTCACTTTCAGTTAGCCTGAAATACTGTAACACAACAGACCATTTTGCTAAGCAGTAAACATGACTGCTATTAGGCTTTTAGACAAGTTTTACTAAATGGTTATAAATAAAGGATTAAATAAAAGGACAGCTTTGTTTGTTTCTGCATTTGGCTTGAGCATTCCAAATGCTAATGATGATGAGCAAATGCAGAAGCCATTCAGGAATAATCATCTGATTTGGAGGCCAAACCCAGGTCAGAGTAGCAAAACGTAGCTATCAGTGACAGCTGCTTGCTTGCTCTGAGTTATCCAATTAATGTGCTTTTATGAATTATACAGCTCAATAATTCAGGCTTTGCAACATATACTGGGTACACTGTCATCGCCCTAGAGATAACAGACTAAGAGTGCTCTAGCAAGCTTGTATTAGACATATAGAGGGGAAAAAAAACCACAAGAAAAATAATCATCTAACAACAGTAGGAAATTTTAAATAAGCACAATACAAATCCCTCCCTCTGTACTGTACTTCAGAGCAGTTCTTTCATCCATGTGACTACTGAAAGGAACCCAAACTGTGTAGACTTCTACCTCTCTGAGGGATTAAGCCATGGTTCTGTACAGCCCTCACATCTCTTAGGAGCTGAGTTGTTCTGGTTCTAACAGAACTTGAACTTTTATGTTTCTCTTTTGTAGAAAAAAAAAATCACCTTGCTAAAAGCATCTGTGCTCTCTAGAACACTCAACTCACACGTATTAGCCACTGCTTCACTTCGGTGTCTCTTTTATGTGTCATACAGTAGGCTCCAATGTACTCAGCAGGGTGAATTTCAGTAGCCACTGCAGAGTGCTTTGCAGCACATCAAACAGAGCTTCCTATACTTTTTTTCTCCCGAGTGACCTCCCGAGTGACTTGTTTCTGTTAAATGCTGAATCTCACATAAGGGCCCATCAGGAAAGAGGTGGGGCTTCTGTGGTTTGTTTTGTTTTGTTTTTCCTTAGGAGTGGTTATACTTTGTTTATGTAGCTGCCTGTATTAAAGTAGCCTCACCTACACATCTACTGTAATACCTATCTGTGCTCTACATGATTCAGAACAGAAGAAAAACATTCTTCTCCATTATGAACATCTTTTCTTTCTTTACCTTGAAATCTTCAACAGAAGTTAGGTTGGAGGGCAGAAAGAAATTTCAACTCAGCATTGCTCCATTTAAGACATTAGTGCCTTACTACTAGAGGAATCCACAGCACTAAATTAGGTGACTAAGTTCTATACACAGTGCTTGGGGAAAAGAATAGGCACCAAAGAATGGCATTCACAAAATCCAGCCAACAAACTAGGCAGCTGCCCCAGCTGAGAGGCTGAAGAGGCAGATGTAGCCCATACTCCACATTAAGGTTAGACCTGAGCTTCTTATCTCTCTTCACAAACATAAAAGGGTTCAGGAGATGGTCACCACAGAGTTCATTTCACAGAGTCTGGGCAAAGAGGAGAGGCAAGAAGAAATGTACTAGGGAAACAGTTGCGTTTTAGCTGTCATGCTTTATGTAAAATGGAGAGAATGAATTCTTTTCCTTAGTTAGAAATCGCAAAAGACGTCTAAAAGTAGGCTACACAGATTTGTATCCCAGATCCAAAAATAAGGCAAATGAGGGACTTGAACTACAATGTCCTGTAACTTGTGAGTTTTCTGACAGACAAAGTGGGAGTGCTTCTTTATCTTGCTTCCTTAGTACAAGATCTGACCCAAAACCTGAGGATGTCTCAGTCCTCCCCCAAACTGAGAAAAAGACTAGTTCGCGCATGTGCCTGCATCAGAAAGATACAGTCCTAGTTAACATAAATGACAGAAACACAAGCACCTCCAGCATTACTTGGAAGCTCAAAGAAGCTGAAGATCTCAATATTGGGCTTAGGCAGAAAAAAAAAAAAAAACTGCTAAATTCCAGTCTCTGATTCCTAAATACCATTGTGGATCTGAGCCTCCGTGCCATGCAAAATTGAGTCTACGGGGGGTGGGGGAAATCAGTATACATTTAAGAAATTGAGGTTGTGTGCTTCACTGCTAGAGAAAAAAAAAGATTTTAGCAATGAGAAAATCCATTATCCTGGAGTTTTATATATGAACGACCTAATTCAAAACTCACTGAATTCACACAGAAAACTCTCACCGACTTCAGTGAACTCTGGATCAAGGCCAAAGTAACTTGGTGTGTGTGTGGGGGGGGGGGGGGGGGGGAGGGCACAAATGGCATATACTAAAGCTCTGACTAATTTCCCATCCTTGTTTCTTTAAATAAATTTTTTTTGTATATCCAGAAGTTATAATGCTTATAGATAGAGTTTGTGCTCCCACCAGGCACATTTAACTACTGTTATTAATATGAATGTCAATAAAAGTTATACAGCAAGGGGAAAATACAGTTCACTCAGCATTCAGTTATGGAGGTACATTAAAACGCGTGTTTGTCTAGCAATCACTGAAAATTGTATCTAGAGTCTGCACCTAGGCCCTTCAAGGAGGATTTATGGGAGCCTCATGTTTTGAATTTTATGGATTAGTCTAAAAATGCTCTCTTTCTCCCTCTCTCTTATTCAAACCATATTTAAACCCTCAAGCTTTTAAACTTAGTTCTGTATTCAATTTGCCAGTCTCCAACTGTTTTTTAGAAGCGTCATTCCTCAGAGAAAGTACTTACTAGGTATTACTGGTATGACAGGAGGAGATCCCCCCCTCCCCAAGCCACCTGGATGAAGTGGACCCTGTACTGAGTGGAATCAATTACCCTTGCCTGAGGAAGAGCATTCCCTGAATACAAATCTCAGCATTTCTATGGGATTTATGCTAATATTCTTATAATAAATCAGTCACAGTTGTGACTTTTTAATGCAAAGTATAACAGACTTGAACAAACTGATGTTTTTCCCCCCCTCCAAAAATAGCAACCCCACCCCTTACAAGTAAGCAATTTAAGTATGTGGCTGCTCTTTCTGTACCTTAGCTATACTGATCTGGTTGTACTGAGTTACGCTCCTTTCTTTGATTTGCAGTTTAAGCCAGTAATTCTCTATTACACAAATCCAAGCTGCTCTAGAGACAGACAGACTTCCAGACCACTGCACAAATTATTCTACTCTGTATATTTTGGAAGAAACTTCCCAGGCACTAATGTGTTCAAGTTACTATTATTAAACAGGAGAGAGAAGGTGAAAGAACAAACTGAAACCATAATTAAAGAAAATATGTAATTTAGGTCATCTACATGATGATGATCTAATTGTAGTTTAGATCTGCAGTTAACTATGTGATAACTCCAATGCTTTAAGATTTGCTGCAACTCACAGTGAAGATAAAGAGGGCTTTAATGTAGGAGTATTAAGCTGCCAAATGAATGAAGAATTGATACTGAGGATTAGCAACGTAAGATTATAAGAAACAGTTCTGTTCAGAATTCAAAGAATAAACTATTTAGGCATTTTATCCTGTATGAGGGAATACAGAACATCCTGGACCAAGACATTGGTCCTCTCTGCCACTGTTTGAGGTTTCAGAGGTACAGCAGGGCCACACAGCTAGGTTACTGAACAGGAAAACTAGTCCAAGAGCTTTCAGCTTGTGGTTAAAGAGCATGACGAGAAACAGCTGAATTCTAGGAATCCCATTTGCTGAAATGGTAACCAAGCAATTGAGGCTATTTCAAACTGAATCAGAGATTAAACCAGCCTGTGACAAGAGGCATCTCCACTCCAAATCCAGCCTAGTGCTTATCTTGTCTCTGAGTAATTTTTCACAGTAGCAGAGGGCAGTGGTAAAGATGGACACTGGAATGCTCTCTAACCTATACCACCACACAGTAGCAACGTATCAAGATAATAATATTTAATCAAAAATTTTTTCCTCCATCTTTAAAGGGAGGCCCTATCCAGAACCGAAAATCCAAGCGTTGCCTGGAATTGCAGGAAAACAGTGAAAATGAATTTGGATTTCAACTCGTCCTTCAGAAATGCACTGGACAGCGCTGGTCTATAACAAATGTCCTGAAAAGCTTGTCATCATAGCAGACTAAAATTTTTCTACCCAGTTCTTTTGCTACTGTGTAGCAAATATTGCAATGTTGCCTGCTGTATTGTATTCCCCCCTCCCCCCTTCCTTCTTTCCTCTTTCCTCTCCCTTTGATTTTCTTTGTGAGTGTGTGGAAGTTGGGTTTGTGGGCTGAAAATAGACATTTTTATTTCACAATGATGTTTTCATGGCATTTATAGATATGTTGAATGACAGGATATGGTAGGTGATCTTAAAATATTTTGCAACTGTAAATAGGAAACAAATGGAGAATATTTATAACTCAAGCTTTTATTGAATAAAAAAAGTACAAACACTATTACTGTCTAGCTGTATCCATGGAAATCAGTTTGGAAATTAAATGGAGGTTTCAGCATTTTCATAAACCTGAGCTTGATCTTGGCAAGTAGCTGCCAAGTACCAGTATTCTCCAGACACAGTAAAAAAATCCTACCTTGGCCAAAATACATGGGAGGAAACGGCAGCCAGCACCATGCTGCTCTGTACGCATTATGCCCAGTGATAAGAGAGGTGATGCTAATTCCATGGCATCAATAATACAGGCTGTAAAAGTTTCATGATCTCAGCTCACACCTTCCCTAGGTAAACAAAGTAATGGCTAGCAAATTATCAGCATGTTCTCTCTTATAAACTGGGTTACAAATCAAACACTAAATTAAAAGCTAAGCTACTGTTCTCCTGCAATCCATCATTTTCTTGCCTTTTTTTTTTTTTTTCCTCAGAGTCAGGAACATGAAGGTACAAAAAAATAAAAACAACAGAGAAGGCAGTCACAAAATGAGATTTCATAGCGTTTATTTTCCATGACCAGAATGGAAAACACCACAAAGGTAATGCTGGCTCTTCAACCAAGTGGACACAAAACGGTTCAATTCTACAGCCCCAAGTTAAAGTGGGAGCTTCTAAAGCTTCAGCACTGACCTATCTTCATTATAAATGAAAACAGAGTCAGATATATGAAAAATCCTGGGTGGAGCATGTACTTCCTGGACAGCACAAATACCTTAACTAAAACCTCCTTATGGATTATGGAGGGGAGAAACCAGCTGAACTGGGGCGGGGGGGGGGGGGGGGGGGGAACAGGGTTGCAGGATCAGTAACTCGGGTATTTACTCCACTATTCTTTCCATGCATAAAGGAATGAACAAACTAGGGAGACTTCTTCAGGAACCAGACTGAAGAAGCTGCTGCACACCAGCCTATGGGAATGTTATTTTTCTCCTATTGCCTCTCAAAGGTTTTTGTGGATCCCTGCCAAGTTACTCACACCATCCTGGAGGAGATTTTATCACACAGGGAAAGAATGCTGATTTCCCATTGCAGCTGTTAATATAAAGCTCAGCTTTTAACAGTGTTTTCTTATTCCCCCATTTATGTTTTAAAACGTACAAGACCAAGCCAATGCTTAATATGTACAGCCTGCCCCCAGATACTAGTCCTACTTCTATCTGTGCAAAAGAATCCAACAGCCAGAGCTTCAGACTCACTAGATTGGTGCTGTGGACAAAAACTGGCTTTGCAATGCTCTAAAGATAGAATTGTATAAGGCACCACTTCAGAGAAGCATTCCTGCTTCTCCTGCCTCCTCTGACAGACAGCTAATAACTTGATTCCTGATACCTTGAGAAGAAGACTTTAGACAGTAGCAGACTACTTCAGAGACCTGGTCCCACCCAGTGGTACTGCTGAGACAGAGTTCACAGAAGCACCTCTGGGGCTATTCCACCCTCTGCGATACAATTCACTGGCTCCTCAGAAACACACCAGCACGTACCCACACATGTGGGCTCTGCCTATAACCAATCTTGCCAAAGCAAGCAGGATCAAACATGGACAGTGGTCTACTTTCCAGCATTAAGAATTTGTCCAACCTAGGTTAAAAAAAAACCCCACAATATTGAAGTAGCTTCTTAAAAATCAACTACAGTACTGTATTTCAGTTTCTCTCCTCAGAGGTCTTCCATTAGCACTCCCTATTTTCACATATATATGTAAACTATATATGTAAATTATATGTGTATGTGTACGCATATATTCTTTAAAAATGTGCTGTTCTCTGGCTATCGATGACTTGGAGAGAATGCCTTCAGCCACGAGCAGCAGCAAGAAGTGTAAATTCACTCAGCCTTTACTACTGAGCTTTAAGAAAGTGTGAATTCAATGTGGTATCATTTCATCTCAGCTAAGGCTAGGAGAAGAGGATGGAACAGTCTGATGAGATAAACCAGGAAGACTACAATTACTGACCTCTTTATTTCCAGCAGCTTTTATTTGTATGTAAATTATCTCTCTTATTATTCTATTTGTTCTTTTTATTCTGTTGTTTGTTACTTTAAATGGCAGTCATAACCTCTCTGGCACTGGTAATGTGCCAAGCAGTCTTTACAGACATTCACATTCAGAACCAGCTAGTATCATTTTTCTTAATGACTGTTTAATAAGTCATGTGGCACATTAATTATATGTGTTCATCCTTCTGCTATATATAGTTACCATATGTTGGTTTCCCAGAGAAAAAGCTGCAGAGCCAACAACAGGAAAACAGTGTATAACAGCAAATAAAGACGGACTTTACACCTGCATTCTGACCAACTTCAGACATCTCTCAGGCCTTTGGGGGCTGAAAACTCCCATTAAAATGGGAAAGAACATAAAAAATCCATTCAGCAGCAATACCAACACTTCAGTCATATCGAGGAGACGAAGCCATAAGGGACAAAATGGGTAGTTTGGATCAAACCATTCTCCTCTGCTTCTTAGAGGCATACTGCACTCTGAGCAGTTATTTTCTAGGCTTTTATGAGTACTGTAGTATGCTGGAGGAAGACACCCGACAAAGACTTGACAGGAGTGAAAGGAAGGTGCTGAGCTCTGACCTGTTTTATTCCACACCAAAACGTATACTGTATGCGCAATATTTGCCCACAGAAGACTGTCATTCCTGATCGCACTGCAGCAGTGTGTTCAGGTTCTCTGCTAAGCGAAAAGCACTTAACAGAGCCAGGTAGTCTCACCAAGCCGTATGTGGTGCTGCCCAGCCATACCTCCCACTACACACCAGTTTCAAGGCTGTTGGCCCCACTGATTCCCATGGGGACCTGCACCGTTTGCTTCAGCCCCTCTAAAAACAAATATTACAGGGAATCCCTCAGAGAAGAGTGGGCTTAAATTTGATCCTAGTGTAATTCCAGTAACTACAATGGAATTACCAAAATAAACATTGAAAAAAAATCACTAAAGTCCAAACTTGAAACACTACCTCATAACACAGAAATTTCAGCTATCTGTAAAATATTTGCATTATAATAGGCTTTTGTTTTGAATCATGACGTAAACATTTTTACCTGATAACTTATAGAAAAAGGGAAACAGGTATAAATCTGGGGCTAGGTCTACTAAAAGAATACAGCAGTAAGTATGGAGATACATAATGAGTGCTATTACATGCCTCACTTTAAGGTCTCAGAAAAAAAAACATTTTCTTTTATATGCCTCTTTTCTTGGAAAAGCAGGAGAAAAAAAAGCCCAGCAGGACAAGCATAATCAAAAGACAGAGATATCTTCTGCTAATATTCTGGAAATATGCTAACTCTTAATCACGACTGCCTCCTCCTCATCACTTTACTTTTCAGTTACAGAGGAATTACATAGATAGAGCAACAATGTCTTGTACTGCAAAAGACAAAGTCATCAGTTGGCTCCAAATGACCAAAAACATTCCCAAATCTGCCTTTGCCATTGTGAGAAAAAAAAAAAGAGAGGGAGAAAGTTAGCAGGTGTGGCGGAGGGAGTGTTTGGCAAGGCACCTGGGAAAGCCCTGTGAATGTAGCCTTCTTCACCTGGGGAGGAGATCAAACAGACCAGAAAGATCCAATCAACTCACTCTTCTTTCTGCTGGTATAGAACTGCTCCCAATATATTTTGATGACTTTTTCTTGACAGTTAACAATAGTGTATCTACTAGCTGCTGAGGTTTTTCTTACAATTAAAAGAAAATGAAAGTTTCAAGTAGCCCTCAGCCTTCCTCTTACTATACTTCTTCAAAGACCTCTGAGGAGAGAAACTGAAATACAGTACTGTAGTTGATTTTTAAGAAGCTACTTCAATATTGTGGGGGTTTTTTTTAACCTAGGTTGGACAAATTCTTAATGCTGGAAAGTAGACCACTGTCCATGTTTGATCCTGCTTGCTTTGGCAAGATTGGTTATAGGCAGAGCCCACATGTGTGGGTACGTGCTGGTGTGTTTCTGAGGAGCCAGTGAATTGTATCGCAGAGGGTGGAATAGCCCCAGAGGTGCTTTACAGACAACATATAATTATTTTTTTCCATCTCCTTTGCTATCATTCAGCCAAATTGTTCACACCAGGCTATTATCTCCAACCATTTCTCAAGACTAAAAGAATTCCACTGCATGTCCTTTCGCAACATCTGCATCTGTGGCAAGGCACCAGCAACTGGAAGGAAAGAAACTATGCTGACCACATGAGCACAGCTGTGCATAGGAAGAAGCTTTCCACACCCTTGGAGAGAAGATACTAGCTATAGTAAAGCAAGCAGCTGTCACATGTCATTCTGTACTAGATAGCACTGAGTACTCTGATGGAGATACACAGAAAGGGTAGTGCTGAGATTTCAAGGTCACATGGTAATAGAATGCACCAGAATTTTGTTTATACCTTAAAAATACAGATATATTTTATATACAAAGCATGAGGATGCATGCATACACTCACACGCTGGCTGTTTACTGGCAGATAATATCACATTAAAGCACACTTCATCCAACTGTAGGGTTAAAAACATGGAAGTAAGACACTAAAGAGTAAAGTTTGGGAAAAATTTTATCACCAGGCTACACAGAATACCATCAACAACATACACCAACACTCAGTCATACTACCTCTGTTTTTAACAGAGACAAAAAAGCAGAAGACAGCTTCCTCACATTTGCACTTTTGTTGAAGTAACCTTTAAGGTTTTTCAGCAAGGTTAGGTCAGAACAACGTCTCAAAACTAGAATGCAAAATAGATAGACCAATACAACACATCATATCACTAAAGCTTTTAACAGTGGTACTGCTTTTCCATCAGCAAGAATACACAGAGTTTTAAAAATACTGATACTTTCTTACCACCAGGAAGCCCTACAAAATCCTACCCCTTGTGGCAGCAAAGCTTGGCTGTCTCATAACCCAAGTCTCTGCCTATCCAGGAATCTCTTGCTCCCTCATTTATCCACAAATAGACAAGTCAGATTTTTGGGATATAAAAATACATCTCCTTGGCAAAAGAAAACAACCTTAGTGTAAATCCACATGAGAGCAAATCTAGTCCCCAAACCTCACCCACAGCACAGAACACTAGCTGTAGGGGCTTGCCACCTCTCAGCCAGACTGGAGGGAAGAGAAAGTTCTTGTCAGCACACACAAAGGGCATAGCAAGCCTCAGCTTGTCATTTTGGCTAATATACTTCCCTTAATTGCTATCATTGTTAAACCCTCTTAACAGCTTAGTGCCTCAGTTTCCCATCTTCAACACTTGTTCTAGATACTAACAGTTAACCTCAGGAAGACCTGCTCATTTCCTGAAAACACAGACAGCAGGTGAGACTCCTGTATTTAAAGCACCCATATGAACAAATCGAAAGCTACTTTCTTACCTTTGATCCTGTTAGTAAGAAGTTTTATACACCATGTTTTTGTTATATACCATTATTTTATAGTTTTCTATATTTAGACACTGTTCAGCAATATAGTGACCACTTGATCTCTAAATGCTATGGAAATGCTTATAATTAAAGAGGAGATACAATATGGACGTTATAAAAATAGCCCAAAATATTTCTACAGTTAATCTTGAATAACCAGTGACAAATCACAAAATTGAAAACTCCTGTTACTTCCCACAGTCTAAAAATCACTAAGCAATTCTCCGACTCAAAGCCAGAATCAAACATTAGCATCAAAATGCTGAACTTCTGTGCAACCTACTGTACTGATACCTGCTAATAAGAGATGAATCCTCACCTAGTATAAATTAGCACACATCCAGTGCCTTTGAGGAACAGTATCAATTTCAGTCTATGAGGACTCAGCCTGGACCCCCTAAACACCTCACGAGCAAGACTCATGCTGAATTTCATAAATAAACCCTGTTTATACATGAGTGTAAGTAGCATTCAAAACTCACACATCCAACTCTAAACCTGAACAACAACAAAAAAGATCCTACTAATCAAGCTGGCTGCTGAAAATACCCTACCATACAGATGAAAAGGTACAGCACCAGCACTACAAAGACAAGATTTGAAAGTTTTCCCACGGACAGTGAAGTTTCCAAAACAGATCTTGTGCTGTAACTATTTATGACAAACATACCCAGCCAGATTGGGCAGCCATTTGGAGAGATCTTGTTCTATTAAGAGATGAAAAAAGACCATCATCATGCTAGATAAATGAATCACCTGGATTCTTACTGTGCCTTTACATAATACTGTGCTCACATGTTTTGCTGTAGAGCACATTTTACCTGAGTAAACATCTCACAAGAAGAAACCCAAACCCCCAAAAAGGATATCAGTGATAATTTCAGATTTCTGGCAGGTACTACTCTTCTAAGCAGTCTCACTTTTCTATTCTATAAAGGCAGAGTCCCAACTTAAACTGAATTGCTTTGAATCCAAACTGGCTGACTATATATTAGATATCTAACCCTTCTGCCTATAGCTGAATGCAATGTAAGCCACCTCCTTTTTTCCCAATCCTTGTATATTGTGCCTAGGCAAAAGGGGTTATCTCACTGTTTTGATTTCTGTATGTTTAGAATTCAAAGAAGGAAGAAAAGAGACAGGGAAAGAGGAAGTGAAAAAAGGAAAAAAGAGCCCAAGTGTCTACTCTGAAGTTTTGTAGCACAGAGACAGAAATATTCAAGATGACACCTCAGGCTTAAAACAGTTTACATTTAAACCTCTGTGCTGTTCCACAGCATGACTTTGTCTACCTGGTCTCACAATTAGTAACTCCTGTAAAGGATGGCAAATTGAAATAATCTTGCTTCTTAAGAGTGATGCCTTCAGGTATTAAACCTTTGACTGCAGTTTCCTAAGAGACATTAAATCACATGGAGCTTTAGACATCTGAAAAGATCTGTAACACTGCATATCAAGTTCATGGAAGTCAAGGTTTACTGATATAGTTTCAGAAGTTGGTCTATTCACTTAGATTTCAGATTGCCTGCAGAAGCTGATTTATGGAAAACATTCTGATATCCTCTCATGAAAGATGAATATTATCAGTTAACCAAATTAGCTAGATATTCGTCAACTTTTCTTGTATGTCCATTTCAACAGGACTGCTTGAAGAGTCACATGCTATCCAGAAGGAAAATTATTATTAAAATCTGACCTTCGATTACTCATTGAATTACGACTTATTGATCCCATACCTTCCTTTTGTCTCAATACAATGTCTGGCACTGTTAGGAGCACTGTAAAAACAACAGACTATTACTGATCAGAACATGAATCAGAGGTGCAGGGAAATCAGATTTTCAGCAGATTTGCTGACAAGTCACACCTCACACTTCCCCACAGACTACTCTCTGATACACAGTATATCACTGGAGATTTAAAAAACGATCAGCTGTGACAGAGTTCAATAGTCATTTACAATCATAGGTGCTAATTTACTCTCTTGATAGCAGGACTGCTGGAAGAAGGCTACAGTAGTGTAATCCGTCAGCAATTCCCTCTGCATCCAGGCATGGCCGGCAATGCACAAAGAGGGAGCAGAACAGGACAGGGACGGGGGCAAAGGCTTGGGGTTGCTCCATCATGCATCTCCCATGAAGCCTCGGCTGCAAGTAAAGCTTCAGGTGATTACACGACAACGCTATGCATCTTTGCTCTCCAGTTTTCTTTACCAACTGATTTTTCTAGATCATCAAAGTAGGAGCATGTTATCCTTAATTAAATGTGTCTTGCCTCTTGTGCTAAAGGAACATTAGTTTGTGTTTAACAGTTATTTTTATTCAAACATTAAAGAACAAGAGAATCAAAGTCTGCTCAAAATTATAGCCTACTCATGAGCCAAACTGTTCAGCTCAGAATATACTTTGCTTTTTAACTTACATGAGAAGCAATTATGTGCACGAGTGAGTGTTTTAAGGTCTCTAGCTTCTTCTGTACATTATTCTGGATTCACTTTTCTGACCACAGCTTTTCTCCTTCTCACGAAAGAGATGTAGTTACCATGGGAAAAACAAGGAGGTTTGTTTACAGTCCAGAACTCACTTCAACCTTCTAAAACATTCAAGAAACTTCAAAGGTTTTAAATGGGTTTCATGGGTGTTAACTTGTGCAAAACTTTGCATTTGGCTCCCAAATTCCTGTATATTAATGGAGATCCTTGTCTAGTTCTTTGACCTGACAGAGAAGTTTGAGTAGTTCACAGCATATGGCAAAAGAAAGACTATGGTGTTATAGTCAATATTTTACCACCTTTGTAAGAAGTGTTATATTTTACAGCACAATGGACTTGTCTTTGAAGTGGTCTAGAGCTTTCTCATCCATGTAGAGACAGCATATGACTTTGAAGTCAGAGAGTAAACATGCAAATACTTTCTTTCTCTATCACAAATTTTCTTCCTTTAAGCTCATAACCAAAGTAGTAAAGCACAACTGTAGATATTGATGACTTAACATTTGCACCAGTAGAGGGGCAGTTATCCAAGCAGAATGGAGGTGCAGAAGAACAATACAGAAGAGAAGAGGAAGAAGAGGCTGATCAGTCAGCTTACGCTTGCCTAAGGCTAGCCTATTTTCTGATGGAAAAGACAACACATTTTAAAACAGGCATGTGCTGATATTCATATAGTCGTCCAGTATCTACAATTCACGCATTTTCCTTCCTGTGCTCCAGTCATCAAATGGTGAACACCTAATGCTGAAGCTAGAAATCTGTCACAATGTGGCTGCTATCCCTAGCTGCTTCTCCACATTGCACTTTACAGGCGTCAAGTGTTTAATAGCACCTTTATTTCCCTTGCTTTTGAAAACTGAGCACAAATCCCTCTGGCAGTACATCCTCGCAGTCCCCTGCAAGACAACAGTACTATTATTCTTAGGTTTATAAAGCACCTTTCCTACCTCTCCAGGTGCTCTACTGTTACAATAATAAACACCACAAAAATAATGTAAAACAAAATTTAACAACCACAGAAGGAAACATCCAGATAAAACTAAAAATAAATAATATAATAGTCCAAGTCAAACCTTGAGGTCAAACAAATGCAAGACTGCAGGTAAACTGAAGGCAAACACACAAATGCAAACCTAACTTCACAAACAGAAGGTTTGGGGGGAACTTGAGGGACTGTCCACAAAAGTACTACAAACATTGCTTCAGAGTGTTCCTAAATTACAGGCAGGCAACAGTTCCCACCTGACTCTACTCAGATGTCTGTCTAGGATCTCTAGACATTCAATAAGAACACTTCACGCTTCCCTGGGACTAGGGCAGAGAGAGTTGACTACCAAGATTGACACCAACTCTAGTAACCTTAACTGAAGAAGTCTGTAAAAATAAGCAGAAATTATGTGTTACGAAAGAGTGTCTACACAGGAAGATAGATAAAAGAAGGAAAAGAAGTTCTAGGAACTCAAATTATTTAACAACTGAGTGCAATGATTTTGGAGGAAAAGAAATGCATTTGTTACAATATCATGATTAAGAACATGAATCCACACAAACACAGTTAAAACTAAAGTTACCAAAAGTCTTCAATTTGAAAATAAAAATCTTGATGGATATGTTAATCCTATATGTAAATTTACAACAACTTTTCTTTACCTACCTATCAAAGTCATTATTTCCAATACAGTTACACCTTTTATTTTTTTGACACATTATTTATGTTCCATTTAGAACATATAAAATGTTCTATGTTCAGTTGCTTTTAAGCCTACCTTATACACACCAATGTACTTACTGCCATTTGCTACACATTACCCTTGTCTAGAACATGCATGTACCATCAGTTAACATGAATATCTTTAATACAACATATTTGCAATTTTCACATAAAATGCACTCCAAATGTCTTTTTCTTTATATAGTGATAACACCAATAACAGTTCATACAGCCTCACCAGCTACTTAATCCTTTTTAATGTCATCGATGATTTGTATCTGACCTAGTTAGGTTTCTTCAGTTGTTACTGTCAGTAAAATACCCATAGGCACAGTCCTTAGCTTCCTGCAGAGTTAAGTTGACTGTACTATTTTTCTTCTCCTCATATTTCTTTCCACTTCTTCCCCGATAGTAATATTGAGAAGACTTTGAAGTCATGTTCATTTTAAGTTGAGGATTCACTTGTGGTGCTCCTTGGGCTCAGAGCACTTGCCCAGATCTTTTTAAAGTTTCACATGGATGGTGACGCCAAAAAATTACATGAAAACAAAAAAAGAACAGAAAAAAGGACAAACTACATCGTACACTACTCCTGCATCATAAAACCAAACAAAAAAAGAAGGAAAAAGATAGTAATGGAAGAGAGAGGATGCATTAATGCACAGCACAGCTTTCCATGCCCTTTAATGAAACTAAGTATAGCATTTCTTGCTAAATTGCAACTGGCAAAGATGATAAGAAGGTGAAGTCTGCACTACAACAAAAGACCTTGAGCTCTTCTGACTACAAGAGCAGTTGCTGGGAACATCTCCTGGAGTACTAACTTCCCAAAAGGGCATTGAAACAAATTAAACAATGCATCTACTGTTTTTTTTTTCTTCTTAATAGCATGAATCATCCTGCACTTTATCTGGTGATGCTTAAGTATGCCCTGTACATACATGCCTGAGGAAGCAGTATTCCTGCTTATGCACAGTGCTAACCAAACTTCTTCCTCAAATGGTAGTGCATTCCCTTCACCATTTAGTACCAGATCTCAAAAGGAAACAGGGGCACACCCAAGCACAGAATTGCATATAATTTAAAAAGAACCTCCATTTAACACACTGCAGCAGCTTGCTTTTGGCTGTGAAATTAGAAAGCCATCCTCATTGCTGTGAGAACGATTAACTAACATGCAGTACTGTCCTGATAAACAAAGCCTATATGCCACATTGGAAGTGAGAGGGAAGAAATCCCAAATCAGAGAAGGAAATGTCTAAGTTTTTAGTACAGATGAAAATGGGAAGTGAAAGAAACCACAAAAGACTCTCCTATGAAGTCTAGAAAATGAATCTATAAAGGATTATAATGTAGTCTGCAAAGAGGCTCTGTGATTACTTACAATATCAGTGAATACACTATGAATGTTACGATGGCTAGAAAGGAGACACAGAGCATGCCTAGCTGTGCAGTTCCAGTGTTGTCCATCTCTTGCAGCATAACATCAAGATACTACTAGGCACAACCAATGCAACCAACTTTTTCTTTTTCTTTTCTTTTCTTTTTTTTTTTGAGACTCACGCTATTTGTGACACACCGTCCATGTTTTGTCTTAATGCAAATCCACAGTGTTTTAAGCTGGCTTGTCCCTATGAGTACCTCTGCCATGTGAAACTATCTACGTACTTTCTGGGTACCGAGAGCTTTGAAAATAGCATTCTGACGCTATGTCTCTCTGTCTGCAGCCCATCTGCATCTATGTGCAGCCAGTGCTGTCCTTGGCATATCACTGAAAGAGTACCAACCTCCTACCCTTATTCCAGCTCTTTCTTTCTGCCAGGTGTTGAACTGCTATTCTAACCAGAACTAAATTGAGCTAAATCACAAGAAAATCATGTGCTAGTAGAAGTGGTTTCTCAGGGAAGAAGAAAGCCTTTTCACAACGGCTTACTATTCTTTGTGGGTAGTCTTCCTTCTTCTCCTGTACCATAAAATACTGCCAAACGTAGAAGAAAACGTATCATGAAAGGGATCAACAAAAACAGTATCCTGGTGAGGCTCACACAAATGAAAAGTATAACTACAGCCCCAAAACACATATTTTACTTCAAGTTTACATTGTCCTTACTATCGGAGCATTGATGTTTTATTACACAGGTAATTTAATCACAATGCAACAACGTACCTGTTACCATCTTCTGGATCTCTAGCACTGATATCTAGGTGCTTGTTTACTCTACTTACATGAATTCAGAACAAATTATACAGACAACCTATCAGCTATGACTAATTTTTCTTATCTCTACAGGTAAGAGACACCATTCCTAATTCTGACACTGAGGAACTAGCTCAGAACCTCATGAATCCTCAGCTGGCAATAGGGAGAATCCCAATTTCCCATTCCATCAGTCACGTGCAGTCAAGCAAAAGAGATTTTTCCCCTCCTGAACAGTACAGTAGAAATACTGATAAAGACTTTGCAATAGTTGTCATAACAACTGCTTTTTACTGTATTTGTTATAAGGCATACAATTTCCTTTTTGTCCACGGACTAACAATATCTTTATTAATTATTGCTAAGCAGACATTTCTAAAGTGCAGAATTCTTTAAAAGCTGTGATTCTTGAGCATATATTTTAGAGCTGCAAGAATAAAAGGAAGGTGCCTTTTGCTGTTCAGAATAACAATTCTAATTAATATCTTAGGTCCCCGGTACATGGTTCTCCAACTCCCAGTCCACATATATACACAGAAACCAACAAATTTTTCAAAAAATGAAATTCAGCTCTACTCAAATAGAGACAACATCCATCAGCTTGCTGGTAGAAAAACATTCCTTGTACTTCACAGGTAGCTTGAGTTTATTTTTATCTCTATATAAGTTTCAGTGATCAGTAACAGCATAAGGCAAAGTTGACCATCACTGAAATCAAAGTTTTTTCCTTCATCTCTCTATCCACCAGACTTTTAAAAAGGGGGGAAGAGGCTGAATTTTGCTTCTCATTCTCATTTTTGAAGACTGCACTTTTCTAAGAGATTCAGTTGTTCCCACTTCACTCTACCTAAAACAGGGAATGCTGTTGCAGCAGCTGGTCTGGCCTGAAACATTTGTAATACCAAAATAACACATGGTCGGGACAAAAAAGTCTCAAGACTCGAAGTGCAGCACTATGCAGCAGTAACATTCAGTGGCAGATGGAACAGATTTGAGCAGCCAGATATGAGTTATGTAGTGGAGTCAACTGTAATGACTCAAGCAAAAGTTCAAAGCAGAATGAGATATATGGATTTCCAGGCCAAATTGTACACATATCAGTCCAGCACAAATGCAGGACACAAACTTGCTGCCAGCCTCTCATATGTAGATCAGAACAGTCTGAGGGCTCCTATATGTATATCTCTGCCAAAGTATATCAGTTGGCAGCAATACCCAAGAAAACCATTGACTGGAATGGGGAGAGAAGGGGAATAGCTAGAACATACTGAGCTCTCGTCACTTCTTTAGATACACAGGAGTAACAAATTTGTCCTCTGAAGTGCAGCTTCTTGCAGAGGAAACACAGGGCAACAGCTTCACAGATCACAGCACAAAATGATTCACAGTCTTTAAGGCTAAGAGGGATTTTCAGATCATTCAGCCTGCTCTCTTGCCTAGCAAAGGCCGTGGTGCACGTAAGACAGGATGTTGAAGAGAATTGTTAGATCTAAGCAGTGGATACAAAGTGCATTTTCAGGTGACCAAAAAACTTCTAATACGTGAGTACTGGGGGGGGGGGGGGGGGCATTGTACACAGATTTTTGTTAGGTCTTGTAAAAATATAACATGTTCAATAGCACTCATTGAGAAAACAAGCTAGCACACACCCTTCTGGATATTTATTATTTAAGTCCCAAATGGAAGTGCTTTGGAATTGTGTTTCTAAAGTGGCTTGCTTGGCAAAAACTGTATTATTTCTAATTATCTTACAGATTCTGGAGCCCTGCACTCCAACTGTCTACATGCGGCACCTCAGAAAACCAGTATTTCCACATCTCTTAGAAACTGCAAGCACCTTAGCCATTAGCTACACACAATAGCTGGCTTTTATAGCTGTTACTTAGAGAAGCTAAAATCACAGTTCTACAAATAACCATTCTGAGGACTTGGTAATTTAGGGTCTGCCCTGTCCTCCTCACTCACGCAGGCACTCAGACAACACCACAGACAGTGCTGTCATTTCTTATGCAACAAAAGAGAAAACAATTTTAATTTTCTAATACATTCTGCAAATTAGTAATTTAACACAGCCTATGCATTAAAACATGACTTCCAGTGGGAGAAACTACCCCAACATATTATCCCACTGAATTGTTTGATGGAATACGTATACACATAGAGTTAAGTGATCAGCAACTGCTCTATAAAGAGGAACATTTGTAAGTGCATTTGCAGAGAAAGTAATACAGTACGTGTGAACTATCATTTTCTACAACCCCCTTTTCCCAGTAGCCAATCTAATGGACACGGATAGTCTCACACAAGGTTCCTTACTTTGTCTTTATTTAGTCTTTATGCTGGCCAGTGTCTGTTGACTTGCCACGTTAATTATACTAACTGCCCTCTACATCAAGAGCGTTTTACAAATGCTTTTCTGTGAACTGCATCTACTAAATATCCAAATCTATCTGCTTTCAAATAGTCCTCTGCAGTGATGTATTTGAACCAGTTAAGCCAACACATCTACTTCCACAATTATTTGCTATTCAATCAGAATAGCACATTGCTGTGTGCTAAATAAACTATGAACCGTATATACACAAATAGTCATTCAGAGTTTTGCTAAAGACAGATTGGGCAAAAACCCAGGATGGATATGAGGATTCAGTCTCTAATGATGGTATATAATTATAAAATCCTGACCAAGCACTACAGATATTCAGAGTAAGCACTCATCTTTTCCTAAGTGATATCTTGTAACTGCTAACCACTTTGTTACAGCAGTAATTCCACAGAAATATTGAGCTCATTTTTTATCATTAAGTACTTACATTTACCATAGAATAAAACATAGAAAGGCACATAGATACGTTTTTCTATCAGTGAGTCAAAAGACTGTAAATAACTAGGCGGAGGGGGGGGAAGGGAGCTTTTTATCCTTTTGCCAAAGTTCATACTCTACTGATAAGCAGCAGTATTATATGACATTAAATGCTTTAAACTATTTTTGGACAAGTTTTACAAACCAGACCTCACAACTTAAAATCAAAGTACATCCGAGCATCAAACTACATTGTTCTGAATTCCTTCTCAGACCTTAGTATATACAGCTGCTCAAGCTTTTGAGTGAAATTTTTTTCAGGAAAACCTGAGATTTTAGTCACTGTTGCCTACTTGCAACCTTGCTTTGCAGGCTTTTTGTGAAACCAAACTTATAACATTTGTACTTTTTGATAACTGAAAACTGTCAGTGTACAAAGGACTTCTTTGGGGAAATTTTTAAAGAAAAATCTGGTGAAAATTTATGTTAAAATGTTAAGAAAACAAAATTTGCACTAGTTTTAAAGAAAAATTAAGTGCTTAGTTTCAGCAATTTCAATTGATTAAACACAGAATCCTACCCTGACACAGGTTTTGCTTACTGCATGCTCATCTTTCTAACAAGAAAATATCTCTGCTGCACCTGGTTCCTTTTTCAAGGTTCAGCTTCACCACAAATTTACTGGACACAGGACTATGGGATGAAACTCCTGAACCCACATAAAGGCGGAGTCTCCACTCAAAAAGCTGGAGAGGAAGGAGGTGCGCCTGCTTTCCCTTTTTATCCAGTAGCTCAGCAGTTAAGATGATTCACACAGAAAGTGGGAGACATATTAAACAGCTTTCTTTGCTGGGGGGGGGGGGGGGGGTAAAAAACCGTTTTCCCCAACTTTCCTAACACCTTTCTGAAGTAGTTTTGCAAGGGCTTTCTCCCGTTCAGTGTATCATCTCACACTGTTTCTAAGTGTTAGGAGTAGAACTACACAAAGAAAAACTAATGCTACCACCTCTGCTAACCCACAGATGTCTGGTGCAGCACTTTATCATGAGCCAAAGGTTTCATGGGACCTACTTTTTATTTTACTGGCAGCACATTGCTACTGTTACCATGCCAAAACATCTGTTAATCAACATTATTGATATTCTGTGATTAATACTGCTAGTTAATTCATACTGTGGAGCCAGCAGATGGAGTACTGTGCTAGAGTTGTGGGACTTTCTCTGATAATTCTTTTTCAAAGTATAATTTTGGCCAGCAAAACAAAAATCCACGCTGAGTGAAGTTCTGCTCTTATTACGCTGCCACTAGTTTGGCCCTTTTCTACTGATTCCAAGTGCTTTGAATTCTGAACAGCTGAACTTCTCTAAAGCATTTTGAAAAACTGCCTTCGCTTTCAGCGTTTGTCAACCATAGTACTTAACTTCTGTTATGGTAGCAGCCAGTCAATGTTTTTATGTCTCCTATATCATGCTTAAGACACATGTTAAACTAGCATTTATTAAATCATTTTTTGCCCCTTTCCATTAAGATGTTTGTCTTGGTTTTCTCATCTGAGCATCCTGAAACAATGATACCAGAATGCTTGCCATGGTAGTTTCCTTACTATTTAGTAGGTAGCTGTCACAAAAGAAGAATGTGAAGAATAAAACAATGTCACACTTAACTCAGAGAAATCTGGTTCATATGTTCAGCACCTGTCCTGGTCTCTGGCAAGTAAATTTAGAGTATAACATGGGATATATTAATTAATTAATAACACTGATATTTAGAATAGGGAACATCCTTATCACGCAAGATGAAGCACAGGCTGAAAGTACTCTCAAGTACTCTCTCACAACTTACGACAACTCTAATAAGCTTACTGATAATGCCCCTCTCATCTGAGGATTTCAGAGCTCTTTGCAGATTAAATACCTTTGAGGTATATCATTAGTCTTCCCATTTGGCAGAGAAGTTAAGTGGTTACCCCAGGTCCCATGCTACAGCAAATCACTAGCAGCAATAACCAGGGGGAAATTGTCAGAGGCAGAAATGGCTGTTAAGTGTCCAAATGCCATTTGTTATCTGAACACCTCCACCATTAATACTCATCACTTACTTATACCAGTGCTTTAAAGCGCTCCACAAATAAATTATTAGTCTTTATAACATCCCCATGATATAGGTAACTAATTTATCTCCACTGTGCGATGACTAAAATGAGGCATAGAGAAGTTAAGCACTTTGTTCAGACCATTCAGCAATTATGAGCAAACACAGAGTAAGAAATGAGTAGATCATGATTTTTCAAATATTTGCTCAGTTTATTTCACCATAAATACCCTAACTCTAATTTGTTAATAATATTCCCTCTGGATATAGATGTTGAGTTTCATCTACATGTAGTGAGATGGAAGTTCATCGCAGGAAGAAAAAGTTGTCAGATAATGCATCTGAGTTCTGCAATACATGCATGCTGTTTTATACATGGCATATATAAATAAAATTATACTTTTGTAAGCTAAGAGATAAACTCATCTACATATATTTCATTTTAAAAAAAAGTAAATAAAGCAGCATGGAATGACTCTATACTTCATTCTCAATAGAGACTGGAATTAGACAGGAACACTTTATTAAAATTTGAAAAATTCCTCCCTGAGAATTTAGAAATATAAAGATACACAGTATTCTAAACTTGGAAGTGACTTCAAAAATAAGTACAAGAAAAGAGCAATAGTTTCTCACTCTGTCACATCAGGAGGTAGCTGCAATTTTACAGCAAAGTTTGTAAAGTAATGGGGGGAAGAGAGATATAAAATTATATGGTTGTCTTGTTTATTGTACAACACTTCTGATCTTTTCCTCATTTCTCTCTCTCAGAGATAATACCATAGATTAAAGCCATTATTATGATTACATAAGAACTATGGGGAAATTTATACTGGATTTTTATTGTAGACAGCTAGGATGCTGTCCAACTCATATGCTCCTCTGGTGAGTTTACTGCTTTATAAAGCAGTGCTGCTTTGTCTCATGGCAGCTCTATGTAGCTGACTGTACAGGCCTGCTGGCAAAGGCATGACAGCGGTGTTTCACCAAGAAATACAGTACAACAGGAGATTTCTGGTACCTTCCATGGACAACAACAGTCCATTATGCATTGAACTGCCTTATCTCCGGGAGCACAGTCTGAGGAGAAATGCTTCTAATATATATTATTGTAATAGCACTTAAAGAATGCCCACTGCTCTACAAATAAATACGGATTCATCATCCTTGCTCTGAAGAATTTAAAATTTGAAAGACAGATAAAAATGGAGAGAATAACAAACACAAAGGATGAAGCGTACTGGTTGGTCCAGCCAGTTGCAGTTCTTCTTTGCAAGCAGGCAATCTTACACACACGTTGGTGATAAACATCCCAGCACTTACATATCTACCTAAGCATTATCACCTGGACAATGAAATAAAAACAGAAGAGCATATCCAGTGAGGATGGTAACAATGACAGAATTGGTATATGAACTTAGAAAAGATATTTCATATGTCTGAAAGAAAGCAATGGTGACAGTAGTAGCCTATCAAGATCTGTATTAAAAAGAAAATAGCAGTGGTTCTACTGAATTCAAGAAGGCTTAATATAGAAAATGCTAACAGCACCAGCCTGACAGAATCTAGAAGTGTTTGTAAGGCATGAGCCTTTATGAGCCTAAGAAACCCAGGCTCAAAGACACTACTTAGCATTAAACTAGGATGAGCAATTCACACACCTGCATGGTCAAGAGGAAATGCTATGGCTCAGGGCAAGCTCTTTGAAGAAAAGGGTATCTGTATCTGCTGAAATAGGATGACAGGACAGAGAATGAAGTGAAAGCGAACTTAGATTAAAGGTCTCTGGTGTCTAGGGGTACGGGAGAAAGATTGGGGAATAAAAAGCTGAAAGACAAGGAAGAAAATTCATTAGTTCCAATCTGTTTTGGTTTTTGGGGTTTTTTTAGAATAACTGATGAGATGCCATTTGTTTTAAAAAGATTCTGAATTCCCAGGAGTTGGAATACAATATACCTCAAAGGAAATCAGAGCTGCATCAAGTTACTCTGGTTAAATACCTGCCTTCCAATTCCCTTATATACTAAGTTCCCAAATCTGCCCCTCTGACTACACTAATTCTGTGCTTCTGGCCCCAGTTCATCCACTTGCACTTGTATTGGGCTCACAAGCCACCTGAAAAGTAGAACATCTGATCTGAAAAAAGCTGAACAAGAGTGCACAAAATGACTCGATAAAATATAAAGAAAAGGGAGGGAAGACGGAGGCAAGTGAAGAGAAATAAACTGATGGAGTAACTACAGGAACACACGTGTTGTTTGGTTCACGGAACAAGTTAGGCAAAAGGACAGAGGTGAGGGATCATACATAGAAAGCACTGAAAGAAGAGAGCTGAGGATGTGACCTGTGGAAAAAGAAGACGACGGAGACAGAATATGGCTGTCCTAGGTACAGGGAACATCATAAACAAGACTCAGAAATGCTCATAAGAAAAGATCTGACTAACAATACAGTGCAAAGTCAAGTTTGTACTACTTTGCACAGTTTGTGGCAGCTAGAATAGATAATGTAGAGCTTCCTTTTTTGGCAGTACACCATCACTGACACACAAAGATATGACAGGATTGAAGGCTGGGGCAGGGGGGAAGTCATACAGCAAAAGCATAATCAGAGTGCCACAGTCCACTCTTCCTTATTTTTCTATATGTACAGTTTCTTAGTAAGTCACCATCAAAAACCAAGCATATAGAATGTGAAAATCCACCAGTCTATAATCTTAAGTGTTCTGTCTTACTGCGTCATGAAGACAGTTGTTTGTTAAGAGCCTAAATAATAAACCATGCATTGCATATCAGGCACAGTAAGGTACAACTAAGCAATAGCACATTCTGACACATAAATGTAGCACACATACAACATAGCATAATACAATGTCCTGGGCATCATCAAATGTCTGCTGAGAAAAAAGCATAACAAAAACTACAGTATTTTTGTAAATCATACAAAATTGGTATGAGACAGAATAAGAACCAGTACAATCAACACAGTGATTTTTTTGTGGTGGATTTTGTTTCCCCAGTTATTTCAAATAATACTGAATAGAGTGCACAGGCTGAACTCTGTAACACAAAACTCCTTTCATGCAGTTTAATTTTCATAAACTAAACTTTGAATCCCAGTGCTAATAATTCTAATAATTAGAAAGTACAAAGCTGAAATAGGTTTCTGGCATTCTTTTTTCATGTTTTCTGCTGTTGCCTATCCCAGGAAGTCACAGAAGCAGAGTTTACAAGTGCCGCACATCCTCAATTGTTACACTGTTCTGCACAGCCACAAAACAGCTACAAGACAGGCATTCCACATTAGAAGTGTACAGTCAGTCAACTGCCTTCACATTTTCTTTTGGAAAAAGTCTGCCAAGCCTCCACAATCAGAAATGCGTACTAGAAAGACATGGAGAGGAGGGTGGGGAGAAACAAACAGAAAATTCAGTGATTTCTCAGCCTGGTCTACTACAGGCAAGCATGTCAATGAACAGATTTTTGCCAAAATGTTTTATTTCTTATACCCTACCATAACAACATCCTAAAAAACTTCTTGTGCCTTACTGCTACTGTAGTAATGCAGTTGCCAGCTTATGTCAAGAGCAGTAGAAAATTTCTTGCCAAAAATTTCTGACAAAGACTTCCTGTGACCTCAAGCAAGGTACATGGCTTATCTATCCCTCAGTTCACAGGTCCTCAAAACAGAGATGAAAAAGCTTTTCATCATGGTGTTTGAAAATTAATTCATTAAAATTTGTATAGGGCTAGTGGAAGACTGATCACTGCTATCGTGATCACCTCCAGGGTTTAAGTTGGGCACCTTCAGAACAAAAAAGTAAGAGTTTACTGACTGACCTAAGGGACATTTTCTATTGTTAGGATCTTTAACTGTTCCATAATCCATGGCAAATCCTATGTATCAGTACAAATTGCAGCTCTTTACTTTATTCTGGCTGGTAACTGAAGCAGAACACACATAAGGCAGGGACAGAAGAACTGATAGTGAATATACAGTGTCTGATTTCTTTATTAATTGTTATGGGATGATGACAATCTCCCCTATGGAATTAATTCTGTCTTCTGCTATGTATGCCTTTTCCCAAGTAGCACGGTCTTCCGGTTATCACCACTAATGGCCTCTTCATCGAATTCTTTTTATGTGCAAAAACACACATTCTCTCTATCTGCAAAATCTGAAGTCTTCATAGAAGCACAGTTATCAGTACTTGTCAGTCCGACTCAGTCTATTCAGACCCAAGTTGGTCTATCTGGGATTCACAAGCATTTTTTCGCAGAGAATGATTTACTCTTCCTGCTGCCCTCTGCTGTGGACAGAAATAGGAATCTCATTCATAACTAGAGCTATTGATCTTTGAACTGCATGTTTTCACAGTGAGATAGGGCACATATATGGAAACTTAACAAGGTCCCCAGGCTCACAAGGTAGGCCAAAGCTTTTTTCCTCCCATGAAAAACTCTAGTTTTATCACTCACTACATTCCTAACTAGGACATGACACACAACTGTAAAACATTCCAATCTTCCAAAGGAAAAAGTATTTATGACTTACAGGTGGGACATGAGAGAACTGCCTTATTTTACTCTAACGCTGACTATAACCAACTGTGTCCAGCATGTAAACACCCCACTATTCCCACCTCTATGCACTGCCAAATTGTCTCATCCATCTGTCATATCTTGTCAATTAAACTATAAGCTCTGTGGTCAATAATAAATTTATAAACATCTAGAACAGCAGTGTCCTGAATTGACTTCTAGGCAAAGTATAAAATAACACAGTAAATAATCAGAAATATTTCCAGTGATTCACTATGCTAAACAAGCAAGCAACAAGATAAAGAATGAAGAACATGCCTTTTCAAAGATCTGCCAGCTACAAGAGAGAAACAACAGTAAGGAGCACAAAAGATAAATCACAACTTTAGGAACTCCATCCAGTTTCTTTGTCCAACAGCTCAAGAACAACTTTGAGCTTGTCAGTAGGGCACAGACGGAGATACTTCACCCTGGAGTTTCCATTCTGGCTGCAAAGGCAAGTCCTCAGCTCTGACCCATCCGCTCTGCCAGAAAAGCAGCTTACTCAGCAAGATCTGTGTGTTCTGCCATGCACCATTAACACAACTGTCCCTCTAGCAAGGGACCCTCCACTCCCAACTTTTGTATAGTGAATAACTTGGCATTAGATACTTATTTTGCTGAATGTGAATTGCAAAAAGGAAGGGGAACAGCACAGAATCTGAATATCCATAGTTGAACTATAACTTTTGGGGGAAAAAATAGACTATTTATACCATCTATATTTAGGCAAATGAACACCTGAAAGCAGAGAGTAAATTTTATTTAAATAGTAACTCCTGGAGATATACCCACAGCAGCCATACATAAAAGTCTTGACCTGCTGAACTATATCAAAATGAATAGAGTTACAGAGACTCCATTAATGATTAAACTCTCTGACTGAAAGGGATCAAAGATGAACATCTCTGAACTACAGTATGGTACCTGGACAATGCCTGTTGCTCTAGAACTGATAAGACTTGCCTCTACCTTACAGACAGTGACTTTTTCCAAAAACCTCAAAACACACAAACAAAAAAATCCCCTTAAGAATAAATCCTTTGGCTGTCAAAGTAGTGTGCTCTATCATTATCTCAGCAACACTTTCCTATTTGAAGCCAGACCCTTTGAGGATATAAACCAACAACGTCCAATTAAACATTCCACTCAAAAAGTGGCAGCGTGTACATCGAGAAATCAAACACTTAAACCAGAAAATTACTAATATTAAAACATCCACTGGATATATCAGCTATGTCACACTATACAGAGATTTACACATTTCAAGGAAATTTTGGCACAGGTAGACCTTAGCTACTTTACTTCATCCCAGATAAAGAATGCTCACGTGAACAAGGATTTTACAGATGCCTCATTTAAAGCCTGAAATTCAAACCTGGACTGGGAGCCAAACTTGAACATTCAGAGCTATTTAGGAAAGTCTGGTGCTGTAGATGCCAGCTGCCAGATTTTGATTTGGCAAGAATCAAGCATCCCAAAATTCATGCAGGTGTCCTGATCTAGATGGTTTTGCCCAAACTTTATTTCTCAGTGCATGAAAATTTTTATAACTGCACTTATCTCCATGGTCTTGCTGTGTTTTTTTTTAAGTCTAGAAAATCGCGTTAGTGGGGGTTCAGGAATAATACAAACAGGCTCATCTAAAGGAACAAACATCTAAAAACTGCATTCTTGTCTTCTATGAAACCAATAAAACCCCACTGAAATCCACAAAAATATTCTGATTCAGACAACCACTTAAATGCCAAGTTCATGAACTTTTATTTCACTTCACTGAAATGAATACTTGCAATACAAAGCAACTGGAAGTTACCTGCTGTCTGTCCCATTTAGGCTTACACCTGTCAAGGGTTCAAAAGCAAGACAGTGCCTCTGAGAACTCTATTCCTCTATTTATTCCTCTATGAGTTCCTCTATTTATTTATTTATTATACTCAGTGAAATCTAGCTTGCTACAGCAAAGGAACATCTCTGGAATTTCAGAAGTAATCAAGCAAGAAAGGGAGCAGGATACAGACGAGCTTTAAAGTCTGATCTAGAGCATGCTGCCAGTTGAGAGATGACCATTGACTTCAACGGACTTTAAATCAGGCATCTCACTACAAAGTAGTTTCAAAAAAGGGAAGTAAAAAATAAGACACACAGAGCCAGACTGTAATTGTGCCATTCTGAAAATGAACTCTACATTATTCACTTAAGTACAAAAGGTTGGGGTCTAAGCACTGTATCTCTATTGGCTCTCTGCCAGGCATGTTTATGTTACCAGATAGGGACAAATCTTTAAAATTGCAGGATTGCTTTACCATTCTTTTACTCTATGATTCATCTTATTTCCCCCCCTGAGAACGCCTTACTTCTTGACATGACACTTTTAAATGCTGTGGACTAAAAATGCTGTAGAACTTCATGTGTATATTCAGAGTTCACAGGCATTCATTTGAATATTCTGTAGTTGAGAAAACTGAGGTAAAGGATGGAAGGTAAATTTCAGATCTGGGGTTCCTGCAATAAACAACTAATAAAGAACTTCAACTTGAAGCAACTAGAGAAAACCACTCTTCAAAAGCTAGTTTCTCTTCTTCTTCTTTTAAGTGAAGTTTCATATAGGAAAGATTTGGGCATGACATAAATGTGTGATAAATTCATCAGCATTAACAATTCTATGAAAACTCTTCCATTTATGGAGAAAAAACAAATCAGATTTCTTTTCTCTTTGAGATGCACTGACAAGAGAACTATGTAGAATACAACTCTGTAGCGTGAAAGAGTGAACTTCGCAACTCCATCTCAGAAACAGCTTCCTGTGTCAGTATGTATTATTGGGATAATTTTACTAATGAGAAAAATCCCCAAAAGTGGGATAATGCACACCTAATTAATTTACAAACCTCATTATATAACAATAGCTACTTGATTCGGGAGAAAATATTATAGATTACCTTAGCTTCCTTGTGTTAGGGAAATGTTGCAAAATGCCACTGTTGGCAACACAACACACACTGATGCAGACACACTACTCATTGGTACCAAGTCTTCAAGTTCAACATCAGAACTAGTGTGAGCAGGGTCAGATAACATGAAAGTTGGGGCCAGTGTCTGACCACCTTACATACTTAAAGTCCTTTGAAAATCTTGACCTAAAGAACATTAACTTTGTGGCTTCAAGGGGGATCCAAATGATGTCAGCAGACATATTTATTTTTCGATATTTTGAACAGGTTTATTAGTTTATATTCTATCGAGACATGAGGAATGTGATAGGGAGTATTTTTAAGTAAACTGCAGCAATTTATTATTTACATGTCTTAGGGCTAATCCTCAAAAAGGAATTCTTTACTTCAGATTTACAGTACAATGGTGAACCAGAGGATAAAATAAATAACATACTGTCCCATTTCGGAGTAATTTGTCAAATGTGCTGTGCTGACAGAGGATCTGCAAAGGGAACTGGCAAAATCCCCTTAACTTTAGCAGTGTTCTCTGAATACCTCAAATTTCCAGACTTCAGAGTTGCTTTTAGAAGAAGAGAAGGGAAAATAAGATCTATATATACCTTCTTATCACACGATATTTTGTCCTTGTGTAGCTCCACAATTGAAAATCAGATGATGACAGTTAAGGTCCATGCCCTCAAAGTGTCCCAAGATAGGTAAACAGAAGAAGAGAGATACAAGTGTTAAAAAAAAAAAAAAAAAAAAAAAGAAAAAGAAAGAGCAAGAAAAATGAGTAACATAATAAAAGACCCTAATATTGCCAAGCTTGTCACAGGTGAACTGAAAAATCCTATTACAAGCTCAGCTTTAGCAGAATTGATGTTAATTTCACATTTGTTTTACTTGAGATGGCAGCATATTACACTCCTGGGAGAGCCCTGGCAAAGACCTGCAGAACAGTCATAAAGCCTGGAAGATGTCACTGTGGGTGAAATTCACATTTGCATGGAGTGTTCCTTGATATCAGAAACTCCAGGTAACTTTGTAAGTCCTACCATTGCCAACTGAGAGGTAATAGGTACTCAGCAATTTCTGAAAATAGGCTTCTAACTTCTGTTTCTCAGTTAAAGGGTAAATGGGCCTGACTTTAGGCTCCCATTTCCTGTTTGCTTTTTGTTTTGTTTTTTTTTGAGTAGAATGAAGGTTGCATTTAACCTCATTCTGTCTTGATTTTATTTCAAGCAAGGTTAGTAAAGGAAAAAGTAACATCTTACTGACTAAATGATACTGTAGGTGACAGTGGATGAGCCCTCAGACATTCAAAACCCTCCCCAGGTTTCTTTTGAGACATGTTCAAAAAGAGAGACTCTAAGAAAGAGAAAAACATGGGAATAAAAATGAAGGGGCAGGAGGAGTAACAAAAAAAAGCTATAGCCCTTGCAGATGTAAAGAAAAACATTAAAGGCTGATTCATCCTATTATTGATGAAGCTTGGTCCTGTGAACAGACAGAAGAATTGCAGTCTTACGGTCCATCCAGTGGAGAAAATGGATCAGAGCAGTACTCACATCAGAAATAGACTTCTGCATTTCAAACAATAGATTAAAACCTAGTATCTGAAAGCTACTCCTGATTCATGGACTACAGATCTGGCACACTGTATTTAGAATTACATAAAAGCAGAAAAACATGTTTAAAAAGAAAAAGGAAAAACTGAGAATCTGAGGTCTCCTGTGTCCAATCTGTATGTAAGATACCGTCTCTAATCCAGCTGTACTTGCTGGGAAGCCACTGCATCCTACAGCTGGACCCTGGTGGAGGAGGGGAGAAAGGGATCACAGTAGAAAAGTTAGCTCATTGTAGCTTTCAGTGACTGAAAAAGCATCAGCTCTTGTATTGTCCTTTTCCACAAAGAAATCATAAAATTCAGCATGTACACTTGGAGAGGATAGTTCATGCCGTATGTCCCACATTAGGCACTTCCCTTCCTCTGTGAGGAAACAGAAGAAAGCCAAAAGACTTTAACATTCTTCCCTTGCCATTTAACAGAGCTTAAAGCAGAACTTTCCATCACAGGCTCTGCAGGTTCCCTTCCACTTCACCCAGGAATTCTAACACCAATATTACTATTGTTCACAAAATCCCCACATCTCTTCTCTTCATCTGAAACCATGGTCCTCCCTTGATTCACCTATGAATCAGATACTAAAAGCTGCCTTTTATTCTTTGCAAAATATCGCTCACCTGCAAAGCTGTCTAAAGCCTCATAATACAAAGATACTGATTCATGTACAGATGTTCTGTAGGCTTGAGTAGAGAAGCAGTGCTTTTCCACAACAGCCTAATTTTCAACTTGCTATTTCAACATATTCAAAACCCTGCAGCCAGACTAATGACAGTCAAAATGAAAGAATTAAACATGTGCCCTAGGAGGGTCTCACACTTCTCTTCTGCTATACCATATCACTTTCTTAGCTCCTCAGATAGTGTAAATATGGCACCAAATAGTCAGCCACTTCCATCCATGACTGGACTTATAGAGCAAGTGATTATTCTACACAGAGTCATAAAAACTAGGTTATCAATTGTTTTCTCTTTTGTTTTCAGATAAAGTCAGAGATAGCATCATAAACTTATTTGACAGAATTCATCAATAACAATGCTCTTTGATGCAGAGCATGAATAGCTTTTTTGTAGTTTTTCCCATAAAAAAGAGGGGTGTAAAAGATATACATCAAATAAGACAGCCTTGGAGTTCACTCAGATTTTGCTAGGGGAATCTTAACAAATGCAGTGTATTTTCAGCAGTGTACAGGTACTGCTGTTCCATAAGCAGAATGCATCTCTCCCTAGTATCTTTGAGAGCTTGGGCCTCCTTTTCAGGGAATCTCTAGAAAAATTAGGCAATTTAGACAGTACTCATTCCCAATCAAGTAAAAAACTGTGAATGTATGAGTATGCACAAGGCTTAACATGAAGCACACTCTCTGGCACATCTCACTGAAAGTTACATTGTATACTTAAGTAGGCAGTAGTTGGACACTAAGTATTACCTAGCCTTAAAACATTACAAAATTTTAAATTACCTTTTATGCAGATAAAATCAGGGTTAGGACTTCACGGATGAAGTCCTTAAACATATAGTTTTAGGAGAAGCAAATACAGATTTAATTGAGTTTGTTCTAGAACCTTTCAGAAGAGATTCATATGCCAATGAATGTTGAAATTTTAGTTTTTCATCCTTTATATCTGTTGACATGACAGATGATTGTATACGTGTAGTAATTTGAAAGAGAAGCCCCTTTTTTGTCTATACCTCAAGAAAATAACTGGTTGTGGTATGTGTGTTTCCAGAGTGTTTATTACAAAAAGAAAAAAAAAAAAACTCTTCCATTTTGCACTGATCAACTGAAAAATTCTGACTGCCAAAAATCATGAAAATATCCTAATCAACCTGCAAAGCAGCTGTAAGTTGACATCCTCATTAAATAATTGCCAAAAACCTACTGACTGTAGCAGAACTACATCTGAAAAGATTTAAAACAAGACATGAAAAGCTATTCACTTCTATATATTCTTTGGCTGCTATATATTCAGTTGATGTTTTCCAAATTCCTTCTTAAAATTTTTTTTTAATAATAAATACAAAAAATACTAAATAAGCCAGTATTCTCTTGAAAATATGTTTTGAGAACTCAGACTAAAATTAAACCTTTCTTATCACAGGAAATTATGAAGTCTGAAACATTAAGGAAAATTTAGACAGTGAGAAAAAAAAAAAAGCCGCCAGGACTTCTGTCTACCTTCTGCATGCTTTAGCAACAGCTACTTGCATTCAAAAGCAGTATCAAGATAGCTTGGGGAAGAAATAATTCATATACAGAAAGGTAGTGAAATCAAAAGAACATTTCCTCAGCCAGAAGACTCCAAAGGTAAGAGATCAGTGATATTGTTTCATTATATATACATATATATACACATGCACACATATATCTACGTATCTGTGTGTGCTCTATGTGTGTATATACACACACACACACACAATGTGTGTATATACATATAAGTGTTTTCAATGTATGTTTCAAAATGAGCTGGAAAAAATGGCATCAGTACATTTCATCTTAAAACTTTGCTTATGTAATGTAACAAAATGTTAAGGGCTTTTTAACCAAAGTTTCTGCCACTGACATCCCCAATGCCTGCTTTTTTAATTTTAAAATTATGTGCCTTGTTTCTATTCATTCTTCAGGTTGACCTTCCTTAAATGACCAAGTTGATATCGTGATTAATGAGCCAATTACTTTCATCTGAGAGACAGAACAAAACAAATAGCCTTCTCCTCTTCAATTTACTGTAAATAGTATTCCCCCTCTCCCCCTTTTTTAAGGGCTGCTCATACTGGAAAGTTTATGATGGATCTCCCATGCTATTCACTCCCCAAATTAACAAGACCTGAACAAGGCAAGCTAGAAATACAGGATTTTATTTGCCGTTGGCATTAAAGCAAGATGTAAACACAGCTTTACTACTCTCAGTGACAAATACTTGTAAGGCTGATGGTAGTCAAAAAAGCAGAAAAATGTGCACTTTAAGACAGTCACCCTTCCTCCTGCGCTGAAAGCTATGAAAGTATCAGCTTTCTTCCCTTGTGTTCATGACGTATAATATTTCCACAATTTATTTCAAGAAGTCTCCTTAAGGAATTTAAGAAAGGTACAGCTACAACAAAATAATCCTTACAAAATAATGTGTAAAATTAATTCCAAGCCACATGGCTGGAGATTGTATGTTTCAAAAAATGGGAAAGAAAAAAAAATTAAAACTGTGGGAAAAGCTTTCTCTATCCAAGGAACACTGAAGTTAAGCAAACAAATATGCTGGAATTGCATCAAGGGAAAAGCGCTATATTAGACTCTTGGGAGAAGAATTAATAGCAATAATGCAAATCGTACAAGGGTCACGACTTCTAAATTACAGGTCTTGAGAATCTCATGCACCCTTGAACATCTGGAAAACACCAATTCTTCCTTCCTCATTCAGCTATGAAGTTTTTGGTACCCAACACGATCTGTTGAAAGAGTATTCTTTACAGCAGCAAGAGCAAGCAATTGGTATTTGCCAGTGTTAGCTGCAAAAGAGCTTGACTTTTCATCTGTACAGACAGTTCTGCAGAAGACACTGACTCTACCTGTGATAAAAAATAGTGTGTGATATACAGAGTAAACACATTGCTCTTCTTTAGCATTTCAGTTTCTTTGGGCTAGGTTCTCCACTTTCTTTTTGATAACTCATGAAAGAGAGGAGTGAGACACCTTCTAAAAAGTTGAGGAAATATAGTGCATAGATACAGAAAAACTGCTCATTATACTCAGCGTAGGTCTTTGAGTGCCAGGTCCTCAGCAATAACAATATTAAAAAAAATAAAAAAGCCCTTGTACTGCAGTGTTTAATATGAGGATATAGTTCTGTACTCCTGTGGTGCCTTCTGTTAGAAGATTTCACATTGCACTACAAACTACAATGACTCGATCACAAAAAAAGAAAAAAGGGGGGGGGACAGACTGGGTAATAACTTGCCCAATGTCACTCATCAAGTCTATCAGAGACAAAAAAAAAAAAAAAAAAAAACACCTCAACTGGACCTCCAGACGATCACTAAACATCCCCTTCCCCTGAATTTTGATTAGTTCAAATGATATGTCATGTGTTTGTGAAGTTAGTGCTGCTGTTTGCAACATAACACAGATGAGAGACCACTGTTTCAAACAAACCCAAGTGGCTCAGTATCATGGATGCAAAGTATTCAAGGTGCAGACTTTAGAGTTCAGATATTTATAAATACCTCAGAATACAAAGAAAACTTTTTGCTTTCCCCATGTATTTCAGAATCCAACAAAGAGTTTGTCTCTGTCCAGTGCCGCAGATTGCCTGGACTGTAAATCAAAATATTTATTGCCCTTCTGTGGACCCCTAGTCAACACTATCTCCTTCCAAATGGGGGACGCAGATCCATGGCAGAGTAGTCAATCTCCTCCAGCTCTGAATGAATAAATACATGAATAGGAAAGGACAGAAATCTTTCTTTTCCTAGCTACTAAACATGGATCCTAGAAAGTACTGAGCATTAGAAGACTTTTAATTGATAATTACATTTTGCATTGTGCATCAGCCTATGAAGTGTGAAGAAAGCAAAGTTACTGAAATAAAGTCTTTTAGAAAGAACTTGTATCTTACAAGAAAGTTTTTACCACTGACGCAGAAAACTCGTCTGTCCTCTCTAATGCCTAATACCTAGAGGGAGTCTATTATTCTGAGACTCCAGCCTGTCACCGATGGCTATGTAACCCTTAAGCAAGGCTTCATAATGCATACTTGATAAATTCTGCTAACAGTTTTCTTTGACAATTAATGATCAAAACATTCAACACGTGATGAGCCAGTCTGTCTTTTTAATATTTACACGTGTCAGTGTATTAACAGCCATACTTCAAAATCAAAACTCAGTATGTAAAAATATTTACACAGGCAGACAATAACAGAGTCTTAGAGGTACACATACAGGTGGAATCATGGCTGAGACATTCAAATATCTCCAGTGCTCAGTCTGAACAACAAGAACTTTCTGTAGAATGATAACATATAAAGGAAAAAAAAACAACAACAATCTTTCAAGTATATTCTTCATTTGATCTTCAGTTGCAAAGCAGTTCAACTATTCTTTCTGATGAACTGCAAATCCTATAGCTGAATTAGAAAAGCCATGAATAGTCTTAAGAAAACGAGAAAAGAAACAGTTTCAACTTCGGAACTTCCTAAAGAAACTACCAGAAAACTCTTTTTATTGGAAAGTTACTATCCAGGATGATACTGTGCCCTAAATTAACACTGACTTTTGAAGAGTCTCAGAGAAATCCGTGCCACTTGAGCTACCACTAATTGAAACCTACAGAGTGCCACTGGGAGGGCTTATGCACCATTTTAAACTGACAGCTTCAGAAGACTGGCAGAAACTTTGGCTGAAGAAGCCTTCTGTTCTGTGGCTCTTTCTTGATGAAAGTGGAGTTTTGCCTTGAAAACTGTTTCATTTTAAGAATTACTAAAGCAAGTTGGAGTGACAGATCTTTATAAACAATACAGGGGGATCAGATCAACAGTTTGAGTTTGTTATTTATTGCCTTTTAATCCGTTGTCCCTGCTCAGAGGGTGAGGCATAAGATTTAAATTAGATGTGCAAACACTGAAAGACAGGAAAACAAACTTTTCCAGCACTCAGTAGTTTTGAGGAAGAATGTTAGCAGCTGCTTGATAACCTTAACAGTTTCATATAGAATCTCTACACTCATATGAAAATATATATAATGTAAAGCCCACAACTCTTGGCTGTGATTCAATATAGGATTTTCTTCTAGAACTGCCTTTCTGTATCAGAAAGTGAAAACTCAGGGGAACTAGAATGTATCAGGAGAGCTGATAGGCAAGACAACTGACAGGAAACAAACTCCCCCAAAATGCAAAAGTTAATTCTGCTACAACTTAGTATGCAGTATTTATTTGTTATAAAACAGATTTTTTACCATGCTGAATTACTGTCTGAGATGATGTGCCAGTCTTTGCAGTCCAGTCTTCCCAGTGGTTCAAGCTACAAGCTGAGAGCTTCAAAACCTGCTTCATTCTTTATTTATGAATTGATACTTTGATCAACCCTGCCAGTTACTCTCTCCTCCTCCCTATTTTTATCTTTCGTCACTCCCTTGCCAGAATTCTGTTTTAGACAAGTGTATAGAGCAACATCGAGGATTACAGAGGGCAGTACACTGAGGATTGTTTTGTCTGTTAACTTCAGAAACAGGTAAAAATCAAATAGACCCCATCACCCAATTTTCCTGTCAGTCTCTTCCTTTTTAAAAAAGCCCAACCACACTCTAGGAAAATTAAACTCAAAAAGGTGGCCTTGCAGTCACTTGGAAAAAAACATTCCCTATTTCTGAAGAGATTAAAAATATGCAGCCCAAGACATAACCCAATTCAATACACACTGAACAGACAAATTCAGCTGTGCATATAGGTATGCTTCTTAACAAGGGTGGTGAAAAGCTTTTGTAAGCAGTTAGCAGATCTTCCGTTTAATTTACTACTGCAATGGTGATGGGGTTAACTGAATAACAGTGCGACTGAAGCTTTGAGCAGATGTCAATCAGTATTTCAGTCAAACCCAAAATACAGAGAATTCTGAAGGGATATGCAGTGTGAAGCCAAATGTAATCATTGTGACTGTATGGCATGACTCTGTGTAACACACAATGGAAACAGAGTACTCTGTGAGCCTCCAGGATTTTTTAATTTTATAATAATATAATAGTTCAAGTTCCTTAGAGAAAGAAAATTAGAAATTGAGGAATCAGGTGCCATTCAGAGGTAAGGGGCTGTGAGCAATTTCCCTATCTTAAAACTCTCCCCAGTCAGATGAATCAACTATGGATGTCCTGGTCTGAAAGACTGCAATGGACAGTTTACTGTTGTCACCCTTTTCTGAGTAACAGCAGTAAAAGAAGTCCAGTCAATTTTAACTCAATCATAACAGGAATCTGCTTATTTCTTGCACTGGTATTCAGAGATGGGGAACTACAAAACAGATGTGAATCATAGTTGCTTCAGTCTGCTGGTGCTGTTAGAGCTCAGTACAGCTTTCCAAGTCCAAGGGAAGTTTGGACCCATAGTTCCATAACAAAACTATACCTACAGTATCATAGACACTGACTTGACTGCCATGGAGTATGAACTCTATTGCAATATTGACAAGGCATGACCCTCTTCATTACTTAAGTCGGCAGTTTTATGATACTGTCAGGATTTCAAGTGTGTCCATTCTCCTTTTACAGATGATGGCCCCATCAGGATCTTCAATCAAGGTTCAGTTCTTATAGTTCTACTAGGGCTTCAATAGTGTGGCAGAGAGGAGATATTGATATCATTCCTGAACCACTTTATTTTACTCTGAAGCATCATAAGAAGTCATTTAGCTCCAATTTCCATGATATAGCCATCAAATAATGGGACAATCAGCGTCCCACTGACTGCAGAAATCAGAAAAATCAGTGATCACTGTTCTGTTACAGAAGGAGTAAGCTCAGTTCCACCCCATGCCTGCATCTGTGATTCTTTTTCCTTGTTCACACAAAATAGTTGCCATTAATACAGATTTTTACATCACAATTAATGTCACAGTTACTAAGGATATGAGGGGTTCTGTGGTATCCCTTTTACCTTGTTTAGTGAATAACTGGAAAACACTGAGGCAGAAGTAAATACCCGCAAAGAAAAAAAATAAATAATGTGACTACAAATTACACTGCTGTGAGTCTTCTTTATTCGTGCCTGGACAAACACTATTTCAGATTTAAACCAAACAAAGAAAGCATGGAGTTAGGCTCTTTGTCATGGATGCAAGACTTCAGATTAGTGTCAATCAGCTGACAGTGACAACAGTCTCCAATCTCTGGATATATGTCCTCCTATTTATCACAGTAGATTATAATGCTACCTCTAAGCTACCCTTTAAATTCTTTTTCAAGGTTTCATTCAGATGCTGTTAGGCCAGAAATATGCAGTGTCTAAAGGAAGCTTTCCAAGAACTGAGATGAAATACCTATGCCTATTTAAGTAAACTTTTTGACCACAGCCTACAGCCGTCTCAGTGTAGAAAGCAATTACTTGGAAAGAGATAGGCACATCTGCTCCAACAACAGATCAGAACACTTCATCTTAAAACACAAACTAAAGTTTTTGACGGTTTTTGGGAAAAAAAAGCATTTTTGTGCTTATTAAAAAACAAAAACAACAACAAATCAAAACAAACAAAAAAACACCACAGACACAAACCGCCTCAGATGGCTGGAGTTTTTCAGCTATAAAAACTGAAGTTCATTACTAATATGCTACATTAGAATAAATCAATAGACCACACACTTTTGTATTTCATCTTCTTCTTTTAGATGCTCCAGAAAAAGCGTGCTTTCTTTATGTAGCACCCACATAACTATTACATAAAGCTGCATAACATGCAAAACTATTGTTGCATGGGAATTTGCTCCTCAGAAATTCACTCCTCAGGCAGACCAGATGTAGTAACGCTCAATGGTTAACATTCTCTGCAAATATTACCTTAAGAAAAGAATATGCAATGGCACTATCATATTTCTACCAAAACTTCTTCTAAACCTTACTAGTTTGCTTCACTGAAGCCTCATGCCAATGGTAAATTCAGACTGTCTGAAATTACTAAAAATAATATTGGTATAGACAAGAGTTTCTCTTTTGGCTGTTTTCTTGCCTTTGAGTTGCTCATTAGAATGAGGAGGTCTAGCTGGAGGACTCCATCCATTACATTACCTAAACTTCTTGTGAAGGCAAGTCACAACTCTGCTTTCTGAGACCAGAAGAAAGAGTGTAACTCATGAGCTTAAATGGCTGAAAATGTAGGACAGTTCATATAAAACTGAGCAGCTGATCCAGAAAAAAGAAAGTCACTTCCTGATAAAATGAAGTTGGACACTTTACCAAGAGAGTTATGCTAATTTTAGAAAGTTGAAAAAGCACATATTCCTTAGATCCGACATGTACAGTGTTACAAGAAAATAAACATTGGCAATGGCAAAGTTTATATATAGTCTGAAAGATGTATTCTTCATGTATAGAAGTCAGACAGAAGAATGCATGTACTGCATTCTGAATATACCTATGATGGTGTGCCAAGTTTGTATGTAGCTCTACTTTTTTGTGGCTTGAACTCATTTTTAGCCTTACCATATATGAGATTACGCCATTAAAAAAAAAAAAGGGAAGAAGAAGAAAAAAATAAAATCCCACACAACACACATGCCCTTGCAAACACTTGAATACAAACAAATCTATTACCCTGAGTACAAATTTCTGGAATCAAACTCTAAGGTTGCTTTTAAAGCCAGAAGACTGAATAATACATATAATGTAGTCTTTTCCAAATGCATGTGTAGTCACTATCACCACGGATACGAGAGAGGAACACTTGCCTTAACAAATCCAAGCTGTAGTTCATGATAGTTTATAATGTTTTATGAAACCAATTTCTCATATCCTACTAGATCATGAAGTGGCAGGATTTCACTTCTGCCTGTCCATACCAAGGTGTAAAACTTATTTTTAGTGTATTTCTTGAATTTGATCCTTTGCTTCAGAAATATGTTTTTGGGTGCTAGAAAATAGCTCTTTGCCATATATATAAGTCGTATTTCTCTTCTAGTACTTTCCTCCATAGCTGTTTCTATCACTTTCACCTTTTAACCTATCTAGGCAACCCCACAGTTCTAAAATATCATTACAGGATATTCAAGCAGTGCTCCATCATATCAAAACTAGAGGTTACATTTGTATAGGGAGTAAAACTAAAAGCAGCTCCACAATAGCTTCTAATGCTTCATCATGATATATTTTTTTCTTTTTTAAACTAAGGGTACACTGCCATGTAAATCAAAGCAGAGCTTCAAAGCTGTAAAAATAGCATAGTCTCCAAGTGGTGGTGCTAACCATGCTGTAATTGAGAGACAACTTAGCAGGAGATTGTGTTCTACTGGAACATGACAGCCCACAAAACTTAATCTTTCCCATCACTGATGTGATTCTACATCACAAGTCTAGGAATTCTAGGAGGGACCTGCAGTACTTCTGCCACTGGGCATGGTATCCCTATCAAGAGCCATTGATATCTCTTGATCTTGACAGGCATCTATAGCTTTTGGTCTCAGACTGATTTTGCTCTCTGCAGGCACCGACGACTATGAACACTGAGCATTCTCAGTATCAAGAGGTCTTGATGAGTACTGATTTCCAGACGTAGTGCTAGGGAACAACATCTATCAATATTGATCTCTATTGATAGGCATCAATACCTCTCAACCTCGAGAGGCATATATAGGTTTCACTCTTGGATCAATTTTGCTCTCCGTAGGCACCAACAACTATCAACATTGACTGTTCACAATATCAAGAGGCCTCGATGAGTATCAATTTCCAGATGTATCACTCGAGAATGACATCTATAGATATCAATCCCTATCAATAGGCATCAATACTTCTCAATCTTGACAGCCATTGATCCCTATTTCCATACCTATTGATAGGGATCAATTCCCACAGGTATCAATAGTTACAGATAACTATCAATATCAATCCCTACTGATAGCCATCGATAACTCTTGATCTCGACAGGCATCTACAGCTTTCATTCTCGGACCGATTTTGCTCTCTGTAGGTACCGACAACTATCAACACTGACCACTCACTATAGAGAGGTCTCAGTGAGTATTGATTTCCAGATGCATTGCTAAGGAATGACATCTATAGATATCCAGCCCTATCAGCAGGCATTGATACCTCTCTAACTCAAGAGGCACCTACAGCTTTCGCTCTCAGACCAAGTTTGCTCCCAGTAGGCACTGATGAGTATCAACGTCAATACCTCTCGATATTGACAGCCATTGATGCCTATTGATTTCCATATCTATCAGTGGGACTGATATCTATAGGTATCGATACCTATCCCTATCAAAAGGCATCAATACCCCTCGATCTCAACAGGCATACATAGCTTTTGGTCTCGGACCCATTTTGCTCTCCATAAAGAAAAAAAAAAAAGGACAGAGTCTAATCTCAGTCATGTGCCAGTCTAAAGAGAGGATAACAGCTTCTGCAGGAAGTTACTCACTTAGCCCAATGCAGATATCAATGATCAATGTAATTAACCTAAAGTTTGGCTCAAAACTGTATTTATGCTAATGTGACGTGTTAGGACAGTGTTCCTTATTCTAACTGTTAAGTACAAAAATGCAGACATTGTAGACCCTTCCTTCAAATTCAGGACATGTCAGAATGAAAGGTTGTCTACACAGCACCAGTATTTTCTTGGCCCCCTTATGGACTTCCATGTCTCCAGCTGACCTTGCTTTGCCTTTATTGACGCACAGTTCTGGAGCACCTCAGAGTAAGCTGACCTTAATGCAAATCCTCACTCCTTCACTCTTCTTTGTCTAGTCAGCTACTTCCCATTGGAGAGCAAGACCTTATCATCAAAAAGATGTTTTCACTGCCCTTCTCACTGCACTTGGGTATGTACTTCTCTGTATTGTGCTGAATGAAGAGTTCTAAAGAGGCAATCACACACTGAACTTCTGCCCTTTTTGCAGCAGGCTGCAAGCCTACAGTGAAGAAAGAACAGACTGGGATCCAAGTGGTCTTGTGGTACCAGACAGGTTCAGCAGACCAAAATTGCGGCTCTTTTGCAGCATGCTGTCAGACTTACTGCACTGTATATTCTTTAGTATTTTACCCGGGGTGACCTGCTCCTAACTTGTGGCTGAACTGCTAAGTGATTTTGGCCTAGACAGTAGAAGGCAGATAAATTTAGATGCACAATGGCTTAAGAGCATGATCTATACCTTTATTTTGACTAGGTTTCAACCTTCTTCCTCAACATAAATACACTACTCCAACAAGCTTATATACTTACACCAATATACATGTATATACACAGACAATAGAGAAAGTGTGTGTATATTTTTATATATATATATACACACACATATATACATATACTTACATATAGTGAAACTTTTTTCATGATCCTGACAACTCTTTTCTTTACTTGAACCAAATTTTAATAAAGAAACAATCCACAGACACAGGACTTTCCTCTGCTAGTATGTCTATTGAAATACTTACTGATTAGAGAAGAATATGCTCATGTTGAGCTGCATATCATTTTCAATTGTTGGCTTCATTCATTTGAATTTCCATTATAAGTACACACTATTTCCAGTGAAGCTTCTAAGTATAGCTACCAAATGTTCTTACGCAATATTCCAAGTGCTATACAGCAGCAGTTTATTTCCATTTATGTAACTGCAGTAATGTCATTCCAGAACTTTTTGGTTGCTGTTAAATACGCAGAATAGTAACCTCTACAGCGATGCCCTGCAGGGCAGTCAGAGAAAGGATACTGAGGAGCTTGGGAAATATAAACCTACCTTCAGTGTACTAAACCAAGGAGAGAAAAACACAATAGACTTATTTTAAGATGGATCTAAACAATGTTTCACAAAGGTACTAACTATCCTCATTTTAGAGACTGAGAAAGTTATTACACAAATGATATGACTAATAGGATAGAAAACAGAGCACAACTCCACAAGCAGCAAAACTATACACGTCCCCCCCAGTCTTACATCCAAAGACCTGAGCATGCCTCGTATATGCAGTAAATTAACTCTTCGCTCCTGTCACACTTCCCATCAAATGAGTAGACACATACCAATGCATGTGTCCAAACTCATCCTTCCCTAGAATTAGTGACTTCTAATTCCAACTTCTGCAATTCCTTATTGCACCACACCAATTCTGTGGTTGAGATTAATTTAAAAAAGTAGACCGCAAACTCTTCCCAGAGTATTTATAGTTCATTTTTCTTAGCTCTGATGAGTGTCATAATTCATATTTAATTATGCTTTACTGCTAGACTTGCAGAACTTGAGATTAAGAAAGAGGAGATAGATTGCATCTCTGCTTTTGAAAATTCACCTAGCAACAAACTGCCTTTCTATTAGTTATCAATAATAAACACAGAGATGGACCAGAAAATTGCTGATATCTGAAAGGATAGTAAAGATTTTAACTTGCCTTTCGAGCTAAGCTCTTTGTCACGTATTTTTATACCTTTAATTTCCTCTCATTCTAATCTGACTAATATCCTGCTACTGAGATTGCAGGTGCTATTTTCAGTAAATTGAGTATGGCTATATGATACGTTTTTGACATTTTAAAACCTTTTTCTATTTTAGCCTACAGACTGAGCATCTATTTTCTCAGAGCTAGTTCCATGTCAGCTTCTACTGTCTTTGACTACACAGACTGAATTGGACTTAAAAAGATTTATCTAAATTTTAACAAACCAGGAAAAAAAACCCTAACAACTACTAAAGCAAGAATAAAATTCCAGGTCAATTACTAAAAATGTAGGAAGAGCTTTGGTCATTAAATCTTAATTCAGACCCTTTGTGTGTAAAGACATTATGAAAGATTTCCTCCCTATCAGAATCCTGCCTTATATAAAACTTTGCTGGAGGCTGATCTCACACAGCTTGTTTCCTAGCCACAACTACAGGGTCAGCTAGTTTTACTTCGACTGCATGAGGAGTTTATAACTATGTCAAAACTTAACTCCTTCAAATTAAACGGCAACCAAAAAATTTTGAGGTTTGTGTAGGCCTCATCTTTGGTAGGAAAATAGGAGTTGGAGTTCTTATCCCTAAGATCCAACTCCTTCCCCCTTCTAACTCTTCATAGGGCTGGTGCTTTGGATCTATACAAACAACAGCACCTGATGCATTCAGGTCTGCCACTGCCATTCTTGAAAGATCAAGACCTAAATGACTTTGACTGAAGTGCATGAAACTGCAAAGGTAAGACATGAACTGAGGAGGATTTTTGCTCTCCTTGAAAATATCAACATAATCTAAACAGAATTCAGAAAGTAACCAAGGAAATAAAATCACTTATGCTTAGATTCTAAAAGATGTCTGGTTTTAGGGGTGTTTATAGCATATTCACCTTTAAGATTTTCCTGTTATCTTCTCAACAATTGTGAAAAGAATAATCATTCAAACTGTGAAAAGAATAACCATTCACTGAATATATTTGTTTCCCTTCCTTTCTGTATGGCTGCAGATTCCACAGATCACTGATTCCTAGTCAGGGATTTATGACTGAGTAATAAGTAGTTTACAGGGGTCAATCTACAGCTGCTCAAAGGTATTCAATGACATTTCCTCTACACTCCCACACCACAAACAAACAAACAGACATTGTAACAAAACAAAAAAAAAAAGCAGAACCGCAATGTTTTCCAGAAGCCCTGATTTAAACAAAAACATTGTGCACGAAGAATTTCAGTTTTATGATAGCATTTCTAGACAAGTCCAAGCAACCAGTTAGCTATAAAGAGTCTATGTCCTGTTTCACATAGAATTCTGAAAACCTTGATTTTGTTCCAAGGCAGCCTCAAATATTTAGTAAAATAGACCTGACATATTCCAGCATTTGAACCCTGCTTAACAGTTTAAATCTATCTGATAGACCTACACCATTGTAAAACAGGCTCCAGGGAAAAAAGCTTCAGGTTTAACACTATTTTTAGCACCTCTTTTATTTTTGCTTTGACTACTCACTTTGAAGACCTGCAGCTGCTGAGAGTGGGAGCTTGATTTGCTTCCCTGAATATACCGTCAAATTGAGAACAATAGACCAGTTGAACTGGCTATAGCCAACACAATGAAAATGTCTGTGGCAGCAAGAGCATATGACTAAGACAGTCATATCTAGGTATCATTGGGAACCAGTGAGATACAATACGGGAATTTTGGACACATTCACTTTTAGCAAAATTCAGCCTGCATCTTTTTCCAAGTGACTGAGAGACTGTACTATAAACATTATTTAGACACTAGTGAAAGAAAAGAGGAAGGGAAAAGGGGTGGGGGCAGGGAAATGGAGCAGCTTTCCCCCACTTCCCCCTTCCTTTTTGTTTTCACATCAGACAAAACCAATCTCCTAGCTGCTTGGAGCAAAAACTCTGATGCTGTTTCTTCTTCAGAGTTTTCTGATGCGCTCTCAATGGGAAACTTAGAGCAAGGTCAGGTCCCAGTATCTGCTGTGTCAATCAAACTAAAAAGAAAGATTTTTCCCTTAACCTCTTCCACTTTGTGCTTAACTACTCATTGTACGTTCCCACAAGGGGTTAAACAGCGTGCAGGCTTACACTCCTCAAATCCCAGTCCTCTGTGAAAGCTGACATTGCAACGCTGAAGGAACCGAGTGCACGTTGTCATTTAATTAGGGTCACCTCTATCTTCGAGTACAGTAGGAGAGTGGCGTTTTCAAGATACATAAAGCTGTCTTGTGCTTTCATGATACAAGTATCTGTCTTGTGCACAGTTAGCCTTTAAAAAGTGGCATCTAAACATATCATAATAGCTAGAGCCTATTTAGGAATTTTGACTATGCCATTCTAAGGATTTGTTTGGGGGAAGGTTCTGTGATGTACAGATTTCCATATGTTTGCTCTGGGCTTCATTTTTAAAAGACTACAAGTCCATCCGTTCACCAGCAGTAAGGCTCCCCAGTTGACAAGAACAGTTTATTTCAAGATTCCTGCCTTTCAGAGTAAATAACTGTCACCAACTTCTCTCATTGAATATATGTTTTCTCTATTGCATTTCCTGATTGTATCCCCTATTCCAAACTATGTTTTTCAGGCCAAAAAGAGATGGCTTATTTTTGGTATATGGAAAGCACAATGTTCTCCAGACATTAATAAAACAGACTGATGAGTCAACAGTACTGCCTGACACCCAGCAGATGGCCAGATGCAAAGGTACCTGATGTACCTTGGCTGGATCATTATTCTGGAAAACACGCTTTCCTGTTGACTGTAGAATTCATCATGAAATATTTGTCCAATCTGATGCTGAAGAAAGTTCTTATCTGAGATACTACAGCTAATCAAATTAGTGGTAAAAACAAACATCCTAAGATCAAAACCTATGAGAATACCCAAGCAATGTAACAGCTGAGTAAAGAAAAAGAACCTAGTGAGTATTACTGCTTACAGGATTATTTTAGCTTCACTACTAAGCGTACCTCAATTGTGAAAGTGCATACTGGTAAAAGGAAAATATAAGCTCCATGATAGTCTTTAAAACAAGCACTTGAGTACAAAATTACAGCACTCTGTCTTGTCTGTGTAAGACTTTGTCTGGTACCTGCACACATCAACTAAAACTGTTCAGAGCATAACTCAGATTATTGCCTATGAAGGATATGTTCTTTCAGAAACAAGCTAACTCAGATGCTATGTTGCACGATGAAGAATCTGACTCACTGAATTAAAAGAAAGGGATACCATTGAGTCATTGGCATGTTATGTCTCTATCTGAAACAAACCTGTTAATTACTTTAAATTAATCTCTGACAAAGAGTGAGAGATTTCAAAGGAAAAAAGAAAACACTGATTCAGAATTGCAGGTTTTCTTTTCACACAGATTTCCCAAGCAATACAAAATGCAAAGGAAAACCAGGGGAATTGTAATGTAGATGTCACATTGTATAAACAGAAAAGGTAGAGAAATAGAGTGCTTCTCAGATGCTTCTGCTAAGCAACTGTAGTCTTCAAACATAGATCAAGTAATGTTACTGGTACTTTTCAGCATCAAATATTTCACTTATTTGGCAGGCTGTAGATTGTACAGAGCTATAATTCTTGTCAGCATTACTGCAACCATGTCACTTTTGTTACTCAATTGGGCTTATATGTATTCTAGCAAAATGTATGCCACTTAATCTGTGGACATGTTTGATTTAGAGATATATTGTCAGCACTATCTCAAAGAAGAAAGAAAGAGAGCAACCAGTCTGGTCTTCCTGACATTTGCTTTGTCAGTCTTCAATCTATCTGTCTTTACTGCATAGTAATACCCACCCTTATTCTCAGACAACATCAGACATTTTAGATTAATATTTTTATAATAGAAAATTATCTAAAGGAGTGCATTATGAAATTATGAAAGGACTGCAAATGATCATTTATTGATTTTAGCAATGAAAATACTCCATCTAAGATTGTTAAGTTCAAGTCTCAAACCCCCCCCCCCCCTTTAAAAAATATAATAGAAGTGTTTTAAGTTGAAATTCATGCTAGAAAGTTCAGGCTGAGCAACAAAAAAAAACTCAAGGGAAGGCTGATTTACATTTTTTTAATCTGAAAATTTTCATGCAGATGTCCAGTTCTTTAATAAGCTCCTGAAATACAGATGTAATATTTTAAACTGTTCTCAAGGCAATTCCTTGTGGTAAACCAACAATCTTCTTTTTCCTGACACTTTCCCCTCCTCATTTTTTTCTTTCCCAAAAGACCACAGATGGGAAAATTCAAAAAGCAAGGAGGGGAAACATGGAGTTCTCGTTTCAAAGATCACGGGAGGAAAACCAAAAGAGGAATCCTTGTTCTCCAAAATCCAGAAATAGAAGGCATTGGAGATATTTGCTTTGCTACTTGGCAAACTGGGAAGCAAATTCAGGGAATGCACAAACTCTGCCTTGCCAACATCCAGAAAAGTAAAACCACAAACTGGCCATCCCTCCACACCCCTTGGAGAACCAATACAGGAGGCACAGTTGCAATTCTTTCCAGTGTATCACACAGCTAGTGTAAAAGAGTAAGATTAGTCATTCTATTTAAAAAAAAAAAAAAAAAAATCCACCAGCCACTTCTCTGCCCACATCTACACTGGAGGTATTATTGACGAGTCATGTGAGTTTAATTTGGATTGCAAACTGTCAGAGGCAAGAATCATCTCTCTATAGGCTTTGTAAGCTCCATACTCTTATATTTTTTGTATTTCTTATATTATTATTACTCACAAAATTTTATAGCTGCATAACTTAAAGGCAGGAAAGGCCCAAACTTTGCTGAAGGAATTTGGTATTGAATACCAATTTCCCCATTGAAACAAGCAAGCCATTCTTCAAATTTGGATCCAGAGCTTAATTCAGCTAAAAGATACAGTTTCGGTTAGAGCTGTTGGATGGCTCTTTCATTGTCACTTACTCATATTAATATATCCATTTTATTCAACTATTCCATGGCTCAAATTTACACACACAAATGGAGATTTGCTGAACTATGCAAGAACAGTGTCACTCACAATTCTGAGCCAGAGGTCTAAAGAAATATGTCATAAATACACTTCTTTTAGAAATAGATTTTCCTTCTCCAAGAGAACATCAGGTGAGGCACTCAACACTCTGCATTATTCCCTTCGAAGTTGTGAAAGTATCAGTCAAAGGTTCTGTCCTTACTCTTCTAGGAGTACTAATCTCATTTATTTTGCCTACTCCTATTACTTAGCTATTATTGTGCTATTACAGGACCATTTCCATCTGCAGTTATAGAATGCTAACACCATTCTTTATGCTCTATTAGGTCTTCTAAATAGATACCTAGAAATTACTTTAAATTGAAATATCACTTTTTTTTGAGTTTTTTTTTCTGTTGGAAGATTTAGTCCTCTTCACAGCGACAAAGATTTGCAGATTTTGATGCTGGAAAGGGCCAAAGTAGTTGTTCTACTGAACAGGATGCAGACTGCATAGTTTCTCAAGGTGATTCTCGCGTCCAACCCATAGCTTTTAGACAAACACCAGTATCTCTTCCAGTTACTAACCGCAATGAGTTAATGACTCAAGTGCATGAGTCACTTTCTGCCTTCCTACTTCATCCACTTCACATAAGAACCAGGCAAATAAACAGATCCCTCATGGGAAGCACAGATTTTGCACCTGAATTATTTTTATAGACACATAAAAAGAAAAATCAAGAATTTAAAAGAAATGGAGTTAGTATATTTTCCAAAAAGTCTGCTTGAACTCTGCTCTGCAGATTTATAAAAATACTTGCTTTCAGATATGGGGATAATGAGAAATCCCCTAAAGTCCCTTGTGACTATCTCAGAAAAAAATCCCAGATGTCATTATCCAGGAAGGGAGAACAGAAGTCAGCAGAGACATAATTACTGAAGTTTTCTTGCAACTACAGAGAAAACTGTAACTTTTTCCAGTAACATGATGTTTTTGAAATGTCTTTTAAGTAGTGCATAAACTGTAGCACTTCAACAATGAGACGCACCCCAGTGATTAGCCATATTCTTCGTTTTAGAAAATAAATACAGGCTTAGTAGAAATATTTCATATTCACAAAAAGAATTTTAAGGATTTCAGCCCAGAAATTAATCTCATGTTTTTCAACTTAAGGCATGATCCCTTACGGCATACATCCAAGGGAGGCTTTGAAAGAATATATTTAGATAACCAAGTTAAAAAGGACACCAGCATCATCGGACGTTGAAAAAGGGGTGTTTGTTTTACATTTAGTCTAAAGGCTAACCTTTTTTTGATTAAAAAAAACTCCACGTTTTTTACATGGGTTTTTTTGAAGACTTCGTTCAGGGGTGCATGTGTGTTGTTTGTTTGTTTGTTTTCTTAAACAAACACATTCCCTATCAGAACAGAATTCAGTTTCAGATTGAGAATGGAAAAAATTCATGAACTGCTTAACTAGTTTTCCAGACCAGAGCACATGAACCTCTCTTCATTGTCCAGCTGCTAAAATGACATACAAGTAGATGTAAAAATTTTAGAGGTGAGAATCTGTAAGCAAAAACAAAAACAAAAAATCCCATATGAAGCTCTTTGCTTAGTAGTAAGTTTTTCTTGAGTGTTGCGAAACCTGAGAAGACAGTATAAGAAGACTGAGATTGGAATTTTACCTCTGTTATTTGTAACTCTGTGTTGCCAGTGCGTCCAGGCCCAATCCTGCACTTCTTAGTCAGGCAAAATTTCCATTAAATTGAGAGGGTGTTTTCTTAGAGAAAGTGGTAAACAAGTATGTTTCATAACTGTTCAATATAATAGTTGAGAAATGGCTTTGTGCATTAAATAATGCAAGGACATTTATCACTGAATTCACATATTACTCAGCATGAAATACTGCTGTCATCTCACAAATCATTTCACATGACAGGATTCACGGGGCTTAGTTTTTCTATGTGAAAGAAGACAGGAGTCTTCCTATAGCAGAATTGCATAAAATGATAGTTTAGGATGCAAAGCAAGATATTCAAAGGTCAGGAAATTACAAAGATAACATCCCTCGCTCACAGTAACTTAGTCTGCATGCATATATTAGAACTCCCCCCAAAAGCCCCAAACTCCTTCAGTTCACACGCTAGACAAAACATGAGGCAGTGACTGTGAAGTGCATTTCTCTGGGTCCAGTGTCACTTTACGCCTTAGTTAGCATCTGTAAAACGCAAGAAGTCCTCAATATGAGAATTGCAGGCTACTACACAGAGCTATGTGCAGGACTCTTAGCCTTAATGAACCTCACAGTCCCCCTCAAATAGTCCCTGGATTGTAGGTGCTGGACACTGAACTTTTTACTGGGAGGAGGTATGTTTTACTACTTGATCAATTAGAGATCATTTGATACTTCAGCTCGGAGGAGGGGAAATCTAGATGTAGAGAGAAGTGTTTTATGCTTGTACAATATTTAAAGACTCTAATTCAGCACCAGGGAGGATGTTTTATTTTATCATCTTTAAATTGTTAAGACAAGTAAGCTTTCAGGTTCATGTGAAAGAGGTGCTCAAGAATCCTAAAGAAAATTCACACACAGCTCAATATTAATTCATTTTGCCACTCAACTACATGCTTGATATTACCCAGAAAATATATGAAAGCATATATGGCTTAGCATGAAAAAGACAAGGGAAGCCCATGAAAGAAGGAAAGAAGTAGATAAAAGGGCACATGCTGAACCATCAGTTAACAGAGATCAGCCTACCCAGATAACAGCTACCAATTTCACAGTCTTTGTATAAATGTCTCTAGAAATAAACGGCTGCCCGATTAGAAGAAGTTACTACCAAATCCTAAATCTTCATGTATGACCAGGGTCAATGAGAAGCCAATGAACAGTTTCATGAGCTATGACATCAGAAGACTGTAGCATAAAATATTTGGCCATATCATGCCTGTTTTGACTGATACCTCACCTCCATGCCTGAGGTATCAGGCCCATTCTATCACACTGGAATTCCTCGACTTTACCAAGGCCAGAAGTTTGGAATATATGCTATGCTTATTTGGTCTAGACCTGGTGCTGGGTTATTTCAAAGAGACACTATGTTTACAATGCTGTGAAAGTCAAGAGGTATTGGAAATTTCAAACAAGTAACCTCTATATAGTTTCCATACTTATACCAACTGTCGTAAACTGAAACTAGAGTAATTTTTCAGGCGTGAGTTGGGCTAAGAAATCAGAATAATAGATTTGTTTTTTTTAAGCTATTTCACATAAACCTATTACTTTGATTTCTTAGCCCTACTCCAGAGAAGCCCAGAATTTATTCTTTGTCACATGTTTTCATGACCATGTACATGACTGTTAATCAGCTGAGACACAGGAGTTAGGCATGTTGCTACCAGATGTTATGTGAAATAGATTTAAAAAAATCAAATATGGTAGTGACATGTTTAACTCCCTTCTTCTGCATTTTGATTCAGCTGATTAACAGTCATGTACATGGTCATGAAAACACGTGTGGGGATAAAAGTCTTCCCTTACTTCTTGTCACTTAAAATCCTGAGCCAGGGGCCTTGCACTAGGCTAGTAAGAACAATTAATTGAACATGTAGCAGCAGCATTAAAAGTATCACTCTGATCTCCAAATAGGCTTCCTATCTTATTTCACCTGAATCATAGTTCTTTCTAGTTCCCAAATTTATTGTATCATAAAAGCCACCAATACAGAATCAGCAGCATAGAATTGTGATACAGTTTTATACACATATTAAATTTTATAATGTTTAAAACTCTATGTTCTACTGCTGCAGTATTTCATTACTTTTAAATTAACTGTTCAACTAAGAAATTGTGGATCCTAAACTAAACTTCATCACAAATACAAAATAGCAGTAACAACACTACAGGCCCACTATTGACAAGCAGAAACGCATATAGAAAGATCACAGAATCCTGGATCTCCTCGAACCTTTTCCTAGGAAGCAGTCTTAATCACAGACTTTGAAGACAGATATGAAGACTTCACAGAGCTTTGGGGGGGGGGGGGGAAGGAAAGATAAGGTTCTATCTCACAATAAGGTTCTATCTCACAATAGGTCAGCAAACTGGATGTGCTGATTTATCTTCAGGAACTTAAATTCATCTTGTACTTCCATATCCATCAGAAACTTGGGAAACAGTCTGCCTGAGGTTCAGTATCTCCTCAATCTCTTACCTAGGATAAGACAACTGCAAACACAAGTAAGTGGGTCAGTACCTTACTAAGGTCAGCAGCAGAGCTCTGTAAAACTTGTTTTTGGGGCAGTAATTCAATGGATTAGAGTTTCAGAAGTTTACCAACATTAAAGAATGAAAATAAGGAAACAAAGTGGAATCCATCTACTTGTGATAGTTTTTTGTCTTTTTGTGTATGCAACAGATGCCAAGATTTTTAAAATTCAGTATGACAGCTAATCCACCCAGTACTCACAAGCTTTATGTATTACCTCATCATATTTACATTTTCAGGTATCATGAATAATATCAGTGGTGACAGTACTTAACCAAAACTTAGTCATTTTGCACTCTGCAACTCCAAGAACTATAAAGGCAATACCAGAAAAATACAGTCAAACACAGAAGAAAAATGAACACTGATCATAGTCATTAACCCAGTTCTTGTCTCTCTCCAGCCTTCTCATGAGTACTGTCTTCTCAGTAATTTATCAGGGTCCCAACTTGCGAGAATGAAAGAAAACCCAATGCAAACAGTAGCTCCTACCTACAAAATAGCCACCATTCAGTATTTAACAAAAATGCCACTTTTACAAGCCAGACCAAGAAGATTTAGGAAGAAAGATACTACAACCAGAAGAGGGAAACTACACAGAATCATTAGAAACCTAAGAAAAGGACTCCCAAGTAACGACTAGCCCATCACCCTTAAGTCACTTACCTTTCACGTACGTCTCAGTCTAGGAGCAGGCTGAACTGGTGAAGGTTTGTCATTAAAGTAATTCTGCTGCCTTCCTCCCAGAGTAGGAGGGCTCAGTTGCAGTCACTGAACATAATGTGGTGGGACAAAGTTTCTAGAGGTTACCCAACCCCAACCCCCGTCCTCTTTCCAGGACTTCTAGGGTTTGGAATAAGGCAAGGCTAGAAAACATCTGCCACCATGTCACACTAGCACTGATAAGGAGAAATGAGTCCTGTGAAACTATCAGTTAATAGTTTATTTTTTTCCCCTCATACTCTGCCTTTTTCTTTTTTGTTCTACAACACCTGCAGGGTTCTCCAGCCCTCAGGAGGATGTACTGGCCCCTGCAGCTGGACCTGCTGGTGGCCTCACCCCAGCTGTGTGCCATCATCTCTAATTCCTTACACCTAGTGCTATCTTAATTTCCTCCTTCCTCCTGCTTCATTTGTTACCCTGGAGGTCTCTGCAGCTTGCACCATTGATCTGACCTGTTTTAGTATAACAAGAGAGGTGCATATAGCAAGTTTTTCCTGCTTAGACATAATACTACGAGATATCTTACAAATATGTTTCTCCGGGGAGGCAGAGGACTGGAGAGTTTTTTTATTTACTCTAGCAAAGTGCCCACCCCTCTTAAGAATCTGACAGCTTCTGAATTTTTTCAGTTTAAATGTGTAGGTTAGTACAGGAAACCCACTGCTGATTCATGTTCACTTCTGCTAGACTTTACTGAGAGGAAAAAGTACAACTAGGAAGGTCAGACTCACTAAAATCTAAAGCTAAAAGTGGTGTAAAGTAAGTAAGATGTGTTGTATGTGCACAGAATTACTTTGGCTGTTCTTAAAGTAAATATATGATCCCTTTCCCTGAAACCTTAAAAAAAATCATGGAAGACTGGAATATCTAGGGTTTTTTTAAGAATTTTAATTTAGGATTGCAATCAAAATATAAATGGTGTAACTGATCATAAAATACTGCTGAACGTATAGTAAATCTCTGGGATCTTATTACTTCTGTTTTGTCTCTATACGTGGTGATTTTCCTTGGAAACTGATTTTCAACATTAAATAATGTTTGCCAATATCTGCAGTTTAAAAAAATCAGAAGTATTGGCTTATATGCGGTGTTTTAGCTGTATTTATTCAAATACTTGTAGCAGTTGTCAGTATTACTTACATCAGGAGTTCTATGGGACTCCTGAGAGCAAGCTATTGACCAAATGGCAGCTACTGATATGGTCAAGGTTACTTAAACATGTAAAGTGTCTCTTTTTGGAACAGAAATTGCTACTTCTCTATTGCCTCTGAATTTTTACGAGACACAAATACTAAAAATATAATAACAGGCTACAGCAGTGTAATGAACTCTCAGGTTGACAAAGAAAGAAGAGACAAAGCACTGTTGGGCTGACAAAATGACCAAATGATGATCTATTGCTGTGAATTCAGTATGCAGGAATATGTAGATTTAGTGGAATGCAAGACTAAGGCAAGATTAATGTGTAACAGTATTTAGATAGACATATGCTGTTTGTCACTGTAAGATATATCAATAATTTTCAGAATTAAAACATTCTGTATTTGTCAAATTTTTAATCAGAATTTCAAGCAGTTCACTAGATTGCTTTTCATCTCTGTCTCTTATTCAATCAAGCGTGCACTTCAAAGAGGGAAGCAAGTTTCTGTATATGTGTATTTTCAATCTTAGTTGAACAGGAACTTTGACAAAGAGAGAAAAATAAGGGAAAATGAAGATTAACTGTTAAATCTATTCACACAATAGATTTGAGGAAGTACATTTAGCACTATTACTTCCTGACTGAAAAATATATTATTTCATCATTCATTTTGATGACACAACAGTAAATTAATGAGGGGGGGACTAAAGCTTCTGCCTGACCTCCTGAGTTGTGTTGGTACCAAGTATATGTGCATGTTTTTCCTAGCTCAAAAAGTGCATGAAAAGAAGTCAGAGAGGGAACGTGCATCTGCAAGTTACCTCACCCTGAAAAATAAAGACTAATAAAGTACAGATGTTCACTGAGAGAGTAGGTAGTGGGTCAAATACCCTTACTACTCCCTGAGCAGAAGGTATGCATAATACAGAACAGCAAAAACTATAGCTTGGTTGAATTTTTATTACTGTTCTGTATATGTGGACTTCTGATACTTTTTCCCATTATACTTTTATACCTCCTTGTGACTAATCTTTTCAGAAGAAATTGCTAACAGGGCACTGGATGTGTTGATTTAACACAACTTCCCTTCACTCAGTGTAGAAACTTAAGAACTTGCTATCCACTTGTGAATTCTTTTCCTGAATGTAAGGTGCACAGTCACTTTATTTTTGTGTCTAATGCAGCAGTAAGCCCTTTGCTGGTATTTAATCTGTGTGTATTACATACTAGAGGGCCAAAATCAACCCAGTTATAATCAAAATAGAATTCTTTTGTTACCAGTGAAATTAACCAAGCGCTAAGTTTGGTTCCTCTTAGTTCTTTATCATGCTAGTCAGCAAGGACTGCTGCTTGACTTCAGCCCCTTAATGGGGCTGACTAAACTTCTGTCTTTTCCTAGAGATTTTTCTTTTTTTAGTTTATTTGATGCTATCAACCTTTGCCGAATGTCTCAGAATGGTCACGTAAGATGTTACGCAGGCTTGTTAGAGAATGCTGCTGACTTTGGGAAAAGAGTTTGTATGCTTATTTAGATTTAAATGTGTGTGTGTGTATGTTTTATTATTTTTAGACAAACAGCCACAGACACCAATTTTTCATTGTTTATGGTGCAGTTTTTAGATACTTATCTTGTTTCAAACGGAAGTCAGGATTTTTTTATTTGATAGTATCTGGTTTTACACACATGCACCTATGTTACTCATGTAACTTCATTACAAAAATAATTCAGTACCAGTTTGGCAAAGCAAAGTTAATGTTAACTGGTTGATTAATTCAATTTCCACTGCCAGCATCTTTTTCAGTGGTGATGCCAATGTCCTGTGATTGCAGCAATAAAATATGTTATGCATATACAGATATATTCATAACTAGCTCATCTCTGTTGCTAGTGTGGTATAAATAAGAATCATGTATTACTGCTCCAATATATTTTCAGCTTCTCTGTGACTCTAAAATAATGTTCCCCTTTGGACTTGCTTCATGATTTGTTTACTTAGGTATGATAAATGATGTCTGCTGTTAGGCTTTGCTTGAAGATCACAGCAACGACAATCAGATCCAAAGCTGAGAAACTACTTGAGCTTTCAGACCTTGAAATAACCTGCTTAGTGAGTTATTTCTGTGCATGGCCCTATGTGTTACTTATAAATGAATATTAAAATATACAGTATCTTAGAATCGATATTCTGATATAAACTAAAGTTTGGCCATTATTTGTCATGATGCTGTGTGTGTTAGTCTTTGTGCTCTGGAAAAAGATCAGCACTCAGTCCTTGGGATCAAAGTAGGATGGCAGAGTAGAAGAGCAGAAAATCTCCACATTTGGGGAATTTCCTTACTTCAGAAACCAAAGCAAACACAACCTTACCATCAAATATCTGAAAAAGAGGCAATGTGAGATCTCACATTTGTTTGCCCTACAGCTACATAGTGGTTCCAGAATGCATCTTTCAGTTTTCGCTATCTTAAAGGGAACAACTAACTCTTAGAGGAAAAGGTACAGGATTTTGCTTCTACCAAATTTAGTCTTGAAGACCTTGAGGGACACAGTAAAATTGTGTGTGACACTTGTCCATAATATAATACTGAAAATGCCCTCTGTATGGGTTGCTGGAATGAGGATGCATGAATGAAGTTTACTCCTAAGCCCTCAGTGTAGTTGTGCAAGGTCTTTTGATCACAGTCCATTCACTAATGGCACTCTGAAGAACAAAATGACTTTCTCTTTCTGCTTGTTGTCTTTTCTAAGCAGCAGAAATCTTAACAGAGTTGAAGATTACACAGCAGCCTCTCAATAAGACTCTCTACCCTGAAAATGCTCTATCCTAAATGTGAGGATAGGATCCTATGATGTGTGAGACTGTTCTCCAAGAGTAACTGAATAGCTGGCTTCTGAATGCCGTAAAAACCTAACACTGAAGCTGCGGACATCTAATAGATGTCACAGTCCTTACAAAATTCCTTGTAACTAAATATGCATGGAGACACTGAGCATGAACCACCTGACTTAAAGTTTTCCTTGGCCTAAATGAGCTGCAGCTTTTTTCTTTTTTTTTTTTTTTTGGCATGTGGCTGTGAGGCTTTACAGTCCAGGTACTCCCACGTCTAGGAACAGAGACAGCTTCACTTCTGTGATTCACTGTAGCTTAATCAGACACTTCCTATGAACCCCTTCCTGGTGAGTTAAATCTGATTCCCCAGTTAAGTTTCTAAATTCTACATTCCAACTGCCTACAGAGTTTGTCAAGGCATTTAAGAAATCTCTTTTGACATAAGAGTTTTGCATTATTTTGTCTTCAGCAGCTTTCCTTCCATATGCTAAGAGAAAACAACGTCACCAAGGGCTAAAAACACAACAAATGTTTCCTTCTGAGATCATCTAAAATATTGATTTTGATTTTTTTTCAATTGGACAACTGGCAATAATCTCCTATAAATACAAAATTAATAAAATAAAAACTCAATGCATTTTTACAGCATTATGACTCTCATTCATACAAAATATTTTCCCTTGTACTGTCTTTCTACCTCGCTATATTCTTTAATGAGTCCTTCTAACAAATTTTTAAGCAAACCTTCAAAATTACTTTGTGTGGACAGAATTCCAAGCTAGACACTGAAGTACTACAGCTGCGTATAGAGATAGCTGTGTAATGGACATAATCAGGCTTATCCATGCAATTATAGAAACTGAAATACATTCTCAAAGCTTAGACCTATGCCTTCTATTCAGTACTGATCCACTGGAAAAGAACTCCTTCCCATCTTATTCATGCATATTTATATCAGTGGGTTTTTTTCAAAGTATTTTGTTTAAAAACCTATGTCCAACACTTTCTGTTTTAGTTCGTAACACTAAAACACCCAGGTCCCTCATCACCAGTACAATTTATTAAAACTATTCATGTGTTAAACTACACCAAAGTTGATGCATTTTGCTATTGTGGAATCAAACTTCATATAAAGTCACCTAAACAAATGCCTTCATTTTCAAAGTTTCTCAGTTTCATTTCCTCAAAAGGACCTGCAGTTACCTAGAAATTCTTACAATATACCACTAATTCTGGTCTCTAAATTCAGGTATTTAAATTGAAATTGAATCTATTAAAGGAATGATCCAGATGAATTTCCTGTGTTCAGTCATTCTTTCTGGAAATTCTTACAACTTCCAACTTACAGAATTGCATTAGCTTCACAGCCTTTCCTGTAGCCAGTGTCAACTGCACTTTTTTTTTTAGATTCAAGTGACCTGACATTCAAAATTGCTGATTATGCGTTAATCCCACCAAAATCAATAGGATTAATAGTACTTATGCTTTGGAAAAATTCAGGCCAAAATTAAGTGGACAAGCATGTAAACTATTCTGGAATCTGTCCACAAGCTGCATACCAGTAACCAAATGCATTTCAAGCCAGCAGTAAATCCACATTCATCTTTGTATTGTTCATCATGACTTTTCCCATCCATGAAGACCCACAACAGAACAGAAATCTTGGTAATTTTTATCTCGATTTTTTGGTTTTCCTCATTTCCATCATTTCTAGCAGTCAGGATAATTCTGTTATCATTGTTTCATTTAGTAATAATTTAAAATTAATATTTAAAACTGTTGTTATCACTGTGAACAGTAAAAGTGAAATCACCAACTACATAGTGATCCTTGCAGAAGACAATTAAAAGTATTAATCATGACAAAGAATAGCTTGAAATTCTTGAAATGATACAACAAAACAAAGGTTCTTACCGAGATTAAGGTGGGAAAAAACATACTTCTAGTATAAATAATACATAGGTGAAGTAGTAATACTATTCTGAAATGTCTGTTTTTGAGTTGTACAGTGAAAGATCACTTTCTTACAAGCTTTGAGATAAAAATACTTGCTTAATGAGAAAATTATAAAAAACTCCAACCTTTATATTAAAATGCAAGAGACATTTTCACACTTTTTAAAAAAAGATCTCTTTTCTTTTTGTTTTATATGTTTAATAGGATGAGTTATTTCACAAGCAAAATTCCCCACCTTAACTTTAAGCACATAATAACGTCAGAACGTGCATAGGCAAGATAAATCCAGGTATTTGTCTTTGATTTGACTGTGGTGGGGATTTCAAGATTTTCTTTATTATGTAGTATGCAGCGCCTATATTTTGTGCTACTAAGTCTTGTAGCCAGGGAATGGTTTTCAGTGACATTTTTGAAAATATAGTGTGCAAGCTGGTATTTAAAGTAGCCTTAAAAGTTAGATCAGAAAACTAATAATTGCTACATTTACATAGTGCTGTCAAACATGAATAGTGATGATTGTGGTATTAATATCAGTAATTCTTCTTCGAAGCAATTAAACTTGGCAATGCTATCATTACCTAATGAGTTTATATCAGCTACTGTAATTGTTTTTCTAAAGCCATAAATTTCTTAAGTTAATTATAAACAAATTGGCATGCTTAATTAATGAGTCCTACTAATAAGACATTATCTTAGATGTGTGTGAATGATACCTAGTTACTAGCAGCGATGCAGCTGGATTAATGATGCCAAACACTTGTTAATACTGAGAGGCTCACTACTATTCCTAGAAAAAAAAAAAAAAAAAAGGTGTCTTCAATACAGAAACAAAGCAAAACTATACTGTAATGAGGGCAAAATGATGCTTTCATGTATTAAGTTTAAGCAAGTAACTCTGAATTTGTACAGCATAACAGAGAAAAATTTTGCCTAATACTTATTTCCTCACAGAATAAACAAAATCCACATGGAACGGAAAAAAAGGTGCCATGTCACTCCTCAGCTCAATCAGAAAGGAGCAGCTATAATTCTGTTCCTGTGTAGAACCAAGAAACATAGGGAAAACTAGACATGTGAAATTCTTTAATTCTGTTTAGCAGAATTCCGTTTTATCAGAACCGATAAACAAATCTGTTTGTCAAGCTATCTGAACATAGTTTAACAGGAACATTTTACTTTTCTGGCTACATGAGTTAGATGGTAAGACTACGCAGGTGGCTTCACGGGAGATATAGGCATAACAGGGCCTAGTTTTTTGGTGTGGTTTGGTAGCAGGGCCTTGCTAGTGGTAGAACTTGTAACATCCAAAATGATACTCCTGCCTTTCTTGCAGTTTATTCATCCTCCATTTCACTTCCAGTGAACTGTGTTTCATATATTGGGTCACTAAAGCTACCAGGCTGAGACAGGGTACCCTGACTTCAGGTAGCCAGGCAGAGATGTTGGGAAGAGGTGTTGGTGCAATAAACAATGCTTTCCTTCACGAATCTGGAATTAACTTTATTTTGAGAAGGTTTGATGCTGTGTCCCCTTCTCATTCATTGGTCCAGTGGCTAAAGCCTTTACGCACAAAGAGGAAATGTGGGCTCAGTTTCTGACTCTGCCTGAGGAGCATTTAAAATCACTTTCATTACTTCTCCAGTAAAGGGATTAAATGTAAGGCTATTGGCTCCTTTAGGAGCAAAAAAGGGAGTTAAGGATGGTCTCCTAATATTTGATGGAATTATTTCAGTTTAAAGCAGCCAATTTTTATTATAAATTCTATATATTTCTAAGTGTGATTTTTATATACTATATAAATAAAAGGGGTTATGGCTTTGTTTTGCTTTCTTACAAGGAGAGGTCTCAGCACAATGAGGAGCACAAGGATCTTCCCCTATTTTGATTTTTAGACCTAATAAATCCTTTCAGTAAGCACAACTTCCATAAGTAATAGTCACATAGCATATAGGCAACAAATACGTGCATCCTCTTGCAAAAGTCATATTGCATTTTACCTATGTTAGCACATCCAATTGTAAGCAACTTATCCAGACCTTGAGTTTTTAAAGGGTTAGAAAAGTCTCATGCTTCAGGGCATAACAAAAAGTAACTAACAGCAATTAAAAGGCAAGATTTCCTGTAGAATCTCAGGATTTCTTGCACCTTATTCTGCAGTATTCATCAATGGCCTGTCTGGTCTAGTATGTTGTCTCTGGCAGACAGCAACTGTTATTCTACTGTGTTTCATGCAGTTCCTATATTTTTTACACTTCTATATTTTATAGTATCATTCTCCAACTCATTATTCTTTTGTTAAATTCCAATCAATTAATTATTGATTATACCCAAGTGCTTTCAGTTATCCACATTATCATTATTTAATTTTATATACATCTGTAAAGTATCTAGAACACTTCTGATTGCTATAAAAATTAATACTCGAAAGAGCACAACAGACGGTTAAGTTAGCAAAGTAAAATTACCCTTTCATCAGTGTAGCCAGTTTAAAACGATATGTGATTTTCATAGTTTAGCGAAGAATGGTACTTGGATGCCTTGAAAATTAGTTTGCTTGGTAACACATTCTTATTTCATTTCCTTCCTGGGGAGCAGAAGAGAGGAAGAACGCAAGAGAAGGAGGAGGGATGAGGAAGAGGAGAAAAAATCCAGCTATGTTCCATGAACACAAATCAAAACTCCTTTTTACATACCACCCTCAAATCTGAGACGTTTCGTTATTTCTTTCAGATTTCATTAATTGCCATGAAAAGGCCTACCTGGAGAAAGATCACATTTGAATGAGTTCTTGGTCCTAGAGAATAACCTTCAGCCATACTTAGCCATAGGGAAACAACAGTGCAGGACAGGCTTTGGCTCTCTCAGCACCTATGCAAACTATTTTACCACTGACCCTTAAAATTATGTTGCAGCTATCATAAAAACATTTGAACAGTCTCTCCACTTCATTATCAGAGATTAATATTTCATTTATGCTAAACAACCTAAAATCCAGATTTTGCTAGATGATCTTAGCAGATCACAGTTAATTCCTAGTGCACCATAATTGTTCGGTTTTCCTTTTATGATGCAAGGACTTCATGCCCAAGCCCTTGTAATGACATAATGTCTTCTCATACATTTATTTGCCCTATCAGGCTTTTGGCCAGCACCATTTTCAGGCAGCTAAATTAATTTATTTCTCTCTGTTGACAATTTAGTAAGAAAAGCACAGTATTTCTGAGTAGCACTGAAGCGCAATATTCTAGAAGGTCTGTGTGTTGACATAAATAAAGCTAGTAATTAATTGACAATAGTCAGTAATTTACAGACAGTGAAATGAAATCAAGTTACTCTTTGCAAGCAATCCAGTCTGTAATTGATCATCTCCATGTATTTGTAAGGGAATAAAGATCAATGGCTTTCTTGTGTATCACATGCAACATAATGCTATTGTGTGCTGAAGTACTTAGCCTAGAAAGCACCACTTGGCAAAATCAAACTATGTGCAAAAGAAGCAGCCTTGAAATCATTCTTCCACAGTCTCCAGCCTGGCACCAACCTCAGGTCAAGATGACTCTACCATGTTCACCTCCTCCACCTACCATGCCTGTTGAATTGTAATCTGCTACGGCAAATGGGAGCCCCAGAAATAATGTAAACTGTTTACAGCAGCTTTGCACAGGGCATCCTACTGAACAGATCTTGTCATGCTAACAAGTTCTATTATGAATGCAAAACACAGTTTTAAACCACTGTCTAATAATTCTTCTCATGTTTTCTGTTTTGAGAGCTGAAGAGATGACTCAGTAGGTCTTTTCCACCTTTAAATTCTCTACTTCTATCTCTCACTGGAAAGATAATCAAAATCAAACTCCTGTGGGTTAAGTACACCTTAAAAATTTCTGCTTTGTAACAGCACTACAGGTCTGACTTTTCTCTCTGCTAAGGTCATTGAGCAGTGGAGTTTTCTAAAATGTCTGGATCTAAGTCTCTGTGAGAAAGGTAATGTATTTAGGGGCTGAAGAGCCTGTGGTTTCAGATATATTACTGTCTATCCAATTTTTTTGACTTGGTTAAAAAGCATTTGGCATTTTCTCAACTCAAGACTAGCACAACAATTTCATTCCATCTCAGCATTCTTAAAACAGTCAAGTTCATTATCAGGCTCAAAGATTTTCTGTCAAAGGTGGATGTGAGCCATATGCATTCATCCTTATTCTCATGTTTTCACTTCAGAAAATTTCAAGATTTTTTGGCAAATGTCTGTTAAGCTTTCTCACAGCTCACAATTTTCAGATAAAGTTGGAGACTTAAGAAAATCCCACTTAATTTTTAACAAAGTATCTTCATTAAGAGTTATGCATAAATATTTTGCCATCTAAATTTTGTGCTACACCTGCTGTATCTACATTAAGTTACGTGTTCACTGCCTTATACAATCAGAACTGCCAGCAGCACATTTCAGTAAGCCACCAATATATATTTATTCAATGAATTTTTATCCAGTGTATCAAAATCCTCCACTTTTCTGCTTAACAACATAATAAAACTGCTGATAAACCAATACACAACTTTAAATCACTAGGTTTGCCACAGCAAATAATCCATGAATGCAGTGGCTCTCCTTTAACTTGTTTATGTATGTATTAAGGGAGAAATCCTTCCCAGCATCAAAGTAGCTATCAAGAAAGATGTCTGACATAGGTGTTCTTTTAAACAAGATTCCATTCACTATCTATGCATAATAATTTCAACTTTAGGGATTCAGGAGTGCCATCAGATCTATTTTATGAACACTGCAGATCATGCTATGGTTCTGCTCAATTCCAGGACATTGCACAGTATTAAAACCTTCATCACTGATGCGAAAGGCTATTCAAAGCATCATTTAAAATAGCAAGCGTCACTACATCATATCCCTTTACATATTTTGATATAAGCCAGAAGAGCCTCCTGAACAACTTCTTGCACAGTATAAGTATATAATACAACCTGTTAACGAGAAGTATTTGAACAATTATGAAATTCCATCCTTCTTAGTGTAATAATCTATGGCTGCACTTACAACAAAAGAAAAACATCAGATGACCAGGATAATTAGAAGCATGCAGAGAACAGTTCAATTAGAATTTAGGCAACAGAAAATAAGACTGTTTTTCAGTGAGCAAGATGCAGATGCTACACTTGGAAGATCTTCCAGAGGTTGGTATCTGGGTCATGAAGCTGACAAGTTTGCCTTCTGGGTAGTACATCAACAGAGAAAGCAGCTGAAGGGGATATTTACACTTCTTACCATAGTAAACAAGAACAGGCACTGCCATTTGCATGTTTAGAGAGATGCATTTGGGGCTGCAGTGCTACAGGGATAGCTGGATTTTCTTTTTCTAAACCTTAAGTAACGCCCTGACAAGATCAGCTCTACTTCAGTTCATATGCATACAGTAAAAGAATTTAGAATGCAAGAAGTATAAAGCGATATAATGGTTGTTAGCTCCTTAGGTAGCATGGAGACCATAGAGTTGTTACTAAACAACTAAATGTGTTAAACATTGTGACACCGAAATGTAGCTCCACCGGGTCATCTAATCTAAGATTTTCAAGAGGGACAATCATTCTGCAATTACTAGCAATTCTGCCTCAAAAGCCATAAAGGCCTGAAGTTGCCAAAGTTACAGTGATCTAAACCTTAATCTATATTTTTAATCATTAGCAAAGTTAAGTGTAACAGGAATACCTGTATCAGAATCAGGCCTAAACATGACATAAATCTTTAGAAGTGTAATATTTGTAAAGATAAAGTACTAATATAAGGCTAAGATTCTCCTGCCTTTCGACCTAATCCTGCAATATTACAACCACTCAATTGAAAAGTATCACTACAGTCATTACATGTTGGTAGAGCCCGTAGGAAAAGGCAATACCTACGTCCACACAATACAATAAAGGACAAATATCTCTGATGAAAGGTGGTATTTACACACAGTCCATTATAAATAATTTCAGGTTGCAAAATTAATCTTGTAAGACAAAAAGGATTTGCTTTTTACTGATTATGTACCTGAAATCTTGAGTTACTTATGCATCAGTCATGAAGATTTCCAGGTTTTATGCTAAATGTCTGCTGGAATACCTTCCCTCTTCTCATTATATAGCTTCTAATAATCTGGCCACAGTTTTACAGATGATGTGACTGACTTACATTCTTTTACAACTTTCCAGAGACAAATGACTGCATCCATATAACAACGGGCATTTTGTGTTATACGGTTTTGTTCAGTGGATCAATAATTTGTGAAATTACTATTCAAATTCTTCCTGACATTAAAAAGTGATAGCATCTTACTATGAAGACAAATCTTCATCCATCAAACTAATCCTGGTTGTAGAGAAAAGGGATATCATTCCATTCAACCAGCATGAAAATGTACTCAAACTTCACATAGCTTTTGATGGTTGGAAGTGTACATTTTATTATGCCCAGAGTACTTGCACTTTTATATTAAATATTTGATCATATAATACATAAGATGTCAAAAGCATTTCACCAAAAACCTATTTTAGGAAAAGGTTTCTGTCCAATAATCACACACCATTTATGACTTAGTTCCTCCCAGAGTTCATTATGCCCAAAGTACTTCCTCTCCACAATTTATTTCCTCTTGGTCTTCTGCTGAACAGAGGACATGACTCTGACAAAAAATAAGATTATCAAGTAATCCTATCAGAATGGGTTATTCCAATTACAGTAAATATTGTTTGTGTCTGGGTCTGATCCAAATGAGAGTTTAACTATATAATTTCTCTTTTGCCTTTTAGTAAACACAAAAGAGATTTTGTGCTGTATCTCTTAATGAGTAGGATGTACAATAGATATGGAGTAGGTTTCAGCGACTGCAGGTTCTAAGGAACCTTTTCTGTAATGTCATTTCTTGGGTTGACCTAGAAGCAGCTGAGGTGCCCAGGACCTTCATCAGACTGAAAGTTAGGTGGTTCTGGAGCACTTCACATTGCGGAATAGGCCCTAAAATCTTTCAATCTCCTCTGCAACTTCTTTCTGTGGCCAGATAACAGTCTTTTACGGCCATCTTAGATTGTATTCTGGTATTCAGGAACAAAGACAAAGAAGTGAGAAGTAATCATTTCAAATTGCACTTGCAAAGTCCAGATAAACCAAGTTAAGCCCTTTTCTCTTTCTCAACTCTCCTCCTCCTCACTGTTCTTTAGGCAGCTATTATGGATGTTTAAAACCCTGCTGTTCACTCCTAATTTTGTTGCCTTTTTTGACTAAGGAATATGCTCCCCTTCTTTCATGCTTTGTCTACTTCAATAGTTGCCCTCAGGGAATGGTAACTAAGGCTTTTGCTTTGTTATTTTATTAGCATGGGAAAAAAACAGTAGTTCCATAGTTTTCCACTGGATAACTGGAATAGCAAGGGACTAAACACTATGAGAATGTTAAGAATTAACAAAAGAAAATTCTTAGAAATGACTTTATCTCAATGAAGAGGCAGCTACAAGAATGCACATTAAATGTATGCCTTAAGAAACCTCTTTATCAGCAATTAAAATCTTTGCAGTGTGAATAAAATCCAGAAGAAAACTGTATATGCTAAGAAACGTGAATCTTCCAGAATCCATTAACATTAGCTGACTTGTGCAAAGAAGTGACATGCTCAGATTTTCATCACCTTTTCAAACAAAAATGTGACTTACTCATTTGTTCTTTGTCTGCTTTTTGTCTTGTGACACTGTCAGTACGCACATTCTTGGCACCTCAGCTATGTCTGGAGCTTGGAGTCCAGGAATAAGAGAGAAGTCATTCCTCAGAGTAGGTCGGTCCCCTGGACTGCAGCTTCTTGTTGTGGTCCTTCATGGTCATATGGCCCTAGAGGGCAGAGTAGATGGGTCATATCTTCAGGTGACCCAGCGTGTGGTGCTTCACATGCAAGACCATGAAAAACCTGAAGTCTGCTTTCAACCATGGAAGACTGTTTATATCATCAAAAACATGGTAAAGGAAGACCTACCAAATGACAGATTCCAGTCACATCTCAAAGTGTTTCTGAGGAAGGAAGGGTTTCAAAGAATAGTTTTTATTTAACTATTGCACTGACAGCTCAAACAAATAAGGCAAGATTCAATCTAAGCCTGCCCTAAAACTCTCTCTGTACCTCTCTTGGGCCTACTTGTTAGATATTTGCACAGTTCACAGCCTGGTACTATGTCATAGCACCTCTCAGAAAACAGCAATACCTCCAATACCTGAACAACATCATATGAAGGTCAAGAAATTGCCAAAGTCTGTATACAATTACCATTTACGCTTATAAACACAACTTCCTGTTAATAGATTAAGGTAGTTCTGTAGACATAGCCATGCTGCTCTACCTTAAGTATGTTTAAACTCACATTTCCTTCTTCACACAGTTTCACTTATTCAAAATATTGTAACACAGACTGTGACGCTAGACTGTGATGAAAAAGCACAGAAAGGAGTAAAGCTATACCATAAGCAATTGTGTAGAATAAAACAGTCAGAAGCATAAAAAGTATAAAAAAAAAGATTATTTTGGAGAAAGATAGTAATAAGATGAAGTCAGGACACATACTAACACAAATTTATATTGTAGAACTGAATGATGAACAATACTCTGAAAGGGAAATCTCTTGCGAGTCAGAAGTACTTGCAAGCATTGGGAAAAAAATCATGAGAAACAGCACACATACTTGTTTTATGTGAAAAGGGCCACCACCTAAGATTGGCTCAGGTTTTTTGCATCTATCACCCCTCACCTAGAAACTTTAAAACTATTAACGAATGACAGCTCTGAAAAATTTTGCTTTGGAAACACTAAATAGTTTTACTTCAACCTTTTCAACTAAAATTAAACTTCCAGCAAAGAACCTGTTTATTTGATTTCAATCCAGTTAAATGTTAAGCTGCATCTTCTAGGTGCAACATATCACAACTGGAAACTGTACTGAAGAAACTTCTTGTGTTCCTTTCCTATATAGGCCAGGCTCCATGGACAGATTAACTATCTTATGACCATAACATGCTACACCTAAGCAATTTGAATCCTATGAAAGACTGCAGAAGAGAAAGCTAAAGGGAAATTCACAGAGGGTCTTTGAGATGTCTAAGTTTGAGGGAACTGAAACGGAATAGTCCAACAGGAAAATTCTGATTCATCTGCTATTTAATTAATTTGAAATGAAACATTTCAAGGTACTTCTACCAAATAAAGTGTTCTGATTTGACAGTAGAAAAAAAAATCCCTATTTATCTTGGTAAAAATCCCAATTTTCACAGAGAACATTCTGACTGAGAGTCAGTTAACTCTCAAAGCACGTACTGGCAATTCTATTGCCCTTCAAGAGTACATTTCCATTCCCTCTTCAGGTATTTTAGCTACTCTCAGGTAGGGCACAGTTCTCTGGACACAGAGTGCTGTCTCAAGAGGGGCTTCTGCCATCCTATCCTCTTCTAAGTGGTGGAACCACAACTATTATTTACAGTGCAGACACTCTCAGAAGAACAGATGAGATGGGACACTGTAGTAAAAAGAACTGTAGAAACATATTGTAAAAGACTGTCCCTTCTATTAACAGTTTGCCACTTGAACAGACAAATGATATGTTGTCATCTTCCTTTTACAAATGGGATAATCAGACACTGAGATTATAAGAGTTGCCCTTATTTTACACAAAACCTTTAACAACATCACCATCTCTTCTCACTTTACGTTAGAAGTTAAGAGTTTGGTTTCACAGTAGTAAAAGAAATAGAAATGAAGTGGAAAACTTCCAGTAATGAATGATTCTCTATTTCAGTCAATCAGAACAGATGCATACATTTGTTAAATTATTATCTACCCATGAGCATTTTAATAGCCTCTTCAAAGAGATTACTCTCCCCTCAAAGGACGTTAGTTTCTTTCCTTTACTGTACGGTCAACAAACTTTCCTTTAGTTATTACCTATGTCAAGATTTCAACTCAGATCACAAAATATTAAATACTAGTACTTTTTGCACCATCCAGTTCCAGGAAGCAAATTCCACACAGAAAGATAATTAAAAGCTATCTTTCGTAGCATAAGATTTCTGCAGGATGAGCATAAGAAAAAGAAAGATTCAGAAAGTAGGCTTTTTATTTTTTTTTTCCATCGATAAAATACTTTGTTCTAGAGTATGGCAAAGAAATACAATTTATCCTTTCATCATCTTTCACAGATATACTCTTGTCTATACAAAAAGAGTTATGTTTCCTGTGCATAATTTTAAAATCTAAACTATTTACAGAGATATATACAACAAAAAGGCCTCTGTACTATGGGTCAGAATTTGAAGTGTATTTAAAGTGCAACTTGTTTTATGAGTACAGATTTAGGCAAATGCAGAGTGCTTTTGAAAAATATCATTGTATACTGCATAAAACACTAACAACCAGCTGACATGAAAATTTCAGATGCAAACATTGAATTACCCCCCCATCATCACTATGTGTATCATGCGACATACAAAGATAAGCCTAATGACTCAGATGAGACTAAGAAAATGAACAAAACAAGGCTTCAGTAAGAATAGCTTACAAAACAAAATACATACAGGGATGCGCTGCCTCTGTAAGCATTTAAACAGAATACAAAAATACTGCCAGGATAAATAGGCAAAACCAAGAGAGAAAATGTCTAGAGAAAACTCAGAGCAAGTCTATATCTGCGTAGTCCACAAAATTCTCTGGGTCTGACCCTTTGGAAACAGGACAATCATGAAACTTAGATTGGGGTTCCAAATCAAATCCATCTATACTTTGTACATCAGCTCAAATACAGCATTTAAGCCCTTTTCCAAAGATATTCCCGAACCTTTTACAATATCATAGCTTAGTGAAGCAACAAGTCCCATAGCTTTGCATATAACTTTTAGGATAATAATGGGACAGAGTTAGCTTGCCAGCCAACAGACTACCAAAGACAAGTCTTCAGAGATATTCAGAATCTTGGCATCTATCCAACAGTCATGGCACTTTGAGTCCATTACAGGCAGCCAGGAAAGCTACTTGCTCTCAGTTATGCTGCCATTTTGAAAGAAAGAAGAGAGGAGAAGAGAGGAGAAGAGAGGAGAAGAGAGGAGAAGAGAGGAGAAGAGAGGAGAAGAGAGGAGAAGAGAGGAGAAGAGAGGAGAAGAGAGGAGAAGAGAGGAGAAGAGAGGAGAAGAGAGGAGAAGAGAGGAGAAGAGAGGAGAAGAGAGGAGAAGAGAGGAGAAGAGAGGAGAAGAGAGGAGAAGAGAGGAGAAGAGAGGAGAAGAGAGGAGAAGAGAGGAGAAGAGAGGAGAAGAGAGGAGAAGAGAGGAGAAGAGAGGAGAAGAGAGGAGAAGAGAGGAGAAGAGAGGAGAAGAGAGGAGAAGAGAGGAGAAGAGAGGAGAAGAGAGGAGAAGAGAGGAGAAGAGAGGAGAAGAGAGGAGAAGAGAGGAGAAGAGAGGAGAAGAGAGGAGAAGAGAGGAGAAGAGAGGAGAAGAGAGGAGAAGAGAGGAGAAGAGAGGAGAAGAGAGGAGAAGAGAGGAGAAGAGAGGAGAAGAGAGGAGAAGAGAGGAGAAGAGAGGAGAAGAGAGGAGAAGAGAGGAGAAGAGAGGAGAAGAGAGGAGAAGAGAGGAGAAGAGAGGAGAAGAGAGGAGAAGAGAGGAGAAGAGAGGAGAAGAGAGGAGAAGAGAGGAGAAGAGAGGAGAAGAGAGGAGAAGAGAGGAGAAGAGAGGAGAAGAGAGGAGAAGAGAGGAGAAGAGAGGAGAAGAGAGGAGAAGAGAGGAGAAGAGAGGAGAAGAGAGGAGAAGAGAGGAGAAGAGAGGAGAAGAGAGGAGAAGAGAGGAGAAGAGAGGAGAAGAGAGGAGAAGAGAGGAGAAGAGAGGAGAAGAGAGGAGAAGAGAGGAGAAGAGAGGAGAAGAGAGGAGAAGAGAGGAGAAGAGAGGAGAAGAGAGGAGAAGAGAGGAGAAGAGAGGAGAAGAGAGGAGAAGAGAGGAGAAGAGAGGAGAAGAGAGGAGAAGAGAGGAGAAGAGAGGAGAAGAGAGGAGAAGAGAGGAGAAGAGAGGAGAAGAGAGGAGAAGAGAGGAGAAGAGAGGAGAAGAGGAAAGGAAAGGAAAGGATCATTATGTAAATAATAAAATCTTTTCTCTCAGCACACAACAGCTGGCATGATAGCTTGTGCCTAATAATACCAAGGAAAAGGCATCTTGAAAAAACAAAAGTGCAAAGTAAAGCAAGAACAAACGGGTTTCTGCTGTTCTTCTGGTAGGAGTAGCTAACAAACTGGACATTCACAGGCTGCCATTCAGACTGTTAGTGAAACTGGCTAATAGGAGGAATTAGCTGATAGGAAGAAGGTCAGTAGTAGTGGTGAAGCACAGCTTTGCCTCAGCAGTACTCACCAACGAACACCTACTTTTTCTACCATGCTTTGCTGACTCCGCAAACAGAGTGTTGGGTTTTTGTTTTCCTCCTTTCTGTAGAGTACATCTGCTCTGACTGAAAAACTCCTACTTGCTTCAAGGACAGCAAACTCATATTGAAGCTCTGTGCTTTAGAAAGGCTTGTTTCTATATCAGATAGCTAAGGGCTGAATCTCATCAACTCTGAGTAGCTGATTGTGAAAACTATGTAAATACGTACTTGAACTGCTTGAGTTGTTAGTAGAGAAGGTTAATTCAGTGTAATCACTTTTCTGAGAATAACCTGAGCCCCAACAGTCCTTTCATATACATTAAAAACAATTGCAGTAGCCACACTTCAGGAAACATGGTTTCATCCCCAGCACAGAATAGCAAAAACTTCCAATTACCTGAAACAAGTAAACAAATGACTGTTTGTGGAGCTTTGCAATAGAATCTATTTTAGTTCTCACCTATGTCAGGTCTGAGGTCTCAGTAAAGTGTAACACTTTAAATACTTCTATATGAATACAACACAGGGGACAGTCCAGTGAACTTGCTGCACTGTAACAACCTAACAATTGCATGCATCAATAGCACTAACATTTCTGATCCAAGATCCAGCATCCCACTCCTGAAGGAAAGCAAAGATGGATATCTGGTTGCAGCAAGAGCACTGGACTATCTGACATCAGGACTGTGTGAACAGAAGGAAAATCCTCCAGAATGTTCCCACTGGCCCTATTACTGCAGCAGCCAAACTGCATGGAAGTGTTAATGAAAAGGCTTAGGTAAAATTCACCAGGTACAACTCAGGGATAATAATAAATAGTAACAATACATCAGTAAATCTCAGAACACTTTAGAAGAGAGCTATCATTCCCACTTGCAGCTAGAGAAACAAAAAGAATGGTAACAGCTAGTTCTGGAGCAGTAAGAGCTAGTTTCAGCAGGTCAAAGGAATAGGTCAAAATTAAACCCATGTCCTCTTATCTGTGTTTGAAGTATTTGTTCCAAGCTCTAAATGGGCCTAACCAAGAGCTTATTGAAATGAACTGCAAAGTCTCAGAGAGCCAGTGGAGCTTTGTAGCAAATTTTACACACAGATCCGGATTCAAGAAAGCACCTAAGTACACACTCAAGAGAAAGCACTTCTTGAATCAGGGCTCCAATCAAAAAAAAAGAGCTAACACTAGAAATAAAGTTCTCTGTTCTGACAGAGAATCCAAACATCCATTTGATAACTGCCAATCACCTTTGTAAAAGCTTTTATCATCTGTGAATGACAATACTCAGGCACTTGAGAAACACAAACTGTGAACATTTTGGAGTGAGGTTATTTAGTTATAGCAAATATAACCGAGGGAAACATAAATTTTACCACGCTTTCATCTGTTCACACAGCACCTGGTCTCTGGTCTCTCTATAGGCTTTCTTCTTCCAAGATTTTGAACGCGTTCAGTGTCTACTAAAGTCAGTAGGGGTGGAGAATGTCTGTGCTCTCCCAGGAATGTGATCTGTACGGTTTGCAAAATCTGTGTTTATCCTTTAAATAATAAAGGCTCTATGTAAAACATATTCCTAATAATACACAAGAGTGATTTAATTACAAGCAAAACATAAAAAAGGAACTGGAGATAATTCTAATTTCTTAGCTCACTACCTTGTCCTACAACACTTCATCCCACATTCAATCACATAACCTAAATATTTAACTAAACCCTAACCAGAACTATGATTTGGAAACTGCTGGCGTCAGTGATTTTAGACTGTAACTCACAGCAAATGACTTTTTCCATTAAACACTCTTGTTCAATAAAATGAAATTACTGAGCAAGTGAGACAGAAGCTTCCTTTCCCCTTGTTTTCTATTAGAAAACAACCAGCTTAATAGAGAAAATATCAATACTACATTATCTACTTGACAGGAACGGCAGGAAGAACACATGCAATGCAAGTCCTGAAAACTCCCTGACTTGCAGAGTGTATGCTTCATTCCATTTTGGACCCAGTTATCACTGACCCTCTTTAGCCATCTCTTATTACTCCACTGTTGATGACTGTCTGTTAATGACATTCTAGTATGTGCTAAATCATGAAACTGAGATTAAAAAATAAAATTTACATATATAAAACAGAGACCCAACACCATACCAGTCTTCTATAACTACTGGTTTTTCAGGACCCCTTTGTGCTAATGCTAAAGATCTTATTCTCCTTTGAGTAGTTTGGAATATTGTGACACTACAATACCTAGGAAGTGAGTGAGTCCCAGAGCTATATTAGGAAAAGTATTGCCTTTGGTAGGATTGTAAAATAAACAGGATTCCAAGTTCTCTTTAAAGCTTTTACAGAGACTTAAATACATACTTTAAATGGCAGCTAGGAGCAAGGGAATTGGTAAGAAAAATTAGACTGTTTTGAGTGACTGGTATAAATCAATCTTAGTGCCATTCATTGCTCTTCTCAAGTGGAAATACAGTCTGTGTTAATGAGAGATCCATTGGAGGGCACCAGATGAACTAATGGAAAACAAACAAGACTACCTGCAGTCTCCAAGTCCACAGTCCTTTTTCACATTCCTCATGTCCTCTCTATTCAATGGGACTGGTCACACAATGTTTTTTAGGAAGATGTCCTAGCTGTGGAATGAAATAGCAGGATTTTCAGGTTAAAGCTTTTCAGAACATCTTTATGATTTTTGAAAGTGTTAACAAGAATTTTTCTAAGGTTTTTTCTTTTTACTAAGAAAATTGTGTCATTTTACTGTGCAGGTGTTAGTAGCTCCAGTTAAGATATACTGCTTCATTTTCTGAACAGAAAAACAATTTTAAAGATTAATTATCTACCTGCCTGTATTTTCAGATGACCACAAAGAGTAGTCAATAATTTCACTACACAGCTTGTCATTTGGACATGGTAACATTTAGCTGCTTAGGAAGATAGTTACCAAAATCCACGAGCAGTGGAATGCCATAGAAGTCAAGAGGTCTCAGACCTACTGAGACTAAGCTAGTTAAAATGCTGCTCTTGCTCACCACAGGAAAAAGCACTATTCAGATTTTTAGTAGATAAGATTTTTTACAGATATTTAAAATCACTTATTCCTACACTGAAATGCAAATTGCAATATGTAACTCTTGGCGCCAGGTTACAATAATCTTCTCAAAAATGTGCACTGCAGATTGCAAATGTTTATTATGCATGGTCCAATTTTGAAGAACCAGGCACTTATTAGCACTGGATCTTTTAAGCTGCACTTCAATCTTCTGCTGTTGGAATTCCTTGAAAGGTTTGCAAATAGTTATGTGATTTACTGTTGATTTTTTACTTGTTTAGTGCTAAAAGAGATCCGAGTGCTTTGCAAACAAACACACACAAACAATCCCATGAGAGCTTATAACTTAAGTACAAATACAGAGCAATAAATACAAGGATCAAATGATAGATCACAGGAAATACTATTCCTATTGTGTTAGTCGTAAGTTCAAAATTACTAATGGGTCCCACATACTGATTAAGGTGCCTCTGAAGTAGACAACACGCTTTGCAACACTAGGCAACGTACTATGCAGGACAGCAGGTACCTAAGGAATCTTAGTGGTGAGAATGAAAGAGAGGGATAACAGTGATGTCACGCAGTTAGTTTGCTAATCAAACTCACAACTTGTTCCATGTATCTTTTGAGTTTATCATTCCTTGGAAATTTGATTAAAAACATCAAATGCAAAAAGCTCTCAGAGAAGCTCATAAATATGAAATTAACATTCTTGATAATGTTCTTCTTTTAATTCCCTCCCATTTAAAACCCAAATTCTGAACACGTTTCAAGGAAAAAATTACATGTTCAGAGGTTTCTCTTCTCCTGAAACAATGCAGACAGTACTCTTAAGACTTCCACTTCACCTTTTTGTGAACAATTTATTGTAAAGTCACAGAAATTGGACAATTCCTTCCTGAAGCTAATAAACTATACCCTTCCTCACGGCAATTCCATATTGGGTTTTCATGCCAGCGGAGCCCTGAACAACGTCATGCTGTGCATTGTTTTATAGGTATCAGGTATGTTTCACAGCTGGGTGATTTCACAGCTCAGGGAAGCACTCAGCCAGATTATAGATCTGAGTTACACTCCAGGCTGTCTCAGGTGTCCAGGTGGATTCTGAAAATGTACTGGACCACATAGTTAATTCTTAATACTCATTGCAAGCAATTATTCAACCAGAGATTTCCAGTAACAATACTGAGAATTACTAATCTAACTAAAGTGCTGATAATTTTGCCATCTGAGTTTCTCTGTTAAAATAGAAATAATAATTCTTTCTGCTTCTCATCTTTAGTCTCTCTTGTATATTTACATGATAACCTCTTCTGGGAAAAGACTTTTCTCTGTGCGTATCAAATGTGTGTGCAGTCACCAATACAATCAGTTTTGATCCTACTGCCTTCAAGCATAACTGCAGAGCAAATACATAATAAAATGGAACCACCTGTTTTGCCCAAAAATTAAAAACATTTAAGAAGTTCCACACATCTGTTCATAGTGTTCTTGTAGTTTCAGCTATAAACTGCTACTGAATTCTTTCAGTACAAATATTTGTTGTAGATCTAATGCCAATGTGCTTAATTTATAATAAAATATTGTAAATTGGTTAAGTACAATAATATTCATATAAACAGGTAAAAGGCATCAACTGTTGTGACTTTTCAGATTCATTTGGTGATGATCATATTAGCCTTTAAGATTTTTCATGACAGTTTTTCAGGATCTAAACTAATCCTCATGTTCACCATAGTAAATGGCCTGTTTTCTTTGTTTACTTCTTCACTCACCTTTAAATAAATTGGTCAATATTGCAACTCTCAGTGACTCCAACAAGGAGTGATGGGTGGTACTCTAAGAAAATCAGAACAAAGATCTGACAACTTCTGCATCCAACTATCAAGACATTCACAAACACTTGTGGGAATACTGACCTCAAAAACTTAGCTTATTGAAAAATGTGTTGCCTTTTTTCTTTTTTTTTTTAACTCAAAAATGACTGGAGATTTACTATTAAAATTACGGAATAGATATTGATCAATCATGGGCAAAATACTGCTCTTGGTTATCAAAAAAATTCAACACCTAATGACTTCTGATAGGCCCTGATGCTGCAAATGTAATTAATTTCAGCAGTTCACACGCACATTGCACTACATTACATCTCTACAAAGGAGATTATTATCACTTTCATCTCAAGTAAGAATAATTTTAAAGAAACATTTTAATAACTTAAGAGTCAATCTTCAGTCTACTTTTAATCTTAGCAACCTTCCCTATACCTCATTTACTTACAATTTTCCTCTAATCTGCTTCTGAACTCACAACTGACTTTTGTCAAAAGTACTACCCAAAGTTTTCAAATCTTTTTATTTTGTATGCTTCCTATACACCTTTAGGAATAGTTATCAATTAATAACACATAAAGAATGAGACCTTTCTTTTTATGTAAGGAGATGGAAAGTAATTCCAGTTGCTAAAAAAAAGAAGTAAAGATTGAGATAACTCCCTAGAGATAAAGAAGAGAATACCAGGAATATCACTAGATGCAGTAGTGGGAGTAGAATAAGTCTTCATGTAATGTCTATACTAGTGAATCAAATCCAAGTGCCAGTCCTCAGAAATGAAGTGCTGTGCTACAGGTGTTTCATAATTGGATGAGCAGACCCTGTGCAAGACTGTCTAAAGGATTCATAATAATTTTTAATGTATATGACTAATGAAATTAATAAAATGTATGCACTTGCTTTCAGGCTCAAATAACTAAACATTACAGACTGAAGGCATCCCAGCATGCCTCCTTCCAGAATGTCTTCTCTCCATGAAACCCAGTCTCCAAAAAACAGCTGTCTTAGAATCCACTCTCATGAGATTTCAAACTAAGAAGTCCTCTGACTTTCAGTACAGTCCCTTTCCAAAAAACAATGCTGCAATACAGAACCTTGGCATGGCAAAACTAACAGTCCCATAGATTTTTCAAGGCTGTTAACTTACTCCCTCAAAAAAGTAAGTAACTGGAAAACTTTCCATAAAAATAATAAAATATTACAGTATTTTATGTAATGTAATAGAATAGAATAAAGTAAAATATCGAAACTTCCACATTTGAATTAATTACAATGACAGCTAATGAGACACCAAAAGGAAAAGGATGCTAAAACCTAACCTGGAACAGTGTGTGATATCTCTGGGCTCAATTATAATTCCATCAGTGAGCAAGCTTCTTTCTGCATGCTAAAATAATGCAAACAAAAAGATTAAAGCAATAATGATTCTAGGAAAGGTGGGGCAAAGAATTATATCTTGAGATAAAATTGTGAGCTCAGATCCCAAGCTCAGCTTCTATTTGGATGTATTAATGGTACTTTATGCAGTACTCACCCTATTTTTTCTAAACTATTTAGCTTAGTGAATAGATCAGCTCTGTTTATTTCATTATTCTCCTTGGCATGATTAAAAATATTTAAAGAAATTCAAACACCTTATGCACCATAAAACCACTGAATATACTCAAAATATTACTCTGGAAGGGAAGGATCTTATATTGAGAGAAAGTGGTGGGCTTTTTGACACAGGTGTTTTTTCTTTTTTGGGGTGACAGTCAGAAGCAAAACATGTGACTGCAGCTTCATTGCCTGCTAATCTCCACAGCCTTCCTTAGAGTTTCAGCATTTTGCCATTTGGCTGGCACTTGAAATCACTATTTATTTTCTTTGTTTTGTTTTTTGTGTGTGGGAATAAAAGAAGTAGTGCCTGAATATGTTGCCAACTTTGATGAAGTATTATCTTTTCTCCCTAAGCAGTAATATGTATTTTAAATGGACGCATGAATAGAAAAAAAGATATGAAAATGTTTATAAAGACATAGAGTGGAATAGGAAATGTTTTAGTTTCATTTTTTCACCATTTTCCTATATTTAGAATGAACTTAATTACTTATTCCTCTGAAAGCTTCTACCTCTTCCTTAGCATTCTCTGCAGTCTGTTCAGACAGAGTTGAGATTTCCAAGTGAAAGAATATCATCAAAGACAATACAGACCAGTTGACAGCTTATTTTGGCTAACGTGAGAAATGAATAAATGCTTACCAACTGGCATTGGGAAATCAGGTGATTTTATTCCAAAAATGATCATGTATTCAAACCACAATTCACTTCCACAGTTCATATGTGAGATGGCCCATCCTGTTTCAATGTTTTGGTTCATTAGCAAACTATTTCTGTCACCTTTAATTTTTTCATCAGCTTGTTGCCACATCACAGCTCTGCTATCCTCTCTCCTTATACAAACAAGAGCAGACTGCAGAATTCAGAAAATTCTCCTTGAAGTCAGCAGTTGTTTTGTAGAATGTGGCTTCCTTTGGGGAAAGCCCTCTCAAAGCAGCTACAACAGAGCCCCATTGTGAAGGAAGCGAGTAGAACTGAGGGCATCTCTCGCACCATCTCTGAAATCACAGTCTGTCCAATAAAGCCAGCCCTCTCAACAAACACCAACGAGGAACCCTCTGCATAGGCTGTGGTCTGGTTTGTCCACCACATTATTCATGCACTGGATGCTGGCCAGAATTCATCTGATGCCTACAAATGTTATTAGGATGTTTTGCCCGGCATACATATCTACAGAACGTAGCTTCTGGGGGTACAGCCATCTGCATATGGAAGATATATCCTACTAGTTGAATAGGATAGGCAAAGAAAATTCATTAAGAATCGTCTCTCTAGGGCACCCTTATTAGAGCAGTGAGGATGAAGTCTCCTTTTCTATGAAAAAAGTAATCCAGTTCTTGATACTGCCATGATTTGATGATGCTATTTATACTTTAATTGGAAGTCCAACTCAAGTGACTGCTTTCTAGTATTCTGATATGTGTCTATGCCACTAGTAAGAACCTTAAAAATACAAGTCCAGGGGAATAAACTCTGTTGAAAACATACCACTAATGTAGTATGCCTGGTAGAAGGCATATCTCTTATAACAGAAGAGCCTTATAAAAGATTTAGTTCTGCTGAAGATCCTGTGTCCAGCTTCTTCAGTCTCTCCTGGCTAGAACCAGCCCTACTTAGCTTGGTACAGTACATACACTCTGCACATTAACCACATACAGGTCTTGTAGATATAAAGTGCAACAGAGAAAGCAGAATCAGCAGTTCAAAGATTCTGACATTTTATTTAGAAAGCAAAGCAATGGAGTGAAATGATGGTCAGGGGAATATGGAGGCGGCAAATTACAAGATCTGAAGTGGCAAATGAGATGGCAAATGAGACAGAAGAGAAGCAGGAGACTGACAGATGTGCTACAGCTGGGGTGAAAAAAACATGTTTTCTGGGAACACCATGCTGAGTTGTTGCCAAACGTACTGAAGGGAGCTAAATATTTAGGGCTCGATCCCATGAACGAGTCCAATATCTACACATTCAGAGCGGGAATAGGGAGTCAGAACATCTCCAGTGTAATGACAACAGCAGGAAGACTTACTGTCCAGAAAGCTAAAAACCATCCTATGGAGCTCAGAGGAAATTCCTGATTGGCAGCACTGAAGCCTGAATCCATTCTCCTCTGAACAGATGCAGCAAGAGCAGCACAGTGTAGGCTTTCCCTGATGGTTCTGCTAAGGCACCTCTGCTCTGACCTGCTGAATAAAAGCTAGTGCGTGAGCCAGCTTTAGGACTCTTTAACCCTGGATCTGTCCACACTGCAATGTAGAGGTAAGACTGCAGTTCCTGCAAACGTATCCAAGATCTCTTAGAATGAGCTAGTTTAAGTGATTATAAAAGTGCCACTGTGGCAACACAGTCTTCCACATGGAATGCACAAAACATTTATGTAGCCATTGCAAATGTTTAAAAGTGCTTGAAAATGATCAAAACTTGTACTATTAGATAGCCCTAGTGCCACTGGTAGTCTTAGACACATCTTTGCAAGTAGCAGAAGCATCTCAGGATTTTGGTGTACACATGCCCACAATAACAACAGATACTGTGCATCTATATTAATGTTTTAGTTCAGAACAGTAATATGCTTTTGAAGCAAGTATCACAACTATCACCACTTAGGGTGCTTTAGTTTGCATTGTGGAGCAGTCCTCGAGCTCACAAACTGGATTTCCTTCACATTAAAATAAACTGGAAGATGTTTCAAAAGATCACCTAATACATTATAGCAGCAAACAGGCATTCAGCCACTGTGACAAGACTGAAGCTATCAGATGTTAAAAAGCCCTAAAATTTATATAGTAGGATGTCAGGTCTTCAGCTCTGTTTTGCTCTACAGATCTGCTTGTTTGGGTTGAAACCACTTGCTAACGTAGACAAATATAGAGAATGGAGGACAGGCACTCAGCTGTCATCAGGATTCTGCTCATTAAATGAGTAGCGCTTACAAATCACCATTTTTTCCACGTATTCCTCTCTGTGCTCATTCTCTTAAGAAGAAAGAAAAAACAATCCAGACATCCAAGTCCAAAAGTTACAAGAACCACTACAAATCAAGAACGGAAATGTGAAGATCTCAAGAACTGTCATTCCTCTCTGCACTGCCTTCCTTCCTCTCAGGCTCTGCAATTAAAAACCTTTTTGTTTCTAAAAGGAGGAGCTGAGTTTTGTTTTCTCAAATAAAAGAACAAAGTACAAACACTGTCGCACTGCAAGCAAAGACAGTGCAGAAGCACTCAGAAAACAAATGAAATATATGAACACAATATATTTACAATACCTGAGAGGAAACATTTGTAGAATTGAGAAAAATAAAATCATGTATCCTAGATAAACATAAGAAATCAATGGTGGTGACTAACTCATTATGACACTACCTGCAGTAGCAAAATTTTTATTGCATCGTCAAATACAAAATTGGAGAACTGCCCAGGATATTCCAATTTCAGTACATACTAGCTAAAACTCAGACTCATTAAGGAATAGAAAGTAGCAGTGTAAGGGAAGAAAGATATTAATAAAAAATGACATACGTAAATTAGCAACTTCATTGGAGAATTTGGATTAAGGTTACAGATTGAACAGTGGGAAACAAAGATAATGGAAATGGCTATAGATCTCTAGGGCATGATGAAAAAGGAAATCTGCCAATATTTATGCAGCTGGCAGAGTCTTTCAAAGATGTATCATTGATCATACAGGATTTCAATTACACTGAAATGGACATTACAGAGAATTGTGGAATATCTTAGGTTGCACAAGAAAGTACTGAGAGCACATTAGCAAAAATGAAAGAACAGAGTTTGTTTGCCTTTCAAATACACAATCAGAAATAATGATTGAAAAACAGACGTTCAACTATGGGAAACACTCCAAAAAAAAAAAAAAATGTAAGCAAGAGAAGTGTGATGTCCCCTCCACAAGGAATACTTGCAAGTAACAATACTTGCTAGTTACAGCTTCATAGCTTCTCTGCTTGTCTTTAGCATCTTTCCCTCCTCTAATGTCAGCTCCTTCAGTGGGGAAGTCCAACAGCTGCTAGTTCTTCATTTTCACAAGTATAATTTTCAAGAGCACCAAAGTGATTTGCAATCCTATGAATCAATTTTAAAAAGGGAGTTAGGAGCCTAGAAGCCTAGATCGATTAGGTTTTAAGTCACGCTGAAACATGAAAATAGGCTCTAAATCATTTTGATGCATTTTGATAATTTGCTCAAGGTCTACCTATTCGGGGAAGAAACAAGCTCCTGCTTCCTCGCTCTAGTCAAGCTTCCTTTCCCGACTATATAGATGCATCTCCCATGAAGGAAGAATATCAGTTTTGCAGATAAGGATAAGTGAAGAAACAGAGTTATTGAGTATTTTGAAAAGTTATTTTTCTCACATTTTATAGTGATCTCACCTTAAATGTGTATTCCTTTAGCAACTTTTGGTCCTTATCTATATTATAAATAGGGTGTCCAATCTTGGGAAATGCTAACTATGTCCTAGTATGTCTTGTACCTTCATTCCAAGCCCCTTCTGTTTTGATTCAAAATAGTGAAAATGCTCAAGGAAATGGGAGAGAGTCAGAATCTTCTGTTTTGGGTGTCTCTTGTGAACTAAGAACATGCACTAAGTAAAACAACGTCCAGGTAGATACACAAACTTCCCATGGACCTTCTCGGCACTTTTGTTTGCCAGAGTCATGTCCTACCCGGAGTACACTGCTGAGCAGCACCAAACATTATAATGCAGTGTACATTCTTACCAGTTTTACTATACACCTGTAAATTACAGTGTGATGAGCTACCTTGACCTGTGAAAAGGAGCATAAAAATGATGTTCATGTGATATATCTGAAGTAAAAGATCACCAGTTCAACCTTTAATTGATTTTTTAAATAAGAGTTGGAAAGAAATTGCTGAAACAGCATTCCAGCAGAAAAAACTTGTAAAAGTTTGAATTACCACTCGACTATTGCTGTCCATGCTTTTTCCTCCCTTCTTGAAATTGTCATCTGCTGAAGAACTCTCAACTGCTCTCACCTACATTCAGAACTAAAGCTGGTGCTAGATACTTGTTCTACTTCAAATGTAGCAAGAACCTGACTGGTATTCTATTAGACTTTGAATACAGCCCCTGATTCATCTTTTTTTGCTGGGTATCCCAGCTTCAGCTATGCCTCAGGATCCAGCCATAGCTGGGTGAGTTGGGGAAGCAACTAAGATGACTCTGAAGAGTCATCTGTACCAGTCCATTATCACTGCAAAAATAGAGAACGATCATTTAAAAACATACATTCCTCACCAAGCAATAATCTAAATGGCAAGCGAAATTAGTATTTTATCATACACAATCATGGCTTTAAAAATCCACACTTTCCAAATAAAAGTTTTATACTGAAGAAAAAAAAATCCTACTATCTACAGTAACTTTCAATTCTCATTTTGGTAGTCCCAAGAGGCCTGACAGAGCTGGAATCTTTTTTTGCTGAGTTCCTTACTGAGTGAAAGACAGATTAAAAGAGTAAAAGCCAACCCCGAAAGGTTTTTTTGTGTGAAAGGAAATGACAGACTCATGAAAATGCAACGCAACATACAAGAGACCAGCACTGGCAATGGAAGACACACAACACAATTTGCACAAAGTTCCTCACTAAATGTTCACCGGGTTTCTGGGTTAGATACAGGCTGTATTCCACAAAGGAGCATGATATACATGACTCAGCATGAAATTGCTTTTCACTTTTATGTATGTATCAAAAATATACATGATGGATTTTTATTATCTGTTTCCATTCATATTGTTCAAACTGCCAAACATACTACTGCAGTCAATAATACCGTATTATTTCAATCTCATGAGGAAGCCAAGCGTATATTATTTATCAAAGTGGAACTGCTCTTCTGAAAATGAAGCAGACCTCTGAGTGCTGAGAAACAGAAATATCTAAAACATGTTTGGAGGGTAAAAGACTAGAGAGAGCAGCATCTGCCCCATCTCTTGCTGAATTGATATGAACTTTGCCAAAACATAACCATTTCTGTTGCCTTCTTTCTCAGGAAGCAATACTTACAGATCTTATTTCCTAGGCTTTAAAAGTACTTTGTCAATCTCCCTCGAAGATCAAGGCTTAGATTTGAAAAATGCAAGGTCTGAGGTTTGATTTTTGTGAAAAACGTTCCCCTCTGAAAAAACAGAGTTTTCTATCCTTCCCTGATTATCTGTGTAACTGCAGTCAGGATTTCACCCATCTTTTTCCAGATATTTGGATAGATTTCAAGGAAGAAAATAAAGACTCTTAGAACGAATGAAGCATGTAGCAACACAACACAGCGGCAACTTCCTCTCTTTAGTTGTAGCACAAAAAAAATGGTGCCATATTAAGAGGGTATGCAAAAGTATTAGTTGATATGTTTCATCTTTTACTACTGTGCAAATAAGGTATGCCAGAAATACATTCATATTCTTACTCCTGCAGGCTGATCTGAAACAAGTTCTCTTTATTTAATCCAAAAAAACAGGTAGTAAAATTTGTTTTAAATTGAATATTGCTATTAAGCCAGTAACATAAGGTAAGAATATTGTGGTGTTGAGATCTTATGAATATGTTACAGAGCTTTGTATAATGCTGATTAATTGAATCTTTCATGTGGTATCCCCTGCACCTGGATATATTTGAGAGTTTAGCTACTTTAAATAAGGAATGAGATTCTATTTGGTATCATATTCCACAGAGGTTCCTCTAAATGATGAAAAGTAGGTCTGTTTCTGCAGTGATATAAACCTATGAGTGACTGTTAAGATACTTCTCAGATACTAAATATGGTCCCTTCAAGAGTAACATTGATTTACAGAAAATCCTAGAGATTTGAGAAAGTATTAAGAATTAATCAATAGTTTATTTTCAGGCCCTGTAACATTTAACCTAGTAAAATACTGTCTGAAGTTAAATGCGACCTTTGAAATAAGATAACAGGTGGAAGAAAGAACTCTCAATGAATGATACCACTTAATGTCAGCTGTACTTAAAACATATTACATTTTTTTATTAGCTGTTTTATTCCATAGTTCAGATCAGTAAGTCAAAGCTTGAAAACACTGTAGCACAGGAAGACAGTGACATGGTACTGAAAGAAATGTGCCAAGACTGAAATAGCCGACATTGTGGAAGCTCTTAGAAGTATGTGGCAAGTGACTGGTTGCCTGCTCTGAAAATCTAGAGTTCAAGAACTAGCTTTTACAGAACCTCAGTTCTCTCTTTCTACTATGCAGAAACAGAAATTAGTAGGAGCAGTTCCTGGGCACATGCTGGAGTATACAGGATTTAAATGTTTAAGTGCTGAATAACTGACTGAACAAATGGTGTGTGGTAAGGCAGTGTGTCCTTAGAGAAAAAAAATGATCAGGAATTACTTATAATTTTGGATGACTAACTTGAAACACTTTTAAGAGGGCTTGATTTCCAAAGGTAAATATGTAAGACTGTCTAATAAGATCATAGCTCTGTTCTGTGTTTCAGTATGAACAATCACAAACCAAAAAAACCAGTCATTTCTAAAAATGGAAATCTTGGCCAAGCTTTAAAGATGCAGGCCTCAAAAAGCATACTGTTTAAAACTTGTTGCTGTTCTTCCTAGCAAATGACCACTCTGTAGAGAGGCTTCATTTATACAGCACTTAGAGTGGAATTCCTATCCTCTAACCTTAGGCATCTGAGAGTCACACGTCAGTGTTTCTTCTATCATCAGTGAAGAGTGGTAAGTGCATCCAGAGGGCAATCCATCCCACAGATTCAGACTTTTCTTAGAATGAGACAGATTATTCTTTCTAAGTGCATCTCAACTAACTAGACAAATAACTGTAGATACAGAAGCAAAGGGTGTGTAAAAACAAGAGTACCTTTTATTAAACCAAGTGATACAGTTGAAAGAAAAGACAAGCTTTCTGGCACACAAATTCTTCACATTAAGTAAATAATTTCATCGTAAGTAAATAAAAGTATCATACAGTAAGAAAGAATAAAATCAAACAACAAAGTTGTCCAATAAATAAGCATTGAGAGAAAATTTAAATTAACTTCAAGCAACGCTTCCTCATTTGGTACTATCATTAATTACTTCATATTAGAAATAAGGGGGTTTTTTTTAGTAAGTCCTGAAAAATCATAAATCACAGAAGCACAAAATGTTTGTCATTTCTGAAACAATACATTGGCTTTCACTACTCAAAATTCATTAAAAAACTCCATCCTCTCCACTGATGGTTAAAAGATGCCTTGATCCCTTCAAGAAAGTGTTATCTCATTAATACCTGTGGCCATTTCACCTGAGTGTATCTGGCATAAATTTATGCTTGATAAGACTTACTTTATAAGACAAAACTTTTGCAAAATTATCTCCTTGAAGTTGGCATAAATGTGTGTAAGAGACATACTAGAAAACCAAGACAATGACAAAGAGCCTCTTGCTTTACTGTGTTGTTAACGCAGAGAAGAAATGAACACATGCAAAAAACCCCCTTGCAATAAAAGGGCTCTACAGCATGCATGACAAGGAGAGAAAAATCAGTACTGTAGTTCCTCTGGCCCCTTTCTTACTGGAAAAAAAAAAACAAAAAAGTCTGTTCTTTCTGTCCCCCTGGGACTTCATGGTTTTGGGCAGCAATACGTGGAGGAGAAACTGTGTTCTCTGGCCTGAATTCAGCCAGTTGTTCTCTACAGTTAGTGCCTCAAACCATTCTGCAGCCCCAGTTTCTTCAGTTAAAAGATCTTCCTCTAGGAACCTGCTTCCAGGATGGTTCATTAGCATAAAATTCATACCCCTAGAGGTCATTTGGAAAGAGTGGATACATTTTGTACAGATCTCAGTTACTGTAAAGATGACTGAAGAATATTGCCTGAGATATTGTTATTTAGTCACAAAGTTAACCACAACAGTTTGAAGGGAACACCAAGTGAACTGGGCATAATGCTGCTAACTGCTGCACAAACCAGCACCACAGTTTTTTCACTATGCCAGCACTAACTGCACTTAGTCAGCTTGGCAAGCAGGCTACCACTGAGGCAATACTATTAATAGGACTTGAAAGTTTATTTAGTGAGCTTGAATGCCACAACAATACAGAATGCCAAAACCTTGATACTGACCTTCCAGAGGCTAGTGGGGAAGGATGAGTGAGATGTTTTCAGATATCCCTCAATCACTGCTCATTTTCGCTTGTTTCCTGTTAACTCCTTAATGGGATTTTGTATGTTCAGTAAAGTAACGAGACTGCAGCATTAAAGATACACCAAGTATGTGATGGGAATCTCTGATGGCTTCGAAGAGAGACCCAAAGGTGAGGAGAAACTTAACTAGCATCAAGGTGTTCATCTGTGGGCTCTAAAAGACTGAAATTTTCTGGATGAGCTTGGGTCTGCATCTTGCAAATAGGGAAAATTCATCAAGTCTTGTGTTGATGATTAGTCATTAAGTGACACTGCTACCTGGTTCTATTCAACTACCACAAAAGACTTCTCTTCCTCTATACACAAATAATAAACACATGTTAGAACAACTGATTTCAGACTGAAGAAAATTATAAGAAAAACTACATTAGAAGAGTGCTACTGGACTGTAACAGCCTATCATAACTATTGCCATGAATACTATTTATTTTTACGTATCAGAAGAGCTCTTCAAACCTCAAGATATTTTTGAAAACAAAGATACCTTAGTTTCATCGCTGTGCACAAAATGCTAGGACAAACGAATAAACACAGTGAATGACATGCAAGTTCTCTTGTTTAGTGACTCAACTGTCCATTCTTAAAACTGCAATAACTATTAGGTGTGTACCATTGTCAGCTTTGTAGATTTTAGTCCTTTATTTCCCCAGATGCATTTTTTAATCTCCACCTAGTATCCTCATTGGTGTATTCTAAACAGAAATTAACAAATAAATGTTCGTACATCAAGATATAGCAGAATATAGGATTTGCTGAAAATATCTGCTTATGAAAATTCTCATAAGTCTAGTAGCACATTAACTGCCAAGCCACTTGACAAATCAAGAGGTATATTTATGGTTAGAGTAATCCATAAAAATGAGCAATAACCAAATCACAAGAATGTGACGCGTATGTAGAATATGATTTAAAGTGAATGGTTAGCTGATACCAGATGATTTAACAGCTTCCAGCTGTAAAGACATATCTGAAGGCATATGTTTATTAAATGTGCATGCTCCTTGGAAAATAACTCTTGTTTACAAGATTTTAGCACTGTAGGTATTTCACCATCTTTGAGTACAGTCCTTTTGTAAGGATACCTGATCCTATGGATAAGAAAAAAAACAGTAAATGGGATCTCTCTTGACTTCAGAAAAGTGCAGTCATACACAACACTCACATAAGCAAGCTAAGGAAATACAACTTACATTAAATGAATGTAGGCTGGCAAAGATCCTTGTGAAGAAATTTACTGCAAGAAAATTGTCAATTGTTTCTAGTCAAGTAGGGGAGGCCTATGAACCATGATCCTGTAGCAGTCTGTTCCAGGCCTTTTGCAATACACTGGATGGTATAATGTGCAGTATATTTATAAAATCCAGAGATGACCCCTTAGCTGGAGAATTTGCAAACATATTGGAGAACAGTCTTAGAACTCAAAATCATCAAGATAAACTGAAGATATGGACCGAAACGCATCAGGCTGAAAGGACACAGTAGAAGATTCCTGCACGTACTACATGACATAAAGATAATTAAAGGCAGAGAAACAAAAAAATAAAGTGGAGAGTATCTTCCTGGGCAGCAGTACAATAGCAGAGGATCCACAAACTGACTGATGTGCAGAGGCGTGTGTCATATGATATATTAACAGGATTGTTGTAAGTGAGAAACCAGCAGTAATTATTCACTCTGCTTCATGCTAGTGAAGTCTGGATACAAGTTAACAGGTTCAAGTTAACAAGTTAACAAATTTAACCTATAAAATGCAGAAGCAGCAGTTATCCAAAACTCACTAGGGACTTTGTTATTAAAATGGATTTTCTGGAAAAGGCAATATACAGGACACTATAGCAAATGGGCATCATTAACACAGCCAAACTTAAGGTAGACAAATAATTGTCATTTCCTTGAATACTACTGCTGTACACAGTCTAGGCAGGTCAGCTACAGGGCTATTATATGAATACATAGGCATTTTCCCAAATTACGCCAACTACTCAACTTTCATTTTTCATTTGGAGAACTATTCAACTTTGGTTTCCCTATAAAGCAAGCTTTGCATGATGTAGCAGTAGAATTTAGCATGTTTGCAGTCCTTTTTTTTCCCCAGATGTCCGCCACATCTCCATTATTTTCACCATATGTGAACTAAACCATCTTTCTTTTCCAATTTCTTTAACATGGTGAAAGCGTCCTCAGGTTAACTCTGTGATCTTCATTGTCCCTTGAGGAAGGGGTTTATTTAAAAGACCTATTTGTTTTTAGATTCATTCTTGGTTTTCTTATTTAATAATTAACCATCGAAGACTCACTGCATTTTTGCTACAGTTTAACAATTTAATCAGTTAAGCTAACAAATAATATAGCTGAGTAAGTTTTCACTAACAATCCCCTGAATAGAAACTAAAAACAAAACCAGTAAAAAACAGATATCCTCCACAGCTTTAACCAAAGAAAGAAGTATCATATTAATAAAATGCCACACTCCAGCAAAGAAATCTCAGTGTAGGAGTCATCGTTATCTCAAGCCTGCTTTGGACAGGAGTAGCATGTTATGGATCATCTCAATTTCAGAGTTAGGCTATTTCAGGAATAATACTAGCTATTATGCACATGCTATCCCTCCCTCATAAGGATCTCAGTGAAGAAAATTGGTTTAACTCTCAGATTTAAAGCTGGCAAAAGGCTTTAGTCTTGTAAGTTACAGTTACTAACTTCAGGGGCCTACCTAATTAAAAGTAGAATTAATGCTTTATTTGCCATACTTTTATAAAGGAGGCACTTCTTCCATACATTACTGTGGTGCTTTAGTTCATTTAACAGAGAATAGAAGTAAGATCTTGGCAGTATAAGAAAAAATTTCCTCATACTACATTTAAAACTACAAGGATTTTTAATTCATACACAAAACAGAAAAGTATCAGTCCTGAATAACTAGAACCAATTTGTAATGATCTGAAATACGACTGCAGCAAGGAAAGGCTCAAGCCCCTAACATGAAGCTCAAAACAGTAGCTTTGAAACAGTATGATGCTGCAGTTCATCAGAGGATAGTACATGATGTTGTTCATATTCCAACCCCATTTACCACTCATTACAATTCTTTAAAGTGCTTAACATAAGAAGGTAATTAATGAATTTTCACCAGTTTTTCATTGTTTAAATATTATATCATCATTGCACATTGAATATTTCCTGTTCAGGCTTTAAAGTCATACTTCTTGTGACAGAAATAGTCAATTAAAACTGCTGCAGCAGAAGTATTATTTAGGTGTATATGGCAATTCTGTTACTGGATGTAAACTGAAATGTTTCCAAAATTTAGAACTTGCTCACTCTCTCTCTCTTTTTTTTTTTTTTTTTTTTTTTTTTTAAGGACACATGGGTATGAAGTAGTTTCCCATATATAATATAGAGATCAAAATCAGCCATACATCTGGCTTCAAAGACAAATAAAAAAAATTTCAGCTAAATGCTTATTTTGAAGAATATTGTTTTTAATTTAATTGCACTCAGACTCCCATGGAATTTTTCACTTCATTTCCTTCAAAATGGAAGGATTTATGCCGGTGACACACAGCTTTCTGGGTTTTTTACACCCACTGTTAGTTGACGCTCCTGTTGAGAGAGATGTTCCAGTATCACTCTCTGGACTCTAGAACGCCTCAGTAATTTTATATTATGTTTTCTTCACATGTTAGCGTAAAATATTTAGAGCAGATAAGAACTTATAATTTGCCTCTTCCTGTAAGCATCAGATCCTTAGCTGGCAAAAACTTACTGATACATACCTTTTGAAATCTTGGCCCATAAAAACTTTGGGGTTTAACTGAGATTAGAGATTTGAAGTGATTTAATTAGTATTTTTCAACTTCATTTTTCAGTTATCTAGTAGATGTCACCCTAGTCACTAGCCTACTAGACCTCAATCCAGTCATTACTGGATTTCAGATTATTAATAGGGTTACTAATTTCAGACGGACACAGATCGCCTAGTAGGTGCTGATTTAAAATCCAGCTGACAGATCTTTGTAAAAATCAATTTAAAAGAAGCATTTAAAGATATGTTTCCTCACAATTGCTCCCCGTGACATTGAAAGTGATTCTTGTAACTGTTTTGTGTCCTGCTTCCCTTTCCAACTATCTCATGAGAGTGTTAAAATTCCCATTCAAGAGGATTAAGATCTCTCAGTAGTTCCTAAAGAAATATGCACTCTCATTCCTCACTTTTGCACACCTACTTAAACATTTCTGCTGCAAGCAGATGACTTGCTTAGAAGAGGCAGGTAGGTGCTAGCCTGTAAGTTCTGTAATTGAAAGCATGGCCATCCAAAGGACTGTGAACTCCCACAGTCTTTATCTACATATTTAGTGTTTATTTCAGCAAGGTGCCACTTTTCTCTCCCAAAGTAGACAACATGATTATCGGCCACGTCTTTATCTGAGCCTGAGAGTGTCAATTTCTATCCATCTCTGTTGACCCTCCACCCTCCTCCAAGATTCTCTCTTTCAAATAATTTTCCATAGCCTTCCTGTAACAAGTTACCAAATTTCTTCATATACTGGGGGAATGTAGTGACCGAGTCCTTTCTCCAGCTCCAACAGTAGCACCCCTGCACCACTGACCATCTGTCTGCCTCACTGTCTTCATTTGGTAATCCCACTATGTTAATGGTAATACATCTGCCTGTTGTCTGGAGGCTGCGACCTTAGTACCACCTCTTCCTATAAATGCTTCAAAAGCAAGACCTCATGAACTTCAGTCAACAGCAGGTTCTTTCATTGCCTTCATGTAGTCTTCCTGGTTTTTGCAATGATGTCATAAAACTGGGCATACTACTTACTATTAATGTATCGCTACAACCTTTCAATGGTACAAATCCATGTAAAAATGATTTTGCATATACAAAATGTGAATATTTTCTCATAGCCACATTTATCCAGGCCCCTGCCAATTTTAAAGTGTATTAATATTTCTGGAGTGACAGAAATTAATGCTACCTTGTCATATCTTAAGAACTGACTTTGTACTGGCAGGTAAGTGACCTTAGCTTAGGATGAAGATGCATTAATTGTCCAGGGTAGTCAACAGCAGTAAATAGCTTTGCTTTCTGAAGTATTTTAAAACCACTCACGGATTTATTCTTGTTAATGGCAGTAACAGTTGTGTGTTCAGAGTAAAAGTAGGTCCAACTATAACGTCAAATAGAGGCAGGCTCAGGTGGTGAGTCACAGTTTATGAACCAACTTCAACAATACCATATTTTAAAATCAAAATTCCCCCAAAATTCTCTTCATTTCACATGCTAATTGGGGCTCATTTATACCAATTATAGATAGATTTAAATAATTTCAAGTGAACTTTGGAAATCCTCTATATACCTCACTAGCAGCTGTAAACATTATTCCTAGAGGTTAATTTCTATGTAACTGCACTTAGTATTAAAGGTTGACTGAACAACTGTAATACTAAGCAAGCTTAATTTGTCCTGTTATTTATACTTTATGAACTATTCAGACTAAGGAAAGCTCACAGCTATCCACATCCAAGAAAGCACTAGGTAAGGCCTACACATTCTATTATTTCAGTAATGACATTTGTTTATACACTTTGGAATGGATTTGATAAATATTTCACAGATTTTGTATCTAGTACATTATGCTTCTCAATGTTCACTGGGCTACGCCACCAGTCTGAGTAAAGCGAGATGCACTGATACAAACATAACTGGGGGAAATCAGAGATGGTAAGAAATTTGAAGAGGTACATTGAGAAGGCCCTTCCTCAGTATGATTTCTGCTCAGTTTTGAGATAGAAGCACCTATTTGCACATCTATTCTTAACCAACTGACACTCAGCTGAATTCATCTACTTTCCATCCTACCATCCTCATTTGAAATGGAAAGTCATGCAGAAGAAGCCAACAAATTTTCTACTTGAAACATGAAAGAGCTTAGCTTCCACTGAGATTTTAATTCAGGGTGGCCACGTATCTACCATGGATTTAAGATTTTATATATATATATATCATTGATGGATTGTCATCTCATTCAATCTGATTTGACACGGGACTACCACCACCATTTTACTTTGTGCTACTATAAATGAGACTCGGGTTCACAGACTTCAGGGGCTACCAGTTTTCACTTTTACTGTCATTAAACCAACTTTTGCAGTTGCTGGCTCCTGATCTGTAGCACTTTTGCAGTTGATTAGTTTGATATCTGCTAGTTACAACTTTGAAACTGATCCATGAAACCAGCAGCTGGGCACTTGGCAGATTTACACTTGCTGCTGTTGCAAGCAACAACCAGCAACAAAAAGCAAGGAAAAGTGTTGCCACCCTTTTAAAAACGTGTATAACTAGTTCCACAGAAATAAACAAAAATGTGTTTTTCCTCTGTTAGCAAATAGTGGTCAATTGAAACAAAAACTGAGCACAGTTATTAGAATATTATACATATTGCTCAGTTTTTAATTACAATATGGCTCCATATGATGTGAGGTTCCATGTCAGTTGGTTGCTATGGATACTATGGCATAACATAATGGCATTGTACACTACTATCTGGGGTCACTTGATTTGTAAATATAAGATCAGGACTGGGAAAGACTGTGGTAAGTAGGAAGGTCAGATGCATCAGTCCAAAAAGAACATATTTTACAATGTCTAACCCTCTCCCAAGGCACGTTGTGTTTTGTATACTTCCAGTTGTACTCTGTGTGTGTGTTTGAAGGTAGCTTACTGCTAATGATGTATGGGAAAATTGTTTAGTATAGGAGCAGTTTAAATACATTTTTTACATTAGACACCTCCTGCAAACACTCCCACAGTAACTTGCAACTGAAGATCAATTTTCTGACACACCAGCTAAGTCTTTCTCTTTTATCAGGATATATTGGGTAACATTCTACTTGCTTCCACAGCTGATCTTTCTGTGGTAGTAAACAAGCTTTACTGCAATCAGGTGGTATAGGGCTGATAAAAAGATAGCCAAAGAGAGATTAAAGATTACAAGAATGTAATCACATTCTGGTACAATACCTATTTCTCTTACTGTTCCTGCCTATGAAAACACAGAGAAATTTCTCTATATACTCCATGAAAATTGTCCTACATATTAAAAAACCTGTATCAGGTAGAAAATGAGTTGCCTGTTTCGAGTCGGTTATGTGATATCAACATCAAAGCAGAAGAAAAAATCTCTGAAGCAATGGCAAAATGCATTCACCAGAATCTTGGAAATCTCTCTAAATAGAGGTGATATAGATTTCCTTGACTTTTTTTTTCCCCTCTTAATGTTACATTTAAATAGATCAAAAAAAATCTAACATTTACTGAGACAGGAAATGGAGTGGGTGAATGTCCTTATTCCTATATGTTATTCTTATCCATTGAATATTCTACATCTATTTACACTGAGCCTACATTACTAAGAGCTGACTGCATATTGTACAGCTTTGACTTCACAGTAAATATAAAGAAGCCAGTCCCCAATTTTGTCATTCAGTTACAGTTAGAGAGTTTATTTCCCCTTTCACATCAGAATTTCTTAATAGAGGCATCTTTTTTTTAATCTTGCCCAACAAAAAAGCAGGAAATTAAAATTGAACATTTTCAAGATGTCAGATTTCTCCTATTCTGCAGGCAGTAAGTCCACACTTTGCACTTTATTAATAGTATTCTTCAGATAGGTTCATCAAGGATAAAACAGAAGAAGGCATGAAGATTGATTGGACTGGGAGGAAAAACGAAGACATACCATCATTGAGCCTACAGGAAGAAAAAGGTTTAAAGAATACATGATAACAATCTTCAACTATTCAAAAGACTGCTGCAAAAATGAATTGTTTTCCAGGTATACAGTGGATATGACAAAAGCTAACAAGACGATATTTCTAAAAGGAAGATTTAGATTAGACATCAGGAAAAAATTTCTAGTGGTAAGACTAACAAAGCACTACTGTATATCTCCTGCAGAAACTGTGTATTAGCAATCTCTTAGAACAGACATAAACTTCTGTATGGAATCACACTAATCCAAATGGATTAAGTCATTGTTTCTGAGCTTTTCTAAATCAATGTTTCTGTAACGTAATTCACAAACTATTTTTGACAAAGTAGACATGATATCTTCCATCAAAATGAAGTTCAGATTTCAGATATTTTATGTTTATTTACTATTCACCCTCCCTCTCCTACTCATTTGCTTTCATGTGTAGAAATGAATGTGTAAGTTTGGGTTTAAAAAAAAATCGCAATTGTTGAGCTTGAAGTTTTATGGACAGCCAGTGGTAGAGAAACAATAGAGTAAATGACCTTTTGATAACTTCAAAATTTTCCAGCTGGCTCTAATTGTAAGCTGTTTGCAAATTCATACACAAGGAAGTCCCATATTCATCTGCTAAGTTATTCTCTGTAATTCATTTGGCATGAATATAAAAGCATAATTTTAAAATCAAAAGAAAATGAAAGTTTTAAAATATGTAGGTGATGAAAAGTATATATATATAAATACCTATACATCCTAATAAGCTAGATTCTAAAGCTGGACATTTGCATTTATTCTGCTTTGTAGTGGGCCTTTGCGGACAACAGCACTGCTTATAGACAAAGTGATAATGTCTTTGTTTAAAAAATAAAAATGTAAGTAGTAGCTGTTGTCCCCGTTACTATCAACCCTTTTAAATCTCTTAGTCCAAATTACATAAGAGAAGGTACTGTGGTATCAGACAGCAAATGCTAACCTTTGACTTAAGGCCTGTCTCATGATCTAGGTCTCTGACCTGCACAGGAGTCTGGCTATCACTATGCTCCTCTGGTCATGAGTAGAGATGCGCAGTGCACAATGATTAGTGGAGATACTTGTTCTCTGATGGGCTTCAGCTTTGAAACACAAACTTGATAATAGGGTTTTATGTACCTTCTTGAGCTCAACATAGAAAAAACATAACACTAGAAGCAGATAAGTTTAACAGTGTAATTCAGTTTTATGCATCAATCATATACTCTATTTTAATCGGGTTTCCTTAATCACTCTCCCTGTAGGAATATGGACGCACTGACAACGTGAAGAACATCTAAAATGAATAATCCTCCTGTGCAGTAGAAACCTTTGACAAATGACATTTCTAGTTTCTTTTTCTTAGACTGGCAATCACTCATCTTTCGGTTATCTTATGTCTAAATGAATAAGGAAAGGACTCTGGCTTAAAATTAACCAACATGCAAGAGTCATGCTGTATTTTTTTTAAACCTCCAGTAATAATCAAGGTATTCTGCTGGCTATACTTCAGTGCTAATTTGTAATTAACTTCAGGTGCTTCTTTGATCTTGCTGATATATTTTTTCCCTTTTCCTTATCAAGAGTCTCCATGCAGTCTGTAATTATGCTTCTAAGTGTGACACTGACTTTGAATAAGTGGATACATTAATATATGCTTTGGGAAAATATCTGTGGAGCCAGAGTAAGCTGTTACAACCTAGCTGGAGTATCATCTGAAGCACTGCTGATTAAAAACGTATTATATAAGCTCGTAATAGCTTTGCCGTAAAAATAAAACAACGATTTTCAATTTTATGGTAACAGATGACAGCAGCAGTAAAGCTAGTACCTTCCCAACAATACACACATCAAGGCATTTAGAGCATTAATATCACAACACTACAAAATGCAGGTGTCATGTTTTCTAACTGCCTAAGCTCTTTTTCTTCTTCTAAACAGAAAGAAATTTTAAACTCTTTCTGAATAATGAAATATTGAACCAAAAGATTTTAAAAGTGTTAGAAGATATTGCAATAATACAGTGATATCCTCCTTGATCCCGGCCTAACCTACTTGAAACAACAAATAAATACATAATGCAAGTGAGCAGAGCAGTATAACTCATTTCCTCAGCTAAAGGAATGATCTGTAATCTCTGAAGACAAACTCTAAACTCATATTTTCAACATATAAGTAAGATATGTGCCAGCACCAAGGTAATTGAGACCCTCATATTAAGCACTTCCTATCTAAGAAAAATTAAACTGTAACAGAAGTGCTAAAGGCAGTCTTTTCAAAACAGATCAGTCTACAGTCACAAACTGGACTGGTATGACTTCTCTAGTTAGGAAACTGATGTTTCACTGATACACTGCTCCTATTGTAATTCTAACTATGGCCACAACTGCACTGGTATAAAATATGTTTTATACTATACAACATTTCTCTCCTCTGGCAGAGTAAATCAGACTGCTATAGAGCACCTTTATGATGTTATAAATGCATTAATTGTTGGTGTGAATAAGTATGTGAGCAAAGAAGTGTCCATTTGGTTGGTGCAGACAAAAACGGAGAGGTTAATATTATTGTAACTATTATTATAGTTAAATTGGTACAATCTTCTAGTGCATAAAAGATTTAAGATAACTAAAATGCCAAACACATTTTATGATACCATATCGCAAACCTATGTTTTAAAACTCATTGCTAAACACATTAGCAGCAAGGGTACATATTAACCCTGACATATGGTATGATGCCTTTTTCCAGCTAACATGACCTCTCCTTTAGGACCACGCTCTTTCAAATTAGTAATTGTGACAACACTTGGGGAAAAAAAAATGCAGGAATCAACTCTCTGGGCCCCAATGAAAGGATAACATCAAGGTGTATGAGCCACTTTTATGTTAACATTGAGCAATAATAGTACCTGCTCTGTCCTACCTCTCCTACCCGCTTCAGAGACACACTGCAGAGACAGGGACTGCACAGCATGAGCTGTCAAGCTCCTTTCTAAAAGGCAGAAACAGAAGACATCTGATGCAATCACACTAGGTCCTTTCAGCTTCTGCCTCCTTCACAGCAAAAATGGGAGGCAGCTAAACCAAAAAGCAAGGAAGAAGTCAGAAGAAAATAGTTCAAGTTTCACTGCTTAGTTATGAGCTGGACTACCTCACCTCCATTTACTGTGCCTTCCAAAATAATCACTGAAACATGGACAGGAAGTACTGCTATATTAAAATGAAACACCAATAAGCCTACTTTGTAAAAGAGCAATTATTTTTGTGGAAACAAGAACATCCTAAAAAAAGTGAGATGGATTAAAAAAAAGACTGTAGAACTCACAGATTTTGCAGAATGTGCAAAATTCATAAGCTGAAGCTAAAATTGATGGGCGACAAACATGAAGCCACATCTTTCTATTAACTTTTTCTTTCTGCACAGTTGAGATAAAAGCAAAGTAGCATAGAAATTTTGTAACATTAAAGAAACAGCAGTCTTCCCATCATACGTCATGAGATAAAAGGCATGTTGTGCTTATTTTACTGCAGATCCATTCATTATTCTATCTGGCAGCAACCTGGATTTTTTAAATAAAAATCCCTATTACAGCCTCACAACACAGAGCACCTCTTGGAAATCAGCCAAGTGCAAATGGAGTTTCTGGAGAAATGTCTCCTGTGCTGACGATACAGCTGTCCACTCCCATAAAATCTCTGTGGGCTATTATATTTTTCTATATAAGAACCAGAATTTTGTTGCATGTCTTTAAGCTAGGAGGCTGAGTGGTGTCCATAACAGAACTCCCACTCCTACAGAGCAGTACTCAAGTATGCTGTAAGAACACCCAAAAGGATTTTGCCAAAGGGATTTTGGGAATGAGGAATTTCGGGGGGGGGTCTATCAAAAAATGCATTTGTTGCTTTCTAAAGAACCCAATGCTCTCAAAATTGTCCTTTTTTCTCCATTCAGAAAATATTTCATTCCTTCTTGAATTATCAAGGCTTGCATTTCAACATTATCATAAACAACTTTTAGTAAGTGTTGAGAAAATCCATCTAATAACTTATTTATATTCTCTTCTTGCTATTGGGTCTTGTCTTAGACATTTTAAGATCTTTATGACTGTATAGTAAAGACTCATCTATGTTTATTGTCTCATAATTATGGCATCCTTTTTCAAAAGACAAGTGATACCTAATAATGACTAATATGTTCATGCATAAAGAGGTGATAACTCAGAGGGTCTGGAACTCTTCTCAGAGATGTATCAGCTAAGATATACCTTTGCAGATGCAGGCCTTTTAATAAGACCTTCAAACATTTGTGTGAAACATCTAGACAACAACGTACAGGAAACTGTGAGTACCATTAGCATAGTGCACAAATTCATTAATTATGTATTGATCGCAAAGCTAAAATTAAGTAAGCTTACTTTTAGTCCCTTTCTTTTTTCATTTCTGGACTTTTCCTTTTGGGTTGGAAGTCATCTTCTGAAAGTTATACTTAATGCTATTATCCTTCAGTTCAGCTCTTTTATTTTTTCCAGAGCAAATTTTGTCTGTGGCTGTCGCACTAAAGCAAATTGTTTTACATTCTGTGCTAGAAATACGCTGTGATCTTATGACACACAAGCATCATGCCAGCATAATGGTATTTTTTTTTTTTTAACTATTCAGATCTGTAGAAAAACATCAACCCAAATGGATCTCCTCTGCAAGACAGCACAGATGGACAGCATCCTAGGAAACATGATTAACTATACCACAGTAGAGCTCTGAGCAGGGCAATGTAGCCAACACTACTATAAAATGATCATTAATGGTAGCTGAACTACCTAGTTTTAAATCATTTTAAATGTTTCTAGACTACTGAGTCACTTCTGCACAGCCAGTGTACAAAAGCTTTGCCTGGGATTGTTGTCCGTGTCTCTAGTACAGTTCACTGTTGACATTATGTCAGATAAATGTTAGTACTTAAGACCCAGTGCTGAAAAAGCTGTATCCTGACTTTTTTTTTTTTAAATAGAAAAAACACATTTTTTTTCAGAATGTTCCATCTGCAGCTGCCCAGGGGAAGGGAAAATAGGATTCCATTCATTACTGAACCTGTTACCAGTGACTATATTTTGCATTCAAGTAACTTTGCCCTATTCCAAAACCTAGAAGGACATTACTGTGAAGATGGAGACAGGTTTTTTTACTGAGGTGCATGGCAGGAAGCTGAGAGACAATGGTTGTAACCTGATATATAGAAAAAATATATATCATTCTGAGGATAGTCAAACACAGGAACACGTTGCCCAGATGGCTTGTGGAATCTGAAGTTTTCAAGACCAGACTGGATAAAGTCTTGAGCAACCTGCTCTGAATTCATTATTTACCCTGCTTTGAGTAGTTAACAATTGGACTACAACAAGACGACCTTCTGACATCCCTTCCACTGAGAACTGTTCCATGATTCTATGATTGGGGAAGTCTGAACTCAAGTACTGTCCTTCTGTATTTATTCAATAGAAAACCACAGCATGTTTGGTGGTCTAGAGATACAATCCTAGTTTGTAATACTGAAGGTTGTAGATTCTAATACAAAAATAACTGTGCAAGAAGCAGAAACTATAGGACCCTCTCTTTAGAAGGGTGAAACAAATTAGAAATCAGGCTCAAATCTGTATTAGTGAGTGTTTAATCACTGGAACAAGCTGCAAAAGTCAGCAACAGAATCACTCCCCACCATCTATGACATACACCTCCTATAAAGATACGTGAGCAGAAATCAAGCACCGAATTCAGTCCATGGGGTAACTGAATCCACAGGGCCATATTCTGTGGTCCTGAGCAGAAAAGAAGTCAGAACAGACAACCCAGTTATTTCTTACAATAAACTGCAAGTTTACAACACCATGAACGATCTACAGGGTTGAAGTACAGGTGATACAGCCTCTGACCTATGGAGGGAAATACAAATGACCTAATTTTCAGAAATGTAGTTAAAACATCAGATTTATTCATGGCCTTGGAACCCTTCGCTTTCACCAGAAAAATTCAGTTGTTACTTAAGTTCATGAACTCAGTTCCTTTCTCTCCCAGACACTCGAGATGCTTTGAACTATTTTAACAACTTCTGTTTTCATGGGGTTAAAATAAACCCCCATATAAAAACATGGGAACCATTAGTCCAAGAACCCCCCAGAATTCCAACTTTTGAGGTATAAGGGGAAGGGGAGGAAAAGCAGGACATGTTTTAGCTTAATAAACATAATAAAAGTTCAGTGAAGGAAGATGTAACAAACAATAACTGAAAACTGAGACAAACTCAAATCAGAAATCAGCCTCAAATTTGTAATAGTGAGTGTGACTCTTTCTTACACTTTCTGAGTTTATTAAGTACTCAGGACTAAAATCTTAATATTTCTTTTATAATTTCTTTTTCATAGGATTCATCAGTTATTTGCTTTGAAAAGTATAGAGTCACCATGAATATACAGTACATCAGCTAGTTATTCACAGACATGCTGTTATTTTGTGGTACAAAGTTTCACTGCATGGTAGGAATCCTCACATTAATCATGAGGTGAAATCAAGGACCTAAGTAGTTATCAGAGAGTACTAGCACACTGGAAATTCTTACTGCAGTTTATTTATGAGGTCTTATGTGCTCATAACCTAGTGCATACTTTGGAAACAACTGAATTAAATTAAAGCCAACTTCTTCTTGAAAGTAGGTATAGCTCTGGATGAATGAACATCTTATCGTAATGAATCTCCGCCTTCTCTGATAAAGAGGTGTACAAACAACGGATCAGCCAGTCAGTGACAAAAGACAATGTATGTTCTTTGCATGTACTGTACTAGTAAAATGTGTAAACACTACATAGAGATCTCTTTTTCTGTTTCTGCAACTAAATGCTTCTGAATAGGTCAAAAATCTTGAAGCAAATTTTAAAGCACCATAAAGAGAAACATGGAATGAATTCTAGTGACTAAACTAAGTCCCTCAAAATAGACATATGTAAGTTCATATAAACAGAGACAGATATCTGATCTGCACATGTAAATAGAGCCACCCAGGTTAAACAATGTCAGAAGCCAAGGGTCTTTAAAGACATAGGAACACATACTTAAACCTAGCCTTTTATTCAGGAAAACAAAGGTATTTGTTAACGATAAACATTAAGGTGACTTGAGAATCAGGAAGAAAAATGGATAATAACCTCAAGCAGGACTTCTTGTATGTGGTCAAATCAAAACACTGTTTTCAAAACATATTCAAGAAAGATCAACCCCAAAAATAGACCTGCATAAAGGGACTGACTACTAGCCTCTTAATAAAGGTCCCCATTAAAAAAAACTAGTTTTCTTTCTCCAAAAGGGGCATCAATGTTGAAGAAGAAATAATCCTGAGACAATAAAGCCTGGGTGAGACCCAGGCTAGCTCTGGGGGCCCTCCATGGCAAACCCATGGCAAAATTCCTTCTGAGTTCAACGGGGACTCTATTCCAGCTTCACTTAAATCCATGCCTTTGCAAGCCCACATCATTGTGCATCACAATGGGCTACAACTTACATCCACTTGCAAGCTAAAGGCATAGCAAAACCTGCAGCCTGATTTGTGGTTAGACTGCCTTATCACAAACATACTCCTGCCTTGAACCCACACTTCCAGCCCCAGAGCTTCTAGCTGGAGCTATGGCACTGGTGTTAACCTGTGAGAAATTGCTTCCCCCATTCTGATATACTGACAAAACAGAAGATCTGCAGAATGTCAGAACTAACCCACCCTGACTTTAAAAAATGGAGGAAGAAAGGGAGGTAATACATGAATGTATTTAACTATATGTGTTTCTATTACAGTCAGCAGTGAACTGCTAGAGGCTGTACCCATAAACCTTACAGTTCCCTTCACTTAGCTGAACCATATGAAATACAATTCATTCTACAACTATGTGGGTAACATTTAAATCCTTTGCACTTCTAAGAAGAGTAACAGACTAGGGAAACAAACAATACAAAATGAAATGATACCAAATGTACATATTTCCTTGCAAAGGGGAGAGAAGAGCACGATCCTCCAGCATCCCCAATGTTGATCATCTACCTCTTTCCCAACATCCATAAAACCCTATTTAGCAATAAGTCATGCTCCATCCAAGAAGCAATAAATACAATTTCTTCTGCAGCTTCTCATCATCTGAGTGAGCAGGTCAGAAGGGACTGCCATAGCTAAAGAGGAAGACCTTGTCTATAGAGAGACCATTTCCCTGCACGACTACAGCAAAATACAATGCTATTTATATTTTGCTCTAATGCTGCAGATAAAGCTGAAATAGTTCCCATAAATAAAAATACATTCAAACCACATCTCAAATTTGAGATTAAAGTATTTTTTCCAGAACAAAAACCGTATTTTCCACTAACTCCTGTGGTATCATCCCCCACACAGTTATGGAAAAGTTAATGAGTGCTCTATATCTTTGTAAAAAATGTCCCACTCATGCTACTGCAAACACACCTCTAGAAACAGCTCAGGTTCACACCACCTCTTCTCTCCAGAACCTGTTCTGCTCCAGACCAGTCTATTCACTCTCATCTGGAGCTTGAATCCCAGCAGGGCAGGTTACAATCGACAACCTAACTCCACTATGTCAGTCCATAAAGACACTAACATAACTCCACAAATATAACCAAACTGCATTTGTATTTCATATACATAATTCTAGTGTCATTAATTACAATAACACAGCAAGTAACCTATCTACTACTTGTGTACAATTATAGCTACACTGTATGTTTCAACAGAGGAATGCAAGCTAAGTAACAGTCATTGCTAGAGAGAGGTCTAAATAAAACATTGTGCTTACAACATGAATTGGCCTTCCCCCCCCCCCCCCAAAAAAGGCAGATTTTGGGGGTGGGTAGAGTACAGAGCACAATTTTAAGACTGCAAGCCTGACTGCAGAAGGCAGCCTACAGTACTTAGCAGTGTGACCTGCTGGCCCCGATGGCTTGGTGAGAGAATTCTGCGATCAACTCCGGGGACTCTTAGAATCATCTTTTTCAGCTGAAGCAATGAAGTGTTCTGAAGATGGCAATCTGCAACAAATGTATTCTGAACCACAGCCTAGCTCCAACTTCCAGTAATTGGGGGCAGGGGGGAGGCAGTCTAAGACAGGAGGTGGCACACTGCAATTCTTTCAGAAATGATTAACAGGAAATTGTATACACCTATGCCTGGAGTGCATGCAGTCATACAGACTCGTCACATCCCACAGAGCACTGGAGACTGCCTGGCTAAGCAAGTTAAGCCTCACTGAGCCACCTGTGTCCCACTTTAACACACTTATGCAGCATATTTAAACCTATAAATTTCTAACGCTGATTGTTCCTGCAGTAAATTGCCCAGTGCCCTTACTATTAAATCTTACCTTACATGCTTGCTTTAGCAGTATAATACCGCCCAGAAAAAACACCAGGCTTGCCTTTGCGAAGGGCAGCAGGGGTCAGCACCCACCTCTCCGGCGCGGCGAGGGGGCAGGTCCGTCGGGCCCGGGCCCGCCCCAACGGTCGCGGCCTCCAGAACCTTCCAGGCTAGTCTCGAGGGGGCGGGGCGGCGCCTCCCCGTCAGCGGCTGCCTGCTGATAAAGAGTTTAAACAGCCATCACTGGTTTTGTTTGATGTTAGTAATCGCCTCGTGAATTACATTATTTTATTCAGTATAACAGCTGGGAAGTCTTACTTGCCAAGACAATTAAATCTGTCTCTTGAAGTAGGCCTTTGCAAAAAGAAAAAAAAACTATTGATTCTACAGTTTTGGCTTTGTTGAGAAACCAGTTTTATGTGGGAGGATATCTGGACTTTGAGCTCTATCTCCTACCCGCTTCCAGCCATGGCCTGCCAGGTATACAGAGGCCAGAATGTTTCCTGACCTCAAGAACTGCTTCATTTCACCACAGCCTACCAGGAACGACCAGCTGCGGGCTTGCAAGCATGCGCTCTTTCAAATGCAGCCGAGCCTTTTCAAACGCGTGCCTTGCCCTGGCTCCCTCCCACACCTGCGAGCTGAGCAGCCGTGGGCTGCCTCCCTTGCCTGCTTCAGTCAGAATAAACCAGGCAGGGTTAAACGCGCCAAATAGTAGGTCTTTAGTAATCAGCTTAACACCCCAAACTGACGCTTCTATTCAGCCATATGCAGAGGCTTAGAGATTAACATTAAGACATTTCAGTTCTATAGTGTTTTATTCTAATATTTTCAATCTGAGTTTTTTCTGAACTTTTCATTCAGCAAAAAGTTCTGATGCTTGGACTTTTTTCTTAGGTCAAGCTGAAAGCAAATGTTGAAACAGCATTTCCCTTAAGACAGATTCTGTTTTTCAGACCTCTCTAGGTATTATTTTAATTATGACTCTTTACAAAATATTAAATGGCCTGGCTGAGCATCAAACTGGGAAGTATGCTCTGTTTCTCCATTTCTCAAAAATCCACATACAGGGTTGCTTAAAGGTATTTGCTTTTATATGCAGCCAGTGTTTCCTTCTGCTCCCAGAGCAATATTGCTTTATATCTGAACTAGCACTTTAGGAAAGGGAAAACAGAAATATTTATTTTCTACCTTTAGAATTAGGGTTTTTTAGCTTTGAAATATTCCTAGTTTTCTGTTTATAAACAGGAAATGGTACTTGGTTCTTTAAGACCTACTTTCATTTTACTGTGAATACCTTGTGTTGCTTTCAACTTTAGCTTCACTATGGAAAGGTCCCTGAAATTATTTCATAATCAAATGCTTTATAGCTCAAATTCAACAAAATATTTAGGCTCCTACTCCTTCTGATATCAATGCTAAGTTATAACCAACACAGAAACTCGGAGCCAAAATACTTCAATAAGCCTGGCCCCAATTCAGCAAAGCACTCAAGGATATCCACTTTTGGCTCACTGAGGACAAGAGGAATCAAGCACAGGCTTAAAGTACTGTAGGTATGGATATACAAAAGTACTCATATCATGTAGCTAAGTACATTTTCCTATAAGTTACACTGGTTCATTCGCCTTTCTTATCCAAGATGGTCATTCTCAGGAATCTGAAAGCGCAGCTGGACCTTTTATCTACATAATTTATATAGTCTGGGTACTTGCAGTTTTGTCATGCGAACAGACCTAATAAAAACAGTGTCTTAATATATCCATGAATGTAATATCTGTAAAGAAATGCCACTTACAGTATAAGAAAAAAACTGCTAAAAACTTTCTTCTGTCCCAGTTATTCCAGATCAAAGCTATACAGTGAAAACCTGTTAAAAGAGAACCAGATAAAGAATAAAACTGTTAGGCAAATGAAACTAGTCAAGAGTGAAAAGGTAAAATATTGAAAGAACTATTAAAAAATACATCCCTAAAACTCTCAGCTAAATGAATACATGTTCTAATGCTGTCGGATTAAGTGTGCTGTCTCTCATTTCTCTTCTACTACACAGTATGTATAATAAAATTCCTTTTCAGAAATAAATCTCTTCGCCACAGTATTAACTCTTCCTTGGCATGTGTATCTCAACACTCCTTCCTTATTGTATAAAGGGAGTTTGTTTTATTCACAGAAGTTTGGAGCTGAAACCTGGTCCTTTATTTACCCCATATGATAGAAGCATTTTCCCCATCGTTCTTATACTGGCTCTTAATCTTGATCCCAAAGAAGAATGTACCAGTGATGGTAGACAGCAGCGCTCTATCATCCTACCACCTTCCCAGCCAGTGACTTTTCAAGCTTTGGAAACTTACGTTCTCTGGGAGAAAATCTGCTGCCCAAGGAAACCTGCTATTAGAAATGCCCTTTTTTCCACAGCGAGTCTGATCAGGAATATCCTTTTAGAAGTCGCATGTGATCATTATAACGATATCATTATTACCCCTCCATAAAATAGTCTGGTTCCTTATGGGATGTGAACAGGTATAATGTACTAGCTGATGACCTAGGCCACAGTCTTTCTTCACAGTTAGACCTTAATTTTGAATGAGCAAGGAAGGAAGGAATGTGATCTTCACATGCAATTACTTTTAATAAATGAGCACATTAAAGAACAGTGTGTATTTGAAGCAGGTTTACGATTTAATACACCACTATACAAAGCTAAGTTATATCATATCCTGATTCCTCTGTACATTATACCTGCTGTGCATATGCTGTTTTTCTGTGAGTCTATGTATGATCTGTTCTATGAAATATGCACACAAACTGGTCTCATTGCCTTTTATGGTTCCACCTCTAGCAGAACTCCATATTGCCCATAATCAGGTAGACAAACAGTTACAAATGGGATCTTCTAACTCCACACGCTAAATGACTGTGATGCATCTTACAGACAGAGTAGTACTGAAAGATCTGAACCCCCTAATACCATATACCCCTAGTTAAACTGGATTAATATGAATGCCTACTTTCTCAAATCAGTCAGGATTAAAGACAGAGCTGGATTACTAATTAAGATTTTAGTTACATATTGTTGGGATACCATCTTTACTCATCAGTACATAAAAATCCTGTACACAAACTCATATATTTACTATTCTGCATTAGTGTACAAAAATCTCCAAGTTTTCTTGAGTTATCAGCTTAATTTCCAGATTTCTCATTACCACTTCTCTAATTGAATTCATAGGCACTTGTTTATTATTAAACCAGACTGAATGAAAATATTGGGTTCGTGCCTATACATGCACACAGATGCACACACACTCATATACAAACACAGCTGCAGCTGAAAACTAGTTGTCTTCCTCTTTCTCCTCAAACACGAGCTATTTAGCAGAAAGCAGGTCCTTGCCCTCTCCAAATGGAATAGAGAAAACTATTAGTTCTCCTGCTTCACTGTTCTACCTCATCTTCCAAACACAAAGTCATATTCAGCTTCTTTCAATTTAATTTAATATCATTCAACTCTCTTTTAATTTAATTGGTCTTAAGAAAGACCAGTAAAAGTTAAATTGTAGGTATTTTCACATGGCTCTGAGGAAATTTAGGCCCATAAAAACAGAGCTCTCAAAACTTTTTCATGTATTCATATTTGCAAAAACAAGGTGTAATTAATGCACGCAGGTATTTTGGAACAAATTAAATGAAAAACCTTAATCATTCACCCATCTGCTATTTGCAAATCACCCATATTTTTCCATGTAAAGTTATCATTATTATTACTGTTATTCTTATGTTCCCTATATCACCATAATAATCTGCCTCTACCAGGAAAACTTTATCACATAATGTTTGCTGGCCCCAGCAGAAAAACTAGGATCTGATTCTTACTATCAGATTTCCTTGCTGCAGAAACACACTTCATTTCTATAGGATGGAGATATGCTTGTTTTCAGGTCAAGCAATCAGCTCTGCTTCTGAAAAATCATCTCTTCCACCTTCATCCCTCACTCCTAACCTCATAGCAACTTCCTTTGCAGTGGGCCATCCCCATTGGGTGCTGTCATTAATCATACACCCATACTGTACTTAGCATAAATATTGCCAACCACAGACCTAGTTCTCCACTAAGTTATTGGGTATGCCATGTTATCCCCCTACAGGGATTAAAAGAATAACATGCTGCTGTTGTGAAAGTATAAACACGAAAAGTGGTGATTTCCCTGACAGGCCTGGATGGCTTTTGTAAATTCAGCAACGTTAACGTACAGGAAGCAGAGCCTCTATGCACTGCTTTAGCTAGAACACATCAGTCTATCATGCTAAAAATATCCATGACTTTAGTCAGCAAACATAAGTATCTTATCCCTCTGCCTCTGATCTTAAAGCCAAGCAAAGGGCTCATCATATTCCACTGGACCTTATTTGGGGAAAGACTGGACCAAATTTGAATAAGCATAAAATTACTCAAAAACACTTCTGAGTCTCTGTACTTTGTATTTCTTCCATTCCCATTAGTAAATCCCAATTGTCTGTGTCAGCTCTGTGAGTATATTTTAATCTAGACAATTCACTGAACACCACGGTATTTCTATTTCTTATGCTATTAATAAAGATAGTAAAAGAATTGATGTATACAATGCGCAGTCTTCTTCTGGCAGACTCTAGCTATTAGGGAAAGTAAGACTTTTTTATGATACGGGTGTATGTCCTACTAGCTATTTTCACATTCTAGCTGTCAGAATAAGTAAACCAGATACTTTTGGAGAAGGAATTAGAGATCCGTTTGCCAAGCTGAAGGCACTTAACATTCCTGTTATATCATATCTTATTAGAAAGACCAGTAAAAGATAGCAGTTATTAGATACTGTTATTATTATGAAGCTTCTGCTGTTAAAAATATTTCAAGTTACTTTTCTCTCTCAAAAGATTTTAGAATTACTAAGATTCTGTCAGACAGAATAATGAAATAGCTTCTGAGTAATCAAAGGTTTTCTTTTCTATTCCCGTCACCACTGAACCTGAAAGGTGGAAGGTTATATGACATGGAAGGCTGACATCATGTATAAAACATGGCTCCATTGAAGATTGCTTTGGTAATCAAATAGGGCAATCAGGGTGATCAATCAATCAAGCCGTTACCACAACATCCACTGTTAGAATAATTATTTACAAGAGTTCTGCTCCTACTGTTCCCATAGGTCCTCAGTAAGGCATGGAGTAACCTGAATGTCTACTGACTCTCTTCCCTCAATTACAAACACCTCACTGAGGGTCCTTAAAGAGCTAATATTTCTTACCTACTGGCAAGGCCACCCATTCATTCCCCCCCCCCAACTTTAGCCATTTAGCTGAAGCACCTGAGCTGAGGATGCAGCCCAAGCTAGAGTCTCCTTCTATAAGATGTGTCTGCAATGCAACAAGTACCAAAAATGCCAACAGAAAACATAACTTTAAGTCTATTCCGCTGGGTAGTGCATGCTTACAGCTCTCATTGAAACCAAATGACTCTGATAAGGCAAGCAAGGTATAACGTACCTGCTTCTTCCTAGCCTTTGTCGAAATAATCATTTACTGTTTTCATTTTACAGCTCTCATGATTAAGAGCTATCCTTGAATCTTCTTCCTTGCAGGCAGGGCAGGTGTGCAGAGTTTGGGGGGAATGCAGAGCTCTTCTCTGCACACTATGTTATTCTTGAAGGTAAAGGAAATGTTTCTGCCTCAGGATATCCATGCATAGCTCAGCCTGCTCAGTACTTCTGCTTAGTGTCCTCACATGTCTGACTCCTACACATTTCTGGACTCTGCTTGGTTTGACTGAGCCCCTTTTTGATCCTCTGTATAGACCACAGATAGCAGAGCTCATGCTGACTCTTGTAAATTAATAACATTAACAGATGAAGGGTGGAATCATATCAAAAGGTGTGCATGTACCTCACTCGGAAATCTCCTAAGCCAAGAGGCTCTTTGCTCATACAAATGGAGTCTGTTCCAGAGAAAGCCTGAGGCAAAGCCTGCTCAGACTGCTGGGGATACATCCCTCTGTACGTACCCATTGGCTTCCTTACTCATGAAGTCAGCTGAGAAATACTGACAGCTCTGTATGCTGGGAACGGCCCGTACAGGCACTTTTGGTCACCCTGCAGCCTCTGGTTACATTTCCAGCTTTAGTGCCATTCTGCATTCCTGCTTCCTTACTGTTGCATCTACCTAGGTGGATAATTGGCACATGCTAGACCACAGCATTTATTTTAAAATCCTTTCAAACATTATTCACTTTGAAACAAATAATCCTGCTCTAATCACTGAACAGCCAGGCTGTCTTTCATATACATGTGGCCAGGCCAGGTGACTGGATTACCCAAACTGTAGATGCTCAGCTGCTCTAAAGCTGTGTGATTGCATCTGGTCAATCTGTTTCTGCCAAACCCAGCATTTAATATATATAACTATAGTTTTAAGGGACACTCTAAAACACAGTTTCTGAAATTCAGTATTTTACTTTCCCAGATCCTGGAGTTCATTTAATAAAATGTACCAGTTCAAATGCACTCTCTTTTCAAGCCAGATTCCTGCATAACTTACCTTGGCAACAGCACTAATATTTACTTTTATGCATCTCAGCGAAAGAAACAGAAGGGCTAAGAAAGCTATTGTAACTAATAAAGCAAGTAACAATAGACAATAGTGTGGCACAATTTGTCTCCTTTGATAGAAGAACATATCAAGAGAGATTTAATTTGGGGGGAGTGGTGACCACTTTGCTTTTTGTCCTAAGGCTTTTCTTACATTGCAAGAGAATTTTTACATGATGAGACTGAATCTTTAGTCCAACTACAGGGCGTCAAACCACAAGGGGAGGGAAATGGAGAAATATATGACAACATGGCCAGTTCTTTTTGTGAAAGACCTGCGGCATCTCATTGCGAATGAGACATCAATCCTGTAATTAGCAATTCAGTCAGCATTAATTGTGTGTATGTTACATCACATCAATCACTGTCATTTCCATGTAGTCAGGATGTTTCACAGAACATAATTTGTAAACAATATGCAAAAGTTTAACCCACTTTAAATTAAAACTGTCAAACATCTAACATAACCTTCACTGAACACAGATAACTGTGCAACTGTGTTTTGGTTCTTAAGTAGGAAAACTGAATGTTTTAGCTATTTGTTGCTACAAACAGACTTTTAAAATCCCAGTAGGACCTAAGGGAAAACAAGCATGCATTAAAGGCCATCAGTCCACATCCAAAACCAACCTACAGCACCTAATTTCTTGTCAGGAATAACACAAAACTGAAAAAGCAGGGGTATGATGTTAAGGGTCAAAGGCAAAACTCATTCCAGCGATTCATTCATTATGAAACAATATCTATTCTTGATTCAAGATATTTCCAGGGAAGCAGAATCCCTGGCAATCCTTGGTAAATGGGGCCCAATTATTAAAAATATTTGACATCCTCTGATTCTCAATTTATCAGTTTTAAACATCAGAACTTACTTCATTTTCATCTGATAGACTTCAGGAAACCCTCCATAAGAAAATTTATGTTTCTCATATAATGACAACTACAACCACCCTTTCACCTTAAATTTGATAATTTAAGTAGATTAAGCTCCTGGAACTCTTTAATACATTTTTTCCATTGCTTTAATTATTCCTCTGGCTCTTCTCACCAATGATCAACACCACTGTTGAATTGTGAGCATTAGTCTCCCACTCCAAGACCTCTAAAAGCACCACATAAAACAAAACTTTGTCTTAATATTCTCAGGTTCACATCAGAACCTTTGCTGCAAATTAGTTTCTTTCTCTCCTACACTGTAACTAGTTCTGACTCAAAATTAACACTCATGTATTGCTTGTGAGCCATTCAGACACTATGTTTAATATGGGGAGTAAGTTCCTTAGATATGCCTCTTACTGTGAGATTCATAAAAGCTGAAACAAAACAATCATCAGAAAATTGTTCACATGGATAAGAGAATGTCGTGAAATGAAATGAATCACAAACTGTAACCCTCCCTTCAGGCTGTCTCCTGTGGAGAGCTCAGCCCAGACCACGGTCTGTAAGTCTTCTGCGAAGCTGCCAAAAATGCAAATTCCAAACTGGCTATGGGCTTTCCTGTCACTTACAATCAAACTTAATCTAAAAAGCATATACACTGTAAAACTTAGGCAGTGTTCTGCACTGTTTTCATGTCTACTACCTCCATACAGGTCAATCTTTTTAATAACGTGTTACTTTTATGACAGATAATATCTATGTATAAAAGTGGACAGAAACAGAGGGACATCTTTTACTTTTTTTTTAGTATGTAGTTTTATTTTTCAATACCTCATGCCTTTTCCTTACCTCCAGTTTGGGACTCATAAGCCAGATCAGAAACGTTGCTCAGAAATACTCAGAGCTCACTGGCCTCAAAGACAGAAGAACAAAGCTGATGCACCTTCCTGGTCCTTTAAACCCTGGGACTCTTCATTTTCAGCAGACATACATTTTCTTTTGAAAAGCTAACAGATGTGCATAGCCTGAGTCTGTACTATAGTTGCTTAAAGTGTAAGGGATGTACAGTATTCATGACCACCCTTGCCATGAAGGAGAGCACATGGCCTAAGGATTTCAGAGCAGCTCAAGTTTCCAGCAGAGCTTCAAACTCCAAACTATAAGCAAATACAATGTTCTCTTGACAAAATGGTTAGTACTGCACAAATGAAGTGAACGTAACCCTGAGATTAGGAGACGGATCAAGGCATGTGGCACAAAGTTGGAATAAAGATGCACTGAATGTTGCCACAAAAAACAAAACTAAAATTTGAAGGGGAGTGGCTGGAGATAAAGTATCCAGCTCCCTCTAAGCAAGATAACTACAGACTTTCTCTGTTATCTCCATCTGGAAGTGTATGTGTTTCACATGAACCGTAATGCTTCCGTGGTGTTTTTCCAAAGAGGCTGTTCTTTGCAGAGCAATCAATCTCCGCAGTGGTGCACATAGCTAATGGATGTAAAAAGAAAGATAGGAAGATAACTTCTACCAAAGCATATGAACTATCCACACTGGCACCTTAAGGTATATTCACTTACATTCTAGGACAAACCATACAGAAAATAAAATTTAGGATGAAATGAGTAAAAGATTTACTTACCTTCCCAACAGATAGAAACATACTCCTTTTTCTTGTATTCTGATATGCACATATATTTTGCATGGTTTTCTACTGTTATCTATTAACAATGATTTATCTATAACATGATCTATCAGCTTTGGGATATCCACCTATTTATTTAAAGATATGGAGAAAACAATGGAGCAGATGGCTGTGCTGAGGAACAAAATCCAGAAGGCTAACAAAGTTTTCAAGTTGTGGATGGCATTTATGGGAAGTAATGAGATTTATTAGCATTAGTAATGCACTGTTGTGTAATTTTTCCACTTGAGGTACTATGGCAAAGCCAAAGAGCCCCAAGAAAACCCAAGCCAGTGTTGTACTATGTTTTGGAGCCCCTATTAAGGAAGATATTTAAACACATGCTCAAAAAAAAAAAAAAAAAAAAAAAAAAAAAAAAAAAGCAAGCACTGCCTTTCAAAGCATTGATTGGTTCACAAAACAAATTCATTAAACTAGTAGTTTGCTGTTATGGCTCCTGCAAATGGCTGGCTTCAAAGGGCAATCCAGCAATCTGCCTCCCAGAGCTTAAAGCTGTTATCATCACTCCTTTTATTTTTTGCAAAGGGAACTCTTTTTGCTCTGTTACATCAAGACTGGATTCCTGGCATATACCCCGTTTCTCACTCTGGCTTCTTTCATTTAGAGCATGAATCTCCACTGAGGATTAGCCCTCTCAGGATTCAGATGTAGCAGGAAACATTTTGCAATGGCAGAGGACATCCTTGTCAGAAAAAGGCAACATTTATTTATTAACTGCTTAGAATACAATACCTTAAGGTCCCTCAGTCAGAATGGGCAAGCAAAGGGTACACCCATGCCGATATCTGGAAGCATTAATTGTTTCCTTAAGAACAATTTGTGATTTCTTCTCTCAATTTGCTTGAGAGCAGTTGGCTGCCAGCCAGCTCAGCTCTCCATTTCAGTCTGCTGTTGCAGTTTTCCCATGTTCTGTTTCCCTTAAGAGCAAATGTCCAGTCATGGTGTCCTTACTGTATCTCCATGGTAACACTGATCATTTTGCGATACTCCTTGACAGTTCATTTGGATTTGCCTTTCTGACCAGCACCTCAATAGAGAAATTAATACCTACAGCTCTACTGAGACACAATACAAAAGTAAACGAGGACCAGCATCAGGTACACTTTACATAAAAAGTAATGCAGGGATTGACTGTTTCCTCTACAGCTGTCATTCCCCCTTCAAGTAATTTCTATTTCTTTAAGAGTTTGAGAGTAATATTCTACTCTTCTGAAATTAATGACACTTTAAAGGAGTCAAGACTTGACATAGATTCTCTCTCTCCATCCCCAGAGAATGTTTGGCTACGCATACGTTACTGAGTGAAAGGTCTGGTACACACCTGGTTCGGGCTCTGGTACACCAGGATCCATCAGCAGAAATTTGATATCGTCTCCATGCTTCCACCCCCTCCTCCAAAATTAGAAAAGCAGTTTTTGTGCTTGTGTGGGTTAGAGCACATGCTATTCTAGAAGTGACAGAAATACTGTCTCCAAATTGCTCATCTCAGAAATGCGACTATCATACATTTTGAGTCACAGTTTGAAATTCATGTGGTCTGAGATATCCTGCTTCTTTTTTATGTATTTGATTTCTGCTCATCTTCAAACCATCTGGGATCTTATACTGCTGCTTTCAGAAATGCTCAATACATATATAGAAATTCCTTCAAAAGCACAAAGAAATCCCTGGACATTACTGGCCACCTTTAAGGAAAGAAAGATTACATCCTCATGCAGGATCCAGGAGAAGGCACATGAATTAATTTACCTTCACTGTAACAAGAAAGTGCATTTTGGAGAATGCATAGAACAGGTAGAGACACCCACTACTTAACAGCAGCAAGTAGAGATATGCAATCAAACCCTGAATAAACTATCTTGCATAGGGGCAGCAGTGCAAATTGCGGTGCAATTTGCCTGGTGCACATATACCCCAAGAGCTCCATGTCCAAGGTGGAAGATGCTGTGCTTCCATAGTCCTGAGCTCCAGGGCAGCTTCAGCAGGGCAGCTGCCCCAAGGATCCATAAATTAGGATTTTCCCACTCAGCAAAATTCCACTGGATCATTGCTAGCTTAATCCCAAATCAAGGTAATGAGAACATTGCTGCTTCAAGCATTAAGTGGTTGCTTTCACCATGAATGGAATATGAGAATCCAGTGGGCCAAATTCTTCCCTGAGTTCAAGTGAAATTCCATGAGATAAAAGTATTGACACTGTGCTCCAAGCGTAGACACAGCTTTCCAAGGAACTAGAGGACTCACCTAGAACATAACGAAGTGGACAATAACCTAGGAAATGTCCTGGAAATTCCTAGTAATTACTTTGTATGGATGCTGTGATTTAATAATTCAGTCTTACATATACAGTTGAGCCATGTTCCACACTGCTTTGCAACGTTTCTGCTTCAACAACCTTGCCTGCGTAAGCTAATGTTGACCTAAGAGTTAACAAAGAAACTGTTTTAAAGCAAAGGTTTGCGATTAGCTTTTGTTTCCAGTTGCACAAACAACTACAATAACAGATGGAAAATTACTAAAGAGCAGAAGAGAATGAATTTTCCATGTCATTATCTTTCAGAGATGAGAAGTGCAAAATAACACCTATTCCATTACATGTCTGGCACAATGGGCTTCTGTCTTTGGGCCAGATGTGATCTGCTTTTATAAAGGAAAGTGGAAATCTAATTAGAACATACTGTAGAGCGACTGACCTTACACTCATCTGAGTTTTCATTAAAATTGCTATATAAAGCACTTCATATGTTGCAGGCTGCAGCTGTCAGCTTTGAGAGCTACTTTTGAAAGCTCTAAAAAAGGATTAATTGCAAGGTAATGTTAGCAGCACTATGGTTAGGGCAGCTCGCAGTTCCATTGCAAAAATAACCATTTAATTACCAACAGTCAAAAGGGGCAGTTCCTACAGACTCTAGGTCAAATTCTAGAAAAGTGTTAAGTACCCACAATTCACATTAACTTCAGAGTGCCTTGCAGACATTTATCACCTCACAGGATTTCACTCAGTAAAAATAATTGTTTTCTTAAATAAATGCTTTCCTCTGAAGTTTCAGATATCCAGCCCTACCTGTGGTAGGACACTTGATGAGGCCACATATTAATTTCATGTGTTTGTTTTTTTTTTTGTTTAAAGGTTTACTTTATGCAACCTGCAGTTCTTTATTTCCAAATACACTATATTTTTTGACAATGGCATCAATATAAATCATCTGCTGTTTTTGCCCTTCATTATGCAGAACGACCAGAGTGGACGTCAGAAAAGGGGCTGAGTACAAAGTATTTGCCAGTCCAGCTCCTATCCCAATTAAATTCATAGCTTTAGGAACCCAGAACTTTTTCTTGATATGACAGGCAGCAGAAGAAAGCACTTGTATTTTAGTGTTGTCTGTCATGTTTTATCTGAGGAAGACCTTTACATACTTCAACAATGCCAAGAACACGGGCTTCCAAATTCACATACAAAATGGAAGTTTTCATTAATCACTGATTAAGTAGGCAGCAATCCAGAATAACAGGTTGCTGTAAGAGCTTGATACCAACTGAACATCTATCAATAGATTTCTAACATATCTGAGAACATTTTGTACTTCCTCTACAAAATTCAGAAGCAGAAATGTCAAAAGAAATTACAGTAATGAATAATTATTTGCTATTATTGCCAATAAGTTAATATACTAATGGAGCTCTGCTTTATTCCTCACTTGTAAGATAACTGATTGCAAATGCATGTTTTTATCTGGTAATATCACTCAAACTCCAAAACGTGACATCTACACCTTAGTGAGGAGGCTCTGATACTTTGCTACCCATTGTTTTATTGCAACATTGCAGTTCTGCAAATAGCTGTGCTAAAAGCAGGTGTCTCTTAGAGACCAAGTTGACTAAATTAAGATGTACACTGTAATTCAATACAGGAACATGAGAAAAACATGCAAGAAGAGTTTATTTCATCTATTTTCCATACAAAAAGGCTCAAAAGTGATGAAAGAATTAGTTGTCACTTTAAGTTCTTTAGCATCAAGTAACATCCCTAGTGGTTGTAGATGAGCTTAACCCAGGAATATAAGAATGTCTATATAGGCATATGCATGATATGCACCTCTTGCTGGATGCATAGGGATATTCGTCTTTTGAGCATATCTGTGGTTTCATTCTTCACTCAAGCCTCTCTTTTGGACAAACTGCACCACTGCCATTCAAAAAAGTTTACGCTGTCCCTAACATTGGCACTTCATTACTGCCTACTGGTACCTATGAGCATCAAATGAAAACCAAAAGTTTGCCCTCAGTCAGAATTGCAGCTGCTTGCACATCTATGAGCTAGCATATTTTTCTGTACTGTATTCTTCTGCATTGATACTTTACAGCCTTCGCTTCCATCAACCCAAGTAATAAACTTTCAGCTACCTGAAATATAAAACAAGGAATAGCGTAGCAACATTCAGTGTCTCCCAGAGCAATTATGATAAATACTTCCAAGAAGAATTTACTTGGTCTATTTTCCATGAATTTCCATGAATTTCCACTGATATACCGCATGATATAGCAAACCAGCATGGCTGGTGTGTCTAATGTAGTACAGGATCTGAGTCTAGCTTTACTGATGGTGTGAAACAGCTTACAAAAGTTATATACAAAGAATTGAGAAGTACAAGCTTGCCTAGCACAGCCTACAGCAGGAATCCTGGGGATATAATGTTTCACCTGAGTGGTAATTTTTTCCATCACCAAGATGTGATAGATACTTGCAAATCACTGACTTAGATTATAACCTGGACACTCTCTTGAAGCAAAAAAGCAAAAACCCTCCACTTGTCACAAGGATTCTGAGTATGACTCTGCAGGCGTGGTTAGGTATGTACTAACTTACTAACGCTGCTCAACTCTCTCCCCAGAAGAGATCAGTGGTCTGGAAAGAGAAAAGATTTGAGCCTTAATTTCATCTCCCCATTGCACTGGCTAATTTGCTGATGTTACAGGCCAGGAATGAAGAGGTCATGCAGGGAGCCAGGAGGGAATGGTTCTTCAGAAAACGGGCAGTTTTTCTGGCAGAACTGCTATATGGCACAGCTCATGAATCACACTCACCTCCTGCTTAGGTTCAAGTCTCACAGGACAATACAGCCCATCAAATAGTGAGGAAAAACAACTTTTTCACTTGTGAGCAGCAAAAACTATTCTAACTGCCAGCAAAATAAACCAGAAAGTTTTTCAACCCTCCTGCACTTACCTAATGAAATCACAGACAGCTCTGCAGGGGCAAATTCATTCATCTTCAAAACTTTTTAGAAATATTGAATAATCTTCACATTTCTCCCATGGGCAGGAAAGTATTAGTATCTGCCATTTAAAACCATTACAGAAATAGAGGTGTGGAGAAGCTGTAAGAGCACAGTTCAGATATTCTGGGTGAACAAGACTGCCCAGACATTCTTGAGCTAGAGAATGCTTTGCTTCATTCAAACTTCTGCTTTTCCTTTGCTTCTCTTTGCTAAGAGCCAATATATCTGGTATAAGATTGGGCTCCCACTTTTCCTCTCTTCCCAATGCAGATGGTGGTGGTAATAAACAGGGAGATAAAACAAAGGGCTCTGAACAGCATGTGGAGCATTCACTCTGTTCTGTCTGTCTCTTACAACTCAAGGATAACGGTTGTCTGGCCAAACATGAAAGAGAAACTCAGCTGTGACTTCTCTAGGAACACACTGAGTCATCTGAGCTCAAGAACAAAAAAAAGAGAAGAAATGAGGCATGTTCATCTCTGAAAATTATACTCGCAAAGAAGCCCACAACATACTGCTTCCCGATATAAAGGACTTTGTTATATTCTTTCCCACCTTCCATACAGATAATTCAAAACACATTTTTTAATAACTCGGAGTGCAATGGTAAGCAGTACTGAAGAACTACATGAGAAACCTTAAATATTTCCTAGCTACAATATTCTAAAAGATAAGAAATTGAGATGACTGAGTGCAATCCACAGTTCTGAGAATCTCTGGTTCATTACGCAAACCAAAAAAGGTTCAAAAAAGGCAGTTGTTAAAACCGCATGTGAAATATTGCCTGCCATTTGTGAGGGTAAGAGTGAACAGGAAGAAGGGAATAATCTTTCACTGTTCCACTCTGAATCACAGTCTTTGCATAGATGGAAAGATTTTGCCAGCAGAAGCCAATTTTGCTTGGCTAAACTAAAACTTGTTCCACACAGCAGGAAGAAAAATGGTAAGAGCTGAGATTCACCTTCCTTAGGCATTTAGAGACTCAGTAGGAACTTACTGTAGAGGCAACTGAGCAGTGATTTTTGGTCTGTAGTCTGAAGCTCCTTGAGGACCCATCCACTACTTTTGAGAGTTCTCCAAGACATATCAAAGGAAACAAGCTTATGTCTATAAGCTTTAACTAACTCAGACCATCACTGAAAAAATTTGGGGGATCTGTACACTGAAAAAGTTTGAAACTATTGTGTTTGGGTGGTTTTCTGTTCAATAACACTACTAAATAATAATGTACAAATCACTATCTTTAAAGATAAACCAGGCCTTAATATTTTCATGCCAACTTATGTCTATTATCCAAGAGTGATTCTATCAGATGACCCACATTTCTCATTTGACATTTTCTTCATTTCTTATTCACAAATTAGCTTCCTATGATCTTTATAGATAACAGGGTAGGTATTTAAGTATATACTGATAAAACTACAAGTCAACCCACTTATGCCAAATAAACGTCTCAGTCTTAAGTTTTTCTTGCTCACTATGTCATCATGATTTTCCCCACTGTATCCCAGCAGCCAAGTACATTCAGAATGCATAACAGATCCAGGTATCATATGCAATACAATCTCATACATCACTGAAAAATTAAATGTTTGCTATTATTAAGGATTCAGAGGAACAGCTGAAAACTCCAACACTTCGCTGAACACATAACTGAGTTGGAAAGAACCTGGAAAGTGTCCAAAGTTGAGTAGAATAGTGTTTTACCTAACAGTGGGAGACACTACATTCCTAAAGGTCTCAGGGGAGCTTTGCATCATATACCAGCTGGCACTGATGATGCAGAATACACAGTTTTGATCAGTTAAAACTCTGCCATGAAGATGATCTCTGTGACTCCTTTGCTCCAAGTGGTTATGGAATTACACGTAGCATTCCCTAGAGATGGGGATTCTTCTGTGACAATAAAATACCATCTCCTATCCCAGTACTAATAGTAATCAGTAAAAAAACAAACCAAAACAAAAACAAAAAAGCCCCCAAAATGACAAACTAAAAACCTTCTGGAAATAAACACTGAAAATACATCAGGGAAACCTAGCAACATTTATTTACAAGCAGCCAAAGTAAATTATTTAGTTAGTTCAATCTGCAGTAAGATTGTGTTCTCTTTTTCTGCATAATAGTTTGCACAGTTACTATAACACTTATGAAGTGAAATGTGAATTGCCAATGTACATTTAGGCTAATTTATTGCTGAGAAACGCGTGCTCTGTTTACTATGAGTGCCATGCTATCCTTTAGACTGCCAAATATATTTCTTCTCATGGAACTGTTTTGCTTGATGCTGCGCTTTTGTTTGGTTAACAGTCACGTCCTCATCCTGTTTCTTTGGATCACAGTGATAGATCACAATGTAATTAACAGATCAACACAAAAGTGAAGATTGTGGACCAATCCCAGGATGCCCCAATGTAGAGATGTCAAAATCTTTACCACTGAATTATTCTGAAAGTTACTGGGATCCTAAGAATATCCCCCAGATCATCTCTAAGAACCTCTCTGGATAAACCTCTACAATTATTTAAAGAGTAAAGACAGAAAATTTTGAAATGGGGAGAAACAAGCTCTAGCGCTAGTTTGTTTCCCCTCCTCTCCCAATTTAAACGAGGAGGATACCTCTAAAATGAACCCAATATACTTAACAGAAAGGGTTCTGTTCCTCCAGTCATTCTCATCTGAATGTCTGCCAGTGTCCTGCAGCTTTGATAGTCATGTGTAGAAACAGAGACATCTGTCAGTCCTTTTTGAAACACCAGTTAACAATAGTGCCTGTCAGGAGGTACAGTGATCACCTTTGAAATCTTTGCATCTACCCATGATTGTCACACAGCAATATCTAAGGTAACACGTGGAGAAAAATACTACTGTGTGCCAACTGCAATCGCAGCAGATTTTTATGGTGATAAAGCTAATGAAAAATCTCTATAAGCTAATCTGTAGAGGAAGAGGAAAAAGAAATACAGAAGATCTGCGAGAGCAAGATTAGAGGAAGATGTGCAAGAAGACAGTAGAGAAAATAGCAACTAGAATAAATCTTGAAATGATGAGGAAAATAAAAAGCCAAATACAGGCAATAGAAAGAAGGGGGTTATGACAGAAAACTGGATAAACAGGCAGAGGTTTACGGGCTGGTCTGCAGATGGAGTATGCTACATTTAGGATGGTTTCTGTTTCCTTATACAGTCATTATCAACAGGTTTGGAGTTGCAGACACCGTAATGTGGATCTAGCTCCACCGATTAAAACAATTATGTCAGTGGTAGCTTGTTCTCTTCCTGGACAGGAGTAACTCTACTGTGAAAACAAACCTTTTTACTGTCTGTAAGGACAGTGATGGGACAGTAACACTTGAGGGTGGACAAGACTTCTGTCATTTATTTCATACCATTAGAGCTAAGAAATCTCCATAATCTAACTCCCCTCAGAGGGAAATCTAATTGTTCTTTTTCCAAAGGTGTAAAGGAATCAGCAGAAGTATTTTCATTAAATGTGAACTTTTACTGGGTCCCAGATTGTGTATTTTAACCTATCAGCAGAATAATTACTTCCTTTAAACAAGCAAGCACTACAAAAAGTAGTTCTGCTTATATGGTTTTCTAGGAACAAGAATATTAATTACCAACATATTTTTAGACCCAAAGTAGCAGGGGATACACTCTCAATAACCACGTGTAGTTACCATACTTTTCTTGCATTTTTTTGAGCTGTCAGAACCTGGTTGTCCTGCTCCGCCTTTTCTCTCTTTTCTTTTCTCTCACTCTATTATTACCATTTCCTCTTTACTTCGACAAATTCATTACAAAAAACACCACTCAAAAGAACAGAGTACAGAGCTCCTCTACTATCTCCTACTAAATATCTGAACAACTAGCTCTGACCATACTTGAAACTTGAAAGATAATGCTAGAACTGAAACTTTCCTAGGAACTTCATTTTAGGCATGGTGAATGTAGTCACTTTCCTCAAAAATATGTTAACTCCATAGAGGCTTATTGTGTTTACTGCAGGCTTTTAATTGATTCCATTTGATTTTTTTACATTACTTAATTCTGAAGCACTGCAAACTACTATCTTCATTAGCAGGTTTATTGGATTAAATTCGAAGACTTATCAGGATAATGTCTAGAAAATGTCTAGTTGTTTATCCTGTTTATCTTCATCCTGATCTTGGAATCAGCTACACTCACACATCTCAAAGCAGCCACGGAGGATATCAGAGTAGCCAATAAGGGCCATCAAAGGACTTATGCATCACATAAGATGCATCCTCGTAACTGAATGGTGTATGCGAAGAGGGAAGGATCAGGGTTCAGTTTGCTGCAATCTATTACAATTCCAGGACTTAATGACCAGGTTGCCTCTTTACTAGCAATGAAGTTTGGACTGGATGATGGTCCTGAGTGCACATCACGCATAACAGCTAACGTGCTGGAGAACTTCACATTCACATTTCAAGTGGGACATGGAGGGAGTGTTAAAAGCAAGCCAGAAATCTGGTATAGAGATTTATCAATTACTTTCTTACCAGTGGCAGAACAAGGTTTTTACTAATTGACCATTAAGGCATGCTCCATTTTGCTGATTATGGCCTGAATGCCTTATCTAGAAAAATTCAAACTCACTCAACTTTCAGAGACTCAAGTCATCCATTCAAATTCAACGGGGCTCCTTCCTGGCAGCGAACATAACTGTTGTGTGTGTCTTATTTGCAGGAATTGTTCTTTACCACAATACATGGACTGCCATCTTGACTTACTCATATTTATCGTCTATAATAAAATGGAAAATTCATAGGGGTTTTTTCCAAGTACCAACTGCTGAAATACATCATATTCGATAGTAGAAATTTCTCAACATGTTCTCACTCTACACTCTAGCCTTTCAACCAAAAAGCATGGAAAATGCACTTGTAAAATCTCTCATATATGCTTTACTGTGTAAGCCATAATAGCTACATCAGGGAAAAGGTGAAAAGTATAAAAGTAATACAGTATTATTACCATTCTGTAAGATATTATCTATGCTGCAGTTTGATTTTGTCTGTGATTTTTTTCTTTACAGGTCAGAAAAAACAACGATGATTTGGTCTCTGTGAAGAGCAAAGTATTTCACCCAAAATACATTGAATTGTCTACCTCTCAGTTTTCAAGCTCTTCTGGTCTATGATTTTATTACTGCCACCATACTAGCAGAATATTCATTTTCTGACCACATTTCAAATTAGTGTTCACCTCTCCATTTAGTGATCACAAATTATGAGCATGACAATTCTGAATACCTGAGGTTTTAGTTTAAGCATAGTGTAAGAAGTGACAGTTCAGTCTTTCACTTTAGTATGCCTGAACTATAAATTCTTGAGCAAAGGGCCAGATGGTGCCAGTCTTGATAGTGGTTGCTTTGCTCTGGGCAGCTGTCTTTTGTTACTAGACTGACAATGTGAATTTATGTGAGTAGACAATGATTTGTTATTACTAAACTACTTTGGAATAGCTTTGTGTGCCAGAAGCATACCTGTTGCAGTAACTTATGAACTAGTGGCCTTTCAATGCTGTTTCAGGGCATTGCCACATAGGCATATATGCATGATACAACAAGAGGACAAATTTTAGCATGAAAAACAATTTTTCTTTATTAAAACAAGGAACAGAAGTACAGATGTTCTCTAAGCATGTTTTGCTGTTATGCTGTATTTTTCTTAATTCCATATATGCATATTTATTTTTAGTAAGAATATTTTTACTATAAGTGATAAGTATGTTTACCTCGCTAAACAAGTCTCTTATTCCTAAGATCAATGCAATTTACGTATACTAATTGATAAAACAAGAATGACAGAATATGATGTTTGCCTCTCTTGTGCAATTAGTCACAGGTTAAGTGAGGATGCTATCTGTTCACAGTTAAGAATGACCAATAAAGCTCCTAAAGAAAGAAATTGCAAATCTTCTTTCAGAAGACATTCTCCATATTGTGATAAGGGAGATACACAGAGATGCAGACTGCATATACAAAGAATGGAATAACTATCACATAAGCAAAAATCAAGAAATGAAAATTACTTGACAAAACTTAGATTAAATTCTTGCTATGTATAATGGGAAATGCAAGTTTTCCTGTCAGGATATTCCTTCTCCCCAGCAATGATGATTCATAAGTAATTCAGGGTATCCATCACCTCAGAATTGACAATAAAAACACGCAAGAACAAGCAGTGCCAATGTAGCCAGTTGCATTTCAAAACATATGCCATATTTTTGTGCTGTCATTGTGAAAGCTTTTTACCTCCAGACATATTTAACCCTTGATGTGCAGCTGGTGCTTTTAAAAGTCAATCTCATCTTAGATGAAATATCTTAGGTAAAAATATCTTGGGAAATATCTTGGTTTCAGACTCGTGATGTTGTGAAATACTATCACCTGAATGGAACCTACATCACACAAAGAAGGTGTGACCGACATCACAAAAAGATGATCCAAGACACTTACACTGAGAAAGTGATGCTTCAGATTTGGTATAAGACATGTACCTGAGGATAACTTTCTTGTCATTTTGCAGGTCACTGAAGATTACTCTATGAGAACTTGACCTACAATGGAACAATACAATAAAAGAAGACTTTCTTTCCCATCACAGCAGAGAAACAACGTCATAGATGATTATGATCACTAAGCTATCTTTTTACCAATAATGTGCTCCAATAATGGGCAAGTCTATAGCAACAACCTTGTTAATGAGTCAGCATGAAATCATCTCTGTGGAAAGAGATAATTTGCTGACCTGTCCTTCTTTTCTTAACATGATTCATGTTACTGGTATTGCAAACTTTATCTTTGGGTAAGCAATATTTTTGCTTTAATGATAACCTGATCAAAAAAGGTGCTTGTTCTTTTGTTGATACAGGAGAACAATTAAAGGATACCTATACAAAGTTAGGCAAGGTTTATTAGAAGAGGCAGTATCTTTTCTTTTATCAATTGATACTGCTGGAAAAAACAATCAAACTTTCAGATATACACACCCTTTCTTAGATTTGCTTCCTCAGTAGCTATCATTTTGTCATGCCAATTAGAAGAGCACTTTCGCCTCCTGGCTATCCTCAGAAACTACTCGCCATTGGAGCACATCACAAGCTTGATAAATGGTGTCATATTTGCCCAGAGTCTGTTGACGAAAACAGGCTGTGAACAACACAGAGAATGAAAACAATATAGATGTGCTGACCACTCCATACAAATGGTTATGTGGGAAAACTGCACAAAAGGCCAACCCTTAATTAAACTCTTTGAAGTCTTATTGCCAAGTTCAGTGAAGCTTTTTCATCTAAAATATTATCTGGGTTCTGAGTGCATGCAGGGGCCTTTTGTCTCACAAAACAGGGGGGAAAAAAAGCATTGAGCTTCTTAAAACATTTGTCTGAAAACACTGGTTGATTGCTCTAGTTTTCTGACTACAGCTGAGGTACAGTCTCAGGCCACACTAAATTAATGCATTTTTGCCTGACAATTTGAAAGAGTTATATGATAGCTACAGCACAAAGAGGCAACTTTCAGATGAGACTACTAGCTAAAACTGCCTTGTTCCATCAAAATAAAATCTGTCAATAACAGTTTGTTTTATTCTTACTATTATCATGAAAGGATTAAGTAAAGACGGCCCAGTACCAAATGCCGCACACATGAAAGAAGGGAGACCCTGCACTGAAAAACTTCTAATGGTTACGTGCAAAATGGACAAACAGTATGAGAATAACTGTTTCCCTTTTGTGGACAGGCTTTGAGGCACACAGAGAATAAAAGACCCATCCAAAGTCATGTGAGAAATTTCTACCATGACTGGGAATTTAATTTCAAACATCTTCAGTCCTAAGCTAATGCTTCAATCATCATACCATTCTTCTCCCCTAAACTAGCAGGTGAAGCCCAAGAGCCAGTGATGAAATGCTTGAGGACCGATATTTATTTTTGGCCTATTTTGGCACTTTTGTTTTGCTGTAGAATTTGGGGGGGCATGGCAACATAACATAGGTGATATTCTTTTTTTAGAATACATTTAACCTAAACTACCTCCTTAGGTCAAATTCTTTCACTGCTACACACACAATATTGTAACTGCAATTATTACTGAACACTCAGTGCTCTTGTGGTAAAAAAGTTCATTCACTCTTTATAAGTCACTCACTCCCTTAACTGGTGGTGTAATTCTACGTATTTCATCATTTTCTCATTATTTTGCATTCTGATCACTTTATCATTATTTTAATAATCTACATACTTATCTTTCTTTCCATGTCCAGAAAAATATCTTAAGTGTTCAGGTAAAAAATGACCATTTATTACTTGCATCGTTCCAAAAAAAAAAAAAAAAAAATCCAAAGGAATTTTTTGATATGTCATTATATCATTGCAAAAGATATTTAAATGTATTTTTAGATTAATTCAGTCAAATGCTTCTTACAATTCACTGGTTAAAATAATCACTTTCTCTAACCAATGCAGAAAATTCAAATTATTCACAGCCTAAAGTTCTTATCGCTTAGCATAATCTTCTTTGAACTCTTCCAGGAAATCTGAAGCCTACTGTTTGCCTAAGTATACTTTGGCTCAAACTGGGTGTCCTGCTGAAGAAATCTATATAGAAGAGAGCTGTGTAACTGGAATAGAAAATAAATTCCAGCAAAGTAACAACAATAAAAAGATAAAGTCTGGAAAAATTTTGCGTCTGGTAAAATAGAGGGAGCCTCCAGCAACGCCAAATACATGCAGAGCACAGAGCCACAAGTCTCAATAGTGGTGCAGCAAGAAATGATACAGGATAGACAAGCTGCCCAGCCCAGGAATTCTCTTCAACCTCAGAGAGTCTGAAACCTAGAAGTAATGACTGGTTTTCTAGTAGTGGTGCTGACACAGAATGAAGACAATCTCTGATTATTGTCTCAGTTTTTTATACAGCTTATTTGGGCCAAAAGCAAATATGAAAATTTCTCTCCAGAATAATTTATGAGTGGTCAAAAGCAACCAAAGAAGTGAGCTTTAAGAGGAACAATGTATTTCACATATATTTCTTTTACCTGAGAGACAGCAACTGAGATGTGCATGTTTACGTGTTAGATTAAGGTCTTCAACCTTCAAACACTCGTTCACCTCTTTTAGTTTCTAGACCTTGGTTCAGCAAGTTTGTCTCACTTGAAGCATGCAGATTGTCCCACTGAAGTCAACGATAGTCACTCAGCAAAGCATGTATGTACTATAACCAGTTAGAAAATGGCATTTTCATTCAGTCATTATGTTATTTTCTACATACAAATAGTGTTACAAGCCTTGATCTTTCAAACAGAGATGCTCAAGCTTAATGTTATTTATTGCTTAGTTCCAATGACTTTAGTAAAGCTTAGATCCTGTCTGCAAGGTTTATGACATTTTCAAAAGAGCAAAGAGTTTGGAAATCATAGTTGTTAGCTTGCACATATCTGATTTATAAATCTATTTGAGGAAATTAATTCCATAAAATTTAACAGAAATATAATTTGACATTGATTCATTTTAATTAACATTACTTTTTGCAGTCTTGCACAAAACAGAACCAATACAGCATGATTTCTGTAAAATCAGGTTATTTCTACACATTTTAAAACCACATAATAATTCCCGTGTATTGAATGGATACATTTTAGTGCAAAAATAACAAGAAGTATTGTTACGCTATTCTCTCATAAAGCTAATTATATGGAAAATTCATTATGAACTTTGAGTTTGCATTGCTTGACTTGATTCAGGATTAGAAAGAATTGGTTTTTTGGTTTTTTTTCCCCCCCCTAGCTGAAATGAACAACAACTGTACACACACAATTCTTCTCTAAATCTTTGTATCAAAGAATTATCTAGAGCTGGAGACTATTGTTGTTTAATGCAGTCTGCTCCCACACACAACCTCAATGATCTCCATGGATTTTGGTGCAGGCATAAGGATCTCTGTGTGCAGAAACATCTGCAGAAATGGGGCTTTCCTTCCCCATCCTGCTTTTTACTTATCTGGCTATGTTTCTAATTGAACTGCTACATTTTTTTATATAGTTCCTAATTGACAGTATATGAACTTCTGGCAGCCAAGTCAGCAGACACAAATCCCCTGAAATTACATATTTTCTCTGTCCTTGAGTAGACTCCTGCTAACTTAAGCTTTAAAACTGAAATATGCTCTGTGTTGTTTGGAGGATCTCTCAAGAAACTGTAGGAACTTGATGGGTAGGATGGGCTGCTTTTTCTCTCCTAACTTAAACAGGCCTGCCTATGGATATGTTCTTTCACAGATGAAGCAACACAGGAAAGATTAAGGAGAAATCTACTATCTCCCCAACTTTAGGGACTGAGACTATTATCTTATGAAAAGCACAACTATTAAGAAATGGTCAAACAAGCCTCAGAAAAGTACAGATGACAATTAGGATACTGGTATCAAAAATGTTTTGATCCCCCCAAAATTAGGGAGCACCACATATTATCTCACAGCCCTGCAAAAATGCAGTATTTAGGAGAATGGTGACTTTCAAAATTAGTAAATTTAGGCTCTTTTATAGGGGAGAAAAGATAAGGGGCATAAGATCTACAGTAAAGGACACTATGTTATCATAAGCTGTCAGCTATCTATGAAGATGTGATAACATCAATATTTATGTTTATGATGAAGAAACAAGAGATGGAATATTCTCCATATGATATAATGTTTTACAGAGAACTTGAAAGAATGTAGAGAAGTGAATGTGCCCAGGATACATTGTAAGAATTACTCCAAGTGACTGCTTTGCAAAAGAATAAAGGAAGGTTGGTTTGTGGAAATGAACTTTAGTGAATGGTGTCCTTCATGATGCACCTAAGAATACAATTATAGAATACAAGATTAGTGTCACTATATCTGAAGTTACACTTGTGAAAAATAACATGATCTCTGATTAAAACTGTCACAAGTATGCACAGGTATCCAGAAAATCCCACTGTAATTGATTACTGTTTCAGGACACCAATGTCCTATCTGGAATCCTAAAAGAGTACAGATAGGCAGTTTTGACTCTTATCATCACTTCTGAGAACAGTGGAAAGGAAAAGACCATATGAATTTCTGAGGAAGACAACCTATAGCTATGAACTGCAGGTAGCAGTACAGAAGAGTTCTGAGGATAAGAAACACGTTAACATGAAAAACATGAAGTATAATGAAATTGTTGGAATATAACCAGTGATATAGTCAGGAGAGAAGACTACTGAGAGAAGAGACTATTGCAAGAATTTCAAGAAAAGGGAGATGGGTAGGGTTTGATTAAGACTGACAAGAATTGAGTGTGAACAAACTGCAATGCTGATATGTCTCCCCAAACAGATTTATCCATAATCTGTGGCATTTATCAAGCCACACAAAGCGCAGTGAAAAATAATACACAAAATTCAGAATTTTCATGACTCACTGGAAGAGATGAAATGTTATAGAAGCAAAAAATACTGTAAAAGCATTACATAAAGGTATTAATTTATGGAGGAAATTATACTGACTGAAAAGAAGTTTTGTAGAGAATGGGAAGAAAAACATTTCAGTTTCAAAGAATATGTCTCTAGAAAGCTCTGTCTAGTACTTTGTTGAGTTTTTCAATGCTGAAATTGCTACAGGAAAAGAACAAATGGCTGTTTCTCCAATGAATTATCTATAGAAAAGACAAGCTTTGAAGAGATTCTGGAATGATCAGAAATGACAAAAGCATCAACTATTGACAGTGTTTCCACTGAATTATTAAAAATAAAAATAAGTAATAATAATAAGTAGTAATAATGCATAATAGTAAGTCAAAAACTTTACAAATTAATTCTGTTGCCCTACACATTAGAAATCAGGCCCAATTTTGAAAAAGGGGGCAAAATAGAATTAAAACTACAGTGGAATCCTCTCCTTGCTACAGCTTTTAAAACCTTAATCAAAATACTTCTATATAGATTATACAGTAAAGAGAATCTCAGTCTGGACTCCAGATAAATTAGTCTAGGGCTGAAGAAAATATTTTAAATTCATGATGATTCAAGAAAAGAAAGAAACATGTCAGAATACATAGCTTCTTCTGGGAAAAAAATGTTGTGAAAAAGTCCTTGTATCACAGCAGGGTCCTAAAGAATCACTATAAAATTATTAAGAAAGCACAACAGCTTGTTTATGAAAACTGGTGTGTGAGAAAAAGTAAACACTTTGTTAATAACAACATGAAAATAAAGAAAAGAGATCCACGATCCTTGGTACTCTTTAATATAACCATAGAAAAAGTGTTGCCTTTACTGTATCATTTATAGAATGGGATGAATTCAAACAGACTGAGTCAAACTTTTGTTGATGAACAGCCTACTTTAGAGGAGTCAGAAAATACTATGTGGGCTCCAGGGAAAGGGAAGGAAAAGTATGACTTAAGATCAAGAGTGCAGCTATTGGCATGATGCAGAGATATCAAACAGGTTACTAATCAATCAACAACTGTAAGTATCAGCATTATGTATAAAAGTTTGGGAAGGAAAGTAATTAAGGCACAGGTTCAGAACAAGAAAGCCAATTATTTTCCTTTATATACAGGATGCAAGACCTGAATGCTTACAAAAATAAGAAGAAAGCTAAGGACTTTCATAAATTGGGTGCAAGGGGAGATCGTTAGGCCATTCAAATATATTGAAGTTCCAAGAGGACACGGAGGAAGATATATGAAGAACTAAGTGCAGAAAATGCATGCAATCCTATTGACTTCATAGGCAGGACTTACAACCAGGATAAAAGTAGGTCAGTGTCCTGGGAATGTCTTTTTATGGGCTTTGCATTTAGAGTTTATCAAAAAGAATATAAATATCTTATACTCACCAATACCTAACTACTCTTAACGCAAATTCCCAGCAAGAGGAAAAAGACAGTTTATAGATGAAAGCTGAATTGCAAGAGCAGCCAAAAGATCTCTCTAGGGTCTATAGGGTGAGGGATCAGGAAGAAAAGTCTGAGATGCATTTAAAAAGAGAGTGACTCACATGATATTCCTCTAGTACAGCAAAAAACATCCTGCTGATTATGTTAACATTACTTCAAACATTGGGCCTGAAGGAAGTAGATATTTTGAACAAGATTCACAAATCACATCTCTATTTAGTATGCTCTAACAAAGACTTCTATTTTTGTCTCTTTGAAACACAATATTCAGCATTCCTCAGTATTGAACAATTGCTGTCCAGTAGCCTGTGATGGGTTTTTATCCCTCACTGCATAACTGTTCTTAGCTGACCTCAGGTTAGAATCACCTATTCCTTGATGCTACAGCCAACATTTTCAGAAGTACTAAAGGTAACATTTTCAAAAGGTATATTTGTGACTCTGAAGTCTAAGCTGTGTTTTCAAAAAGTGATATATATATATTTAGGAACATATTTTCAGAGGTATATAAGGCACATAAATATGAAGCTGAATACTTAGTGAGATTTTCAAGTATCTAAATAGACATTCTAGGTCATTCTGTGTCATTCTTTCAAAAGAATTTACTGAATCTGATTAGCAATTTTTTATACACCCTGCTACAGAAAGGTAGGCATTTAACAAGATGCTAAAACTCCTAAGGTAGGAGTTTTGATGACAAGCTCACCAAAATCAATCAGTGGTAGAAGGAGGAAAGAGAGGCATAAATGGAGAAATGTCAGTGGTTAGAAAAAGCATCATATATGCCTAATCCCGTATCTGTTTTTTTTAATACATCATGTTTATAGCCTTTAAGCAAAGCTACTGATCTAACAGATATTAAAGGGATATCAAACTGTTTTATTACTTGCACTTTTTATTAATGCTATTGTAATACCATATATTTCCTTAAATTTAAGGACGAGACAGGAAAAGGGTTTTAATTCTCTTCACACTTCAACAGAAATAGAAAACTTCAAGAAATATATTGGAAGGCTGTTCTTCATCTCATGACTCCTATTCTGTTAGGAAGAGATGTTGATTCGTTAATCTGAATTTTCAATCCCAAAAGTTTAACAATATCTGAGAGCTAGAGAAAGAACAGCATGTGTTATATTGCTAGAAAGTTGGGCTTAAAAGTTGTGACTTTGCTTTGATCCCTGTACCGTACCTTAGTATTCTTTCTCTCCCTTCCTTCTTTCAAAAAATATTTTAAATGGACCCTTCTCTATGTTTGCTCTTTTAGGTCAATTTATTCAACCTGTGTCTACCTGGGCTCATGTCTCCATTAATGAATCTTTCACTCACCACAATCCTTCTGAAACCTCCAACTCCTTATACACCAGAAGTCTCAATAGCTGGTTGGACATGCAATACATTTCAAAGTTCACCTGCCTTTTTTTCCTATTATTTCAAGATCTATACAGAACACAATGTACTGCACAGTGGTGCCAGACTAATGCAGTCTGGCTCATTAAGACGGACTTTCTAAAAAGAAAGCAGAAGAACTGAAAGAACCACCTTACTTGCAGGCCCAGTTGCACCCACACCTTCAAGCAAAGCCTCAGCAAGAACAATTAACCTCTGATGCAAGCCATTTGTGTGTGGCATCTAGTTTGGAAAAAACAAACATAAAAACCACCCCAACTATTTGTGAACAGAATTTAAAAATACTAGCTCAAAAATGAGGATGGAAAACTTAGATAGTTCAGAATAACTGAAAATGGGCCAAAATCAGTAGACGCAAATTTAACAGTTTAAAAAAAACCCAAACCCATAATACTGCATTTCCGTATTCTTCATTTTTGTGCCACCAGCTTTTTATTTTCCCCAGCACTCCAGTTTTCTTTGCATAGGGATGTTTGCTGAAACATCCCCTTCTTCCTCATAAACATGATATTCGGGTCAGCTGTGGACTTGCTTGTAATTGGTCCTTGGCACAGCTAACCAGCTGGTCCTCTGATTAGACTATTATTTTATGTCATCTGTGAAGAACAACTATTTTTATTTGCACACGTACAATCACCAGATCCATAGGATTCTAAATTCTTTTGATACCTACAACTGCTATCATATTTCAAGTAAAGTAACAATCTAACGATAAAGGAAAATCTTCAATATCTGTGAAATAATTCATTTTTTCCTGTTTGCAAATGTCTACCAACTAGTTCTTACAACAACAGAAAATCAAATAATACAAAGACATTTTTCATCCAAAATTATTTCAGCCTCCAAATTTCAAGAGCTGTGCTTCCTACATATATTGTGTCCTTAATACTGTGGGTAAATCACATTATTCATCTGATGCTATTGTTACCTGACTAGATGTCAACTATGATTTAAAAGGCATATTCTGATCCACTCATAATTCCTTATGAGATTCTTTATTTGATAAGAGAAAAGTCCAGAATAGTTGGTAGACTTAGGGCAATTCAAATTGTTAATGTACTTGTAAAACTGTTTTTCTGGGCAACTGAGTAAACAATTCTACTGAATCACTCTGGCTACTTCTGAAATAACTACAGTTGGAAACACAGATTTTGGCTGAAATATTTGTGGTATAATTGGGACTGCAACATCAAATTATAGGTAGTTGTGAAAACTCTGTCCTGTATTAGACAGATGGGGAGACTTAAGCATCATTATCTTAGTTGGAAGTACCCAGAGAATATGAAAGAACAGAGTACAGGAGGGTAAATGCAAATGAAGGATCTTTGCTGCCAACGTATAAAAAAAATTAAAAAGGATCCAATGGAAAGCAGAGAAAAATACCACTCCATTAGGAAAATAAGTGCTCTTACACTTGGCACTGTGTAAACCATAATGTTTCCATTGCCAAGTTCTTAAAAATACAGACCTGAACTCTAACCAGACACTTCTGATCTGCAGACCATCTGGACAATCAAGAGGAAGGTGAGAGGACCTGAGGCAGGAAAACATACTTGGATATGCTGTCCCAAACTGGAGTGAAATCTATTGCTTGGACAGGGCATAGAGAGATAAACAGTAGCAAGTGCAGTGGCAGTTTTATAAAAAATGTCTACAGAGCTCTGAACTGCAATTAGGGTAGAAAGACTTGGCATAAGGCACTAACTTGCACCATAAAAGAAACTGGGAATACTTTGGAGAACATTCTGGTACCTTTCCTGATTCAAGTTCAGATTCATGATTTAGGAGGATTTACTTTAGGGTGGCTAAGGTTACTATCTACAGCTGTCCACGCTATCCCCATACTGAAATCAATGCCAGATTATTTTAAAAGAGCAGCTGTTTCAGAGCTGCTTCAGCTCTAAGCGCAGCAAAAGCCAGAGGGACAGACCTTGGTAACTTGGTCAGCAACACTAATGTAACTCACCTCCGTGCTGTGAGCAGAGTGCTTGGACGATTCTCAGCAATCTGGATCTTTGGTGTAAGCATATAATCAAAATCCCTTTTTCTCAGGGGCTCCCTTCTCCATATAGACAGTTCTCTACCTCAGTAATAGCAGCTCAAGCAGGTCTACAAAGATGGTCAAGTTTCTCTTGCTGGTAGCTTAGATTTCAGTTTTACAACAGTATGTTGTGTCACTTTTGCTATATTAAGGCAACCTGAGGATGGCTCTAAATTACACTTTTCTTTAACATTTGCAAGTACAGCCAGCATTCAAATGCCTTAAAGTCAGCTTACACAACTCCCCTCTTCCTTCACCCCTACGTTAGCGATTTGTTTCCTGAACTGCACTGTAGTGGTGCACCAACCCACTGTATTACTGCACCTTTTACAAGTTCACAGTGCTTTTCATAGACTTGTGCCATAACTCAAACAGTTCAGAGATTTTGCTTATTTGAGGCAAACTTCATGGGAAATTCTTGGCCTCCAGCACACCATGATAAGGCAAGGCAGCAAGGCAGGTTCGTGTTCATTCTGACCTTGAGAAGTAGTGATTTCCGCTCCCTTCACTTACTGCATTCCAGGAAAGAGGAGGTGGACGAGGGCGATACAGCACCGCAACGGTGGGGAGCTCCTAGGCTCCTCTGCAGTTGTGGGAATATGGTCAGGACAATGGACATGGGGTAAAAGGCACTAAGAGCCATTTAGGTGAGGAGGTTCAGAGAGAGATGGCAAACTATTAATCCTTAAAAAAAAAAAATCTTGTTCTCAGACTGATCTCAAATATATTTACTCTGATTCATGTCTGGCAACATTTCTGTTTCTGTTGCTTTGTCCATTCTTGGTTAGCCTTGGTTAGAATAGGTTTATAGCTGAATTATATCTAAATTTCAGCAAAAAGCCGTGTGTTTCATAGCTTTATGCCAAATTTCATTTTGCTTTATACTTTGTTTATTGGCACCATGCATAGGATATAGGCAGTAACTACAGGGTAAGCCATCCACATTGCCATCAGCAGTCCGTCAGATGAGTAACAGAGGCTGTTTATTTGGATAATTGGTTATTTAGACTCACATGTCCCTGTGGCAAAAGCTGCAAAAACAAACAAATGAACAAACAACCAGCTCTTGAAAGCAAGAGCTTACAAATAAGAATTTCAGCTTCTTAGGTAAGTTTATGTTCTTCATTGTTTCAGAGGAAAGTCTAATAGGCCAAACCCGCAGGACTGCTGATTCAGACTTTTTTGAATGCTTCAGGTTGATTGTATAGATAAAGCAATCACAGAATACCTAACAATTCCACACAGTTTGCTTCATTAAACTTGAATCCAATTCATGAGTTCAGCTGAAGATGATTCCGAATATCCCTACATTATTAGAATTTCAGCAAGGGATTCATCTGACTAATCTTTTGACATCTAAAATTTAGACATTTAGGCTAAACTGGATATTAGGTTCCCTCTCTAGTCAATGGAGAGAAAAAAAAGACACTTCCAAAGCAAGTCTAGTTCCAACTTTTTTTGACAGTATTATGGCTAATTAATATTCAATAAGGATATAAATCTCCACCCAAGTGAAAAATAGCTTTTATATATAAGCATGGCACGCTTATAAAACACTGCACATCAGTCAAGTCTTTCTCCTATTAGGACAGCATTATATATCTCTAGACGAATTCCTCAGATACAATCACTTCATAAATTGTGTTATTTTATATTGTTACAATACATGGCTCAGCACTGAAATATCTGCCATTCTAATGTGTTCCTATTTATCAGGCAACATGATTTACAGCTCTTTAGGTAATTTTAGATAATATGAATACAGGGAATAAAAAAAAGTATTGTCGGTGGTTCAGGTCTATCTTTTTTAAACTTTTTAAACTTTGGCATGAATCCTGTATCCAGTGACATTATCTTATTGCAAGGAAAGCAGAACTGCAGATTCAGCTGCAAACAGACACAGTCAGTTCCGCTTCCTGAACCCAAGCTGACATTTTTAGGTAAAGCAAAAGCTAGTGCAAAAAATCTCCACAATCATTACTTTCTACATTTGAAAATCAGCAACTTGTGTTGGTATCAGGGACAGAGAAATACTTGAAAATGTAGACAAAGGGTTGCAATTCAGGGAAAGATGTCATGCAAACTTCAGTTTAATGGCTGAAGAGATGCTAACTAATTACCTACACTGAACATGCAGTGCTGTTTTACTAATAGGTGGTGGTGTGTGAAGAACTATGAATCTAATTTGTTTATGTTAAAATATGCAGCTATTTCTATTACTTGTTCTTTTCCCACACTTCCTTTCATCTGTTGGTTTCATTTATCTGCTCTGCCTCGTCTTTTAGATTGTATCTATTAAAGAGTGAAAACTCTTACTTACATGTCTAGTGCTTAACTATGCAGGCCTCTGACCTGGATGGAGTTCTGAGACATCCAGCTATAACATTTATTATTAATCACACCAGTTAAAGTAGCTTCCCCTTCTTGCAGGTTTTTCTCCTTTTCTCCTTTTCTGAGCTAACTGGCATGTGCAACACTGCACACATTCCCTCTAAGGCACGGGCTGCTTCAGAAGGACCACAGTTGTGAGAGTTCTAAATGATATTCCTAAAAAGCTGTATTAAAAAAAAAATTAAGATAACCTGAATAACAAATATCTTGAACTATTAAATTCTTAAGCATTGGATCAAACCAACCAATACATTCAGCTGATATAGCACAGGCAAAAAGCTACGTAACTAGAAGGCCAATAGCATTTCTCAGAAACACTTAATATCGTATTTATCACGATGGCCCTGGAAATTTGAAGGGTTATAAAACCAAGCCAGCACAGACATGAAAAGGACACTGTATGGTCACCTGTTTTATTTAATCACTCACGAGAATTTTAAATTGAGCAACAGTGTGCTTCTACCAGTGACACTAAATCCAACAGAGAAATTTCTCTCCATTTCTACAGTGTCTCTTGTAATACTAAACTACCATTTGCAAGATCTCAGCAGGGGGTGACTCATATCCCCATTTCTGAAGTAGACCAGAGACCAGATTACCTTTGTAAAAACTGGGCTCTTGCTTTACTCTCTGAAGGATCCAGGCTTCTATACAGAAGCAACTTTCAATTACATTGAGCTGTGGACTCTTTATTAAGCACTTTAAGCCTGCAGTGAACATAATTTGCTATGTATTTTAAGTCTATTTTTTCTGTTGATCAACAGAGTTCTAGCTCTTGGATATATATATAAAATAAAATAAAAAAGATAAACAATTTTATAAGCATGTATCTCCAGAAGTACCTCTATTTCATGGGTTTAACTACTTAAAAAAAAAAACAAAGAAAACCCCCACAGATCCAACATTAAGTCATGACATGATTTAAAGTGTATCATGAGAATTTAAAGTGATTAATTACTGCTCTATATATCTGAATTGTTTTTTGCTTTAAATCACATGAAGTCACTCTAATGATGTAATATAAAACTACATGAAGAATCTCTTCAGAACAGATCCTGTCCTTGATATTACAGCACAACATGCTACCAATCGAGATAAACAAGACTGTTTTTTAGTGAGGGGGAGGAGGAGTTGCTTGAGTATCATTTATTAGATACTCCTTGTGTTACTTCCATCATTCACATAAATTCCATAAATATTTGACACCTCTCTCAGTATCCGCTGAGGAATCAAAGGAGACTAAAGAGTAGAATAACAAAGACAAGGAGTGGGATGTAATGCTGCTCAGATCTACCCTGTTACCTTTTCCAATTTTCCTTTAATTCCAGGATGACTGAAATAAAGATAAGTCAAGCAGGGAAGATGTAATTTCTGCTTTTCAAAAACTCACAATTTCTGAATTTTGTTCATCACAGAGACAACTATCTCCTCCAATTGAAAAGTTTGTTTTTTATGAACTCCAACTGGTAAAAGTACACTTTGGAAGAAGAAAAGTATTTGGAGATGAAAGCATTAGCACAGACTGTTTGGCTTATTTTGAAACGCAGTTAAAGACAATATCAAAACAAAACATACTGATCTGCTGGGCTCAGAAAGAGAAGGCCATTTTATTTTTTCCTCACTGTTTTGTTGCAAGAAAAGCGTAGAAAGGTGGACTGTTGTTGTGCCCTGTGAAAACCTGTCCTTTGACCGTTCCCTAGACTGCAAGGCAGACAGACCCAGGCACGCAACAGGTTGAGTTCATTCCTGGCACACCTCTGTTGGCTCTTGGTCTGGCTGAATGTGGTTTATAGATGCTATTATGACTTTTGCCCAAATAAAAATTAACATAGAGGTTTCTACTGTGCTTTGTTATACTACTGCCATCAAGACAGAGCATACAGGCATACTCTGAACTAGGAGACTGCAGAAAATATTTTCACATTTTATGAAAATCTACCAAATTTACCAGACATCTGAACATTCACTCTCATTTTCATTGTTCCTGCATGCTGGCATAGCTATATAGAATGACAAATTCATAGATGTGCTAATTTTTGCAGTGATACCAATCTGCAAGCTGCACCTCTTTTCTCGGGGTTTTTACCTCCTTTTATGTATGATACTTGTCAAACACTTCAGCACATTTGCATTTTGTTTCCCCAGGTAATCTCAGATACCTACTCATTAAACTCTGAAATTTGGGGAAAAGGAAAGACATTCCAACAAAAGATTTTATAAAACAGGTAGGTAAGAGCTAAATGGAGGCATATTGGCTCTGAAGCATCAGGAAAACCTATAGAATCCATCTTTAATATGAAATACTCTAATTGGGGAAACAGTACACAGTAAAGTTACTTCTATCTATTTGGGAAGAGAGAGAGATGAGAGAATACAAGAGATTAACAGGGGCAGAAAAGGCAATTGTTTTTTAATTCAAATAATGAGGAGTATATAATATTTAAAGAGTATCACATCAATACGCACATTTACATAGAAATAAAAGCAACATTTTTTGTTAAAAATTCAAGAACTATTTCAATGGAACATCCAAAATACAACATTCACATTTTCTTTAAAAAAAATGGAAATTTCAAAACCACAGACGTGACAAAATAGTCTAAAATATGGAAAAGAACCCAATAAAGTATACAGCCAGTTTAATGGAGTAAGACATATTTTCTTCACTGATCATTGCCCCAGCTATGGAATATACCCCACTAAATGTAATTTTAAGCTGTTTTTTAATGGGAACACCAAAGTTAAATCAAGCTGACTGCTCAAGGTAAAGCGGACATGAACATCAGAATCGTAAGAGGACTAGTACGCATGACATACAGAGAATGATTGAATGCACTGGGCTTTCTAAGTCTAGACATGAAAGAATGAGGGAAGGCAAGGCAACACTTCACTTTTGCGAAAGAAAAAGAAATTAACAGAGCTACCTGTCCAGTTTTGATAGACAGGAAAGAATGCGTTTCAGATGCAAGCTATACAAGCAGGCTATACAAAAAAATTAGTAATGGAAAAACAGGGAAGTACAAGACTAGATTGCCCAGCAAGGCTGTGATTCTCCATCACTCGAATTTTTACAGAGAAGACCAGACAGATTTCTGTCACAGATTCTGTAAGAAGAGCTGATCCTGCCTTGGAATAGAGGAATAGTTTATATGATTTCTTGATATCTTTCTAGCCACATTTCATCTAAGATTGCACAATGCAGGGGATCTTACCATCTGTTATTACTCTTCTGTGTATCTTTTATAAGCCAGGGTCTAACAGATTCTGCCAACACAGAGCCTGAAAGTGTTTTGGCATCAAGGTTATATTAAAATATCCAAAATACTGGATAAATTACCTAACTCCCCACTTTCAGTTCGCCTATTGAGGACATGATTAGTGAAACCCTCCCTTTAGCCTATGGGGCATAGGCTGCAATATTCTGTGTATACTGAAAATACAACATGTGCTGTGAAGACATGCAGTAAATATTTATTTCCTTTTGATTCAAACTAATATAAAACAGGAAAAGCAGCCAGACCAAAATCTAGTCTCTCCTTAGATCCTTAAGGAAATATAAATGCTCCAAGTTACTTTCCATTATGTTAATTCCTTACATGGATTTCTTTACAGAGAGCGCTCAGGAGTTCAACGTAGCCCCATCTGCATAAGATGGCATTAAATGTATCAGCACTGTGCAACGTTCCACCGCCTTCTCCACCCATATCACCCTTGTATAGGGCAAAGAAGTGTCTAAACTATGACTGATGCTTTCCTCACATACAGTGAGCAACCTACTGACAAATTTCTGTTTTTTGAGTCTGACATTAGAATATTTGTTTTGCCATCAGAATGGCATTTTATTTCATCAATCCAGTCAGAAGAAAATTTTTCTGAATCCTACTTAATCTGGCCTTCCTTTCTCCTATTCTGTGCAAGCCTTTCTTCAGTACCACAATGTATAGCAGTGTGATTTAAGCTTGTTGTTAGCCTAATCTTTGTAATGGCTTTGGAATTCATTTAAACCATCTAGAAATGCATGCATCTGTGCATAACAGAAAAATCATAAGTGGAGAGTCATACTGTTGCTTCATTGAGAATATAAAAATTTGAGTCAGTTCAATAAGCATCCAGATTTGATTATGGCATGTGTACTGTAATATTTGGTGAGGTTAAATTCAGAATCCCTTAATTCAGGTCAACTGGAATGTATCTACAATGAGGGGGCAAAATGACTCACTGTATTGCAGCATTAGAGGGCATAAACTATTTATCTAACAGTTAAAGAGCTGAGAAAATTTAAGAGACCTACGGTTGCTCGAACAGGTGGTCACCTTTGGAATCAGTATTACTGAATCCAGGCTCTTATGTGATCCCCAAGATATTCTAGATGCAATTAGGTATTTGTGGTCCCTTCACTGTAATTCTACGCATGTATACATCGTCCAGGGCTCCAGTGAGAGTCAGCACAGTATCCTTTCTTCTCTAGTGCAGATTCCAGGGCAAGATTTTAAAATCCAGACTATTATATCTCTTCTAGTCCCAAGAAATTTCATCTCAATTTTTTATCTATGCTCTAAGTAAAATGCCCACTAATTTCAATGAGAACCACCCTATAAAGACCTTATTAAGGGCTGAACAAAGTCCTGCAAACACCTAGATGTAAGCCAGGCAGATCAATTCATGTGATAGACCCACTGTGGCAATTCTGACTATTTACATGCATAAAGTTTTATATGTGCACAATGACTTGCAGGACTGCATGTTCTTCTACCAGTACACACAGAATGTAGGAACTATTATGGCAAGATTTAAGAGTTAAATATGTGCAACCGTTTTTCATCTTAAGCCTTTCTTTGTCACAAAGAGCTTAAAAAAATTGTTCATCATAATATTTCCTAGGAGTAATGAATGCAATAATGAATGTCTCCAACAATGAATTGATTTAGGAAATTTGAGCATTTATGACTACAAAAAAAACATTAAAAAAAAAAAAAAGACTGATTTCAGATGCCTCTGAAGCTAAAATGACAGAGGATTGGAAGAGGAAATCTGTCCTGAAAACAACCTTTTCTGAAGAGAAGCCCCTTCAAATGTTCAGGAGGCAGCTCATTTTGACTTCAAGAGACTTTGAAAATTGTTTTTCTACTAAATTCATAAAGTGCTCAGGTAAGAATGCAAAAGAGCACATATATCTAAGTGAAACTGCAAGCTAAGAAAGTATGATAAAGAAAGCATGTACAAAAGCAGAGTTAAATAAAGGCCCATCTTTAGCCAGGAAGAATTATCATCATTTCTGTGTTACTTCATCTATGTAAGTGTCATCATTCTCCTTTGGACTGAGACAGAATATTCCAAGATTTTAATTCAAAACAATAACATTGAGAGATCCGAGGGTAAGTTTTAGTTTACTCCTTACAAGCACATTCCCCCCCCCCCCCAAAAAAGTCTTTTAAGTTCAAAGACTCTTCACCCTTCTATAATAGCTTACACAAAGTATTTTGAAGCCAAAAGGAGCAAAGTGAAAACATGTTTGTCTTCATATCCATGCATGCTATTGCTAAATCAGTTTGGCATACGCCTTCTGAACATCTCAGAACAGTGCACAGCTTTCTCCTCACTTTCAGTCTGAGAGCTATGATTGATATGAAATTTATCATCCCCTGCCTGATCCACTTCAATCTAAATGACAGCCAAGAACCAGGGAACCCTGGTGCAAGGTACAACCAAATAAATACAACATGCAGCTGCACATGCCTGGCCATGGGTTTCCTGCACCTGGAAGGCAGTAATAATGAGATGACAGTTTTCCAAAGTTGTGTCCTCCTCAGCAACAGAAAGCGACTCCAAGTGATAATTTTAAGTTCCCTCCGCTAGAGTATAAGGGTGTCTACGTATGGACATCTACACAGATGGCACAGAGGACTTTTAACCAGGATGAGAGATATTCTACACCTCTCAAGTCAAAGAATTAAACAAGTGAATAAAAGGCACAGGGCTCTAGCTGCAGTAAAAGCATTATTTCACCATAAATCCTTGAAACCAATACCAGAGAGTAAGTGAAGTTTTTCTCCCACTGTCAAACTGACCAGTAAGACAGTCCTTGTCCTTATACCTGACAGAATCCTGTCTTATATTATCTTCCTTCTCTCAGCTGAAAATAAATTCCACTGTAAATGCTGTGCTAGAGTGGCTGATAATGCAGAACTTTTCTACCAGCTTTTATATGGAGAACAAAAGAAACAGAGACGCCTTGTTCCACTACAGTTTATAAATACATTGTAAAATAGCCCCAAATATCATTCAGTGAAAGTGTAATTGAGGGCTTATTTTTGTCTGTTAACTCTTTGGAGGTGCACACAATAGCTGATGCTGCAATTTTGTAAAACCACTAAAAAATGTGTGAATCTACAGAGATAGTAAAGGATTTACTTTATACTGGAACTTGGAAAACACAGATCTTATCTATTACTCACAGCATGTTCCATGCTGTAGCCACTTTTAAAGGGAAAAGAAGCCATAAACTCTGCTTTATGTTGTTTTCAATCTAAACATACACAATCTGTCAAATAACTAAGCGGGTAAGAGAGAAATGATTTTTTTTATGCACAAAGCACCAGACTGAGAATAAGTATATATATACACACAGATATTTACACACATATTTACTGTTTCAACTGGTTGGACAAACTTTTGGAGTTATAATATTATGTTCTGTCATACAGTAAAACTATTAGAAACAGGTTGAAATAAATACAGTACATGTTGTTCATTGTTACCTTACTCAGTCCAAACCATCCAAACCTGTGACCAAAAAACAGTGCAATGAAATTGATATTTAAATAAATCAAAAGAAAGAAGAAACAAATAACTTTGCTGAAATTGAATGGAATTCTACCAAGAACTGTACGGTTTTTAACAGTTGCTTAAATAAAGATTTACCTTCTGGAATTGACAATGAAGGTGTATCTGTCCTATTGGGGTGACTGCTGAAAGAATCAGTCTACCTCTTTGGAGAATCTGAAGAATAAAGTACATACCGTACTTTTTGCCCTGATATTTTAAAAGCTACCACATTTTTGTCTTGCAAAAAACCTCCCTCTCCCTCTGCCCACCCTCGTGACACACAAACCACCAGAATTATTGTACAGCTTGCACAATCCTGTTGCTTTTAAGCTAATGACAAAATTCTTACTTAGTTGAACAGAAACAGAATTTGGTCCTTTAATAAACTACAACTGTAAGAAACTGAAACAATGTGGCCTGAAAGTCAGAATCAGGACTCAGCTAACTAATCTCACGGAGAAGGTGAGTTAGCAGCAAATACTGCCAAACCAGTGTGTGTCTCTTGAATGCCCCACGACTTGTTATTTTTCATTTCAGCAGGCAGCCATCTGCAGAAACTAAACCAGACTATCTCAGTCTGCAAAGCAAACAAAAAAGTGAAGCTTTAAAGAAGTAATGCCAAAATAGCCCTCTGCACATCCAGGTTTGTAAATGCAGGAGCAGATTCTCTCCTGTGGCCAAGCACTACTCAGCACCAGCTGAAAGCAGCAAATCTTTGACAGCAGGTCACCGATGGTGCACAGCTCAGCCCCAGCCTAAGTCCGATTAGCAGCTCTTAACTGCTCTTACCCTAGTGTCAGTAGGGGCTCAGGTTCCCCACATACCTTGCCATCGATAACCTAGGGAAAGCTAGGATGTCAACTAACAGCACATGAGCAACATGACAGTAACAGTCCGCATTCATATTCTAGTACCATGCAAAATGTGAAGTGGCTCAACCATAGTGATAGCAAAATGGCATTTACCCAGAGATCAGAGTATAAACATACATAGTTACCATGGACTCACTGATGCAGTATACATATAAACTACTGCTTGAAAGCTAAGGCATAGTATTCACGCACATGTAAGTGATCTGGCCTTAAACTGAGGGAAAAAAAATATAGAGCAATTCCTTATCAACCCATTTTCCTACCAGTCTCAGAGTATCTGTTCTTTATCCAACTTAGGCCATATATAGAGCTGGCAGCCTTACAGAAGGCTCAATAAGCAAGGGGAAGCTGACCACTTCCAGCAACCCAAAATAGACAAAACATACAGAAAAATCTGGACCTGCAACAGGCTGAAGGAAACGAACCTCGCCCCACCTTGGCCTTCTTTGCCCAACCTGCAGATTGCACGCTGCACTAGGGTACCTGCTGTTTGAAACTTCTGGGAGTCAGTAGGCGTAACAACAAGGAAATTCCAGCGTAGTCTGAAGCCTTATTGGAAAGAGGCTTGCTTAGGTGAATATTTACTCAGTACTGACAAGTATCTGTTGGCTGCTCAGGGTGACCTTAGTGGGTCTATTTCTGTATGGTATAAAGGTGATTCAGTGCTTTTCTACAGGAATCAATGAGTCAGTAAAGATCATAAAATGGCATAAAGTAAGGAAATCAGAATACTGAAAAATTCTTCATTAATAACAATACTGGATCCTATGGCGATCATCAGATAGCTATGTGTCACGACAGTCTGCAGTAAATTTCTAAAAGTTAGATAGGCAGATGCCTATGAAATGATTAGAAGTTATAAAAACAGCAGGGTAAAAACAGCCAATGTATATATCTTAAAATATTGTGTTCTGCATATATTCCACTGCAGAAACTATTACATAAAATTTCTGGAATATATAATCTGTAACATCACGTTGTGACAGTATGCAGAGCAGTTTGAGGAAAATAAGCCGAAGCTTATTTTACAAAGATTTATTTTGGTTATACTTATACCATTTTCAAAGCATATTCTTCATTTTCAAGTATGTTCTCTTGTCAGTTCACCCATGCAGAACGAGGAGGGAAGTAAATATGGAACAATTTTTAAATCTCTCTTCCCCCAACACTTTATCCTTTTACAGTATACAAAAAAAATCTAGCTCTTGGAATAAGTTTGCAACAGTTTTTTAGGGTCTCTTCCAATATTCTTTGGGAAACAACGCTTCTGTTAGATGTTTCACACTGTACTGAATTTATAATTATTTATCATCTGTGCATTCAGAATGTAAAATAATAAAATGTCTATTTTGGCCCATCAGATATCACAGGGTGCTTGCTCTACTGAAGGAAGTAAATGCAAGTGAGCTGAATGCCTGACTGTTGATTAGGCTCACATTTTGCAATTTATTGAAACAAATACATTTGAAAGGAAAGTATACACAATTTAATTTTACCTCTATGCCCAGTAAGCCCTTATTGATAAAGCAGTAAAACTATGGCAATATTAATAGTATAATTAAACTATAGTTGCAAAGTCTGATATTATTCTAAATTATTTGAAGGTATACCAAGCCTGGAATGGAGGTTGTAATTTTAACTAGCTTTGATACCAGTTATTTTCATTAATTATTCAATAGCAAGCTTCACTAAACTTTCTGGAAAGTTCATTGCGGTGTGTATCCCTCTTTTCTAATTTTAAGAATGTCCTGGAAGCAAACAAAATGGGACTTGCACTAACCAAACTCTGCTTTTTGGAGTGTGATAGCTGCTCTGGTTCACTCTCTTGCTGTCTTCTGTGATGAGTTGATCCTCCAGTTAAAGTCATTAAACTTTGTCAATAATTTTCAATGAGCCTGGGATGGAATTTTAATTCCCAGAACAACAAACACTGAAGCTCTGAGCGTCAAAAATGCAATTTTCAAGGATGGGACTGGTCTTTCTCAGCAGTGGGCTTTCAAATTCTTTACCAGAGGAGAACCAGAAGCCTTATTACATTCAGAACAAGACTGAAGATGCACATTAAAAAAATGAGCAAAGAAAAACAAGAAACAGAAAGGAATGGGCACACAGAAAAGATGGAGAGAAAAAGAGATGAACAAATGAAAGAGAAGGGGAAAAATGAAACCTTAAATGGCTTGTTAAAAGCAGAAAGAGGAAGGAGAACAGTACTACAGCATCAGCAGACACTTTACTACTGCTCTGAGTACTCTGAAACTCTGCTGACAGATTAATTGATGTTTCAAGGGAAACAGCTTTCAAAAAAAGATGTTTGAAACATTTCCACTGCAATCAAACTATTTTGTTTTTCTATGAAAACTGATTTCATAATTATGTCCTGAATTGTTATTTTAAAGGCAGAAACAACAGTGGAAAAAGTAGCCTTAACTTTCACTGAATCATACAATGTCCCTGTCTGTTGGAGTAACAACTATGTGTTTATTTTCAATTAATACTACATGAAAAAAGAAAATGTTTAAAATGCTAATATTTTTCATGAAAAAGCGACTGACAAAATGGAAAACATGTTTATGGGAAAAATTCTAACCACTTCTATTGCGAACAAAGGGATTACTTTTTCACAACACAGGCCTAGTTTGTTAGTTTTCAGCGTGAAATATCTCTTCCCCAGAAAGTGCACTGCTTGATGAGATTGCCCTAATGCTCCTCTAAAAGAACATTTAAGAGGAAGAGTGGGGGAGCTGCCAAATATTCAGTGAGGTTTTGTTTGTTTTCTTGTTTTTTCATGTTCCTAGAGCCACTTCCACCATTTGAGTCCTCCCTAATCTCTTATTTCTGTCACCATCTTGGAGACAATCCAGTTAAAAAGATTATTAAAAGTCTCATCACAGACAGCCTTCATGAAGAACATCTACCGAGGCTTGACTTTATCCTACAGCCTCTGTAAATTCTGTAAACTACAAGCACAAAGAGGGTCTTGGACCTTCATTTTTTTCTTCTGCCCCCTTCCCCAGCTCCTACAAAACTATTTCAGTTCTTGTTCTTATAATCCTTTAGGTTAACACACTGAACATATTAGCTCACATTAATTAGAATCAAGAACTGTAAGTGGCTGGCTCATAGTCTGCTCTATTAATATTTATGGAAAGCCATAGGATTATAAGCAATTGCTGAAAATTAAGCGTATTTGTCAAATTACTGTTTCACAGTCTATCCTTTTCTGCATTGCTGGCTATTATTGCATCTCAATCCCTCCTAAAGGATTTTTGCTGATCTTCAAATGAGATGCATGCGAGAGGTGTGAATTACATGCTTAGTCTAACCCGCAAAATGAGCTGGCCAGAAGAGGACGACGGGAGATGAATGGGGGGAATCTCCCTTAATGGAAGCATTGTGGAAATTGCTTCCTATGAATGAACAAATTAAAGCAGGCTCCAAAGAAAGTTCATTCTCGGGCAATTCTGCAAATTACAGCTAATGACTATGTAAATTGCTCCTGGCTGCAGATTTAAATAATGATGTACATGATAAACTAGCCGTGGTAGCACAAGAAGCCAATAAGTTCAAACAAGGGTATGTGGTTAGAGGATTTACAGTCTCTCCCCACCCCTTCTCCTTTACATACTGATAGCTCTAATTTTACCTTTTGTTAAATGGTTAGGTGTTGGCATAAAATAGTGGGGTTCAGAAAAAATATGATCTGGGTCTCTTACTGAATCCTTTGGACTGAAAGGAAGGTATGAAAAATTTCTTACTGTCATACATCTCAAAATTTAGAGAAAAGAGCACTGTGGAAACCTAGAAATCACCATACAAAAATCTGCATAAAAGAGCAGAATACATCTCTGGCTGATGTTAAAAGGCCTGACTGTCACTCTCTTACACCAGTTTTATGCAGATTCCACATAATTAATATGCCAATTCCACATCACAAATATGCTGATTCAAATTTAATAAGATTTAAGAAGTTATAATGCTAAAATACAGAATTCTTTTCTGATCACAAATTGTCTATGGGCAGGTTGCAAGTTTGTGAAATGTGTCTTCAGTATGGTATTAAAAATAGGGGCTGTGTTGATTTCTCACATAATTCATCCAATCAGCAAACAGAAACAAGGCTACACTGATATCATGAAGATGGCTAAAAATATGTATTTAAAGCTTTAATTCTAACATTCTTAACCTGATCTGCCTTTTCAATAATGCAGTCACATAAACCCAGGGCTCAATATCATTCATCTAATATCTTCAAGCAGGCCCTCTTCCCCCCATAGCTTTGGTTTGCATATGGTCCCACTCTTCACATAATGTGATGTCTATGCCAGCCAGGAACCATTAAGTGAAATGGCTGTTTTTATTTGTCTGAAAATACTGGATTATGCAGGTTTCGAAGGACAATTTTTTTCAGTTTACAGGATGGAATTTCTGGTCAAGGCTGAAGCGAGCGAGCGTCTGAGTGCGTGTTCATGCAGAAAGATGTGTATTTGCAGGAGTGGGGGGAACAGAAAAGCACCCAGCTGCCAAACCTGGGGCCAGAGCTGGGGCTAGACAAAGCAGGGGCTTGCCTGGCGCCCCGGGCTGCCGGGAGGGACAGACCAGGCAGACCCGTGGCCGAAGCGCCCTCTCCCCAAGCCCTGGCTGACTCCCTCCTGCTCTCGCCACCACCGCTGGCGAGGGAGCGGCCAAGGTGCCTGGAACAGCAGCTCTTGGAAGTGGCTGGGCACAAGGAACGACTTCTTCCACCTGTAAAAGCCACCCCTCCCATCCCATCCCTCAGCACTCACGTGAATATGTCAGGTCCTATCTTTCTCCTTGTCCCTCTGCTTTGCTCAGGGTAGCCAGGAGAGGAAAAAGAAAAGTGGGGAAGAAAAAAGGAAAAAAAAGGGGGGGGAAGAAAAGGGGGGAAGAAAAGGGGGGGGGAAAAGGGGGGGGGAAAAGGGGGGGGGAAAAGGGGGGGGGAAAAGGGGGGGGGAAAAGGGGGGGGGAAAAGGGGGGGGAAAGGGGGGGGAAAGGGGGGGGGAAAGGGGGGGGGAAAGGGGGGGGGAAAGGGGGGGGGAAGGGGGGGGAAAAAGGGGGGGGAAAAAGGGGGGGGAAAAAGGGGGGGGAAAAAGGGGGGGGAAAAAGGGGGGGGAAAAAGGGGGGGGGAAAGGGGGGGGAAAGGGGGGGGAAAGGGGGGGGAAAGGGGGGGGAAAGGGGGGGGAAAGGGGGGGAAAGGGGGGGAAAGGGGGGGAAAGGGGGGGAAAGGGGGGGAAAGGGGGGGAAAGGGGGGGAAAGGGGGGGAAGGGGGGGGAAGGGGGGGGAAGGGGGGGGAAGGGGGGGAAGGGGGGGGAAGGGGGGGGAAGGGGGGGGAAGGGGGGGGAAAGGGGGGGGAAAGGGGGGGGAAAGGGGGGGGAAAGGGGGGGGAAAGGGGGGGGAAAGGGGGGGGAAAGGGGGGGGAAAGGGGGGGGAAAGGGGGGGGAAAAGGGGGGGGAAAAGGGGGGGGAAAAGGGGGGGGAAAAGGGGGGGGAAGGGGGGGGAAGGGGGGGGAAGGGGGGGAAGGGGGGGGAAGGGGGGGGAAGGGGGGGGAAGGGGGGGGAAAGGGGGGGGAAAGGGGGGGGAAAGGGGGGGGAAGGGGGGGGAAGGGGGGGGAAGGGGGGGGAAGGGGGGGGAAGGGGGGGGAAGGGGGGGAAAGGGGGGGAAAGGGGGGGAAAGGGGGGGAAAGGGGGGGAAAGGGGGGGAAAGGGGGGGAAAGGGGGGGAAAGGGGGGGAAAGGGGGGGAAAGGGGGGGAAAAGGGGGGAAAAGGGGGGAAAAGGGGGGAAAAGGGGGGAAAAGGGGGGAAAAGGGGGGGAAGGGGGGGAAGGGGGGGAAGGGGGGGAAGGGGGGAAGGGAAAAAAAGGGAGAAAAAGGGAAAAGAAAAAGAAAAAAGAAGAAAAAAGAAAAAAAAGGTCTTGGGCTGCCTTGGAGCAATTCCCCTTGAAGCCTGGAGTTCAAATCCCTCCTGCGCCACATTCTGGCTATACCCCCTCCCCCTCATATGGAAGTCTCAGCCTGGTGGCTTTGCATTATTTCATCTCCCTCATTTCATTGCTTGTTTAACTTGACAGCAATAAAACGCATGTTACGGATTGGAATACACTAGTCATTGCTGACAAACATTCAATTACGTAAGCTAAGAATGGTACTTCTTACAAGTTTTGTACTGTTTAAGCATCTGGATACTTATTAATTCAAAATTCATGTTTAACTTCAAATGCATAAATTTGTGGAGAAAAAGTTTTGTTTTTTTTCCTCAGCTCTGATAAAGAATAGTTTTTCCACTGACAATAAATTAAAAAAAAAAATCTTTTAATATTTTTTCACTATTTCCCTGGCCTGCTTCTCAAATTCATAGCAACTGCCAAAAAATTATTTCACCCATGCAAAATCTAGTTAAGTTGCAGTCACCATTTTACTTTACTGAATTGCTTACCTTCTTGCCTGCTGTTAAAAACAAAGGTTTGTCTAATCTAATCCTCTCAGCTTTGAATCATGACAGAATATCAAGCCTCAAACCAGTCAACTGAAAAACTGGAATAATAAAAAATATTTTTGGAAATGTTTCTCTACATACATCGCTTTTGCTCAGGGATCAATGAAAGACAAGCAGAAAACCAGCCTAGTTTCTAATAAATGATGCCCAAACTAACAGCAATCAAATGATTTCCCAGTGGCACATGTAGGTAGCTGTGTTAGCTCCCTTAAAAACATTTCTGAAGTGATGCAGGCAGAAGATTTTGTAACAAGAAACCTAACATTTCCTAAAAGATTATTGCATGTGTTTTTGCAAAACCAAGAAAATGGTGCAAGGAAATCAACAGAAACACTTTTTGTAAAACCTAGCTTCTGTTCAACTGGCGTGGTTTCTTCCTAAGAACAGGTGTGAAGGAAACATTCAAAATAACTGAAGTTAAAAATGGTAGCGGAAAGTGAAAAATGAAAAGTATGATTAGGCAGTTACAAGATATTTTACCATAAAACTGGAATTGAAATAAAGGTTTTCTTTGGTTGGTTGGTTGTTTTTTTTTTAATACAACCAAATTTATAAAGCTACCATAAAAATATAAACAGGATTTTTTTTAAATTATGCTTAACATTTCCCAAATACATATCAACCCAGATAACTTTCTTAATTATCTGTTAAAATTCACAGAGGCTCTAGATAAGAGAGGGTCCCCAATTTGTCCTAAGCGCACAGTGAGAGCCAGTCCCCCCTGAAGAGGTTACTGTCCCTACGAGAGAGGGCAGGATATGGGTCAGGATCATCACCCCTCACTTACACATTAAAGAAAATGGATGCAATGCCAAATCAAGTAACTTACAAAAAGTCACAACTGTAGTGCCTTGAGACGCTGACGTCAGTGTCTGGAGTTCAGGCTAAGCAGCCTGATTTCCCCGTGCCTTGGCCACTCACTCCTCCTGTTACACATCAGTTCCCTCCTTCTCTTAGTTGCACTGACACAACTGTTCCTGAAGCCACACTGTAAATCAGATGACTGAAATGATCCAGATTAAATATAACCTGGTCTGTGTTTGGAAAAGGACATAACGGTTTTTACAGCTTTAATGAGAGTGCAAGGGGAAGAAAAAGGACAGGAGGGAACTTCAAGCTTGAAGTGGAAATTTTACACACCTAAGTCTTAACTGGACAATTTATAGCCAGCATATTTCTGAATTCTACAGTGGTAATACAGTTCCCTCCCAGCCCCAAGCCATTCTGTAAAGGAAATAAAACAGAGGGAGGATAACTAATTCAACTGATGGTCACTTCTCTATTCTGAACGGCCTAATCTGGTCTGATACAGCTAAATCGAATGTCTTTGAACAACTGTCAACCTACTTATCCCCATTTTTAGTATTCTTTCTGCTGGTAATATCCTTTTCACACCTCTGAATATAAAGCCTATAGTAATGTCACATGCTGGAAACATGCTAGAAGTATATCTGTATTTTAGGCCAACAATCAGTTGTGCAGGTGTCTCAATGCAGAAGCTCTCGCTGCGGTTACTCATGTGCATTGGGTGCACATCAGCAATAAGAGCAGGCCCCAATGGAATTTCAATGATGCAAAAATGAGAGAGAGAGAGAGAGAGAGAGAGAGATGCACAAAAAAAGAACACAGCAAAAAAATTTGAAATTACAAAATCAGCAATTATGTCAGTGGGAAGTGAGTTTTTTTGTTGTTGTTGTTGTTGTTGTTGTTGTTGTTTTTACATTCTTCATCCAAAATGCATAAACTCAGAAAATTATTCTATGTTAACTTAAAGCAAACTTGTTTTACTGAAATTCCATTATTATAAGCCTCCTCTTTTAAACCCAGGGATGATTTCATAGCCTGCTGCTTCACCAGGTTTAAGATTCCCTTGGCTGTAAAGATTTCTCTACGGTGCTCCCCTTCATGAAAAGTAGATTGCAGTGGAACAATTTCTCTGCAGTATTTTCTTAGTGAAAAGGTCCAAGAATTAATTTTTCACCCTTCACTCTTCCTTTCCAGATTCCATCTCAGAATGACCTCATATGACTGTATATCCAAAAGAAGCCGAGTCCGAAGAAAATATTACACTACATAATTTTAAGAATCCACCTATTAATTACGGTATTAATACAGATAAGAAGGAAGCTGCTTAATAGTCAATGAAGAAAGGTAGGTGTCTCTGGAGAGTGATTCAGGACAGAAACCAGAGGACCCCATTCTGCCTTCTTGGGTAACTTCCATCTCCTAAAGTTAGCAGTCTAAAGATGCCTAGATCTTAGATGCCTAAAATAAGATAATGTGAATACCTCCTCTTTGGCGGATTTTCCTTTAACAATAAGGTTCTGAACCTTTAAGAATTTGTTTACATTCTGAACTCTACACAGACATTGTTTTACTGCTAATCACATGAATTCAAAATAAGCAAGCCAGACTGTCACCAAATGTATTTACATCTTGTTCCTCAAGTTGCTTTATGACAAGGCGACATAAATAATGTATTGGACTCACATTAATAATAAAAGCTACATGAAGAGCACACAGAGGCATTGGGTGGTTTCATGACATTTCAATTAAAAAACAAACAAATGAACCAAAACTTTCCTAAACATAGAAACCTGAAAAGATGGAACTATTTCCTCCCTCTTAAACCAAAGAAAGGAGTTATATCTCTTGTTCTATGGAAATTCCAGCCAACAACACATTACGCTATGACATTCTTAATGTCTGAAATACTGTTACAGATCTGTTTGTGCTATGTATGCTCCATGCTTAAGATAATTCAACCCGCCACTATACCATAGGAAAGACAGCAATCTCAGAGGAATCCAGGACTCAAACTATTGAAACATTTCATACATTTAAAGCAATTTCTTAAATGGCACCTGGAAATGAAGCCCACAGGTAGAATATGTTCCCTCTAAGAAAAAGTGCTTATATCTGTCAGTTACATTCTGCTGAACTTCCTGACTGCAGCCTGGAGAACTGATAAAATCTGTTAGCGAAATGCCTATTTTCAAGCTAAACAGCTGTGACAACAAAATGCTTGGAGATATTTTCAATGTACATGACATCTTTATTCAAAAATAATTTATTAGTATTCAAAGGCAAAAAAAATGTAGAATTGGATGATTTTGCATCAGATGCTTTCTTATTTTTAAGAAAACTTAAAATGTAAATTAAATTTTTATGTTATCCTGCATAGGATATTTATGGACTAAAAGACATACCATCGATTTAGAGAAAGCAAATAGAAAATTAGAAATTGTCACTCTGTGCTACTGTCCATTGACATTAGTTCTCACTGTGGTTTTAGCCAAGTCATTCTCCCTTTTCCTCTCTAAAAAGAGATTGAACCTTCCTACTTTTAAAAATGAGATTATAATAAATATTTAGTGTGTGTGGGTTAAAGTAGCATCTGGAAAAAAAATTGTAGTTCTAAAACACTAGAAAATGTTAAGTTCTATTCCTCTTTCCTTGTACAGGACAAAGTAGTGACATGCAGTACCTGAGGATGAAAAACACATTAGGCCACAGTTGTGAGCACCCACTGTTTCATAAATCCTGTATATCATAAATACCCGACACTATTCATCTTTATGACCTACTTTATCTCACCTGACATTCAGAACAGTTCTTCATCTCAAAAAGAGTATGTGTACGTAGCCTGTAGTCTGCGGAAACATCCTCCAACTGCAACAGCCTTTAAGCAGTCTCAACTTGACAACTTTTACATCACCTTATTAACAGTGCCTGAGATCAGAACTCAGAGATCTGTCTGAACACCAAGTTGTTAATTGTTTGATACACATTACAAGTACTTTATCCTCCTCACTGTTTGAATTAAAGCAGCAAAATTGAAGATTTTGCTGTGATTACTCCTTCATCTCTTCTTAGAAATTAGAAAGCCATTTCAAAATGTGCTTATAATTGATTTCAAAAATCTTTATTCCTCCATAAAGCTAAAATACATTTTATTCAGAGAATGTTATTTTTGTTTGAAATTTCACTCGAAATGTCTCTCCCGGTAAACAGTGACCCCTCTTTTGTCAAAAAAGCATCTATACTAATAACATAATATGGTTTTTCACTATTAATTATAGAAGTTACAGTAATTACAGCAACTGTTGCATAAAAATATTCTATAGATACTGAGGATCCATATCCCTTCCAGCATACAGCAACCAGTTGTGGACTTGGAGTAGGACAAAGTTATCCCACCCAAGCCCTCTCAAGGACACTATGGTCTATCTACGCACTGCATCCCTTTTTGCCAGCTGTGAAAATAGATACTTCAGTAGTAGAGACTACTTTTGCCAATATTCTATTAGTATTTTTCACAATACTTTCATCTGTAAAGACCTAACTGCTCTCAGACCATCACAGACAGGAATCACAGCTGAATTTAACCCTGTTGACAAAAGAGCAGACCATCAGAAGAAGCTGACTCTTGGCTCTACCTGCACTGGTAAATGCAAGTATGCCTGAGCACATTATCTTGCTGGTACAGCGGGAGCCCTTGTCTGTGATGCTAAGAGTTTTAATCCATGGAGAGTGTCTGAATCCATGAAAAGATGACTATTGTATGTTCTAGATCAGTTTAAAAAGATGATCAGGAACACTTCTTCTAATTAGATAACCTCTGAAATAAATATATTCAGAGATTTCCAAGATGAAAAGTGTATACAGTTCTCATTTCATGGAATATCAAAATGAGAGGGAGAAGTTATAGTCCTGACACTTATTTGCCTAGCTCTAAATTCTATTTCTAGATGGAATTCCTGGTTATGAAAATCTTGCTGATAACCCAAACAGCAATTAAAATTTCTGCTGCTACTTTCAGAAATTGATAGACTATGTACCATACTCCTTGATAAGGCTATGCAAATTTTACATTTCAAGCTTTCTGGAAACAGAAAAATAATCCTTTACGGTATTTAGTATTGTTTTAGTTTTGTCCCAAGATTCTGAAAGGTGTAGCAAAGATAGATGTGAAAGGGCCCTTCCACACTTTCCTTCACTTTGCCAGTAAATTGTCTCAGGTAGGTTTCCCTTTCACTGACAAGCCCCAGTAGCCAGCCCCGTTACATATTAATAACTTTGCTGCAGTCTCTGCAGTGTCATTAGATGCCAGTAATTGCCTGATTTATAGCAGTGGGTCTCCCAAAATACTGTGGACCTTACTGGCAGCTAATTATTTATCTGCAACCAAATTCTACTGTTAAACTAAACAAAAAGATAGTTTCTTCTAGAGCCAGTTTTCACTGTAAATACATACTACGGCCAATAACAAAGCTGTTGATCTTTAGTTCCCCACTCTAGTACCAACTATTTTGACCTTCCTGGTCATGAGGGGCTCTGATTTAGAGGCAAGGAGACATTCCTGTCAGAACCCAGAACATCTGATACAAGTCAGCAAAGCCACAGATCTTTGGGTGTTTAGTGGATCACATAAGGAAAGACCCCCAGACAGCTCAACCTGGCTTCTGAGGACCTTTCAGATGGATATGCCAAACAGTCTTAAAACAGCTATCAAGAGCAGCATGAGGGAAAGCAAGCCACCTCCTGTACACATTCCCTTTGCCTCCTACCATAGGCATGCTACCGGCATCCTACAGCACAAGTCCTGCTACACTGCAGTATTTTCCGACTGTGAATTGTCATTAACAGCTCTCGAAAACTGCAGCTTTTCTTGTTACTACAGCATTGTTTTTACATGACAGTTTGAAGATCACCTTGAGAAATAAGATTATGGAAAGAAGAGAATTAAGACTAGCTTCTCAGTATTTTAGGAAATTAGTAGGCATGTATCTGAATACTGGTACTTGACCATATTCAGCTTGCAGATAAATATCTCAAGAAAGCCTACAAACATTTAGTAAAAATAAAAGTGGAAATTTGACCGTGTTTGAATCTTTTTGCCCAATTTCTACGATTATTTGCGCAAACCAGTAGAGTGATACAATCTATTTGTGAAAGAATAACTTTTAAGTTACTTTCTAAAGCATGCATTTGTGGAGGGTCATGACAGGGTTAAACTGGTGGAAAGTTGCAAGTAGCAAGCAACAGGAGCCTCAGACAAACATACTCAAGGACACCGGTGCAGGTGGGAATGATACATCCTGAGAAAGTACAGATAAACTAGCAGAAGCCAGTGGGAACCAAGGTTAAGGGCAAGACAGCCTTTCCAAACAAGTAGCAGAGTACAAGGCATGATCGCTGCGTGCGTGATCGGTGCAATGATTGGCTACCTGTGACATAATCTGTATGATGACTGGCTTAGCAAAGTGTGTCTGTGAAACCACTGAAGCAGCTAACTTTTTAAATATGCTCAGAAATAAATAATAAAGGTCTCAGGACGCAAACCCCCCTGAGTCCGTGCCATTCATCCGCCACATGCATTCATACCAGAACGCTGTACCCAAGCATTATTTTAATCAAATGAAAAAAACAGAAAAAGGTGGCACTTTGTGTGACCAAGTAGAACTAACCAACACTATTCAAATATTGAATGAGTAATATTTACTATGAACTGAAGAGCTTGCAAACCAGAACTTTTTCCTAAATATGGTTAAATAATACTGAAAGACTACTAATTTTAAGAGAATACTGCACTCCTACATACATTGCAAAAGAGAGAAATGATGTTAAATTAGTTAGCTATAGGATAAGCAGTTATTTAGTAAGCTTGACCCATATGCATAATTCTTCACAGTCAAGCATGCAAATCAGATGAGGTAATTCTACATAATCATGTGATTATTATTTTCATATGCAATTACTTCATTAGTATCTGTAGTTGCAGCATTTACAAGTACATATTTGATATATACTTGTTTACATATTTTACACAGACACTAGTGCCTTTTTAGAGTCCTTGTAGGTACACAATATAGAATACTTTTTTTTTTTTTTTTGTAAGGCATAAAGGGTAGTGTGTTCCAAATCAAAGTTTTTTGCTAATGTCAGATAATGTATTTCAATATTCATTTGTGAGAGGATGGACAGCAAATACAGAATGGTCTTTTATTTAAGTCCTAATAATTGCTGCCCTGTTGCTCTGCTGTAACTGATAATTAACAATTTTTTTTTCTGAAATTTTCCTTCTATTAACTTTCTATGTAGCTGGAGTGTAAGAAAACTGTATTCAGCATTCAGATTTTCTGCAGATGGTTATACTCAACAGTATGTTCTTATTTGCAGTTTCTATGACTACTAGAGCAGTACTAATTTCTTCAAATTGAATGGACCCAGAATCCAATTTGTATATTTAAACAAGAACATGCATATTTTCTTTGAAAGCTATTCCAGCAGAAAAAGCATACATATATCTATTTTAATGCAAAACATAGGCATATATATTCAATTTCAAAGATCTATCAAACAGAGCACAGTGCAATCAATTTTAACTATGTATTTTATATGCAATGTTGGAAAGTTTTAGACAGTATCAAGTGAATTCTACTTTTTCCTTTTCCAAATTTTCACTATAAGGCATGTGAATTTATATTGGGATAAAACAACACAATAAAAGTAACAGCATAAATTTTGGGTTCCTTTCTCAAAGGCTTTCCTGTGTATCCTATAGGTTTCAGCTTCCAAGACTTAGTATCTTTTTTTCCCTGTATCACTTACATCCGTTATTTCACTTGTATTCCCTGACTCTAACAAAAGAAGGCACTGAAATATATGCAGATGTTGTGAAACTATGATTAATTGTATTGATTTCAATGGTACTAGACATACATTTGAGTAATACCTTTTCTAGTAACTACAGTTCCTTTAAAGATATCATGGTCTTAGCCACAAGAAGTTTCATGACACCAGAAGAGTACATTGCCCAAATGAACAAAATTCATCATACCTATTGAAGGTATTTTTAATTGAAGATACTCATTTTTATGTTCTTTGTATTTTTCTGCTTGGCTTTAACCTACCAGTTTTTAAACATAGATTTAATTTTACTCTGGTTTGATCATGCACCTACTGGCTTCACATTCAAAAGAATCCCTCAGACAAAGAAAATTCAGGGTACAATAAAATCACCCATTTCATAACCCTGCTAGCTGGGCAGCCACACATCTTCCCCCCCAGCCAGCACTCCTGGCAGCTTGCAGCGCTGGACAGCCTGCGCAGCTGCTAGCTGGGGAGTTTGGAGCTCTGGATAGCCCTGGAGCCTCTGAGCCAAGTAGCTTGACTTCCTTGTTTCCAGCCAGCTGGCTCGCCTGTCCATTTTCTCTTCAAATATCGATGAATTCACATAAAAATACATACCTGTTAAATCAACATTTTTCAATGCATTACTGTTCTTCCAGAAAAATTCTGACTGGATTTAAAATTAAGTTCTGGAAAGTAAATTAGGATTTAATTTTCTGGTTTATCTGATTTTTCTGATAAAAATCTGATTTAAGTCTTTTGTCATCTAGCAACACTCTCACACTAGTTTTCCTGTATGTCAATTTACTTCTTCCCTTTGAAAAGCCCTCCACAGGGAGCAGGAAATACAAAGATCATGTATGTTAGGGCACAGTGGAGGAACATCCTCTAGTTTGCATTCTTTTCAGTCAACTCCCTATTAAATGTTATCCTGCAACCTTCAGAGTTTGACCATGTACTCCTATATATATATATATATGTATATATATATATATACATATACACACACACACACACATATATATCTTAAGACATACAAAAAGTGAGCACAGAAAGGTGCTTTTTTTTAAACTTTTATACCCTTAAACTATCAATTTCCTGGGTCAGTTGGGGAGCTAAGTGAAGACAGCCTTTCTTACCTTTCGGTTGTCCTGAGGAATAGGAATGGGAGGGCTGGTCATCTTGAGAAAATACAGTCATATGGTATTTAGAATCACTGCTCAAAGTAATGGAACACTTTGGGCTCATCAGTTGTCCTGAAATCACTCTTAACACAGGCCAGGCTAAGGTAAAAGCAAATAAAAAAAAATATTTTTAAAATTTAAGCACAGAAAACAATCATCCTTAGTTGGGAAACATAATGAAATGGAATAAAATACATATTTTTCAAGCACTTACATGTGCACCTAAGTTAGTTCTGTAAGCTTCTCTTAGCCTACAAAATTTACTTAATATACTAACAGGTACTTCACATCATTTCTAGCTGGGAGTTTTGATATTCATTCAGCCCCAAGCCTTAAGGCCACATTCGTGGAAAAGAGTTCAGACCAAGCAGCCTGAATTTTGTCTAAATCTATTTTTGGTAGAATTAAAATTAAAGTCCTCTGCTTTCCATTCTCTATCCCATCTCCCCATCACTTAGTATCCAAAAATCTGAGCAGGCTTTATTGGTGTGGGCCATCTTTTTCTCCCATGTGCTACCTTCCACTTCAAGAATGCTCAGGTATCTATGGTCTGAACTTTTTTTCCTCCAGCTACTCTGATGGATGGAAAACTCAGTGAGTGCATGGGAGAAATAACCTGTGTTGTCTTCACTTTATTATTCCCATCCATTAGTTTTATTCCAACTATGATGGAAAAGTAGTATTTAGTGAGAACTATCCATACAGAGAGTCTAATCATTTCTGTAAACACTAGAGAAGAAATCCTCTATAATCGACATTCGTAACTACAGTGTTACAGAATCACAGAATCGCTGAGGTTGGAAGGGACCTCTGGAGATCATCTAGTCCAACCCCCCCTGCTCAAGAAGGGTCACCTAGAGCACGTTGCACAGGATTGCATCCAGGCGCGTTTTGAATATCTCCAGAGAAGGAGACTCCACAACCTCTCTGGGCAACCTGTTCCAGTGCTCTGTCACCCTCACAGTGAAAAATATCTCCTCATGTTCAGATGGAATTGTCTGTGTTTCAGTTTGTGCCCGTTGCCTCGCGTCCTGTCGCTCGGCACCACTGAAAAGAGTCTGGTCCCATCCTCTCGACACCCTCCCTTCAGATACTTGTACACGTTGATAAGATCTCCTCTCAGCCTTCTCTTCTCCAGGCTAAACAGGCCAAGCTCTCTCAGCCTTTCCTCATAAGAGAGATGTTCCAGTCCCCTCATCATCTTCGTAGCCCTTCGCTGGACTTGCTCCAGTAGTGCCACATCCCTCTTGTACTGGGGAGCCCAGAACTGGACGCAGTACTCCAGATGGGGCCTCACCAGGGCTGAGGAGAGGGGGAGGATCACCTCCCTCCACCTGCTGGCAACACTCTTCCTGATGCACCCCTGGATACCATTGGCCTTCTTGGCCACAAGGGCACATTGCTGCCTCATGCTTAACTTGGTGTCCACCAGCACTCCCAGGTCCTTCTCCGCAGAGCTGCTTTCCAGCAGGTCAACCCCCAACCTATACTGGTGACTGGGGTTGTTCCTCCCCAGGTGCAGGACCCTGCACTTGCCTTTGTTGAACTTCAGGAGGTTCCTCTCCGACCACCTCTCCAGCCTGTCCAGGTCTCTCTGAATGGCAGCACAGCCCTCTGGCGTATCGGCCACTCCTCCCAGTTTTGTATCGTCAGCAAACTTGCTGAGGGTGCACTCTGTCCCTTCATCCAGGTCACTGATGAAGAAGTTGAACAAGACTGGACCCAGGACTGACCCCTGGGGGACACCGCTAGCTACAGGCCTCCAACTAGACTCTGTGCCACTGATCACAACCCTCTGAGCTCTGCCATTCAGCCAGGTCTCAATCCACCCCACTGTCCACTCATCCAGCCCACACTTCCTGAGCTTGTCTATGAGGATGTCATGGGAGACAGTGTCAAAAGCCTTGCTGAAGTCTAGGGAGACAACATCCACTGCTCTCCCCTCATCTACCCAGCCAGTCATTCCATCAGAGAAGGCTATCAGGTTGGTTAGGCATGATTTCCCCTTGGTGAAGCCATGCTGACTACTCCTGATCACCTTCTTTTCCTCCACATGCTTGGAAAAGGCCTCCAGGATGAGCTGCCCCATCACCTTTCCAGGGACGGAGGTGAGGCTGACTGGCCTGGAGTTCCCTGGGACTTCCTTCTTGCCCTTTTTGAAGACTGGGGTGACATTGGCTTTCTTCCAGTCCTCAGGCACCTCTCCTGTTCTCCATGACCTTTCAAAGATGATGGAGAGTGGCTTAGCAATGACATCCGCCAGCTCCCTCAGCACTCGTGGGTGCATCCCATCAGGGCCCATGGATTTGTGGGTGTCAAGTTTGCTTAAATGATCTCTAACCCAATCCTCCTCCACCAAGGGAAAGTCTTCCTTTCTCCAGACTTTCTCTCTTGCCTCCAGGATCTGGGGTTCCTGAGGGCTGGCCTGACCAGTAAAGACTGAAGCAAAGAAGGCATTCAGTAACTCTGCCTTCTCTGCATCCTTCGTCACCAGGGCACCCACCCCATTCAGCAAAGGGCCCACATTTTCCCTAGTCTTCCTCTTGCTACTGATGTATTTGAAAAAGCCCTTCTTGCTGTCCTTGACATCTCTAGCCAGATTTAATTCCAAATGGGCCTTAGCCTTCCTCGTCACATCCCTGCATACTCTGACAACATTCCTATATTCCTCCCAAGTGGCCTGTCCCCCTTTCCACTTTCTGTATACTTCCTTCTTCTGGTTGAGTTTTGCCAGGAGCTCCTTGCTCATCCATGCAGGTCTCCTGCCTCCTTTGCTTGACTTCCTACTCAGAGGGATGCACCGCTCTTGAGCCTGGAGGAGGAGATGTTTGAATATTAACCAGCTCTCTTGAACGCCCCTTCCTTCTAGGGCCCTAACCCATGGGATTCCTCCAAGTAGGTCCCTGAGGAGGCCAAAGTTTGCTCTCCTAAACTCCAGGGTTGCAATCCTACTTAGTGCCTTGCTGCCTCCTCGCAGGATCCTAAACTCCACCATCTCATGGTCACTGCAGCCAAGGCTGCCTCTGACCTTCACATCTTCCACCAGTCCTTCTTTGTTTGTTAGTACAAGGTCCAGCAGCACACTTCTCCTTGTTGGCTCCTCCACCACCTGTGTCAAGAAGTTGTCACCAATGCTCTGCAGGAACCTCCAGGACTGTTTGTGCCTAGCTGTGTTGTCTTTCCAGCAGATATCGGGATGGTTGAAGTCCCCCATGAGAACCAGGGCCTGGGATCGTGAGGCTACTTCCAGCTGTCTGTAGAAGGCCTCATCGACTTCCTCATCCTGATCAGGTGGCCTGTAGTAAACACCCACAACAGTGTCACCCATGCTAGCCTGCCCTTTGATCCTTACCCATAAGCTCTCGACTCGCTCTTCATCCACCCCTAGGCACAGCTCCATACATTCCAGTTGCTCTCTCACATAAAGAGCAACTCCACCACCTCGCTTTCCTGGCCTGTCTTTCCTAAAAGGCACGTAGCCATCCATGACAGCACTCCAGTCATGCGAGCTATCCCACCATGTCTCTGTAATGGCAATGAGATCATGGCCCTGCGACCGCACACAGATCTCTAGTTCTTCCTGTTTGTTCCCCAAGCTGCGTGCATTGGTGTACAGGCATTTCAGGGAGGTGATCAAGCATGCAGGTTTCCCAGGAGGGATACAAGAGGATCCTCCATAGCCACATCCCATGCGCACTTCCCTGGCTGCATTCACCTGTTGGAGGCATCCTGACTTGAGCAGTCTTTTGCCAACTACCCTGGCACTATAACTCTCCCCTTCCCCCATCTTTCCTAGTTTAAAGCCCTCCTTACCAGGTTGGCCAACCTGTTGGCAAAGACCTGCGTGCCCCGCCTCGTGAGGTGGATCCCATCTCTTGCCATCAGTTGTCGATCTTCAAACAGGGTCCCATGGTCGTAGAAACCAAAACCCTGTTGCCAACACCAGTGGCGCAGCCAGTTGTTAACCTGGAAAGTCCGTCTCCTCCTCCTCTCATCCATCCCCCTCACTGGCAGGACTGAGGAGAAGATGACCTGGGCTCCCAGACCCTTGACCACCATCCCCAGAGCTCTGAAGTCCTGCTTGATGGTCTCCAGTTTGCCGTTGGTGTCATTAGCGCCCACATGGAAGAGCAGCAGTGGGTAATAGTCTGAAGCAAGGACGAGCCTTGCCAGTCTTTCCATGACATCTCTCACACGAGCCCCCGGCAGGCCACAAACCTCTCTAGACATGAGGTCTGGTCGGCAGATAGATGCCTCCGTCCCCTGCAGCAGGGAGTCCCCCACAACAATCACCCACCGCTTTTTCCGGGCGTTCTGGCAGGGCACAGGGTCTGTTGTCCCAGGTACTTCCCTGGCAGCCATGTCCATCTCCTCCTCATCCTGGAGGGCACTAAACCTATTCTTCAGCTTCAGGTCTTCAGGAGGAGTAAGAGCCTTTCTCCTCCCACGAGCAGTGACCAGTTTCCAGTCTTCTTCTACGATGTTATGATGTACCGTTTCACACGGCACAGAGCCCGCTGGCAACTCCACTGCTGCAGGGGGTTGGGACTCCCGAAGCTGCACAGTCTCCGAGAATACCCTGTCTATCTCTTGCTCTGCTTCTCGGATGCTGCGCAGCCTACTGACCTCCTCCTTACCTGACGACACAGCTCGGCAACAGCAGCACACCTCCTGCAGGAGAGCTGGCTGCCAGCCCAGGCCTCCCGGAGAGGCCCCAAGCACTCCCTGCAGCCTGAGACCTGTAGAGCTGCATCTACTGTCAGAGGGTCGGTCTGGGTCGCAGCCTCTGACACAGCAACTCCAACAGCCGCTGGGGAACGTGCTGTGCGGCGTGTCACGACCATATTGGGGAAGTGTACACCGCAGGGAACAGAAATGAAGGTCCCTTCGCACGTCCCTTCGCACGTCCCTTCGCACGCCCTGCTGCGCAAACTGCTGCGCAAACTGCTGCCTCTGTTCGCTGCGTCTGTTCGCTGCGCTCTGGGAGCTGCGCTCTAGGCCTGGCTCTTATATAGGCCTCTCCCTAGCACTGACTCACAGGGTGCTTGACCGCCCAATCAAGGGCCACTGGGATCAAAGGCCCCAACCCCCTCTGGTCAGGGGCAACCCAGAGAGCTCGTTAGCAGCAGCCACTCCTAGCTGGAGCTTTTCCCACGAGCTTTTCCCAGGAGAAGTCAAGGCCTCCTGCAGTTGTCCTTGCCTAGCTTCCCCTTTCCTGTTCACAGCGATCACCTTCTAGGTCCTCGGGGGTCCTCAGAAAGCCCACAACTTCCACAAGATCCTCAAGTTCTAGTCAGAGCCCAACCACTGCTGCGCAAACTGCTGCGTCTGTTCGCTGCGCTCTGGGAGCTGCGCTCTAGGCCTGGCTCTTATATAGGCCTCTCCCTAGCACTGACTCACAGGGTGCTTGACCGCCCTAATCAAGGGCCACTGGGATCAAAGGCCCCAACCCCCTCTGGTCAGGGGCAACCAAGAGAGCTCGTTAGCAGCAGCCACTCCTAGCTAGAGCTTTTCCCACGAGCTTTTCCCAGGAGAAGTCAAGGCCTCCTGCAGTTGTCCTTGCCTAGCTTCCCCTTTCCTGTTCACAGCGATCACCTGCTAGTTCCTCGGGGGTCCTCAGGAAGCCCACAACTTCCAACAAGATCCTCAAGTTCTAGTCAGAGCCCAACCACTGCTGCGCAAACTGCTGCGTCTGTTCGCTGCCTCTGTTAGCTGACAATGATCATTTCATATATAGTTGCTCAAACCTCTGTTGCCACCACATGTCTTAAAACTATACATATGCCAGAACATTGTTATGAAAAAAAGAGCAAAAGGATGCAAACGGGGAACATTTTAGGAGATTCAACAACATATAAATGTTCAGTGCAATTTATCAATGCCTTGCCTTGAAATATCTCTAAAGAAAAGCTCTCATCAGGACCATTCTCAAAGATATCATATGGTACCCACCAACTATCACTGGGAAACTTTTTTTTTTTTTTTTTTTAATTTATTCTGACAGCCAGATTAGCTGGAGGCAATTCCTATGTCTGTAGAATGTCACAGAATATTGAATATATTTCCTTAAATTCTCTTGCCAGCTTCTCACCTCCCTCTAACACACATCATTGGTTTTTACCTTGCAGGCAAGATGGAAAAAAGCATAAAGGATTTTTTTTTTTTTTTTGGCAGTCTCTGTCATTAGGCTTTAATTGACTTTTATTGCTCACTATGTCACTTGAAAATCCATTTAAAATCTCTATTACTCTTCATACTGCTTAAAGTAAAAAACACTTAAGGTTTCTAACTAAGTAATAATTACCTTGGCATCTCTACACCAATTTCAATCTCCTTTGTTACCCACATACTCCATTTCCAACTTGGCTAATGTTATTAATCAATAGGAAACCATTTATACCCAGCTTTACATGATGAGCATGGAAGGGCTTTAAAAAATTGCTTTCTTCTAAGACATTTCTTTAAACTAGCTGCTTTGCTTCTCTTATTTCACCAGTTCTTGCATCTTCATAATGCTTAATTTGCACTAAAGAGCTGATGAAATAGCTTTGTAACATTGGCTGCTGCCCTGATTTTTTTTTCCCCCCACCCTAATGTTCTGCTCACAATAGGTTTAGTGCAGCGGATTTTTTTTTCTCCAGTTATTCTTAGAGACTTGCAAATACCTTGTTAGGAGAGTTGTTTCAATGTCCCAATTTTTTTGGAATATATGACATGTTAAAGCAAGCCATAGCCTGAACCTCATTAGGGAAATTAATCAAAGAGGAAGAGGCTGACTTTTCAGGAATGATGAACAGCTTTTCTCATTTGAGAACACAGATCATGCATCATTACGGCATCTGGTCAGGTACAGATTAGTGCATACGCAAAAAGATTCATTGTAGAGATGACTTTAATTACACTGTCAATATGGGGGCGGGAAGAAGTTTAGCAAAGCACAGGGGTTGAAAAAGAAACACGATTCAGATTAGCAATGAAGGCAGGCTATTCTCAGAGCCTAGCTTTTAAAACATAACAGCCTGGTATTTGCTCTGAACACTTTGCTTGTCATACTATAGTAGCATTGCTAAACTCACTCACGCAGGGCGGTGGATTCCCCACATTAGCTCCCCTTCAGCAGACATGTTGTTTCAAATGGTAGCTTAGTTTTCCGGAATTAAAAACAGTCTTTTCAGGAAACAGGGTTAACACTTAGAGAAATCTACAGGTTTTATATTTTGAAAGTGATTAAAGTTTCTAATAAATCATATGATATTGTTTTAGAATGTTGAATTTTATTTCCATCCAAGGATATGCTCAGCCATTATAAACTAACACTATTTCTAAGAGAAAACAGTTTTTTCAATGAAATTTAGTCTCTTCACAAACTAAGTTTTGTGCTTTTTTGAACTAGATAAAAGCTTTTGGAATAAATCACCAAACTATGGTTTTTGAAGATTACTGAGGATAAAAATAAGTCTGTTATTTGCAGTTATAAAAAATATACAAATATTTCTAACAAACAATAAATAGATTTTTTTTTCTTCTAAGGGGTAACAAAAAGTGTACAGGCACCAAAGATAACAGCCTATAAATAAAACTCAATATTTTTCTTTGAAAAACAAAGGCTACTCTCAGATCACTCAAAACTGTTTTAGTCACTATCTAAAAGCTCCTGTCAGGCAATACACAAAAGGCTAACCAGATCTCAAATCTGACAGTAAAGGAACAGCTAATTTTAGTTAGTATTCAAATGAGCAAAGTCGCAGAACTGCTGAGGTGTTGCAAAAGGACTTGCTGACATTCAAAGACTTTGAGTGCTACGGCAATATTGCCAAGCGGTACTAACGAAGGAGCTGTTCCAGGGGCTCTCCTCAGAATGAAACAGAAAACGTGCTCCAACTTTCAAAATCCCTGCTGTTAACTAAATTAGCTATGGCAGAGATTTTCAACTTTTTTCAATGTGGAGTGCTATCCTATAACCAGCAGATGTGCAGCTAACAGAAATACAGCTTATCAGCTAATCAATAATATAATCGTCAAGAAGCACGACAAAGTTTTTATATCCCCTAGACTCCATCTTTTTCATAACTACTTGAAGCAATTTCTAAGGATTTCTGATTAAGATTACAAAATCCTTCCTACCTACTCCTTGCTATATATTAGATTCCTTTTTATATTGCGTTCTCAGAGATCAATAGCAAGATAGAGATATGAAAGAGCGTGCTATGCTTCTAGCAGGCCATTCAGTGAGTGTTTTGGGGCAGCAAGCTCCTGGTCTCCCTAGTTACTTTCTGAAAATAAAATGCTAGTATAATGGTGAGAAAGCTACTGTTCATCATCAGGAATTTTGGGGTCCAGTTGCAGACAGGAAGTTTGGGAGCATTTGCATTTTTTGGTTCCACTCTGAATGGATTAGAAAGGATAAAATAGCTGTAAGGCACCTGAAAAGCTACAAATAGGTAGCATTTAAGGTATCAATCAGCAGAGATCAGGAATCCTCTGTAAGCGACGCTAGGAGTTTGGGTCACTTACAAAATGAAACTGTTTGAGAAGTAGGCATTTCTACTCAGGACTACTTATTTCTTGGCTTTTTTTTTCATGTTCTTTTGGCATAAAACAGAGTGCTAGGAGTTTGGTCTTGCACGCAATCTAGTTTCCCAGAAAGCCAGAACTTGAGCACTGGAACTAAAGTTTTAAGTGAGCTAGAATATTGCACATAGCAAATTAAGATGTTTTTGGAAGTCAAGAGAAGGCTGAGCTATCTGTTTAGACACAGCCTATAACTAACAGCTTTACAAGGCCACCATTACAGATATAGCTGTCTGTTATGACTAAAAGACCTCAAACAATCTATCTTCAACAAACATTCTTTCTCTGGAATTTCATTTTTGAGCATTTTGCAGAAACTATCAATTAAGCAAAATTAGACAAAATGTGGTGGTAAATACTTAAATACTTATTTGTCAATTGTTAGATGAAAGTTATCATCCTTAGTTCTTCAAATTTATCCCTTAAATATTAAATGTAACAGCTGTTAAGAAAACCTAAATTTTTTTTCTGTTCCTACTGGCTAGATCCAACAGCATGATGGTTTTGACAACTTACAAATGGAACGCAAACAATCACTTTGCTCCTTCACTAAAAATCACTTTGTGCTAATGGCCAGCACTAGAATCTCAGGCATAAAATACTAAAGGAAAAATACCCCTGTATGTTTTGGAGACGGGAAAAAAGAGCTGTGCTGTCAAGTCACAGCTGGACTTAGTGGTGCCAGGTACAATAAAAGAAAAGCTCATTCTAAATGCTTTTCCCATATTCTTTAGTTTAATTTTTCCTAGTTGAAATACTTCATGGATTTTGGGTTGGGTTTTTTCTTTTTGTCTTTTTTAAGTGATTCCTCCAGTGAAAACTGACATTTTTAAACTGAGAGGTCTTTTCATATCAGATTTATCTCCATTTCTCTTCTCTCCCTGCTTAGTCTCCTTTAAAAAGGGGGTGGGGAGAGGAACTATTTTGAGCCTCAATTTGAACTCTCATAACTTCTTTTCTACCTTGTCTTATAGCAAAAATTGTATTTCAGTAGTTTGTTTTATGCTCCAGCTGCTTTCCTTTATTTTTAGTGGTTCTGTTGCTCACGTTTAGTCAGACATGCCCTTGTACCTCTTTCAACATAAGATGTTGCCATGCCTTTTATTTGATGGTTTCAATTAAGTATTTATATACTTCTACCATTTAGAAACCTGTGCCAGATCAGTGTCACAGTCTCTGCAGACCCTTTTTTTATTTAGACTATCTCCCTATCTTGAACTGCACTTAAACTCAACAAGGATTTCAAATAACCAATAAGCTTTGCCTGCATATGTCCCTACCCTTATCTTTTATTGACCTTAGATATGTCATACTCAAGTGAAATGTTTTGTTATTGAAAAATAGTAAGAAAAAAGTCTTATAAAAATTTCTACATACATGAGCAAACTCCAGTACACTAAGATCTTAAGCTAAAGAGTATAAAATATTATTTTGTTCCTGCAGTTCTGTAGAGCTATATGAAATTGTACAGGATATATTTTGGACAGTTTTCTTGAAATTACAAAATACCTCATAAAAAGGAAGTTGAATATTTTACCCTTTTTTGTTGTTGTTTTCCTCAGAGAACAGTATTTCATTAAAGATGGTTTCAACCCACAACAAAAACCACGAGAACAGAATTACATTTGAATTAAGAAAGAAGCATAATACTGCTGATCTGTGCATATTTAACAGAATGTTTGTCACACATTTTTAAGTGATTTACAGAAATTAAGCAGTTGTGGTGTCCATGCTTCAGCCTATAATTTAAGGTTTATGACATCTTCAGTGTATTTGAAAACATGCCTTTGCGTCTCCTCCACATGACTTTGAACGAGAGCCAGGCTGCAACATTTTCTATTTCAAAACAAAGGTAAAGAAGATTGAAAAAGTAAGCCTCATGGATGATTTATATCTTCTTTACAAAGATACTCAAACTTCTACAGACTCTATAGCGTTCTTTAAATATACTCTGTATTCCTGAAAGTCAGAAGTCTAAGGATACAAATCACAGAAGTCAGAAAAAAAAATTAGCTCACCAATGTTTAGAGGCTGTAGCAATAAACCCTTGGTCTAATTTGCTGGATCCACCTTCTAATTAGGATACAAAAAGATTTTTCAGGAGCAAAAGGTTGAGGCCCTATCAACTGCACCCAGAAGTCCACTGAACACTGGATTTGTATATATACCGACTTCTCATGTTTATAATTATTTGTACACTATTAGCTTGGCAAAGCTTGAGTAAATTAGTGCTAAAGCACTAAGTTTGTGCCTTTATATTTCAGCTGAATTTCTCATGACCTATTCAGAAAAAACACGAAGCACGGCCTCAGGTTTGGTCAGCAAACCAGGGAGCAATGTGCAGTTGGCAAAACATCACAGTTCAAAAAGAATTTTTGAAACAACAAACAAAAAATGACAGCAAAAAAGCTTATTTGCCAGCTCTTTAGTGCTCAGCTATTGTGTGAGATTGCCATGGTTTCAAGCAATTCCTGAGAAACTATTAGGATCAGTACTAGTACTGGATACACTGCTCATTATTTTTGTTTCAGTTTTTTAAGTAGTAAAGAAAGATCAGTGTTCTACTTCCAGCTCATATTTCCACCCATCTCTTCCAACGTGTGGCCTTTATCCATCTACGGGAAAGACGCAAACAGTAGCAGAAATGTTCAAAATCAGGTATTTAATCTTTTTCCTTTCTCTGCTCCCTCAAGTACTGTGCTCTCCAAATTGATTCACCTAACACAGTAATTATAACCTTGTTGTTGACCAAGTCTAACAGTTCATGTGGTCTTAACAACAGTCATAGCAATGAAGAGGTTGTCAAGAAGATGGAGCCAAGCTCTTCAAAGCGATGCACAGCTGGAGGACAAGAGTCAGTGGGCATAAGCTGAAACAAGAGGGACTCCAAGTGAATATATGGAAAAACTTTTTCACCATGGGGACAGCCAAGCATTGAAACAATTTGCCTGAAGCACAGTCTCCATCCTTGGAGGTTTTCAACAGCCGAATGCATAAAGATTTGAGCAACCTGGTCTGGCCTCATAACTGATCCTGCTTTGAACAGGAAGTTCGACTAGAGACCTCCTGAGCTCCTTTCCAACCTGAATTATTCTGTGTTCCTATAATGTACTGCACAGTGTTCTGCCTGCTTTCAAGTCCCATTATATTTGCTGAGTACAACAGCGATATTCAAGTCTAACATCTGCTTTGGCTTTTTTATTTTTTTCTTCAATTTTTATTACCATAGTATCCAAGTGCCTCAAAAGCATAAAATTTTTCTATTCTCACTACATCTCCATGATGTACAGAAATGGAGAATGGGAACAGAGTAAGACAAAGCACTAGATTTTCTTCTAGTATTCTGGTAACCAAAATGCAAGCAAGAGTCTTATGGGTGTCTCACAGGTACCAGGAACCCTAGTCGATCCACTGAAATCAAATCTAGACACAAGTGACTTAATAGGTCCACCCAGGGTATTTGTGGAAGAAAAGAGAGTTAGACTAAGCTCCAGCTTCTCCCTAACTACTTGATGAGCCAAATCCAGACCAAACTCAACTAGTATTGTTCATCACACTGTGACATAATACAGCAGAAACAGGACAAACAACTGTGTCAGTTGTACCCAGTTTCTAGCTTTCCAAGGTTTTTCTCAGAATAACTACTACTCTGATTCCTGGATAAAACAATTTGTCCAAAAAGCAACAGGTGTCTTGAAACAACTTACCCAACAACCTTTGTGTTCCTATAGCATCTAGCATACAGTCCCACCAGCCACAAAAATCACTGTGCAGGGGGTTTTACTTGATGGGTAAGCCCTTCACACGGAAATGGTGGAATTATACGCAGTTCAATGTATTCCTTTACCTGTCCTCTCCCATATGTAAACAGGGACCAACTCACTCTTCATTATCAAGAGTCTTGCTTTGAAAACTTAAAATCAATTATTTCAAAAACATTTAGGAGGAAGACAAATTTAGCCTACAATCTCAGAATGTATTACAGATACTCTATTACCCACCAAAGCTTTCCTTTGGTGAAAGAAGGTAAAGAATATGTACGTACATATTTAAAGATACAAGTCATTTTAAAATCGCTTAGGTAGCTGAAACAAAAATAATGTAGAAATGGACCTAACAGGGACCCAATGTACTGTTAATATTACGCTACATTAAAAATATTACATACAGTCTAGCACAGAGGAGCTATAGATTAAGAAAATGGTTTCCACTTCATCTAAAATACAGAGTTGTAGACTATCATGAACTGCAAATCAAAATTACAAGTTAGAATTTGATTTAAGAAGGTAAGAGCCACACAAAAAACTGTGAGATTCAATCAGTCTGCTGGCAATTGAGAACTGGAATTTCACAGTCAAGTTTAGGAACATAATATAATTAATGCAGCATCATGACTCCACTACACCATGCAGCAGCAGAAGCAGTGACACTAACTCTGCCAAATATATATTCTAATACACTCATGATTTTTCAAACTCACAAGTCTCAAGTCCATCTTCTCCATATATTTGGCATTTCTACAGCAATTTAACACCTCTGTTCATGCCTTTGCTAACTTAAATCCGTGTATGGATAAAAAGTACATGAGTTATGACCACCAGAAGAGGTCAAGTCCATTCAATTATTAGAAAAGGTTATACTGTTTAATCACTGTTATATCATTGATACTTGAAACTCTTAGTGACTTGGGTTGTGAAAGAGCATTTCTTTCATGTTATTTACCTGGAGCCCTAAACCAATTATAATGTGATGTCTTTCAGTATAAATGTTCCTAAAGCTTCAAAACAGGAGACTTTTTCATCCAGCGTATGCAAAATCCTGAACCCAGTTTCCTCAAATTCCTATTAAAACAAACAAACAAACAAAAAACAGACAGAGAGAGACAGAGAGAGAGAGACACAGAGAGAAAAATTCCCTTAAATGTTTTTTTTCTTGTGAACTCCCCAAGCCAGTATCTGAATAGGAAACACATTAATTATATATAATGAGTGACAAGACATTCTTTCATAGAGATAAAAGATGCTACTGGAATTAAACTAGCATTTCTAACTATTTTAAAGTAGGGAGTTTTAGTTACTTTCCACAGTACATTATATTTCCTGTTCTTCCTTAAAGTAAGAGAAAAATTTTGCAACATATCGGAAGTCAGAGCTCATAGAGAAATGCCCAGTTCTAATCAGAATGGATTCACTCAACTGTCCATTACCAGTGTATATGCAGTCAAATTACAGTTTCTCTAGTTTGGTCCACAGGCTATTACTGACTGTGTCATACCAGTGGAGATGTCTGGTCAGGGGCAGATGCTCCACTCCACCATCTACTGGTTAACAAGAGCTAAAGCATTCAGTTTTCCCTTACTCTTTCCTTTTTCCCTGACTTGTTTCAGAGATGCTGCCCTTCTGTACTTAACAGTTTTAGAATGATTTAACTTTTGCCAAGTTAATGATGCTGTGAGGAACTACTATGGCAGAATGCAGCGGTGAACTTGTGTGCTTGCCCTTGGCTTACTCTTCAGCAGTTTAAAGTAGTTCAAGCCCAACTTTAGCACAATGTGACAGGAGACAGGATATTCTAGCATGAATCTTATTGCATGTTGAACTTACTTTATGAACCTTTATAGGGGTTTAACTATGACTATTCTGACTACTACAGAAGGAAATGGTACTGCCTTCCTCTCTTGGGAAAAATCTATTGCTTATTCATGTTGCTTAAGGAGATGGATGCTTTTTGGAACATATGCCAAAGGACTTTCAATATTGCCCTTGGGTGTTGGTGTTCTATCTCTGCCTTTCTTTGCCCCCATTATGTTTCTTCCTCTTTACATTTCTATGTCTGTTGAATTTTACCATCTTGTCTTTACCTCGCTCCTCTAGAGCTCCTTCTGCTCAAGATTTGTGTGTCTTTCTGAAAACATTAGTCAAACTAGACAGAGACAACTTTACATTAAAATTCTACACAACCAGATTAAGTTGTTGGAGACAATATAAAATATCACCTTGTGAACTGGATGCTACAAAAGTCATCTGACACTTCAAATGTAAGGCAATGGAGGTTGATTTTCCAACACCCCATTTGAAATACATGAGGTGTCAATCTATTGGTATGTGTTTGTTTTGGTTGAGTGGATAAAAAAAAAAAAAAGAAGAGTGCAACAAATGTGGCACCATCAATAAGTCGTATCTCCATTAGAAAATACTATCATCTCTTGAGCAAAAGATATGTTTTAGCAATACGATCACTAAAACCAATGAAAGGTACGCTTCCTGCTTTTCCTCTCTCTCTACCTATACATTCATACATTTATATACTTTATGTGCAGTTAGTTTTACTGTTCTACCTCCTACAATTAATTGTTTAGTTTCTTCTTAGAATGTGAATCTTTCAAAGCATGTCAAGAAAAAAAATGAAATGACTCAAAGGATGTTTGCCAGAAGGCTTTTTAGAATGCTGAGTAAGAGAGTATGTGTGCATATCATATTTCATTTTTGATTGTATTCTAGATCCATACATGCACCAACTACATAAATTCAAAGGTTTACCCCCACAAGCAAAACTGTCTATTATGGATCTAGTACCCAATACAGAGAATTATAGATACAGTCAATAATCCTTAGTGTATCTTAATGAGAGGTGTCATCCCAAAATAACTCATGCCCCCATGTCTGTTATGTAGTTAACCATGTTAAAGTTACCTAGTAACCATGAAGAAATCAAGGAATAAAACAAAGACTGATTGTGATTTTTAAAAATCCACAATTATCAATGCAAGCAATTAAAAGACCTCAATACCCTGAGCTGTTTTGTATTGATCATTTGCGCATCATTCATCATCAGAGGACAACATTTTTAAATTATAAAAGAGTCCCCAAAAGCATCAGTTTAGAAGTTATTCAATTTCTCAGTCTTCAAAGAATAAAGTTCAGACATGAGCAGTGAAGTTCAGTCCTCTCCTGACTTCCTTGTTACACTTAGAACTCAATCTGTATTTCCTTCAGATTCATGATGGTACATGATGGCTGTAGGTAAATCAGTTTTTATATTTCCAAGGTAAGTCTAATTTTTAGTAAGAATATTATGGGAAAAAGGATGTCCCCCTCATTTTGAACAACATTCCATTTTTCCTTGTTTCCAAGCGTGAAATAGTAAAATGTGAAAGGAAGATTTTGTTCCTTTACATACAATCTTATCCACAGAGACCCATCAAAGATCATCAGGCTTAAAGCAGCTATTAGAAATACCATCTTTTAGATTGTAACTATGTATTACATTGGATCCTATAAATCTTTCTTAATTTCCAGTTTGATTGTCCTCAGAAGAAAGTATTTTACAAATTCCCAAAGGTATGGCCTCATAACTGACTACAACAGTCCATTTATCTAAATATATCATTCGGATTTTTGGACTTTCAGATTCTTCATCAAGTTAAAATTGTTTTGTAATACTATAGCCATCTTCTAGCTCTGCAAAGTATTGTTTGTTCAGAACAGGATTAGACACCTATCAACCAGAAGGAAGTAGATTCCAAACAGAGAGAACTCCTTCATGGTCTAGGATTACATAATTCACTGAATTACAGTGGTTTCATGGCTACTGCTGCTTCTGACAATATCTACTGTTAGAAATATGATGTCAGACTTGTTGGTTAACTTGTCTTTATCCTCATGGCAAACTCCACACACTTCATTTGAAGGCTGTAACACAGAACTTGTTTTGGATATGGTTATCCATATATATGGATATGGTTTGGATAAGGTTTTGGTTATGGTTTGGATATTGTTGCGGATATTATAGTTGTGGTGACTTCCCTGCATTTATCCTCTAGTTTCTGGTAGTGGAATCTCTCATTTATGCAGTGTAATCTGTAGCTTTTGGAATTGTATTTGCCTTACAAAAGAGTCAAACCTGCGGGCTATGGGCCAGTTGAGAACTGCTGGAATACTACACCTCACTAAATCTCCTTTCTGCTGCTCTCTGTCCTTGGGGCTCCAAGCTCTCACCCCTCCATACAGCAATGAGCTTGTCCACCACTCTGACTGAAGGGCAGGCGTCCCCCACAGGTATGCACCTCTGAACAGTCATGAGGAGCTTCTGAGTTTTAGACATGAGACACCTTCCAGTTACACAACAGGGAAGAGGTTAGGCAGTTTGGTCCATAAGATATATGTACAGCTCCATAAGATGCTATACAGCCTCTTCCAGACCCAGCATTAGCCTGTGCTATAGATAAACTCATGTCTCACCACTTTACAGATAGCCAAGACTTAAGGGAAAAAAAAAGATCTCCCTCTTTGCAATTCACTTTCCCTTGACTTCAGATACTCTGACTCAAAACAACTGTCCCTTTGCATTTTACCTATCAGTATATCCACACAGAACATTGCAGAGTTTCAAAAATCATAATAAAAACTAAAGTTAGAAAATCCAAATTTAAGTAAACTGTCAAACATAATTTAACACATGTAGTTCTTCCCTCTGCAGTCAGCTACCAGTTTTCCAGGTTGGCTACTATTATACGACCTAAATTGGAAAATAACTCCCTGAATTAAAAATGGGTAAGTTACTCACTTGCAAGTACAAGAAATCACTATTTTTTTCCTTTCAAAAACTTTTACTGCATTTTAAACTCCAATAACTGAAGCTGTGAATATGAAAAAAAGCAATGATGCTAACCTAGAGGAACTAGGACTGAAATATCTGTTTTGTTTTTAATCAAAGTATTTATTAAACTTCAGCACATAGTATCATCCCATATTGTAGAGAGGAAAAAAATCTCATTATTTTGTCAATGCTATTCACATGAGTATGACTTTATAAGGAAACAAAGAATGCTTGGTCTTTCTGTGCTTGAGGCCAACTCAATTCAACAAACCACACGGCTGTGAAATTTTTTTTTTTTTTCTTTCTTTCTTTTAATCATAAATGTATGCCTAAAGAGAAATCATGCAGTGTTTTTGGCTATTCTCACAGCATTAGTAACCATCACTGGACATAACTAACTCTACAAGGTTCAATATAATATGAAAGCAAAATATTACTGAAGTGCACAATCATTTCTTCACATTTTGGCTCAGGTATGTAGGCTACAGATTACATTGTTCTTTTTTTAAAATCAAGAATTTGCTTTTATATTCCAGTATACAATAAATAGTAAAAAGAATTGGTTTAAATTTTTCAAGTCAAACTGAAACACCAGAATTCTAATTTCCTAAAACTTAAAAGAGAATATTAAGGAATTCAGACATAAATCAGAGTTTCAGAGCTTGCATCTTTCTCTTTGTGAGTGACTATTTTTAGGAAGAGATTGCCATGCTGATCACAGTGAAACAAATAAATATCCTAGTAGAAGCTTTATCTTAAAGATCACAGTTTAAAGGTGATGGGAAGAAGCTTATTAATAGTATGTATCTCCCTCACTCTCATCCCATGCATGTTCAGCATAGAGAGCATTAAGAGACTTCAGTAAACTCCACAAGAGCATAACAATTATTTCCAGTTCAAAAGGCAGAGGAGAAACAGTTGTTTCTCAGATACACCTTTTGATGACTTAAGAAATGCTGTTTCTATTATTATTTTGAGTGACAGCTACCATAACCAATTGCCTCTAGAACAAGACACAACTTTATAGGAGTACAATAAGACTTGTTCACTGGCAGAACTATAACATTGTTTGTTGGGCTGCAAATATTCCACACTGTTTGACGATGATGGAGAAGGATCCTAAACACAGATTAGATACTTAGATCCCAATTTTCTGACAAGAATCACTCTGGACAGGAATTTCTAGTGCTGGCTAAATATATGTGATCATTATTCTATCAAGTGCAAGTATCATGGCTAAGAGAAACGTCTAAAATGTCAGAAGATCCAAATCTTGAATTTCTTGAATTGATGCCAAACAAAGAGCATTTACATTATCAGCATTTTTTTCTTTCAGATTCGCTTTAAATTTCCAGATATCCATTTCCTACATAAATACTCTTCTTGCCAAATTCAGAAAAATACAAGGAAATAGAACACAATAAAACTGTCTTTCTCCCAAAGTAATAATAGTCTATGTTCTTGAGGACAAATATTTCTTCTGGCAGAAATGAAGCCTTCCCCAGCTCTTTTGCAGTTTCTACTTTGAAGTCATTTTACCGTTCTCTACTACACATTTCAAAACTGTTACCTTGCTCTGTTTCTGCTTTGTTTTCCTGTTAGGCAGCTTCGCAGTCTTTGTATTCTTTTTGATTATTTGGTTTCTCATCCAAAGCCTGGTGTTGCTGTTATTTCTTACCTTCCTCCCTACTCTCTGCTTACTCGTGTCCTTTATTTATAGACCAGAAACTTTTTTTTTCCATGTTGATTCTTATTTCTCCTTTGCATGGTTCAGAAATTTGTATTTATAGGACAACTATTTAATTCACTTTATTTCAGTTCATTAATGTTATTGCCTAAGAAAGACAGTCAGACAGATAATAGGAGGATTTAAAGTGCAATATAAGCTCTAGACTTCCTGGTTAAAGCCAAATTCAGAAATGTTATTAATACGTAAAGCTATAAATGGAGCAGCATCAACTTAGACCAGCTAAAAGTATGATCCCGTAGATTTGAAAACAAGAGGGATAAAGTGGCCTTAAGCTCAAGCCCTGAATTTTGCAGATTTCTGCAGATTTCCCCCATTGCTCTGAGCATTATATTCTAGCACAGAAGCAGCTATATAAATACCATTTTCATGGGTAAATACGGGAGCTGAATGTTCATTCTTTGTACTGCCAGAATTGCAGGAATAAATTTAGATTCTTCCTTCATTTAACCTTTCACATTCATGCAAAACTCTACAATCAACTAAATCCATAATATTTTTGTCAATAAACACATCTGAGAGAATATTCAGGATGAAAAGAGGAAAGCTAAGGGAGCTTTTCGACTCTCCCTCTTTTATTGTGGCGTAACAAGAAAACAGAAGTGTGTTCCCTTAGCTTACTGGGCTCACTCACCAGTGAAATGATCTGCTACAATCAAATCTGCTTCAGAGCTGCTTGCTGTCTCCAAAAACAAAGAGCAAGATCAGCATCATAAAAAAGTCTCTCTACCTCTCAATAAGGGCTAGAAACAGAAAATGATTCTCAAAGCCTCTGCATAGTTTTATAACCTTTGGCATCCTTCACAGAATGTATTCTTCCTTCGTGGAAAGCAGTCTCGGTCTTCACTTCGCACCTCTTTCTTCAAGAGGCCACGCTGGGTTCTTTACGGAGGTGTCAGAGTCGGGCACCAGATCCTAGTCCACACGGATCCTGGCAGAGCAGGACTGTTCTTTGGCCTCAGAAGGGCAGACTGCCCTTTCAGAAATCCCATCTTCTATATCCTATAAAGACTGCTTAGGAAAAAGTCAGTATGCATTCTTAGTGTTGCCTCATCAAATTGCTCAATTTCTTTTGCGTTTCAAACTTCCATTAGTCAAAAAAGTCACAAAACCTAAAGATATACTGCAAACATCCTTTATGACAGAAAGAAAGATTTTAAGGAAACATGTATGATCCTATTTTCAACTTAAAGGATCTTCTCCAATTGCCATGAGGCAAAAAGGAGAAAGGAAAAAAATGTCGTAAAACATTGCCTAGAAAGTTCATTGGCTAATCTTATCTTGTACATTTGTTAGTTTTTAGGTTTAACTAACAGCTCAGTTACAGTACTGTGCACAGGATAGTAAAAAAAAGCTTTTTACATGTAGGAATTAACTGCTCCCTTAAGACAAAACAATCCTCTAAGTGAAGACAGAGGGGAAAAAAGAAAAAGCACTGCTGTCGTCTTTCATGGTCCTCCTCAGCTCGATCCAAAGTGCATTAATGTAGTCTCCTCCCCACCCAATAACTAAACCACTTTTATGACCAAATCAACTTGTTACCTGTCAACTTCACATTACATTTGCTTTTAATTAAATCCTATATATATGTACTTTGTGTCAAGAATCATCTGGATACAAACATCAAGTATTTGGCACACTAATGTACAGAAAGACATTCTAATTTTTCTCACTATTAATGTTTCTCATCGGTTACATTCTTGTAAGTGGATGAGCTGTCTGGCATTGTGCTTTTGCCCTATAGATTTGCTGGTTTGCATTAGTGTCTTTCCATTTCCACTGCTGTTTAATACTACTATCTGTGTGTACAAGTATCCTCTTATCCTTTAAATCCCATCATGAAAGCACTCAGTTTATGTAACCAAATAATCCCATCACATTCATCAGTCACCTCCATTTTTCATTTTCTCTTCTCACTTACTATCTGTATTTGCTGCATTTGTTTTACATTAGGAGCAGTCCTGCCACAGCCAGAGCTGCACAGCTTGCCTCTTTCTCAGTGTGCTGATACCCACTGACTGCAGTAGGCCAAAAGTACAGGTCTAAAACTCTGTCTATATGAATCTGATTACAGAACCAATTAGAAAGATTTAAGAGACAAAACCTTTGTGCTACAACATCCAGCTCGCTGGAGTCTGTGCTCTGTCTGGACAAGCAGGGCAGTAACTAAAAAGAAAGAACTCAAGTGGATTTCTAAACTAACTCCCACAAGAAAGTACAAACCATTTAAAAAATGGTTAAGTGGCCATATAAGAACATGAGCACTATCTGACACAGACACATTAGACAGAGATGAGTAGTTCATTGCTTCACAAATTTCCCCTGCAACTTCAATCAGTTCCTCAACGATCAAGTTAAATGGTATACAGTAAACATGGACTACAGTAGGTCAAAAGGTACTATTTGTAACTGTTCTAAAGTAACACAGGGGTACTTTTGCCTTCAAATAATTCCAAGAAACTTTCCTAATGTTTACATGATCTGTAATCAAATTATGTGACTCATAAAGGTAAGGACTTGCTGGGACTTAAATTTAGTAAAATTCTGCACTTCTGAATAGTTCTGATGCACCTACGATATAAACAGGCTACTGATCAGTCCATTGAGGTCATAAGACCTTAATGCAATTGGCACTGCTGTTCAAAAATGCAATTCAGACAGGCTCAAAATAGTTGCGAGCTTCCAGAGCTAAAACTGACCTCAAAGACAAGAATTAGGTCTTCACCTCAAGTTTGGTTCTTAAATGTCAGTTCACCATTTCATAAATATTACCACAAGTTGTTTCTTTCTGTATAAAGTTGACTTGGAGTGAGCATTTTTACTCAGAGTCAAAATACTTTCAGAAGTGAGATATTTTGCCTCATTTCATCCTCATTCCACGTCAATTAAAAACCATGTTAATTAAGACCATGTTAATTAAAAAAGAAAAATAGCAGAATCAGTTTTCTTCTAGTTCCTGTGATCTTTGTCCAATCTGAAGTCTATATAGCCATCCACAATATTTTCTAACATCCCTGAGACTATTCATTTTGTCCAAACAGCTCTTACCCTATTATGCCTCAGAGAACAGTGCAGTGAGCAGAACCCTGCTCCCCTTGGAGCCCAGGACTTTCTGTAATGCAGTCTGAGGGTGCCACTTTCTACAATAGCCTTCCATTTAAAAATATATGATAGAGAGCTTTTTTTTGTTAAGAACCAATTTTAGCACAGTTGGTAAGCATCTCCAGTTTAACAGAACAGCACTTAGCATTTATGCAACATTTTTTCCCATCGAAAGATCTCTAGTAATGATAGGGTTTATCTTTAACCCTTTTTTTAAAGTGAGGGTTTCTCAACTCATTACTGAGTAACATAGTGCTCTTCTGGCTACATATCAGATAGACTAGCACAGATATTTGTCAGGCCAGCAAGAACTACTTAAGTGCCACAAATGTTGCTATCAACGGTAATGGTCCATATTCTACCCTGAGCCACAGTGGTGTAAAAAACAGCAACTTTACTGAGATCAGTTTCTGAAAGTACTAATTCAGTGACAGAATTAAAGCAGAATATTGAACCCATTTCCAATAATTTGGTAAGCAAGCAGGTAAGAGGTTTGGAGTATCTCAAAACATATCAAAAAGGTATCAGAGATCTTCCCCAAAATGTTATCAATCAGTTGTACTTCTAAAGGCATTTTCATCACAGCTGATGGCTACGCAGATTTCCATTGCTCATCACAGTCAATCACACTGCAAACAGCATCATTATTGGCTCAGTATAACTTAGACTGACAAAAGAAATTAATTTCACAGATACTACTCAGAATTAATGACCAAGCTGTCCTGAATCCTGATCCTGGATGGACAGGAAATAGAGACCTCTGCAGACCATTAGCAGGTCCCCGTACCAGCCCCACATCATTCATAAGAAAAAGATCTGATTTTCTTTGCTTTTGGTTTTTTTTGCATTTTCTTGTAAAGGTTTAAAGTATAACAAAGAGATAGAGCTGAAAAAAGTATGCATAAAGAATTATGAATTATTTCTCAAAATTCTCTTGCTAGGCTAATGGCAGCTTTAACATCAGTCTCAGTAGAGTCCATTTTCATCCAAAATATCCACACAGATTTTAGAGCATTCAGTAATCATAAAGCAATATTCAAGCTCTGTGTCCCTCATGACAAGCTACATTGTTTCTATTCACTGATTAGATGATCAAAATCTTTACAAAAAGGGGTCTTCAATTGGTTGCTGAACAAGAATGTAATATTGGATAAACACATTAATATTTTCCAGCTCAAGCTTCCTCCAAATAGTCCTGCCAGGAAGAATTTTTTTTTCCCCAGAAGGTCACAAAAAGTCTCTTAAAAAAAAAACAAAACAAAAAACTCAAATAAAATGTAATACAGAATTCTGCATTAAGCTACAGGTTAGCAAAATTAACCCTGCTCCTTCCATTTTATATATAAAGAGAATAATTTAATATAGTCTCTTTTTTAATGAAACATTTTAATGAATCTGCTTTAATTTCTTTAATTTTAATTTCTTTAATTTTAATTTCTTTAATTTTAATTTCTTTAATTTTAATTTCTTTAATTTTAATTTCTTTACTGAAACAAATCAATGAGTCTTTCATCTATTCAGTACCACAGCATGGGTTCATAACGTAACCGGACAGAGTTCAGAAAGATAAATTACAGTGTCTGACCCTTCAGACAACAGTGTCAAAGACAATATCTCACGAAGTTATCCAGTCACAATAGCATTAGGTTCAGAAAGTTCTGCCTGACTGATCTTTCATCTGAATGAACCCTAACAGTACAGTCTTCGTATTGAGAAAACAGTAAGACCAGGGAAAAAATTTACAGTATCAACAGCCCAGAAGATTAAATTCCTCTTCTGAAAATGTTTAATCATATTTTCAGATATACCAGGGGAAACTCTCATAATATGACAAAGGAGATATTAAGATTTCTTTATTTAGAAAATAGTATGTTCCAACCTCTATGAGTCCAGGAAAAAGCACAAAACTAAAATGACAGACATTGCAAAAAGCAGCAATATGCTGTATTTAGTACATTTGTACTTTTAGTACACTAAAGCTAGTAGAAGTGGTTTAACAAGAGCTTATAATGACTACAGAGAATACATAAATTCTCTCTCTTACATGCTTAGCTTTAGCAGTTAATAAAAATAGCAACTTCATTCAAAAGATAATGACATCTTCAGTTCCTGTGTCAGCAAGATGTACAGATGTCTCTGAATCCTGAATTAATTCCAATTAGAAGTTTAATATATGCTTACTGATCTCTAAATTCTGAACAATATGTAAATATCTTTCAAGCAAGAACCATAATAAGTGCAGTGAATTATGAAACAGGGATTTTCTGCATTAATTATATTAAGACATCCTTACTTTTTAATCTCAATGATACGTGAACAGACATCATCAGCCTGTAACACAAAGTAGATTTAAACATCATGTAACTACAAAGGCCAATACACATCTATACCGTTAGCCCTTGGCACTAACATTAACTACTGTTTATTCTGAACATAGTTACCTAAGAACATTTTAAGGTACATGAGGGACACCCACTTTACACCCATAAGTTTGTTTGTTTCCTGCAATTGTCATCTGGTCTGATAAAAGATACTACCCTACCAAAAAATACTACCTCTCCCCACAAATAATACTCCTTTTTATATCATAGGCTATCACAGCTATAACAACCTAATTTACTACAGCAAGTTGCATCATTTGCCAGTCTGGCACCTGTGTTCCCTATTCCTCTGTTCCTGCTGTTCTCCGTTGCAGCAATGGTGTCAAGCATCCTGTGGTGTGAAGAGTGGGATGTGACATGTTGTTACATGAGAGTCAACAGGCTGGCTCTCCCAGAGAGAGGGCATAATAGGAAAAAGGGAAGACGCACATGTCAGAAAAAAGGTGGATTTAGCAATCAAATATAAGGTGGAATATCCACAACCTTTTTTCCTAAAGGAACTGGGCTTTCTACCAGTACAGAAACACACTGTGCTAGGATGTTTGCTATGTAAGTTCTATCAGCCTTGAAGGCATCTGTTTTTCCATGCCAGTGGGAGGTGCCATAAGGCTTCCAGTACAAATCATTGCAGCAAAACCATGGTGTATTTGCAAAACTGCTCTATTTTAGACATCTGGAAAGCAGATAAAGACTGCAAAATGTTTTAGTTGATTTCACAGAATCATTGAGAGGAGACACTGATGCACAACTGGATTCACGGTAACTTAGTAAAACAACCAACAAATAATCCAGATAGGAACTATAAAAATAAGGCTAAAGTAAAAGCTAAAAGTGTAATAGGAAGTCTGACTCAACGGGGTGCCAAATTTTGCTTGCTCTTAATTCTATTGCCAATTAACATGTGCATTTTAGCCAAATGTTACCCATCTACTGATTGCATTCTTGTTTTAGATTAAGTTAATTTTATTGGTGCTGAATTCTACCAGCTAGCCTTTACTACTTTCAGTAGATTTGATGCAACACATTTTTATTGCTGAGATGCATATTGATTAAAGCTTCTGCCTCCACTTCTTTTGATTACAACTCCTAATTAGGAAATCTAATAAAAGAGTATGAAGGACAAACAACATTTGCATGAAGACCTGTGCGCATCCTTTAGAAATTGAATATACTATGAGATATACCTGTCCGTGAAGTAAAGGACAGCGAATAAACAGGAAGGCAGTACACAAGTCAAGGTATGAAGAAGGAAGATTCTGGTAAAGTGCTGTGAAGCAGCGTGGCATCTTTAAGGTCTGCACAGAACAGAAAGGATTCCCGTGTGTTAAGTCTTACCTGCCCTGTGCTGTCCTTAAACAGAAAACTATGTTTATACCATTTGAGAGGAATTGCTCCTGACATTTTAAAACACGGTTTGAAGGTGTTTTGTTTTGTTTTTTATTTTTTTTATTTTTATTAAAGAAATGCATTAAGTCCAAAGGCTCTAATCCTACCCAAATCTGTAAGACACGGGTAGTCACAAAGCTACACTAAGGTAATAAAGGGTTTTTGGAAGTGCAGAAATGCAACTACAGAAACAGAACAGCAAAGGCCTAGGCCTTTCAAATGGGCGGACAGGGTTTGCCAAAACAGACCAGACTACTTATCCGTGTGAGCCAGCTTCCTGTCTGCAGCAACTGCCAACACTCATTGACTCAGCTGGGAGTGTAAAGGAGAAGAGGAATGTATGACAATTTTTTTTCCATATCTTCTGAAAACTAAAGTTCGTTTTTGTCACAGATATAACCTAATTTGCTAGACAATCTGCTGAGTGACATTATAACAAAGTTTAACGACATTTGGCTTTTATGAAATGGCTGATTAGACTGATTACAAGAAAGAAGGGAACTTTGAAATATATTCTGGGAATGGATTTAGAATATATCTTCAGTTAGAGCATTTTTATTCCCAAATAACCATTTAAAAGAGCCTGAGAAATCAGGTTTAGAAAGCACTAAGCAGGCCCATTTTCCTTCTCTAGCCTAGGGCAGGATGCATTACTCATGTACTGTACTATATTTTCTAGCTCTGTCTTATTTCAAACAACTTCAAAGAGGCATCCCACACTTCCCTTGGGAAACTACTCCAAAACAGTATAGAAGTTTCTTTCTGACATTTAATGTAAAGTCTCGTCCTCAGTTCCACCTCATTACACTCACCCTGCTACCTTCTAACAGAGTTTGGAAATAAGCAGACATGGATTTCCTGAAATCTTGTGTAGGTTCTGGACCCGGTCACGCATCCGAGACAAGCACAAGAGGCCGCCGCAAGCCGGCCCCGCTTCGTTTCCAGCACTCCCATCCCAAGCTGTACTGCCAGGCTTCACCACCCTCTGCTCTCAAGAAACGTCAGGGAAGAAGGAAATTAACAGCCTTCTGTAGCCATGGCTGGGAAAAGCTATGGAGAGATGATCTCAGCCAAGGCATTTTTCCTCTGTCATAGCCCTTCATCAACCCCAATCAAATTCACCTACTAGAGACTTTGCTGATTCACAGCAGTGGAGAAATAGCTAGTATCTACTTCTCACATCAAGTATCTACTTCTCGCATCGAAATGGAGTATCATGCTGCATGAGTAAAGTTGGGTTTCCAATGGAAGTATGATATATCATACATTCTGTGACACAGATTCACATGAAAGTCATATACAATCATAATAAGAAAATAATTTTTGACTAAACAGAAGTGAAACAACCTATCAGGAGATCTGCTGCATAACAGTGGTTCTGCATTTAAAGCAGATCCCAGTCCTTAGCCTCAAGCAGATCAAAAGAGAGTAACTTTTTTCATTTCTATTGAAGTGCCTTTTTCGAACCCTTGCAGTTCAAGGAGTGGAATGCCTTTTAAAGGCAGGCAAGCAAAGGCAAAAAGGACAACTATGTGCAGGTGAGAGAGAATTCATTAGGAGACTCAGAGACAAATTAACATTTGTATTAGTTCAGCAAAGTCATCAGAACTCCACTAGAGATGAACTGTGCCCAGTAGCTGCAGTACTAAGAAAAGAAAAAGTTCTCTGAAGGTAGTAACATACTGCCTACCTGCTGCTGTGAGGGGGAGATAACAAGAAGGTCTTTTACAGCTTTCTCAGAAGGTGAAAGAAAGAAGTTCTGATGACGCAACTGGCAGTACTAAATCTGATAGATATATTCACAGTTACAGTTACATTACACAGGCACAGTTCAATCTCTCTGTCCACATGAAGCTGTCCTGAACTGATCTCTTCATATAATAGTACTGATAGCTGAGCTTTCCAGCTCACTGACTGAACAGCTGTGCATTTTGCACTGTTACACAGAAGAGAGTACGCTTTTTACTTCCAATGGACAACAAAATGGTGCTGCCCTCTCCAAACTGGAAGTGCAAGTAAAATCAGGGAATATATAAAAGGATGAGTTACAACGACCTCTGATGCTGAGGAATTATAAAAACCTCTTATTCCTCCATACAACTTTCCAAAAGGCTATCTTTAAAGCAACTCGCAGGCCCTAGGACACCTACCTTTCCCACTTGCGCAAACACTTATGGAAAATGGAAATGAAAACTGTATGATATTTAACTGTTTTGTAAGTTCCTGATGTGCCACAGAGAGCCTCTATGTGCTTCTGCTCTATTTGTTTATACTTTAAAAGGGAATTGAAAGCACTTTACTGCACCAAAATTTCCAAGAGTTACACAGAAAACTACTGTAAAATTCATTCTATCCACAAAAACTACAAAACCATCATATAAATTAGCAACATTTATTAAGGACTCAAAAAAACCTGTCTATAATCTGGCCCCAAGTAAAAATCACTATATTGTTGCTCATGGAGCAACCAGGAGAGAGATTATGATCCTAAGATTATCTCTTTCTTTCTTCAGGGAAGAAACAGGCTATTGCACTTTTCTCACCACGCGTGGGCTGTCTGACCTGCTGCTGTAACTACAGCACCAAGGGCACAGGCAGCGAGGTGACATCAAAGCTCTGCCCATTCTCTGCCCCGCTTCATTCCTCACCTGACTACCTGAGCAGGTGTCAGAAATGACAGGATAGGAAAACCTGTGAGAAGCGTAATTATTTCTGAATAGAAAGGAATTTTTATTCCCAAGTAGTGCACATGTGATGCACAACTTCTGATCTGCCTCAACAGATCTCTATAGCTCTGTAGTCACAGTTTGGCATAAAAGGATTCCAAGCTTGTAAAGCTTTATTAATGCCATAACCACCATTACTATTACAGGCTTGTGCTTACAGGCTTGATTTCTCCTGCGACTTTGAAACTAATTGTAAACAAACTCCTATCAAAACACACAACGTAACTCACCTAAAATCTCTTTTGGGAATAATTAGCTTACCTGCTACTTGTAACACTGAAGTGATTACATCCCAATACATGCATTTTCTCCTTAAAAAGTCAAAAAGTCTTTGATAAAAATATATAAATAAAACCTCCCTCAAACTACCAAGTTTTCTAGCTAGAAAGAATTTAATGTCCTAATACTCTACTAAAATTCCTGAATAAGCAAGGCTGACACATCTGGCATCTAGCCAGCTATTTTTTTTTTTCATTATTTCTCTCTTTTTTTCTGCTCCTCCTCCCTTTACCCTGGCAAGTTTTTCAGTTAACCCATTTTCCATCCCCTTTTCACTATACTGATTGTGAGTAGTAAGTAAATGAATAACGGACACAATCAAACCCACAGCAACCTGCAACACTAAAATTAAGGTGAAGCAGAGCAACTAATGGGAAAAAAAGTTTAAATAGGAAGGGTACCTATGAGCATAAATTTCAACGAAACCAATCCCACTGGGTAACACAGAGGACCAACAAGAGGTAGCTCCTGTTTTGCCTGCTGCCTTTTCATTATCTTCCTCAGTAACATTGTATCACTTTCCCTACCTTTTACAGCCAAATTCTCCACATGTGAATGGGGAGCGCTGGTGGCATTTTTAGTGTGTGTAATGTGCTACAGGGGGCAGGGAAGGGCTCTTACTTTTTCTAGGGTCTTCAAGATAAAGCCAAGAACACTCAGCTTTGAATCAAACTTTCAAACTGACCATTCAGCCTCCAGACGAGGAGCAGGCAGGCATGTTAAAATCAAGAACACATACTCTTGTATTCTCTAATCAGAATATGATCAACAGTTCTACTCACTGTAAGACAACAAAGATATTACCAAAAGCATTCAGCTGCATTAACTCTTAAAATTTGACATGAAACACAAATTTTTAAGGTGTAATGTGAATGAGCATATTACAAGAACAAAATAGGCACCCAGTCATTTCTGAGTTTATAAAAGTTGTCTACTTTAGGCTTTTGAAAACACAGCTGCATCCTTATTATCAAGTCTCTTGATTTCAAGAGTTTCGGACATCAATTACTTCACAACATCATTCATTCTGAAAGAATACCAGATATATCCTTGCAATAGCAGAGCCTCTAGCATCAATTCCAAATCAAGTGTTCTCTTTAGTTGCAGTGCTGTTATATCCACAGTGGTTTAGAGGAAAGTAAAATGCATTTTTTCCCAGTAGTTTTTACACAGAACCAAATACTAAAGCTAAAAGCAGGCAGGTTGCTAAAACCTTTACAACTTTCATGCCACTAAAGTTTTTCTAATAACAGATAGTGCTGGTACAAATACATGGAAGTAATTAGCATAATTACAATCAGCTGACTTAGCAAAGGAGTTCAATCTAAGATTTGTCTTGTGCTTTTTTTTTTTTTTTTTGTATGAGTCCAAAAGATCATGCTTTTCTTGCCCTCAAACTGGATACAGCTGAAGGAACAGTATTTTGTGTTCCAGCACTTGTTTCAATTGCACTGTATTTGACTTCTCTTTGTAACAGGCATCATTTGTGCTATCACAGCATCTCTATTTTCTCATTCTCCACTCTCTGTAACCACTCTTCTATTCCTGTCTTCACTCCCTTTCAGTATGGCCTCTTCTATTCTTTGCTGTCTCCTGCTGCCTCAATTTTCATACTTATCTGCAGACTCTTCATTGACTTTTTATGACTGTTCTGATTGCAAGTTTTTTCCCTTGGTTCCCTGCAGACCAAACTGAGCATTCACAGTTTATCCAGTGACTTTTATTTGATAAAGTCTAGCAACTCTCTTCTGTGCCTTCATGCTCTGCTTGCTGTTCTGGCAGTCAGACACACATTTTATCTATATGCTCTTTCCGTTTTGGGACTCTGCTCTTCTAGTTTCCTCCAGTGCACTCTTCCTTCTTGATGATTTCTTCCTGTGACCTGTCCCCTGAATATGGGGGTTCTGGTCTCTGCTTCTAGCCTCTCCTCAGAAGAGTGGATGCCGTAATGGATAGGCATGGGGAGAACCCAGCCATTTTAATGGTGCTCTCTATCTCTGCTACTACCTATCGCTGATGCTGACTACTTCCAGAGCAACAACAAAGATAGAAATACTGGAGTGAAAGACCTTTGGTTATCAGATCCAAGCAACCATAATATAATACTCCCTTTTAAAATGGATCAAACTCCATCTTAAAAGTAGTTAGGGTTTTTTCCTGCTTGTTCTGATTACAGGAGTGTTCCAGATCTTCACTTCTCCGAAATTCAAAGCTTCTAGTCATAGTACATCTATTTAATTTCTTCCTTGTGTTCTTATTCTCTCATTCAGACCATCTTTCTGATTTTTCTGAGCAAACATTTTAGCAACAAATTAAACAGTATTTTATAAATCATAAAAGAGATTCAGGATGGACTGGAGGTGCTTGAATTAGGTTCCCATTAAAAAAAAAAAGAAGAAGAAGAAAAAGGATCACAAAGATAATTTATTCATAGGAAAGCTATCTAATGGAATTGGTGGCTCTAGCCATTTTTCTACCATATCATGCTGTAATCTTAGAAAGATTAGCATCCTCATTTGAACTAGCTGGACATCCCAACTGAATTCAGAGAATAAGATCCTTCCACAAACAGACAAACTGAATCTGAACAGAAACTCCCCCCAAAATCAGGATTAAGATGACAAAGTCTCAGTTTCTTAATATGACAAATCTCAAGTATGGACCTAGATGGTCAACTATTTGCCAAAAAAAAAAAAAAGGGGGGGGGGGAGCCAACTTAAGTAACTACTATGACTCTAAAAATAAATAATAGCTTTTTGTATATACAGTCTTTTGAATACCCGTAAGCTGAAAAGTACTGAGTACTCAGAGTCTTTAGGAGGAGGTAGGTAAGCTTTAAATAGAGTTCTTCTATCATCTAGCATTTCTAAGTTTCCTTGGAAACTGTAAGGCACGCCTACAGGAACAGAATGCAACCGCTTCGTTTTGGCGGCCTTTACTGTTTACTTTTACCATACTGCATGTTGAAGGGAAAATATAACAGGCTACAACAGGCAAATATATGAATGAAAATTGTTCACATACAAATGGGAGCAAAGGGAATCTAGCTTTGAGCTAGAAAAAGATAAAGGTCACAAAGGGTATGTATGCAAGTAAAAAAGTAGCAGCTAGTAGCTGACACAATGACATTTTTCTGAGACAGGATAGAAATTCCATAAAATAAGAGAATGAAGAGAAAAATAGCTAAGCAGCAAACTATGAATCCTTCATATTCAGCAAAAGAGTACTGGACAGAACTTGCATAGAGTGCTTAGGGTTTGATCTCACCCTTCCTAACTGAATTTATTTCCAATTCATACCTCTCTGCCTCATTGCTACTGGCATGATGAGATCTTCTACAAAAAGCTTTCTCTGAAGCATGCTCATTGAAATTTTTCAATACTACCATCAAGACCACTATTAGCTCAAAAGGAATGCCAGTAAGTTTTCAGAATCATGAGGAGGCATAGGAAGGACTGGTACCAGTCCTGGGGTGAATTGCTGGCCTGCTAAAGTCATTAACATTTTCAAATGATTTTCAGAAAGCCAGAATTTCACTTTACAAATGGACAGAGGTGAAAACTGAAAAAAATTAAGAATTATGCAGCTTTTTCAAACTAATCTATTGTTTGATTTTTCTACTTTTTTTTATCCTTCAGTATTAAATTCCCCCCCCCCAAAAAATCCTATCTATTTGCAGTAAATTCCTCTGATACACAAGATTATGATTGAAGAATAGTTTCAAAAGGTCACAGTTGTGCATACATGAGGTTTCTGGATCAAAAAGTGCAAACAAAATATCCTCCTTACCTACAGGTACTAAACAGAGGTAGCGAGTTGACATCAGTGCTGGATTGTAACTATGTGATAGCATGAAACAGGAGTAAGTTCTTTCTTTATGAAAGGAGTTGAAAAAGGCTCATGTTCAAAAAAAAAAAAAAAAAGTAGTCAAGCAAAAAAATGGTTGGCCAACCTGTGTTTTCAAGAAGACACATCAACTTCATATGCAGCACCTTCAAAAACACACATCAAATGATACGGCTGCCTGTAATGGCTAAGAAAGATACCTAGTATGTCAGAAGCTCTCTTAAAATTTAAGGTTCCTCTACCTGTAGTTAATTTGATACTAGTTTCTAATATGAAAGCACTTGCTTTCTTCACTTTACATTCTTAAAAATGGGACTGTTTTGGGAGGAGGGGGAAGCTGTGATTCCAATTTTTTGAGATGTTTTGGTTCCATAGATCTACCCCTTGAGGGGTCAATCGTAAAAAACTGTTACTACCTGGTAAGTATGTTTACTGAATATGTTGTTCCCACTGGCTTTCCACTGCATTTTCATGCCTCCTTGTTTCAAGTATGCCTGCATGCATAAATGCAAATATGCTCAGGAGGAGCCTGAAAGATCAAGCTCTGAGTGAATATGCTATTTGAAAGCTTGCTCATATCAATCCTTGACATATTCTGAGAGTTCTTTGATGCACAAACATGGGTTCTGACATATTTATCTGAAATATACTGGTACAAACACTTAGCACACATGAAAAAGCTGACAAAGTAAAGGTCATACCATGTATTGAAAACTGTATTGGAGACGGAAATTGTAAAATAGTCAAAGACAAGCATATACTGCCTGTAAATAACTGAGGAACTTTTCAAATGCAAAAAGCTTTGCTGGGCTGAAAAGGAGAGAATTAATAACACAGGTTTATAATCTCCAATGGTTTAAATTCCAAATTTAAACTCCAGGCTGAAAGATCTACCAAGCAAGTCTGTTATGGTTTCTCTGGGAAAACACCTCCTGGAGGCTAACATGCATTTTAAAGACTTCCAGAAATCTTTCTATGGAGCTTGTCAGATCAATGGGTATGGACCAAGAAACCTAGAGATGAATCTGTTCCAGTGTTTTTGCAGCCTTTGAGGTGAAATTCATAGCCATGCTGAAGACCCAGAGAGACTCAGTCACCAACTGCCTAAAATTCACATGCTCAACTTGAAACTATACATGTTCACCAGAGATTGATTTCACTTAAGTGTATGCACAGACAGGTACAGCAATGAACTAATAATGATAATATACCCCAAGTAGGAGCTGACACATGTCAAAAACACTGTAGAATTTCAAAGTGAAGAACTGCCCATTCATGCATTGTTTCAGGCTATGTGCACTTTGGGACAAGCTGGGGCTTCCACTCAGAGAATCATAGAATAACTCAGACTGGAAAGGACCTCTGGAGGTCTCTACTCCCTCCTCCTGCTCAAAGCAGGATCAGTTGTGAGATCAGACCAAGTTGCTCAGGGCTTTATCCAGTTGGATCCTGAAAATCTCCAAGGATAGATATTGCACAGCCACTCCAGGCAGCCTGTTTCAATGCTTGACTTCCCTCATGGTGAAAAAGTTTTTTCTTATAACAGCTCAGAACCTCTCCTATTTCAATTTATGCCCGTTCACCCTTGCCCTGCCACCATGCAGTAAAGAGCCTGACTTCATCTTCTAGATAACCTCCTCACAGGTACTGGAAAGATGCTCTGAGATCTCCCCAGAGTCAGCTCTTCTCCAGGTTAACAAGTCTAGTTGCCTCACAGGGCAAGTGCTCCAGGCCCCTGACCATCTTGGTGGCCTTCTGCTAGAACCTGTTCCAGTTTATCAGCACCTTTCCTGTATCAGGGAGCCCAAAACTGGGTGCAGTATTCCAGATGCAGTCTAACAAGTGCCGAGTAGAAGGGATAACCATTTCCTTGATCTATGGGCTACGGTCCTGTTAGTATTAGCACCCCAGGGTGCAGTTAGCCTTCTTTGATGTCAGGGTGCACTGCTAGCTCACGTTCAGCTTGCTATCTACCAAGACTCCCAGGTCCTGTTCAGAGTAGCTCCCCAATCAGTCAGTCTCCAGCCTGTATTGTTGGACTAGCAAATGTTCCAAGTCCACAGCTGTGGGTTTAGCAGGAGGTAGCAGCAGCTGAAAGAAGCCTTAGAGAAAGGAACCACAGCAGCGCTGCTCTGTGCCTCACTAACACTTTTATGCTGCTTCCTAGATGAACAATTACCTACTTCTGAAAGCAGCAAAATTTACCTACCCACTGCCTAACATGGTCTCAATTACTCAGATCCATTAACAGTAAACTATAGCTCAAACCCACACCCATTTCCTGCCAGTGCCCTGTTCCTCAGCGCTTGATCACTACCCACTTACACAGGAAAATGAAGAAAGTAACTCCTCCCTTTTCAGAACCCCAAATCTTACTCCCCAATTTTCCTTTGAGTTACAGCATTATCAAAGCCATAACTTTTAATTTCCTATTGCCATTTTTAATGGTAAACCTACCTCTTGAGGTAGAAGAGAGGTATGTTCAGAAAAGGCACCAAGAACTTCACATGAGAAAATCTATATAAAATGCACAACAATAATGATGGTGACAATTTTGGAAGAGAAACCAAAGAGAGGACCAAAGAAATACAATACATCTCAAGAATAAATGCTGTTCTCGTTTGCTGATTTTAATGAAATGTCATCCTCATTTATTAACTAGCACTTTTAGTGTTAATGATTAGTCTATAAATCAGTTAATGCCCTATGATTTGGCCTAGTATTTCTTTTTCTGGTTATAACCAGTAATCTTCAGCAAAATTAGCAATAAATTTTCATCCTGTGTGATGCATTTTCAGTATGTATTACTTTCAACATGGCCTTTGCAGAGGAGATTATAAACATAGCCTGTAATGAAGGATTTTAGGAAGCTGATCTGCAGAAGACTTTCATGTGAATTTGCAGTCTTTGCAGGATACTTGTCTCACTACTCCTCCAGGTTCTGACAGCAGCATCTTAATTCCCATCACTTTTCTCCACTGAAAATATGAAAGATTTTCTATCTATTTCTAGGTGCCCCATATTAGTGAAGTGTGAAGTTCCTTGCACCAACTACACTTTCCTGAAGGACTATCTTTACGCTACACAAAGAAAAAAAGTAAAGAAAAATACCTCAATCCTGAATTGCCTTTCATTTCAATACACCAGCTAAAAATCACAGTGCAACTAAATAATTATAAAATGCCTTCATCTTAAATACATGGTTTTAGGAGAATTCATCTCAGTCCAAAGTTTACCTTTGCATTTTTAAATAGAGTATTTCACAGAGTATACAAATCTTGTGTAAGATATATGAAGAAACATATACACAATACACAACAAATTTCTCCTTTAATACCTGATACTGACCATAAATCATGTGGCTCAGTTGGTTGACTATCTGGAGCCATGCCAAAGGGTTCCAGTCTAGTTGTTGCTTAGATCACTTGTTTCATTTTCCTCCCAAAACAGATAGCTGCTTATGCCAAGAGATGAGCTAACGTCACCTATGAAGTGCTCCAAAGTCAAGTTAAATCACTTAGTAACTTTCGGGATAACAGAAGCAAGAGCAGAGGGAGAGGCTTTTCACTCACAAACTGCTTTACAGAGAAGAGATTATCTGGTTTTATTAACGTCCCCATACACATGAACAGTGCCTTTTCCCCCTTATCCTGTTTCCTTATGTATAACATTGTGATCCATTACCATCCTTTCTGAATTCTGACACAGATGACACTGATGAAAGTTACACATCTCAATAAGATTGTGCTGCTGAAATGGAAATAACTGATTGTTTTTTTCCTTTTCCCACAACTAATTAAAATTCCAGCGTTTGAGTAACTATTATCATGCCCAGAGACAGATAAACAGATACATAGAAAGCTCTGTATAATACACACATGGAATAACTTTAGCAGACAAGAAAGAGCAGAATTAACAGTTGTTCTCAAACTGATAACAGTCCTAAAATGCCAGCAGTGCTTTGCCGCTGTACCCCAGCACATTCTTTTATTTATACATCTGCAGCCTATAAAAAAGCTAATTTTAAAAATCTACTCAAGAGGAAATTTTTAAATTCCTTCAAAAGAGGTTTTAGAATACTAAACAGTTCTTTACATGGAGATTTTACTCATAGGAAATTTTCTGTTATTTTGTTAGGCCTCAATGTTAATATATTTAACTTCAAACATGCACATACATTATATCCCAGTGTAATTATATGGTTAGAGACATCTCATGCCCATGGACTCTTTGTGCACAAATAGTTCAAGCTTATAAAAATAAGAATATGGGTAGAAATCTGACAGCTGGGACTTCAGAGAGAAGCTTTTGTGAAGTACCATGTGATTTTCAAAAATTCTTAAGTTATGTTCAAATAAAGCAGCTAGAACTTCAGATGCCGAGCCAAATTTTATCCAATGCCTCTTTGTCTAAAAAAGCCAAACTAGAACACTTACCATAAAGGCATGTTGAGCATTGCTGAATTCCCTCCTCTGTGGAAGAGGAGTTGCACAGAAATAGAAAGGAAAGAACCATCTTCACTTCCAATACACATCCATCAGTTAGGCAACTTCAAAAAATACTCAAGGCTTCATTCCAATCTCCTTCTCTGGAGTTTATTTAAACTCTTCAAAGCATATATTCAGGCCCTAGAAGATTTCAGAAATTACACCCTTTCAAAAGTGCTTTTATATCTTTCATTTTCTTCCAGCAGTAGGATACAAATGGAGACTACATACTAGCTTAGTTAAAAAGTCAAAGCACAATTAAAACTAAATACATTTAGCATTTGAATTGCCAGTGTGTAAAACAAAAGTGATTTTGCTTGAAGAAACCCCATCAGTCATTCTTCTGAGAAGCTGTTCTCTTGCATCATATTACAAAGGGCCAATATTGAAACCATCAGTGTAATATTTACTTGTCTGCAAGTTCCTTTGGGGGGAAAAAAGAAACAAAACAAAAATGAAATCCAAACAAGATTAGTTTTAAATAAGGTAGCTGAAGACAAAATAAGTAAATTAGTTTGTGGACTTACCTGTCACTAGTGGAGAGTGTTCTTAAGAGAAATCAAATCAGAAGAATGAAATGTTAGGAGAGCAAACATGTTCCCCTTCAATTTGCTGTTTTATCAATCACACTCTTTAAGTTGTTCTTCTGTACCAGTTTAGAACACAAGGCACGGTGGGGAAATTTTATCCACAGCTAATGGCAATGAACTGAGAAACAGATGCTCCAGAAGCAAATCTGTTCTTTGAATAACGTTATAGCCCATTGTATACACTGTCAACAGACCCTAATGTAGTCTTTCTCATTGTTGACGGTCACAAACAGAGAAACAGCTTCCTACTACTAGATGAGGTGGTTCGAAAAGGGAGCATGGAGGCATATTGTTCTTGCACAACAAATAAAAAGAAGATATCCCCATTATGATGTTTTGGTTCAAAATACTACAGGAAACACCAGCTATAAAAAACAATTTCCAGTATACATCAAATGAACAAAAGAAATTAGATGACAAGAATTTATGGGTAAAGATAGATTGTTTATGGAGTAGGATAATAAACACATGCAACTTCACTTACTTGCCTATAAACAGAGGGAAAAAAGTTTTACTTGTGCCCAGGCACACATCAGTGAATGAAAGTGACTGTGATGAATGATACTGTATTGCATTGTCACCTGCTTTCCTGGTGTATTGTCTGAGTCGTATAACCTTGTTCTTTCCTTCACATGTTGTATACATAAGAAGAAAGTACAGAAGGATTAAAATGCCTATAAAATATGAACCAATGTCTTAAAAAAAGGAATTCAAATCTATTTATTACTTCAGAACAGGCTGCTTGCAAACATTTTCATTCTTCAGGTCAGTTCCTATCAGGTATTTTGATCAAGCAACTGGATTCTACTGACTACAAACTAACAGGCAGCAGATCTAATACTACAGCACACAAAGGAGTAATGCTATTTACTATTTACATATATCTGAGCATACACCTGAAATTGTTACACCACAGGGTGCATTACTTTTCACAGATCCTGATGCACTGAGATTTTCTAGAAAAAGGGACAATTTAAGATAAAATCTATACCAAGACAGATGAAGTAATACTCCCATTTTTGCACTTTCTAACCTTCAGGATAAAAAAAGTGCAGAGCTATAGCAGGTGACAACCACCCAAAAAGAGACGTAAGGAGAGACACGCCATCCCATCTCCTCTTTCAAAAATCGGCCAGCATGGGTAGAAGGGAGAACAGTTGTTGAAGGGTTTTCTTTTCTCCTCTTCCCACTCCCTTGACTCTGTTGTGTGAATCTCCAGAACACCTTTGCTGGCAGCCACAGGAGACCACCTCTGCCCTCACTCCATTACTATCTGTCAGCAACGATACTATATCAGATAGCTCTACATTCTTCAGCTATATTTTATTAGGTCTTACAACCTATAATATATTTACTATTATGTTCTGGATTCCTTCCATATGCATTTGATGGGCCTAGGATGTTCCTTTTCACACAGGCTAGTTTCACCACATATCCTGGTCAAACTGCTAAAATCATTCAGCTTCTCATGGAAGGAGATTTTTTTCCACTGTTTCAGTGCAAAGACCTGCACTGAAGCATCAGCACACAAACTTTTGCAACTCTCAGCTACAGCACCTTTCAAGAAGTACACTCCTTGTTAATCCGAAAATCCAAACCAAGTTTCATGCAGCTTGCAGCTTTACTGCTGACATTTCATAAGGCAGCAATCCAAAACTCTAGCATCAGTGATTTTCCAAGACTAATGATGTGTTACTACAAAGATGGAAAAACTGAAATCCCACTATTACTTCATATATTTGAAAACACACATACATCCAAAACACACAACAGCGATGTTATACAATATCGTTTGAACTTTTCAAGGAATAGGCAATTGTATTTTTCAGCAGCCAGGGATGGAACATGAAGAAAGCACTGATAAATAAGTATCTTCATGGTACAGATGGTAGCATATCTTAATATCAATCAGGCAGTTTACCTCAAAATGAACCCAGAAGCCATTCACAGTTAAACAATCCTAGATCTCAACACAGTAAGACTTTTCCCACCCCATCTAACTAATTAGCATTCTGTCACTGCTGAAGCACTTTGTTCTTATGATAGCCTCAATTCACACTGAAAAACAGACAAGGTCAAGAGCACAATACCTAATCACCCCTACAAGAAAAAATTTTAACTGAACACAAGGGAGAAGAGAGGGAGTCAAAACAGAGACAGACTTCAATTACGTGACTACATCAGCAGCACAAAGTAAGGTGACTCCAAGACTTCTTTGCCTAACTGTCTGAAGACTGGCTTATGTTTCCCTCTTCACAGCAGGAGCAAGGTGTTCAACACATTCCTGGAAATTCAAGTTCTTAAACAATTAACTTCAAAAGTATGACCAGTCTACAAAATACAGCTTTTGATATAGCAAAACGTACTTTCTGAAATTATTTGAGAATTATAAAAGTGAATTAAGTATGTTTTACCTCTGCCAGTTAGTCATAAGACATTGACTGTATTCGGCCTGTAGCCAGGCTTAATCTATATGTTTTGCTTCCTTTATCTTTTTGCACGTATGTTTTACTGCACTGTAATGTCTAGCAAGGAAGATTATCTATGGTAAAAACTGGCATTTTGGAATAAAAGCCCAGCCCATTAGACACACACACATTCCATTAAAGGGTGCAGTTTTAATGCTTTCTTTTCATCTCTGTGTAAACACATTAAAAGTTGGCTTATGGTCAAAGCTGTATGAAAGCCCCACCAGAATCAAAACCTGATGCTGTTGTTCTGTGCCAGAAAGTGTTTTAGATTCATATGCAGAAAAGCACAACTACACAACTTTGCTAGAATAGTCCTGACGTCTGTACCAGTAAAGGAGCCTCAGACAACAGTGCTTATTTGCATTCATACTCCAGAAAGCAGAGGTGTTGTTGTTTTGCATCTCCAGGCCCTTTACCTCCTACTTTTAGGAAAAGGGAATCACAGAAGTATCCTTCATCCAAAGAGCCAAAGCTGTGATCTGATCATAAAAGCATTCAGTTGTAAGGTCCTGACAAGAACAACAATCTCTCTCTTCTGCTGTAGCACAGCAGACCCTTAAAAGTCCCACAGCAAGAGAGTTTGGGGATGGAGGCTGCTACTTTTAGAAGAGCAGAAGAAAGGAGGAAGAAAACAGTCTGAAAACAAAGATAGCCAGACTTTCTGCCTGAAAACTACTGGCTCTGTGAGAAACTCCTTCCTCTCTTTCTTTTATTCTTCAGTATAAACAGACACATACCTTGACAGGGCTGATTCAAGTGGTGCCAAAGACCAGAGCATCAACACTGACACCGTGCTTTCCTCATGAGAAGATTCTGTTCCTTATTCCCTGTGCTAACTCGGCACTGGCAAGACCAAGTGTGTTCCAAGGGTTCTGCAAAATTTCACTCTCCTCCAGAACATCAGAGAATATGCTCTATGAGCATTTTGCAGAAGACAACGCACAGGAGTGAGAAAATACAGTACAACCAATGCATGACCTGCCTGAATAACATCACTTTCTTGGAACAATGTATAAGGAAGACAAAAAGAAAGGCTCAGCTGAACCACAGTGTAACATTTAGTTATGATTACAAATGGCAAAAAGACTCATCCTCAGTGATGCAGCAGCTCCATAGAAGACATCACTCAGAGGCTGGTACAGGAGGGAAACAGCTCTGTATGGACTGCACATGTTAAGAGGATGAGATCACAGCAGTAGGGACTAAGCTGTGCTGTTGGCCCACTATTCAGGCAGATCTCAGCACTTGAGAAGAGTTCCTAAGAAGAGTCTTGACTGTAATTCCCCTGCAGTATTAGAGGCATCCTTCCTAGTAAACAGTCTGCTGCTGATAATGCAGCAAAATCAGTCCGGTAAAGGAGAGAGCAGGAAGCCCTGCCTGTCTGCATCACAGAACTTTAAGGATTAGGCTATACCTGAGGAAACAGGATTACGGTACGGAAGATCACGGAAGCACAATCCACATATCTCTCTCTCTTTTAAGTAGCCTAAAATAACTCCTCAAGAGAGTGAATCTGAGGACAAGGAGTCCAGACTGCCTCCAGGAGTATACCAAAACCTTCCACATAAGCCACCTGCATGAAAACTCCTAAAACCAAGATAATGAGGCTGTGTATAGAATCTGTCCCTGAGAATATCACCATGAGGGCTGTAAAAAGGGAATGTAAATACAGATTAAGATCTGCTGTACAAACTTCTTTTCATGACCTGATGCTTTACATGTTGCAAAACATCAGTGAGTGCACGAGCAACCTTGGCATGGGAATTATCACTTTGTCAATTCTAAAGGAGGTCAGTAAGAAGGTTAGGGTCTTCCACACTGTGTTTATCTTCCTTCCAGAAGGATAGGCATAAAAGATGATTACAGGTTTGAGGAATACAAAACTTTCCTAAAGCCCCCAATCCTCCTTTTGTTAACAGGGGAACTCTTGACAACCAGCCAAGTGATCCAACTGCAGTTTTTAGGGGCAAGAAGCATCCTAGCACTACAAAAGCTTGCATGCAGAATTACAGCCAAATCAATGCTTATACTCAGGTTATAAAATCACATTAAATTGTAGCAATAGGCTAGCCATCATAATGGGAAGAATTGCACAGGAATACACTGAAATAAACTGCTTGCCAAACTAATTTCCAGAAAAACACCGTATTCCCAGCTCTTTTTTCCCCACCAGAAAGTTTACAGAATGTCAGCATTCTCTGTGCATAACTGTTACATAAACTGGTCCATTTATTTTGTCTTTGATTTCTCACAAAGTCACTATATATAGGTAGTTAATTGTTCCTATTGCAAAGTGTGAACCACTATTACAACCTTGGAAAACATCTGAAATAAAATGTCTTTATCAATCCTCATTGGAAACATAGCACAAGCCATTTGAAATCCTCCATGGCTACTGAAAATCCATTTTTCGCCATTTTTTCAGTAAAGCACCCCAATTGTCCAATATCCTGCACATGTGCCAACGCAGAGCAGCCTCCCTCTTTTCAAGCTCTGAACTTCTCTGAATCCTATGTTTGATCTTTCCTACCCAATCAGAATCACAAACTGATATCTATACCCAAGCATTTTACCCAGTGAATATTTAGCATAAAATGAATAAATACACTTTGGAGAAAGGACTGGAAGCCAGGTCTGCTCTCCTTCATGTAAGTGCTCTCATCACTAGGATATGGATTCAGGCATCCTTCTCTCTACAGTCCACACAATCTTGCCCTTTTTCTTCCTGCTCAGAGGCATAGCTTTAACACAATCCATGAGTTTTACCTCTGATTAGCAACTCCACCCATGAAGGGCATATTACCTGGTAAAGAGACTTTTCTGGAGGCTGGAGAAATGTATCTGAAATTCATCAAGGTTTGAGGCAGAAAAAACAATTGCATCAGGTCTCTCATATCCTGGGTGAATGACCAAAACAAAGTCTACAGCTGTAAGACAATAAATCCCATTTTAGGGCACCTAAGTAAAAAGGCAGGATTAAAAGAAGTGATAAAAAGCACTGTTCCAGTGCACAGCTATCTGTCAGCAGAAAGCTAATCAAGATATTCTGAAAGTTCAGCCTTATTCTAGGAGAATCTTTATTATGCCAGATCTGCTATTATGTGCATGTACCACACCGTCTATGGGCTCTTCTCATCTCCAGTTCAGAAAGTGAATGTGGCATTTGGAAAGTTCCCTGCCTATGCTACAAAAGACCATGACAGGCCTTGAAGACATGGGCTTTTCTGTACTCTCTCAGGATCACCAGAATATATATCCCCCAGGCCTTTGTACTGCTGCTCCAGCACCTACCAGTTCTGCTTCTATCTGCTGATACAGTTCTCTGTTATCCTGTCATCTGCTAAGGACTAGGTGCATCACTTTCATGTTTTTCACAGTTCTTGTGCAGTCAACTCCAATTCTTGAATTTTAGCCTCAGCTGGAAGTCATTCACTGATTTCCACAGGAACCTTTCCCCAAAACTAACCCCAAAATACCCTCCCAATAAAACAGGGACAGTATCCCATAACACAGTGGAGAGAAAAGCAAACAGGACTTATGTGCAGAATAGGAAACAGGGAAAGATGCCAAAGACTTTTGTGGGTGTAGATGCCCTATCTTGTGCTCTGAATAATTAAACACAACTGTGATGTTCTCCTGGATACCTCATTCAGATCAAATTTCTAGTTAGGATTTGTGCACAAATCCATTATTAATGACTGTGAAACCATTTGTGGCATGAGTTATTTTAGGTATCTAGCCTTAGGAGTTGGATGCAGAGCCCATTAAAAAACAAAGGAAATGCTTGATTGTCTTTAGCAAACTTGGAGGGGGGGGGCAGGAAGGGGGAAAATCAGCAGTATAAAACCCTTCTTGAAAATACTGGGAAGTTCATATTTAGAGCTGACCAAGATTTTTTCCTAGAATATGGCAATTCTGTTTTGATACATGACGTTTCGGCTAGATGTGCATAAGGATAAACTGATTTTGTATGCACTTATGCCTCAACAAGTAAATTACAGAGAGTTTGCACTCTGAAGTTTGAAGTGGTTCAGTACTTGACTAATTTCATAAACCAAAGAAGTTTGAGAAAAATGAGAAGAAAGTTATCACAATTTTAAATATGCATAGTAGCGTGTTTTCCCAAAATCTGTTCAAATGATTCCTGAAACAATTAAACTTATGAACACACTGAATACTCTCAGGAATTAACATGTTTTAAAGAAAAACATTTTACTGATAACTAATATTATAAAAGTTGTGATACACAAAGTACATCTCTATTCAATTTTTGACTCTGTGATCTAATGTTTGTTTCTTCCTGATAATACTTCAGATACATATCAACACAAGCAAGCGTACTTCATTCTCTTCCTCCAAAACAGTTCTACTTCCTAGTAATTGCAAAATATTCTGTAACTTTAGCCATTTAAAAGAAAAAAAAAAGTGTATTTCATACTCTCATTAAAAAACAGAAAATGATGATTACAGATTTACAGAACTCAGTTCTAGCTTTTACTCTGGTAAGCACTGGTTTCAATCAGATTTTGAATAAGAAATAAAAGAGAGGCCTTTGTCTAAAATGAACTAAAATAGAAAGGTATTTTCATGGTAAAGGTTGTAAAACTAACACTATCAAAATCTGAATCCAATATCTAGCTTTGCCACCAAGTTCCCCCATGGCCCTGACGTCTCCATCTGTGCAAGAAGGATCTTCCTTCAGTTTTTTGTTTTTTTTTTTAATCTGTTTTGTCTAGTTAGACTTCATGCTCTTTCAGACATGGTCTAGCCATTACCCTAGGGACTGTACAGTGCCACATAGAGCAAGACCCCGATCTTAAAAGACTTGTTCAATGCTACCAAAACATGTTACAAGTCATGTATTTCTGAGGTATCTATGCAGTAAACATCTCAGAGCTCCCCATAATACTTAAAAACTAGTTAGGAGACCTATGCCAAAAGGCAAGCATTCTGTTTACTCATATGCAAGCTATGCCATTTGAAGCAAACAGACATGTTCTAAGAAAGTGCTTTTTACATCACGTTCTTTGACACAGGAAAGTAAAGTGATAAGGTATTAAAATATAATAAAACCATGCAAAAGGTGTATATGCTATTCTTAAAGGAACTTTGAATGGTTTTGCTGTCCGAACATGGGGACCTTGGAGCATTTAATTCTTCTAAACAATACCATGTTCTGCATGTTGCAGAACGCACACATTACAAAAAAAAAAAAAACATCAGAAGTACACCCACTGCGAACAATAATCTAGCCTGTGGAAGAACAACATATGACAATTCCCTTTCCTGAAGGTTGCAAAGTCAACTCTCTGCCGTATAGGTAAAAGTTCAGCAATTTTCCTAAGACAGAAACTGTGAGATTATAGACGACTAAAAACATTTTTCTCATATGACTGCCCTGAATCAAAATAATAAATTAAATCTCTTACTTTAGATGTCAACCCATATCAAAAATCATTCTGGAAAACAGGAAAAACAATAGAGCTATTTGAAGGATGACAAAGAACAATCAGAAACATTTCTGAAGAGTTCCCAGAACTGGATATTTTCATCTACCTAAGGAGATCTATGAGTCATTCTCTACCCCTGTACTTGGAGTCTGTGACACTAGAAGGAAATTTGTTCATCCTTCTAAAAATGCTAATTGAGCCATATGTAGATGCTACTTTCAAAGTCTATGGGCATTTTATACATGATGCAATAATAAACCCAAAGAAACAGAACAGAATACCCTCAAACAATTGCTTTCAACCTTTTCGACCTTTGTGGATCTGCTTGCTGCTCCATACACCAGTTTCCAACGTGCTACCTAAGATCCTGTCCTAAGACACCTGTCCAAGCTGCAGCCACTGCTGATGTGGTTGCAGGATTTATTCCTTGGAGCCCTACCCCATGCTGCATCTTTACTGTCACGTCAGGAATGTGGCACTGCTTTCAGCAGCACTCTCACAGGAACTCCATCACCCTGCTACTTCACACTCCGTTGTATTTTTTTTCCAAACACAGAGGAATCAAGAGCAGAAAACAGAGCAGACAGAGCTGTTTGGATTCATATTCAATAGTGAACCATCGCAGCCGGCAGAGAAAATACGATTGTCTTGGAAAGTGAACTGATTTTCCCAGCTATAAGGCTCTGTTAGTGATTACCAGAATCGGATGCTTGCAGGTGCATCACGTTTTTCCGCTAATAACTTCCAGTCATGTGGTATCTTTAATTTTCAATCCTTTTCTGATCAGCCTGCTAGTCACAAAGAATTATTCAGAACGATGAATTGGAGTTGAGATTTGGGTTAAAAAAACAGCACAGCTCTGAGACTGTTGCTAACACTAGGAGCAGTGTTTCCCAGAACCTGCCAAAGCAAGGTGAACAGGCGTTGTCATGCTAATGAAGCAGCGATAGTCTTCAAACACAAGCACTTACTATTTGTAGCCCACTCTATGGTTCCTTTCAAGAAGTCTTTAAGTGTATTTTTAGATCTATTAGAGAGAGGGAAAATTACCTTCCTGAGACAGCGTGGCTGCTTTCTGGTTTCTTTGCAGTTTAGACCTCTCCTTCATTTGCTTTCTAAACAGTTGTTGGTAAAATTTGATCAAAATTGAATTACACCAAGAAACTGCAAGATTGATTGGAGAGATTACAGCAGTAAAAGACTTGCTTTCATGCAGCAAAAAAGCGCTGGTGCTAATCTGTGTGCAATCCTGCAGTCAGGCAGTGCTGACAAACACAGTGAAAATGTAGTATGTAACCAAATTTTCTGGATATTGTAGTAATTGGGGGGGGAGGGGAGGAGGAGGGATATTTTCTTAATAGTTTCTTGATATTGCTTATTTCTACATGGGGAAAAATGTGCTACAGTTGCCGCAGACACTTAAGAAACTGGGATCAGGAAAAACAGCAGTCTGCATGATAAAGACTTGGGGAACTAATCATTAATGTAAGTCCTGGATGATGATTGTATTAAGAAACATAGATACTATACTGAATTTGGACTATGCCTTGACAGAGGAAAAAGGATGGGGATTTTTCTTTTTAAACCAAGACTTCAATTTGCTATGCTGACCATTTTTCTCCCCAAACACACAACTTCCTTATATATGTATTACTTACTGAATCACAGCTTTGGGATAAAAACAAAGTAAAAATTCACTTATGAGCATTCATGTCTATTCAGATTGATAATGTTATTTTTACAATGTCTCCCAAAACTACCATTCACCAGTTCCCAAACTGCAACATAGAAGCTATTTCAAAATCATGTTAAATGAGGTCTTAACAGACTAACGTCACTTCCCTCCTTGCACTGTTAGGAGTAGCTCCTGTCACCTCATTTGATAGGCTGTGCCCAAGATCACTAAGTTTAGAAAACCATGGTATAAGCTAATTTAAGGATTCATAGCACTCTCTTTGAAATTTCTGGAAATGGTATTGTCTGAGCAAAACTATAATGATTAAATATTCATTCTCCAGTCTTATGAATATTAATGTATCTTTATTCTATGCACATGATTTTATCAATATTATAACTGACCTTTCTCTTGCTGACTGTTTTGAAAGACCTCATTCAGATCATCCTGAATATTTAGCAGAATCATTTATATTAGCCTGTGAAACCTTTGGAACAGGGATCCTGTCTTTCACCAAGTACCAGCTACCTCTAGAAAAGACAGAATGGCTTGTGAAATACCAGGATCTCCGTGAGCCCCAAAATCTTTAAGCTTCTACTTAAAATAAACAAACTACAGTGATGAAGGATTAAAGTAGCTTTTAACCTGTTTTAGCCAACTGTGAAACATTTATTCCCATTAAAAAGTAAAAGAGATTCTGTATTTACTGTTCTCAATTAGAAGTCACTGCTGATATACTGACCCTAAGAATAGGCATATACATTGTAATTATTTCAAATGTGGGCTCTTCAGGTTTGTTAGTGTAAACTCCATGAAATCTCAAAAGAATTGGTTTTCAAAGGCGCTCAGAAATCCCACAAAACTTCTAAGAAGCAAGTATTCAGCACTACCATAAGCTGTAATTGCTACTTTCTTGGCAATGAAATCTAGTTTTGTACTTATTCATGTGCAATTTACATAGACTTATTCCTTGGGTGTGCCTCAAATTCTACCTTCTTTTTCTAACAGTTCTAAAATCTCATTTCTTAAAGATATCTCCTTGCCCAGAAAATGTGGATTATAAGAGTAGGTGATTTACTCCACAGCAGATCATCTCATTGTCCCTCTTGCACTCAGCACTGGTGGCAACATTGATGTCTTCAGCCTGAACCCTGAAGTCATTGTGTTCAAGAACGGAAACGTGAAGCAGCATTACACAAATACTCATGCTGATTTTCCCATAAAATGCCTGGCAGGTTCACAAGTATGGACAGATATAACAACTACAGCAGCGTTCCAGCAGAACTGACCAAATGGGATGTTTGTAGGGCTTCAGTGCTCAGTAGCATGCCCTGACAGTTTTATTTCACTTGTCCAGGTTGCTGGGCAAACAGAAAGCCTTTTGTAGACTCTTACATGATGAATATATATAAGATACATATATATACATATACATACACATACATATATATAAAAGCATATATATTTTTTATTTATATATATATATATATATATATAATTTTTCTTTCTTTGAGAAGCCATGCTGCCTGCAAAGAGGAATGCAGAAGCACATAGTTTATCACATATTATCTACTAGAGCTGCAGGCGAATAACTAGGCCTCTGACTAGACCCTGGCTTGAGGTTAAACTAACTGAACAGGACATGGAAAATTACTGATTATGACAGGCGAAACTACCAAAGGTTACATAACAGTGTGAGAAGCCACCAAAAGTTACAGACAGTGCCATGAAGAGTGGCTGGGTTTTGCAGGTGGTTAAGGGGAAGCTACATGAAAAATGGCCAAACTTCACAGATAACTGGAGGAGAATACCGGGGACCTTGTGGCGAGTAGAGCTGTGCAAGACCAACAGCACCTAGGTAACTATTGGTAATATCACAGAAGGCTGAGATTACCTAGGTAGCGTCATCAGAAATCCCAAATCTGGGTACTTATGTAGCAAAATTATGATCAATGGGGAAAGAGAAGTTAGGGGTGGGGTTTTTATTTCAGAGGAGACTGGAATGGAGAAAGGGAGATACACAGGCAGCAAAACAGAGGGCCAAAAAATGGGAAAAGGAATAATAAGATATGGCAATCATGCTATTTCAGAGTACCTCCCATGCAGCCCTGCATTTGATCACCTCAGCCTAAATCAAGGCTATAAACCAAACCTGTTGTGCTGACCATACCACACAACTCAAACCCATTTCTGCAGTTAAGAGAGCCAGGGGAAGGGGGTGCTTTCCCCAGCAAGGAAACACCCTGATGGAAGGAGCAAGCGTCCTGGTATTGCTGTGACAGTGCCTGTTCCAGCACTGGCAGCCACTTCGTAACAGTATCACCTCTTTACAAGACTGCAGAGCATTCAGCTATGTCTGAGGCCTGTCTGCCACTCACCGTTAACTAAATGCTATTGGGGCAATTATTCCAATCTAGCTGAATCTAACTACGACACAGCAACTGGCCAAAACCTGCTGGTTTTGGCCAGTGCCTCTGTTATCAGATGAACAGATACTACTACTGCTGCTTTAAAAAAAAAAAAAAAAAAAAAGTACATCTCTTAAATGCAAGCCAAGACTTGCAGGCATATACCCACATCAGAAACAAGTCTTGGTGCTATAAAGTACAAGTTGTATTATAAATGTGATCCAGAGTTTTGAGTTTCCTGCTCTGCAACTAGAGGAGAGTTACAGCATCATTCATTAACCTGAGTGTGCCATTTATATAAAGATGCTGCTACCCAAAGCACCTGTAATCAGGATGACTACTCCAGGTGCTTGCAGTTAGATTTGCAAAGTAGTCTAAAGCTGCATTTGAGATATTCAGAATGAAGATTAACATTCTGCTTTATTGGGCAGAGCATATAACTAAGTAAATGCAACATGTTATATGCGTTGCAGCACTCAGTTCAACTATTGGATCAATTTAGTGTTCTAACATCCAGTTATATCTGAAATATATGGTTGCTGTCTGAATAAAAATGCCAATTTTGACACCCTCTAACGTGGCTTTTTAGTAAGAACTTTTTTTGCCTTTCAATCCTGGAGGCAGGAAGAACTGCCAGTGGCTGTCTGTGCACATTCATAGTTATTTCACATCTTCCTCCATCCTGTTTTATGGAGCCAGCATAAATACATGGGTGAGCATCCGCATCACCAGTCAAGTAACTACAGAACTGTTAGATACTAATGGATAAAATATCTTTCACTTTAAAAAATAATATTCTCTCAAAGTGTAGCTCAGAAAGAATCACTTTCCATAATGCAGACTGCTATTGGCCAATAGCCCGTTTTCAAACTATATGCAATGCAGCAATATAAACAATAGAGGTCTGTACCGCAGGCACACAGGGTTAACTGAAGAAGAGATTTTTTTACTAAGGAGGATACAGTCCATTGCGTATGCCAGGAGCTTGTGTGGACCCAGCTATGTTAGTCAGCCTAAGCAACGACACCCAAACAGGCTCTGACACCGGGCCAATCTTTAAAGGACCACTAGAATAAAGGACAGAAAAGGCAGCTGTTTCTCCTCTAATCAATGCACTCAGTTATCAAGGCAATCATAGCCCCAGCAAAGGTCCTCCAACCACAACTCAGTGATCAGCTGGACCCGAGTTGAACAGGAATTCACAAGGAGATGCAGTCATACACTGGCATCAAGGCTAGCAACCCATCTGGGTTAAATGGTGGGGGGGGAAGAGAATCGGGAAAATCTAGGAAGGAACAGAATACAGTCAAAAAAGCTCCTAAATTAATGAAGGGGAATATACAGAGCAACTAAAAAAAAAAAAAATTGTATAAAGAAAAATAACATCTCTCTAAATTAATGCAAGAATGGTAACTAGCTTCAGAGATTCTGCAGTAGTTTTTTCTATCATACACAAGACAACTGACAACCTTTATTTTTCTTTAATGAATCAATACATAAAATCAAAGACCAAATTAACAAAGACAACATAATATTATTATTTCATGGTGAATGGAACAAGACTTGTTTTCTGTTAATGCTCAGTTGAAGCAGAATGGTCATTTTCTTGGAAGGCTACTAACTGCCTTCCCAGTTACAAAAGCAAGCAGGTTTGTCATGTCCTCACTCACTGTACTTCTTTTCTAAACCAAAGAAAAAACACATGAATGGTCTTATGTGAAACTCTGCAGGTTTAGTCTTTGCACACACTGCAGAACCAGCTACACATACTTAATCACAGTTTTTAGAATGGCACTGAAATAGAAAAGCACTAAGGTATGTTTTACTCATTGTATTTGAGGATCGGGACTCATTCTGAATACACTATAAAACAGTCATTCATGTACCAGCATCAGGCACCGGAAACAATCTTCTCATACAGCACGAAACCAGCAGAATTTCTCCCAGGCTGTATGGCAGCGTTTTGAACCATCTGCCTGGAAATACTGCATACAGTCTTCTTGACAAAAGTTAGTAGTGCTGCAGCCCCACTCAGCCTTTCCTTAAATGTCGAGTGCAACAATTGCTGCCAAAAATCTGTCTTCTCAACCTTATTCTCCAGCCCCCAAGATGTTTTGCTTAGGCCGCAGGAAAGCAGAAAAACCCTAGGATTTTGTAACCCCTTCTGCATGTTGGAAACACTGCAGATAGTCAATAATCTTCAGTTTAGTCATCAAGATATGCCCTTGGGCAAACTTGACAGAGCTTTGGTGTTATTTTTAAAGGGAAGCTTGCTACTGAAACAGGAAACTGCTATGCACCAGTGGCCAAGAGGAGTATATTGTTAACGAAAAAAGGAGTTAAGTCCTTGAAATGTAATGATAAGGATTACTGCAACATGAAGCCACTCTTTTGAAACAGATTATATCTGGAAGAGAATTCAAGTCCCATTAGAAACCAATGGAAGTAAGATTCAAAGAAATTTCAAAGTAATTTTCTTTTCAAATTACTTGGTTAATTTGAATGTATTAAACAATTAAATTTAAAGGCAGCATTTTTTTAAGCTACAGAATTTACTTTAAAATAACTTTGAAATCAAATTTCATTGGTTTCAAGTAGAGTCTTAAGGTTATTGTTTTAATTGCCACATGGAAAAAAATTATCTTAAAAATTCACATTTGAATACTTTAGGACCCATTCTCATATTCCATACTCAGCCCTTCACTTTTTGGCCACACCAAGAACTCTTGATTGAATGCGAAGTGTGCCACTATGCTCTAATGAAACAGCCTTCGATCTCCCATAAGGCCAGTGAGGGAGAAAACAGGACTAGAGACACTGCAAGAAAGCGACGGCTGAACAAAAAACGACCATTAGATTCATATGAGTGAACGTTTCAGAAAATAATGAATCTTGAGTTCATGCTTTCAAGTATATAGCTGGCACCATAGATGATATCAACAACTACTTTTTCCTCAAAGAAAACAGCCTAGGAGACATGCTGTCATGATAGCTAGACTGCAGAGAAGCAGGAGATTTGTCCTATTTGTTTGGAGAAGGGGCCAGTGTGTGTACCACCTGCCTTCCTTCAGAGGCAGGTTACCAGCATTACCTAGAAATAATAAAGCAGCCAAGCGGAAACTATTAGATCCTGCCACACAAATTGGTTCTGAGACCTCTACGTCTTTTTTTTTTTTTTTTTTTCCATTTAGATTATCTGACATAATTTCTTCATATGCTTAACAAATAAGAAAAATCAGTATGATCACTAACATAAGCCTCTTATAAAAATTTATTTCAATGAATGTCTAAAGGCACCTTCTCTTACTGAACAGTACAGTCATCAATTTGGCTGGGCTTCTTGAATAACCAAGGAAAATGCTCTATGACAGAGACTTTGTATAGAAGTCTGTTCTAGCTTTAGTTTTCTATCAAAGAATTATGTAAACACTAAAAGAAAAAGAAAAAAGAAAAAAAAAGAAAAAGGCAAATCCCAGCAATGTTTCTTTTGGAGACCAGAACAAAATTTCAGCCTGGCAATTATGACTGAATATCTTACTAAAATTTAGTATTAATTTAATTCAACAATCATTACAGGGCTAAGGGATGGGGGGGGGGGGACATATCTTAGGATAAGATATCACAGGCTCATGGGTTTTGTTCTGCAATCCACTTCAAACTAGAAAAGCAGTTTCCTCTTCTGTTCTTTCAACTGCCAGCTTCCTTATGGCATGAAAGGATTAGTAGGCTGTCACCTATTTTCACAACAGTATCTTCCAGAAAAAGCTCTACACTCACAATGAGACGTTGAACATATAAGAAATGAAATAACGAAGAAAAAAAACAAATCCTATTGTCTGCAGTATATTTAGGCCACTTAAATGGCCCAAAACTGTAGCTGTAACTCCCAAGCACTGCCAAAAAAACTTCATTGTCCAACGATACTAAAAGTAATGATTAAAAAAAAAAAAAAAAAAAACTGTCGTTTTTGAACGATCAAACAAAAGCAACCAGTTCTAAATGAATATATGAGAAGGCAATGCAAAGGAGTACAAATTTAAACTATAAATGCAAGAACAAAGAAAAAGATGACATTTATGGCCAGCAATGCGCCAAAACAGCCAAAAGGAAATCCAGATAAGCTGTAATAATGGCAGACTTTTTAAAGGTACTTAATAACATAGAAAGGACTCTGACCAACATGCCTTATATACCAAAACATGGGAGGAAACACATAATATGCTGTAGATGCTACTTTTAATGCAAAAGGTCCCATCCTTCCATTTTCTTAGGGGACCCCCAAGAGGAATTAAGAGTTTGATCATTCTTTTTTCTGGTAGATAATTCGGATGAAAGCATAAATACTTAGCTTTTATCACTATATGTCCTGCTTTAATTAAAAAAATGCAAGTTTGACTTTTGCAAATGTTATTGGATTGGCCAAATGCAGAGAGGGATATTCTCCATTTATTCATATAAACACTGGCTAGATAGCAGCAATTCAATTTAACCTATATATCTTAATCCCGACCTAGGGAGAGCATTTCTAAATTGACATCTATACCAAGCTTAATTTTAATATCCTTTACAGATGAGCACTAGTCAGAAGAGGATTACAGGCAGGTGCCTGTAAACAGATACAGTGTCTAAATACTTGAAATACAATGTCCAACAGACACATTTCTTCCTCCCTGGTTTTCCACACATCCTAGAGCCCTATTGTTGGTACCAGGAACACAGCTGACCTACTAGGTTATCTGCTCCTAGCTGCAAATTAAGGAAATTACCCGATACTTCAGCTACCACTGAGGCAGCCTTCTTTCTTTATATGATGTAAATAGCACAGCTGTGGTTAGCAACAGTGCGTACTGCCTTTTCTGATATGAATATTTTCTTCTTAGACCAGCTAAATCATTTCCCATAGAGCATTATGTTTCATTCTTAAATGATTCCCGCAGTGAATTGGAATAGCACGCTGTATCAGGATCTGACAATCTGACTCTTAGCAACTCCTGTACCAGCACAGGGATTCACTGTACTAGGGCGAGTCCATCTGTTTGGATCAGTATCTGTGGGAGGAAAATTTGTACGTTGCTAATGGGTAAAAACATTTAAATGCCACTCTAGTATTTGGTTATGAAATGTTGCATGATTCAGGGAAAATCTAGTTCTGCTGCAGTTCACGGAGATTCTTGCCATTAATTTCCAGAGGAGCAAGAGATAAAGCATGATCCTTATGCATACTGTTTTCTCTTGTTTAAGCATCTATTTATGAACCTTATTGAGTTTGTATCTTTAAGACTTCCTTCCCTTCCTTGCTTTTACTTACCCAGTTATTTCAGGTGAAGCAACTACTCTCCAGAAGCTACATCAGATAAATATTAATAAGTATATTTTTTCTTCAGTACCTAGACAGTCCACTGCTGCTTCTACAAAAACTGATTTCACATTCTCAAACATACTGCAAGACATGCGCCGCCAAATGCAAGAAAATACAGAGTGCAACTTCAAGTTTAAAACAAAAACAAGCCAGTTACAATCTGAGAGAAACACTAAATACCCCATTACTGAAGCATAACAGAACTTAACAAATGAGCAGTATTTAATGGAGCAACTTATCTACATGATCACATGAAAAAGCATCACTGTATCTGCAGCTAAGCTCCAGGCCTGCATGACTCCATCAACTCCTCAAGCTTCCCTCAGGCAAAGTTCAGACAATATTCACACATTAAGTGATGTTATTTCAGCACAGAAGCAAATACCAAGCACAATCTGTGATATTATCCTCAAACCACATCATTTTTCTTTATCAGTTATGCACAGTTCTGCCTTTAATACTAGAAATTTAAACAAATAAACTTAAAATAAAGGCTTTTTTTCCTAAAGTCTACTGAATGAACACAGACATGAATGTAGCAAGTATCCTGAATACCACTGAAATAACCCCTTAAGAGCTTGCCTTTAAAAATCACTGACACAAAAACTGTTCTGTAGAGCTGTAATATGCCGTTCAGGTCATGTCTCTATTTTGCCAGGGGGAAGGTAAGAAAAGGAGGGAAGATCACACTTACAAAATTCCTCCTATTCAACAGAAAAAAAATTACAAGACTGATCTTACAGGATTAGGACATAAGCAAACCCATTGACAATTTGCATTTCAATACCTAATGCAAGCATACACTTGGGATAAGACAGAGTAACCACACTTCCTGAAAATCAAGCGATTATGGAAGAGAACGTAATGACATGGATAAAATAAGTTTTTAGGATTACTATCATACATTTTTCCCAGCTGCATGTAACAGCCTAAATATTCAAAGTTTCTCTTATCAGTAAAAGCCTGTTTTGGATCAGATCATGTTTTGACTTTTTGAGTGAATGACCCAAATGCACATTCTGAGAGAACCTCTGAAGATTTAAGCTGCTCAGAATACAAGTTTTTCAAGATAAAATTCTATTTTGCATTTCAAAATACAGCAGGAGTTAAATAGATAAACCTACCTTCTAAATTATCTGTAGATAGTTCATACGCTACGCCAAGAATTCAAAACAGCGCAAGGCTCAATTTCTGATAGCCACTGTTTTACTGAGAATTCCTCCAAGAGAAACAGAGCAGAGCTAGAACTGGGAGGTCACTCATCACATAACTTTCAGAGGACGTGAACTTTACAAAATGAATGCAGAAGATGACGATTTTTAAAAAAGATAGTATAACAATTTGAGAACTAAAGGATTCAAGAGAGTGGAAATGGTTTGTTTAAGCTACCTTGTTCATCTTTTTTAGCCCTAAACAGGGCAACACCTTTCTTTTAGCAGGAGACCAGGCATGAAGATACTGCAACTTTTTTTTTTTTTTAAACTGGCTATTGTAAAATGTACATGGTACATATGTAGATATTCAAAAACCATCATCGATTAAATTAATCATGATCATTGCCAACATTTCAATTGAAGTATCAAAGAAAAATGAATATGAAGACTGTATTGTCTTCTTGTGCCTAAAAATACATTCTTCCAAACAGAAATGAAAAACCTTTCTAGGGTTAGCATAACAAATCACAATACCAAGTCACCACTCTATTTGGTACTGACTAAATAATGCTGTATTTTTCACTGCATTTAATGGAGTTACTGCAACAAATAATCTAAGTTTTTTTGCTCTCTTTGGGTGAGATGTTTCTTGGTGTTCAGGCAGATGTTCCACAGGTACAGGAATATCCCATTTTCTCTTTACTAATACTTTCGTTCGTCCTCCACTCCAGAAGCTGTAAGGGGGGTTGTGTGATCACGCACAACTGTCACCCAGCTCTTTAGCTGAGACTGATAAGAAATCAGCCTTGACAGTGCCTAAAAGACTAAGGCAAGCTGTGAGAAAGACAGCCAAGGGCCACAAGTAAGCTGCAGTAATTTAGACCTGCTTATGTTTGGACAATAACTCACAGATGAGACTAGAATACAAACACACTGATCGGGCATTTACAGGACTCACATGGACTAAATGTTACTGACAAGTGAAAATCCTAGGTAGCTTAAAATAGACTGGAATACTTGCATCTCTGTATCATTTCTGGCTGTTCATACCACATTAACTGTTTAAACTAGCACCTTGGGAGCAAAGGACAACATAGTACAGAAGTTCCAAACTCAGACTTTTGGGCTTCACTTTTAGACTATGTGTTTACTGCAACACATGGTCACAGAGAGAGGAGGGGAGGTTCCTGCATCCATATAAATTTTGGCCCCTCTGTGCTGATTTTGTATCAAAACAATTTGACATTTAAGTATTAAAGACACGAACTTCACAAATCACCTTGGAAGGATGTTAATTTCAAAGCTCCTTTGTGGCCAACAAACGCTGACACTGTTCATGGCAAGCCAAAGAACCAAACACCTGAGCTGTGTCATTGAAGTATAAAGGGACAGCTGTATGCAGTTCTGACCCTGCCGAGTACTGCAAAATAAAATGCCACAACTCCAGAAGCATCCTGTGACAACTTAATGGAACACAGGCAAACAAAACCTGTCTGATAGATTTTAAATTGCTGCTTCTAATGGACCATTACAGAACATCGCTTCAATTCACAAGCAGTTTAGCTCATTGGCATAACCTAGAACGACTTTCAGGAGCATATTTACTTAGGGTCAGATCTTCTCTCTTGCATACTGGATGTAGAAAATGGCCTGAGGAGAACAGCAGGTGACGGAAAGGGATATAATTTTGACCATTCCACGCCAACCCCTTCTGTCTCAGGACTGCAGAAAAGCTATGTCTCCCACACTTCACCTTACACTGGAGAAAGGATGAATGTATTTTTGGATGCATCCGTGCTACAAATAAACAGATAAATGCATAGTCATGTATGCAGAGTGTCTGCAGAGGATTAGAAGATGCAAACACTGTATTGGCATCCTCTCCATCCCACAGTATCACACTACAATCCACAGAGATCCTACTGTTTCAAGGGCAGCGAGAAGCTCTCAAAATAGAAATAGGATTACTATGCTGGAACACCCTTTAGTCTGGGGAAGGATGCGTCTTCTGGCTCCACAGGAGAATGCTCCCTGAAATCAGGGGAAGCAACGCTGTAAACTAGAAACAGGGAAGTTCCACAATGTCAAGGATCAGTGAATGACGATACTATACAGCAGGATATGACATTTTTCCCTCTAACAGAAAAAGGAAAGCTATCCTTCACTGTCCAGCTAGCCCATGGATTTCTTGCCTACAATCTGCAAAAAACAGAAAATCTTTATCTTTAGTGGATTTGGATTTTTCTACTGAAAGGCAAGTTGGATATGAGCAACATTTTTTCCAATTTTAGTTACATGTCATTTTATCCACTGCTAAAAATAGAGTAAATGTGAACAAATGCTAATGAATACAGCATATAATCCATCTTTTGAGGCTAAAAGCACACTAAAAGCATGTGTTGAATTTATGTGAACAGAAACCGGTTTTATAAAGTTTTAAGACAAAAATGAAGTTTTTCATCTGTATACCTACACAATGATATTTTAGTGGACTACAAATCTATTTTTATTCTGTAGTTCTACTAAAAAAACAAATCAAATTATAAGCAAAGAGACTAAATAAGGAAAGGTTTAACATCAGGTGAAAACCAGAAGTTATTGTGAAATTTCAGATCTGCTATGCATGGTGGAATTTTTGCAACAGATGTATACCAATACATTCTTTTAATATCAGAGACTCTCAGAAAGTATTTCCCTACATTATTAAGTATCATCTAACAGATTCATCCGCTATGCAGAAATATACTAGAATCACAAGTAAAAACTAACTCCATAGATCATCCTCATTAACATTTTAAGCACTGTTTTTTCTAAAAATTTAATTCTTAAGGCCACAAGACTAAATAAATTTAAAAAGTCTTAACACCTCTGCATATTAAAGAAAAAAAAATCAGATATCAGGTTTATGTAGTTGATGTATTAGTATTGAACTACCACAGATCTAAGCTAAGAGTGACATCCAGTGGAAAGACTATCTATATTTTCTTCTTTCTTTTATTTGGAGATAGGCTTTATCTGAGCTAAAGCTATCATGTACATTTGTGTTATGAATATTTGGAAAGGTAACTCTCTCTTGGATTACATGTGCCACTGGGATAGTGCAGGTGTGAGAAAATAGGAATTAACATTGAGTTTTCATAGATTTGAAAGTTATGCTGCATCTTGATTCCTTCGACCTAACAGACAGAATTCTCACTGTTGTTTCATTGCAATTAATTATTTGTCTTGGACTTAACAATGAAACCAGGCAGCAATTGAAGATTTTGCATGCAAAAGTAGCATGTTTATTATATTTGCACAGGTATTTACTGTCATAGATAACTAATTAAGTCATCTTTGATGATATTCTATCCCACTTTCTAACAGCAATTATTTTTACAGGGAAAGGAAAGACTATAAACACAGAAGGTGCTATGTCTTGATCTAAGGGAGCTTACTTGGGGAAAAGGTAGGTGCAGGCTGATAAGATGGTAGTGGTATGTATGCAGGATTCGAAGTGGACCCCTTTTATGTGAACAAGACTGTTTCCATGCTGCATCTCCTCTGCTATGCTCTTTTCTCTCGAGTGAGGGAAAAAGAGGAGAGGTGCGCCACAGAAACCTGCGTACCCTCCTCTGCTCCTGGGAGCTGTGAGAGCTGAGTGTTTAGGCAAAGGGAGATGTGCTCCTTGTCACCAGTGTCATTTCCCCCCACTTTTTTCTATATATGTAAGGAGGAAGGAGAGGTACCCCTGACATGATCCCCTTTCTCTCTTGAGTTCCCAGTGGCTCCAGCCACACTGGTTCTCAAACCACTGACTGGATTTGGAAAAAAAGCTTCCCACTGCTCTGGTGCCACTTCCACTGTCTCTGCTTTCTACCTTCCTTGATCTTAGACTCGGCATGGCTTGAGTGAAAGGACTAGAGAGGAACAGGGCTTTTCCCTTTGCTTCCACCGTGTTCCTTTCCCTACTGGCTCTTATCACACCAGGTCTCACCTCTGCAGCATGGGATCTAAAGCAGTCATGGTAAAATATATTCATATAGCATCTGCTGCAAAAGTCTGATAGGCATGGGAAAGTCTCCCAGCCCTGTCAATAAGACACTCAGTTGTTTACAGGCACTAGCAGAAAAGCCTAAGTAGACAAGTCAATCACATGTGTTTTTTGTAAGAAACTTCTTACAAGACTGCTGTGCACCTGAAAGACATATTAAGTATCTTGTCATGCCAGTTTGGAACTAAATCCATACGTAAAATAGATACTGTTCCATAGCTAGGCAAATTCAAATCTACAATCAGGAGCTCTTTTTCTGTCATCTGCCCTCTCCCACAGTCTTACATACAGCCTTGCCTCTCCAAGAAAAGTGACAAGATTTGACTGCTAGATTTAGCTATGAACACCTATAAGGTACAGCAGAAGGATTTTTGCTTTGGTGTCATCTTTACAATATTCAAAAGCACTACATTTAATTTCTACAATGTTTTAAAGGCAAACACATGGATTATCTTTTTTTCTGGCTACATCTCCAAATAATTTTCCCAAAATATTCTCTGGCTTCCAAATCAAATAAACGTTTATAAAGGTAAGATAAAAAAATTCTGCTATTCTGCAACAGATTTCACGTAGCCAGTGATACTGATATATCAGTATTATACCAAATCGTTAGATAAAAAAGGTAAGACATCAAACCTGGATTAAAGAAAGGCACCTCTTTAGTGTCCAATTTCCCATGCACAAAATCTAATGAGGGCTTAGTGTACTGAGAATCTTTTTACTCATTCAAATTCATATTTTGGAACAATAACTATGCATAATATCAAGTACTGTGGTAAAATGTGTGGTTTTTTTCAGTATTCAGCATAAATCACCCTAGACAATATTCCTTCCATAAACAAATGGTAAAATTATTTTCCTTCAGAATATCCTTAGAGCAGTAGGAGCTCACGATGGTGGTAAAGGCAGTCCTACCAAGAGATCAATGACACCATCCAAAAGTATTATTTCACTATGCATAACCAGTTCCTACAGGCATAAAGGACAACTTTCTCAAAGACAAAACAATTCAGATGCAAATCTGCATACAGAGAATTTCATGTCTAATAAGCATGTGCACTTTATATAATATTACGAATTACTAAATGGGCAACAAGCTGTCCAGTTGTGGCAATGAGTGTCATAACTAAGTGTACAAATTAAATGCAGACATGTATGCCATTTTCTTTTTTACATATGGTCTAAGGCTCTTGATGATGAAAAAAAGAAAGAAAGAAGAAAAAGCCTTTTGTAATCATCAGTAAAATAGCAAACGGCAGATAAATATGGTTTACCAGCTTAGCAAGTCTTAGATAATGATAATAAAGCAATACATAGTGAGAAAGAGGGTGTATTTCCCTACAGCAGACAGCTAAGTAACTCATTGTTATAAATAGAAAATTACCCCAGCAGAGCTAGGTTTTGTGATAAGCAAGAATTAAAATGAGTAGTCCAGACACCACAAAATAGCGCATATTTAAAAATTAGGAGAAATCAAATGAAACAGAATACTGAACTATCCCTTTGTTGCAAATAAAGAACATGCAAATCCTCTAATTATTGCACTGGAGAGGAGGGAGTGGGTTAAGCCAGGAACATGACTGGAAATGTGAAATATCAGAAAGCAGATCTTTCTTTTGAGTCAGAAATAGTGACAATATTAATTGAAAATGATTATAAGTCTTATGAGGGACATTCTGCTGAGGAAACATGGAAGACAACTTAGATAAAAATAGAAAGGCATGCCTTGATGCACTGGGTGTGGTATAATTATGAGCAGAATTTGCTTCAGCAGAGAAACAGAAGCAATTCTTAATCACCGAATCCTTCGAAAGCAAACTGTAGCACTTTTTTTTTTTTCTCCCATCCATTTATACCTCAGTCCTGCAGCTGGGGCTGCACGAAGAGACATTTATTCTTTTTGTAACACACCTTTATTTTAGTGGGAGATCGCAGTTCAGTGGAAAATGCATCAGCCTCAATATCTGGCACATTTATGAAGCAATTCAAGAAATATTCCTGCTAAGTATAGAATCACGAATCTGCCTTTTAGATAAAGTTTGTTAAAAGCCTACAACTGTCTCACTGTAATTTAAAGCAGCCTGGGAAGTAAGTATTCCTATTTCTCACAAGCAGAAGCACTTACAGAAAAGTAGAGAGATTATGACCCTAATATTAAAAACATCAAACACATGCTAAATTGATGGCACAGTGAATAGCCCCAGTCATTTTAGTGTGGCTACTTAGGTAGCCACAAAATAGCAATTACAGTTTAAGAATCATAAATTTACTTGAACATATAAAAAACAGAGGACAGTTCTTCCATTGGTTTAAATAATATAGCTCCATTTAAATCAATAAAGCTGTGAATGCTGTGTTGGCTGAAATCCAGTGAGAGTTTGACATATCTAGAAAGAAAGGTAGTTGATCTACAAAACTGCTATTTCATAGTTTACATATTTTAGCATGATGCGGAAAACTACATAAAGAGGGGGCTGACGTCACCTAACTAGACTTAAGCGTCACTCCAGACTAGAAATGCCTAAGGCCCTAAGCAATGACAGCCAGGTCTTGAACTCAGGACACCGAATCAGCAGTCACCCCACAAGGTCAATGGGGTTATTCCGATGTGAAAGGGAAAGAGCAACAAGACATTAGGAATGACTTGTACCGGCAGCATAGAGCGAGGCACTAGAGTCCCGACTAAACAGAACAAGGAGAGATCAGAAAGGCTAAGAGGTAGAAAAGGATGTTTATGGTTCTTGAATTTATCTTTAATAACAGAAGAAGAAAAAGGTTCCCTCCAGTCCAAATTCTGAAATAAGCTAAGCTAGACAAGACCCCTGTGTCTGCACCAAGTTTTTAATCAGCCTGGGATGACATTTTATAGACCCAGTATTTGTCAGTAAAAGCACCTTGCAGGACTGCAACTAACTATAATGGGCAGAGGGCAGCAAGTTAAATGTAAAAAGCTGTGTAACCATATTTTTAAAAATTGATATTAAAAATGGAATTTAGTATCACAGTGCAAACTACAACACCTAGAGACAAACCAAAGAAGGGACTCGATACTAAATAAAACTGTACTGCAAAGCTGACTTAAAAAAACACCACCACACACACACACACCAACGGATGAGGCTCACTGTGGGCAACTCCATGAAGTTACCAGCTCATGCTTTGACAAGATTAGAAGGAAAACTTCTTGCTTAGAAGAAGTGGGTGCAAGGATTCCGTGTCCATACACAAAAAAATAGACACAAAATATGACGCAATGCTCAAGGCAGGTTTATGTTATTATTAAGACAAATTCTGGGTGTGACCCATATTTTTTGTGTCTGTGGATCCATACTCAAGCTTGAACTTTTGAAGCTTTGAGGGACAAGCAGTTAAGTTCAGAGATGCAGGTTTTCACAGTATCTCATGCAGCATGACTGACAAATCTTAACATGGACCCTGCAACTACTCTCTACAAAAACAGGCGGTAGGAGAACTTCAAGTATCTATCCTTCCTCTCAGCTGTTTTCTCTGTGTGTCAGGAACGCGGCCTGAAAGATTGTGAACAGCACCATACAGAAAGCCATTGTGTTTTACTTGTCAAAACAGCTTCAGAGGGAATGCAAATCAGACTACTCCTTTTATAACAAGAATTCTACTGGGACTATAATTAAATCCAGAAGAAGCAAGATAAATCTGCCATTGGTACCAGGAAAAGCTCAAAAACCATCACAACAATAACAACAAAACATAAGAGAGGATACGAGCCATCTAACAATGAAACTGTCTTTAAATGCAGGGGAAATATGTTCAATTTGCTGAAAATTATAACCCTGAGAGTACTGCACATTAAGTAACAATGTTGAGCAGCTGCTGTAGCAGGCTACAGTTCCCCAGAAGTGCTCAGTCCTATAGCGGTGCCAAAGTGCTTGTCCCCGAGGCAATCTGGAAAAATACCACCACAGGAGCAGTCACTGCAGACTGCTTTTGTTGAAGCAAACCCAGATGAATTCAAAGAGCAACAATAAACTTAATCCAGTGTGTTTGCCTTAAAATTAACAGTCCAGGTTAATGTATCCTTTGAGGATCATAAGGGCATCAAGAAGTTCGATGCAAAAAAACTGCCAAAATTTATTGCAGTAGCACCTCAAAGCATCATTAGGAATTACAGCCTCATTAAATTGGCAGAGCAAAACATGCAAAAAGAAAGAGTCCTATGCAGAGTTGTTTTAAATGGGAGGAGGAATACCTGTGACAAGTGTCATAAAAGCAGTCCAAAAACACAGTCACACTTCGTCTACAAAAGATTTCAGCTATTCACTTAAAAATAACGTGTTTCAATTTTGGCCTAAATATTTGGAAAACACATGACAGAACAGACTTTTTCTGCAAAACACTTCGATTCTGCTTAAAATGCTATTTTTTTTTAAATCCTATGTTTAGTCACTACCCAAAAATTTCATCATCTCATTTAATACAAGCTATAACTAGTGAACGGAATGAACACTAAAGCAGCACACAGAAATTGATCAGCATAAAACATTTGAAAAGATTTGCTTATAAATTCATAAGTTAGTTACAGGAATAGTTAGTACTTACTCATCTTTTGAGGCTTCTAGATTTTAGTATTTGCCTTGCTGCAGACAGTCTTTCCCTTAAATTGACAGTTTACAGTCTCTCAAGGACAGATTATTTCTAACCTGAAACCCAATTACTAAACCTTTTACTAAAGCTAACTAATCACACAGACTAGTAATTGTGGATTTGTATGACAGGACACAGCACCCTAGGAAAACAGAGGCTAAACGTCAGATCTAGATCAAATTTTTGTTTGGACTGAAGATTATAGTGAAACAAAAAGTCTAATTTTTAATTACTCTTTTCTTACAAGCTTTTGAGAAACCTGCATAGCGAGGAATTAAATAGTCAGTATTGTATCCAACCTTTAAACTAAAGGAGCATATACAATGCTGTAAGCTTTTCAAAAGAAAGTCCATGCTGCAATCAAAAGTTTTGTGATTCAGAAAACCTCTGAGGCTAAAAGCTCCAGCAAAGATGGAGCAGCATGCCTAATATTATCCTCTGACTGTACTAACATACTGCCCTGCATAATATAACAAAAACATGTAGCATTGAAGAATATTGATAAAAAGTGAATACAGTCTTTATATTCAGTCTATTAACTCAACCATTTCCCATCAGAACAAATTTACATTATCTTGTACCAGAAAATGGCAAGAGCATATTCCATTAATCTGTATGTACGTGGGAATAATTCTCTTATTTTACGAGTGAACTTAAACCATTTAAAGTAACTTCTAATTATGCTAGAGCCAGCTGCACAAAAGCTTGCATAAAAATATGAGCTCCCACTGTCCTGCCGGTGCTGGGGTCACCCTTGGCTCCTGGCTCATCCTCCCCCGGGGCAGACCCGCTCTTGCTGCTCCCTAACACAGGCTCTCTGAAACACAACTTATTTCCTTGGGAATGGTGAGGCGGGGTAAGTAGCACCATCCATTTGATCTAAGTGGCCATGATGTCAGCTAAAAGCCATTAACACAATTCCCTCTTTCACAGCTACAGCAATTTCCTTTCCCTAGGATAAAAAAAATTCAAAAGTCTGCTTTCCCCTTCCAATTAGCTTGCTTGCTCATGGTCTTACCTTCCATTTAAAAACATTAAAAGACAACAAATTTTAGCTATTTGGAATAAAGGCAGAGAAGGTCAGCGATAAAGTCCTGCCAGAGACGATATCAAGCCAGATACCCCGGTTCTCAAAGATCAAAACTAGCGTGCCCCTGCTGATCACTGCAATGAGGAGGCATCACCAAGGGGGAGCACTGGCCCTCACACACACCCATCACAGCAGCACAACAAAACTAATTAAATGAAAGTAAAAAAATCTGGAAAAGAAGTTGATGCTTCAGTGATTTCATGACAAGCAAGAGGACTGGAAAACCAAATTATTGGCTAAATTTGGTCCAAGTGTCAGGTACAAAGTTTATAATCTTATAGACAGGGACTTCCAGCAACTTCCTCAGACTGCAGCTCTTGGAAATATTAATCAAACATATTGCTACACCTTTCTGTGATCAAAACAATGAGAATGCTTTGTTTTATGGACTCCCACACACAACTACAGAGTCCAAAGTAACAACAGAGGGTTTAAGAGCTTTAATCATGCAAAATTTGGAGAAGAATGACACAAAGATGTCAGCACAGGATTGAACTTACCTTCCAAAAACGATGGCGGTGAAATGAAAGTGTGATCAGCTATATAGCTGTTTAATTTCTATCTCCTTTCTTACTACATTCAAGTACTAAACCACTTCATAATACGTTTGCTTAATAACATTTTACTGTTATGCAGAGTATCAAACTGTGCTCCTGAACTAAAGCACTGGTGCATTTTCAATCATCCCTACGCCTGCAAAAGGGATTCTGAAGCGTGAAGCATGGAGAATATGGACCAAGGCTGCAGAGACCGTGAAACAACTGTTCTGCCGTTGAACTGTGCCAGTCATTTCAGTAACGTGATCATTTCAAAGGTTATACAGTTAAAATATTAATATCACTGTTTTTCTGCTGATTTTTTTTTCTAAAAACATCAACTTGAGCAAATTGCCCACTTGTTTAGTATGCTTTTATTGTGCAGATGTCGCAGACCACACACTATTCTGCAGGACTGCGGTGGTGAGAAATACGGAATTCATGCCACTGCTTTTCATTCCAGCACTGAACACCGGAATTTGGAAATTAGTATGTATGTTTTTCTGGAGGGTCCTTTCACCAAACATTAAGTAAATTTATTTATTTTTGTTGTTTGGTCTGACAGTTTCTTCCAGTCTCCCTTTCAGATGCATTAAAGGAAAAAAAAAAAAATCAATATTCCACAGAAGGCAAACTAATTGCTTGATAACAACCTTTTAAATGCACAAATTAACCTTAATGGCTTTAAATGGAATTTTGATGAGTCGTTCTGAGTGTAAGTACTTATTTGCTATTTATACCCATAGAGATGGGCAAAGCATTTTTGATTAAATGGAATTTTAGCATAAGATGTTGTTTTAAGCTGATTCTTCCCACAGAGGTATACCATAAGAGAGACACGCATATGCATACATTCAAACACACTTGTACTCTCACTTGACAGGCCTGTCGAAAAGGCAATGGCTTGAAACAGGGGGAACCAGATTCAAGTCCATGCTCTGCCTGACTCAGAGTAACGCAAAACAAACTGCTCCGAACCTAGCAGAACAGAGATTCAAATCTCTGCACTTCATGCTAGTGCCCTGTGCTTATGGTGATACACACATACGCACTTCCCCGAATCAAAAAGCTCAAGTCTTGGTCTTGAATGAGTATATTGACCAGCCACTTTTTTGTGAAAGTGTTCAGGACCTTTGATTTTATTCTGGTGTGAAAGAATAATAATAATAATAAAAAAAGAAACCTCAAGAGTTCCTTTGAAATAGAAGTATTACTCCTTGCTCACACAAATATGTTTATTAAGGTATAACATAGATTTGCACAAGTACATTACTACTAGACAGTCTGGCTTATTTCTTTGAGGAAGGAGGTAAGCAAGTCACACCTGCCAAATTCCTAATTTATTTAGCCTTTCAGTCAACTGACGATAAGGTGAACACATTGGGTTTTGTTTTGCTTGGGGTTTTGCTGAGTTTTTAAGTGGTAGCCAAGCAATAATTTTTTTTTCATAACTCTTACTCCAATCTCTGCTACTCCTATGATATAAAGATTGAGGCACAAGACTGTTACTAATAAAAATTACAAAAGATAGAGAAGAGAAAAAGAAAAGAGACAGGATCAAAGGTTGTCTTATGAGTCTGGGAAGGAGTTAAAGAGCAGTAGATGTTCAAATTCTGATAAAAATAAGACTACCCTTTTTCCCCAAGAGACTCGTACACTATCAGATTTTTTTTTTTTGGTCAATGTATCAAAAGTAGTTCTAAATGGAAACTTTTCAAATAGAATTCAGAGTTCCATTCAGTAGAAATTAAAGATTTGCTCTTCCCAAGAAAAGTTAAATTGAAAAACTTCAGTGGAAGAGTGTTATTGAAATCTTCAGTTTCTGAAACCAAAACATTTCTAATATTTTAATTTGAAGTGTTCCATTTTGCCTTTCTGAAACAACCAAAAATATTCCAATAATTTCAGTATAAGCTTTATCTTTATATTAACAGTCATTATGCCTAGTAAGTCAAGTCATCCAAAAAAACAAAAACAAACAAACAAAAACACCCACAAAACAACAAACCCACGCATCCTGAGATACATAGCCTTCCAAAGATCCAACAGATGAAAATGCCCAACAGAGAGAAAATGGAAGATAAAAGGGGAGGAAAAACATCCCTAAGATAATTCTCTCATAAGGAAAAGAAGCTTAACTTTTTGTTGAAGGAATTCAAATTCTTTTTGCATGTCTGGAAAAAGGAAAAAAAATCCAAAGTATTTCTTTTTGATTGAACCAATCCCAAAGTTAATATTTTAATTTTCTTATTTGAAAATCTGAAGTTTCCCATGAATAGTTTGACCTTTTATCATTATAAAATATTCTACTGGGAAAACTTACTTTTCTGCATGTTCCACAAGAGGTTTTTAGATACAAGATGAATGGTTTGCCCATGTAGTTAGCAATCTATTTGATCCTTTCTCTATCTCTTCATATTTATAATATATATTCCCGGCACACTAACTTTTTTAGTTTGCTACTGAAACATTTGCATATGTCATAAGCAGAGCTCCAGTTTAAATAATTCTATGCATTGATTGAAACAACAAAAGAATTCTGGACAAATTTTTGCAAGCTTTGTGAATCTGGTTCATACAGTTCTCTAGAACAAAGGAGAAAAAAAGAAAATTCTTATACTTTTAGGTTTCGAACAAAAACAGTGGAATGAAAGCAAGTTTGAGAGTCAACCTAAGCAGGTTCTTTACATGAATGTTGGCAGAACTCTTTCAAGTAGCACCTGCTATTATGTTTCTCTGTCATACTTCTCTATTCTTAAAGATACTTTTCCCTCAAAAGTTCCTTGGACACAAGTGTGTGCAGATTTTTTTTTTTTGTCCTTTAAAAATAATTAAAGGCTATAAAACATTCTCTCCTTTGCCTGACTGACCAGTTCATGATCTACATGTAGCCAATAGGCTACAGAGAACTGAAGCTGTCAGAAGACTCAAGATATAAATTACCATCAGTAAGGATTTCTATATTTGCCAAATAAATATAGAAATTCAAGTCATGAGGAGTTTGCCAAAGCGTGATGCATTTGTCATTCAGGAACATCATAAACCTCTTGTGGGTGACGTTGTGAGACATACAACAATATGGCATGCCTAGATGATGAAACATCAGCTCTTCGCTGAAGAAGTATACACTTATTGTCACCTTGGTAAGCTGCAATCATCCCATATTTCTATGATAAAAGGAAGCAAAAAATTGGTATGGCATAAACGGGAAAAATGTCCATGTGCATTATGTGCTTACAAGCAGAAAAGGGAAAGTTAGTTGATCCTTGAGAGAACCAAACTACTTTATTTCCCCCTCTTATCTCCTATCCCTTTTCTTCTCATTCTCTTCCCATATTCTGATTTCTCAAGGCTATGGATTTCATTTCTTTTTCTTTCCCCCCTAAACTCTGACTCATCCTTCCTTTATTTTTTGGAAGGAGCACATCTGAACTTAATTTAGAATACAAAAAGGTTTTTTTCCCCCCATTCAAGTTCCTCCTGCAAGGTGCTTGCAGAAATTGCAAGCTATGGAAATGTGCTGGAAATCTCAGCTGAGATTTCTCACAGCAGCATATACCAAAACAGATGCTTTAGAATTTTTACCAGTAAACTGGCTCTTTACATTACTATTTTGAATACCTGTATGCATGCATCAAGTGATTAAGTATAAAATATAATATTGGCTCTCAATAAAATATGATTACTGATAGGAAAGTAGAACACTGCGTACTTCCTTACTAACTGCTTAAAGATGTCAGTGAAAAATTGTGAAAAAACAAGATTCATGAATTCTTAGAATGAATAAAACTTAATACAACTCTTATGCTTGCCAAATGCCATTTACCTATGTCATATAATAAACTCTTACTAAGTATGTACCAATTACAAAATGGAATTTTCACAACAGAATATCTACTGCCCTGGATAAAACTGGGATAAATGTCAGTTTGAAGTAAAATGAAACTATGACACCTGCAATCTATAGAGAGCTAAACTTCTTTCACTATGTGTCAGTATTACTGTATTTAAATAGCTCAATTTATGCAAGTTAAATATCACAAACTGGATAAAATTCTGAAGTCAAAACACAAAAAAATTATATTATTAGCCAGGCTTGAGATCTTATTAGTCAGATTCTCATATCTCACAGTTGGAACGTATCATGTTTCAAAAACAATCTTTGAGATCATGCAAAGTAGAAAGATAGGAAGTAAACTGCTTCTGATTCAAGATTTTTTCCTAATTCCCAAAGTTTACAGCTGTGCATAGTCATTCAAAAAAAAAAAAAAATACTCTGTTACCCTGAAATATTGCAATTGTAACTACTGTAGACATTCCTGCTACTCATTAGAAAATACAATCTTTTGGATAGATGTGTCCTGTTATATTAAACAAAAATTGCTTCCTACAACCCTTATATGAGGAAAGCACATTCTAAACCCTAAAACAAACCTCCATGTGGAGTGCCGGTGGTAAGCAGGGGAGAAGGGCACAGCTATCCTAAAACCTATGAGAACCTAAGTTCTAACTTGCATAGTACCTGTATTTTCATTGTAACTGATATATCCTGATGCTTAGTCTGCAGCATTGCCGATTATGAGGCTGCAACACTTAGCATGCATTTTTAACATTATCTTTATTTGGAAGTAGAGCTGTTCATCAAATAAATATGTATTAGCCACCATGCCAGAGCTCAGTAGTATGTGTCTTAATATCAATATAAATAGCTAAGTCTTCTAGTCTCCTTTTCAGTAAAGTGATGGAAAATTTAAGCTTTTTCCATTTGCAATTCTTCCAATAAGAGGATATTGTTTAACCTGAAATTGAAAATCTAGATACTAGACATACTCAGAAAAAGCTGTAATTCTTTCATACAAGTATTTGCAGAGGTATAACATTGACACTTACCATGCTTTACAAGCATACAATTTACCACAGAATTCCCATAAAGTGAATAGCAGTATAGAGTATTATTAATACCACTTCCAAATTTATGTTTAAATTATGAAAGCCTCATTTTAATCTCCTTAGTATCAGTGCGTTAGAAATTCAAGATGCATTGTATATTTTTCCTTCAATTTAAATTAAGCATACCTTTGGCACGTGGATCAAGAATCTTACTTTTTTTTTTTTTATATATATAACACTCTCATTACTATCTTCTCACCATTTGCACAGATATGTTCGTGAGGGAGGGCCTCTGAAAATCATGATATAGCAAAAATAAAAGCAATCCAATATTAATTACAAAGATTCCACACAAAGTGAGAATAATTAAAGTGATAAATGCAATAAAAAGCTTACATACAAATGCCATAATAGATAACTACTGGCACTTGGTCTGAAATCAGAGTCCAGGAGCTTAAGCAAAGTTACCACATGCCCTACACATGACTCAAAAGGAATAGAGCAACCTTAAGTCAGCAGCAAGAGAGTACCATTGCCAAGAGCTAGTCTAGACAAAAATTTTATAGACAAGAGTATGTCTCTCAATTCCTTTCTCAGGTTTGATGGAAAGCATTTTCATTCACTACAGATCTATAGCCTAGATCGCTCTTCTAAAGAAAGTTACAGAATCTTTAAAGAGCTGAGTGGCACCTATTCTACTCCTGTAAAGCATGGCTGGAGGAAATGAAAGTTCTCCTGTTCATGTAACCGCCTAGTGGTCACCTAAGAAATAGAAAGCTCAGGTTTGATTTCCTCCTCACTAGGAGGGAGCTCAAATTCACATCTATCCATTTTCCCCAAAAATATGTAACATCAAGCAAGCCAGAAACTACTTCATTCCATTCAGCCGAAACTGCACAACTATAAGGAAAATAATTCAAGACCTCTTGGGCCAGGTGGAAGGATCACACAAGCAAATGCAACTCTGTACCTCATTTTTGTATCTTACATTTGCTATTAGACTAAAAACTCTACTGGAAGCCAGAACAGAAACTCAAGGTGTTACTCTTCCCAGATGGATTGTCTAATCAGTGCAACACAAAAATATCACATATTTTCTTGATTTCTTAAACACTGTTACATATGCCCTGAAGTCTGCCCACCACATACTTAAGGAACAACAAAACTGTAGATTTCTAATGCTCAGCTGGTCAAAATTGAGAAACTTTCATCCCTATTAGGGAACTTTCAATTACAAGAGCAAAGCATTCACTCTTTGCCTTTCAATTAGGGAACTCAATGTACCACCTGACAGCACTTGCAAGTGTTTTCAGGAAGGCATTTAAAACATGAAAAAAAAAAAAAAAAAAAAAAGCTTTTAAATGCCTAATCTTTTGGGAGCAGGAATGAGACTCTGGCTTTTATTCTAAGGCACTGAACATGTATAAACAGAAGAAAACCATGGAAAGATAAAAGAGAAAAAAAAAATTCAAAACGTTTCAATATGCTACAGTCTTCCACTGTTAATCTTCTGACAGGGACTCAGGAACTCAGTGTTTCAAGGGATTAAGGGTCAAATAAGGCCTATCAGCTGGAACTGATCTGTCAGTCAGGAGACACACATATTAAGTTTCTGCTTTCAGCAACTTCATTTTCAACGTCCAATGCTACATGGAAATGGGTGCAGGGTTTTCCACATGTCTGTCCATTAAGCACAATTCTCCTTTAAGATACATTCATCAGGGAGAGGAGGCAACACCAAACTGACATCCTCTCTCAAGTACTGAAACATCTCATTACTGCTGTCTTATCACACTCCAGAATTGAAGTCATTCCACAGTATTTGTTACTGCCTGCTGGATAATGGTATTCTCCCTTTGCTGTAATGAAGAACAGTATTCTGAGCTTAGAGGATAATTTTTTGTGGCATACAGCATACCTCCACATCTGACAAGTGTGGCAACAGCTCTACATGGACCAGAGACTGAATGATTCTCTCTGCCCTCATAGTTGAGGTCTCTAACACATTATAATCCTGCTCATGAGGTATCTGCCCAGTGGCAGATCAGAGGACTTGATGCCCAGTAAAAATGACAGTGTGAAGTCTCTGCTGAACATGAGATTAGGTACAAACTTTCCAGAGAAGTAGCTCTGCAGGAAGTTCTTTTAAGACTCTTCCCCAATTAGGGTTCTCACTGCAGGTGATTAGATAATTGCCTAAGAAATGGTAAAGATGTCCTAGAGAGTAATCAGAAAATTGGACTAACAAGGAGACAAATATCATTGCTTAATGGAAAGTTAATTTAAAACCAGCTGTTATTTCAACAAAATCTGTACAAAAGTGATGTGTTGTTACCATGAAATTAATGAAAAACATTTGGCATTAAACATGCTCAAACTGCTCACATTTCTTGTCACAATAACATTATTGAAAAATAACGGAATAAATCTGAGTCAGGCTTAGTCTACTGCCTCTGAGGAACTAGAGGCTCATTACCAATATCATTATCTAAAACTAATTAGTAGTTGGTGATTGTAGCCCTCTGGCACTAGGAAGCTGATTAACATTCCTCTGAAGAAAATTGGACTGCGTTGGGAGGATGGGGGAAAATATTTCCCTTTTGCTTCAGCCTCAAATAGCAAAAAGGGAATTAAATAATTAACTATTTATACCTGTGCACAGCGCAGCTTAGTTTCTTTCATTGAGCTATAAAACACAGTGATATTAGATATGCTGGAGGCATTTTCATTACTTGATATATACCAAGTTCTTGAATTTTTTTGCCTGGTCAAAAAATAGGAGTAGAAACCTTAAAGTGCAATTTAAATATTTTATTACTATTATTTAATTAAAGAGATGCTTGTTTGACTTGTCAAAACAGATTTCACTGGTGTGTTACAACAGCACTGTCATTTTTCCTCTTGAATGTAATTTGTGCCTAAATGCTGTGATGATTAGTGTAATTACCTTCAATAGTGCCGAGTGCATTTAGAGGAGAGGGATGGACCAATTACTGAATATTCCATGGAAAACAGTTCCTTTTTATTCCCCAAATAATACTCCACTTTCCTTGTTTTTTCAGTTGAAGGACAGGCTCATTTAAAAATCCCAAGCTGAATTTTAAGTCAAATTTATGTTCCGTATCAAAAAAAAGCCCTGCAGTGTCATGTGTCAGCAGGCTCTTACTTAGTGGAGACAGTAAGACTCAGACTTGCAAATAAAAACTTTCAAAAAAATGTAGATACTTGTGTTAGAAATTTTTCCTTTGGCTATTATTCAGCCACCACACAAAATGTGTTATCATAAGTAGTTTATACTCAGTGTAAATCCCCATCATATTAAAAGATCACATGAGCAGAAAGAGGTGAAATTTTACTTGCATCTCTGTTGGTTTCTAAATGGTTGGAAATACATGTCTATGCATATATATGAGTATATACAGATACATACGGATGAAATACGGAGAGAAAACAGACCAGTCAACTCTGCTGAAAACAAAGCAGATGCAAAAAACACCTTTTCTTTTGTTTAATATTCTAAACCACCGGATTTAATCATTATGCCAGCTGGGAGGGTTCAATGGTCAATGTCACACTGCATCAAGCGCCTTACTGACCTCTGGTGGATGCACCTGTTCAGCACTGCCACAGACTTTTCTGCAGCCTACTTAGATTTTGGAACTAAAAGAGAATCTATTTTCCTTTATTTGGAATAGGATGATTAGATTAATCCCTGCTTTTATGATCCAGTACACAAAATAATAACATGCACGAAGTCCTAAACAGACGAAGATTTGTTACATTAACATTGCAAAGAATACTCATTTTTGACAGGAAAAAAACGACTTAAAGCAAGAAATAATTTGGCATAAATTTAAGGAAAAATAATATGTCACATTTAAAGACTGTATTTGTGCCATTCCTCAAATACAAGTACTTGAAATTTTGTTCAGAGTCACTTCTTTATAACAAGATTAATTACAACTCTTACATAATGCATGCAACATGCAAATTGCCTTGGTGAAAAAATAAGCAGCACAAAGTATCTGTACAGAAGAGTGAGCAGTAGCAGTAACACTAAATTGGACTGTGTTCATTAAAGTAGAACAAATCAAGAATGCTTAAGCTTCTTAGGTTTTGGATTTTAATGCAGATATTTCATAAGGCTGTATTTAGAGTGCTCAGACTCAAGAGAAATCTTCACAATTAATACACAGTAACTTAAAAAATTAAATAGATTCTTCTGATTTTCTAGAGTCATAGTAATCTGTAAGCAAGATCAATACCATTTCTATAAATACATGTCTGAATGTTACAGTATTTTGCATTGTTGAAATTTGATTGCATGCATTCTCTGATTTTAACCTAGGTTAGGAGGACATCATGTGGCAGAATAATGTATGACCAAACCCTTTCACTTTCCCACACTTTAAATAAATAAATAACATTTACAGCAGTTACCCTTTGCAACCATAAATATAAATAGCATTGACTGACTTTCTGAGTGTAGAAGCAATGTCTAATATTTACTATTATAATAAAGGAATAGATTATGAGTATGATCTGCAATTCCATTACAAAACTATGGGTGAACTAATGGTTTCAAAGGAGAGTTTTTCAGCGAGTAGTCATTACGTGGGCATTATAAAGTTTCAACTTTTACTACACAGCCTATTTATAGGATGAAATTTCACCCTTCTATGCACACAGATCAAATGATCTTTGCTAGCGTAAAGCAATTACCTGTGTACCTGAAAGCATCAATAAACAACTCTAAGGAATATTTTAGGGTCCCATCCTATCCCATTAACCAAATCTCTCCTGAACTCCACGATTTCTAGTGCATGAATATAAGGAAAAAAAAAAGAAAAAAAAACAGTCCTAGACAGATATTTTTGAAATTATATGGTTTATGTTGCGTTTCCTCTAAAAATTCTACTATATTATTTCCCCTTTCAGAGGATTTTAGTAAATCCTCAGAGTATTAGCTGAAGATGAAACTTGTCTACAGGAGTCTGCTTAAAGCTTAATTTCAAAAATTAAAAAGGAAGCAACCCATTTTAATTGTAAAACTAGTTATAAATTACGGAATCAATTCAGATTGTTGTTCTAGTGTCAGTCTAGGAAATTGGCTAGATCTGAAAGGACAAAGAATAATTTAGTATTATGACTACAAACAGACAAACCTCTACGTATTTAGAGTTCCACTGCAGAAAATCACTGAGGAACATGGTAGTTCTGAATCAGCAAAAGAGCTAGAAAATATAAATTCTCAGGAAATTTATTGTCTCTTTCCAATTTCTGGTCAAAGGACATAGGCTCAGCTCATGATATTTCCTTTCTTGAAGTATTATATTTTTTTCCCCCACTGAATCAGAAAAACTATCATAAGGACATTAACATTACTTTTCACTGTATTCTAGCAATAAATCCTCCCTGTGGATAAGAAGAACTTTGCAATGCTGACTTTAAAAACATGACTGAAGACATCCTGAAACATCTCTGTTTACGAGGCTTTTGTAATCTATACTCAGAAAAGCCAAAGATTTCTTCCACTACTGTAGTATCATTTAGCAACCATGGATCTTCCACCACATTCCTACATCCTTTATGGAACACACATTGCCAAAACACTAGCTGTCCATTCCCATTACTCACCTTAGTGAACAATCTTTGACATACCTAAAACAAACCTTTAAGCAAACCCCCACAAGGCAGTTAGGACAACGCAGGAAACTGCACTGTGGAGGTTGTGAGCTGGCTAACTACTTTTCAAGCACAAGTTAACAAGCCATGAATAAATTAAAGCTGGAAAAAGAAAGCAGGTTTCTAATCAGTGAGGTCCCAGAACAGCTTTCTGACAAGAACAGCTGGAAGAAAACAAACATTTAACTACCATATTTTCACTTCTATATCCTGCGTTTTTGTCAGTTGCAAAAAGCTTATTTAGCAGTAATGCTATTAGATGAGGGGAGGTTTATTAAGCAGAGGCACCTCTGCTAGCAGTGAGCAGAGCTCAGGCCCTTAATTTTGAGGAACAGTGTTTTTTTAATGATGTAGGGTATCTCAGTACAGGTGAGGTGAATGAAAAAAATTGTTTAAAGAATGAGCTTGGTTAGTTTTAACAGGATTTACAAGATGTGATGCCTATTGCAGCAAAGGATTGAATCCTATGACCCAAACATTCCCTTCCAGTCTCAGTTCCTATTCTGCAGGAACAGACTGGGAAAACTTCAGACAACAATAACTGAACACTGAGACCATAATTGCTTACTGTCTTAGTCAGAATCAAACTTAAGCATAAAAGGAAAAAAAAAAACAAAAAAAACCCTGTAACTCTACTGTTCAGGTTACCCTGATAGAGAGAAAAGGAAAACCTTTTGGCTAAATCACACCATATTTAGAGGGCCACAGGGTCACCAGTCTCCTAGTGGTTACATCAACTAAAACAAGAAGAAAGAGAGAAAGAGAGAGAGAAAGAGAGAGAGAAAGAGAGAGAGAAAGAGAGAGAGAAAGAGAGAGAGAAAGAGAGAGAGAAAGAGAGAGAGAAAGAGAGAGAGAAAGAGAGAGAGAAAGAGAGAGAGAGAGAGAGAGAGAGAGAGAAAGAGAGAGAGAGAGAGAGAGAGGAAAGAGAGAGAGAGAGAGAGAGAGAGAGAGAAAGAGAGAGAGAAAGAGAGAGAGAAAGAGAGAGAGAAAGAGAGAGAGAAAGGAGAGAGAGAAAGAGAGAGAGAAAGAGAGAGAGAAAGATGAGAGAGGAAAGAGAGAGAGAAAGAGAGAGAGAAAGAGAGAGAGAAAGGAGAGAGAGAAAGAAGAGAGAGAGAAGAGGAGAGAGAAAGAGAGAGAGAGAGAAAGAGAGAGAGAGAGAGAGAAAGAGAGAGAGAGAGAGAAGAGAGGAGAGAGAGAGAAAGAGAGAGAGAGAGAGAGAGAAGAGAGAGAGAGAGAGAGAAGAGAGAGAGAGAGAGAGAGAGAGAGAGAGAAAGAGAGAGAGAAAGAAGAGAGAGAAAGAGAGAGAGAAAGAGAGAGGAGAAAGAGAGAGAGAGAGAGAAAGAAATTTTGCCCTTCTCACCTGCCCTCATCAGTCCTGCTGAGTACAGCCAATAGCATGGAGTTGCTCCTTCTTTCACACTCACTTGTTCTCTTCCACTTTATTTGCTTTTGCACCATTTCCTGCGCAAATGCATCAACAGACAGCATGTACAAAAGAAAAAAAAAAATTAGCATCAATGAAAGCAGACTGGTGTACTGCAGGGGAGGCTTCTATTTAAGCAACAGATCCCTTTAGATCTACCCAACTGAAGCCACAGAAGGATGCGAAAGAATGTATCATCAGAAGGTTATCTAATCTCAGCAAACAGGGGAGGGAAAAAGAGGGGTATTTACAAAAGAAGAGCCTGTTTTTAGAACCTTGAAGGTACGCTCTCCAAGGCCCATCTACAAAATACTCCCTGCGAGGGACAGGCAAATCTCTGCATGCCAGGAAAAAAAGGAGCTAATACAATGGGATTTCAGTCTCACCTGCTCTCATCAATCCTGTTTGGTAAAGTCAGCAGGATAAAATGCAAAAAGGAGGAATGCAAATTTCTTCAGCTACAGTGATCAGACAGCAAGGAAAAGGCTTCTATCAGCCAACATCCAAAATAACCCGAGGTCAGATTTCCTGGAACCCAAAGAATACACCCCTCTGGCCCATTCTCGCAGATGCTTCAGGAAATCAGGCCTCGGGTATTTGGATGGCTGATAGCGCCTACCTTGCTGTCTGATCACTGATAGCTGACCACGAAATTTGTTTGCACCATCTTAAGGATCGCTGTCTCTAATCTCTGGATTGCTGGAGTACAAAATTTCAGGTGACAACTCTCCTGTACAACTCCAAAAGTAATTTGAAGGAGTTTCTAGCTGTCTGAGAGAGGATTATACAATCCTGCGTGGCAGGTGTTTTGAGGGGATTTTCCATTTCATCTTATTGCCTTTTAGCAAACAGGTGAAAATTTTCTTAAGCATCTGGGATGGCTTGTATTTGGGGTTTTACACTTAGGCCCCCCCTCCCAAAAAAAATAAAAATTGTCCAAACAGATGGAAACACGATACACTAGTCTCTAAAGTAAGCACGCCTTTGGAAAATCTCATGCCTGAGTCAACATCCATCGTTGGCAATAGATTGTTACCATTTCAAAAGTACCATCGCACATCAGTGAGAAAATGTCATCATTCTGCTATGTTCTTTATACAAGCATAAAATCATCTCTATAACCTAAGAAACATATGGGTAATCTGAGTAATTGAGAAAAATCTAATAACATAGTAGAGCTATTTATACAGAAGATGAGTCAAAATTACATTTATTTTATGTTGTGAAATAAATGAATACGCACATCCAATCTTTGCAAAAATTCTCAGTAAGGCCAGATCTACATTTAAAAGTTTTGCCATCTGAGCCAGATTGGTTAGAAGGATTACAAAAAAAAAAACAACACACACCTTCTCACTACTTGTATACATCAGTGCATTCCGCAAAGGCATTACTGTATTGGAGGAAAAAAAATTGCTTTTGACCTTTTATTTTACTAAGTTATAGAGGCAAAAAAATTACATGTTAAAGTTGTTTTTATACAAATGGGGATTACCAGTGTAAGTGCAGTAAAGCTATAAGCAGTCATAGGAACAAACTTAACACTGGACCTAAACTAAACAACAAACTTAACACTGACAATCTTTGATATTTAGTTCCAGATTTGAACTTTGCAGACAAAATTTTTATCTCACTAGGAGGAGGTGGTACAGCTGTGTTTGTATGAGCAGGTGCAAATGAATATTACCTCCATTTCCTTTACTTTTGTCATAAACTATGGCCTCAGAGTTGATTATGAGAACTGAAAAACATTCTGGGTATGCAGACATAATAAACTCTTTTCTAAGAAAAAATTAAAATTAACCTACCATTTTGATGGTTCACTTTTATCACAAGCCACGGTAAAAAAGGCTATGACATTTCACCCTGAAGAGCCTTCTGTCAACTATTATTCATGGAGGTAAAGTTGAGGAAAAATTGCTTTCTGCATCCTCAGTAATAACATTTATTTATATCATAAATTAAGTCATAAGAATATCTTTAAAGAGTATGTTTTATCTTAAGGGAGTTTACAGATTATCTGTACATAATATCAATACAATCAATAAGTACAATCTGGATATATTACCAGAACATACCTGTCTTTATACTTCAGAATTTTTTTTAATTTAAATATGTATTGCTGTCTTCTGGAATAGGACTTTATGAAAATGTGCTTCTCAAAAGTGTTCATAAACTGTTTTTGACTACACACTTGGCAATCAATTATTTCTGTAACACTTAAATTTTTGGTAAAATAAGTTTCACTCTTGTGCATGACCTTCAACTTGACAAATAACAAATAACACCTTGAGGGAAAAAAAAGCACAAAATACATTGTCTTTTACTTCTGAGTAAAAACAAAAATATTTCTACATGACTTCTATCATCAGAATATTTTCTTTTGAGTGTACAGACTATGGTCATTCTGTGAAAGTCAGGGAAAAATTTTCAGAGGTGGGTGAAGTCAGGATTTTAAAGCTCAGTAAAAGCCAATTTCCAGAAATACTGACTCAGTCTCTACACGTACTCAAAATTCTCAGCTTTCATTAATGTTGAATGTTCAGTACTTCTGAAAACTGCAGTGACATTTCTCTTCAACCCCCCCAAATTAGTAATTACTTCTGAAAGTTTTTTCTGACTTATCCAAATACACACAGTGAAACAATTACGTGTTCTCTTTTGTAACAACTTCACTTTGCCTGTGTTACTTGTATACATCTGTCACATCTGTCATAAGACTTCACTTGTCTAGGACAGAGCCACTGATGTCATTTTGAGCAGCATGCATATCTGCACATGAACTAAGCATGTTGTATTATGCATATTCAAATACACTTGAGTGTATACATGAGTCATTTACGCAATTACATTCCCATAATTTTCAATAAACAGAAGTAATTTGGCTTAAAATCTTTTTTCCTGGATCTGATTTATTCATATTGCTTACTTTTCAGAACAAACAATTCAGCCCAGGTAATTTAATTTCTGGGGTATTTCCTAATTTTTAAATGCTTTAGTTTGCAGACTTTACATTTATTTTCTTTATTTTATTATTAAATATGCCTTTTGTCATGATTTCTGCTTTTATTTATAATTATCCAAGAGGTATTTGAAGTTAAACAAGTTTTGTGGAGCTAAATAATCAGATCATGAGCCTGTGGAATTAATGAAGTTATACTTGAGCACAAGCAACCTTCCCCCAGGGAAGTCTCTCTGAGTTCTATAGGACTGTCTAGGGAATAATCTTAGTAAAGGTAAGTAAATGTTTGCGGGGTCAGACCTTAGTACACAATGCTATACTTACTTCTTTGCTGCTTTCTCAAAAAAGGGTGCTTTTAACTCATATATTACACTTATTTACTGCTCATAAATTGTCACTTAGCATAAATTGTTCTTGCTCTCCCTCTGTATCCAAAATTTTAATTAAACTACCTCTGACTTCACCAGCAGACATGCTGAGGAGCTCTCACAAGCATCACACGTACTTGAGCAGAACTAACCTGCCATCTTTGCAGTGCTGCTGTGGATGTTTCAGCCTTTAAACGTGCATTGAGAATCTGAGTATTCCATTTAATTCTGGCCACCATATCTCAAAAGGTTTCTGTAGAAACATAATTTTAAGCTACTTTTCTATCAATAGTAATGAATGAAGTTAACATGAGCAAAAAATGTATAGTTCCTTGTTCTCGTAGGTCTCAAATCAGCTGACAGCAAAATTCCTGACCCTCCCTGTAATTTGCAGCTACCCTGTTCTACAAAAGGTTGGGGGAGGGAAACACCATTTCGGTGTTTTACAAGAACGTTTTTTTAGCATAGTTGCTTAGCTGCTGAATACATAGGAACATGCGGAAAGACAGAAAATCAGATTGGGAGTTTGAAGAGAATACAAAAACCTTCAGGGAATTAATTAAGGGCTGCAGCCTTTTTTAAAAACAACCCTGAGGATCTTGGTAGCGCTTAATCGAGCAACAGTTAGAATTACTCAGGTCCAAAATATGATCAAAAACTTGATGTTCACAATAAGATACCAAAGATCAAATGTTCAGGGGTCAGCGATTTTCCAAATGCAGCGTGCTAGATTGTACTCTTCTTTCCCAAATGAGAGGTTGAGGATGCTGACAGACGCCTCGTACAACATAAAAAACACACCATCTCCAATACAAATCAGCTGGTTTTAAGATTAGCAGTATGAAGAAGGGGCTTCCCAGCTCTGGGGCCTCTGCTGAATTCTGTACAAGAAAATATTGCCTCTCCTAGCCAACTCTCTCAGTACGTCATGGCTCCTAACCCCATGCCAGCTCTGCTGCCAGCCCTTCATAAGCTGCGAGCCATCTTTGACATGCACACCATAGGCTGCCAGACAGTGCCTTAGACTGTACTACGGCAAAATTCCCACCGACCAGCAGACACGCTGACTCGGTGAAGAAGGCAGTATCACATGTGGAATGCCAACACGTATAAAGTGGTTCAGAAAAAGGGGGGAGTAAGTTTGTGTTTAAAGAATGCTAGTTTTACAGATTTTTTTTACAAATGAAAGTTTTCAGGGCTGAATTAATGTTCTGTTCATAAAGCAAATAATTTGCATGTTTAAAGCTATATAAACACTGCAGCTATTGTGCTAAGGCTTTTTGTAGCACTGATAACAAGTTTGTGTATGCCGCCTTATCTCTGCTCACTTAATTAACTATTCTTAACAAAAAGTCTGTGTAAAAAATGAAATTACCTTTGTCTTTTTCTTTTTACCTGTGTATCCCATACTAAGTTGTTAGTTTCCATTGAGAACAGTACCAAGTATGAGTGCAATAAAGCACTGTGCAACCAGTTACTCAGAGTTTGAGCATTAAAATGTAGGGTTCAATTCCGTCAGTACTTTAGTATTCCATTATTAGGCTGTCTCGTGGCAATGAATGCATTCATTGCTCAGAGCAAGTCCTGTTTCATCTGAGTAAGACTGCAGAATCAGCCTCCTCACATCGTCTTCCCTCACAGGCCTCTGCTGGAGCTTCTGTAAACAACTGCAGTCTCAGAAGGCAAGCCTTGGCAAGAAATCCATAATTTTACTAATTTCACAAGTGTTTGAATTACATAACCCTCTTCAGTCCCATCACTGTTACAGAACTGCCATACTTCTCTGCATATACTGCTTATAGTATTTTACAGGAATGACTAAAAAGAATACAGGTAACAATACTGTCACTGTATTGTCTGCAACTAATGCTGTAGAATTAAGTGATATATTGGATTTCATGCAAGGTCTTATATTTATCAGTTCTCAGAGATTATGCAGTGTAAGAAGAAATTTTAAATCACAGAGTTCTCTTAGTTGTGACTTTAAAAGGTAAATATTGATCGTTTTCAAACAGTAAAATTACATATACATAAGATACATTTCTGTCCATGTACCCTCCATTTTGGTCTTGAAACACTCACTTACTAGGTTAGCCCTTCCTTATTAATCTAAGTAAAAGTGACTTCCATCGTGAACACCCTTATTTGGTATCATGTTTCCCTCTCATTCATCCCAGCACACAGAATACGCACTGGCGTATATTTTTTTTTAAACTATCAGTGAATATAGGGATAATTCATATACAAAGGGGAAAAGTACTATTTCCTAACAGTCTGGCTGAATATGTCTGCTTTTGGAACCATCCAAACAGTGCATACACCTACATGAGTCTTTAAATTCAGGTTGGGATTAGGCTTTTCAAGTGAATCTCCTGTTCACTCCCACTTACCCTGTTTTGTTTCACACTGCAGAGATCTCAGAGCACAGCTGGATTCCTTTCAAGTGAAACAAAGCTGAAAGATGCACTCTACCAAAGCACTTAATGCGCTCCATTAATGGACTTTCAGCTCACAGGACCAGACCGCAGCTAGTCCAAAGCAGACTCCGTCCTTTCCCCCCAGCTGCATATAGTGTGTACATCAGGTCCTCAGTCTTAACTATAGATTGGCTCTTACTGTACCTCGCTACTTCCTAATGTAGACATGGACAATACTAGCTCTGGAGGGGTTATTTTAGAGACAAATATTGCAAGATAGGATGTATTTCCTTCTTCTGTCTCCTATCTTCTATCTCCCAATAAAATTTCCTTTGATGAAGTTATTCAGAAAAATAGATCGTTTTGTTTGGATAGGAGGAATGCATCCAAGTTAGTTTTACATATGCCAGAAAGTTCAAGATGGAAACTCCAAGTTCCAGCAATCACAGCCTAGCATGTTAAACATCTGCATGTACAAAGATGAACATACCAAATACATGATTTATACAGTTCTTTTCATTATGCTTGCAATCTGCTCTCATGATTACTGACTCCAATACATTTTACCTTAAGTTTAAAAACATATATTTATTTCACAGCAATTTGTAGCAAACAACTTTAGGTACCTGTTGAAGCACTGTAACAAAAATGCAAGTTTGGTAAGCACAGCTAAATCAGTGAGAGAGAACTAAGAAATACAATGCACTTATTTAGACTGGATATAAACTCATGATTGATAGGAGTTTTGCTATTTTTGAAGCACTGTTATGGAAAGGCTAAAAAGGCCAGATGGACTCTATTAGAATAATTAAATTGCTTTTTAAAATAACCCTTGTTTTTGTGTCAAACAAACTGGAAAATAAATGTACTTACCCTAAATATATCTTTCTAGAATCTTTGTCCGTACAAAAAACAGACACAGGTTTTTATAATCTAGAGAATTTGTGATGTAGGGTGAGAAAACTGTCCTACAAGAAATGCAGACCAACAGGGTTTTTTGGTGGAACCAAGCTAAACTCACCAAAATGTGGGCTTTTGTACAGCATAAAAAGCAGTATTAACATTGCAGCTCTTCTTTTATTTATTTGATAACTTAACTGTCTTCATGTTTTCATCTGTAAATTATTTTAGAAGTAGTTACTCTGTGGCAGAAATCTCACACACTACAAGAGAAAAGACCAACTTGAACCAATAAGAGAAAATATGTAGTGTTCTGAATGTTTACAGGAGATACAGCTCAGTCCCATAGAGCAACTTTGGATTTAAACTGAAATTTGTAACTTAACAAACAATATGAAATGTAATAATGTCATTCGGCGGATACTGGACAGCTTAGTGGATTCCTAAGGGGAGGAAGGGAGTCTCCCTTTAAACTGAAAGCTATTCAGTAGCTTATATGAAACATACGTGATGTCATTAAATCTCTGAAACAATCCACCACCAGAACTGGCATTAGTTGTCATCTTCTACTGCAGTTCAACAAGAGGCTAATGCTTGCATAGGTATGTAAGAGTGAGATACTATTTCCTCTCAAAAAGCGTTCTCTTCAATTCAAATAGTCAGAGATGGAGGGAGAAACTTCTGTTATTACTGTATGTTCTTTATCCTCTACTACACAGTATGCCTCTTTGGTGTACTCACCCACTTAAGCGCACTCAGACAACTGATACACCATGACCACAAACTGTCACGCAGGCTAGACGGAGGAACAGTGTGCTATCACTGCCACCAGTAACCTGTGAGTGTCTCCTGGACCCCATCAGCCTCTGCTTCCCTTCACCCTAGAAATACAGTGATGTTTCTCACTCTATAATCACGTATGTCTATGTGCACTTCCGAGAAGGCAAGACTTCAACATCTCCTTTCCAATCTCCCACTGCCTTGCCGTAGTTAACAGCACCACTAACATACCTAGTATAGTGCAGTCTTACAGCTTTTCTCCATCTTTTCAACTTTACTTACCAGATTGCCTCAGTTCCTAAATATGGTAAGTCACATTGAGGAGGTGCAAAAAGCTGTGATTCTGTGTGGGAAACACAAATAATAGCAGTGCTGTGACAGGAGAGCAGAAAACACGGTTTAAATTCTACCTCCACCTGAAGCCCCATTCCATGGGATCACCCACAGCATGTGATCATCTCTATTTTTAAATGTTATATTTTCTAACATGAGTCAGTTACCAACCTATTTCTGATCTCAACAGGAAGGACAGTAGAACAACTTTAATGACAGCTGAACCAAAATTAGAACAGAAAATGGATCAGTTCAGTTCCTTCTTTTATACTACCCAACTTCAGGTGTATCTATCTAAACCAGTTACATTAACAAAAGTATCCATAAGCTCCTTCTGTAGATACTGAGGGTCAGAAACAGCCTTAAAGCGTAATTCAAAACACAGCCTAAACTGGGTACTGGAAGGGGCCTGTTCTCTCCAAAGCTTTTACTTAGAAGGCTGGCCAAGTAATTCAGCCAGCTAAATTAAGTGATTATCTAATGGCTGATGTCACTAATGGGTGGTAACAATAATCTACCAAATCAATCAATGCCTGTAGGAGTCAGCCCTCTACCATGTTGGTTTCATTACGGTGTTTGTGCATCTTGAAGCATACTGAGGCCCTGATCTGAGACAGGAGCCTCTACACACTAGCACAGAAAGGGCAGTATGGGTCCTGGTAGAAGGCAAGTTGAGCATCAGTCAGCAATGCGCTTCTGCAGTGATGATGGCTAACAACATACTGGACTGCATTAGCAGAAGTGTAGGTAACATATTGGGGGAAGTGATTATTCTCCTCTGCTCAGCACTCGTGAGGCCACATCTAGAATACTGGGTGCAGTATTCCTGTAAGGAGTTTTGGTACTCAGTATAAGAGAGATATAGACAAATTGGAAGGAGTCCAGAGGCTGGCCTCTGGCTAGGGGACTGGAGTACAGGACATGAGTTGAAACTCAGAGAACTGTTTTGTTTAGCCAGGAAAAAAAAAAAGCTACAGGGAACCTAACTGCAGTCATCTACTGGCTAGAGAACAGTTATAGAGAAGACAAAAGCAGAGAGTTTCCAGAGGTGAACACTGAAATGATAAAAGGCAATTCTGACTGTACGCAAGAAAAAAATCCTTCACCATGAGAGTGGGTAGGCCTGGAGCAAGGTCCCAGAGAGACCGTGGAATCTCCGTCTGTGGGGATTTTCAAAACTGCACAAGGCCCTGAGGAACCTCTGAAATTAACCCTGCTTTGAACAGGACAGTAGACTGCATCACCTCCAAATATCCCAACATTTTTTAATGATTCTAAAATTGAGCCTCACCTATCATGCATATGAAGACAAATGTTAAATGCATAACATGAATTGGCTAAAAATTAATTGAAACTAGTTCAAAAAAACATGGTCATGCCAATGTGTGACTTAGAAGCCTTTTTCTTCAAGGCAGAATAGTGATACTCTAGCTGCAAAATCACACTAAGAAAAAAAGGAATAAATCCTTAGTAATAGAATATGATGTTATTGATGACCTCTCATTATTAGAAGAGCAGCAAAATAAGCTGGATAGCACTGGAAATGCAATCAAAAATTAAGATGGTAGATTTGAACTAATTAAAATATTAAATACAAAAGTTTTATTAAAACTGCAGAATGATTGTGTTTTCTGTACTATCTGCTGTTGCTTTTGAAACTAACTGATCTGTCTCATGATTACTTTGGAAAATTTGCAGAGAATAACAGTAATCAATATGTTACAAAGACATTAATAAAAATATGGAGCATCCTGATGTAAAAAGATATAGATTGTGGTGGATAACATAAAAATAGCTCTTCTTCTAACAGCCCAAAAGATAAAAGTAATTCTCAGCAGCGAGGCTGTCCTTAAAGCTAGTTATATGTGACAGAAATACTTCTAAAAAGGGAGGAGGGAACAATCAGTGCTTGTTTCCAAGCTGTTTTGACTGTTGACAACTCAGTTTCAAGATAAACTGAATATGCATAATATATGCAGTACGTTTATATTTGGAGTTTACATCTGTATTTAGGTGAATTTGTAGATTATATATAGATAAGTATAGGGTCAGGCATGGATACATCAAAATGCTTAATACAAATATGGAGGGTTTTGTTTGGTTGCCTAGCAATAAGATCTGACTCCTGGAAGCTAACAAATACTGATTAGAGGCTGGAATATAATTATTTAATGCATCTAATGCATTGTACAAAAAGGCACATAAGACTAAGAAAGGGAAATGCAAGGCCGGAAAAAGTCAACTCTATCCAGTGAAATCTATTCAGAAAATATGTGACAGAAACTACAATACCTAAATTAAAGAAAGCCTCAGTCTGTTCAGTCTGTCAATATTTTTCATTTTTCCTCTTCTTTTAGCAGCAAGTCTAATTCCATTTTTGCTAATGGATCTGGTTTTGAATTGCTTTGTCTAACTTTGCCCAACCCCCTAAACAGTGTTTGGAAGCTATATATAGACAGTTTAAAAAACTAAAATGGCTGAACATTATGGCATTCCTCTTCTTGGAAAATACAATCTGATTGTACTGGAATGTTTGATGACAGTTACTACACTGGTGGAGAGTCAGAAGTCCACGCTAGGGTTTCATTTGTTATGAAGAGTTTTAAAATTTCATTGTTGCCTTTTAATATGTTTATATGGTCTCATTTCTCAGTTCTTATAATATTACATGTGGGGTTTTTTTCAATATTTAAGAGGTGGAACTGGAAGGTCACAAGCTAAGGATAGTTAGTATACTACAAGCTGAGCACAGAGTGGAGATACTTCCTTCTTGGAGCAGTACTTACATTGATCTCTTTCCCCTAAAGTCTAAATTGAAATTGATTAGTCTAAATTTCAAAATGGGAAAAGAGAGACCAGTGGATGGGATTTCAGCATTACAAGCAGTGTAGGCTTTTAATGCTCTATCCATGCATTATTTAAACTTGAAATAAGACATGTAGTAATTCTTTCTGCCCTTTCAAACCTCTTTAAAACATTCTTCTTTAACAAAGTCTTTCCACCAGTGCTTCCCAAGATTAGCTCCTGTTGGAGCTGTTACTTATCAGTATTTAATTAGTCTGCTTGTGACAGAAGCAGTCATCAGATTTCCCTCATTTGTTCTGTTACACCAGCATAAATCTAAAGTAACTCCACAGATTTCCTATGTGACATACTCAGGGTTTGTCTACACAAGGAAGTAAACACACAGTAAAATTAGTCTGAATTTATAGCACAGTACCCACTGTGAACTAATTCCCTGTGTAAACATTCTTACTACACAGAAAGCAAAGGCAGCATATCCCATTTTGGATATGGATTAAGTTACTTTGAACAAAGACAGTCCTAATAAAAGCCAAAGGTGTATTCACACTCCACAACACAGTGCTACACAAAAATAAATGAAACAAGTTTCACTATCAGAAGCAGCATATGTCCTCCATCTAGACCTACCTGTCCTGCTTCTTAAATGTACCCCAATTTAATTTAGGGGTAGTTTTAGATACTCTATACAGTTTTGCACTATAGCATGAAAATACCCTTTGACTGTCCACAAAGTAAGTTTGTACAGCACAGCCCATAACCTTGTACTTACATAACACTAATTTTCCATGAAGTGAATTTGTTAATTTCTTAGTCTCCTTTCCCCAATTGTAGGATTAGTACATAGACTAATTAACTAGATCTTGATTTGTTCTTGTACTGTGACTCCTTTGTCCTTGTTATGGCAGTATAAAATACCCTTAAACAGCACATAAATTATATTTACTATGGGAAAGATCTTAATATAACAGGAATTTACATCACTAACATTTATATATTATTCAGACACTATAGTGATACAAACTACACAAATACCTAAAAAATGACATGCAAGTGAAGATTTTGACATATGAATCACGGTAAAAAATTTAACCTGCGTTAATTTATTGAAATGTAAATCGATTGGCTATTTCATTACAGTACTTTCTGTATAATACTAATTTATGTATCTCTAATAATTGGATGAGCTGCATTCCTACCACCTGTATGTCAAAGGAACTAAGAGGCAATACTATTTATTGTCACATATCCCTCAGAGGACACTTCCTGTCTATGAGGATCTGTCAATAGGGAACAGATGGGCTGGGATGAAATGCATTGCTCCTAAACCTTCTTGCGCACCTCTACAATTCTGAGATGCACAAAAAAGTGCAGTCAACTGTCTCACTCATCTCTATAGCAGATCCTCAAAACAACTTGGCATTAAGGAAATCCATATAAAAATTCATAATCTTATTGGAAAAAAGCCGTAGAGGCACTGGGCGCACAGACTTGGCCCTGGTCTCTTACTGATTCTCACAAGTTCTGTACACATTCTGGGGTACTAACAGTGATTTCAGAGATTTTCTCAAAATGAACAATTTGGGTAGAAACCTCCAAGAGGGAAGTAATCTCCTTCCTCTAATTTCCTTGTCTGGGGCGACATGGTAATATTTGCACCTATCCTGATATCAGAAATACAGAATCCAAGTTTTACTTTTTTCCTATGTCATAAGAAATAACAGCTCGAGCTATTAACTTGACTATCACATGCGCCTGGAATTTGAGCACTGATCTGTTCTTCATTCCATTTTTTTTATTTCTTTTGCCATGTCAGAAGAAATGTATTGTATTAAGTTTGAAGTCTTAATTTATTGTGAAAGTAATATACGCCACAACCCAGTTTCATATCTCCACATCACCACCAGTTTAAAAACCATTCAAGATCTGCTGCCAATTACATAACAAAGACTACATCTAATTTGAATCGAAAGGAATAAGTATTTATAAACATATTTACACATGATACTCACTGCTTGCTAACAAATCCATTTTGCCTCATGCTGAGCTGACACATTCAGTGATTGATTCACATTAAAGAATCAACATATTGAAATTCAGATGCAGGATAAATCCTCCATTCACTTGCCAATAACTTGCTATGCAACCTGAAGAACTTGACAAGAATGGTAGAATGCTAAAATCATTTAATCAGTAACTTTCTTATAAAAAGAAATTGTCAGATATTAACAGTCCTGCATTGATAATCCTTAAAAACTGTTTTCTTGCAAGTAGGAGGATTTCACTGGCATTGATAATCAGTGCTGTGGTAAATTGTCAATGTACAGCAAGATACCATTATCTTACTTGGCGTGTAACAGGTTATCTTGCAGTTGACATTTTCTAATGCTTCATGCTGCACAGGAACCAAAACAGTTCACATCCCCAACCAAGGTCCAGTGATCCTGGTTGTTTATGGTCATTCCAGCGTGGAGAATGCAAAAGGGAGATCCTCTTTCAAGACTCAAGTGAGTCTTTCTACATTTCCACTATGAAATGTGATTACTGTTTTCTATCTTTTTATCTAAATTATTCACCAGCAAATACCCAAGTAATTGCCATAATAACTTCATCTGATAATATAAAATATTATCAAATACATATATGGCACATATATATATAGCCCAAAATATTGTTTTAATTTGGCCTAAAATTAAAGTGCATCAAGGTATTTAAATTCCACTCACTGTAGCATACAACAAGCTAGTAATGCCCCTCTTTCTTCAATTAGAGGTCAGTATGGTGTGCACTGCTTTAAGTGGTCTTCCCTTCTTCCTTCCGTTACCATCCACTCCACAAACCTTGCATTCATAATCTATTTCTAAAACCCCTTTCAAATATTAGCTATTATAAGGTCTGCACAAATTCTGCAACTGAGTAACAAAAAAGGCATTCTGGTGCATGAACACTCTATATGCTTACGTGTGCAAATTTGGAGATCTGTGTTCACAGTGTAAGCAACAACGCTTGAAACTGGGGTAAAGCAAAAGGGCTGTGCTCTCTCAATGTAAGCAGGAAATATCCATCCCTCTCTCTTTGTTGTCCTCTTAGCCAGGTAAGCCTCAGGCACATCCTGGCTGTGAGACAAGATGTTGTCCCTTTAAGTGAATTTCTGTGAAATCTCCCTCTTAAAAACCACTCCATGAAAGCAAATTCAGTAGTATAACAGTCTGACCACAAATTTTTAGAAGTAATAATTACAATTGTAATCTATTTCAATGATACATATGTTAGTCAATAGGTTATAATATCATACAGTGGAGTTGGCATCATAAGAGGCTAGATCATCAACCGACATCTAAAGCAGGCCAACAGCATTCTCAGGGTTTCTTCCAGACAACCAGAGTTGCAGTTACTAGGGATCCCCTTCAAGAGCTGAGTGACAGCAATTCTGAGAGGGGACAGCAGTAGTGACAGCTTCTTGCAAAAAGAAAGAACAGTTTGAAACATCAGTACCATTTGAATCCTGGGGTTCATTAATTCTGAGACCTTACTGGCCTAAAGTACAAACACTGAAGTGTTTTTTCTCTTTCCCTTGAGAGCTGACTAAGTCCCAAAGAAAACAATGTTTCTTAATAAAATTTACAGGGTTTACTAAAAATAACCTATGAAATTAAATTTAATCAGCTGTAATAAGCAGAGAATATTCTGGATATGACTTCACATCTGTATGTGAATACTGTAATGACGCTCTGCATTTTTTAAAGAAGCCTGAAAACTTCTTTTAGGTCCTTTCTGCCTCAAACACTTAAATCAATGAAATGACACCTTGAAAAATCAGGAGTGATAATCTGTTTAATGACTGATCAAATTTTGAAGTACTAACAAGGATGTGTTTTTTGTTGAAATATCCCTGCTCTCAATAAAGGCTTTTATCTTGTGAAACCCATCTGTCCTGTAAAGCTTTCTGGAAAGAGACCCACTATCATAATGGAGGAAGTTGTTACAGACAAAAACTGCTTTTTATAACTTGGCTTCCAGGGCTTTGCAATCTTTGTTAACACACTAAAAACAGTAATAAATCAGCTTTCTTCTAATGGAGCTAGATTAAAAATCAGAGTTGGGTTGTCTGAAACAACTTCACTTTCTTTAAGCAAGCAAGCAAGTACCCCGTCACTCTGCTCTCAGCCACTTCTCTGAGTGCTGCTGCATTTCATGATTCAATAAAGTCAATAAATGAGTCAATGTAAGTCAATAAAGTATATAATATGGATAAGGTGCTGAGCCAAATTCATCCCTGATACAACTAACATTAAGTCAGTAGTTACAAGGCTATGTCCTTTTGTGTTTGCTCAGGGCCTAAAAGGAGTTCCACTGACAAAAAAACATAGTATTAGGAGACCACAGGAGGAAATAAAGGCTTTTGATGAGCTCAAGAGTGGTTTTCATGTCAGTCTCTTAAGTATTTCAACGCAAACATGCTCAGTTACTCTCACAGTAATCTAAACAATGTTCGACTTCATTTCTAGAAAATGTTGTAATTCAACGCAATGCCATCTCTGTCTAGGGATCCAGTTATTTACATCTGAAACAAACACATTATCTGTGGGCAGATATATTAACTTGGATTCACTGTATGTGTGACTTCTGTCCTGGACATATATCATGTAAGTACCTGAAAGCCTCATAAAATTCAAATCCTTTCAGTATACCATTTGTATTAACCCAAATAACTACCTAGTACACAATTACGCTCACTTGTATTTTCTCACTCTTAAAAAAAAAAATTTAGCTTCCGTCTCACCAAGAAAAAACAGAAACTAGCCCCAGCTGGAGATTTTTCTGAATACAGGTATTTTACCGTAAGCATATGTACAGCTTACCTTTCCCCACCATCTCCCCTCACCTTGTAACCCCTCATGAGATTGCTCCCCAACCATAATACATGGATTCCTGCAGTCCCCGTGGCTGCATGAGGCTGTTGCAAGGTGGCAAGGTCACACTGGCTCAGAACCAGCCAAAGAACTAACTTTTCATAATCATTTCTTTTCAGACCTCTCAATTTTATTCAAAATTGCAGAGGAGAGAATCTGGACAAATGGCACCACGTTTTTTAAGTACATCCCTAAAGTCTCTTTTACTGTTTGTTAATGATTATTCATCTCCTAATTTCACTAAACGTGAGTGAAGCTGGCTAGCTGGAATCAATTCTGTAATGCTGAAAGGCACTGGATTGCTCCAGAGAATTAAATATTTTCAATCCACAGAACATGTTTAACACTTTCTCCCGTAAGTTTTGGTATATGTCATAAATTCATGTCACATGAAGACAGAAATATCAGTTGGTTAATAAAAGCTAGCTTCAGCATATGACCTAGTTCTTTCTTAACATCTGGGGGTCTTCGGACGTGGGGCCTGGTTTAGGTCCCATTCTGATAATGGTTTTGGTTCTCTTCCTCCTCCTCTCTTCCCAGACTAGGTATAAGCAACAATCTGGATCTGAATGGGAAACAGGCACCTTCTCGTAATGCCTTTAGAATCCAAACTATTTTCACCAAAATAGGAAAAAATGATGTAATTTCAATGAGTAGCTGCCTTTGCTTTAAATAGATTAAGGAACAAAAAATGCCAATATGAAAATATTCTATAGAAATGCAACACAATTTTAACACAGGCTGGATATAATTTTAACATAGCAGGCTGGATATAATAAAGGGAACCACAGGTCAAACAATGAAAACACTGTCTACTGTAATCTAATGGTCTAATGTTCTTAAACCTATTTAAAAATGGAGGTTTGTAATAACGTACTCATACTTACAACAAGTAATAATCATTTTCGTTATTGTACAGGAAGATCTTGAACCTCTCTGACAACTAACTATGGAAAACAGAAGGACTTCACTGACTTCCAAAAGGTTAACCTAGATCTATAACCATTTGACTGATTTCTTGTGTTTTTGCTTCCTCTCGATGACTAAAAACGCTATGCAGATTTTCCTCGTCCTTCTTCTAGCTCAGGTGGAGCTTTGGTACCCAAATAACAGAAAATCTGGTCCTTACAGAAACCTAACAGATCATTAATGTTACTCTCTGTCATTAATTTAAACTATATTAATGGTAATCATTTAATGATAATTATTAAATATGAATGCTAACTTAATTTGTAAGAAGTCATGCTACATTTCTGCCAATGGAAATGTAAAGCAAACAGCAAAGAGTAGCTAAATACATCCTATAGAAACTCTTCCCTACAAGCAGCTAATAGTATATATATGTTCTGTGGGGTATTCCTAGTGTTTCCTAGACACACTCCCACAAACAAACTGTGACACAGCAGTTTTGGCAAGGAAAAAATATTACAAAAACTACATTGGTAACACAAAGTGCAGCATTTTAATAATAGTAAGTAACTTCCTACCTATGATTCAGTATTCAGCAATAATATATTTCTATAAGGAACAGAGTCTTGCTGTGCAGTATAGGATACTCTGATGCTCTTCCAGCTCAATCAAGTGTAATTTGTCAGCTCCATTAGGTGTTTGTGGTAAGTATTTCATATGGAAGGTGACTGCCACAAAACCACTTAAGCAGGCAAATTACAACGGAATTAAGCCAACACATTTTAAAATTGATACAAGGATTATTACTTTTTGAACACTGTACAATTACACAACAAAACTCACTGAGACATGGTATTTCAGGGGCCTAAATTAGGTGTCAAAATTAGACATTAATATAGAAAATTATAACACTAATGACTATAAAATGTACAAATGATAAACATGCTTTTAGGCAATTCAAACATTAATTGGCAGTTGCTAGGAGAAAGAAATGCTCTTCTCTTTACAAATAATGAGAATGATAAATTATAAAGCTTTCCTACCTGATTTTAAAGCTGGTGCTAGCTGATGTCAGAACAGAACACTGGACTATGTTGTCCAGCACAGTTACTCTGCTGATCCTGAAGAGTATGAACAGATCTGTCATTTTAAAAGACTGGAGAATGTAAGAATTTTGCAGCTTATATGTTTCATTGAACTAGACCTACTGAGGAGATAGTTGCTGTTTTTTTCCCAGACCACTCTGTGAACACACATGCAATTTTCCTCTTTGAAAATTATGACACTTTTGCATTGGAACAATTACATTGGCTCAGAATATTCACTGTTCTAAATAGGACTGTGAAAGCAAAGCAAGCTGGACTGTTACAGACATTGCCTCACTTTCTTTAGTTGCCTGTATAAACATTTACAGACAAAATACCAGTATCTCTGACACCTTAGTAGTAGTCCACAGGCAGTTTTCACTGGCTCATATAAGGTCACACCCTAAATATCTTTCCAAAATTTCTTACAAAGAATGACCATGAGAATGCATACAATTTTAACTCCTAGACTAATTGTTATACTCAAGAAAATCTAGTGAGTCTTCAGAGCCTGAAACAGAGAATGATGAGGAGAAATTCTTCAAATGTATCTCATAGACTATGAAGGACCAGTTCTGAGCAGCAAGAACTCCGGATGCTGAGTTAAGGTATATGGAGCAACATTTCTAAAGACAACTGGATGAAAGCAAAATCACTGGTTTTAATAGACCCAAGATCCACTTAAATCTACTGAAAATGATTTTCAAAAGAAAGGGAAAGTGGAGAAGTGACCTCCCCAGTGTAGGGTTTAGAAGTCCAGCACTGTTTAGAAGGATTCAAATGCTATTGCCTCTGCGAGTATTGTTAAATCAGCCTCACTAAAGGTCACCACAGAAGATGCTTCTGAAGAAGAAATATATGCCAGTAAGTATTTTTCAAATTAAAATACTATAGAGAACAACCACGAAGCTTTATAAAGCACCTTCAGCCCATTTCTGCCATGTTGTACAAATTAGGCACTATATTACATGTGTTAGTGCATTTTTCCAAAACACAAAGCAAACAATTCTTACAATAGTGCATCTGCATGGGATACATGTGTTTTCCAAGTGTCACTGCATTTCTCTTCAGTAGAAGCGCAGAAAAGAAGTTACTTAAAAATGAAAAATATAGGGTTTTTTTCAGTTCTTTTTCCAGTCTTTCCTTCTACAGTAAAGATGTGCTTCAGACAGACTTTTATTGTAAGAAAAACTATTTATTTCGTTAAAATGCTGGTGTCAGCTTCCTCATTAATGGGTCAGGAACTATAAATCGTCTTGGAGAAGAGTTAGGGTCACAGGAAAAGGCAAACAGAAAAGCTGCTTGGAACGTAAGAAGGTGTACTAGGGAAATTGGCATGGAGTAAACTAGAATGTGAATTTTCAACAAATTAGCTACGCCACACTAATTCTCTATATGGATGCTTTGGTTCATGCTACGTCTACATAATGGGGCACTCTGTCTAAAACCCAGCCTAGCCAGATCCAGAACCAGTACAGCAACATGAACACAGTGATGAGATGCAATGTTGACTGGAGATGGTACAGTGCCACACTAGTGCAGCTACCCTGTTATCAGGACTCAGGCTACAATCTCCACCCAGCAGCGCTCAGCTTTGTAATCATCGCAATGTAATCTACCACACAGGATAAGTCAGGGTGATTCAAACTTGGCAGTAGCAAGGAAAAGCTCCCAGTTTTGGAAAGCTCCTTTCCCACATTTTGTGGGTTGTTTTGGTAGATGACAGCAGCCATTCTGGGTTCTGAGCTAGGCCACATGCACAGCAAGAGGCACTCCTCTTCCTCTCAGCCAGATGCTGCATCTGGTTCTGTGCCATGTAGCCTGCAACACAGCAGGTTCCTCATAGCACTTCTTTACAGACAAGCCCTCTCCTCCACATAACTAGTGACTGTGCACTTATGCTGAAATTATACATAGATTCTACAAGTTCAGACTGAAATCCAGAAACACCACTATGTCAATTGTAATCTAAGTTCTTTGAATTAAAGCATCACTAATGTTCAAGATAAGTGGCAAACAGAAAGGGGGAAGATACAGTGCAAAAAAGATGATGGACAATAAATGAGATAAGGCTACTAATGGGTGAAAGTTGCTACTGAAGCTGACAGCTATTGCATTGTTTGCTGTTTTTTCATGGAGTCAAGGGGGCAAACAGAAAAAAAACTCTTGAGGTAAATTTCTTACTGAATAACCATATAAGCAACTGGGCTGTTACATTCTCAGACATGAATAATAGTGCATCTTCCATATTAACTTATGAAATTTAAAAAGTAGGTGAGAGGTATAAGGCATTTCATAATTTCTTTTGTCCTCTGTACTACAGTTCATTGCCTTCATCTACTGTGCTAGTGGAGCTGGTATACAAAGCTGGCAAAGTGTGGCACAGATGTGAGAGAGAGCTATGAGCAGCCAATGGCAGGAACTTCTCAGGCTCCCACCTGCCAAAGCGCTGTGAACTATAGTATATATCCTGCTGATCTGAATGAAACTTAAACCTAACAAGAATACTTACAGGATTGAGGCCTGAACAAACAGTCACAATTTGAGTAAAACAATGATCATTTGCTGTTGCTCTCTTACCAAACAAATCTAGTTTATTTTTTCTGTTGCTATAGTAGTAAATATTTATAGTGTGCTTTAAAATAAGCAAATAAAAGGTGATACTTTAGTCTGTTAATATGCATTTACTATGCTTTGAAGGTTTTTCATCCTCCCCAAAAAAATATTTGCAAGAAAAATTCTCCTTTATTTTCATTTGTGGGGGTCTCTGCCTTATCCTGGGTTGGAATGCTTATCCTGGGAATGCCGCAGGAGAACATTCTGCCATCAAAAGCAAAATAAAACCTTGCTTTCACATCAGTTTTTAAAACTTGCAAGTATTTTTATTACCATTTTTATTCTAAAATATTTATTTGAGTAATATAACCTGGTTTTAATAATGTTTTAAATCTTGTTGGCTTTGCTGTTGCATCTCTGCCCATTGACCCCTTCTTTCAAACTGAATTGCAGTGATTTCAATGGAGTTCTGCACAGTTCTGTTCTTGCAGGTTCACATGCAAGCTACGTAAGTCCAGTTGTTGCAGTAATAAAATGACAATTGCTGAATGCAAAAAAAGTGTCATCATATACAAATTCTGGTTTGAAAAGTACCATTCATAGTTATGTCCACCCTTATGCAATGTGTGTGCTCAAAACTTGCTTTCAGAGAGTTTGTTCAAGATTTTCCATATACATATGTAAACTGTCCTCAATGCTTATGTGTATGAGATAGGGAAACCCATCTTGAATAATTTTTTTCCTAGATAAGATGAAGTATAAGAACTCTTATACGAAGGCACCTTTTAGACCTTATGCAACTCTTGGGACATAGCAGCACATTGTGTTGAAAGCATTACAAATGAGGTTGGCTCTGGGAAACTGCAAGTCCTGTAATATTATTTGTTTGGACTTGCCAACTGTACGGTTCAAGAGCTAGCATATGTATCACTTTCTCCCAGTCATCTGAATTATGAGTCATGCAAACTGAAAGCGGAAGGTGTATATGTATGAACAAAGCAGATGTGGACGTTTGGGGGGATCTGTTGCCAGATTTACTTTGCTCTTGTTTTTTTATCATGCCATACCTAGGACAAGTTAGTTTAATTCTTTAGAAAAGCCATGTAGCTGCTACCTCAGTGACAACCCAGGACTGGGACACAGCTGCCACTGAATGATAAAATTCCAGATCGGTAACTCTTTAGCAGTCTCCCATGACTCAAACTTCCACCTTCAGTTTTGTTTAACTGAATAGGAGCAAGAAAACCTCACCAGCTGACATAAAAATGGCTTCAAGAAGCCTGGTTGTACAAGGGTTGCTTGCAGGATGCCCTACCATGGATAGGACAGTTAACAGCTAAAAGCACATGCAGAAATACAGATAGCTTCCAAACCCAGAAAGCAAACCTGAAATTGGATCCATACACCCAGGCTCTTGGAGCTCAAATGGCAAGCCTCCTCCTTCGGATCTGATTGCAAGCTCAGGGCCACAGCCTACAGTCAGATAACGTTTTACCACAGCCTCAACCAAATCTGAAACGTGGTCACAGTGAAGTAAAATCTAGGTTAAAAAAACCCAACAACTTATGTATACACGCATATATATAAAGCCGTCCCTGCTGTGAACGTGACAGAATCAACTGTAACTCACACAGAATAACTTTGGGCCTCTAGAACTGGGGCTCTGTAATCGTTGAAGCACAGGAACAAACAGCGAAGGAGAGACGCAGCCAAGCTGTCTCCATTAACTGAGTACGCCACTTGCGCAGATTTCCCTTCACCCTTAGGCTCTCTCACCAACCACGCGGCGTAATCGCTTTCGTGAATACGGGTGCTGCACTGCGGCGGTGGTACTGTTCAACCAAACTTCCTCCGTCCTCCTCCCACTTCTACGTTAAGACCGCCCCGTCCCTCGGTTGCGATTGGCGAGGAGGGCGGGGCCCTCGGCAGCGATTGGCGGTTGTTAGACGGAGGTGGGGTAGGTTGCGTGAAGGGTAATAAAGTTAGTGGAGCGGCCTCACTGCGCGTTAGACGCGGCAGCGAGTCGGCTCTCTATGGAGGTGGCGGAGGGAAGCGTTGGGAGGTTGCTGCTCCTGCTGTGGTGACTCGGAGACTCGCCCTGTCTCGCGCGCTCCCCCCTTCCCCTCCCCAGCCCCGGTCCCCGGCTCCCTTCCCCTCCCCCCCCCTTCTTTTGCCTTTTCCCTTGCCCTTGGTAGCCGCCGGGATCCGGGGAAGCTGACAAGGCCTTAGGGAAGGTGAGGAGACCGCGGCTGGAGGAGAGCGCTCTGGGGCTGCCGGGGGGAGGGGGGGATTGGTACTGCTACAGCTGCTGCTTAAAATGGCGGCTCCCCGAAATGGCCGCCATTTTCTCGTCGGCTTCTCGCTTTCTTCCGCACAAAATGGCGGCTCGGGTCAATGGCGGCTTCTGGTGCCTGGACCTAGGTTACTGTGGCCGCTGAGCAAAGCGGGTAGACGCGATTGCCTGCCCCCGTCAGGCGGGGAATGGGAGCCGCGGAGCAGCGTTTGAGACTGGAGCTGATCATGGGCGGTGAGGAAAACCGAGTCGATTAGTGCCGCTTCGTAGTTCTGTCTTTCAGGATAGCGGATCAGCCGTGGGTCTCTAGCTACGACCTCCAAGGGGGGGGGGGGGCGATGCCCGAGAGGCTAGTCCTTGGGAGAGCCGGCTCGGGACACGCGGCCGGCTGCGGTCCCCTTCCTTGGGATCCGCATTGCCCGGGGGGGGGGGGAAATGCTCGTCCCCCTTCCAGGGTGGGTGGTGGGAGGTTTTCTGTTGTTGTTCGTGTCCTCCGTGCCTCGTGGAAGGGAGAGAGGACTACAGGAAAGTTTGCTTTCTCTGTCGGCAGGAGCCTTGCCTCGCCCTTATTTCCTGTTGCGCCGTGGGCGGCGAGAACGGCGAGGGCGCTGCGGCGGGGCGATACTGGCTGCCTTTTCCCTGACCGGGGGGCTGGCGCTGGGAGCCGCGGTGGCGGGGGAGCGGAGCCCGCTCGCCGCCCTCCGAGAGAACAAAGAGCCGGCCGGGCCCCTGGCGGCGCCTGAACTTGGAAACGGGCGACGCCCGGCGCGGGGGGAAGGAGGGGCGCCGGGAGCCGGCGGCTCCATGCGGATGCAGCAGGGGAGCGGCTGCGCCCGCGGGGGGCGCCGTTGCGCTCCTCCCTCTCCCGCAGCCCTTTTGTTCGGCGGCGGCGGCCATGTTGGGTGCCGCTCCTCGTGCCCGCGGCGTGGGCTGGCGGCGGCGCGCGGGGAGCCGCCGCGGCGCCACCGAAATGGCGGCCGCCGCCGCTTAACGAGGAGCGACGCGTCTCGGGCTGCCGCGGCCGTGTTCCCTCAGCGCGATAGCGTCTCGGAGCTGATCTGTGGCGCCTCGAACACAGGAGGCCTTCCCCCTGCTCCCCAGGCGTCTCTATCGCTGTAGTTAGCTTTCTGCGACACTACTACAACGAAATTTTTCTTTACTGTCGTGCAAGATAAAACCGGTGGGGGAGGTGTCCCCCCTCTCTCCTTAATTTAGTAGCGTATTGGCTCATTTCTCATGTGCGATACGTCCTTTCTACTGTATTAAGCAGGCACTTGTGATTTGGTGCTCTTCACATTAAAACGAGTGTTGCACTTAATGTTGCCATAATTAATTAAGCATATCAGTGAAGGATTCCTTTAGTTATGCTGTGTAAGTGTAGAAACACTCGGCCATTAATGATTGAACTGTTGCTGAACACCAGCGTTATACACAAGTTCTTGGGGTTGACATAGGAGAAAGCTTGTTAAAGGCATTTCTTGGTCTTAGTCCATCCATTCCCCCCAGCTTTGGAAAACATGGCAGTGATGATTAATTTGGCTTTCCTGTTAGTATCCTGAGTATTAAACAGATAAGAGTTTTCTTGTCTTCTAAGTTTAATGTTTGGTTCCCCCCCCAAGTATTTGGCTGTACTGGTGTATTTTTATTGATGGGAAATGCTTTAAGTTAAATACTATGGTTGCTAGTAAAACGACTGTAATATGAATGCTTGATTTGTCTTTCTAGGTTTTGTTTTTCCCCACCCCGTCAATTTAATTTTATTCTTTTGAAGATTCTTCGTTGTCAAGCCGCCAAAGTGGAGAGTGCGATTGCAGAAGGGGGTGCTTCTCGTTTCAGGTACTACTGCTTTCTTGGTTTGATTAACACTTGGCAGTGGAAACTTTCTGAGGAAGGTTAAGTTTCTTTTTTCATGTTAGGTAAAAGAATTAGTCCAATACTGATGTGTTACTGAAAATTCTGGGATTTTGAACTTATGCAAAACTACCCAATTGTTTTAACAGTGCTTCTTCGGGCGGAGGAGGTGGTAGGGGTGCACCTCAGCACTATCCCAAGACTGCCAGCAACAGGTATTTAATCTTGCTCTTTGAATAGGCTTTTAAGGCAGAGAATGCGTCATAGTGAATGCTGAGGTCATGATAGGGTAGCTTTATTAAATGTATACAACGAATGCTTACTGAGTTGGTGGTAAATTTCATAAGTTAACTTTGTTATTCAGTCTGTCTGAATCTGTTTGTGTCATGATATCAAGTGGACAGGGTTTTTGTTTCATGTATTTTGCTTCTAAGATTTAGAGAAAGGATTCTGATGTTTTGTTTTGTATATGTGGTGGACTTTTTTCCTCCTACTGTTCAGTGAATATTTCTCTATGCAATAGATGTTGAACTGTTGCTAGGGCTGATTAGGTGTGTGCTGTTGTCAAAAGTAGTAATGGAATTACTGTCTGGGTAAGGCAGTACTGAAAGGTGAAAAATGCCAGTTCTTGAAATTGCTTGTTTGTTTAAACAAACTGTTCTTCAAAACTTTACAGCGAGTTCCTGGGGAAAACCCCAGGGCAAAACGCTCAGAAATGGATTCCTTCACGAAGCACTAGACGAGATGACGACTCCGCAAATGACAAAGAACGACATGATGCAATCTTCAGGAAAGTAAGAGGGTAAGTTCTCTGAAGATCCATTTTTCCTTATGAATATGAAAGGAAAACATGAAAGTCTGGGAGCTCTTTGGGTGTTTTTTTTTCCTGATTTGGAATGAGACAGAAACCAATGGGCCAGCAGTAGCAAACACTTGCTGTGCACTATAAGAAGTCATTCTTTTGAGAGAATTAGTTTTCTGCATGGTAACACTTTAAAACAAACACACTCCAGTGTCTGAACAAACGCATGCCAGTGTCTGGCTGAATGGAAAACTTGCCCTTTTTTTTTTTTACCTTCATAGTTTGCTAAAGAAAAATCGGGTCTTACCTAAAATTACTTGTACCATGTTTGCAAGATCTGTAATTAATTACACTTTTTTTTCCCCCCCCCTCCCTGCTAATTTAGCATACTAAATAAGCTTACTCCTGAAAAGTTTGACAAGCTATGCCTTGAGCTCCTCAATGTGGGTGTAGAGTCTAAGCTCATCCTAAAAGGGGTCATACTGCTGGTAAGTTGGGGGTGATTGTGTGCGTGTTTAATATAGTTTTCTTACGTGGTTAGAATAGAGTTTAATATTTCTGATTGGGGCACAGAAGTTGTGTGGCTGATCCTGTGTTTGATAATCCAAACAGAGGAATATCAATCCCTTTTATGGTATAAGTGGTGTATATTGGGGGGGATAGACTCTAACTTTTCTTTTAGACTTAGAATTACTAAACATCACAAGAAACCTTTTTTTCTTGACCTTGAGACACTAGGTTTCAATCTTCCTTCTCCCCTCCCCATCCCCTATTTATTTGCTGATCAAGCTTAATTGTCTTTAAAAAGCAACCACTGTGATCTCTTCATACACTGGTTATAACCATCATGTCGTTTTCATGTTTTTTTTCATGTGAGATCAGATTGGTGAGAACTTGGATGCTGTGATGGTCAACTCCCACTGTCCTTTTCATTTGTTAAAGATCATAGAAGCTCTTTAGTAGCCCAGAGTAGCTTTTTATCTTGCTTCAGCATTAAGAATCCTGTGTTACACATGACCTTTTAAAATCCATTATTTCTGTATTGCAATAACGAAATAGCAAGAAACATTTAGACGTTTTGTGTCAGATAGAATGGTGTTTCCAGTAATGTAGTGAAAAATCTTTATTTAGATCGTAGACAAAGCCCTTGAAGAGCCCAAGTATAGCTCGCTTTATGCTCAACTATGTCTGCGACTGGCAGAAGATGCACCCAACTTTGATGGCCCATCAGCAGAGAGTCATCCAGGACAGAAGCAAAGCACAGTAAGTATTTTTTTTTTCTTTCTCAACCTGAAATGATTAATATTGTTAGCATGGATAGTTGCACTGACTTGCTTCTCTATTCTTTTGTCTTCGTTCTCTTTTGTTTAGACATTCAGACGCCTCTTAATATCTAAACTTCAAGATGAATTTGAAAACCGAACCAGAAATGTTGATAGTAAGTTTTAAAACCACTTTGATGTAGAACCTGCTTCTCTTCTGTTTTCACAGCCATGTTTAACAGGTTTCTTTGTTTTCCAGTCTATGATAAGCATGATGGTCCCCTCCTCCCTGAGGAGGAGGAACAGAGAGCGATTGCCAAGATCAAGATGCTGGGGAACATCAAATTCATTGGAGAACTTGGCAAGCTTGATCTTATTCATGAATCTATCCTTCATAAGTGCATCAAAACAGTAAGTATTCAGATTTTGTTAAAAGCAAAATATTATTTTGAACCTAGAACTTTGAAATACTTCTACTACATTAGGAATCTTGGAGCATAAAATCTCATGAAATGTTTGTCAGTTATACATGCCACACTGCTTCAAAGAAACAGTCTTTTGGTTGTCTGATTAAAAAGTAAAATTATTTTTTTCATTTAAAGCTATGGGAGTTGTGTCCAAGTGAAGGTCTAGTTTGGCCTAGACAGAAGTACTACAGATACTTCAAAGTACAACAGACTTGCATGATAAACAGTTCAATTTGTAGTTTCTAATTTTCAAGTCAGTTGTCATCAGTAAGACTACTGACAGGTTAACATGTTTCTGTAGTACTAATCCTTAGATAGAAAAGTCACTTATCGTAAGATGTAATTTATATTGTGTTTGAAAAATCCTGATTCCCTCTTAATATTCCAGCTTTTGGAAAAGAAGAAGAGAGTCCAGCTCAAAGATATGGGGGAGGATTTGGAGTGCCTCTGTCAGATAATGAGGACAGTGGGACCTAGGTTAGACCATGCAAAAGCCAAGGTATGTGTGTATCCGATGCAGCCATTAAACTAGTTAAAATCTACAGCTTTAGTTGCCTGAACTTTCTGCATTCTGTGTTCTGTTCTTAAACTGAAATCTGACTTTCTGAGAGCTAGAAGACAGTGCCACTATTGTTCCTGCATCAAATCTCTTCATAGCAGAAGGTGTCAGTCTTGGAGGTGCCTTTAAAGCTTTTTTCAAAATATAAGTATGGTTATTACTAGGCATTCATAAAAGCAAGATGTGCTGTTTTTTCTAAATCTTACTTGAAGGAACATGTTGAAAAAATTACCTCTTGTAGAGAACTAGGTGGTGTGACAGATGCATTTTTGCACCTTGGCTTGCGAGCTTTAAATGTAAGGGTCCCTAACAGTATCATAGTCATAGAAGTGAATTCATTGAGACATGTTAAGCTGGACTGCCATCAAGGAGACACGAGATGGCAGGAAAGGGCAGTCTGTTCATTATGTGATCTTAAATGTTTTGGATGTCATCGCCTTTCCAGGTGCTACTCCAGATGTTGTTAGAACTAGTTCTCATTTGTAATGTCACTCTTCTTCCCCCAGTCCTTAATGGATCAGTACTTTGCCCGTATGCGCTCCTTGATGTCAAGTAAGGAATTGCCAGCAAGGATTCGTTTCCTGCTGCAGGTATGAAGATAAAATTGCTTAACTGCTTTTTCTTGTGAATTTGCATTGAAGCCTTTCCTAATAATTCATTCTGCTCAAAGGATACTGTGGAGTTGAGAGAACACAACTGGGTTCCTCGCAAAGCTTTTCTTGACAATGGACCAAAGACTATCAATCAAATCCGTCAAGATGCAGTAAAAGTAAGTGTTTCTTGTAAACTTTGTGCTTGGCATCTGCTTAAGCCTTGGAGGGAATCCTTAGTCTAGTGACTCCATGTCACAGATTTCGTTCTCTGTACACATAATTATTTGTATGCATAATTAGTTCTGCTTTTGCAGCAGTGTGTAGATTGGGCTGCAGTAAGTGGTTAAGAGTTAATATCACTTGGACTTAAAAACAGGACAAAATCAAACTTTTGCACTCCAGGGACTATTACTTTGACTTGACCAAAAACTAACTCCTGTTTTAAAGGATCTGGGAGTCTTTATTCCTGCTCCTATGTCTCAAGGAATGAGAAGTGACTTCTTTCTGGAGGGACCGTTTATGCCACCCAGGATGAAACTTGACAGGGACCCACTTGGAGGGCTTGCTGATATGTTTGGACAAATGCCAGGTATACTGAAACTAAAGGCTGATGTGATGCCCACAGCTGTACTGTATTGAACACCACAAGAACTAAAACTGGTTTCTGTCATCTTAATATAGGTAGCGGAATTGGTACTGGTCCAGGGGTTATTCAGGACAGATTTTCACCCACCATGGGACGCCATCGTTCAAATCAACTTTTCAATGGCCATGGGGGTCACCTCATGCCTTCTGCTCAATCCCAGTTTGGAGACCTAGGCAAATCTTTTCTGAAAAGTCAGGTAAGGATAATGTTGTCAACAGAGTGACTCAAGTATTTAGAAGCTCTTCTATGGATGCGTATGTTATGGATTGTAGTCTACTTGTGTTGAAAGACTTCCTCAAATTTGATTCTGATAAGAACTGATGCTCAGCTGATACAAAAATTCTAAACCATTTCTTAAATTGTGCAAGAGATGCAAGGAATACACTTTTTTTACTGCAAGAAAAGGTGCATGTGGCTTTGGTGGGTCAGAATGGTGTGGTTTTTTTTGGTTTTTTTTTTTTGGTTTTTTTTTTTAAAGGTAGCCCTGTTTTTAGGGATAGATGCTACTTTCCCACCACCCCTGCTCCTTCTTTCTCCCTTCCTGACAAATAGAATCTTTGTTCCTCTGGTCCCTCTGGTACTACTTACCATATGATGTACGCCACTCCATCATCTGCACTTCTTTCTCTATATCTCCCTTTCTGAAATAGGGGCAAAGCCAACTCTACCATAACCAGAATCAGGGACTCTTATCCCAGCAACAAGGACAGTCGAAGGATATGCCACCTCGGTTTTCTAAGAAAGGACAGCTTAATGCAGATGAGGTACATTACATGCCTACATTACTTAAAGCCTATTCTAAATATTGCCCAATGATTATAGCAAGACGCGTTATTATGAGGACTAATGCTGGAACTCTTTTTCCTCCTCCTACTTCTCCTTCTTTGTCCCTTCCTCTTTCACCTTGCCTCCTCCCTTTCCTTAGGGTATCCAGCATCCTATGAGCAAGACTGAGATATGAGGGCAATTTCTTGGGGTGTCCCCTCTTTCCCCCCACACCTCCCCAAGAACACTACTCTGACATCAGTTCCCATGCATCATATTGATAACAGTACATTTAACTGAAGCTTCAGATTCCTAAACTTTAGAAAGCTTGAAGTGCTGGACCAGGTTCAAAAACTTTTTTTTTTTCCCAACTGGCTAATAGACAATTTCAAGTGCAGAGTAAACTGCATTGTTATTTTGAGTAGGTGTTAAACTTGTATCTTGATTTCTGAGCAATTGGTAGAGCTTTATCTTAGCAATAAACTTGTCAGCAAACAAATGCTAAATATCTTCTTGGGTCTCTAACATACTGCATCTAAAATGAGCAATTCTGGATCTTGATATAGATGGAACTAAGAATCAATAACTTGAAGCAAGCTGCAGTTCACTGAGTTATGCTTTTGGGGGCATTTCAGTACACCTGTGGCTTAGTCTGGACTTGAGTGTTAACACTGTAGAATCTGAAAATACATGGTTTAGCACAATCAGTTGGTGTGAGTCCATGGCTGTTTAGTCTTTGCCAGAGTAATTAAAAACAGTTTGAGGTTTTTCTGACTGTCTGTTTACAGATTAGCCTGAGACCTGCTCAGTCTTTTCTAATGAATAAAAACCAAGTGCCAAAGCTTCAGCCCCAGATAACTATGATTCCTCCCAGTGCACAACCACCACGCACTCAGACACCACCTTTGGGACAGGTAAATATCAAAATTACTATATTAACTATGTTTGCTTATTGCATGTGTGCAAAACTTGGTCTGGTTCCTAGCACAGGAAGGGGGAGAGGTTTTCCTTGTGAAGCATAGAATCTATGAAAAGAATGTATGAGAGAGCAAATTTAAGTATGTACGAAGGCAGCTCAGTTCAAATTTCTTTGAAATCTAATGTTAGAGATGTATACTTCAAAGAAAATTTCTGGAACTATCTCTTTCAGCCTCCTCAACTTGGACTCAAAACCAATCCACCGCTTATTCAAGAAAAGCCTGCAAAGACCACCAAAAAACCACCTCCTTCTAAAGAGGAGCTGCTTAAGCAAACTGTAAGTTGTTACCATGTGTCTAGAAACTTTGTATGCTTTAGAAAATGGGTATTTCAGTTGTCTTTTTTCCTTTTTCCAGGAAGCTGTTGTGACTGAGTATCTGAACAATGGAAATGCTAATGATGCTGTCAGTACTGTGAGAGAAATGAGAGCTCCAAAACACTTCATTCCTGAGATGTTGAGCAAAGTAATCATTCAATCCCTAGATCGATCAGATGAAGACAAAGAAAAAGCTAGTACTCTGATCAGCTTACTCAAACAGGAGGGAATAGCCACAAGCGACAACTTTATGCAGGTACTACAGTCAAGTAGCCTTACAGTCCTTGTTGCTTTGCTGTTCATGATGTCTCCTTTGGATAAAGGCAGCCCTACTTGTAAAGCTTTGAGTTTACTTTTTTGAAAATGTTCGAAGTCTTGTGGATCTAAGGAGGTGGAAGCAATGTATGTAGTAAGACTGTGAGGAGCATAGAAAGTGATTAGGGAACAACTGTAAGCATGGGATTGCAGAAACTGACAAATGATTGAACAAAAATCCTGTCAAACACAATATAGTGCAAATATCACTACACACAAGAAAAAAGTACTTCAGTATTCTAATATGCATTTACTGCTTCTCAGGCATTCCTAAATGTATTGGACCAGTGCCCCAAACTGGAGGTGGACATCCCATTGGTGAAATCTTATTTAGCACAGTTTGCAGCCCGTGCTATTATTTCAGAACTGGTGAGCATTTCCGAACTGGCTCAACCACTGGAAAGTGGCACCCATTTCCCTCTCTTCCTGCTTTGCCTTCAACAGTTAGCTAAGCTACAAGATCGTGAATGGCTAACAGAATTGTTCCAACAAAGCAAAGTGAATATGCAGAAAATGTTACCAGGTAAGAGTTACTGCATAGCTTTTATGGCTGCTCATGTTTCTGTGTGTGTATGTATAAACTTCAAAGTAAAATAACATGTAAGGGTATTCTGATTTTTGCAGTCAACTGTCAGGATTCTTTAATGGTGATGGGGTTCAAGTTGTGGAGTTGTGGTTAAGATGTGGACTGTTGATTATAGGTTTCAGTTAACACCAATGCTTAAGTGTGTGTGGTTTTAATTTTTCTTTATTCTTCAGAAATTGACCAGAACAAGGACCGCATGCTGGAGATCTTAGAAGGGAAGGGACTTAGCTTCTTATTCCCGCTTCTGAAACTGGAGAAGGAACTGCTAAAGCAAATAAAATTGGATCCATCCCCTCAAGCCATCTATAAGTGGATTAAAGATAACATTTCACCCAAACTTCATGTAGATAAAGGATTTGTGAATATATTGATGACCAGGTAAGAAACTTACCTTGGTGTGATTCAGGCACAAGTTATTTTGCTAAGCTACCAGTAATATATTTTATCCTCTTTAAAGGCTGAAGTGTAGCTTTGTGCAGAATAAGATTGTATAGACTGAAACTGAGATGAAAGTTGTCTTAGGTGATCTTTGCCAGTACAACAACTGTTAATAGGGAGGAGCAAGTTTCCAAGCTTGAGTCAGTTGGAAGTCTTCCTTTTGGAACAGGAGGAGAAACTAATTGAGGGAACATTCTCCTTTCTAAAACACTTCAGAGCTTTAACAGAACACAGAATATCACTTGTTTTACAAGATTTTTACCCCTTTTTTTTTCCTTTCCAGTTTCTTGCAGTATATTTCTAGTGAAGTAAACCCACCTAGTGATGAATCGGATTCTTCATCTGCTCCTTCTAAAGAGCAGCTAGAGCAGGAAAAACAACTGCTTCTGTCCTTCAAGCCGGTAATGCAGAAGTTCCTCCATGACCATGTTGATCTGCAAGTGAGTGCTTTATATGCACTTCAGGTGCACTGCTACAACAACAACTTTCCGAAAGGTAGGGATATGGTAGCTTCAATGGGGGTTCTTTGGCTTCAGTAAAACACAATACTAAACATAAAGATAACAGATGCAGTGCTTTTTTTGCATGTTAACGAGATAGTTTGCATATTATCTAAAGTGCATGTGGTGAAAGTAGTTGGATGTCCTGACTGGAATGTGTTTAAAGATGGTGTTACATAATTTTTATATGTATAATATAAAGAACTTAGATGTAGCCTACTCAAATGAAGCTTGTTTGCTTTTGTCTGTATAGCTTTCAGGTTGTTAAGTTTCATGTTGTCAGGGAAACTGTTCAGAAGCTTATAAAGCTAACATGACATTTAAATTGAATACTTCCATAGGCATGTTACTACGCTTCTTTGTCCATTTCTATGACATGGAGATCATTGAAGAAGAAGCCTTTTTGGCATGGAAAGAAGATATTACTCAAGAGTTTCCAGGGAAAGGCAAAGCTTTATTCCAGGTAAATGTGCTTACATTCAAGTAAGCATAATTCTTCTGTCCTCAAAGACTTCAGCACAGCAGAGATCGCACTTTAGAATGGTGTTTAAAGACTTTTTAATATCTAAAGTCTTTATTGAGCCTTTTGCTAGAAAGGAGCAAGGCAAGCTGGTTTTCTTTTGCGTTGGGGGTCATTGTTAGAGACTACATGTAGTACAAAGTATGGCTGAAATACTTTTAAACTGAGCTTGCAGGGCAAGGGGGCAAGTGTTCTAAAAAAACAGGAAGTAATTTCTCTGCCCTAAACTGGTTTTATGTAACTGCAGGTAAACCAATGGCTAACCTGGCTGGAAACTGCTGAAGAAGAAGAATCTGAAGAAGAAGCTGACTAAAGAACCAGCCAAAGCCTTAAATTGTGCAAACATACTGTTGCTATGATGTAACTGCATTTGACCTAACCACTGCGAAAATTCATTCCGCTGTAATGTTTCACAATATTTAAAGCAGACGTATGTCAGTAGGATATCTTCTGCAAAAGGTTTTTGTAGTATGTCTTAATAGTCTACAATAAAAATATTTTAGAGTATCTTTAATGTTTAGGTAACAGTGTATTAGCAGCATGCAATAATTACATCATAAGTTCTCGAGCAGAAGCAGTCTATTGCAAGGGTCGTCTTTGCTGCCAGTTATCATAGGCTGTTTTTAAGTTAGAAAACTGAATAGCAACACTGAATACTGTAGAAATGCACTTTGCTCAGTGTAATACTTGAGTTGTTGCAATATTTGATTATCCATTTGGTTGTTACAGAGAATCCTTAACTGTAATCAATGGTTGTTGCCGTAATAGTATATTGCCTGTATTTCTACCTCTAGTAATGGGCTTTATGTGCTAGGTTTTAATATCTTTGAGCCTGGGCAAGTGCACAAGTCTTTTAAAAAGAAACAGTTTACTTGCACAAAAACTGATCAGCTTGGAAAGATGGTTTAATGCCCTTTGGAAGAGGTTTTTGTGGGTGTGAAACATGAAATGGTGAGAAATTTTGAATTGGTCCCTCTATTATAGTATTGAAATTAAGTCTACTTAATTTATCAAGACATGTTCATGCCCTGATTTTATATACTTGTATCTTATCAATAAACATTGTGATACTTGACTTGTTTCTGAATGTCTCCCAGTAGAAGAGTGTTGAAACGAGTCTACTTGCTGAAAGAAACATCAGCAGGAGTTGACTTAGACTAGGACCAGTTTAAGATTCTTTTAATATTAAATTTGTCCAGCAAGCCAATAAACCCTGTGTAAGGTCACAGACAAGCTTAGGCCCTGCAGGCTTGCTGTGACAAGAAGAAAATTGGTAGAGCAATTCTATTGGACAAATAGTAGGAAGGAGGTTGCATGTTCTGGTGTACTTTTTTTTTTTTTTTTTAATAAGGGTGCAGTTGCTTTGTAACTTTCCAAGGCTTTAAACTTTCCCCAGGTCACATATGTGCTTTTTAACCAACTGGCACTGACTGTTACCTGCCTGTTTCTCAAATAATCAATTTGGCAAAAGTTAAACAGTATAACGAAGTTACATTATATAGGCTTGAGATGTCATCTGTTAAATACTTAAAACCTTATTTCCTGGAACCTTGACTCTAATGAAATGCTTTTTGTCCCCCTGCCCCCCTCACTGGTGTTCATGCTTTAACTGTTAGGAGGTGTGGTGTGTTTGTAACAGAAAAATAGTTTCTTTACTGAAACTTCTGTGCCAGAACTGGAAGTTCTCTGAACTAGGTAGAGTAGGAGACACCACTGGAAATCATGGAAGGGCTTGCTTTGAGGGAGGGGTAGTTTGCATTTTATGTGCCTTAAAGTGCTGTGACTGGGGGGCAAGGGGGAGGCAGGGTCTAATCTCTTTCACTGGTAACTTACTGTGAAAGAAGGCTTCCTAACTTGCAGTTAGAAGTTTACTGAGAACTCTATAACCCCTAAGGTGAATTTGCTTCAGTGAGTCTCTTCAGATATGTCAGTAGTTAGCTGAGGACAAAGTATTGGATATTCTGCATCTGTATGGTGTATAGCCCAAATGAAGATACTGTGCTGCTGTAAACCAAGTAACTTCCACAAAAGATGTCCACTTCTTGAATTGCTAAGTGGTTCTTGAGCACTTACTCCTTGCACAAGAAAAACTACACTAAATTGTTATGCGCTACTGTTTCAGTTATGTGGCATATCTAGCAGTAAATAGGACAGTAGAAGGACTTCTTTTCTTTTGATTCCAGCTTTCTTAAGATGGAAAGGAAGTAAAAGGACTAAGTTTAGTACAGCAGCTTAGGGTGGGGATCTGGATGCCAGGATCTAATGCTGCTGATGTGCTAGCAATTTCTAATAGTGAAGCTCAGACTGACAGTGGGAGGCCTCCCAAAAAAATTTTTAGTGGAACATTTTTCTTCCTGCTTGCTGCCCCCCCACCCCCTCCAATCTCTGTCAGCTTTCACAGACTGAAGATTACTGTGCTGCCTTTTTCTATCTGTTGAGGAATATAATTGATATATGTATATCCTAGATTAGCAGAGGCTATGGTAGTTCAGCCTTGCTTTCATCTTTATTCTCAAATTAAGATACTTTTCAGGTAGATGACTGCTCTACTTGTTAAGGTTCAGCAGACAACTACCATGTATTGGGACAAAGGAACAAGTGTAGCTTCTGAGGGTTCTCTCCTCCCCCCTGCCCCCACCTGCCCCCCATTACTTGCAAGTTCTGCTGTTCTTGATTTGCGTGTGGAGGGAGTAGTAAGACTGACTGTTGCAAGACTTAGCATTAATTTTTCTGTAACAGGGTTGCATTTCACTAAATGAGTGAGTTACTTTGGATCTGTTCAGTGGTGCATGCCATTAAAATGCTATGTTACACCTTCAAGTGTAGGCTGCTGGATGCACAATGCCCCTCATTCCCAAGTGCTGCAAAGCTAATCATAGGGAAGAACCCCAATTCAAGAAAGTACAGTACTAACTGATAAACTCCAGCTAAGTGTACAGTAGAGGTGAGAGTAAAAGGCAACAGTAGAATAAGCGGTGCAAGTGGAACAATATTGTAGCCAAAACTATTGGAGAATAGAACCAGAACTTGCTCCTGACTTCTGCCTGGGTTTTGGAGAAGGCTAAGCTGGCAGTCTGGCTTCTCTGTGCTTAGCTGCCATCTGTAGAAGGTCTGAGTAGTGTGATGAAGCTTGTATTCTTGCCCAGTCTTAACTGTAATTACTAGAAGCTTATATAACCGAATGTGTGCATGAAGGCTTTGCTTTTTGGATTGTTTGTAACTGTTACTGAGTTTAGAGCAGGTAAAATACACTTCTGTTAGGAAGAGTGAAATTCTTTAAACAAGGAACCATGCATACCAATGTACATGAAGTGTGCTTGAAATTGCGGAATGGGGAATATACAGTAGAAAATACCACTAAATTGTGAAGCTGCTCTCCATCATGAGAGGTTACTTGTAAAGTTTATATGCATTTGGTATGAACAGATCTGGTCTCTTGAAACTGGTGTAACAGCTCTTTTAAAAACAAAACAACAGAACTGAGGTGTATACTCAGAAATCATACTGCCACAGATAAGGAAAAAGCTCCTTAATTTGTTCTTTTGTTACTTGTTAAATTTTTAGTACTGTACTTTGCTAAGTCAGTGCAACTAATCAGGAAAAGAGGATAAGGGTTGTTTGCTCTAACTTGTGTGTGGCTTTTAACTACAAGTTGCATTATGTTTTAACTGTAAGTAGAACCCTTTTAAAAAGAGTGAAATTGTTATCCCAATTCAACCAATGTAAATGTGATCAATGATAATGATTTTTTAGTATTAAGAACTTTGTTAAATGTTAGGTATAACATTACAAGCACATCAGGATTGGAGGAAAAAATATATTAAACTGTTTCAAACATGTTACAGTCACAAAGTTTACCTTCTCTAATGTTGAACTGGGTTCTTACTATTATTCATTGGAAGTCCATTTCAGCATGTCAGAGTTGCATACTGCAATTTTTAGCAAAGTGGTAAAAAGTCCATTTAAAGATTCCTGAAAGAAGAAAAGTTACTTATTGGCTAGTGAAAGTGCACAGTCACTGTATGTGCAATCTCTACCTTTTCAAGAGCTATTAAGAGAGCATCATAGCTAGACTGCTGTTTATATGAGTATTTAAAAAAATGCCTTAGTGTTTATTTCACTGGGTGCTGTCTCCTTCAAGTTGCAATCAGTCCCTGGCAATTACTTAAGTTAAACTTGGGTATTTGAGGAAGGTGTTCTGATTGAAGTTTCAAAGAGTCAAAACATCTTTATCTACTTTATAACTTTGTATAGGTATTGTTTTTCTTGAAAATTGCAGGAAGAAGCCCTGGGGGGGTGGGGAGTGGATTTGTTGGAACAAAATTTCCAAGGGAGAGAATGACTAGCTGACCTGCTTCTGGCAAGTGGAAGCCTCCACTTGAATACTAGTTGGATTTAGAGGTTTTTCCAAAGCAGTGAATAAATCAGAATGACTAGATAGTTTCTGTAAGTTCTTAGGATGGATCTGAAATATGAGTCAGTTGTCATAGCTTATGATAATGGCTGGGTTTGGGAAAGAATGAAGTACAACAAATGCTCTGTGAGCTCCTGACTAGGAGGAAGGGCTGGAGGAATAGGAGCGTGATGTATGCCAGCTTATGTTGAGACATTAAAGAAGGATCATGGCATAAGTGCGCATCATGGTTAAAAGGGTGTCTAAGGCTCTGGTATTTCTGGAGCACTCTCACCCACAACTTGAACAGGCAAATGATGACTCGGGACGTCCACATTAATTTTGAAAAGTTGCTTAAGGTTGCATTGAATACAAACAAATGTAGAAGCCAATAACTTTATGCAACTATAACTTCAACTAACATGGAAGAAGGAAATTAGAATCTGAGATGGTATTGGTAGAATATGTCAAAATATCAAAGTACTTTGTGTATTAAGTGCACTTGTGTAAAGCTACTTTTTTCCTCTCTCCTCGCATATTTGTATAAACTCCCATATCTTGTACTTTTATCATTGCTCCTTTTTTATCTTGAACAGCACTGGCCAGAAACTAGAAGTGTTAGGCAGTCTCCTGTATTTCAGAGGGCAAAGTCTGCTCATAGGCACTTAGCCAGAATTTGAACTAAGTACAATTATTCTATCCTATATCCTGAAAAACAAGAGACGCGTCCACATGCAGCTGATATTTAAGCTGCTGAATGTAACAGGAAGGAAAGAAGAATTGTATAGCAAATTCATAGTTGCAGATGTTAGGTTTTAATATAATATTAATAATTTAAGAGAATATATCAGTATGGCTCCAAGATTTCTGCAGTTTTTCTGCATCTGTTTCCAGAACAACAAAAAAATCTAAAGCTTGCTGTTGCTTCAACATGAGCTGTATAGAAAAACTTCAGCTTTCTAGTAAGATAAAACCAAGCTGTATTCTCTCTCCCTTGATTGCCATTCAGTATGTTTTATTACTTGTATTATCTCAGTATTACAAAATAAGCTTCACTTTTAAAGGACTAAGAATGTATAATAAAATCAGGCCTTTAGATTTGAGGTTCAGAGACTGAGTGAGCACCATTAGGTAGAAGGAGTTCCTTACAAATGGGAAGGTCTGTCCTGAACAGCTTGGAAGGATTGATTGTAAGAGATGGATGGTGTGGCTTGTACTATGGAGCAGTTGAAGTGATACAGGCTCATCTGAATTAATTTTATAGAGCAAGTGCACATCCATTTCCTTTAACAGATCCCAGGGACAAGTGAAATGCTATTTTTAATCAGTTGACTAAGCAGCCATGACAACAGCATTATATTTGGCTCAAATATATGGTTGGAATGAGGAAAGCAACTATTTGACAGTTATTTTATCTTAAAATATTTTGAGGTTTATAACAAGATAAATCATCTAACTCTTGTTTATGTTAGCAGTGAAAGTGCTCAAGTATTTGATGTGTGAAGTATTCTCACAATTTTATTGCTAAGAAGCTATCCATCCAAAGCACTAAATTTGTGAAGAGAAAAGGGATCTTTAACTCTTTAGACTAAGTATGTGGAAGATGAAGTTTATAGAACTTGTTTTGATTTAAAATAGGTATTCATTGCTTTTTGGTAGGTCAAAGTGAAACCTTGAGAAATTAAGGGAAGATTATCAACGTTTTAGAGTTAAAATCTGAAATACAGGTGAACATTTGATTTGCATTTCCACAGTGATTTTCTTTAACCTTTTCAGGAATAGTCTCATACTCTTTTGGGTTAAATAGAAATATTTTGAAATTTATCATTTTAGATGGTAATGTTGCAGATTTTAACTAGAAATTTAGTACTAAATTTTACTAGATGTTGAGTTCACAGCTGTAGAGGCTGGTGCCCACTGTTAGCCAGGGCTAATTATTTACTAGTTAAAAGATGCTTACAAATGTGGACATGTTTTTTCTGTTATCAGAATTGAATGGAACACAACTTTTCAACGCTTTGACAGATTTTTAACAAAGTACAGGCACTGTATTATATATTCTTGATAGGCAATTCTGGTGAGAGGAATTCCACTGAAAGGGTAATGAGCAGATTAGTTGTTTCACAGTTCCCGTCTTTGTCTCTTTACTAAGATCTCTGAAACTATCTTTTTTTTTTTTTAATATAGCTCAGTCACTTCTTATCTTGCCAAATAATACAGTATAAAAATCAATTTGGCTAGCTACTAAATGATCTCCCTACTCAGTCACTTAACTGATTCCATGGCCACTTACATTCTTGCTGACTAGCTTAGAGACCTGCTTGGCCAGGAAGAGTGCTAGCTTGTGGCAGCATTTCCCTAACCACAGTTACTCTCCCATGTAGTATTAGTGGTCAGTGCACTTTCTCAGTCTGATTCATCTGAGGATTAGGTTATGAAGCTAGCATTTTTGTAACTTGAGCCTTTCCTACTATTGCTGAGCTGAGTACTCCTGAAGAACAGTGAGAATCTAGCTTTTTAATTCCTTCAGCTCACTACTACTTGATTTCACTTGGGCTCCAAGAACCTGAAACTTGGGGTCAAAGACACTCCATGGACTTTGACCTTTGGAGCTGGCAGTGAGGCACAGCTAAAACTTTGGCAACATTATACATGTTGACTTTTGATTCTGTTGCTGTTCTTACTGAATATGACAGCTACACCCTATGGTCACTTTGTCTTTGAGGCATTTTGTCTATAAGCAGTTCAACACCTTCCCTCTGAAGGTTTATACACTAACCTGTCAGGGCTCTCTCTTTGCTATTTTCTGCTGCAGAAATATGAAAAAACAGACCTGTTTTCCTTCCTGAAGTATGTATAAAATGAAAGTCAAGTCAGTCCTCTAAAAGTGGTTGTTTCTTGGTTTGAAGTTTGGGGTTCTGGAGGGGTGTGTATTGCAAAATTGTGAATAAAAAAAAAATTGTGAATATATAATTGTGAATATATATGGAAGGATAATGATACTTCACTTCAGAATACCGTTTCTCATGTGTTACTGATCTTCACCTGTAACATCCAGTCTCTGCCCATATCCTTGCCCTTCAGATAATGTTCTTTATCTCAGTCAACCATACAACATTGTCATCTCAGGGACCCACATCAGTTGTGCACAGTACGATCAGATATTTGAGAATATATGTAATTAATTGATCACTTATTAGTGCACTAATATGTGGGAGAAATATTAACCCCAAATTCTAATACATCTTTGGCTAAGGAATTTACTTTCTGAGGAAATTATCTTTGCAGATTGCTGTGTGTGCATTGCTGTTATGACTCAGTAATAATCTGACATCCTACAAATACAAGTCTGGAGAACTAATTTGCAGTTGCTCCTTTAGAAAAGAGTTGATCTTCACAACAAAGAAATAAACAAAGGACCAAGCATGCTCAGCAGGCCATCCTTGCGTTCGTTCTAAGGCAGATGCAGAAAGCAGGGGAAAGTACTTAGGGCCTCATTTTTTTTATTTTATTTACACACACACACACACACACACACACACACACGTTCCTTTTTTTTTCATTTAGCAGACAAACGCTATCTATCTAGTCACTCAATTATTTTAGGCTTACAGTGCTTGCTGAGTTAGTTAATATATCAGATTCCAATTAAGAGTAGAAGCATTAATGTCAACTTCCCTTCCCTGTATTGATGTAACAGAACAGGAGTTGTGCTCAGGGGTACAGCTGACATTTTGACCTTCTTAAAACAGGTATGGCAATCAGCCAGTTTGAAAAACATAGGACTGTGTCTCAAATTATTTCATACAAAAAAAACTATTTTAAAGTAGAACACTAACCAGAATTTTCTGGAGGAAGTGCCAAACTTGACAAAGAATGAGCTCTATGGTAGATATACTACACTTTATTTTTCACTTCCAGTTTCTTAAAAGTTAGTAAAAGCTTAATCAGAGGTATGCCTGCTTTTAAGAGGACAAAGGTATGGTGATTATTCATTAGATCAGTACACAAGAATTCATTTCCCAGCTGCAATGAAAATTTCCAGCTACCTGCCATAGTTTTCAAGCTATAGAATGGATATATTGACACCACCACCTCATTTCACTTTCAATACTATGAATTATTTAGATATGATAAAGGACCATAAAATAAAATGGGAGAAAATACTTTAATAGTATGAACCCTATTAAAGTCTGTTATTCTATCAGAGATCCTTACTAAGTTCTTATCAATGCAAATCCCATAGGAATCATCATGAAGGGCTGAAAAAAACTTCAGAATTACAGGGATAGCTCAACACGCAAATGATTTAATATTCTACACATTCTCCCAGAAGACTCTGCACAGTTAATCCTGTTTATAAGGGTAAGCTTCACTGATACAAGCTCTACCTTTCCCTCTCATATTTATAAACAGACTACCTCTCAGTCAAACAGCAGTATAAATTCAGGTAAGTCCTGTTATCTCTGACATCATATGAGCTTTGGATTTGATCTTTAGGTATGGAAACATTCAAGATAATAAAAGAGACAGAGTTGAACCCTGGTAATGCACCTATTATCTGTGCAATAGAATACATAACCAGCAGCTGAGAAATTTGGTATTACACTCTGGAAACAAATTCATCTTTGAGCACAGACTATTTTATAATGTTGTGTGTGCTTCATAGTGGCTAAATCTTACATATATGTCAACCTGAGACATCAGTGATGTCAATAAATATACTGATAGAGCAACAGTCCCCCACTCCCTGCAGCACTCTAAATTTGGGGGAAAGAGTTACACTATACTGTCAAGAACTTATGTACCACAAAACTTCTAAGAGCTCCAGCTTGACTTCTCAGAATGCTAATTTGCTGGTCACTTTCACAGCTACACAAGAAGTAGTTCTTAAATTTAAGTTGAGGCTCCGAGAAAAGCTTGTGGTTGACATTTGCTGAAATACTGAATTTAAAAAACAATTTGAAAAATAAATAAATAAGTTTCATAAAATACAAAATACTAAAGGAAGTGGGAGATAGATGCCACCTGTATGCAAGCCTATTCTTGGAAATCTTCCTATTCATTTTAGAGAGAGTGTTATCAAGGCTCACATAAACTTCTTGCTCCTACTCAATTGTTATTTGCTGAGGGAGGGGAGGCAGAGAATACTAAAGTTCATAATTGAAAACTAGTTCAAATGAATCGCAAAGTTCATGTCTGAAACAGGTTCCTCAGAAAGTGATTCATTCCATGTACCTTAGGTAATTATCGTAGGATAGCACAACTCTCCTGGAGCTGCCTGTCCTTCTCCATGGGTTGTACAAGGCATCTAGACTACTAATTTTTAGATGTGTGAAGATAAATGAAATAAATACATCTAATTCACCTGGCCATCTAACACTGAAATAAAATTTGCCGTAACTCTGTGTAAGCACATGTCTGTCATGTTCCCTTGCTGTTTGGAAGCGGGGGTTACTCAGGCCTGACTCAAACCCTTTGTATGAGTTATCTCTGAAGTGATTCAAAGCACTGCAGGTGCCACTACTAGAGGAACTGGAGCTTTACATGTCCTAGTTACCTACTTTAAGGACCAGAAAAGTATCATCTTTTTTTCCTATGCACTAGAAAAGCTAACTACAGCACAATAATTCACTTAAAGTAAGTTACTGTCAATAACTTACAAGCTGCTAATTTACAATTTCTTAAATAAATAAAAAAAATCCCGGGATATTTCCACAAACAAAATAAAAGCATGTGATTATTTGGCATCCTCAATGATTGTGCAACTATAACCACAGCCTATGCTGAAGGTTTCCAGAAGATACTGACTAATTGCCTACAGAAGGTATTTTGTAAGAGCAAACCAGCTTTGTAGCAGTTTACTTAGGACAGGAACAAAATTAAATTAATCCTGGCCCAAAACCTAGGTTTTCAACCTGGAGATCGATAATTAGATAGGGTATTAGCAGTAAAGGTTTAATACTGTAATAAGCTAACAATTCTCTAATTTGTTTGCAAGTCATACTGTTGGCCAGGACTTCAACCTTATTAATAGTAAAAATGTGTGTTTATATTCTTCTCTTTTTAAATTAAATCACCTAAGAACAAAACTAGAGTGCTTTCGCTAGCCTATCTACTTTGAAGGAGGAGAAAGTGGCTAGAAAGATATACACTAGTTGTAACATGTTTGGGACAGTATAAGCTATAATTAAGCAAGAATACTTGTCATTTTATAATCAAATAAGATATAATCCATGCTCCAAGGATCTTGTAAATCAGACAAAAAAGGTCTATTTAGGCCGAATTACATGAGACTATAGTCTCCTATAGTGAGTTAACAGTGCAATGGGCAAGGGGTTGAGAATTTGAATGAGGAACATTGACCCAATCTGTATTCTTCTATTTTTGTTGATCAAGTGATTTTTTTTGCCACATCAGTGACTACACATGCTTTCCATCCAATTAAAGAGAAAATAAAATGATTACAGCCAATACAATTAAGTTTAGCAAAATAATACTATGTTGTACTGCATTATTATTAGAAACAACAAGCATAATAATTATGACAGCAATAATAAATATTTAGTTTTAAGGTAACAGCTAGAGATCCAATTAAGTTTGGGTTCCATTATTTTAGGTACTGTACAACTTTAGTAAGAAGCTATCCTGGCCCAAAGCAGCTTAAAGTCTATGCAGGTCACACACATAGTGAAAGGGGTAAAAAGACCAGATGATTGTTCCGCAGCCTGCCAGTGAGAACCTGCTACGTAAACTTCAAGTCTCCTGACTGACAGTGGGTAGACCACCCACCTGTAGTCTGCTATGCTTTCTCACACAAGGGGACGACCATGGACTGGCACTCACAGACAGAAGCACTGCAGGTTTTCAGTACACTTACCTTGAATTCCTCTCCTCCTGTATTCCCATATTTGGTATTCCCTCAGATACGGCCTCCAATCCAAATCATCTTTCTTCACAACTTCCAATTTCCAAATTCATTTACTGTAAGTTAGGTATTACTATCCACAGAGTAGATCTTCGCAGTACTAAATTTTAAGGGCAGAGAACCTGCACAAAAGAAAGTGCAATTAGCAATTTAAATCTGTGCTGGAGAAAAAGACCTGATACAACAAACATCTTAAATGCAACTCTGGGTAAAAAAATAGACAAGCCTATAATAAATGTGACCCTATCAAGGAAAACTAAACCATCTCAGTTTAGAAGAACATAACAAACATATTGTAGGTACAATAAACTTGTATTTTCAAAATGGATTTTTCTTAAGGAAGCGCTCCACAGATTCCATACTCCAAATAGTAGCTTCTATAGTGGGATTGACACCATAGGATGAGACCATTATACCAAACAGGAAAAGAATGGGAACTTGATCCTCTTGAAGAAAAGCCAGTTTCTCTCTCCCCTTTCCAGCCTCAATCTTCCCAGTTAAGCTCAATCTTTAAGAATCAGTCTTCCCTTGCTTTAAACAGTGAAAAATTTAATACAAAAGTAACTTATTCCCAGAGATTCTACCTTATGAGCTGTAGTGCTCCAAGCATAGGTCTTTCCTTGTCCAAAGCACTCCGTGGCAGCACATGCCAATATATGCCTGCATCTTGCTTCTGTGTTGATAGACTGCTGTTGTTTTCAAAGTTAAACATATTTAGAAAGAGAATGAATCAATTTACACACAGCAGTGTGTAAAGAGCTTGTTATTTAGCAGTGACAGCTACTCCTTCCTACCAAACAGTGAGTTAGAAAAAAGCTCCAGAAAGAGAAAAGCTTCAGAGGATGGATTAAAAATGTACAACAGTTCAGTCACTTTATTTTTAATTACACTTGACGTGTTTGTTCTGTGAAGGGCCTAGTCTATTAATTCTAGGATCAAGACAGACATTCTACCAACCACTTGCTAACAGTAAAGTGCACACAGATCCTCTTTCACTGCATTGCACGCAAACTACGCTGACACATTTGAGGAGAGCAAAATGCTATGCCACAACAGAGCTCAAAAGAAAGCACTCTTCATGCAATCATGCAACTCATTAGTGGAAGCACTACAGAAACCAGGAAGAAAACACTTGCCTTTCTCCTATAGCAATGCAGCATTACACTTCTAATTCCAAGCATTGTATTTTGGAATAAATTACTGCTATAAATAAAGGAATGTAATAGTTACACACCAACTGCCTGCTTCAGAACGGAAAGAATGAAGTCAACAGAGGATGAGAGCAACGGTATTCCCCGCTGAACTTTCAAAAACAAGCATTAGAAAATATGAATTAAGCTAAAACACAGCTTTGTCTCCAATTACAGAGAGCACGCAACTTGTTATATAACCTCAGTTCTCCTGTTAACCCCCCCTCAAACAAAAGGGAAGTAAAAACAAAAGTTGTCTCTCCTCCTTTTCTTTTTGCTGATTACAGGGGTTGTTTACAATTGCAGCTTACATATCACACATTTCAAGAACATTTTCAAGCCATAACCTCTCCTGACTGTGGAAAGGTGAAAAAACGTTCTTCTTCCTCAGGTAACATATGTATAGAAATCCCTTTTACTTCACAGTGAGTAAGCGTACTTCTCTCCAATTGGAAGTTAGCTCTGAAGACCCTCTCAGTCAAAGACTATTTTTTCTAAAGACCTAACTCCTACCTACAGGAAAATATTTTGCTATATACAGTGCCAAACCAAGACCTTCAGAATCACGCTCATGCTTTCATAAGGAAGATACCATCTGTAACATGATAGTAAAGGCTATGACAGTGAAGATTTGAGGCAGAAATAAGTTTTTAAGATCCCCCGTAAGGACTTGCTGGGTTCTGTAAGTGCTATACACTTCAATTTTCCTATTGTCAAAAGCTGGTAACTCTCACATGCTTGCCAGTGTTACTAATGCTCCATTTGTTTCACCTTGCTGGTGTTAGTTTTCTTTAGTTGCATTCACTTCCTTGTGCTTGCTACTTCACAGCTTCAAAAGTGAAGCAGTAGCTTGGCATCAAGAGTACAAAGCTAATCTATCCACTGCTGCCTTCAGATTCTAATAGAGATGAGCACCCAGCTCATGACACTCTTTCTTGGTAAAAGCATCATTTCCTACAATGGCCATAGATGTTCCTCAAGCATATGCTTTCAAAGCTACTTCAGTTCCAGTCTTACTGTGTGGCAAATCTTCTACCTAAGTGCCTGTACATCTTCAACAACAGGACAATTGAATATTCAGGTTTGCTTTAATACATATTGCTCTATTCTTCTACTCTTGATGTTACCAAGCATGTAAGTTTTAGGTAAGACCACATACACACACTTGATACCAAACTGAGCCAGGAAAAAGATGTCTCAACTGTTTTACATTCTACTTTGTCTGCTATGGTTACCAACAACCCATAAACATATGACAAAACATACACAATGAGAGCAGCTAAAGCTCACAACAAACCAGAAATAGCAACATGGGAAACATCTTTCAGTTAGTATCTAGACTTTTTAAAAACAAAAGAGCATGGTTTTGGCTATACAGTCTATTAAACAACAGTAGCAATATACTAGCTGGGTCTCCATAATCTGAGCAAATGCTTAGCTTATATTGGACTTGATTTCTAATGAACGAAGTCAGAAAAATCAAAACTCTTTTGGACTGGTGCAAAAGACTAGTTTTCCACGACTTCAGGGAAAGACAATTGTAAAGAGAATTCAGATTCCCGTTAAGAGTCTGCAATATAATACAGCAATTGTTTTTGTTCATGAAAGCAGAATGTGAAAGGACTTAATTCCAACAGACATGTACCAAGCTAAAAATCAAGTTAAAGTTACTTGCTCAAAACACATCCTGTTGTCAAGTTTAACATTTTCAGGTTTTCTGCTTCTATCTTTTAAGGAGTAAAATAAATCACTCAAAGCAAATGAGTAGTAATAGTTTATTGCGACATTGGCAGCTTTATCAAGTAATATTGAATTCTCTACATTTTTTTACCTGCCAATTTAAATATTTTATCTACATCTGTATTGTTACTTTACAAATTTCTTTAATATCTGCATCTTCTCACCTGATCTACCACAAGAACAGAGGAAAAAGAACAAAGTCTTGAAAACATAAGAAGTTGCATCATGGTAAATCTATTCTTTAATAGAAAGAAAAAAAAACTCCCTACTGATCTTTATTCAGAATAATATAAATACCCAAAGCTCTTTGTACCATTTCGTAATACATTTTGAAGATCTATCTATGCTTTTTTTGCATGTATAAACACAGAACACACAATTTTAGCCACACTGGAACCATCTAAACAAAGATATAATGTTCCATAGTTTTTACATGCATTCTATCCTTGGTATGATGATTATAGTACAGGGTTTCTGTTCTTCATCTACAGCAGTTTCAATTTAAGACTACACCATAAGCCAACTTAGAAACATCCATTAGTTACTAATAGAAAGAATCACAGGAAGAAGGTTTCACAACAGTTTACTAAAACATTATTATTTTTTAAATCACAGTTTTCAAATATAAAAATTGGATTTTCCCTATAACTGAAACATATTTACATGAACATTTTAAAAAGATGGTCTGTAATTTAGATCTAATCACTGTCATCTGAGCCACCTTCAGACCCATCATTGTTGGATCCTTCTGGTTCAGATTCATTGCCAGATCCCCTGCCGGAACCCTCATTGTCAGATCCTCTCTCAGAATCTCTGTCCGAGTCAGCACTGTGAGAAGCTGGGTGAGATTCGTTTTCTGAACCACCAGAACGGCTTCTCCCCGACTGCACAGACTCATTGTCGGACTGTTCTGAATCCGACCGCCTCCTTTTTCTGGCTGACCTGTCACTGTCAGAATCTTCATCGGATGGGTGGACACTGGACCTCCTTGGGCTACCTGCCTCACTACCGGATTTGTTTCTGTTATCAGAATCGCTGTCAGAAACAATGCGTTTACTGTGTTGCTGTTCCCCATCTTCTGAATCACTGTTGCTAATCCTGGCATGTCTGTAGGCAGGGAAATAAAAAAAAGAAAGGAGGAAAAAAAAAAAAGCATCTTATTAAAAGATGATATCCCTTGCTTAAAAATAAAATGGGACACCAGGATCTCAGAAATGCTAGCATTATCAAAATGATAAGGCTAATCAGAATGATTTGGCGAGACCATATGGACTATCAGGTAAAAGAAAAGACCGAATACGGGATTAAGAGCATAAACTTAGTATGATATCTTTGAAACATAAGAGGGAGAAGCTTCAGTCCAAGCAATACCAGAAGGATAAAAAAGTGACTCCTTATGACCGAGACTCAAGAAGTTCATGCTTTGTTTCCATGGCACAGTATTTCATACTACAGCAAGTGCTGAATTTTTAACAATAATTTAAATATTTAGAGAAGAACTCATCAGGTCTGTAAGTTGAGAAAGTCGCAGCATATGTAAATTTAAGAAAATTTTATCGAGTAAATACTTAATAATGCATCAGCATGATGCAGCTGCTTGATATACTTAAAATCATTTTATTCAGACTGGGCACCAAGATCACATATGCTTCCAGAATTATGAAAAGGAAGAGGATTTCAAACGTATGAAAGACAACACTAGTTTCTCTTGCATGTGTGCACTGACACTTTAGTATGTACAAAGTTAAAAAAAGGTTCATACCCATCATCAGCAATTTTGAGTTTATCCTCATCAGAAGAATCATCACTAGATGAAATTATGGCTTTTGATTTGATCTTTCCTTTCATTGAAGGAGGCAGACGCTCTGGTTTGGGCTGCAAAGGGAGGAGGGAAAAAAAAAAAAAAAAACATCACAAAGGGTTGCTTGTTCATGTGGCTGTTTAAGGTATAGAGGCCAAAGGTAGGGACAAATACAGAAAACTAGGCATGCTTCTAACAGTTGCTCTAAACGGGATCAAAATTTAACATTTACTATTACTTATTGTGGATGGCTTCAGAAACATCCTTTTCATCCTTAAAGCAGCTATAGCAACAGGGGAGGACAAAAATAAGCCCAAAAGCAGTTTGCTAAAATAAGCTTTGTTGTGATTTTCAACATTAATAAAGCTCTCTTGAATAATGTAATGCTGAAGTCCAAATACACATTCAAAAAAACATCAAGCCATTATTCAGTGTTTAACTTACAGCCTTCTTCTTCTCTGCTTTGGGTGGACGTCGTTTTTTAGGTCTTGGACCATTTTCATGCTCTTCATCATCACTCCCCTCTTCTGCTTTCTGGGGTCTTAAACAGAGTCGTATTTTATAGCATGTAAAGCATATCATTGCAAAAAACTTAACATTTATCATTATCTCAAGTAACATCTAGTTGATCAAGTGTTATTCATACTCTTCTTGCATAGGGGCTATTTAATTTTTATTCATACGTACACATTATAACACTTATGTGACCTCTTATCAACTGCTCATTTTTTAAGCTCTTATGAAAGACTGCATGAGAAAAAAACTTAAAAGATATTACTCTGGAAAGTATAAAGTATCAGTTACCTCCTCCTCTTCTTCTTCTTTCTCTCTCCCTCCTCTTCTTCCCCATCTTGTTCACTACCACTGCCCTTCCTCTTCTTTTTCTTTCTAGACATGGGTAGATCTTCATCACTGTCATCATTGACAAACTCATCAAATTCCCCTGCTCCTTTTTTGGAACGCTGTAATAAATTAAAGTCCCACAATATAGTCTATTATTCATATTCCAGTAAAAGCTACCAGAAAACAAGTCCAAATAAATTTATCTCAACACATTTTGTAAGACATGAAAACATAGACCGCTGTGTGCCAACTTTCCCATAATCTCTAGACTGATATCAAGACACCAATTCCAAATCTGAACATAAGAAAATAATCTCCTTATTTGAAAACTGAATAAAACAGATTGTGGTAATGCCACCTCGTTTAGAATCTTTAAGGGTTAGCTTCCAATTTTTACATTTGAGTATTACATCTGTGTGATTTCACAAAGCGGAGCTGAGGGGCTTGAAATTAATAGCTTATGTTACTCCCAGAGATAATATCCGAAATGGGAAAATGAAGGCAGGGAGAAGGAAGGAATAAAAAAAAAAAATAAATAATAATAATAATAATAGTAATTTGTTTTACCCTTCCTCCACCACCACCACGTTTTTTCTCCTTTGATCCTTCTACTTCACCAGTGAACATCAGAATATTCTTGGTCTTCTCCACATATTGAGCTCTTTGTTCCAGAAGTTTCTTCTGTTCTTCTTTTTCTCTTAGACGCTTCTCTTCCTGAAACAGAGAGAAAACTAATCATTACTACTCTATAGTGCCTCTAGGATTATAATTCCAGACATGTAAATTATTTGTTGACAAAAAACTGGAAAATCGACTTCTGGAAGTTTATGTTATAGCAGAACAGCCAAATAGCAAAGGAGTTTTCTACCAGCCTATGCTGAAGTAGGCAAAAGGCCTAAAGAACTGTTCTGAGTTGCACCAAGTGCTTTTTCCTCCAGCCTGCCAGTACAGAAGTCTGATGACAGATCTTCCAGGGGCACCAATTTTATCTCATTAAAAAAAAAAAAAAAGCAGCTACGCGGAAGAAAGAATGAATACTACCTGTTAGCTATAACATTTTCTGCCAGCACTTCTTATATCCAAGAAACATAACTACTAGATATTTTATCAGTACCATCAGGTACCATCACAGAACAATAGGGGCACACATATACTTCATTAAAAACCATGAACGCAGAATGTATCAGAGTAAAACCTGTTCTTTAAGTAGTTTTTGGCGAAGCAGCTCCTTTTCTTGCTCTTGCTTGGCACGCAGTTCTCTCTCTTCTTCATCCTGTTTGCGTGCCCGAGCCACATGATACTGGGCTTGGCTCAGTAAGTCAGAGCATTGCCTACAAGATTCAATGTTTTCAAGTAAAGGAAGATGGCAGGCACATACTACAAGGAGAAACAGTTTTATAAAAATCATGCATCCCACCCCTACATGTTTGTATCAGTGACAAAAACAGGCTACCTGAAATAGTATAATTGAAGATTAGAATACTATAGATTTTTGAGCAAACTAAAGCACCTTCTAGTAAGCTAATTTATCTTTAAATTGCAATATACTTTTTCTGAACATGTTGTTTCACTCTTAACATTTAACTAATTCATATACATAAAAAAATTATAAACATAAGAGGATTTATCTCAAATCATCTGGACAGGTTCAGAAATATGGTTAATAAGGACAACTTAAATCAGAACTTATTAATAAACCTAATCAGAAAGGCAGTTATTCCATCCAAAGAAACCCACAGAAACCCCTACATCGGAGCTAAGGTTGCATAAAGCGCTCAAGTCTCATGAAATATTAAAGCAAGGTGCTTTCAATAACCCTTTCTAACTTAATGTTACAATGACATTTCTTTTAATACCAAGATTAAAATTCTTCTCAGTACAAAGTGCTTTTAATGATAATCATTTAAGATGTATAGTGCATTATGGCCAGTAGGTGTTATTTGTACATGACTATGAAAAATTTAAGAATGTGCTATAAATAAAATAGTATGTATTGAGTGAAAATCTAGAAACTAGATAAGCTCACAGGGAAACTTATTTAAACAGGCCTGCATACGAACATGTTACCCTGAGCAAAAGTTAAAGCAGACTGGATTCTGCATAACATAATTTCTTCAAGTTTCAGATAATTGACTCCCTCTAGTCCCCTGTGAGCTACCTCAAATCTCAGCAAAAGCAAATCTGTTCTTAGATTTTATCTTTAAAGCCAAAACAGTAAGAGCTAGAAAAGCTCTTTAAATAAAACTTCGTCTCACTCTCTTTAACCGAAAATTTGCTATTAAAGCAGCTAAAGTTTTGCTGACTCCAGCTGATGGCAGACATCATACTTTGAGTTACGCAAAAATATTAGAAAGTGAAGAAATGAAAAGAGTAAAATGGTAATAGGGAGTAACCCCAAACTTGCATTTCTATTTTTGTAAGAAATGGACAGCTCAAGTTTTGGAGTCCAGTTTTATTCTGGAAAAAAACAAAAATATTCCATTTGAAATCTGATTTTTTATTTTTTTTTTTTTACCTGGCTTCCGTAGCAGCAAGCGCCAAATCAAATCTCATTTTATCACCTACTTTACTTAAGTAACTGAAGTACCTGGTAGGAAAACAACAAACAAAACCAAACAGAAATGGCATTACCCATGTATTTATTATAATTTTGTCTTAAAATTAAGCATTTGTATCTGAGTTAAAACAAACAGTCCTCCAAAACTCAACAGAAGACGGAACCTCACTCTAGAAGTGAACAATTACCCAGAAGAATTCTAAAAAGACTTCAGAGATTTCATCCTGATTTATCCCAATATAAAAGAATATCATAATTATACAGCTCAGTTTCATCATGTCATAAACTGTTCAACAGAGTTAGAATTAAGTCCCAGAAGAACCAACAGTGCATCCAACAAACTACTCACTAGGCAGATGTTTGGTCAAACACTCATAAATTCTGTATAATTTAACAGTTAGTTTAAATAAAACAAATTATTTTTCTAAGTAAGTAGGTTTCAGTGCATCATCTGCAATACAAAGTTTTCGCGTAAGTGCTGCTGTACTAGACAATTCTTGTTTCCTAGAAAACAAAAACATTAGATCACTTCCATATACCTTAATCCTCATAACTAGGAGTCAGAGCTCAAAAACAGAGGTCTAGCAAAGGAATTTCTGAAAATCCTTTCTCCATCTCCTAATAAATTTATCAGGATTCAGGAAAGACTGGTTACCAAATTCAGATTCTTCTCCTAGCATTGCTTAGTTTAATCCTCAAGGCCTCTGCTGACAACAGGCAGGAATTTTACTCCTTGATGCACTGGTTCCTGGCAGTAAGTAGACTGCTAACCCCATTAGATTTATTCTGAATCTATCACAGCTTAAATACTTGAAACCAGCATAAGAAGGGGAAGAAACAAAGTTATTTTTTAAATTCTTCCAGAACAGCCACCCTAACCTACTTTACAGGCACTTGCAGATACAATATACCTCCAATCAGGCAGGTAAGCTAGGATGATCAATGTTTTAAAACCAGTTTCTCCAATCCGTTTACAGGAAAAGGACCTCCCAACTATTTCAAGGTTGCCACCGTTTCTTCCCACATTCCATCACAGAAAGATTTTTAATATAAATGTTTTTGTGCTACACTGAACTCAAATTCTTGAGCATCTAAAGAAAACAACTCCTCCCTCAACTTTAAGCTTACAGAAAATATTTTTCAGAAGTTAAATATGACAGACATCTGAATTCTCAGTAAATGGGTACCAAATAAAAGCTTTCATGCAACTTTCTCAAAGTAAGTAACAAGCTTCTAACTGAACTTGTAAGTTAAAATTTGTTTTTGAATGTATAATCTGCATTATGTACAGCACTAGATTTGCTAAGTGCTCACTTGTATGAAAGGCTTTTTTTTGGTTGAAAAAAATAACTTAAAAACCTTTGCACCGAGGATATGTTTTGGTCAATACTACAGTGAATTATTATGGGTACCAAAGAAAATGAAGAGCTGATCTCAGGCCATATAATTCCCATCACTATAAACATTTGAAAGACATCTATCCTGGATATAAGAGCAGAGCTTGGAATGCATAAGCAAGCACCAACTACATCAACGTTACCTACAAGGAGGATTAAGACTCAAAAGCGCTATAGTAAGGAAAACTTTCTGCTCAAAGATGGTGACAATTTGATTAGATGAAACTATGCCATTTTCTTTCCATAAAAGACAATTTTTTTGGTTTTTAGAGAACTAAAAGATCTTGAACAAGCTTAAGAAACAGCTTCTGTTCTAAAGTTACACAAGTGCTTAGGCTTTGCTTGCCTACTAGAGGGCACAATTAGTTTTCAAGAGTTACTAGTCATCAACCAGGCATGTATACGAAATAAGCAGATTTGATTTTGAGATTCAAGTTTAAATTCTGTAGATTGTTTTGGAAGAAAACTTCACAAAAATGAACATTTTAGATGAGGAGAGTATTTACTACATTTTCTCCAACTATGATCTTCCAGGAAGTAGTACCTCTTGGTAATAATAATACAGAATCCTTGAGGAAATATGTATGGGCCACTTGGCCAAATAAAACTGGCTCCAGAGAAAGGTCTGAATATTTTGTGAGGACCACTCTTTGTTATACCATTAGGAAGTCTAGAATTAGACACACTGTTTCATAGGAGACACTCTCCTAATCAGAATTTGTGACTTATACTGCACAATTTACTGTAAGGAAACACCAAAAATATAATGATTAGAAATAAGACAGCTTTACCTGTGAGCTAACTCCAGTTCTTTCACAGCATTAAGCACCTCCTTTAGATTGCTTTTTTCATCTTTCAGGACAGAGGTAGCTAGTCTTTGCAGCACTAAAGCCACATTAAACATAAGGACTGTATCACTTGGCGCTACATGTCTGGCCTGTTAATGAAAAGCACATTTTAAAGATAAACTACAACGTCCCACACAGGTATACTGAGGTGACCTACAGACAGTGAGCACCACTGTTTCAATTACAGACGATTGTATAGAAAGGGACACACAAACATGCATCAATTTACAGTAATTTTTTTCTGTAATATATGATGTTATGTATTCATACCTTTAACAGAGTTTGTTTGCATTCCTGTAATTTGCCACATTTGAAGAGGGCCCGGGCCAAATACAACAATACTTCTGTATTTTGATGCTTATAGAACTTTCTGAGGCAGTTTTCATACTGAAATGGAGAAATCAAATTAAGAAGTGACAATGATTAGTTATTTTTTTATAGCTAACTCAAGCAAATTCTTCTATTCCTGGAAAGCATTACTGCTAATGTGCTTTTTGTTTTTTAAATAAGTGTATCATTCTACATGGATGCCTCAGTATTTCTTTTCACTGATCAGAAATTCATTTCTGCTATCCCATGGCAAGTACCCGATTTTTTCTGAAAACTGGCTCCAGAAGGCTCTCTAGGTCTTTAAATAAAGAGGATACTTTGCAAGTGCCATCTATTATAACAAAGAACACCAGGCAAGATTCATTTTAAGAGCACACACTATTCTCTGCAGTATGAAATTTGATGCAACTAGTTACAAAAATACACACACATTTAAAGTAACTCAGTGTCAAATTAGTTCTGTCCACCAAGCTGAATAACTTGGCATGACAAGGGATAACTAGCTGTTCTAAAGTGTACAAGAACATTTGTTTCTATAGGTTTAATGGGCCTAGAATTTAAGCTTCACACAGTTACGATGCTTTTACTTTTCAGTAACAATCTCCTTTTGTTTGCCATACTCTTTTCTCAAGAAATCTTTCATCGTTTCCAAACCTCTAAAATAAGAAATACAAAGCTACTTTTAATTTCATCTCAAATACAGGAACTGTACTGTAATGCCAGTCAATACTCTTGGATTGCATTGTGTTATAGGTGTCCAATTTTCACTCACCTTTAAAGATTTCATATTTAGGACAATTTTGCTTCAGATTTGTATGCTTTATTGTAGAGAATTCACTAGAGTAATTATTGTGACTGCAGTAAGCTAGGCGATTAAATCCATTTCATCTCTCCTTTGAGTCCAATACATTGTATTTCAGATTGTGGCTTATACTGACTGCGTAGCAGAACTCAGAGAACAATAAAACCCCTCAAGTGAATAAACCCTTTTCTACTAACAGCTTTACTTAAATATATTAGCAAAGGAGTACAATATTTTCCTGACAAATCACAGGTGAAAGTGACACCCAGTTTCCCATAGTAATTCAGTGCTCATGCATTGCTTACACAATTGTTAAAAATAGATTTTCATTAGTTTTCTTGTCAATAAAAACACCTAAGGTGTTAAAGAAGATACCAGACTCCATTCATACACAACAGAATGACTCAAATCGTGTTATCACAGCCTTTTAACAGTAGTTCAGTGGAGGATAGCAGATACTGAGGTTTTGATCATATATGAAGGCCCATTATCTTTTCCTCATAATCATCTCAAAAAGATGGCTCTGAATTATGTATTTTTGAGCCTCCATGTGGATTAAATTTTACTAAAACAAGTTTGTTCTGAGCTTCCCTCCTGTCAAACATATGCAATTTTTTCCCCACTTACTTGTATGCTTTTGATCAACTAATTGGGTCAATTGAGACAGACCAGGTTATTAATTGACTCAAACTTAGAAGTAACCTTGGTTGAGTCAGTTGAACTGGATGAACTCTAGGATGCCCCTTCCAACATAAATTATCCTGTGATTTCAACTGTGGTGAGAGAAATCATGATAAAGTCAGCTCTCCAGATAGCTCTGATTATGTGAGATTATTTATGCAATCATCTGCACAACCAAAAATAGGAAATGTTGCTATTAAAAAAATCCCAACAGCAAATCACATTTACTTACTTCACTTAACATCTGAATGTAAATGACATACAGTAAACTATACCAACTGAAAGCTCTCTGACTAAAAATGCCTTCCAAGACCAAAATTCTCATCCACTTGCATGTTAACTCTGCTACAGAAAATAAGCGTATAAGCTGGTAGGTGCTTTGTTACTCCTTATCCGAATTTGACAGTTTGTTTCTAAATCCAGACTTGACAGCCAATACTATACTAGAAACAGACCTGTAACTCATGAAATATTATTCAGAATCTTAGCAGCTAACAATGACAGCAGAGAAACATACAGAACTCATCTAACTCAACATATTATATAGTTCAATTTAGAGAGGTTACCATCTGCACAGCACTGATGTATTGTTTCTGTTCTACATAGATATGTGCCAAATTCAGCCACACGTCACTGATATCTGCTGTTGCCTCTCTCACTTGGGCAAAAACATCACGAGCTTCACGGAAATATCCTTTATGTGCCAAGACAGCTCCTGAGGGGAAAGTAATATGTACAGTGTAAACTTCCAGGTTCACATACTATGCACTCCTCTAAAGGAAACAGAATACTGCCTGAATCAAGTGCCCCATTAACAGCTGAGCAACACAGCTGTTATACGAAAGCTATTGTTTTATCTGCTTCACTACATAGCGGGCGGGTCCTGCAAAAAACAATACTGTATATACTAAAGTATGAAACATGCGAATATCATCATCTCTGACATAAGGAAAATCAGAGTCTAATATTCACCTATGCCATTGGCAGCATACAAATTCTTTGGATCATTTCTGAGTACTTGCTTGTAGATTGCTAATGCACGGTCTTGATGACGCTTTTCCTGTAGAAAGAAATAGAACAATTGATCGTTTCTGTAATGGGGTAATTACAAGATCTACTCAATATTTTTATGGACTATAACATGCCAAATAGGCAACATGAAAACTACTGAGTAGATGACAGCATACCATAAAGCCACACACACTGCAGAGAGATGCACATTACCTTTTCTCTGTCCCTTGTGGGTTGATGCAGAGTCTGCAACCAGACATTGCCAAGAGCCAGCATGGAGTAAGTATCATTTTGTGTGGAAGGTTGTTTCAATATTCTTTCAAATTTCTTCTGTCCTGGACCCCACTCTTGTTTAGCCAAATGAAGATTACCAATTAGAGACCAAGCATCTGGATGGTCCTGAACAGAAATTCATTGTAAGTTGAAAAGCACAGTTTTCCCTTGCAAAGTTACTTTTTCAAGTATAAAATGTTGGGGGGGGGGGTGTTGTTTTGTTTTGCTTTTTAAATAAAATTCCATTTGAAGTACAAAGAAAAAAAATCAAAGCAGATTACAGTACTATTCTCTTCACCTCTTGATGTGAATAAACAAAATAAACCGCAACACAAGGTTAATAAAACTGAAAGTCTAAGTTAGAATTTCAAGTGTTTTAACTTAAAACACTTAAAGGGTTACAAACCTGATTTATCTGAAGTGCTTCTTTAAACCAATCAGAAGCCTCATAAAAATTTCCTTTATCTCTAGCCATAGCTCCCAAGCGCAAGTAGCCTTGAAGAAAAATAAATAAATAAATAAATAAAAGAAATCAGGAAACAGTTTAAAGTCATCTCAAACAAGAAAAAAAAATTGGCCATGCATTAATTTCAAAAGCAATCTTTTTCTTGATCTGCTCAGGACAGCAAGCATTAAGACACCTTTCATATTCTATTCACAATGAGACACACTATGTAAAGAGAAAGTTCCATCCACAGTGATGATTTACAAGTTGCAGATTTTATTCTAAAATAATTTAAATGCTTTTAACTGGCTTCATAAGCTACAGACAACCGAGAAACCTCAGAGAAAGAAGGATACATCAGTTACATAAGTTTGCTTCCTCCACCTTAAATAGCTCTCCCTCCTCTGCAGGCCTTAGGAAGACTATTGGTTAGCTTGACCAAGTGGCCATGGTAGACAAGCAGGGCAAAGGCTCTAGTCAGGCTGGGGCATGCTCTGTGTGCTGCAGCTGGCTGAGCAAAGGCGACCTCCTTTCCTTTGCAGCAAATATCACAGGTCAGCTGCTTGGGGGCAAGAGGAAGAATAGAGTGAGGAAGAACCACCCCCGCTGCTTCCCACCCACCAAAAAACAAACAAAAAATCCCAAACCAGGATGTACCCTAGCAGCTGCATCAACACCCTCAACAGCTGCTCTTCCCTGGAACAAGGCCAAGGTCTAAGATAAAGTCATTCTCCCAATGTGTCTCTTTCTACTGATGCAGCCAGGTAAAGCTACAGAGGTTGGGCATATCAAGGGGATGGCCTTGCCTGCACCTGAGTTGCAAGGTGATAGGGCTTTGGTGAGGGGTGGAGGGCAAGAGAGAAAAGGCATACAAATATAGACAAGACAGTTTTGCTGGAGTTTGGAGTACAGTATGAATTACCAATACTTGGGAGGCTTCAGGTTGGAGTATAAGGGAAAATGGAGGGTGGGCAAAGAGGCCCCAAAACTACTACGAAAAGAGGTGAAGACAGATATAAGGAGACCAGAAAACACTCTAAATGGGAAGATTTTTGGTATTTTAAGGAGGACTATTGAACTAAAATACCAAACACTTCTTACAATCAACGTAATTAGGATGTTCTCTTAAAATGTTTTTATACAGCTTTTCCGCTTCATGAAATTCACACATCGCCTCATATAGTCTGGCAAGGTTATAGGACGTTGTTACAGAGATAGCATTGTAATAATGCTCATCATGTTCAGCTTCTGCTTTTGCACGATCCAGTGATGCCAAAAAATATTTCTAAAGTATAAAAAGAAAAAAGGAATAAAGCACTCCAGAATATTCTTAAAGGAAAACTTCTGGGTGATCAAGAAACTCAATTCAGACTCTGAATAATTACATACCTTGGCTTCTCCTAGGTTTCCAAGTCTGAAGTGCAGAGCACCCACATTATTCAGAATCTCAGGTGGGACATCAGCCTGCACCTTCTCTTGCAGAATGCGCGTGGCTGTTCCATAGGCTGACAGTGCACCCTTTACAAAGAAAAAGAATGTGGATGAAAGAAAATAAGAGGAAGAATTCTACGCACTCTGACTAAATACACACGTACATTTCACCCACTGTATATTAATAATACCTGTATATCAGTCTGTTCTAGAATTTGTGCTAGTTCAATCCATGCTTCTACATCATCTGGATATTGTTCTGTGACTTTCTTCAAATGACCCTGAGAAACAGCAGAAAATAATTACATCTCTTTGTGGACGCGTGAATTGTTAAAACAAACCTCAAAGAAAAGAGCTATGGTTTTAACCTCTACATTAGAAAGATTCACCATATTGTCTTCTGCAAAAGAAAATATCCTGACTATCTGCATGACTGACTAAAGCTTGGTCACAAAAATTGTATTAGTTTCTTTTCCCTCACTACTATATTTTCTGTAGAATGCAACACAGGCTTAACATTTTAGGGAAGCACCCCACTGTTCTTCCAGATTTAAGCTAAGATGACAAGCATCTTCAGGAAATCTCTAGTTAACTTGTCACTCTCACAGAATTTGTACATATATGGGAAGAATTCTTCCCTTTTCATAGTACCAAATACAAATGTGAGGCTGAAGCTCCTTTAAATTCCTGAAGTTCCTTTATCTAGAGCCTAGCAATAGCCCTAGAACTAACCAGAAGTTGTAACTCTCCACAGTTAAGAGCATTTGTGATGACAACCAATGTTAAATAATCTCAATGCACAAGCAACTCTGTATTTACAGTAAAGTTACCCTGAGTTTTATGCATCTTATGGTACAGATAGATTTCAAGGAGCAAGTTCTATTCTTGGATGTAAAAAGAAGAAGATGCTGGCAGAATTAACACTCACCTTCGCAATATCCCGTTTCTCCTGGTCTTCTGAAGCTGCATAAAGAGATCCAAGGATTTTCATAGTCTCATAATTGTTAGGATAGGCCTTCAAAACTTTTTCAAAGCATTGCGATGCGTTCTCTTTGTCCCCTCGATAAATGTACATTTGACCCAATCCAAAAAATGGAAGTACAAAAGAGGATGAGGCAAACTGAGTGGCCTGATAATAATATTGGAAAGCTTGATCATAATCTTCCTGATTAAAAAGAAATAAAGAAAAGGTAGCATTTAATTTTTTCATAGTTAAGAGCTGTAAGCACTTTTGTAACACAGAATTTTAAAGTGCATTTTCAAGGGAGCTTTTAATAACCTCTTACCTGTACATGAAAAGACCTAGCCAGCTGGTAACAACTCTCTGCCTGCATTGCTTCAACTTCTGTATTATGGAAAGCATGAAGAGCCAAGTGTTGGACTTTACCATAATCCTGAAAAGCAAAAAGTACATGAAGTTTGAATGACTTCACCTTATTTGTGGCCAAGAATACTATTTAAACACTGATAGCTGATGAATACAAGAAAGCTTTAGCTATAGCATAGACTAAATTAATACCAATATAGTTTTACTGGTTACTATTCTTTTCTCTGTACCATATTTCAAAACATGAGGCGAGGGGGAGAAACCCCTCAGGACTCCAAGGTGAGCTTGAATTAAAAAGTAAGTGTGTTTTTTCTTGCCTTTCTTGGGAAACACTTATAAGCCATACAAGCAGTTCCATATTATATACCATTCAGCCTGACAAAATGAGACTGAATTTAACAGAAGAACCCTTGCTGTTCAAAGGCTGTCAAATATTTGACATAAAATTCCAGACCTCTTACCTTCTTGAAGAAGAAGTGATTAGCCAAGTGATTCAGCACCATTGGATTACTAGGATCAATTGTGTAAGCCCGAGAAAGGAGCTGGACACCATTCTTGATAGAATCAGCCTAGATGAAAGATTGACAGGGATCAGCTACATCTTAACAGCTATATTAATATCTTCAAAGCTATTCTTCAGTCCAGGCAGCTGCAGGAACTCTGACAAAGTCCTTGCTAGGTTCACAGAAGAAAGCAAATTCAGCAACAAAATTTTTTCCCCTGCACGGTTCATACAGATGGAAAATGGGAGATGAAGCCATCACACAGGGATGGAGAAAAGCAGACCAGGACTTTCTAGAAAAAAAGAAATACTTTGCCTTGGTCTCCTTTGATATTTATCATATTATTGATCATAATTAAAAAGGAAGGCTATCAGGGATGCAAAGTGCCTTTCTACTGTTCAATATCCTTAGCTCCTGTTTGGCTTAGACTTCCTCCTTTTACATGATTCATTCAGAGAAGTGAAAATATTCTCATGTTCGAATTCTAACCAAGAACTTCAGACATTTAATTAAGAACTACTAGAACTTAAGTTCTAATAAAAATAAAAAAACCCAGCAGGTTTGCTGTGTTTACATAGGGAAATTATTACATCAAGTTATTCTCTTCTGAACAACTTCTAGCTTGAAAGAAGCTTTCCATGGATACAAACTTGACTTAACCACAATTTCAAACCTGTAACTGATACAAAAATTGCTATTTGGGACATGCATGAGATTTTTATCACAAGTCAGTCATCTTAAATCTGTATTTATTTCCCAACACTGCCACCAAAAATGATATCTAGTAATATGTAACATCTGTGCTTTACTTCACATTACCAGCAGAAAGCTAACTTACTGAACAGATTAGGTTTTATGCTGTTGAGACACAAGAGACACAAGGCAGTCTTTCAGGCAGCTAAAAACATGTTTTCAGTTTAAAAAGGCACCATTTTTCCAAAGCTATCATAACAATATTGAATCATTATCACCATTAGCTTAACTACCAAAGGCAAGAGATGCTGAGTGAGCTCACCCCTTGAATTTAGTTGAAAGAGTAAAAAAAAAAATTTTTTTCAGAAAAAACGTAAGATACCAGGTTTCATTAGTTTCTTCTTCATGGAATTATTTATTAAGACCTGACTTCAGAATATTTTTGGTTGACTCTGCAGTTTTAATAAAGAAAACTCACACTGCATTTGTCCAAATTATTCATGCAAGTCTAAAGTTTTTTTTTTACCCCCATGATTTTGTAAACTGTAAGCAGTTTTTAAAAAGATCTTTTGTTAGTAGAGAGTGTCTAGAAAGCTATGCGTTCTCTAGAAAGCAATGCTGGGATCACACTCGACATTTTAGCAACACAGTTATGTAAGAAAGGTGTGTGTTCCATCCGTTTCCTCCCCACCCCGATAACTTCTCCAGCTAGCTCAGATTCATTAGCTCAGATCTTTGGATCCCAACTAAGCTATGCCATACTATATAGTGATACATCCAGGAGGCAGGATCACTACTTTATCGTAATTTCATCAACCTAGTTAAAACCAGTAAACCAAAGAATAGGCAAGAACAAAGTGGCACATGTGCCAAGGTAGCTTGAATACAGGCTTTCAGACAAGTATTGAAGTTATGTTCTGTAAAGCCCTAAAAGCTCAGGACTAATCTCCTGAGACTACTTCTTTGATCCTGCCCTTGCTACTAGTGTGATGCTCTTTCCAAAAACTCCTGAAGCTCTGGAATAGACCTGCCATTGCGAGTGAGGTCTCCAAGTATTTGGGGACTTTCAGAGCACCCCGAGTCCAAACTGATACAGCTAGCCTTCAAAGAGTCACAAAACACTAGAGTAAGGCTGGCTATTATACACTGCTCATCAGAGTAAGATTTTGAAATCAGCATTTTTTAAGTGATTGGAAATGCATTCACACATCTGAGCAAGGGGTTTTATTATTTTAGTTAAAATAGTTAACCTAGCATTAGTTTTCTGCACTTAACACCTCAATAAGCATGAAAGTTGAAGGTTTTTAACAACAATGGGGAAAGTTATTCAGTGTGTGCTGCTCACATCTTAAGCACATATCTATAATATCATTCAATAATGACACTGATTGAAACAATTTAATTACCCCTTTTAAAAACTGGAGTACTTTCAAAGCATTAAAAATTTGCCTTTTAAGATAAAAAGAAAATGAAGTGAGTATGGCTTCTAGTTAAGTCAGACCCACCTCTTTATTATTGAGTTCCAGAACAGCCAGTCCAACCAAAGCCCCTACGCATTTTGAATTTAGCTCCAGAGCCCTGCTGAACGCCAAGCGAGCTTTTTCCAACTTGTTCAGTTTCACGAAGCAGTGGCCCATACCTAATCGAACCTCAGCTAGAGAACAAGATGACATCATTCAGAATCCCAAATTTTTCAACTTTATGACTGTTTTACATTCTGGACATCAACTAATGTGGAGACAGTGTCTTTAATACTTCTTCAAAGCCTGTAAAGCCATGTAACAATTTGCTGTTTTTAAAAGCAGCCTCACACACTTGGCAGCAAATCTAACCTTAATAGTTTAGTAAGACCTTATTTCTTCCTGCTATCCAGAACATTGGTCTGTATCTCTGAAAGACTCTGATATTAAACAAATAGAATATTATCTTTATGGAAACATATTCAAAAATAGAGAAAGGCATTAAAAAAAATGTTATGAAAGATCTGAACATTTATTAGGCAGGTAAGTTCAGCTGAGACCAGTAAACCTTCAGAAAACATAAGCAGATAAACAAGTCAGCTAGACATTTCTCCTTAAGTGATCAACTGATTCCATTTATCTTCTTCTAATTTCCATGATCCTGCACAGATGAGCTAATCCAAAGAATTCACATCATATTGCTCTTTCAGGCTGCCTGCAGACTAGGAATACAGAGACATTTTAAAAATCAATTTCGTGTGGTTATGTGTGCGTGTGTGTGTGTAGGTAGCAGGAAAGGGTGAATGAAAGATGTTTTGTTAAAAATAAAGCTTGCATTTCTAAATTCAGTTCTGCAGCAATGATTCTTATGCTAAACCAAACTACAGAATTACAGAGTATGCATTAACTTTGTAATAAATTATTTTTCAGACGGATTATGGCAAAGTATACCACAACCCTCCAGAGACTTTAGAGTATTTATGGTCCTTATAGAAGTATCCTGAAATACTACTATTCTTTAATAATGTGCCTAGCATCTACAGCTGTTATTGATAGCTTTCTCAGACTTTGGAATTGAGAAAAACCATACAACACAATGAAAACTCACATCATGCAATACAGGTAGAATTTTACATCTTGATTCTTGAAACATGTTCCTTTGTTTCATTATTAGTGCTACTACAATGTGACATAGCTTTTTTAACCCTTATTCCAAAACCTCACAGATAGGTTCTGCAACATTCTCCAACAGCATTTTTTATTCCTATCCAATTTTAATTTCTCTTATATACAGCTTCTAATTCACTATTACCTCTTTAAAATATAATAATGAGAAAAAATGTAAAGCATTTTCTCAAACACAACCTCCTCCACCAATGAAAAAGCAAGTCAGATTTCTGAACACTTCTAGGAGTTTATTTTGTGACAGATGTAGATCACAAGAAATCCCTCATGTATTTGAATTATGAAGACCAACTCCAGGCCTGAGTAAATCTGCAAAAACCCTTCCACTAGCAAACACTTTCTATCTTACCTGGGCATCCTGGATTGGTGCGCAATGCTTTCTTGTAGTAGGCAAGGGCTCCTCTATAATCTTTCTTGTTGAAAGAAATGCATGCTTTACCTGTTATAACATACAAATTATAAATAAATCAGAAATATAAATAAATTGTTTATAAATTAGAAGCTGATGAGCATTATTTCATGGATTTGTGCTGTACTGATTTTCAAAAGTTACAATTAAAATAAAAAAAAAAGATGAAAATTCAGATAGCTACAAATATTTTGGTATCTTTGATGATGCCAAGTATATCAAACAAATTAAAAACAGGAATACATTAAATTTACATTTTCCCATTTTTCTGAATAGAATTAATTCTTTCTGTCCTGGTCCCCAGGAAAGATATTTGCTAAGACTAGCTTCATTAGTGAGCACAGAGAAACAGTGGTGTTACAGACTTCTGACCCTTCACTACTCAAAATATCCTCACCTTAGACAGAGTACATAGCTTCACTGATATCATCAGGGAAAGGCAAGTAGTTAGGCTGAATTTAAGTCCACAGATGTCAGAAGATGCTGGCTAGGACTCTACTTTCTCCTGACTTTCCTCCCTACATATACTTCCTAAATCTAAAGTAATCTCCAAGCAATTTTATGCATTTCTGGTCAAAAACAGATACTTCCTTATTGTCTTGTTCACCTCTCTATTGACATACGCACCCCATTTTACACATATAATCCATTCCCAGATTCAACTGGAAAGACTTTTTTTTTTTTTTTTAAAACACAAATACCCGTAAATTCATACCAAGCAGGGCTGGAATATTATTTGGAGATTGGTTGAGCACAAAATGGAATTGTGCATCAGCTTGGTCCATCTTATCGCCTTCTAGCAGACAGAAACAGGCTCTTCCCAACAAGTGATTCTAGATGAAGGAAAAAAAATATATATATATTTCCACTACATTTATCTTTGTAAAATATGAAGATTAGACCACAGGAAAGATTAACCAGATATGCTATAGTGCTTTCTCTGATAAATTTACTTCTCTTGCAGCAGGAACTGAAAATAAGAAGTAACTTCTAAAATTCACATGCTATCTAGCAAAAGAGTAACAAAAAAACCCACACACGCTAACCAAAAAATGTCACTGACATATTCATATCCGGTGCTCCAAGCTAGAGATAATTAATTATTCCTGGTGGCAATGCACACATTTCAGATACTCACAAGATTTACTTACATGTACTATACCACCAGACTTTGAAGCCTGAGCAGTTTCTGTCTTCCCTTTAGTGATACAATATTTGCTTTCTTTAGAAGCAAGTTTTGAATTTATAAGAGAACATGTGCTGAAATTAAACTTAAAAAAAAATCAGTAAATAATTTACAGGTATGAATATTTATACATATTTTGTTTTTACCTGATCATACATGATAATTTTGTCAGCCATAGTATACAACAAGGTAGCTTGTGTAATGAGCTCCTTCTTGTTATCTTTGTTCTTCTCCTTCCGAGCCTGCTGTACATAGTACGCTGCCAGAGTATCCAGACATGTCATTTGATCTTTTTCATGGTCTCTGTAGTCCAAGTTACCATCTATGCGTGCAGCTTCCAAGAGCTTCACAAAGTCTTCCGTTTTTCCTTGTTTGTAGTATTCCAGCTATAAAATACACAGTTTTAACAACCAATATAATTCCAGGGAATACCTAACACACCAAGTTGATATTTTAAGTGTAAAACAGCTTCTCCTTCCAAAAAGGACATATATACAGGGATAATCAGATAAAGGGATTCTGATATCAGCAAATAATGTTCTATCATAATCCCAATTTATTATTTCTACAAGTAATCTGTTACTTCTATCCAAAAAATAGCAGCCTCTGATTATTCAGTTGATGCTAAATGAGACCAAAGCAGTTGCCTACTAGAGCAGCAACTCTGAATTCATTCAATGTTTTGGTCTCGCACTAATAAGGTAAGTGATGAGCAGTCTTAAGGATGACTACAATCCCATAAATTTATGGTACAGAAAGAGCAGCATACCTACATGCTTAATTACTCCTATGTGACTACACCTCTTTTACTGACAACCATGTATGTTAGAATACAGAATCCAACTTCATGTTAATTACAGTAAAAAATATATAAGTTCTCTTGCCAAAAATGCATTATCAATCCATACAGGAAAAAATGGGATACCAAATCTAAAATTGTTCTAAACAACAATAAATATCAGACAGGAATATTATATATTCAGAACTGAACACACACACCTAGCACTCTACGCTAAGCTATCTATGAAAAAATCTACAAAAAGAAAAGGTCTCTCTGCTGAAAAGCAACATAGTGATGTCTTAAGCTACTTAAAGCATCCATAAAAAGAGAATGGTAATATTGCATAATCATAAATCAAGATTTGGCACGTCCAAATTTGATATACCAGCTGTATTTCAGAAAGTTCTAAAAAAAGTGTAAGGTACTTTGAATGCTACATAGGACAAGAAATTTGGAAACTCCTTATTTCTTTCAGCATTTCCAAAGAACTGTTCAGATATGCCTCAAAGCTGGTTATTTTTGTTCTACAAACATTACTCAAGCTACCACCATCCCTTACTAATGACTGCATATCACTGTTTATTTCATATGCACACAAGTTTTACAACTATTTACAAGCCAAGAACCAACTGGTTTTCCTCTCTTAACTTCATTACCTTTATGCACATTTCACCATACCTTTCACAGTACAGATACTGCCCTTTGATTATGCACTTCATAAAAAAAAGCAGCAAAACTGAAGAACTATGTATTTTTAAAAAATAAAGTGAGCCTTAAGCAGCACTGAAAAAGATTAAATTAAAACTTAATGTGCATATGGCAAATGAAAATATCTGACCTAGAATCAGTGACCTAATAGCCTAATTAAGTTCCAGCTCAGAATTCAGTTATTTCTGGTCATAAAAGTAAGATAGGAGAAATGATTATTTGAATATATACTAACCGCTAAGGCGATCCATATGTGCAGTTGAGTATGTTCTTGTTTCAGTATACTTATAACTTCATCCCCCTCAGGTAACTGATCGAAGTCAAGCTCAATAACCTAGAACCAAACAATATATATTTTTTTTCGTGTTATTTACCACTGAGCTCAAAGCATGTTGGACATTTCAGACAACAAAACATACATAATTCCTTGTGTCTAAACAAGGTTGTTGACAAAGAAAGAAGAGATGATGATTTAATTTATTTTGCACAAGACAAAAGTGACAGCCTCTCACAAATATCATAAACAAAAGATAACACAATGTTTAGGATACCAGTATGGGGGAATAAACAGAGATGCTATTTCAACTTCTTTCACCAAAGACTTTCGGCTCAAAATTTATGCAGTTCAACTAATAATCAATTAACCAACTTGACTGCACACATGTCGCTTCAAGAGCTGCTGAATCTTTAAAACATTTCCTACAGGTAACACAGAGATCTAGGATACAATCAGAGTCTTCAAGTAATCAGGTATCAGGAAATCAATATCCAAGACTGATCTTAAAGCCTTTAAGTTATTTGTCAAATCTTCTTTGGGCCCAAGAGAATTAATAGGTTATTGAAGTGCCAAACATTCTTAAGAGTGGACTAAATTTCTGAACATTAACCACCACAGTCATCATGAGCAAACGGTGTCAACAACTTTCACCATGCAATCATTATTTTGCAAGTACTATACAGGTCAATCTACTCTTCTGAAAGGCAAAATGTGGAAAAAAGAACAGATATTCCCAAATGGGATGGTTGGGGACACAACTTAACTGCCTGTTAGTTCACTTGCTACTCAATCATGTTGCCTTCGATATTGCTTACCTATATTATTAGTCAATTTTAAAGTGAGGAAGGGGTGCACCTGCACTCAGGCAAGTCCCTCAGTTACCAATGCAGAGACTTTTACTCCAAAGATTGGGTTAGAGCAATCCAGTTTATAAGGACTTCAGTTTTGAATATGAAAAACTTATCAGAGCACACTAGAGGAAATATTTCTGTCACTACTGTTATTCTTAGCTTGAATTTGTCTTGCACAGTAGATCCTGTTTGACAGATAATGATGTTCTTAAATCTAGCAAACCCCAATCTACAAACTAAAATAGTTACTCATGAGAAATAGACACTGCCAACACAAGCAAATAAATGCGAAAGCTGAAAGTTTAAAAAGGCAGGAGAAAGAAACTGTGCATTTTATTTTCAGCAATTTTTAGTGATTAATCCAGAACTTCAGAATCCAAGTACTATGACCCATAACTCGAAAACCAGTAACAATTTCAATTACTCATGTTGAAACCTAGGAAAGAAGTTCCTGTCATAGAAAAAAAGCCCTCCCACATGTAACCTACAGAGAGCAAAACATACTAGTATCTTTTAAGATTTAAAACATGTAATAACAGTTGTACTGAAACTTCTTGAAGTACAGAGAAGTAGCTAATACATATGATCACAAAAAGCATTCTCCAACCTACAGATAACCACTACATTTCAACACTTAGTAAAGGTTTTGAGCCAGTATCTGTTGTGTGGTGATCTAACTTAAAACTTTGCTAATACTGGGTGAATTCCCAAATACTTCTCTTAAATTTATTTAATCCTAACTTGTGCCAGTTACCTTAAATTAGTAAGAAATGTTATATTGCTAAAACCACACTGGAATCAACTTTACTATGTAGACCAAGTTTCCCACCAGCGTCAATATGGTGATGTAGGAACACACGCAGTTTAAGAATCAGCGCAGTCAGAAAAAAAACAGAGTCTGAGGAGGGGGTTTAGTTGGACATGGCTAAGGTGCAAAAGCACAAACTAAAGAGCAGCTACGGCTCCCAGCAGCGACTTCACTCCTGAGAAAAGCAGATGTCTGAAGCACGTAATTGCGGGAGAGGGAAGCACCGAGGGACCCCGGACGGGCTGAGCGCTCGGGGAAGGGACATACCCGCCCTCCCCCCAGCCCAGCGAGGAGCGGCGACAAACGCCCGCGCCCCGGCCCGCACCGCACAGCGCACCCCCTCTCCCCCACCCCGGGACCAGGCCACGCCACCGCCTCCCGGCCCCCACTCGCCTCGTCGGTATCCCGGAGCGGGATCTCGATAGACCCCCGCGACATGACGGCGATGGCGACGGCGCTACCCGCCGAGCTGCCGCGAGCACGCAACGGCCGCCGCGCGCGCCCACTTCCCCCCGCACGCGCCGCCTGACCCGGACGTGCTCGGCGAACGGGGCGCCGCGGGAGGGGGTGGGCGGAGCCCACCGCGGCGCGGTGAGCCAATCCCAAGGAAGCGCGAGCCCGAGGGCCTCCCTCTGGGTGCGCGCGGGGGCGGGCGTTGAGGCCGGGCGCCGCGCGGCGTTGTTGCCGCGGCAACGCCGGCGCCACGGGCGCCCCCTGAGGGAGCGGCGGCGCGCACCCTCCCCCTCCCCCCCCCCGGCCAGGCGGGAGCCGCTCGTGCCTGCGCCGTTCAAACACCAACGGTCGCCTCAGGGCAGAACGAGGGGCGCACGGAGGAGCTGTGGACACGTATTAGCCCCAGCAGTGTGCATCACAGACTCAGCTGTGGAACTATATACGCACACATACAAAAAATACCACAAAATAACAGATAATATAATGTATTCATACACACACTGATAGAGGGGATTTGCACTCGTTTGTTCTCTGGTCCAGAGACCACTGCTCCCTCAGGCCCTGCCTCTCCACCGAAGACCCTGATTTCCAACTGAGCACGTTCACATGTGTGGGTTTTTTTCCCATCTCTGTGGAAAAAGCAATCCATAAATCTGAATATATATTATTTAACCAGCTCTGGATGGTGTAATAATGCATATTTACAACTATTTAGTAACAGTTTGGCCAGCTATTTATTTTCAAATTAGCTTTTTAAAATTAAAATTAAGCTGTGATCCTTCTTTGATAAAATTTCTGAATCCTGAACCTGGACCCTGATCCTGGAACTTGTTTTCTGTGGGACAGGCCCATTCAGAGAACTGCACAGAGGTGCATGAGTAAGGAAGTTACAGAATTGGGTTCTTAAATTTTCTTCCTTCAATTGTAACTGTAGATGCATTGATATATTTGCCTAAAACATGGCACACACAGCAACATAAAATCAATCTTAGTTGTTTCTGAAGCTGCACCAAGGACAAAAAATAAGACTAAAAGCTCCACCAGCATATTTTTACTAAAAAGGTCAAAAAAATCTGTGACATACTGCTTACGCAGCTTATTGAACCCTAAAGCAAAATGATTTTGTCTTGTAGCTAATGTGTCACAAGAATGTCACAAGTATTAAAATGCTAAATGTAATTTAAAATGTAATTATAAATTACTATAATACTATTCTTTATAGTAGCAATGACTTATTTGCAGTGTCATATGTTCTGTTGTAAAAGCTAGTAAAAGCTAGTAATATTTTTGTTTTAATAGATTAACATTTTGAATCTGAACTTTTGATTACTGATTAATGCAGTAATTATACTCTGTATCCAAAGAACTGCAACTAGCATTGTATCTCCTATGCATGCAGGTCTTTGAGTAGGTACGTGCCTTAGATACTGCTTTGAGAGAGAGAAATTTTTCCATGTGGCTGGAAAGCGGAGTGACACTGAAATTAATAGAAGGAATGAAAGAGCATGCTTGACAAAAAAAGGGTGGGGGCAAATTAAATAATTGTGTTCCCATTCAATTTTTTCATTAAAATATGCCAGAGTTATGCAGAGCAAGATGCTAATAGAGCTCCCAGGCCTTTTTCTCATTTATAGGCTGATTTTCCACAAATAAACTACTTGTTAGATATTATAATAATAAACACTGAGGCAATTGGGACTTAGAGACCCAAGCAGTCTGTTCCTGAGGCTTTTGTTCACCAGTTTCTGTAGTAAACTAATTTTTCTTGTGGAAAAAAATGGTGTAATCCCAAATAGACTAAATATATTTTTCATACTTTTTGCTTATAGAAATAATAATTGAATATGGATGGCACAGCCAGTTTGAAAGAAATATTTTATAGGGTCAAGCCTTAAAAACATGAAACTGAAGTTAAACAAGGAAAACATCATTCTTGCTTACCAAGTGTGAATCTGTTAGAAACATTAATTTAGGTAAGTTGTTTACAATTTTATTATTATACTACTACTCTGCAAGTTCTCTATTGAATTATGTATTTTTTGAAGCAGGAAGACTCCTCTCCATATACATGATAACAAAAAGTCACTTCCAGTTATGTAGAGCCTCTTTAATATATAAAATATTGTACTATTGAAAAAAGCATATATTTTTAAGTGCTTAGGAACATTCCAGAAAATGTGACTTGTTTTCTGTTGCTGTCTTTTGGTTTTATTTCATTAAAAGTAATCATGAAAATTTAAATTACTACTTTAAAACTTAGATTGTAAAAGGATATTAAAAATGCACACTGATAAAAAGTAGTCTAGAGCAAGCAACTTGTTTTTGATGCTTTATGTAAACAGTAAAAATAACATTTAAAAGTTTTTCATTATGCAATTGTGTGTAGGCACCTCTTTTTATATATCTTTTTCTGGAATGAAAATTGAGCTTAACTAAGCTACTTATATAAAAAATAAGAAAAGACCTCTACCTGCCTGAGCACTACTCTATGCAAATGAACTACTCCTTATATTTCAGGTGTGCATGCTTAAGTAAATAGGCCTCTACTTAAAACAGGTGTGTAGTCAGGGCAAGGTATTTTTAGTAGCAAAGTTTCTGTTATTTTGGTTGTTAGATTAAATCAAAAAAATAGTTTTAAGAGTAATAACAGGGACAGTTTTAGAAATCTTCAAAGTACAAATTAATTACATTCTAATGGAGTGAAGCATCACTTCAGTAGTCACCTGGTGACCTTTCCATTCTGAGCTATGGAAAAAAGAAAGCGCTATTACAGAGTGCTTGGTAAAGCTTAGTGTTGTGTGTCAGGGAGCAGCAAGGGCTGGCTGCTCCCTAAGGGCCAGGGAGCTGAGGGGAACCCTGCCACCAGGGCCCAGCCCCACAGTACCCAAGTGAGGAAAACAGGGCACACCTGGACATGGTGGCCAGCTCTGACCAGAAGTCCAGGTCCTCAGTGATGAGGCAGGTCCAAGATCAAGCCAGGAACACAAGTCAGGGTCAGGTCTGGTGATAATCAACAGGATCAGATGCAGCCCAGCAGTCTGCAGGCAGGCCCATGGTGACAAGGAAGGTCTGACATACAGACAGAAGGTCAGATCAGTGGGGTCCATGGCCAGGCAGGGAGCAGCACCCCTACAGCACAGTTCAGAAAAGAAGCCAAGGCCTCAGGTAGAGCTTAAATGGGGTCCTGGGCTCATGTGCAAGGGCTTGTGGGTGGGGGCCCCAGGTGGTGCTGATCAGGGCCATTAAAGCTTATAACTGTATTCAGGGGCCTAACACTGTGTACGTGTCTTGAAAATGTGATGTATAGATTAAGCAAAATGCTATTTCTTTTTGAAAGAGCAAATACTGAAGTTAAGGGGTGTATTGTAAAGCTTACTGGAATGCTAGCTGACTGCTCTGGAGATTATTGAGTTAACTGTGTACCTGAAACTTGCTATAGTAAGGAGTTAAGAACTTTTATTTTGTTGGTGTTGAAGGTATGTAGTAGTGAAAATAGTCTGTGTTAAATGTATGCTGAACAGCATTATATGTGGTGTTTTCCTTTAGGACTAGTTCTTTCTTTTTCAATGATATATGAAATTTAACAGGAGGAAACTATAAGAATGGATGATTGTTCCTGCTTTACACTAATGCTTTAACCAAAGATGTATTGTCTTTACTGACTAAGAAATATTTTGTATAGCTACTAAAAATATATATATTCTTCTGTGTTGTCAGGGTGGCTGATAAACAGTGAATTATTGAATGATAAATTTAATTTGAACAATAAGTACCTAATATACAAAGACATGTTTAGCAAAGATGGATCTTCTTTTTTTTTCTTTTTTTTTTTCTTTTTGGTGAAGGCTTTTTCAGCAGTTATCCAGTAGAATCACCAATTTAAAGTGTATGTCAGAAACTACTAGGACAAGCATGGATTATACAAAAGACTGTAGAGGTATCAGATGAATTGTAGTGTTGAAATAAAAACAAAAGAAAGTATTACTGATAGCTAGTGTAGATTGTTTACTAGGAAGTATTAGTGTCTTAAAAATCTTATCAAGTTTATACTTAAAGAACTGTGTTTTTTTTCTGACTTATTTGTGATGAATTTCAGGAATTTGGGCATTCTAAATTCTACCTGTTTTATAATATTTCTTTTAAAAAAATCTTGTGCATCAGTAGAGCAAGAGGTGGGTTATTTGTTTGTTTAGAAGTGGTGGGGAGGGAGAGACTTCACTGATGTTTTTTGCCAAAACTTTCTTCCAGGAGGGTTCCTCAGGTTTGATGTAATGTTATTTGAAATGAATTTTCCAAACAGAGATCAACATGACCTAAAGGTTAAACAGAGCAATTAGTAGCTAACCCAAAATGTGATGATGAGATCTATCATCCCCATCATCGTCTAGGGATGTAAAAATACCTACTTACTTATTATAAAATACTTTTTTTTGGATGGGGGGGAGGAGGTAGAAAACTTACAAAAATTCACTTAGCAATTCTAGTGGGCTAATCTGAAAACCCTTTTTCCAGGTAAAGCTCTCTCCCTTCAAGGGAGTGCTATTGTGCACTGATAAGTGAAGTTAAGAAGAGACTTAAGAATAGGTACAGAAGGCAATGTCGTCTGCTGCCATAATTACACTTTTGAAAAGTTGCGATGATACTAGAGGGACAATGTCTAACTCTAAAATATCTTCTCCTTGTTTTGTGTCACTGTTAAAACACTCCCTGAATTCTGTGCATGCTCGCAAAATAACCTAGGATTTTTAACAGAAAGTTTAAGGAAGGGAAAACAAATTATACAAGCAAGTACTTGAGTGTAGAAGTCAGTTCCAAAAATAACAGCTAACACTTGTGCTGAAATTGTCAGAATGGATGAAGCCTGAGAATCAGCCCGAAGATGAAAAAAGCTTTCTGGAATATGTCAACGAATCTTTCTCTGTTTCCTGGGGTTGGTTGTTTTTAATGTCCATTTCATTAACATGACTTATAATGTAAACTACCTATTGACTTCTATACATAGAATTTAAATTGGAAAAAAAAATCATTTTCTTGCCCCTAACATCTGTATTCTCTTCTCTGATGTTTTACTTTCTTCTACGTCTCCTTTCCATTTCTCTTCTACACAGCCCTTCTCACTGTTGGTTTTAAGCACTTAAAATGACAATGTTTACACAGAGCAATGCCCTTACTTTTTGTGGGCAGAGCACTCTCCTGCAAAATGAGATCTTAAAGATCTGTTCAATATCCTGTAACTGCAAATAACCCCCAATCTGTTTTTGTTTTTTTTAATTAAAGCGCTTATATCAATCTCTTTTGCAGCATGCAGAATTCTTCTGAAAATATAACCTGTTTCTGTTGAGCTTGAAGATATCAAGAGTAAAACCCCAAGTCTGTATGAGGGGGGGAAAAAGTGGAATGTCATGGATGTTGCAGAAACTCAGTATGATTTATTTTCTTAATTCATTTTCTGGGGAGAGGGGGGGGAAAAAAAAGAACTCGTATAAGTGTTGTCGGTCTGGCAGGGTCAAAGATCTGTCCTGTGTTTGGAGTTGTCAGGTTTAAGGCACTACAGGCAGTAACAAGACTTTTCTGTTTTAAAATGCTTTGCAGTTGCTACCTGTGTAGATGTTCTTAATATCTAACTATTTAGATGTTAATAGGAGATCCAAGTTTGAAAGTTTGGGTCCATTGTTGATTTAGTTTGAAACCTGTTCTCTTAATATTCTTCTGATTAAACATATAAAGCTTTTTAAAAGCTGATTCCACAGTCTTTTAATGATCAATTTTATAATGAGAAATGCCAAAATAAAGAAATGGTTCTTGTCAAGAAAGCTTGTAGAATGGGGACTTAAACTTTTCCTTTTATAGGCCATTTATCGATATCTGCATTGTTCCAAATTTTTGCTAAATCGAGGAAGCAGGAGGCTATATAATTGAGGAATAAGCTAAGGTGTATTTTATAAGGTAAGATGCAAGTAATTTCTAAAAAGTTCAAGAAAACATAAGGAGGGATGTGTTTGTGGGGGGGGGAGAGGGGAGAATAATAATAAACTTTAAGAAAGTTAGTTCTTTAGTCTATTCTCCTATTAACAAACTTCGATCTTCATGGATGTTTCCTTTTATCAATAAAGAATTAAAAAATAAGACACCAGCTACAGATTGAGAAGTAATTAGTCCAAATCACAGCATTAATTGTCAAAGATATTGAGATTTTTATTAAGGTCTACTTTCTGTACTCACATTTTATTATTTTTATATAACCTTTTCACCCCACTTTTGTAACATGTTTTGTTAACATCTCTTGCTCATTTTTTGGGTTGAAGCCATTAATTCTTGCCAGACACACTAATAACCATAGGCCCTAGGAAAAAAAAAAAATCATGTATGGGCAAAAAAAAAATAAGGTTTTGAAGTTTTTTCTCATTTCCTCCTCTCTCAAGATGGAAACTGTTATTCTACTGGAATTAATTGCTAGCTGTGCAGTAGGTATATTTTCTGTAATGTAATTTGTCGCAAGAGGAAAAGGTGGACTTGAAGTTGATGCCAATGATTCTATGTAATGTCTTAATATGCATATTAACAATGGATTTTTTTGTTTAATCATTTTACAATATGAATGAAAAAATCATAGAGTCAAATTACTGTAAAGCTCTAGTGTAATAGTGCAATGTGTGGCTAGCACTGAGCTATTCACTTTAAGAAATGCCAATTCTGTATTTCTTTCTGCACTTCATGTGTTTATTTCTACATTTTTCTCAGAAGGCCAGGAACATTTTGTTCAGTTATTTGAGAAGTAATGTGGATAGATGCCATACTTGAAGACTGTTTTCATACCTCCTATCAACATGTAGCTTAAGTTTACAATTAACTTGATGCATGCAAGTAGAGCCATTGATTTGTAACTTGACTAGGCATGTGTCTAACAATCCTTTTGAAATAAGGCCTCAGGCCAAAAGGGAACCAATACCTGTTATCAGCCAGAAGCAAGCTTATTTTAAGATGTAAGGGGGCATTTAACACTAGCTCGTTAGAAAATTTAGAACTTATTTCCATATATTGTTCTGAAGGTGCTTTCTTACTCAAATTCTAATGCTATATGGCAAGTGGATAACACTGCTGTGTAAGCAGCAATGAATATCTGTTTAATAGTAACTTAGCAAGTACCATGAACTGTAACTTCCCACAGGCAGGTCACAGCATTGGGGGGTGGGGGGATAAACAGTTTTGTCTGGGGAAAATAATGTACAGTTGTATGTTGTCAAGCATTCCTTTTCCTCTTCAAGACGTGCTTTTAAATTAGCATTTTCTGCTACATCAGGGTGATAATGCAGATACTGGACTTAATGCTCACAATGCATGTTGTTAAAGGAGTCTAGGCTACAGCTCACAAGTGTAGCAAGCTACCAGAGTAGGAAAACTATATTGCAAACTGCCAGAAAATTCTTGTTTCCCAAAATGAGTAAGACCTTACTAGTGTGAAGAATGAAACTGGCCCCTCTCAGAATGCTGCGTATGGAATTCTGCCTGAAGTTGAGATGTGATTTTACTTGCCAAAGGGCACTACTGTCCCAAAGTCCTCTGCCACTGGAGTTGCCCTCCATGATGCAGTATGTTCATAAATAAAAGTATGTGTTTCTATCTGCAAGCTCAGCCTGGGATGTGAAATCAAGCTGTGTTCTTTCCAGCTTGCACATCATCACCATTAATAGAGCTGCTGCTGGAACTTGGTCAAGAATTCTGTTGATTCAGGAGCCAGGAAGGAAACTCCCAGAACTATGTTGCCTCTGTAAGGATGAGTAAAAGTTTATTTTTATCAGTCAAGTGACTATGAATGCCTACAGATCAGATCATTTAAATTAAGGAAGATGGCACTTTCACTAGTTATTCTTTCTGATCATTATCTTGCTGGGCATGAGATGGCTTCTGTTTGCATCTCGGCAGATTGCTTTGCAATGCCAAGGCATATATGGGCATTTATAGTGTACTGGAAACACAGAAGTTGTAAGAGAAACACTTTTAATTAGTTTATAATTAAATAGTGCTCAAGCATATATGCTTTGTGTCAATCATATATGACACAGAACTTTAGTACTGAACTAGACTTCTCATGTAGGCAAAACTGGTAGATACAGTACATTTGACAGCTGTGTGACTCAAGTCTGAAAGACCAGGTATACCTCATAGATTGTCATTTTCTTGAAGACAGGTATATATATTTTTTAATATTAAAGGAAAGTCCTTTTTTAACAGTAGCAAGGGCCGTTGTGTTTTCTAGTATAATCTTTAAAAAAAACAAAACCAAACCTTCTTTCTTCACTTATCCGTGCCACTTTGTGCAAAGCCTACATATATGGAGTATCATTCTTGCATTCAGGTGTCTGCTTAATTTGTCTTAAAATCTGTAGTGATGAAAATTCTTCACCCCTCATAGCTATATCAGTTTCATTGTTTAACTTTCTTTGCTGTTAAGGCTTTCCTGAAAGTTTAGCCTCAATTTCCCTTGCTGAAATTTAATTGTTATGTCATGTTCATCAGTACATAGAAAACCTGTCTTACTACCTTTCTCTAAGGTCATCTGTACTTCACACTGTGGTCATGTAGTCTAGCAGTCTATCTGGTCCTTTGTAAACTGATGCTGCATCATGAAAGGCTTTTATACACTATAATAGGAGTGCTGAAAACCCTGAAACCTTTGAATATACGTACATGTAAATGATAATGTCAGCTTCTGCAAACGTTTCTTTTAATAGATATTAACCCTAATTAAAAAAGAATCTGTATTATTGTCCTTCAGGAAAGGTCAGTGATGGTGATTTGTAGTACAGTGTTTTTACTAATTAACTAGGGAATACTATTCAGTTTAGTATGGTCTCTTAATGGCAATTGAGATAGTGTAGGAATACAAAAGAGAGTGAAAGAAAAGCAAACTGGAGCACAAATTTAGCAACAACATATATAAAATCTTCTGTAAAACATTTCAAGGATTGGACACTAGTGAGTACAGGAGAAAAGAGTCATTTTGCTTAAAAGTTAAGTTTAAGTAGACTGAAATTTGAATGGAAATACTTGACTTCCCTCTGTAAAGTTTTATAACAGATGTGATAAAGCTCAATTCTCATACAACTGAGAAACTTCTAAAATAGCCAGTCATGATCCTGACAAATGAATCATTTGGAGAAGCTGGCTTCCTGTTTTTTCTAATGCATCTTAACTGTGTCTTAAAAGCATTTTTGTTATTGCCCTCCTATGTAGAATCTGTCAAGGGTTAATGAGAATAAATTGCACAAAAATCCTTTCTTTAATGAAGATTCTATGTTTACCAAGTTTTTCTTGCTATCACAGTTTTGTACGTGTAGAACTATAGTTCAGGTAGCTGAGATGGATGGCTGCTGAATTCTTTTGATTACTCTGATCTTCCAGGTTTGGGAGATTCCATCTTATCCTTTTTAATCTCCTCTAAGTGACCTGCATGGACTTGTTATTGTAGCAAGGAAGGCTGAGATTTATCTTTGGAGCTTTTATAGACTCTAGATAGGGTTGTTCCAGAGCTTCAAAGGCTCTGCTAAAGCTTTCTAAACTCTTACCACATGAGGTAGAAGAGACCTACTTTGAGCTCAAATATGTACCCTCTCCGAACTTATCTTGTCCTCTGCCATAAGCCTAGAGATTCAGCCTAATATACTGATGAGAACATAAGAGAGAACGTTTTTCAATTGAAGTTAGCTTTCCCTTCATTTGCAGGAAGAGTGTTAAAACATGCACATAGTGCAGCCTCGCAATTTTTCTGTGCAAATAATCAAGCGGTGTGACTATCAGCAGAGGGCAGTATTGAGGTATAAATAGGAAGTACTTTAAAAAAAGTGTTGGCATATGTTTCACACAACTGGCATGGTAATGTCTCTGAATTTTCAGTTATTTTATAACAGCTTGGGATCAGGTTAGCTTTCCCTCCAAACCACTGTTACATCCAACTGTGAAACTGGATAGAATGCATGCCCTATGCTGAAGTGTAGGTTCATAGTTAGTTTAACTGATTAATAGTAGAAAAATTGTTTAGCCATTTTTGTTTACAAAGTCAGAAAACAGTTTTTTTTTTTTTTTAACAAGTGCTATTTTGTGTTCTGTGAACTTTATTAATAACAGGACTAACTTTTTTCAGATGCTTTCCTACATGTATCTTGTCTGTTAATTCTACAAGGCAGGATTGATCAGCATGGTAATATCAATGCAAGTTCTATTGAAATAAAGTTTTGAAGTTGTGGATTTTTTAATATGGGTTCTATAGTATTTCCTACTCAATATGGTGATTTTCCTGATCCTTTATTGGAGACTTGAAATAGACAGTGACGATGAGAATTTTAAAAAATGAATATTACTCTCCCATTAGGAATTTTTTCAAGATGTGCACAAATGCAATACAGTACATATTAATTAAAATTTGATGCTTCTCCAGATCACTAAGTCTTATTAAGGACAATTTGGTAGACTGAATTTTGTAGGATGCAGCATTTTCCTTCAGCTTATACAGTTCTGCAATGCTTTTTCAGGAGTATACTTGAGACAAAAGTGCAGGCTTCTGAGCTGTGGAACAACTGCCTATTATAAAATATCAAATGTAATGCTATGTTAGGGAGTTTACTGACACTCATGTCACATAAAAACACTTCTGACGTTTATTTAAACAAATTAAATGAACTAACAATTTGTATAGTTGACTTAAAGACAAATGTTTTGCTAATGCCTTCAGTCTGAGAAGCAATGCTGTTATGTATCATAGCAATGTCTAGTTTTCTGCCTTTTTCTGACAAACGATTAGTTACAATGTGTATTGGAACAAAATATTTGTAGCTCTATGCTTTTAAATGAAATTGCTAAGGAGGGGAGCTTGTGTGGATTTTTTTTAAAGCTTCTCTTTTTGGCTCTGGAAAAGTGAATAATAAGAAAATTATGTCACTCTTAAGAGTGACACAAATGCTTCTTTGCATTCCCCCTATTGACGAGGAAACTGGAACACACTCATAAGGAGATTGCTGGGCATCTCAAAAACACTGGTTCCTCTTTTAACAGAACTGATCAGGTTTGAAAGCTGTTTAGCTAAAATTCTCAAGTCTAGCCTGGGGTTTCCCAAATTTTGGGTCAGGAACCATCATCAAACTGCAAAATTTGTTGTGAGCTACCAAATGTGTACAATCAAATTCTTAAATTTAATAGGTTTTAAAGATGATACAATTACATATACCACAGCAGGCTGCTGAGTGTGACCTGAGTGATCTCCTGCACCATGGTTTGGGAACTGCTGGTGTAGGATACTGTGTGAATGTTCCTGATCTCATTATAGTCGAAGTCATATCTGCAGATCTGTTAGAACTGAGGATAGGGTCCATCCTGGTGTGACTGCTTCTGTTAATGAGTGTGCACTGGAACAGCTGGCTACATACAGCACAGCTGAACTGGGACCTGTGGAGCAGAATGATACAATAGTTAGTAACAGTTCCACATTAGCAATAAAGAATTGAAGTGTTGGCTATATGTGAAAACATTACTTCCTTATGAAAATAAATTAATGTTAAGTTAGAACTGCTGATACACATTCTTCATAGAATGCCAGAACTTGCTTGGGGTGAATGGATAGATTATTGGAAAGAAACAATATGTAGCTTGCTTTGTTAATTGGAAGTATCATATTAAGGGATTTTTAAGAGGGTTTGGAGTTAGGATCAGCTAAGCCAGTACAGAAGCCTGCATAAGACTGCAAATGAGCCAGAAGGTAAATGTTGTTTTTAATATCCCTGGGAGAGGTGTTGTGTTTAATCACAGAAGATCTCCTATTCTTGTGACTTGCAGGGGATTTACCAAAGTATTAGGTTATCTGCTGTGCTAAAGTTAATTTCTGGGCTGGGAGGAATGGGTGATAGTTATTGTAGAGCTATGAGAGGCACAACTTTAACAGAATAATGCTGTTTGCAATGCTTTTCAGCCTACTGTAGGAAAGGTTTCAGAAGATGAAAACTGGATTACTTTTTATAAGCAAAGAATGAACTCTTCTGAGTGTTTTCATACTGATATTGAGTTGCTGCTAGTCTGTAATCTGTGATTTCAAATTAGGTGGAATCACATTTCAAAATTTTTATGTAATTAATAACTTTATTATGAGGAATTAACTTATACTGGGGTTAAGAGACTAATACTCTGGTTTTGTAATACTCACTACATTATGCATGTGTTTTTTTTTTAACATCAGCTTTGCTGAATTGAGAGGTCCAACAATATGCTTGGGTTTTGCTACTTAAAGTGATAAATGTCATCTAGCAGTTTTGTATTTTCATTTTTAAATTTGTTAAATTCAAATAGCAAGGCAGCATTCATTTATAGGGTGCTGAGAAGTAAACGTGGTTCGTGTTAGACATAATGCTGTTTGTGTGTTGGAGCTTTTGAAAAACAGATCATCTTAGATGCCTGCTTTAGCATAAGCAATGGAGTTCAGTCAAATCTGCAGTCTAGATTGCTGGCAGTGATCCAAACAAATTAGTTTAAACTAGCTTGGGCAAATGGGCCACATGAGCCACATTCATTTTGAGCATTGCTGTGTATATGTTTCCACAACAGAAAATACCAGTTCATGTGGAATTTGGTAAAAAATGGAAAGTGCTGCTGGGGCCTTATGTGAATGCAGACTAGGCTAGTACTGCTCTGCTATCAGCACCCAGCAGAGCTTGGGTATGGTATGTCTTTTGGCTGTGATCAGAACTTTGGCAGGGTTTAGATGATATTTTATAAATGTAGCTATGCTGCTTCAAGGCCTGCACAGCTTGGGTGGGCCCAGCTTGCATATCTGCACTGTGCTTCCCCAGTACCTCTTGTTCCTGGAGCTGCACAAGACTGCTCTTTGTGTCACTGTTATACTATCTCCTTACTGTAAAGTTGGAGACAGATCTAGGCAAGTAGGTGATATACTTCAGTCACTGACAAGGAACTGTCTCACCTTGTAGATGGGAATATTTCTTATGTAAGAACAATACAAAGTGAGAACACGGACTCAAATTACTCTATTATTTAAAAATACATTTTAAAAAAAATCTGAAATAAGTTCCTTAATTTTGAAGTGCTGAAAATCTTTTTTTGGCAATGAAACCTTTGTTTTAAAAAGAACATCTCTGCAGATGTTTTCTATTTGATTTTAATAATATATCAAATATGCAGATCAGCAATACCAGCTGTAATCATGCAGGTAGTCAATAAACATCTGTAAAGCATTCAGGTACTATGACAACTGAGCATGATGGAAGAGGATGGCATGAATGAGAGAAGTAAAGTACTTCTGTAGCCAGTTTTAAGTGGTGTATGAACTGGAAGACTTGAGGCTATGCAAGGTAAAAGGGAAAAAGTTTTGAACAGCTGCTTATGACATAAATACAGTCTAGTCTGAGTACTGACAGAGACTGCTGAGTCCTGACTGAGACTGTAATATCTGGGTTTTAAGCAATACAAAATTCACAAGTTTGCTGTCCCAACAGTCTTAATGTGGGAAGGGGCACTATTGTAAGCTTGCGTCTCTCATGCAATAAGCATGGTTCAAAAGGGAGATTATGGACAAAGACGAGGGATTGTCTGAACCTTAATAATGTGGAAGTTATGAATGGCCTTTGTTTAAATTGTCACTCTAACTCACAAGGTACAGTGGTGAATATCATAGTAAACAATGGCGCGTTTAGCTCTCTTGCTGACAATCCTTCTTGCAGTGAATGTTTGGAGTACTTGGCGGAAAGGAATGCAAGGTCAGGCATTGTATCATCCAATAGCAGAAAAGGGCTGAGATACTTGCATGGAATTATGTGGGAAATGAGCTGAATTATACCTGTTAGACTGCAAACAGAGCATATCTCTAGTGCTTTCAGAGGTGGGTACTAAATCTTCAAAAATAAGCTATTATTTTAGTTATGACCTTGTGAGATCAAAGTTATTCCGACTGACTAGAGACAAGCACGTAACATACTACAAATCCCCTGTGTAACATTCTATATTTTGGTGTTCCCTCCACCCCAAATCAGGACCCCAATATGTTGCCCTCGTGACTGCCAAGCAGTATTGTACATACTTAATCAGATTCCATTGGTGTACTCTTCTGAAAAATTACTGAATATCATTGCCTAGTTTTACATGACAAGCTTTACTTCAGCTTCATAGAGATTTACAGAGACAGTTGTGTGATATTCTTTGTTATCCTAATACTATAAAGTTTAGTTGCAACTCTTGTTGCAACTATGTTCCATGAGGATGACCAGTTGTGCTCTGGCTCAGTTTATATTCTGTTATATTCTGTTACTATTCTAATAGGATGAGTGAATAGAAGAGGATATTGTTTATTTTTTTTACTTTCCTCTGTAGGTCTGTGGTTTGTGACACTTCTGTATGAAATAATCCGTATGTTTCCATAGCAGTTTTCAAGGAAGACTTGAGCTCTTTATACAGAAAAAGATGACATCCAAGGTGTTGCTTTTGTTTTGACAACTTGAATTTTGTTCCAAAATACTTGTTTTGAGGAAAATCAGTGGGGTTCACCTTCAAGGATGTTGAAATGCTTTTTGCATTGTGCAACAGCATGGAGTGAATTTAAAAGGTTCATAATAAATTTAGGGAAAGGAAGGATTTAAAAAAAAGGAGGGGGGGGAGCATGTTCTTATAAACACTTGTATGTGCATGTATAAACATACATTTCTTGAGTTCCTGGAATTGGAAGCAATAATATCTACTAAGTTTTCCCAAATCTGTATAATTAATTATCTAAAATAAACTTTCTAAAAGGAAACAGACTACATCAGCTATATTTCCTAAGAAAAATTTTTATGTAGGTGCTCTACCTCTGATCTATCTGGAAACAAAATTGGCAGGGATTTTTCTGTTTATTTGGGGAAGACTGTCACTGGTAATGATGGATTATCTGTAGATCTTTTGCTAGTGGAATATGGCTAGAGCAACCATAGGAAGGAAGCAAGCCTTTTGCCCTTTTTTCACTCTCAGGCATTTGTCAATCTAATCTCATGTAACTTTTGAGGAAATAAGATATTTTCATGACTCTGTTTCCAGAAGTGAGCAGGTATTTGGTTCTGTACAATGCCTACACTAATGGGGTTGTCTTGATTAGGGTTTGTAAATGCTGCTATATTCTATATGAATAAAGTTCTTAACCAATAACTCAACTCACAAATTAAATAATGACATTTTTTTGCAACACTGCAAGTAGGAATGGAGGTTTAACGCTGAACAGATGGTACATAACTTAGAAGTAATTCAGTTATTATTTAAGTAATCTATTTTTAAAGTAGTATTCTCTTTCTTATTCCTGAGCTATGGTAAAATTCCATAGGGGTTGAATGTCTGCGTAGTTCATGAGCAACTGGAACAGCGGGCAATGGTCACCTTGTTCTCTGTCGGTAAGCTTTTGATAGCCAAATCAATTGGGAAGTTTTTGGGGCATTTTCTCATGTCTGTTTGAAGACTCGGAGGATACCAATTCAAAGAAGAATGCTGTATCTTGATTTGACAGTTCAAAACCTGAAGCCTTCAAAGGCCAAGTCTAACCCTGTTTACTTATGAAGAAGATAGGACCACTCTCAGCTGACATGGGAGGCCTTAAGGTTGCTAACTATTAAATATATATTTTCTGCTATTGCACTTAGTACATTCCATACAGTATGTGCTCACAGATGCCCTACAGTCTGAGTGAGAGAAGAGCTTGCATGGGAATTAAGTGCTTGATCATTGGACTGTAGGGTGATTTAGTACAAATCTTAAAGCACTAAGTGGATACATGAACTAAGCTGGACACCATGTGAGCAGCAATATCGGTGCTGACTAGCTATGACTGCAAAGATAAGGTTTTTAATAGCATATTCACAAGATTCATGTAAACTTTGTAAAGTTTCTTCCTATGTTATATACAGCTGCAAAAAAAACTATATATTTGTATGAAAAGTACAAACCTACTACTACTACTGAGCAGATGGAGGAGGAAAAAAGACACCTGGAAATGGATGAAATTCTGTGCTGAATGTTTAAATACCTGTTGTATCTTACTGTTATGCTTACTAAAAGCTAACTAGTTTGTTAAACCTGTTTTCTAAATGCAAAACTTCTTCCATGAAGATGGCTTTAAGCCAATGCCCATGTTGAAAGGTAGGAAGTGACTGGCAGCAGCTTCTACAGGCAAGAATCTGGAGCCAGCACTGCAGAATATACAGAGTAGTGGCATCTGTTATTGCTTGTCTGGAGCGTGTTTACTCCCTCATATTGGCTCTGAGGAATGAGACAGGCTGTGATTTAAGAAATTATACTTTTTAAAGTGGCTTTGTTTCCCAGATGCAAAAGCTTGGAAGAAGGGGGCAATGGAGCAGTAGTATAGATGGACTTTTCTGAAGAGGGAGGGGAGGGTGAGTCTGGTTCCCTGTGGGCAGACAAAAGAGGAAATCCTAGATTGTACATATGAGAGTGATAGAGGTGGGGAGGAAAAGTCTCCTGGAGAAGGTGAACATTGTGTGTGGGGGGGGTGGGGGCAGAGAGTAAAATCTGGTGATGATTGTTGTTCTGGGAAATTGGTTCCCTTTGGTGTTGCTTAATATTGGCCAAATGTGTCTGGGAAGCTGATTTTCAGAATCTTAGACGTAGAAATTTAGGTCTGCCCTAAGACTGGATCTGCTACACCCATTTTGTTCTTTTAAGTGCTTATGAAAAGGAAACTGCCTGAAAGTAAGTAAGCGTAGATGTGACAAATATGGTTGTGGCATACTGTGACTTGCCTGTGTCATATCTTAAAAAAACAGTGAAGGATTTGGTAGAGAGTTTGCCTTTTGGTTGTTGGGTTTTTGGTTGTTTGTTTTTGTCTGGAATGAACCTTGGACACTGGGTTTTCAAGCCAGGTAGGAAGCACTCCACATAGCAGTAGCCTCCCTTCTTTCTTCAGAGTCTGTTTTCACTCATGTGAATGTTAAGTATTAATGAGTAAATAGCTGCTAATGTGTGTACTGCCTCATGATTTTTAAAATACCGTGGGACATGCCTGCTGACCTTTGTGCCCATGTTTATTTTATTACTTAAAGTTTCTGGCTAAGGCTCTAGCAAAAGGAAACATACTGGGGATACTATATGCCTGGTCAATTTTAAGCGTTTTGTGAGTATTTAATTCTTTGCCAAATAACACAATTTAAATAAATTTATGCCTCCCATTTTGGGGGTGCCCTTTCATTGGCTTGTGCAAGTGGATTGCTGGGTTGTTTTGTTTGGATTTTTTTGTTTGTGTTTTGTTTGTTTTTGGCTGTTAGCTTAGCTGTGGCTCCTTGTGTCCTTGCAGTCAAATGGACAAGAAATGCTTAGCACAAGCATAGAATTTTATTAAACTTACAGCTGGTCAGATATTTGCTTCTTGGTAAAAGCCAATGTGACTGCATCATCCTTAACAATCTGCAGAATTTAATAATACTGACCAAAATTTAGGAGGGGAAATGTGCAGGTGGCTTTGGGTAGGGCTATCTGCTGCCCACCATAGTCTTCTAAGCTTTCCTTCTCCCTCATGTCATCTTGAATGTGCAGAAGGCACGGGTATGTTGAACAGGTTTGCTCTGGAGCTGTTACCCTCCAGTGAATTGCCAGCTCTTGCAGATCTCAGCATTGTGTGACTTAGGCAAGTGTAGAAAGGTGGAGCAGTTCTTGGTGAAAGTCTGGCAGAGGCACTTGCATTGCTCTCGACTTGTGAACTTGCAACTGGTGGAGGCTGCAGAAAGCACTATGAAGACAACTGTGTGGGGACCTGTGAATACCAGTTAAATGTAAACAAGCATCTCTGAGACTGTTGGTCCCTTTTTCTCATAACTTCCTTTTCAAGGAACCAATCCAAGTTTCTGCCTCTTCATCCTGTGTCTATAGAAACCTATGTAATTGTTTTTCTTCTCTTCTGTCTCATGTGTTTATCCTTTGCATGTGTCCTTTTAGTCATCTGCAGCCATGCCCATAAGCTCCAGTTTTGGGCGAGATGAGCTGATCTTTCAAACTTCCAAATGCCTGTGAAAAAAGTGAAACAACTGTTAATAACTGAGAAGCTTAAAACAAAAAAACAACCCCCCCCCCCCAAAACTGTTTAAGAATTTGTCTGTGTATAACTAGAAGAGAAAGGCAGAAATGATAGTTAAATAGGGTTTTAGAGATCAGGTACTGTTATAACAACAAAGAGGCGGGGGTATTTTGCTTGTTTGTTTCTTTTGTTTTGTTTTTCATTGTTTTTTTCCCAGGAGTGAATAATTGCCTGTATTTTCTTGCTGTTCAGCAAACTAGTATTTCCTTCTATTCATAATTACAGTATGAGTGGTTTTTTTATAGCAATACGATCATGTTGCAAAAAGTGTAAAAACCTTGAAGTGATGACAATACTAACTAGTGTTACAGCCGGTTTCCTTGTAGCTGATAAACTTTTTATGCACTTTTGTTCTGATTGTCCTATCACACATGCTCATTAACCTGATGTATATGTGCTGGTATTGTTCTAAAGGAAGTAAGCCGTTCAATAGAAAGTAGCCATCTTGAGTAGATAATGGGGACAACTTAATTTGCTGTTTAACTGCTCTTATTTTCTCTCTCTCTCTCTTTTTTTTTGAGAGGCTAAAATGAGTCGTCATAACTAAGGCAGGGGAAGACTAAGATAAATAAAAGCTGCCCTCAATAGCTAATAATAATTACAAAAAGTACCACTCCAGTCTTGTGATCAGACTGTTGATGCATGCATTTAATAGCAACATTCCTTGGTAAACTTGTGAGAATGAGTGTCCAAATATTTAATAAGGAATGCAGGCATTCCTTCTTGCAACAAGCGTTTTGTCAGGCCATGTTTTTCAGTGAACTGTGAAGAGGGCTGTGAACAGGAGAGTGATTTTGATTTAGTCACTTGAGGCTTTATCCAGCTCCTCTTGAAGTCAATGGCAAAATTCCTGCTAACTTCAGAGGCTGATTGGACCTCAGATGTGTGCCTTTTCTCTATAACACAGGAATAATGCTTGCTTTCTTCTCCTCTGCAAAGTATGAAATGAGTTCTAAGCACCATTATTTTTTTCTTCTTCTTGTGCTTCAACTGCCATAAACCTATATCCAGTAGTTATATCCATATGTCTCCGTATATATTCATTGCATGAACTCGCATTGATTTTTTTTGTTTGTTTTGTGTTGTTTAACTCTAGGTTGCTATCATAATATGTAAGCACATATTTTAAAATTTCAACTTCCCTCCACATAAATTTCTTATTCCCGTAATTTTGTAGGACATGCAAATTCAAGTGTTTAGTAGGGAAAGTTATTCACTTTTGAGGGAAAATGTCAAAAGCAAAAATTTTATTAAGATATACTCATCCTTTTCTGGCTTTACTGTTCCAGCATATCACAGAATGGTTGAGGTTGGAAGGGACCTCTGGAGATCATCTAGTCCAACCCCCCCTGCTCAAGCAGGGTCACCTAGAGCACGTTGCACAGGATTGCATCCAGGCGCGTTTTGAATATCTCCAGAGAAGGAGACTCCACAACCTCTCTGGGCAACCTGTTCCAGTGCTCTGTCACCCTCACAGTGAAGAAGTTTTTCCTCATGTTCAGATGGAATTATCTGTGTTTCAGTTTGTGCCCGTTGCCTCACATCCTGTCGCTCGGCACCATTGAAAAGAGTCTGGTCCCATCCTCTCGACACCCTCCCTTCAGATACTTGTACACGTTGATAAGATCTCCTCTCAGCCTTCTCTTCTCCAGGCTAAACAGGCCCAGCTCTCTCAGTCTTTCCTCATAAGAGAGATGCTCCAGTCCCCTCATCATCTTTGTGGCCCTTCGCTGGACTTGCTCCAGTAGTGCCACATCCCTCTTGTACTGGGGAGCCCAGAACTGGGCACAGTACTCCAGATGTGGCCTCACCAGGGCTGAGTAGAGGGGGAGGATCACCTCCCTCCACCTGCTGGCAACACTCTTCCTGATGCACCCCTGGATACCATTGGCCTTCTTGGCCACAAGGGCACATTGCTGCCTCATGCTTAACTTGGTGTCCACCAGCACTCCCAGGTCCTTCTCCGCAGAGCTGCTTTCCAGCAGGTCAACCCCCAACCTGGACTGGTGCCTGGGGTTATTCCTCCCTAGGTGCAGGACCCTGCACTTGCCTTTGTTGAACTTCAGGAGGTTCCTCTCCGCCCACCTCTCCAGCCTGTCCAGGTCTCTCTGAATGGCAGCACAGCCCTCTGGCGTATCAGCCACTCCTCCCAGTTTTGTATCGTCAGCAAACTTGCTGAGGGTGCACTCTGTCCCTTCATCCAGGTCATTGATGAAGAAGTTGAACAAGACTGGACCCAGGACTGACCCCTGGGGGACACCGCTAGCTACAGGCCTCCAACTAGACTCTGCGCTGCTGATCACAACCCTCTGAGCTCTGCCATTCAGCCAGTTCTCAATCCACCTCACTGTCCACTCATCTAGCCCACACTTCCTGAGCTTGTCTATGAGGATGTTATGGGATATGAGATAATTTTGATTAAAGGCATTTGTTAGAACAGCTATATATGAATGAAGAATTCTGCTGTTTGAATTTTGAAAGATTTGGCTTTTAGTTCTCATCAGTTTTGCTACTATTTAAGGTAGAGGGAAGCTATGCAAGTTTGTTTTTCAGTCACTTTCAAGAAGAAAGATACCTATTTAGATTTTGTTGTTGCTTTTTTTTAAACAAATCCAAACAACTTCAATAAATAATGGAGGGAGGAGAAACAGGCAGAGTGCTAAATTTTGATCATACTTACCTTATTTATCTTCTGCAGTGAAGTTCCTTACTTAATTAACAGTAGCACACACAGATCCTAACATCAATGTGCCTGACACTTTACAAACAATACTGTCCTCGTCCTGAAGAGCTTGGTCCAAACTTTGTTACTGACATATGAAGAGGGAGCATAGGTTGAGACAAACTGACTTCTATAATTTTAGCAAGCAAATAAAACTATAGCTATTTAAAATATTTAAAAGTATGAAAATGCATTATCGAAGCAACATAGATAGTACTTTCTTGCTTCCATCTCCAGCAGACTCTTTATTCATGACTCAGGAGATTGTACGAATACCTAGAGTTCACACAACTAAGGATTTTAGTATTGTCAGGTTAAATCAACTACTCTGTACTCTTGAAAAGAGAAAATCAGAAAAATAAAAAGTATTTAATTTTATACATTTTGGTCAAAAGAAAATAAAGATCTACATCTACATCCAGCCTCTTTTAATTATGGATAACAGAGAGAAGCTGCTCTAGCAGTTTTGAGAATGCTTTGTGGCAATGGGTTGGAACTGATGCAGCCTTTCCACAAATGGTGCAAATGCTTCAAGCAGCTCAGCTGTGACTTTCTGATTCTGGAAAACTTACAAAGTTGTCCACAATGCCCAGTGGAAGTCAGACCCTTTTCAAAATAAAAATAGGAAAGAGAGCAGCTGTCATCAAATAAAATAACTTTTACAAACATGAGTTAAACATTCTAACTATTATGTATGTGGGTTTTGGGATTTGGAATGATAAGAAAGGATTTTTGCCATCTTTTCTTTTAACGAGTATGGGCATGCATTGACTCCTCATGTACATGTCAATGACCCATAACAAGCTGCTGTTTTACAGCAGTATCCTCGTTTGCAATACAGTTTACCTGTTGAATCACTTCTGTGTTTCAGAGGAAATTGTACTGCATAAGACCATTTTTAGTTGTTGGTAAAAATTTATCTCAGGTTTTTGAAGGCTAAAGAGGATCATAATAGAAATCCTGACAACAGCATCCAGTAGATCTTTAAGACCTCAGCTGTGCATAAATGTCTTCCACAAAAGCATTAGCAGATAAATATATAAATATGTAGGACTTCAGCTATAATAAATTTAAATGTTGCATCCAGTGGAATGGAAAGTAGATGTTTCACTGATCTCATTGAAACCATAATAACTGCAGTAACAACCGATGTCATGAATAAATTCAGAAATGACTTATGTGCTGAAATGTTTGAAGCAAGATACTCATCAATCTTAAATAATTTCAAATCTTTATAAACACTTTTTTTTATACATCCTTGCAAATAAATAAAAGCATTCTTTCATTGTAAATCCTTCCCACACGCACGCCTTAACCTAAGTACACTATGGCACATGAAGCTTATATTAGTATGAATGCTGCTCTTTTTGAGCTGCAGATGTTATAAGGATTTCCCCTTGGAGATGGTTCCTTCGAAAATAAGCATGTGAAAGGGGTTTTATTGATATTGCATACTATTAATAACAGTTGTATCCTCCCAAAAAGCTGTTTTTAAAGAAATTAAAGATTGTAAAATTAGGTCCTCAGTTAGGAAGTGATATTTAGAAAGCTTTTTGTGCTTAAAGCCTTTTAAGCAGAAGTGAGCTAGTGCAGCTGTAGATTTGTGTTCGTGTATGTGTTGTATAGTTTCTATTGATGCCCTGACTGCAATAAACAATTACAATTAAAGGACACTTTTCTATGGTCATGCTGTCACCCACTGTCCAACATATATTTGTTCTTAATGTTTTTAGATTAGGTAGTATTATTTCTATTTAAAAGAAAGGAGTGTCTAATTCTAGGTCTTCAAAAATCTCAGCTACTGTCTCGTATGACATGCTATGCCTATATCCATGCTGTTCTCGTTCTCTGTTTTTTTGTTTTTTTTTTTTCCTTAGCTGTGTCTGATCTTGGGACCTTCCCAAACCAGTTGCATTTTTAAGGTTTGTAGGAAATAAATGAAATAATCACATGTGACTTTATAGTTTTGGGTTTGTTTACTTTTTCTTGCATTATGCCAAAACAGAAGTGCTATTAACTATGTTTTAGTCTTCCAAAGCATCTCAGATAGATTTTTATTTTATTTTTCATGCCTGAGCATGAAAAGCAGCTGTCTTCACAGCCTTTAAAAGAAAATCTTTACTGAGGGATCTGGCACAAAAAATAAGTACTTAAATGGTTGCTTGAATTCCCTTTAGATCATTGTCCTCTGAAACATGAATAAAGTTGAAAAGTAAAATCAATAGAATGCGGTAGCACTTAACAGATTTAAAAAAAAACAGGACTGATGCATTTTGTAGTTCTGTTCTCAACAGGTATATTTTGGAGATATTATGCTTGCAATTGTTGGAAAAAACCTTTTTCATCAAGTCTAAGTTCCACTTGAGTTAAAGGCAGTCAAAGTTGAAACTGACCTGCTCTTGGTTTTGTGCTCTAAGCAAACAGCATGTTTATTAGCAATTGTGTATTTTTGGTAGAATTTTCAAAGCACTTGCTATGGTAAAACTGTTCCCATTTTGAAAGAAGAGATCTCACTAACCAGTTCTGCTGGGAGAGGCATGAAGGTGGGGCAAACTGAATTTCATGTAACCATTTCTTATTATTTTTCTAAAGTCTCTTGTAGGTAAAATCCTTTTGCAATGAATGTAAACAACTTTTTATGGTCTGTATGGTCTGTATGTATGGTTTTTATGGTCTTTTTTATGGTCTGTATGGTCTGATTGTCTTGCCAAAGCAAAGTAATACAGTGCAATTTAGCAAACATTTCAGACTTTTGAGATAATCATTTCATCTTATGCTCAGGTGTTCAGTTTCTCCCTATCCTATATGGAACTTCCATGTGTATAATGTCTTTCCTAGTAAATATACCAAATCCATTCGCTGCCTGTGTATCTGGGAGAAATGAATATATTAGCATGTAAAATGATTTGACTATTGCAAGAGTACTAAGAAATTTTTACTTCAGTAAGCACTCACTTTGCTTATAGCAAAGCTTTAGCCCACTGGGGATAGATTGCTAGGTGTCAAAACAATTTTTCACATTTACTGAGAGCAGATCACAGATCTGAGGCTCTTAACAGTGAGCTCTAGATTCTGAATTGGAAAACCATGTATTTATTTAAAGACTGAAAATCATATAGTTATGGATAGTATAAAGTCATGTATTCTGAGGAAAATGGTTAGAAAGCTGAGAAAACTAGGTAAAATCATGAAGAACTATTTAAACCAAGTAATAGAAGAATGTTTGGGATGACACATAATATTAGGAACCCTGACATTCAACTGTTTTTCTAACTGATTTTGAGCTAGAGAGATGAATGATAACAGCTGAATATGGTCTTGTTAAGGAGAGATGCATCTTTTTAAAGAAAATCTGAAATAGAGTTAATTGGCGCAATGGCATTGCAGCGGGCCCCTTCCTTAGGTGTTTTATCCATTGTGTATTTATTTGGGGTTATGTTTTTAATGAAGGAATTTATGATGTGGCATGGGTAATGCAGGTCAAAAGGCCAGGTCACGAGGTTGGGATATTTGGTATTGCTGACCTTATGCTGCTTGTTTGTTTTCTGGCTCCCGACCCACTAGGAGCATAATGTCTATAAAGTCATTACCTATGGTTAGAAAGGTCTGAAAACTGAATGGGAAGTTTGAAAAGCGTGTGGGGCAACACTCAAAGCTTGTAAAACAGTTGCAACATGTCAGCTGCTGGTAGTAATTATGTACATGCTCACTTGCAGCTAAACAGGAGTTAAAACAAATAATTCACTACTGCATGAGGTAAAAATGAATTGCTTAAAGCTCAGTTACGTATAGATGATGCTTGTTCATTAAATAAGATTCATGAATAATCATTTCTTTTCTGAACTAGAGCTTTAAGAGATGCTTAAAATGTCATGAGACTTGTAATAAAACTGGTTTCACTAAGTATATAACCTGAATAATATCCTAATATGAATATGAATGGATTCTTACAGAATATAAAAGGCTGAATTCTGAACCAATTCTGAGATGAGTTTTTCATTCAACTGATGTAATAGATGTTTGATTTCCTTTTTTTAGTTGCTTGCTACCTCAAAGTATTTTATTGCTCTGTCCTAAAAATTACATGAAATTAGTTTATCTGTTGCTGCCTTTTATACTCTCAAGAGAATGCCAGACTTGCTGAGAAATGCAGATACTACAAGGAGATGAAGAAGTAGTGACTTCTGTACTAAAGGCTCAGCTGTATATTTGATCTTTTGTCAGGTTTTCTTTTGACAGGGCTGGCTACAGATCACCACAAGAAACGTGTAAATGTGTGTCTATTTGAATGTTTTTATTCAGAAGCAATAGATGATTGCCAGTTGCTTAACCTATGTAGTTTTCATCAAAATGAGAGTTTGAATGTAGTGGCAGTAGAAGACTCTCCATTTCAGCCCCTGTGAACTACTGCTAATATTTAGTATATTTTTGTTTTTTTTTCTCTCCTAAGAGCCTCTTTCTTTTTGTGAAGTAGAAAGAAGGTAATTGCATCCTGAATTTACTATTCAAGTTTAACTTATTGAATACACACTCAATTCTTCTAATACAGCAGAGGCTGGCCTTCTCCTTAACTGCTTGGATACTATCTGCAAGGTTTTCCATGAGTTCATCTTTCTCCTTCATTCTTTCACCTTTCTGATGACATCTCTCTCTGTGGTGCTTCCTTTTTATCCATCACTTCTTCTCTGAATTACAATAATACTAATATGCTTCCTCTATTATTTCACTTGTTTGAGAGAACCTTTGATAAAAATTAGCTTTTGGCACGTTTGAAGTGTGACTTTGATTGTTGAGTTAAACAGGTGAGAGGATACTTACTGGCCTTTTTCTGGTCTTTGAAATGCTGAAGAAAAGTAACATTTCCCAAACTGGGAAGTTATGCTTTCCTCTTGATAGTTTAAGAGCAGTTAAAAATTTCTTTAAGCCATGCTTGTTGTTCTTGTATGCTGCAAAGGCCTCTGTGTAGATTGAGTTAAATGTAGTTACAAAATTGCAATATTTAGTGCATAAACAACATAACCTTGTCTAATAAACTCACTTAATATGAAGAATTTAATATTAACTTTAATGTATGCTCTATTGCATCTAAGCTAGTAGTCTCTAGATAGACAGATTTAAGACCATTGGACTTTGCAAATGCACTGCCACACTTTTTTCCCCACACTACTTTGGTCCAAGTGTGTAAAGAGTAGCTGCAGCACATTCGTTGTCAGATCAGTGCAGTTAATTTTCCATGGGAAGAGTTGCCAGTCCACTGCAGAAAAACTGATAGTAACTCTCAAAACACCACAGTTTCTTTAAGGGATTGAGTTCAATAAGATTAAATAAAAAATTTCTATTGGAGGGGGGAAATGTTAAGATACTTTCAAAGCTAAATGAAAAGTAGCCCTACAAAAGTGTGATAGGAATCCTTCAATCCTCCCATCTATTTCTTTCTGCTAGGCCACTGTGATCTGTTCAGATGAGATATTCCCAGCCATTTCAGTCTTTGAACCTACAGAGATTGAATGGGGGAGATATGAGCAAGTTGTTCTGAATCTATAGTAAAGTCTGTTCCACTTTATGCTTTCTAATGTTTATCTTCTGGCCCTTCTCAAATGTTAGAAGGGCTTCCTCTGTGCAGAAGCTGGTAGCATATATCTTGTTCCCTTTGTGTTGTTTTGTCCATTTTGGTGGGAGGTGGGGTTGAGTGTGTGTCTCTTCTTTTGCCATAAGTTTGAAAAATGTTATTGGGCTTTGGATTTTTCCCAATCTCAGCTTACATGTCAACACTGAGTATTTGCCAGAATGTGAGTTGGTAGTGATTGAGCATGTAATCAAATGCAAAAGGTATTTAAGCTTTATTAACAGGGTAAACTGCAAGGTAAATTTTGAGAACAGAAGGAGTAACTATATCAATAACTATATGGGCCAATGTCAACAGTTGCTCCAAAGTTGTTTTATCTGTGATTTTATAAGAAATACTGGCACTGTGTGTCTGTATATATTCACAGGACTATGGTTTGTACATCGTTCAAAACCAAACTTTTTCATCCTGTAGGCCTGTCATATTAGCCTAGCCTCCTAAACCAGACAAAATATAACTTAAGGGCATCCAGTTAAGTTTACATTATGCACTTAAACCTTTAGCCTGATGGTTAGGACTGCAAAGGTGAGCTTGAGAAAGGGAATGAGGTGTCAGACTTGAAAGAGGAAGTTAGGCAACTGGTTGTTTCTTTCCCCCTTTCTTCCCTACGAGATTCCCCCAGGATGTGTGACTTTGCTAAAAAAAAAAAAAAAAAGAGTCAGCGTGTAAGTACCAGCAACCTCAGATATCATAAGTGAGAGTAGAAATTGCCTCTCTGTTAATGATGTTATATCTTATTAGGAAAAGAATGAGGATGTTGCAGCAGATTAGGTGATGGGGGATGGAGGGTGTGTGGTGATATGGTGCAAGGAAACCTAAAACACCAATGTAGGTTACCAGCTCTGTTATGCTTGCTTCTGAGGGTGCTTCCCTGTGGGGTCTGCCTTTTAACATCTGTTCTAGTAAGTGCTCTATTTCTTTAGGTCAGTGAGGTCATAACATGGTATCTAATGCTGAGAATTTAATTTTGTAGATAGTGAGTTTGAATGTAGATTAAATCCTTCTCTATAGTTAGATTTATGCATCCAACAACCAAAATGTAAGATCACTTTTTGCTTTGTACTTCACTGTCAAATAAAAGGCTGTTTTGATGAAGAGTAGTATAAACTAGATGGACAGTCATTCATTTGTATTTTGCGAGCTGCTGAGCTGCTTTTCATCTAGTTTTTCTGTTTCAGAGGAACAGTATGATTGCTCAAGTCTCCAGATGTCAACAAACAGGCACTTGTGTTGACAGTGGGCACTTGCTCGTATGCCCACTGAAAGGAAGTAAATCCTATTGCTCCATAGTTTGATTTAGTAGAACTTTGGCTTCCAAAATGAGATTAAGCTGTGCAGTTGCAGAGGGGTGGAAGCCAAGCTTTTGACTAATGGCATTAGGAATCTAGTAAAATCTTTCTGAGTGAGTGGACATTATGTAGGATGCTAGTGTATCAAAGGGTTTATCAGCACAGTGAATTTAATCCTTTTAACCTTATACATCAAAATACATCACTTGACAGGATTATTACTAAGTATTAATGAAATCCATCAAATCATGCTTAAAAATATGACATAAACCAAATAGTTCATTTTGAAGTTCTCAGAAAGATAGTGCCATGAAAAATACAGTTAAATGAGCAGTTGCAAAGAAGTTGGAAGGCCAGGTTAGTACAAAGACAAATGACATCTTACTTAACTGTATGCAGCAGATTTTTGAACATCACTTCCCAATGAGTAAATCTGTCCTATCAAGTGGTATGATAAAAAGAAGCGGATGCTAGATCTAGTCATTTTAATTACCTGGATTTGTTCCATTGAAATGTGGTTGCCAGGATATTGTTGCCTGAGTTATATAAAAGACAAATGCAGATGCTATATTCTTGCTTGTACAATGTATGAGGATGACACCATTTTTGTGAAGTTTTCCCATTTGAGCATTTCTCATGTGGTCCTGGTTGAAAAATACTGCTTAATAGTCATAGCTTCTTCTATACTTGAAGTGCTGCATTTTATCTGCTTCTTAATGTGAACAGAGAAAAGTTATTCTGTACATGAAGAATGCATCGAAACCAGTAAGAGATCTCAGCAAGGTAAGAGATTAAATTTGAAACAGATATTTTCCTTTCATTTCATAGACTAATAAAGGACCAATAAGGGCTAAATTAAAGTAGGATAAGTCAGGCTCCTTCTTCACACCTCTTTCCTTGCAGGAAATTACACAAGCTGAGTCCTCTGTGCATTGCAGACTAGTGTGACATAAGGGTACTAAGGCAGCTCAAATGAGCTAACTCAAGTACCAGCCTAGCACAGGCTGGTAGCAGCATGAAGCTAACTAAACTATTGCGATGCCCAGACTGTTTTCAATATCTTACTAATTGTTGGCTTAGCTATCTTTTGCCTCATCTTGTACAATCTTAAGGCTCCTAGAAGAGGACTCCGTTTTGTTTTAATCAGTTAATGACATTGAGTTCTTGTGGGGGGGAGGGGGAGGACGTAGTTATTCCTGCAGAACAAATCTGCTGTTGTTCTGTTGTAGATGAGATGGCACACACCTTCAACGTTGGCAGAAAGCCTAAAAGATATTAAAAAGAAGGTCTGCAGTTGATTTCTTCCCTTCCTTTCTTAACTTTGTGTATATAGTTTATTTGAATGTAGAGTGTGGGGGTTTCTTTAATCATCTCTGAACTGATTCAGAAAAAGAGAACATAAGAAGTATCTCTTCTGATTAATAATTGATTCCTGTGTTGGTGAAGGTTATGGATGTTTCTTAGGGGTGGGATGGAGTTTTGTTTGTTTGTTTTAGTCTTGTTCTCTTGCTCATAAAAACAGTCCATGATCCTGTGTGGGGTGGAGTGTGCGTAGTTGGTTTTTGTTGTTGTTTTTAACATATTACCTTGTGATCAGGGTTTTTCATAACTTTGGGTCCATTCTTTGGAACAATGACCACTTAGTATTCCTTCTTTTTAATACTTTATCTTCATTCTCATGTACATACACCAACAGCCATTCCTCTCTACTCCTTGTTCCTGCTCTTTTTGAGAATTATATTCTTCTATCAGTCAGAAGAATTGTCCTAAATTTTCTGTAATTTGGCTAAGGAATAACATCTCACTAATAATGAAACTTTTCATAGAATTAACATTTCTCTGGACAATTTTTTAGTAATATTCTTTAAAATAAATTATTAGATTACAGAGCTTACTTTATAATTACTGTGCTTGACATATGTTTGTATTTATATGTTGGGATTCTTAGTGCTGCTAACATTTTTTATGCAGTATCTAGAAAACAGAGGAGTTTTGTTGTGGAGGCTTTTTGTGAGGGGTTTCATTCTCTATATTGGTAAGGAATTCAGATTCCCATCGAAGATCTGGGATTTCAGGGTGATGTTTAGGGAATTGTATAGTTTTCAGGCGTGCTAAAGATCCAACAAATACTGGTCCATGTCTGAAGTTGCATGGAAAAATAAACACTAATCTTGTGATCTGGGCCACAGTATCAAGAAGCAAGGTGGTAGGTCTAGTCTCTGTTGAGCACAAAAGGCAAATTAAATTTGTTGTCCAGACTTCCATCTGATGTGCTGCACTTGGTTAATCCATCCTAGAGAGAGAATGCGGGGGGGGGGGGGAGACAATAGCAAAAGGAAGCCTTCTAAGTTAATGCTAATGATTTGAGTATAGAGCATCTAGGAAGAGTAATTTGTAATAGGCGGCCACAATTTAATTTTACATCACGTCATGAGTATTCACCTTGTTGTGGTCTATTGGAGTCCTGTTTCATCCAGATGATGGGTCAGCACAAGAGCTCAGAAGCTGGCTGGCAGAAAATGTCTCCTGAAAAGTGCCGTGGGAACTAAGGCTTAGGGAAGAAGATAGACGTGGGGTTTTCACTAAGTGAATAAGAAGGTTACTAAAGGTAGCAGATAAAATTAAATTTAATAACTTAAAAAGCAACTAACGGAGGAGAGGGGAAAAGAAAGGGGGACGACTGGCTTCAAAGCTGTGAAACTTCAAAAAACACCTCATATTACTTTTGAACTTTGGAAGAAGCTGTACTATGTTATATAAAATCATCTCAAGTTCAAAATCAAATGTAAATGCAAAAATATGCAAGTTTCGCTATTGGCTGTATGGAGGGATTTCCATTCATCTACTTTAAAACAAACAAAAACCAAAACAAAACACACAAGCTTTCCATTCTCCTGTGATATTATTGCTTGATGGCTCTGATCCTTTTATGTCTTCCAGCTTTTCCAGTCTTGTGGTTACTTATATTTCTTTTTTTTTCCCATCTACAGTCTCTATGTGCATGTTAATTTTCTCATGTGTTTGTATACGTATATACATTAATACTTCCTATCTTTGCCTCCAGTGCTATTTGTAAGCAAGTAGTTTTTTCCTGTCTCATGCTGGCCTTCTGACATCATTAGGACTTCTGTATTGTTAAAGGTGTGTTTTGTCATTGTCAGAAGCAACAAGATGGAATGGGGGTTTTCATAAAACTGCTTTCCTGCACAGCTAATGGGGAAATGGCAACTGTCCTTGCAGAAAGACAGCTTCAGCCCTAGTGATAACATCAGTGACAAAAAACTACGAATTTCCTGCGTGGTTCTGACTAAGGTTTGCTCAAGAGCATTTTATGCACCCTTCTAGAAGCTAAGTCTAGCAAAAATCATTTTAATAAAGTATCTGTTGCACCACGTCTTTTAGGTTTATAAGAACAGTGTTGGCAATGAAATATTGGAATACTTCCTCTTAAGAATGTAGCGTATGAAATCCAATGGGCTGTAGATAGATCTAGTTATCTAAATAGAAAGGCACACACAAAACTATAAGAAACAACTTATAGGTGGTTTCTCTGCAGGTAGATGGAGCCCCAGTCACCCATTACATAATGAAATTTACTGGTAGAGTCAAAACGTGCTTCCAAAATGTACCACCAAATTATGCTGTACACAAAAGGCAAGGCAAAATTACACTACTGAAAAGGGAAATGGGGTGGAGTCCGGTGATCAGACTTTGTCCAAAGGCTGTGTTTCACCTTTAGGCTTCTGACTGACGTGCTTAAACAGAGGCCAGTAAAACGTTAAATGATTATTGAATCTGAAGGGAAATCTCTGAGGGGAAATAAGCCCAAGCTTTATTTGAGGAAATTCTGGAACTTCTCAAGTAGCACTTTCATTTTGTGATATTTCCTTCTGTTTACCTGTCACAGTTCTGATAGGTGAATCACTTTGTTTTTCTGTAGTACAATTGTAGTTTGGGTTTTATTTGTTTTGAAACTTGCGCCTTTTTCATTCTAGAAAACCTAACAAATAACTGGAATTCACTACATGATTTAGCAAACAATATTTAGATGATGTGCTTCATGACATTGCTTATGAGGCTTTACAAGCACAATCTACTCTCAAATGGTGCCACAAATGTAGTCCTACTCTCTCTATTCAGGCTCTTGTTAGGCTTTTGTACTGAGCCCAAATCCACAGGGCTTGTGTGCAGTTAAATTCCATGTATTTTGGTATGTGACATTGTTTCCTCCTTTGGCTCTGGCATTTTTCCTCTATTACCACTTCACATCTGAATCTCAACTGTTTTGGAAACATCCCATGTTTCCAAACACCACGTTTCTTTTTTCTGTCTTGTTTATCTCTGAGGGCAAGTAACTGACTAAAAGATTCCTCACGTTACTTAATGGATATGTGGTCTAAGGGCTCTTCCAAAAACTGATAGAACCAATATTAGCAGCATTTGCAATATGGCCTTTGAGGGAGTCCCAAAACAATGTGATGCATGAGAAACGCCCAATTTCAACAAAAGTAAATAAATCTTCCTTTGCCATTCTCTGTCTTCTCTCATCTGCCTGAAACAGTCTGGGGGCTGAAAGTTGTCCAGGATCTCTATTGTCTTCTAAACCATGAAGTCTGTTCAACTTTATACATTTTTTCCTGACTAGGTTTTTGCAATTTACCTTGCCTGTTTCTTTTTGTCTGCCCCTCTTCCCAGCTCTGTGAAAATATACTAGTCTATTCTTTGTTTTCGTGGACTTAGTGCATGATTTGCTCCTAAGAGACTCCTCTTTCCCTTCTTTTTTTTGTTTAAGAAAGGGCAACTCCCAAGTCCCGTCCCTGAGAAGTATAAAAGTACCAGCTCTAATGCTAGCCAATTTTCTTAACATTCTGCTTTTTTTTACTGAAAGTGCAGTGAAGAACCTTAAGCATTTACCATCATTTCTAGCTTAATGAACATGTACTCTACTAGCAGAAATAAACTTGTTCTATGGTAGAGAAATTTTCATAGTGATAATGTCATATAATCTATTATTCATCATTGATACATAGACCAGTTCCCCAAATCATCCCACATGTCCTGTTGAATTTCACTTAATTCACATGTGTGCACATGGTCTGTGGGAAGAATGTAGCAGAGATGCTTAAAAAGTCTTCCTAAGCTGCATTTTTCACTTGTCGTTATTTTAACCTTTCCTCTAATCCACAATACAAGTACAATTGCACATCACTCCAGTTAGTTTCATGGTGGAAAGAAGACTTATTGCCACAAATCAAAGAAAACTTAATAGAGTTTTATGCATATAATTTAAATCATTAAGGGTATGTGTATATGGTTTTTGTATACTTTTTATTGCCTCATTATTTTTCATGTCAGGTTTAACAGATTAATGACCAATTCGCTTCTGTATTTTTTTTTTTAAACCTCTTATGTTTAAGAAAAGGGGAGGGGATAATTTAGTCATCTAGTGATAGCATGGTTTATAATTGAGACAGGCTATTAGTTATCACTACTCAGCTTAAACTGGCTCTCAGATTTGGAGTTGAGAATAATTTTCTCCAGAGTATACAGATGAGAACCTGCTGATGGGTCGTTGCACTTAAGTTTCTTGTTTGTTTTGATAGGGAAAAAGCTGCTTGTTTGTTTTTGTTGTTGCTTTTTCCCTTCCTTCCTAAAACTAGGTTGTCAATGTGTAACTGCAAAAAAGCAGAGCCCAGTTAGGAGCTGAATTCCAGCCCCTCCTATTTCTTTGTTACCTATAAAACAGAGCTGTAACTGGGCATTTTGGTTTTCAGTTTGGAGCACAGAAGAATCCTTTTGTTCCAGAAATTTTATATAATGATTTGAATGAATCCCTGTGCAATTCGAACTGATCAAATTCTACTGAAGCTTCTATGGAAGTCCAGTGTAGTTTCAGACTCTATTTATATAGCTCTATCTATATATATCTCTAGCTAATGTATCTTTACCTAAGGAAGAAAATGCAGTTATGCAGAGCAATGACTTGTACATGTTTTCTGGTTTCTAGAACATCTGATTGCATGGTTTATTGTACATGCTTGTTTAAGATTTCTGTTATTCTTTTTTAAGCTGGCAATCTGATTGTATGAGATTTTTACATTTTACATCTTCAACTTTCTATATATATAATGCACTGTCATGCCTGATATCAAATAATTGAACATATTCTCTTCTGTAATTAAAATAGCATGTCTGCATCTTGCTGTCTTATGGGCTGAATCGCTTCCAAATCATTCTGTTCTTTCTCACTTGTTTGCATTACATTGAAGGTTTTGAGTTTTATTTTAGTTGGATATAAATGCCATCACTATTTATTAAAAAAAAAAAAACTGTTTTGGGGAAGAAGAATTTGAATTAGATGCATATGTTTAAATAATATTTTGGGTTACAACATTTTGTCAAAAAAACCCCCAAAAACATAAGATTGAGTCAGTTGGGAAAAACATATTTTCCAGATACAGCATTCCATATTCTGGTACAAATAGAGGAGTGATAGCTGTGTAAACAAAAACACCAATGCACCTTTTGACACGATCAGGCCTTGAGAAACTTATGAAAATGCAAGAATCTTGGGACTAACAATCATCCAAGCCTGAAAAGAATCATATAAGTCTAAGAAATGTGAACGTGAGGAAAATGCAAGTCTTAAATGTAAGTGTTAAGCACCGGACTCTCCTGTGTTAATCTTTAAACTTGGTTTTCCCATAGCCTTTTTTTCTGTAAGAAACAAAAGATTTACTATGTCAGATCAGATCACTGAGAGATAAGTACTTAATATTTTACAGGAAAATGAATGTTTATCAGAAAGGATTAGCCAACTGCATTTCTCCAAAGGAGGATCAAATACTAGAGTGAATAAATAGCACTTTGAAGCCAGTATTTTAATATGCTTGTTCAGCATGCTTTTTGTTGTTGTCCTCTGAACCAAACTTTGCCTTGCAGAAATCTGTAGTTCAGGTCTATAAAAAAGCAGCTCTCCCTTTAGCCTAAGAGGTAGATAGGCAGAGTATGGTATTTAAAATGTTTTTCTTCACCTAAGCCCTGTTCTGTTGGGAAAAAAAAACCTTCTGTGCCCAATAATGATTTTTTTTTGTCTTTTATTATTTTTAAATGATTTCTTTCTGTCAAAAGTGTAACTGCATGGTTTCCAAAGAAGACAGATTTCAAAAGAACTAATTGTTAATTTTTAAGAGCTCTGTAACAAAAACCAGCAGGTTATGTTCACCTTTGTGTGTTAGTTATGTTCCCTGGCTTGTTTTCTGCAGTAAGAAATTAGGATTTACATTTGTGAAATCAGATAAGCAAAGGGTTTGAGGGTTTCTTTTGTTTTTTTTTCCCCCCTTTTCCAATTCATGATGTCCTACCCCTCCTCCTTCAAAAGAGAAATGTCATCTTGAACTTACAATTGAGAAAAAATATGTGTTAAATAGGTGAAGTAAAAAGTATATTTGCATAGCCTGGAGCAACAACCTGGAAGAGAGGTGAATTGTATTTAAATCTCGGGCTGCCTGGAGTGCTTTAATTCTATAGCTAAATGTTCTCTATCTGTCTGTCTGGATGTCTGTCTGTCACACAACTCAGCACTTTTGCTGCGGATTTGGCTAGTTTGCAACTGATACCCTGTCTTGGTTTGTTTTCCCGCCTGCTGCTGCCTTCTTGTTCTCCAGCTCTTCCCACAAAGAACATCTAATTGAATTACCTTGTACAGGAGCCAGGCTGCAGAAGGGGAACCAGAACTGCTTTGCCGCTCGCAGTCAGGGAGGGAGGGGAGGCAGCAGCTTTGACAAGCTGCTGTTGAGAATGATGCAGCCACCCAGGACAAGTACCTGGCTCTCCTGGTAAATAGGGACAGCACCTAAAACACTGAAGCCATTTGATTAACACTAACAGAAACAGTGGGAGCGTTTCCAGGGAATAATCATTTTTCTGAGCAATGCTCTGCAACTAACAGCTAATGCTGACAGTCAAGAGAACAATGATGAAGCAAAATTGAATGGACTTCTTCATTCAGGGGTGAAGCAGCTTTGGGTAGATTTCTCTGTTCCCCTGAAAAAGGCTATGCAGCTTGTTCTAGGGGAAACATTAATCTGTCAAAGCCTACCCTATCACCATCCCCATCAACATGTAGGGGACTTCAGCATGTTTTTGTCCATGCTCTGGCTGACTTCCTTTGAGTATAGTGAACTATTCAGGGAATTTGTGTGTGCTTGTGTTTCAGTCCCATTCAGGGTGGAATAAGGGGGCTTTTAGATGCCAAGTTGCTGCCAACTGTTCTTGTTCTTCTGGTAAAGCCCAGATGTTCTGGAGAACATCTGTGGGGTATGAGATGGAAAGTGGAGTGGCTTTGACCTGCTCTGTTTTGCTATTTCTATATGATCAAAATAAAAAGCATTTTCTGTTCTCTTCTCTAACCCTGTTGGAGGAAGAGGGAGATAGGAGCTGGTGAACAGTCTAGGCCCTGCAAGAATACTGTGCACCTAATAATATTGGTACCTTATTTAAAAGCATAGTACTACCACAGTCTCATGTAAAATACCAGTCTTTAATTCATATGCATGGATGCAATTGTTGGCAGTTAAACATATATATCTATATCTCATCTCTCTTGTTTTTTCTTATCAACCTCTTCTACAAAGGCAGAATATAAAATGACTGGAATCAAGGCTCATCAATGCATTTAACATTTAGTTAAATTCTCTCAGTCCCAGGATCATTGTATCTCATCAAAGTTATTGGTGCTCTTGGATACCCACTGTTATATATGTGTTCTTTTTTCCAGGTGGTATTTCTAAATAGTTTTGGATTTGTTCTGTTTTTTTCTTGAGGTGTTTTTTTTTTTTCCTTTAAGGGATGCTACTTGAAAGAAAGAAGGTCTAAGGCTGTTGGGAGTGGAGATTGTACCTTTTTATTTAAAACAAAAACACTGTCTCAAAAAACAGAATGCTGAAAACCATTTGCCCTGATGCTTTAAACATAATCAAATGCAGATGAAGGTTTCATTACCTTATTGTACGTGCGCGTGATCCAACTCTGAGTATATATTTCCTAGTAAAAGCATGACAGCCTCTTGTTTTGTGAAAGTTTGTTATATCACAAAGTGATATTGTTTTTAAATATAGGTTAGGTTTTCTGCTTATCAGACTTTGGTGTTTATTTTTCTTTACAGAAAACTGCAGTTAAAGGCTTAAATTTTCTTTTTAAGGAATAGATATTCTTTTTTGATAATCCGGCCTATGATGAATGTCGATGGAAAATATAAAATTTTACTAATAAATAAAACTAAAAACTGATTTTACTGGTGTTAAGACTAACATGACAGAAACTAGCAGCAACACTGAAATAATCTCATCTACATTTTTTTGATGACTTTAATTATATATTAAAAAAAAGTGTATTGATTTAGGATATTCACTCTGAAGAGAAGCCTACAAAGAGAACCTAAAGGTCACCCATTAGATGCACCTATCAAGAAATCCTGCTCAGACTTAACTACGGAAAGAAATGGAGAGAGGAAGTATTTGGTTTTAGGAGATGAAATTGAGGTGAAAGAGGCAACCTAGATCAGAGTGAGAAAAGACCAAAAAAGGGGGATGGAGGGAAGCAGGCTGAGGAAAAGAAATTTTAGTTTCACGATGACACTGGTGTATCTTTGCAACAAGCCATGAAACTGATTTATGCAGTTCTGGCAGCAGACAGAAATGCAGTATGCTTTAAGGGTGACCTGGTGAAAATTCTCACTGGAAATGCATCCTCTTAAATGTTGGCAACGATTGAAGCGCCAGTTCTATACTCAGCAGCTACTTCTTTGTGAAGCTAGGAACAAGTAAAATAAATAACGCTTGTTAATCCCAGCCTTCTCCTTGCTATGCCTTTTTCTGAAGCAGATGGAGGCTTACCTATGTACGTGAACAGTGTAGATAAGAAGCAGGGAAACCCAGTGATCCCAAGAACGGTTTGCTTTGTCATACCAGATGCCTGAGGACTCCTCATGTGACAGAGGCTAATAGGATACAATAATCTGTTGCTTTAAAAAAGGTGTGTAGCCTACTCAGAAAGGTTTGGGCTCAATTGCTAGATGCTGAATGAGAGAATCCTATGGAAGAAAATAGGGTATGGTTGTACTGAATATGCATAATCAATTAATGTTGTACTCCGAAACTTAACTGCCAAACTCTTAGCATGTGCTTAATAGAAAACTGTTATTTGAGACTTTTAAAAACCTGATTGGCCAAATTTGGATAGTTCTAAAGGGACAAGCAGAAGTCATGGTTGCATCTGCAAGTTGAATGCCCTCTCTGCAAAATCTTAAACAACTGACTTAATTTTTTCAAATAATGTTCCTATATTCATTATATAAAACAATTTTTTATCTTTATTTTTGGAAACAGTTGAACCATTCTGGCTGAATATAAGTGTTTTGAGGCAGATCACTTTAATCCAGATGATTATAACTTTGTCAGGTCTCCAGTAGCTGAAACTGCAGAGTCTTGCAATGGAAAATGATAGGCAATTTTATCTCCAGACATTCGTATTGATAGGGGTTTTTTTGGTTTTAAGTGCACTGCATTAGATTTTTTTTTTAATTGTTAAGAAAAAATCCTCAGATATGAACCATCCAAAGAACAGTCACGTGAACCCTGTGATACTGTGATAGCAGCAGTCATCCAATCAACAAAAATGTGAGTTAACAAAGCTTTTCTCTAGAACTCTGCTGAGAGAGGTGGAATTTTTTTTATTTTTTTTTCAGGGCTGCTTGGAAATTTTAGATTAAATGACAAAGTATAAAACTCCAGTACTGGAAACAAATATTAAACAAAAACAGTCTTTGTTTAAGGCTGGTACTGATTTTTTTGCTTTCTGCTCTAAGAATGGAGGTCAGTTGTCATGTCCCTGATAAAAGCTTCCCACGTTACTTCCTTCTAAGTTTATTTTTACCATGTGATAAATGTACTATTCACCCTCCAACTAAGTCAAACAGACACACGCACACACATGCGTGCGCGCATGCTTGTTAATTAATGCGTCTGCAAGCATGCTAGCTCAATATGTGTAAGATACATTTTGATATCAAGTTTCACTTGTGATTAAGGAAACTTACCCTTCTATTTAGGATTAAATCAGCAAAGGAATGTGAGCTCAAAGCCTCAAAAATGTCTGTCTTGAATCTTTTTCCTGGAAGAAAAGCAAAGTCTTGCTGTTCTGTCTATGGATTAAAATATCTTTTTGCAATGTCTTAATTTATCTTTACTTGAACTAAAATATAGTATTATCATGATATGAAGTCCAAACTTCAGTACGGATACTAAATTCAGGAAGAAGTGTAACTTGACTGTTTTGGCCTAGATCAGTACGCAGTGCTAGTCCATCTTGTACTTTAGAGAACAGCAATATGCTATTATGTGTACCTATACCTGTCCGGAAAGAGAAGCCTATTATCCTGTGAAATGTTCCCCCTCATCCCCCACTCCTTCACTTCTGCCAGACTTATCACAGAGAAGTTCAGATGGAGCTTTGTCATAGCAAATATTAACCCCTTCAGCTTTCTGAAAATATCCCCAGAAATTACAAAACACTGTCCTACTTGCTCCCCTGCTCTCTCTCTTTTCCCCTTTCCCTTCTCCCAACCCCTTGGATTCCTGCTGCTGTTGATCCCTTTTCACCCCCCAACAGGAAATAGAAAATGAGTTCTGAGAGTGGTTCTCTGTGGAGAACTACTCACCAGTGGTCATGATTGTGTCAATTTCTGTAAAATATTTTATTTGTTTGAATAGATTCCCCACTCCCTTTCCAAAAATGCCCTCAAATATCTTTCCACATAACATGGACTAGTTTGCTTTCAGGTCATACAGATTATCCTGTAAACTTTTTTACTTTGCCGATATAAACGTTTTAAGATGACTGGACTCTAACATGCATCTTGTTCTGCAGGCTCTTATTTTGTTATATGATTCTTTTATTTTTTTTAATATATTCTTTTAATTTGATATTTCTGATTGATATGAAGTGCTTTTCTTTTGCTGTTGAAAGTTGGGAGGGAGAGGGGAAAACCCTGCCTTATGAGAGTCATCCAGAGAAGTTGCTGCATTAACATTATTAAAAGTACCTTAAAGTTTTGCTACATTTCAGGTAATCTAGTATAGCTGCTCAGCTGACTGGTAGAGTGAGTATTGACTAATACTGTCCTGGTGAACCAGCATACATTTTTAGCTTAAGTATTCTACATTCAATCTGGATTCAGTATTCACAGCAGGAGTGAGTTCCAGATGTGCAAAGTTCTTTGTGTGTTTGGCTTGCTTTTTTTTCCTTTCCCTTTCTAATAGTTTTTCTTATCACACTTTTATCGCCCCCTCCACCTCCCTTCTAATAGTTTTTCTTACCACACCTTCCCCCTCCTGCCCCTGTCTGGATTGAGCTGGCAGGTAAGATTGCCACATAGTGCAAGTTCCATACATACTTGAGATTTGCATAATGGATGCCAGCATGTGTGGTTTTACTTTTATGCACTTTGTAGTGGTATACAAACCAGAAAACCCCAAGTTTGACAACCAAAACTTATGCAAGACAAATCTAATCAGCAAAAATTTTGCTGTGTAAGAAAATGAAATCACACAGGAAGTCCTGAGTATAAACTTGAGTCTGTTAACTAGTTTTTCCATTTAGTTGAGAAGAAATAAAAAGATGAGAATGACTTATGCAACTGCTTCAGAAAGCAAAACTTTCAGTGCTCACTGGCATTTGTTTCTGTAGATCTCAAGTCTACCTCACACATTCCAGATGCACTAGGGCATGAGCCTTAAAATTGTATTTAAAAAAAATCCACATTTGGGATGTTTTTTAAAACCAAATATGAAAAAACATATAATAAAAGTCCAGTTTTAAGTGCAGATATTTTCACTTCTGCTGTAAATTTCTTAGCTTGCCTGAATAACAATCTTTATATTTCAATTGCTGAATAAAGAATAGAATACAATTATGTCTTTCCACTTGAGTTTTGCCTGTTAAAAGTGATACTTTTTATCACATGGATGACAATGATGTATGGGCACAAAATATAATAAGCAACATTTTTAATGTACTTTAGAGTCCTGAAGTCCCCATATTATTTTCAAAATAATATAGGAGTCTTTTATATAACTCTTTTATATAACTAGGCATTACTCTATCCATATTGTTGAGAAGAATTTACAGCTTTATCCAGAGCCCATCAAAAATTCAAATGAAGACATTTGTGCTTAATTCTACCCAAATAAGCCTGTTAACTTAAGTTCTTATCTCCCTGACTGCCAAATTAAAGCCAAAACTTGGGGGAAAAAAATTAGCAAGTTTTTTCTTTTTTTTTTTTTTTAGTAGTGCAAAAAAACCCCAAACCCAGACCTGTGCTCAAAAATCGTTGCATCCAAATGAAGATTCTGAGTGAAATGTAGAGTATACTTCAGTCCTAGTGGCAAAACTCTCAAGTATTCCAAGACAACCAGGATTTTTAGCACTTGTGTTCATCTCTTCAAAAGGCGCAAGTAAAAAGCCTTAAAGTTAGGGAGCTTAACACGTGAAACTTTGCAGTGGTTCGTACTGCACTAGTTTGATATCACAGAGCTATGGAAATCAAGGAAACAGAGTTAACTTGTTAGGGGCACGTACATCCCACTTCTAGCCATAGGCATTCCCCAGGGAGCTACCTCTTTAGCTACTCTGAAATACTATAGAGTATGTATAAAAGAATAATAATCTTATGCTATTCTTGGGAAATACATTACATTACAGTTGTGTTAGCAACATAAATATTTACGTGAGAAAGAGGTGGTGGTGGTGGGGAAGTTTGCTAATACTCTGTGTGGCCAGCTTTCTATATTAGAATGTTTTTAAAGAAGCTGGTAACAATGACTTTTTTTGGCTCTGAAAAATGTTGCTTATATGGGACAAGTTGCTGTGCCTTCTTTATACGATTGTTAACAATCTAGTTTAAAAAATTTATTGTAGATGCTGAGATTCCTTCCTCTAAAAATTTACATTTTTAGCTAGCAAGTTTCACTTGCATTTGGCCACAGACTGTTCAGACATATGCTCTGGGCAAAGTACCTGCTAATTAATAGAACATGCTATTAGGTACAAGAATATATAAGCTGTTTTAGGAGCTGAAGATGAGCGGAAGCATCATTTTCCCCTTCCTGTCAGTGCCTCCAAGATCCTTCTGTGTCCCCTAGTTGCTGTCTGAACAGCAGGGATCATATTTTCTGGCTTTGAGCTGTGTATGCTGATGGACTAGCAGACAGCCAAACAGAAAAGGGAACTGAAACTCTGTCACTGTAGGCTTCTCCCACAGCAGCGGCAGCAGTTTTAAGTTTGCTTTACAAGCCGCTGATTTCATAAAGTTTCTAGGAACTGAAAAATACTTTCAGACCTTCATTCCTCTAACAAATTTTGGATAAAATGGGCCAGCAGGGGCAGGATGATAGACAAATGAACAAGAAACATCATCCAAAAGTTTTCTTTTCCAGGGAGAGTAGTACTAAAAGGCAGGAGCCACTTGTTATTGCCAATGCTTGGTTCAAACTATTCTTTTCTGTGAAAGACATGTATATGGGTTTAAGAAAAATACAACTTCTGTTGCAAACAAATGAAACACTTCACACTTGTGGCCTAAAAACTCTGAGAAAATAAAACTGAAAAATAATGAATTATAGATCTTAGTAAGAGACTTCTGTAGTTGCAAATAACTAGATGAGAGACTGTAACCATGCTGGGCCACAAGAGAATATTTCAGAACTAGTGTTTGTGGGTTATAAAATAGTACTCCAAGAAGATGAGATGTCTTAAAATGCCTACCAGAGAGCCAGTAAGTGGTATAAATGACTGGTGGAGTAATCAAAACCTGAAGTCCTTGTTGAAACACTCATCTAATCTCATCATCCTGGGATCAAGCCTAACCACCAATGCCAAGGAAGTTTATCAGAACTTTTTGAACAATGTAAAAATTCTATATGCTCCTATGTTGATTTGGGGGACAAAGAAGGCCTTAGGTACAGAACGGTAGACTTTCTAATGCCCACTCAAGCCTGATGGCATAATCAAGGTGCCCAGTCTCTTACTGTGTTACAAGGTCTGATGTATGGCAATCAGCTCATCTTCACCCATTTCTCCCATAAGCATCCTCATGTTTCCATCTGTCAATCCTGCATAGGGCACGCTTTCCAAGTCAAATCATCAAATTCTTATTTTCTTTTGTATGATGTGTTTCTACCTTGATGCTTTTATTAATTTCCTCTTGATAATCGCTAGTGATTTAGTATCATCATATTAGGCTGCTTTAAAAGAATAGAGAAAATAGTCCTTTCAAACTCACTACCTAATTATTTTATATACATTCTTGGATAACTTTTTGATGTTTCTCACCCACAGCTCTCTGTCCATACTTGAACTGCAAAAGGCTTTTTAGACAGGGTTTGGCTTATGTATGTTTAATAATTTTACAGCACCCAGCACAAGCGAACTCACTCCTAATTAGGATCTGTGGATGTTGCTATAGTTAAAACAAAAAACAAAAAAAACCCCTTTAAATAATGAGGATTATGTCCATTTCAGAGCTGAGAGCTATCAAGCATGAATATCATTTTTCTGCAGGTACTTGAATTTATTGTAGTAAATGTTTTTTCTTTTCATGCCCCATTTGTAGCTACATTCTCTCATGGGATTCAAGTAATTTCTGTGGACTTCAATAGGAATTATTCATACTCTGCAAACGGAGAGTAGAGCCCATGTCTGGATTGAAGCCAACGTTCTTTAAAAGTTCACATGCCTTGTATTGGCTATCTAATTTAGACTCCCTCTGACCAAACAAAGGGGAAAAATTGAAAAAATAATAGCAGATGTTTCAGTAAAAAATTCTAAGGGTTAACATAACATGATGTAAACTATTTCATCTGTTCTTCCTACTTGCCCATTTTAATCAGAAATGAGTAACTAGAGCCTTATATGCAGTGAACTTGTAGAATGCTAATGGGATGTCTGCATCGTGTTGTACTCAGAGTACTTATGCCAGAATAGGAAAGTCTTTTATTCTGTAATTCTCTGAGGCAAGAAAGAGGCTTTCTGAAGAGTTACTTTAAATTTAAACTCTCATTCTAATGTTAGACAGCCTGTTGGATCTCTGAGTTAAAAATTGCTTCAGCTTTAGTTACTAGAGCCAGATGTAACATTGACCTTAAATGGTAAAAGCTCCCAAGAGTGAAAGAGAGGCTGGCCTGAGGGGAAAAAGAGGAATAACTGAAGTTTTAGGTAAGTAATCTCTATAACCAAGAATAAGCTCTTTTTCAGCCGTGAAGCAGAACGGAACCATGTTTCTTCCTTAAAGGTACAGTACCTTGTTGTTACGATACCAAGTAGCTGGGTTTTTTCTATACCCCCCCCACCCAAACCCTGGTCAAATTCTACCCCATAATCAAATTTTGACTGCTTAAAAAATGGGTGTAGTTAAGGAAACCTAGTTGTTCTTGCATACTGTTTGGGAATATGCAAGAACGAAAGAGAAAAAGCTGTATTAATTTTACTGAGGCTTGGTTAATGAAGGTACGTAGTCAGTAATTGAAGGCAACCTTGATTCACAGAGATTATCTGTATTGTGCTAACAGTTGGAGGGTATTAGTTAGCAGCACTAAATGTTGTAGGGAAACAGATATTTAAAAGTTTTTTGTTTTTTTTTCTTTTTTTTAATCGTATGACTTTCCTCCCACATGCATGCTTTTAACAGTGTATACACCAAAGTTGTTCGTTTTGATGGATTACCTACTTGTCTCTGGAACCTATCTTTTTAAAAGACATTTCCAGAGTCATTTCTTTATATAATATGTGTTTGGTTTTAATGCTAGTAGAGATAAATTAGTACTGTGAAGTTGTATTTGAATGCTGTACAGGAAAAAAAAAAGCTTCAAATATTAAAGCTTATTTGCTTTAATATGGAAGAATCACACTATTTAAAACTTCTGATATTGCAGTCTTCAGTTTCATCTGTGCTGTTTTTTGCTGTATTGAATTATATCTTATTTTCTTGGCAAATTAAAATACTTTTGGTCTAATATGTAAAGCTTTTTTTTTTTTTTTTTTTTTACAGCAGTGTGTAAACAACATATGTAAGAATGAGGTCAATGCAAGGAAATGTTAGTTGGAATTGAAGACTCAGGTCTCTGTTACTAACTCAAGTTAGTAACAACTCATGTTAGTGAGTTGATTTTCAAATTGTATATAGTATGGTTCTACCTGGTGAAAAATTCTCTGCAATCAGCAGAGAATCTCCCTCTTCATGGAGTGATTAGACACTAAAATGAGTTTAAGCTGTGCAAAATTTGGGAAAATTTAGAGTTTTGAACATAGTGTTCCTGCAAGTGCAAACAGTTACTGAATTCGTATTTAACATTGGCAGGTGTTGTATATACTTAAGCGAAAGTTCACTTTAAGAGAATGTGGTGAATGTTTCTTACTTGCTGTAATGTTCAGAACCAGTTGCAAAAAATCAGTAATTAATTTTCCTTTTTTTTTCCCTTCTTCTCTGAATGGTCATTAGTGAACAATTTATTACTTCTAGGGTAATCTCCTAGCTAATCTTCATATTCTAAATCAAGAATTATACCAGACTTGGGCTTTGTAACCTAACAATACAACCCATAAAAAGTTTATTAGAACTAACAGTGGAAATTAAGAAGCAGACCGATGTATTAAATGCTGTATAATAAAGAGTCCTAATGCCTTAAATATTCTTATATTTTTCCACCCTCCAAAGGCCCTTATTCTGATCTGTTGGTCATGTATGCATTCCTTAACTTGTGACATTATATGGGCGGTTTAACTTAGGCAAGGATACACAAATTTAGTCTGCATTTAGAAGGGGATTGAGTTTTAGTAAGTTAAGTTATTTTTAAGTTTGTATATGGACTGGAATAATTAGTCTGTGTCTAGCTCCTCCAAATCTAAACTAAGTGTGTATTTTTAATATATGTTATTTTATAACATTTCAGCAATTATTCTTCTCACTCCATACGATTGTTTTCTTTGTAACTTAAAGTATATTATGTAATGCCCATATCTAAATTTATCTTCAGTAAAGATATCATGATAATATGTGTAATTTAATACAAAAAGTACAGGTTGCTCATGTGTACAAAGTGACAATTGTGGTTTAAATCAGTGCTATGATAAAGTATCTAGCATTATCAACGTGTTTAACTTATATTAAAGCTAACTGCTTTGCATCCCTTTGTGTTAAGCTCCAAATTGACTGTGGACACGAAACATATACACCTCCTTACGTATGTTTCTATATGTTTGAGTCAGTTTTAATGGTGGTATATATCCTAACTAGAGTCCTATGAATCCGGGCCCCAAGCAGTGGAAATGAAGAAGTACCAAGCAGTCAGATTCATTGATCCAAAGGAGTGGGGAAGAAGCTGGTGCCAAAGATTGGAACCGTCTGCTTTCTGTCAGCTTTTAATGATGGTTACTTGGCAAATCAGTCTGAAAATCTGGGTAAGATAGGGTAGTTATGGGGACTGAGGTACAGGGAGTTGATATGGAAAGGAGACAGATGCAAAACCTTATTTTAAGGGAGATGTATATATGTACTTTATGTGCTCTGGAGTTCATCTATCCACTGTTCTTAAAGAAGTGCATAGCTTCTGGCAAAAGAAGCACCATTCTTGCCGCTTCAAGATTTGTGGGCCATTAAAGAATTGGGGGATTTGGGGACAGAAAGAGAACTCTTCTCTGTCCTGTCTTGCAGTCTTCCTCTAAACTCAACAGAAGAAATTCCTTGTCATGTGTTCTCCACTTGTATTTCCTTTGAAAAGTGTGTCAAAGTGATGTTTTGGATCTCAGTATCACAGATAGAAAGGGAATCTAGGAGTGAATGATGGCTCTTTAAGCTTATAAACTAGTGACTTTAGAAAGGAATTATTGCTTTTGCGCATGTATAGTGGTATGTTGAGGAGAACTAAGAGACTGACAGTTGTGACAGCACTTTGAAATAATTGAATTTTTCTCATAGGAAAGTGGGTCCTGAGAATTCTGAAAAGGAGAGAGGGATTTGAGATTTAAAACACAATGACTACTAGGTTCGGGGTTTGTTGGAGAGCTTGGGCTCTAAGAGCACCCCCAGAGTTAATCCAGACCCAATGATGAATGTAACCTGTGTCCTTAGTAGGAGGACATGACAGGCATTTTTAAAAAATTTATTTTAATATATGATTATTAATTTTACAATCTGGAAAATCACTTGAGAAATTCCATTTTAGAAAGGAATTACAAAATATATTAAATACCTGAAAGATGCAATAAAAGAGCAAACAACTAGTAAGTGAAATAAAGAATGCTGTACTATCTGCTCGAACATTTAGCTATCCTTAAAGTACACAAAATCCATAGTCATTGGGCACCACAAGGCACCAGGTACCTGCTAATATGGTAGATATGATTTGCCTAAGGGTTTGGACAAAGCAAGGTTTGTAGAAAAAGGATTTTTTCTTATGATTGGGTTTTTTTGTTTATTTATTTGTTTTATACCAACAGCTACTGTCCTGGGAGCGGAGGATGAGAGAAGGAGGAGGGGAGGGAAATGGACAAACTTGGCCGAAGTGTTTGTATGTCTGGAAGTTTGTCCCTTTCCCCAACTGCTGCTAAAGCACAGTCTGGGTCGTGTGGGTATGGGAAGTTGTGCTCTAGAATCACTGTGTGCTCCCCTAATTTATGTGCCAATATGTTTCGTCTTGGTGACTGGCAGAACAGAACCACTGTCCTATGGCTCTGCAATGGGGCCTGCTGGGCTAGTCCCTGCAAATTCTGAAGAGAAAAAGGAGTTGAAAAGTTGATAGACCAAGTGGGTGGGAAATTTTTTTTTAACAATTTAAGAGTTGCACAGTTGTTCTTACCAGTTGTAAAGTTTTGCATCCTAGAAATGGACATGTGGTAGAAATTCTGTGCTGCTGGATCAAGTAGGAAAATGGCTTTGGGCTAGGGGCTTGCCTTCAGAGTAAAATGATTACTGTTTATATAATTCTGCAGAATGTTTTGTAATGCTGAAGTTGTACATGGGGAATTTGGCTCTGAGCCTTTGCTATTGAAATCATTAGCAAAGTTTCCATTAACTTCAGCAGTGCCAGATCAAGTTCTTAATGAACACCATAGAGGTAAAGGCGATGATAGTGGGAAATAAGAGTCTGAAATCTGTGGGAATTTGGCTAGAAGCAAACAGGTCTTTTTTCACCCATCTTATTTTGTACCCAAAGGGATGTGCCAACAAACAGTAGGATCTGTAGAATGACATCTGTTTCTGAAATTCTGGAAATGATAAATCCACTAGTTCATTTTAAGTGTTCCTCTGGTCTCTTTGTACAAAGTCTCTTTAGGCAGTGCATGTAGTAGAATGTAATAAAGCAAGATATATAGATTAACACTTCCTGTTTAAAGCTTCCAAAGTTATGCTGAACTGTGCCCTAACTGCTGAACATAGAAATTAAAAATAAAATGTCTAACTGAAGTTGAAGGAGAGCTTGTGGAGGCAAGGGGAAACATGTTTTACAATGTATAAAAATATGCACATATACTTCACAACTTCAGCCACTGCATTTCCCTTATTTTTCTTTTCAAATAGTGAATGAACATAGGTGACCTCTGGGCTCATGAAAATAGTGCGATCTGATTAGTGGTGCAGTTGCTGTGGAGGGTGGAGCTTGCTCCAGGAGGAGGTGCAAAGTCAAGCTGATGCGTGCTGCACTGCATCTCGGAATGGAAAATGTCTTTTTTTTTTTTTTAAATCTTCTGAGCAAATCTATTGCTTGTAGCTCCCTGTGTGAGTATAGTTGTGCCTATCATCTAGACTTCCCTGAGGGCTGTTGCAGTTAATAAACTTACTATTAGCTCTATTCTTTGATAGGTATAATTATCAGGATTGCTCTAAATGCTGTTTTTAATAAGTGCAATAGTCAGTGGAGCAGCCTGCAGAACACCAGGCAGATATATCAGAATCCCCAAGTATCTAAAATACTTAAAGCAGGATGAGGAGACTTGAACTGCTCTGTGCTTACTGTCTGAATTAAGTGAAAATAGCTGTGAAGGACAGGGAGCAAGACCTTGTGGGATACAGTCTAAAAACCCAATACTCAATATCCTAAAAAACTCAATATTAGCCTTGTGCTGAGCTTTTGGGACCTGTTTGCAATACTTCTCTTGAGTAAAACACAGCATTAAAAATTTCCCTTCTGAAAGCCATAAATTGTATGCTGATGGAATAGATTCTCTAGAACATTAATAACCTTGTACTCTTATGAGAAGCTCTTGATATTTCCTGTTGGATTCATTTTTTAAGTCTTTGACATTTCCTGTTTAACAGATTAAAAAAAAATTTTTTTTTTTTTTTTGTAAGATGGCAAACATCAACCATCCCACTCTATGCAAGGCTGACATATAACGAAAAGGTGAATAATACCTAAAGAGTCTTTGGGAAATCTGTACTGTTGCTGCTTGGTATTTCCATGTCTTGGAAGGTGTTCAGAAATTACATTAAAGTGTTTTGACTGACCATTTGTAGAAATGATACCAAATTTAAGGACTCAAAAGAGGTACAGCGTACCAGAAAAAGGTAACTTTTTTTTTATGAAATTGATGAATGATACTTCCCTAAACCACACAGAGTCAAATTCTCACTTCATGCATCAGATTGTTATTGTGTCTGAAGCATGTGGAGCTTTGCCAGTGTGCACAAACTAAGGGTCTGTCTCAGTGGATTTTGATCCCTCCTGAGCATCTTGGTCCACAAAATATCAAGACGGTTTCCCCTTTTCCTTTGCTGAACAGGTAAGGATCAGAGTTGATGAAATGGTCTTCACTTTTTAAAGTGTCAGAGCGGGATCTTGTAAATTTCTTGCACGTTTTTATCACAAATGGGCATGAATCAACACAAAGTTTTTCATCTAACCTTATTTTCAGGTAGCAATTAGTGATATGCTTTCTCAGAACAAAATATATTAAACTCCCAATATGACTAAAAGTTATCTGCCTGCTTATATGATTCAGAGGTTAAAATATTTCATGAGGTAGGAAGATTTTTTCCTTCCTTTTGAAGATAGATACAGTACAATAATCTTGTATACTTATCTTTTTGAGCATCTGCTTAGAAAATAAAACAACATGCCACTTTGACATCCAAGAAAGTGCTATAAAAAGTCTGTTGCTATGTTTAAATGCCTACACTCAGTTGCTATAGCAATAAAAATCTCAAAAATGAAGTACGAATTGCCACAGTTCATTACAAGCCCTTTCTGGGACAAGGAGATTGTTGGACTGAGGAGCTGACAAAGATGCTCAGTGTATTAGAGGACAGAGCTGCCACACAGTTCCCGGTGTCCTGTGCTGTTGTCTGTAAGCAAACGTGGCCTAACTGTAAATCCCAAAGTGGCTGTGTCAAAAGGGATCCCTACTTGATCCAACTGCCTTTTCATGACAGAAATTGCTGAAAATGTTGGTCTTTCTCTAAATTCCTCCTGTCCTGTAATATAAAGTGTGAAAGTAAGCATCCAGAGTGCTTCAGGTTGTATAGGTTTCCTCTCTGTAACACTGCAATAGTCAGTCTGAAATGCCTTTCTGCTTGAAGCAGCTATGGGACCCTGCTGTGAGAATGAGATAAGGAATGAGAGTGGTTACTGGAAGACAGCGGTTCCTTAGCATCTCTCTGGGGCTTGAGGACTTGAACATTTAGTTGCTGCTTGAAGAGAGCAGCAAATTCAACTTCCCTCATACCAATATAGAAAATTAAGGAAGGCATATTATACTAGCAACTGCATGTTCACTATGGGGTTGAATTGTTACTTAGGCGTTTCTACACCTTCTTGTTTTTGCTTCTACTGAGGTACAAGTTGGAAGGAAAAAGAGACTTGGAAAAATTGGGGCCTGTTTGAAAGCAGTGTAACTGTAATGTTCTTTTTGTTTCTAATTGCTTGAAGAACCTTCAAGATTCAAATGAGATTGGCTCAAATTGTGTTAAAGGTGTTTTTGCAGTTCAGTTTGAATACGGTGCCTGCAATGCACAGCAGCCATGTAATAATATTTCAGGGTTTTTCCTGAACGTTTGCTTTGAAGTCCAGTTGAAAGCTTTGGTACCAGGAATGTACCAGGGATGGAAATATATTTTTAAATTTTTGTTTCAATTGTCAAATAGTGATTACTGTTGTTCTTGTTCAAGTGTTGTTACGCTGATAAATCTCTAGATGAAGTGGTTCTTGGAGACAGTACTGTCCTCTGTAGTTTGGGGGTACACCTAAATCCTATGACACTTCTAAGTACATCTCAGCTACTTTATTTTTGTAAAAAGAATCTGAATAGCTACTACTGAGTATATGATATATAGACTTCCTCAAAATAAGAGTTGTAACCCTACGTAAATAGTAAGCACCTTTCTCTTACTTACTATTTCAGCATACTTTGCAGCCTCAAATGCTTTTTCAGTAATGAATTGTGAGCATATTGGGAGTTTAATATTGGTATTTACATTTTGTTTTTAAGCAGTGAGAAATCTGACATTTTGTAGCTTTGCAGCACCAAAAACTTGCATGGGCATGGAAACAACACTGCCTTTCTCAGCCTCTGCATGGATTCTTTGTTTACTTTTCCTTCTCAGCTGTTCTACATGGGGAACTGGGCAGTTGTCTTCCAAATAGGATTATTCTTAAATAAAAGGGTCAGGGGAAAAAGTTTTTTTTTGTGTTTTTGTTTGTTTGTTTGTTTTTGTTGTTTTAACAGATCCCATAGATGTTAAATCCATAAATATTTATTGATTTTTGTTTATTCATTAAAATTTTCTTAGAATTCTAGTGATACTCTTCTGTGTCTAGTTTTGGAGATGCTTTTGTGGTTACACATACCATGCCTATAAAATTAGCACATCTCTGTTTCATTTACACTAATACAATTTTACAGTAGACAATATGTGCCTATACAGATAAACTAAATGTGGAAGAAAGATAATAGGAGAAGGAAATGTGTGAAACTTGTAAACTATAACTTTTATGTTTCATGAAACTCTAAATGTCAAATACTTGAAATACAGAAACCTGATTTTCAGTAGAACTGCGTCCTATATCCATAGCATCCTCACCATCATTGTGACAATAACCTCAGTTCCTTCCATATTTCAGAGCCATTTCATACAGTCCCTCTGCTACAGATGCTCTGCCCTTGAACTTGCAGCTACCACGGAAATGCAGACTCCATGATACAGTTCATTCTGTGGGTCAGCTTTGGTTGAAACTGGTCAACAACTTCAAACCATATTGTAGGGCAGGGGGGAAAAAGGTAGGGTTGAACAGACAACATGGCTACATAAGCTTCTTCCCAAGGAAATGGGGAAAAAAATAAATTGAAAAACCCTATGGCTATTGGCTAAGGAGACTATTTCTCATTACGTACTAGCTACTAGCTTTCTTTAAGTGTTAGCAATGCATTTATTGTTTCCAAAATCTATTTTTGGCCTTGTTTTCCTTGGAATAAAGCTTGTGCTGTTATGCTGGTTGTCAGCCAACTGTCCTTCCCCCTTCCCTCCATTCCCTCCTACTAGCCTTTGAACTCCTTATCTAATTTGTCAAGTTTGGCCAGAGAATGAGGATCTTGGATGCATTAAGTTCCTACAAATTTTCTGAAAACCAGTGGCTTGGTGAAAGAAGAGGGACCCAGCTTAGTGCTGCTAAGGGGAAGAAGCTTTACTGTGAGCCGAAATCATTGGTTCTGTTTGATCTGCCAGCTGGCAACTTGGCATGTGTGAATCTCAAAACCAGGCACTGCAAGTACTGTCTCTTTTCCCTCCAGACATGCAGGAGACTGGGAGACAACTGGTCTTATTCTAGTGAGGGAGATAAGATACAAAATTCTTAAAATAAAACACTCAAAAAAACAGGTTTCATTAGCTCAACTATTTTAAAAACATCTTGTTTCCTAATGTAGAGAGACATAGGTTACAAGCTGTCCATTAGTGCACTGATATCTTAACTTTATTTTGGGAAAACTTGCAAATGTGCTTGATACAGATCGTGAAAGCTACATGCTGGCAACTCTCCAGTCATTTCATACTATGCTCTAATAGCTGGTGGCTGTCCGTATGCCTGTCATCTTCCCAAAGCAGGGCAGAACACAGTTAGATTGTAGAACAGACCCTTATCTGTTTTGCAGATTTTCCCATCGAAGCTGCAGAGCCTAAAGGGAAAAGTTCTTTGCTTTCTGCAGTCATTGGGAATAGGCTATAGACTCTACTCAGTCTGGTCATCCTGCATGTCAGGCAGGCTCATGGGAATGTCGTTAGGGGACAGGTTCTTCCCATGGTGAATAAATGTCAGCCAGATGGGTAGAGGCCACCATTCTGATTAGACTTTCCTTGTATAACAGATGTTTTGAAACTCAGCCAGGGAGAATAAAGTAATGTCCAGAGAGAACAGCTCTCTTTTGCTTTCTGACCATTTCAGAAAGGCAGCTGAGGATCAAGAATCCCTTCTCTGAAAATATCCTTGCATCCGAAATGGTTTCTCCATTAATGATGTCCCCTTATATTGGTGCATATACAAGGTCGGTATGCAAACTCTAAGGCTAGAGAAACTCCCAGTGTTTCACATCAGCAGTAAGAGCTGGGGGCTGGCAAGAGCAGAGACTGCTCGCTTGCACCTGCTTCCTCAGGCTTCCCTTGTAATTGTCTGTGTTAGGGTTAGGAGTTTTTTCTTTATAATATGCAGCAGAATACTGGACTACTTCTCTGAAAATGACTCAGAGTATGTAAATATTGTTTTGGTGGATCAGATCATGTGTACTTCATTTTCTTTCCCCACCCCTGCTTTCTTGGGTTTTAAATGAGATTGGGAAAACCAGCAACACTAAACAGATGCTTACAAAAGGGAGATGTGGATCCTGTTAAAGAACAACTCCGAGAACCACTCTGGCTTCCTTCACCTCACATTATGAATTTCTAGAGGCCCTTTTTGTCAAAGTTAACTTCAGTAAAAAATGGCAGAATAAGATGTCACTTGTTCTTGAGTAAACAGACTTCATGTTTTATTTCTTTTAGTGAGTGATTAGGTATTCTGTGATTATTTGAAAGAACTAAACCTGTGGTAACATCCCATTTCCTTTGTTTGCTTGATTATCTGTTTGGGAAGAGTTGTTTGTTTTTGTTTTTAAAAAATTCTGTCTAGAAAACATTTTTTTTTTTCCTGTTTAAAACAGGGAGGTCCTGCCGACAGCTTTTCAGCCATCATCCTGTTGCATTTTCATTATCCTTTCTTCACCTATACTACAGAGCACTATGCTGACCATGACACTTCCAAACCTTAAAATCTACTAATAGGTAATGGAAATATCTGTCTAATTGCATTTTAAATTGTACTTCTGTTATTTGAAACAGTTGGATTAACTTCTCATGTGGGATCTCATCCAATTAAGTTAATAGGAGTCTTTTATATAGGTCAGCTATTTGATATTCTGATATATTTTTTTAAATATATATTTCGCAGTCATTTCTGGTTGGTTAACATATATGGTAACCATTCACTACTTTAAGTGTGACTTCATAAACCAATTCTGAGTTGTTTATAATAAAGAAAGCCTAAAAGTTACAGATTAAAGCATATGGAATGCTAAGAAAGCATTTATCTAATGCCAATTTCTGTGTTTGTGAACTCTTCTATTGTAGTCAACAGTGAATAGCTTATTGCCTTTGGAAAAAGTTAATCCTTTGCAGTCCAGATCAGAAACCGAAGTTAATGAACATGACAAAAGCCATTGTTGGGTTGCCTGACTAATAAACAAAAGCTGTGTTTTGTCCATAGCTATTCAAACTTAGTTCCCCCTGAGTTTAGGGCTCCTCATAAATGGATATCCAGGAATGGAAGTTACTCACTCACTGAAAAACCCAGTGTTTTGGGTGTCTGACTGAAGTGAGACTTAGTTCAGAATTGCAAAAAATCAGACAGATATCAGTAGATAACATGAGGACTTTTAATGTAGTACTTTTAGTAATTAGGACCTACTCTGAAGCACTATTACATGATAGCAACAACCGAGTCCAGCTAAAGAAGCAAGATATGATGATGAGTTTCACTTTAACTGCTTGCAGACTGATCAGTTCTTCTTTATAATGATAAATCTTAGCAATATTAACAAACATTTATTTTAAAAAGCTGAAGAATTATGTTGCTAGTATTTTGAATGCTCTGGGGTTCTTAAATAGGTCTTAAAAAAAAAAAAAAAAAACCTTCCCCAAACAATTGCAGGATACTGTGAAAGATGTATATATAGTGATAGAGTGAAGATATACAGCGAAGAGAAGAATCAAATCAGTTGAACAATTTAGAACTGAACTACTGCATCCCTAGCGTTCTTAAACACACAATTCTAGTGTTTTCTGCTGCATTCGGGCTATGAAATAATGATGCAAGTTGGTGAAGTGTCAAAGCTCTGCTCAGTTATAAATATTAATTCAGTAATGTACCAAACCAGTCTAAAGCATCCTCATCGTGTTTTCAGTATGCAGACCTCCATATGCTAACCCATCATGTTAAGGGCTGCAGCTGAGTAGCTTCATGGAAGGCAAGCCTTTGCAGAATAAGTTGACTAGAAATGGTGCCTGATCTTGGCTTGGTATATAGTTGCAAGAATAGGAATGAAGACAAGAGTATTAACCTGATGAGTGAACTAAATGAGATGCCATGCACCCTGCTGCAAAAATGAAAATGTAGTTTTTAATATTAAAAACTGTGTAAATGGTTACTCTGTCACTGAATATTCACAGTGTTCAATTAAGGTTATTAGCTGTAGTTAAAACAAGCAATGCGATTGCAACTTGATTTTTGTGTCAACCTAGTTCAAAAGCATGCTTAGCATGTGTTCAGAATACAAATGTTTTTTTTTCAAGTGGATTATTGAAAAATGTGGTACCATTCACTCACATTGAACTGCTGTGGAAAGAATTGTAGCTCCCCAGTTTGTTATCCTCCAAATTCTTTGCTGTCTTTCCGGAAATCGTTTCTCTGAGTTAACTGGATAATGAGAAGTTTGGAAAAATTGTATTGCTGTCTCTTATTTTAAATATTTCCTTTAACAAAAACACAGAAATGGTATGTTCAGTTAGTAACTTTACCCTCTTCAGTCTGCAAAAATATACTTTTTTTCTTTAAGAGGATTAGAACTAGAAAACACTTGGAGGGAGCACTTAGAAAATGAATTAGTGGGTTGCCATTAAGTGCCATGGAAATTAAAATAAACATTGTCCTAACAAAGAAACTTTAACAACAACAACAAAGTTTGTGTTGGAAAAATCTCTACATGGCTTAGAAACTTATTCAGCACAATCTGGCATCATCCTCTTTACACAGATCAATCAGTGCAATTGGTATTAATTACCAAATTAATTCTTCAGAATAAAAGGCATTTTTACATAGATATAGGCATTGCACATCTTGTTTGTTAAGCTATCTTGGCGAATGTTGTTTGCTTGTAGTCAATTGCTACATATTATAAGAAAAAAACAGATCATGGATATGAAAGATGATTGGTGCAATATACTATCATTAAATGTTTGCAGGAAAGCTAATAATTCTAGTTTTTCTTAATTTGTGAGGCAAAACTGCTGGGAGGATGGTTTCCTAACGTCTACAGCCTGGAATTTGAATAGAAGAGAAGACTAATAAAGAGAATTAAGATTTTAATTCTTAAGAATTAAATTTAATTTCTTAATTAACAAAATTAATAAATTAAGAGGAGGATAGAAGCTATCTGTTTAGCCCAATATCCCTTCCTCCCATGCCCAATGAATTTATTTGGAATGTAATCTGAGGTAAGTCACTTCAGGGGAGGGGGTTATAGGAAAAGGCTAATTTTGGCCTAATGAAGTTAGGCTTCTCGGGCCTACAGTCAGTGGAGAAGAGAGCGGTTCCTCTAGTGTGCCATCCAGAAAGCTTACATGAAGTTTCTGATTTTAGAGCAGGAGCTTAGGTTATCTATTGATTTAAATCTCCCCCTCTCTAGGGAGACAAATGTCCTTAGGCTAAAGGGAGTCTCTGTGAAATATCCCTATTATACATATTCTCATGGCTCTTAAGCAGCTGAAGAGAGGTGGAAGTATAATAGGATAAAGTAATGTTTTTGAAGATAGTGTGCAGACTGAAATAGTGCTAGGTGCTTTTTCTTCCTTCCCCCATACAGAACAAATCTAGTGTTTCTGGTTTTGGTAGAAATGTTTGAAAGAAATCTCAGATACATATTTTGCAGCATTATCCAGCCACATCAAAGCTGACGAATGTTCTAACAAAACCATTTTGACCAACTGTTTTTTTCAGGAAACATATAAAAGCAAATATTAGAGTATCTGTAGGAAAAAAAAAAATCACTTCCTCAGCTAATCAAGTTTTACTTGCATTGCATTAAGTCTAACAATTATAATAAGACTTATCTACAGCTCATCTTTCCTTCAGTTTAACTGAATTGATAAAAGAGATTAAGGCAAATGAGAAAATTTCATAATGGGTGCCAAAACATAATTTCTAAGGCAAAACAGCAAACTTAAGAGTTCTTCAAGGGGAAGAGAGATGCTGAGGTGAGAATTGAACTTCGGGGTGTTGTTCTTTTATGTTTTTTTGGGGGGGGAGTTTGGTCATAAAGAAAAAAAGATTATAAAACCCTTTTTCCTTGAAGCAATTGCCATCATAGTAATAGAATGAACAAGTTGTATTTTGTTCCTACTTTGCAGCAAATGTGTGTGAATATAGTTTGTTTAAATAAAGTTCTTAATCCTGATTATTTTAATTGGCAGAAAATATATTTCATTGTAAAGTCCTTGATACTAAAGCATTGTGTTTGAATTGCAGAAACTTTGAATTTAGAATACATATGGGCTAATGAAAGATGGTGACTAACATTTCATAACAATTCCTCCCTGGGCCAAAGACAAGAATTGGAAGAAAATATTTTAAATAAGAAAAAGCATGCTTGTAAAACTGAATAGGGAAACAATCATACAAGGTAAACTGTGGTTATTTATATTTTCCCTTATAATAAATCTGTTGCTTTAATGATGCATAAAAAATTAAAATGTTTTGTAGTTTAAATAATTCTTTAAAAAATCTTAAAAATTATTCTTAAAACAGTTCCCCTTTACAGCCAAAAAGGGAAAATATTACAAAGTTCTGTAATGAAAACAAATCTTGAATAAATTAGTGACATAAGGTCATGTTCTATACTCAGCCATTCATTTGCAATTTCCATTTTGAGAATGCCTGTGCAAAAGAGGTCAATAAGCCCAGTTCTAGATCATTTGCCAGTATTACACTGGGAATGCTACAGTTTTGTGAGACAGATCCTCACTACTGAGAACTTTACACTTCACATGCCATAGGGGAAAACTTCAGTCTGTGTGTCTGACCCACCTCAGCTGAAGATGCAGTGAACTGGAAATTCCTGTCCCAACTAATTACACATGGATACTGCCAACTTTCTTTCTCTCACTTCCTTGTAAGAAAGATTTTAAAATTTTGTCCTGGATTTAAGGATTGTTTAGTTACTTTCTCACAACACAGCCTTACTTCTTGGTTTAATCAGCTGTTTCAGATGCAGCAATCAGTAAGGCACTTTGAGATGTAGCTTATACTCTGCAAAATAACAGGGGCCATGCTATACAGTGAAAGTGAAGTGTATGGCAAAAAATGGAATGTTTCATTTAAAATTATTATGCTGAAAAGGAGATAGTATTTCAGCTCCTTACTAGTCTGTTATTAAAAGAGATCCCATTATTTTCAAACATTTTCACTTCAGAAATTGATATTGACCAAATCCTGAGTAGTCAAGCAAAGCTCTCATGATGTCAGTGGCTAAGAATTTGGGCTTTTTGCATTTTAGAAATGATGAATTACATTAAGTTCCTTAGTGTATAATTATTGTACTTACATTCAAAGACATGTTCCCTTCCTCTCTCTCCCCTTCCTACTCTCTCCAAAGACAGATATGTGGTAGTTTGAGTTAACTATCTTTGGGTGAAGGTAGTCATGGAATAGGTATTCAGAGTCCATAAGTGAAAACTAACATGTTTAAAAAGGAGAGGCTTTCCCTCTTTGGTATCATGTTTTTTCACTTGTCTGTACTCCCAAGATTTTGTTAGTGAGCTTTAGTTGTGCAGTCTGGGCCTGCAGGCCTTACAGTAGGAGGACAAAATGTGACCCATAAGATTAAGGGCACAAAGATTTATCTCGGTGCTCTAGCAGTCAAGCAGAGGGAAAACTTCAAAGCTTAGAGACAAACTGAATGTACAGTCTGCCTCTTCAAATCCTTTCTATAATGAGTAGAAGCTCTAACAGCTGTGTGTGTAAAAGAAAGGGGGGGCATTTCCAAAGTTTGAACATAAATGAAATTCAGTTTGGCTGCTTTGATCTTGTGCAGAGAAGGTTCATTGCCTGTACAGTTAGCCTATGATGTAGAATCTACCCACAGCGCATGAGAAGTTTTTTAATGATACATATTATTTCTTTTTTATTGTATGCTAAAGCACTCTCATTGTGGAATTTCTCTTATAGATGCAGCTTACTAGGTATACCAGACAAATATTACCTGCAGTGTGAAATAGCTCTTGGAGTTTTAAAATCATGTGGCTGATGTTATGTAGTCACTCCAATTATTTCTGTTTTCAGAATTCAAATAGCTCAGGAAGCAAGGCTGTCCATGTATCAGACCATTTTCTTACATTTCATTGTCCAGTGAGACCTGATTTGTATTGGCTGAACTAGAAGCAAATATTAATTAGAGAAACAGATAGCTGCTTCTACTCTGTCTCAAAAAGGTTGATTTATTTCTTTACATGGTACCAGTATGGATTCTGTGGGAGAGAAACAGTGGGAGTTGTAAGAACGTCCTAAAACATTCCCCCAGTTTGTACAGCTGATTTGAGAATAGATTACTTTGATGTTTTTTCTGACTCAGCCACATGTGAGGCATTCAGAGCAGGAGATGTAGGCAGCACTGTGCAGCTGAATGTATGTGATAGGTGAGGGGATGGCAAAGGAAGAAACTGGTGGGCTGAGATAAGAAAGAAAAGAGATCTGTTATAATCCTTTGTAGTTGAAGGGTTTGTAATAGTTTCTTACCAGTCTCAGTTCCTTGATCTTCTGGGGAGAGAAGGAGAGGAAGAAGATTCCATAATGCTTGTCACTTATTTTCTGCTAAATAGTATTGCAGTCAAATGGAATTGTTTTTATACAGCTATACAATCGAGAATGCTTCATTTAGAGTGTGTGTGTGTTTGTGCATGTGTGTATATACTTATATGCTTGTATATATAAGTGCCAATGCAAAGTTTTGAAAAATGCTGTTCGCTGTCTTTTCTCCTGCAAGGTGAGTACTTCCAGTGTGGTGATCCTTACTTTTTTACAGAACTAAAAATATCTTCAGTAGCCTGCCACCTAAAAGGCCTCTTAAAAACATTTAAAGTCTGTTCATATTCAAGAATATAAAATGTGGCAGAGCAGGGAGATGCCAGACATTCTTTGGACGGAGATAGGTTTATTTCCTCAAGAAGACTGCTTAGCAATCCAGCGCAGTGCCATCCTACGGCAACATGATCTTAGTCCTCCCTGTGGTCTCAAATAGATATAGCATGCACTGAATAAAAAACTCTAAGAGGAGAAAGACTTTTCTTCCTTTCTTCTGCCTGCTGTAATATCCATCCCTTCCTTCAGCAATGCTAATTACTCATAAGGAGCATAAAGGCAATTTTCTTCTGTTGTTCATTTTCCCCAAAATCAGTTTCTTCAAGAAATGGAACCTGTTTTCATCAGTGAACATAAGAACTACATACCCAGGTCACACAAAACCTCTACCTAATCCAACACAAGAAACAGGGCAGTATGCCAAAAGTAGGGTTGTTATTTAATCCTCACAGCTTTCGACCTTCTGCAGGTTAGGGGGTTCCAGATTCAGAGTCTGCATAACCAACACTGTACCTCTCCTCTGAAACCACCTAATCCCTTTTTAAATTCACTTATATGTTTCTCTTTTACAACTTCCTGTGGTAACAAATTCCACTGTTTAATTATACACTGTATGAAGGAGCTTCCTTTAAACTACTGCCTGGTAACTGTGTTGGGCATTCTCTTGCTCTTGTACTGTGAGGAATAGTGAGCACATGCTCTTTTGTTCTCAGTTCTTCCCTACTATTCTTAACATTTTCACCTTTTTGGCTGCTGCCGAATGCTGTCTCCTGAGAAATATCCAAAATAACTCAGATCTTTTTCTTGACTTGTAAAACATAATGATGGGCTCTGATTTAGCTAAGTATATTTTAAGGTTATTTTTCCCATGTGTATTGATCTGCACTTTTCAGCAGTGTATTTCATCTGCCATTTTATTATTCAGTTACTCAATATCTTAAAGTCTGCCTTGGTTGGCTTTGGACCTGATTATCCCAACACATCTTTCATCATCTGTTTTTGTCACCTCAGTCACCCTCTTTTCCAGATCCTTCATGACTATGCTAAGCACCACAGTGTCTGTGGGGCTGCTGGCAATCTCTTCAGTAGAAAAAAGATCTATAACTCCTCCCTTTTGTTTCCTTAATCCATGAGAGGTCTTTCACTCTTGTCTTGAGAGCTTAGTCTCCTTAAGATGTTTGGTAGAGAATCTTGTCAAAGTTGTCTTTGATAGTCCATATTGCCTGTGTTGACTTCTGTAAAGAAACTTAATGAAACAACAAAGCTCAAAAAAGCGCAATACTTCTGCTTTCTATTCATTTGACATCACAGATGGTTTAAATACTACATAAGAGCTGCTTAAGACCCCCCAGAATGCTGCACAGCCATGTCTTTATAGTTGTCATACTTGCATCTGTTTTGTAATAAAATATTACATTAATGTGATGACTGTCCTATCTAAGAACTGGAAATTAGGACCTAGGAAGAAAGCTTTACATGACAATAAAATGAAAAAGCAATCGGTTGTCAAAGAAGGGGTTTGTTTCACTTTTTTGGTAGAACAGCAGAGAACTTCAAGGTCAACATCAAGATATTGAAGGAGGTGTTTGGAAAGAATGAGCATCCTTCACTTTTTATACTGTTTGCCTTTGTCTTAGTCTCTCCAGGGTTTTTGTTTGCCCTCCAGTATCTTGGGGTAGTTAATGGCCAGTTTTTGTCTCCACATTTGCCACAATGCTGTTCAGAGGTGGTCTTAAACTCTAAAACTTTGCTTAATAATAAAACTTACTGAAGCATTGGTATTTCAGCACTTCTTTTATTTTAGGTTTGTCTTATCTGTATAGTTCTATATTATTTAACATTGTGCAGAAAAATTTGAGCCTAAAATTGCAATGACTTGGTGTATCTTCTTCTGAAACATGTTTTCTAAGTATTTTTCCCATGTTTTCTATCTTCTATTTCTTAATGCATTAGAGTTATTGAATATTTTTTCTTCCATAATCTTTTGTGAATGTTGTAAAGTTAAAATAATATAAAATAGATGCATTATACCACTTTAACTGTTTAATTTATTCAATAAGGAAAGAGTAAAAAAGTAGAAAAAAATGGTTAGGCAGTAAGTTTTAACATATACAGACTGTATACTTTATACAAATTGTCTGTAAGTAGCAAATGTACAGTTTTGGTTTTGTCTAGTTATATTAAAATTTGTAAATTGAACATAATTAGATATATATCACAATTTTTTAAGCCAGTAATGACAACAGAAATATTGAATTCTAGCATAGCTGATAAAGCACTAAGAAAATAGGGTTAAGAAAGATGAGTTACGGTAGGTTTAACTTAGTGTTAAAATGTGAATACTGTTCCTCCTCCACTGTGTCACCTTGCTTCTCTGACAGAATTTATCAAACCTTTAGCAGCTACAACAGAAAAGGACATGTTTGTCTTCCAGTTCCATCAGTTACGGTTCAGTGTTTCAGCATACGCCCCCCATCATTAGCAGCTTGAGCTAAACTGCTGCCTTGCAAATCTCAATGACTGAGAGGCAAGCATATACCTCATTCACTTGTTCTTACTATTAGGATGGTACGCTCTAGAAGAAAGAGACAGAGCACAACTGGACTGTGATAATCTTACATTTCTACAGCAGTCTTGACCCATGATATGCCCTGCTTGTCTTTTAAAGTCTCTTCCATGAATCACTCTGTCCTTTCCACCCCCTCCCCACCCCCCATTTTCCATTTTAGACTCTCAGGCCAAACTTTTCAAACATGGTATATGAAATGCAAGTCCCCAAACCTATCATTATCCTTGCCTGCAGAAGTAATTCTCTGCTTCAAGCTCACCTCTTCATTGGGGCTTCTTGTACCCAACATTGATATAAACATAATGAGTGGGGGGGTTTAGATGTCAATGAGATCAGATGATACATTAAGTTGGTAAATTGTTTTTGGATCAACCAACTCCTGGAAAATCACAGAAGGAATGGTACTGGCTGAATAATTCTATCAGAGAAAGATTTTGATAAATTGAACATGAGGAACATTTTGCTACATTTGGCTTATGCTATTCCAGAGGAGCAGAGCTTTTGCCTCAGAGTTAAAGCTTTGTTCTGAACTGTCTAATTCCCCTGAAAAATATGGCTTTTTGGTACAGTGCATGCCTGTAAATCCATAAAAATTCCTTTTTTGTTCTGATAGCTTTGATTTTTATTGTTAGCTTTCTGAGTTTTGGCTTTTGGAGAACAGTCTTTGAAAACCACAAGAATAAGGTTAGCAAGCCATCTGTTCGTAAAGACTTGCAGAGTCTTGGTTTTGGCACCTTTCTAAAGAAAAAGAGGTGTATTTTTTTTCTTCCAAAGTTTTCTAGCAAAGTCATACCAGAGAAGGGTAGTTTCCAAATTAGAGTGCAAATTGTAAGCTCATGAATCTAGAACTTAAGCATGTAACCAAAACCGGACTCATTTTCTTCACTATGAGTACCCATAAATCCTGCTGACAAGAATTTAAAAGTAAGAGGATCTGTATTCTTCATTCATTTAAATCTGGTTTTAGGAGTTTAACTTTGAGGTTTCACATTTGAAAATGCTGACTTCAGTGTAGTCCATGTTACACATCTGTGTTTCTTCAAAGTGAGAAAAGTAGCTGTAGATAGTTAAGTTCTTCTTTGGACCCTCAGTGTTAAATTCTTCAAACTCAAGCTGTATAGAAAGATTAGGCTGCTTTTGGAGTGGATGGTGTATGAGTTCTTTACTTTTAAAGACACCTGCAAAATAAAAGGTTGAATTGTCACTCTTTTGCATTAACATGCTTTCCTGATCCTGGGATTCGGGAGGTAAGGACTTTGGATGATAGGTATGGGGAAAAGCAGCTCTGGAATCTTTGTACCAGAAATAATCTCTCTTCCCTCATTTTGGGTTTTGGATTCTGATGGAGTCTAAGTGCAGAGCTTTGAGAACACAAGAAATAGGAACTTGCTTTTCCTTTCTCTCAAACAAACAGCTGTTTGCTTTCATTTTCTGACTGTCCTTTCTGCAGGTCAGCAAATCTCTTCTTAGTTCTTTTCTCAACTGACAAGCAGTGTGCTTTCTACTCTTTTCCCCACTTTAAAATAGAGTTGTTTTTTTTCCTCAATCTACTTTATCTTCTTGTTATAAATAATGATAAAAAGGGCAAATTATTTCCCCTGTAATTTTGGCTGCAAGTGCTAGACTGCAGCCAGTGAGAAGTCTCCAGGTAGACCCTTGCTTGGGCCACATACAGTTCAGGCTAACTAGCCAGGCTGGACAGTTGGCATCTGAAAGCAGGAGAGAACCGTGATACCCAGCTCTCCAAGCCAGAGATACAGTTGCCATGTTGGGGGACCGTGGGGCAGTGATAACTTGAGAGAGCCTTGCGAGTGTTGCCTGGGATTGGGTCCCTCCCTGGGGTTGGATATTGACACTTTCAAACAGGACAGTGGGCAGAATCTTACTTATTTTAAGTAATCAGTTGAAGCACCTATGTGGTTAGTTTGTCTGTACTGCAAATGTGATAAACTTATCTATTAAGAGTTTCAGTCATAACTCAGCTGACCCCCATTACTTTGTTTCAAAGCCTTGTTTGCGCTGGGAATTTGTTCAGATTTCTCCATCTAAATCAGTGCAACTAAGTACAGAAAGCTGTATGCTGTATGTGGGCTGTCCACAAAAGGGTTCATCTTGCAAAGCTCTTCTGTTGTTATCCACAGCTGAAGTCTGCATCAGTGCTATGGCTCCATTATGAAATACTCTCCTAAAGAATGCAAATGAATATTTCATTGTGTAAGATGTAAGAACAGCTGTTGTCATTAGCATGCCTAAAGGAACAGTTTTCGTGCCAACACAGTACCTCTGCATGATGTATGGAGTTCAGATGACTTATTTTATTTCAGTCTTAGGTATTCCATAAGAATGATGTTGTAGTTATGCAACATTCAGATTATTAAATCACATACCCATTTGTTGGTTTCACCTTGAAGTTTGTAACTATCTCAATTTAGCACAGTTACCTGAAAAAGGAATGCAACTCCCAGAAGTTCATGTTGTTTCAGCTAGTACATATATCTCTTCTGAGGGTCATCCAATCTGTTGCTATCTTGGGCAATAAAATGCACACTGAATTTCTTTGCTAAATTCGGAAGTAGCAGGGTGGCCTTTCCATCTTTAAATGTGGTGATTTTTTTTATTTTTTCTTTTTTAAAATCCCAGTACAAAAAACACTTCTTTCAAAATACTAGAAGTCTGACTTTGTACAGTACGTGAGTTGAATTGATTGGAAAAGCAGACTGAAATTACAGAATGGGGTATAAACGAGTCCAGTAGATGTGTCACGTCTTCACAACACACCTTTTTAAAATTAAGTTTCAATGAAAAAAAAAATCAATTAGAAAATGTTTACTGGAAGAACTTTCTTCATAGTGTGAAAATGATGCTTTGTGACTACACTCAGATACTTCTCAGCTCATTTTTAATATTGTCCCATAACAGTACTTTCAGTAGCAAGGAATCACACAACCCAGAGAAAACAATAGATGATTCAGCAATACAAATAAAAGACCTTCTGTAAAATGTGTTTGCAAAATTTTTTGTTACTTTGATACGTACTTAGAGCAAGAATAGGTCTTTTAGCTCTTTTTTTCTTTTGGATAGTACTGAAATGAATGATCATCATTTGTTTTATTTTATTTTTTGTTTTTTTGCTGTTGGTGATAACTTGCTTCTGAAACTAGATATTGGTATGGGAAATTAGTATTTCTGTTGGCTTTATAAACTGTGTTTCTATTCCCAGCACGAGAGCCTTAAGGATGGCCTTACAAAATTGTGATGTTACTGCTTATTACAGACTTCTAGATCACATGTTGGCAGGAGGGAAGTGGATATTTATTGTTTTTTGTTTTTTTCTCAGGCAGCTAGACCTGCATATTCAGCATGTTATCTAGGGATAAAATTGAACTGTTTCTAGCAAAAGCAATTAGTGTGATCTAATACACATCATTGTTGAATCCAAGTTGGGACATTACAGTCTAGATGAGTGGACTGCTGAATCAGTGAAAAAATGGCTAAATTATTGGATTCAAAGGATGCGGTTGGTTAGTTCATACTCTGCCTGGAGACTGGTTTCAAGTAGAGTTCCTTGAGGGTCTGTACTGTTTATCTCTAACAATGACCTGGAGGATGAGCCTGAGTACATTCCCATCAAATCTGGATTACTGCTTCCAGTTTTGGGACCCCAGGACATTGATAAACTTGAGCAAGTCCGGGGGAGGTTCACTCAATGTCAGGAGACTCATGTCCTTTGAGGAGAGACTGTGGACACTGGTGTTGTTTAGCCTGGAAAAGAGACTATTTAGGGGCACCTAGCAGTAGTTCTTCAATACTTAGGAAGAGGTTGCTAAAAAGATGGGCCTAAGCTCTTTAGAGATGCATGGTAAGAGAACAAGAGGCAGTGGTCATAAAGTGAAATAAAGGAAGTTCTGCCTGAATATAAGTGGTTTGGGGTTTTTTGTTGTTGTTTTGGTTCTTTTTAAACTACTACCAAGGTAACTGATCACTGGAGCAGGCTGCGTAGAAACTGTGGAATTTCTGTCCTCAGAAGTTTTCAAGATCCAACTGGAAAGAGCCCTGAGCAACCTGGTCTGGTTGCTTCAGTGCCAACCCTGCTTCAGGCAGGAGGTTGGACCAGATGACCTTCCACTCTGAAGAATTCTTTGATTCTGTGAATTGATGCTCTAGTCTGACTGTCATACAGTGACATAGAAGCTAACTGTAATCAAGCTAATAGTCCGCACCCTAAGTCAGGTTGTTTGAATAAGGTGATGCCACATTTATTCACTTTCTAGTGCAAGCAATGTTTTAAAAACTCACTGAAATGGGATTCATAATTCTTTTGTTACATAAATAAGAAAGTGAGACAAAGTCATGCTTTTTAAGGTATGTTGATTTTTGCAATGCAAACACAAATGTGTTTGTGTGACTGAAGTAAGCAACTGTGAATCTGATTTTGTGCAAGAAGCCTGCTGAGGAAGAGAGATCCTTGTATATGGCTTTTCTGAGAACCCCCCTTTAATTGCCAGTTAGTCATGATATTGTGGTTGATCTCATCTGCATGAAAAACCTTTCTAAACTCTGGAAGAAAATCTATTTGAAATAGCAGCACAAACTTCCTTGTTGTTAATATTTTTTCTTTAAATGAGAATAAAATACTTATTTTCATGCTCTTTGCTATTTATTTATGTAAGATGGAGAGCTGAGTGTAATCTCCCTGCTTGAAAGACTGCAATTGCATTTTAGGATCCCAAAGAAATTTATTTATTGTTGGTTTGCTCAACAAAGCATGCCCTTTGGGATTACCCTTTTTAATTTGGAAAGAAAGAATTTTGTTGTTTAATTTCTTCATCTGGAAGACTCTTTGCTTGACTAGCAACAAGAATCCTGGGTCACTAAGCAATACCATTCTGCCCTAATTGCTTTCAACGTATTTATGTTTCTAAGTTAGGCCTTTGGTAGTAACTTTTTCCAAAAATTTTAACCAGCCTTGGAAAACAGATGAGTTTATAGAATGTTTATATGTAAAAATTGCATTTGAAAATATTACTTCATGTAACATAACCTCAAAAGATTTATGTGAAAAAAGAATGAATTGGCAACAGAGGACATAAAATTTAATTCTTCCCTCGTTTTCCCTTCTCACTGCCCCCACACACACCTTGCAAATTTGTTCTCTTTTTATCTTATCTAAGAATATAGTCAAATGGCAATTTGAGAATATCTCAGCTCAAGTTCCCAACTCAACCTACATCATAGACAAAAATAAATGTGTAACTAGAATGTGATGTATAATAAATGCAGTCCAGACAGTAGAAACTTATCCAGGTTTCTCTAAATCTGTGAGGACTAGAAGAAAGAAACCCAAATGACTCTGTTACCGAGTACATGATGCTCAGGCAAAAGTATGCTTGGTTATAACATTTTCTACAGGTATTATCATTAATAATATCATCATTAGTAGTTTATGTTGGGTGCTCTGTCAATGCACAGGTCCTGCAGAGTTCTTTTGGGACCACCAAACAAAGATCAATGCAGCATCCTAAACAAATTAGCATTTCTTACACATAATAAGTTACTTAGGAGGAGTAAGAGAGCAACATCTTTTAGTCATGTTTCATTTTCAGCTTTTTTGGATTTTCTACTATTTTAAGGTCATTATCTTTTTATTGTAAGAGAATAGGCTTTTGTCTGGATATTTCCTACCTCTGGATTCCTTCTGAAATACCCTTCTAAATGACACTTAATGTACTGTTCTCCCACTCTTATCTTCACACTTTCTTCTATGCTGTTCCTTATGCTTAGAAATCCTTATTCTACATGCCAGATATCCACCCACTCCTTATTCATATTCTCCCTTTAAACTGCATTTCCTTCAAGGCTATCAAAAATAATCTACAAGTTAAGAAACACTTATTAACTCTGCCTTGAGACCTGCCTAATTTTTCCTTAATATCACATGTGCCATCTTGTTCAACAAATACGTATTTTTAAAGTATGCCAAAGTTCTTCCCGATTGATTGTGTGGTGGCCGTCTGGCTGAGCTCTGCTGCCTGTTGGCTGCTTCTTGGCATTCTAGCTGAAAGCCTGCTGAGGGTGGAAGAGAAAAAAAGGAGGTCAGGAACAAGTAGGATGAGGTAAAATTAATGTTTGCCAGTTAACAGAGCTCATGGAAACATAGATATCTACAAATGGTAGAGTGCTTTTTACCCAAAACAAGGGAAAGAATTGTTGAAAATGATAACAGGAAATATGGTTAGGAGGGATTAGTTGCAATTAAAATGCAGGAGGCATATCTAAAAGCTTCTGGACTGTAAGATTTGTTAGGCAGTTAAGAGTATTTCACAGCCTAATCTGACACTGGGTATGCTCGTGCAGTAAGTTATTCATGTGTGGCAAAGGTTTGTTATGTGGCTTGCAGAGACAATTTCCTGTGAGGTAAAGGATCTCCCATGTTTCAAATCTTAAATCTCTACCTAGTTCAATGTTGAATAAAAATTTGAGCATTAACCTTTAGTAAGCCCTAAGAAATATGTAGGTGGCTTTGACTGTTATGTTTGAAAGAGTGATCATGTGGCTTCACATTCACTTCCATTTCTTCCACTTTGTGAAGAAGCTGTCTTGCTGTTGAGCTATGAAACATGCAGGGGTAGTTGGAGAGCAGTAATAAAACAAAACGGGCTGTGTGGACAGGGAAGAAAGGAAAGGAGGGAGATGCATGTGGTGTTTTCTCTTGTGCCACAGAGTCCTCGGTTGTATTCATTTTAAAGTTCCGTACTTTGGAGATAAAATCTTAAAAGTGACCCTGGAAACAGCTGCCAGTTAAATTCCTGTAACTCTAGTTTCTGCTGGACCCAAACCATTGAGTGAGGGGAAACAGATGGAAAAAGGCTTTAGGATCTGAGTCACTGAGGAAGTACCACTGTCCTTTTGGGTCTCATGCCCCTGTTGTCCCCAGCGTGGGGAATGGAGAATGTCTGCTTCTTGCGATGGCAAGATTAGGGAGAAGTCTCTGCTCTAAGAACCTCGCAGACATTTTCTGTCCCATAGCTCTCTCTGGCTCTTCTTTCCATACGAGGACTGAGTCTAGGATCTTAGGTACATACTTAACCTGATAAAATTATATTGCTGGAGTTTTGTCTTAAACTGATTAGTTCAAAGAAAAACTCAGAATGAATAGAACCTATCAATGAAGCAGAATGTAATTTTTGTGAACTCGTACACAATTCCTGCATCCATTTGCTTTCAAAGGGAGGTAACACTACTTGCGGCCTAATTTCCTTTAAATTCTTTTTAGTGCTAAATAAAAACAAACAGAAAACAAGGACTTTGCTCCCAGAACTAAGTCATTCATAAAAGTTTGATTCATGCAATATTAACTCCTAATTGCCCAAAAGAAGCGAAGTCCAGAAACTTTAAGGCTGTTTAAGGGACACTTTCCTTAAAAGAAAATCCCACCTTTTTTCTGCCTGGGTTTATTGGTCTAAGATGCAAGTGAAGTGCTGGCCCTCAGTATTTTTAAAACTTTATATCTTTTGTTTGCTTGCTGATTGTCTTCAGCATAAGTTTCAACCTAAAATTCTTGTAAAAAATAAAAAAAGATTGCAAGCCCCTCCTCAGATTGCTTTACTGCAAGATAGTTAAACCTAAACACTGATCACTAACAAAACAGAAATTATATAAATATTGCTAAAACAAGATAAAGCTGACTGATACTCTTTCATTGCAAAAACATTGTTTGCAGATACAATTGCAGTCTTTAAACTTTCATTTAGCTATGTTAAAATAGTTGTTGACTGTGTGTGAAATCAGTGTCCAATTGATTTTTCTTTTTTTTAATGGATAAGAAAAAAGTCTAAAGCTGAGATCAAAATGAATCCTACTGGAGTCATGTATAACAACTGCCAGAAAACATTATCCGTGAAACTCTGTGGGAATTAGTTATTAGATTTCTTTAAACTCTCATATAAGATTTTAGATACATGACCAAGTGCCTTGTTGTTGGAGTTGGTCTTGTTGGTAATGGACATAGCATCAACCTCCCCCTTCCCTCCCCCCCTTTATTTTTTTTGTCTCAGCAGAGACTTATACCATAATTAGACATCAGTAGAGGTATTCTCCTGATTGCTCCAAATCAGATCAGGCTGGACATATATCAGGGGAACATTTTGTGAAGCTTATATTTGACTTGCTCAATGTTGTATTTATTTTATAAGTAGTTATTCCAGCATTGTCCACCACTTTCTGCTTGTCATAACTTTTCCTTTCTCTTGTTTAACCATATTAAGTTTTATGTGTTCCTGAGCAATGAGGAAAACAGGAAGTAGAAAGGCAGATTCTTTCCTGTCGTGCAACTTCGTAAAGTAAGTCCCATGTGTGTAGCTTGTGGTCTTGAGAAAGACTATACCCATTAAGTTTGAGATACAAGTTTGTTAGAAGATGGGGACGTTTGCTGTATTCTTCTTGCGTTTTTGTTAGTTTCCTTCTTTGTGTTCTTCTGTACTTTTTATATTTGTATTTCCCAATTTTTTTAGGGTATAAGACAAGGCCAAAAAAGATAAATGGATTAAATTGAGCTAAAATGTCAAATATTAGAATGTTTTATGTTTAAAATATTATTGTGGCAAAATTATTCAAATTTATCTCTTGTCTCTGAGATTGCAACTTTTGAAGGGTTCTGATTGTCTAGAAATATCATTTAAATTGCTCTGGAGGTAATCACAATACTTCTCAGGATAAAAGCTGAGACACTTTGCATTCATATACTAATTACACTCACTTTGCATGCCCCAGTAGTATTTTTCTGTATCTTGTAAATAGGAACACCACTTAATCTGTCTTCCAGACTCTACCTTGTATAGTTGTATGGATGTTAATGTGGGCAGAACTTGGATCATTAACGTTATCACACAGCGTGTTTTGTATTAGTCCTGAGACTACAACCATGTGTTTTGGTAAACTATGATTGAAGCAGTTTCTTAATATCTTGTGAACTTAAGCATTAATTTAATATGAGAAACCAACTTCTTATTGTAAAAATTAGATGCAGTAAAAAGCAGCTGTAGTTATTTTATCTATGTTGCAGACAATAAAGTGTCTCACAGTTTCCATGTAGTATCTTTTGTTATGTAGGGCAAGAATGTAAATGAGTCAACTTTAACTGCATTTTTTTCTTTTCCAGTGGATGTTTTTATTATACAAATTTTTTGAAGTCCCAGTGCAGGATCTTAAAGGTCCTCTAAGACATTCTGAATCTGGTTTTATGGGTTTTAAAAATTTTTGAGATACCCAAAGTATGCCAGCAAATTATGTTTATGCATTTTAAATATTATAACAATGCTTTGTGTTTGAAAAGCTTATTATATGGTACAAAACATAGGAAAAAGACCTTGTTTTGCTCACATTTTGTTTGAATGAAATAACAGTGTTTCTTAAGTAACGCAGAATTACAAAATCTAATTGAAAATGCTCTGTGAACTTCATATGCTTTTACATCTATACAAAGGGAGGGTAAAAAGCTTCTTTTCTAACATTTTACACCCACTTTGCAGGACAACAAAGAAAGAATCACAAAAAGCAGCTCAAAATTCTTCATTTCAGCTGTGTTCATAATGAGTATGCAACTTCCATTGCTGACAAATGAGAGTTGCTTGACTTCGCTGGAGGCAGTATGAGGTCAAGAAATTTTACTGAAATGCCTTCTTAACTGTTTATTTCTGTGTGCGCTTGCTCGCGCGCTCTCTCTCTCTCTTTTTTTTTTTGATATGATTTGACAGAGCATTTGAGGTCAGCTGTCAAACTAGCAGTGGAGATGGAGTAAGGCACCTTTATTCTAAGCCTTTGCTAATACAGTGCTCGGCTGTGACTCAGAGAGGGTAAGTTAACTGATTATACTTAGCTTTCTGTGCTATGGTAAAATGAGTTGCAGAGAGAACAGCCTGAAAGCCAAGGGCCTCTGAATACTTTTCCCTTTTATGGAATAGAGCTCCTAGATCACCATTTCCTGGAGATTGTACTCTAAGCCTACACAGTGGTAGAAGAAAGTTCTCTGCATTCACTGATCTATATCTGACTACAAATTTGAGCTCAGGAGATCTTTTCTTTTTTTTTCCTAACTATTTTAAGCAGTAAGTTTACAATAACAGACCAAAGCATTAAAAAGCACTATATGCTCTCTTTTTTTCATTCTTTCTTTACATCGTCTCATTTTAGTGTGGGAATAAGTAGAATCTGGTGAATAGGATAAGGTGGGGGGGGGTTCTAACTCATTTTGTAGGTGCAAAAGGCTCTTGCAGACTAAGGTTCTAGTTCTTCACCCACATTCATTCCTCTTGTGATAGTTGAGTTAGGAATCTCTGCAAATATTTAATTTTAAACGGTAATTTTGAAGATCTTGCAATTTTGAAAAGAGTGGAATTGTTTTGGGGATCATATACTCTGATAAAATATCACAGTAATGTCATGACAGACTTCTATAGGATAGAAGTAGGTCAGACAGAGTTTGATCAATGCCTAACACAAGTGAAGAGAGAATCTTCCACTTGCTGTAGTAACTAGGGCACTAAGATGTTCTCATGCACCTTGGCTGTTTCTAAAGTGAAGATATATTTTCTTATCTATCCTTTCAATATCTTCAGGGACAATAATTCCAGTTGTTTCAGCTGGTATCTCACTCTATTACATGTATTGTTAACCTATCATTTTCTTCTTTGGCTGAAACATGGTTATGCTTATGGAAAGGAGGTAAAACTGACAAAGTTAATTGAGGCAAGATTTCAAAGGCTGCTCAGCTGGCAGGAGAACCAGGCTATAACCAGGATAATCATGTTCTTTACACTTTGGCTCAGGGTTCAATAAGCTTATAAGCTGTTTTTGCAGATAGAAGTGTGGAACAGGTTTCAAGGCTGTATTGCTCCTTCCTAATGCTCTACTGAAGGGGAAAAAATGAATATTCCAGGGAAATGAATTTTTCAGAGACATTTCTTTCTTTATCTGTATCTCATAGATGCAGGAAGAAAACTTTTCTAGTTCTTGTTAAAATTTTCTGATGATGCCCTCCTTTTCTGTATGTTTTGACTCTCGCTGACACTTACTAGGGCTATTTTCATTGCCCGGTCAATCAGCCGTGAGGTCACTAGCAATGGTGCAAGAGTATTGCTTCAGTAGTATCTTGTTGTTCCTCCTTTCTAAACCTTCCCCTTTCCTACTTGTATCACAAAGCAGTAATTGATGCAGAAAATGACAGAACTCCTTATCGCACAGTGTGAATTCTCCATTGGCTATATCCATTTGCATTTACTAGCTGTGATGTTTTTGCTGTGTAGGCAGTGCAAGATCAGTAGGTCAGATCCTTTAGTGACTCTTTCTTCAAGAACCCTACACAGGTTAAAAATAAGTTTTTATATTGAAATATAGTCATTCAGGAATCCTAATTCATATAGTCATGAATTAAACTATTTGCTTATATATTTTGTTAAAATACTAATAAGCAGTAGCCCTTGTTTTGATGCCCCAGCAGACTGCAGCAGTATAGTCAAGGATATGCAAACAGTGCATTTGTTTCAGAACATGAACAATCATTTTGCTGCTCCAGTAGAGCCCTGAACACTGGGTTTGTGGGGAGAGGTATTGGGAACAAAAGGAAGGTCAAAAGAAGAAATTTTCCTTCTGATCAGCACCACAGATTTTTGGAAGTGTTTCCTGTTTGTAAGATGGCTCTGTAAGGAAGTTGGAGTAAGGTCCTAATTGTGTCAGAGACTGGCTGAACTCAGTCCTCTCCAAATCTGGGTATTGCTAAGGTGGCATAAGTTCATCTTTCTACCCTCCATTCTCTCTTGGCTGTACTTTCTGTGCCACATCTCTAAGACAACACGGCTCAGGATTTATCCCTTTCTATTCTTAGATAAGCCTGTTTTTTGGGAGTTTTTTTTGGTTTTTCTTTTAAAATTTTTGTTTTGTTTTTTCAATCTGAAAAGTGAACTGAACCTTGATGTGCTTAATGGCTTTTTCTTGTTTCAATATGACTTGCATTACTTTAAGTTTAGAATGTATTAGGCACTCAACTAAGGCAGGGAATCAAGTACTTAGATACAATAGCCTGTACAGCACCACATAGGACTCAACAAATACACTTTGAACATGGCTTGAAACATTCCTGATTTTTCAGGGCCAGTGTTCTGTTGAGTTGAGCCTATCAGAACCAGTGTAACTTCATAAAGCAATCACTAATGGGTTACATAGACATCCAAATTTATATCTTCTCTTTTGCTTTGTTTTTGGTTGAATTTATTATGTTCTTGCAAAGTCAGAAATTGCTTTGGATGCCAGAAATTTGTTACAGAGATGAAAAGCAAATCCTTGTCACTTTCTGAGTTACCTTGGCTGTGTCTCATCTTCATGTGATTTTAATAGTTGGTAACTGCTGTTTGATACAAAAATACTTTACTGTTGAAACACATAGAGGTTTAATATTACCATTATTTGCCTGATCTCTGTGGGTTCACTAAAATATATGTACCCATAAATGTCTATTTTGCTCATATTAGGGATTTAAAAAATATTTTGCCCTAATAAACATTTTAAAATCTTGTTTTTATTTATGGAATACTTTCTCTACTTTTATTTGAAGTCAGAGATGGGTAAAATCATGATACAAATGTGAGCTTCCACTTAAGTCAGTAGAGCTAAAATTTCACCTTTAATATGTTCAATATGTGTGCAAAAACTTGAAACGTGGGATCTACCTACAATGATTAGCATACCCTGAAGTTACATTCACTGTGGGAAAAGTGAAAGATCCTTATCTTGGTCTTCATAATCAGATCATTTCTTTTGTACCTTTTCTATTGTCCTTATTAAAGAACTTCAGCAGAATTATTATTTTTAAACACACTAACACTTGCACAGAGATGTCATTTTTACACTCTGTTAATTCTGCATTAATTTTCATATGAGGAGGCCTTATTTATGACTCTTCTAACAAAAGACAAAATACAGTTTCCAGTATAATGTGAAATAGATCTAATAAAAGCATTGGTCTTAGCTGCTACTGTAGCCCAAAATTTTGCAGATCCCTGTAGGTTTTATAAGTTCTGTGAAAGCTGAGGCAAGGAACCTGTCACTACTCAGGAGGCTTCAGTATTCCTGGTGACTTTTTCTTTCTTTTTTTATTTTTATTTTTTAAATCAACCTGAGTGTTATGACAATTTTAATTGTCAGCCTGGATAAACAAACATGTTCCTGAATAAATTTCCCTGCCCTTTCCTGAAATGGAAGGTAGAACTTCAGAAGATCAATCTTACAACTCTGTCAAAGGCCTTGAACTTTAAATCATTTCCTGATCACCGCATTTTTGCCCCATCCATCTTGATTTCCCAAATAAGAAAACAGTAAAGATGAGATTAGTAATTCAGATTTGGGAGAAGATAACATGTTTTGGATTTTGAACATGTGCTTGTTGGATATATTTGTCTCCTTGGCCCACTATTGAAGTTGTTACTATGTTAGTGAGTGACTAAATCTCCATACTGTGAACCAGTTGCCAATGAACTGTAAAGTGAATATAATTATATATCTTGCTAGTACAACCAGGAACTGTGTAGCAAATTGTCTCTGATAACCACATTATTAGTTTTCTGTAGGCACAACCAATTTTTTCTAAGCACTGTTCCTTAACTGTCCAGTAGGTGTCACAGTAAGTCTTTTAATACATGTGCTGTAACTATAAAGAAGAATACTTAGTATCTTTCATCTTCAAACTGCCTTATAGGCTTTAATGCTTATAATATTTTTGTGAAGGCAATAGCTAAAGTTGATGCAAATAACAAGAATTACCTCTGCTAATTGGCAGTGAATTTTTGCTATTCAGTCATTACTGCTATTTTGCTTTGAAAGTGTCCTGTACAGTGTTGTCTTATGGGGACATGCACCAAGAACCTGTTTGTAAAGTCTTTGCACAATTCACCTAGGCCTTGTTCTGGCTCAAAGGAAGAGTGCCACCATCTGAGCTGCCAGTTTTGCTCCTAGAGTTTTTTCCTCCTTTGAGATCTGAGATCATAGTCTGTAGCATTAGGGCTGTGTTAGTTGCTAAAAGGCATATTATGGATATCCAGGATGCTCTTTCCTTTTAGAGGATTTTAGAGAAGGTAGTTTAAGCACAGCTGAAACAGTCATAGTAACTAAAAAGACCCTGTAAAATGGAGGGAAGGGGTGGGAATAGCAAGCAAGGAAGCCTGTCCTTTTAAAATGCACTTACTAAGTTATACTTGATCTTCAAAGCTTTAGTTAATAAAACTCAAGACGCTTTTTTTTTTTTAATTTTAAAACTTAGTACTGTTTGTTGTTATAAAGTGATCTCAATGTTAGAACATAGATTATTAAATGGACTTGATTTTGTATTTTTGGCATCTAACACAGTGTGTGGATCACAAGGCCTCTCAGCACTTATCCCTTCAGGCTAACTTGAAACAGACTTTCTCAGCAGTGCATGGTCGTGTCAGTCCACATTGCAGTACAACGTGTTTCACGCTGTCCACCATGCCAACACTACCTGCAGACGAGGCACAACCAAAAGAGGCACAACATACCAATTCTACTCCAGCCAAAGTAAGCAATCTTAAAAATATGTATTTTATTGATACTTATGCTGCAAACCTGAGGCTGAAACCTGTTTGTGTATATTTAGCAGTTTGTGAATAGTACTGGCCATTGCTATGTATTGTTCTGTTTTGATTAACTGGTGAAGGTATGAATGATCTTTTGTTGATATTCTTAGAATTCTTCAAATTTTTTTTAGAGTAAGGAATGAGAACTGAAGTTTTTGAAGCAACTGTTTATCAGTGTGTTCTGGAGGCTTATGTTCTGAACCATTTATTTTAAAGATGTCCAAAAATGTCCTTTGTGATGTTATTCCAAAAACTTTAACCTATGGGAAAAGAACTTAGTCTTGTACTTCACTGTAGTCTTAAAATATCTAGTGTTGCCTTCACAGATATAAAAGATGCTATCTAATTTATGTGTGTGTAAAGATGGAAATCATCTTGTTTTTCAGTCTTTCTCAGTACTTTATTTGCCCCGGTAGTAACTGCACATATAATAGAACTATAAAGAGTGCAGATGGGTGCTCTCCAGACACATTTGTCGCTTTGCTACACTAGTTTAACATGTTGCATATGCATGTTTATAAGTATTTGCAGATAAATTATAAAATCGAATAAGTGATGATAGTTCTTCCTTTTGAATAATTTATAATGCTGATTTAAAAAAAAGTAATTTTATGTTTTAATAATTTTTTAAAATGTATTGTTTGCTTAGCTGAACCAAAGACCTTACTATGATTACAAAATCACAGGTCATCTAGATCATCCTGTTTTGTGCAACCTGGCATAAAGAAGGAGAGGATTTATAATCTGGCACATCCTCCGTTAGAAATGTATCGCTGTCACTGGACTTGAGGACACTGTATTCTACACTCTGGGTGAAAACATCCGCTACTTTAACATTGTAGGAAAATATTGTCAGCAGCGAACCCAACATTGATTTATCATGTGTTCCATTAAATTGCACACTGTGCTGAGTGTTAGTTTCCTGGCTGAAGATAAACACCCCAGATGGATGCAAGTTTACCAGACTATTAGTTGAGAACATATATTGGGTCAAGACAATTATTTTTACACACACATGTGAAAAATGTGTTTGAGAGTACAAAAGATTTGCTGGGCAAAGCATACCAGAAGAGACAAAAATGTGAAAAGCTAGCAGAACCTAAGCCTGGGCGTACTTGTTGAATGGGAGAAATGCAACATTCCAACTACCTATTATTAAAAAAATAAAAATAAAAAAAATAAAAACCAACACATTATACAGGCCTTTTAGAGGTAGGTCTGAAATAAACCACAACAATGTGATAGTTCATGAATGAGTTAACTGTGCAAAATTTTTATTTATTTATTTATTTTTTTAAGATAAATATTATTTTTAGGCACAAAATAACAGTGGAAGGATTTTAACCAACACACTACTCAAGAGCCTGCCTAAGTACTTAAGATAAGGGTTGCAACTAGCCAGCACTCTGCAAATTTGATCTTGGACATACCTGTTACCACTCCTGGGTCTTGGTGCAGGCTGAATTCTACAGCATGATTAGGTAATAGCTGAAATTGGTAAATGAAGTAGTTCTGTACTGCTCTAGTAATGAAAACTTCTATAAAGTCAATTTTAATTAGGGCTCAAAATAAAGAGCAAAAGGCTTTAATTAAGAGCTCTCCTCACTTAACATTGTGAAATGAGGAGTTGCAAGCCAGGAGAAGGCTTCAGAAGGAGCTAACAACTGGATACTTGTTTCCAGGACATATTCTTTTCTGCCACTAAACAAAACTTTCCAAGTTTGGAATCTCATCTGCAGTGCTGTCCGTCTAACAAGTTCCTCATCCTGTTTCAGGAGATGGTCCCCCACCTTTCCCTTGCATGCAAACAAATGCACACACATCCCCAAAACACTTTCGGGAGAAACAGAATGAACTGTTCACTTTAAGTATCTCTTACATGATGGAAAACCAGGACTGTGTTTCTTTTATTCATTTTGAGAAAGAAAATCTGGTTTCCCATTTCAGTTTTTCTTGCAGCAGCTTTTGTTGAGCATTCCGGCTAACTCTAAACAATGTTCACCAAAATATTAGTTAATTCTGTGTTCTGGAGGGAAGTGAATGTAAAATTCCTATTGACGTTGGTGTGAGAGCAGTCAGCCTAATTCAAAGCACTTTAACCCCTTGTTTGGAATGTCATGTGAATTAAGAGTATGTAGTTGAACTCAGTTTGTATGCTGTCCTGTTACATTTCCAGTAACTACTGAACACTTTAGAAATGTTTCATATAAAATGATTTCTCCCAGCATAAATCAGATGTCACCTTTAATCATTTCCATATTTTTATTTATGAGGTTTTATTTTACTGCAGTGGAATTATCAGCTTTTGCTGATATCCTTAATAATTTATTTTAGGTTTTTAGTATTAAGAAACAATTTCTATAGTTGTGATGAGTACCTGCAGCCAAGGAAATTAGATCCTTACCACTTATGTTAGAAGACTTATAGTGTCCCATTAGCTATCTTACATTTTTAGAATTGGTTGTGAGCTACCATCATCCCCTCTTTTTGAATCAAAATCCCTTTTCTATTTCCAGCTTCCTCCTCTCTCTGTGTCCTGAACACTATTTTACTAGCTCTTTTGCTCTTTTGACATTGAGGAGAAGTCTGACTCAGGCACTCGTAATTCTTCTCTTACGCTGCTTATTCCATCATTTAAGTTTCTGCATTTCTTTTTTGACTATTTCTTATTCCAATTTGTATTTTACTTTTATCAAATCACTGTGTTACCTATTCTGTTTTTAAGGAAATGTCCCATATTTATTTTGCTTGTTCTTCTTTCAGTTACAACTAAATACAGTTACAACTGCATTTCATTATCTTTCTTGCTAAATTCTCAGCCCAGCACTTCTCTTAAACATTTAAAATTAAGCTTATCTAAACCTCATCTCTCAAAAGACTGTTCCTAGACACACAAATTTTTCTGAGGCCTTTCATGCAAGTGTCTGTTTTGGGCCAAATTTGATCTGAAGTTCAGTCAGAATTTTTTACTAATTTCCAATGAGGCCAGGTGGCAGAGGACTTTTTGTTCAACACTTTAAAGAACTCAGGTGGCGTATAGCAAGCTTTATCATCTGACTCTCCTGGTACGGTAGCCTTATTAGCAGAGGTGCATTTTTTCCATTACTGTTCAAATTCATCCAAATTTGCCTGGGTGCTAAGACTTCTAAAAACACATTCTCTATGTGCTTAGTGAGGACTTGCTAGAGCTTAATGGATAAAATCTGCAAATCCCATCCTCTGGGAGCATCCTTGAGCCTCTTGGATCTCCCATTACAGACCAAATTGCATATGCTATCTTCACAGAGAAAACTGAGCATGTCCATGCCTTCACAAGACTAGATTGCACATGATCATCTTTGCAGAGCATCTGAATAAATTCCCAACCTGAGCTATAGAGCTGGAGTTGATTTTTCTCTAAATTTTTAAGGGAGAATAACTTGGATAAAAAAACAGGGAGCAGACTGGGAGGGGACAGACAGTGGTCTTAGGAGATGAGACAGCTGTTGGGGATAGCTAAATGAGCAGATTTGTCTGGAAGCTAGTATGGAGAGGGCAGAATATGGATAGGCAATGGGAGGGTGTTGGAAGTTAGGAAGGGGGAGACAGAGAAGACAGGGTACATGGGAGGATATGAAAAAGGTTACAAATACATTGAACAAGGAATCCAGAAATGATGGTGAGAATGAGAATCAGCTGGTCAAAGCATCTTTACAAGGATACATGATTGGTGGAAATGTAACACTGAAAAACAAGGTATAAATTGAGAAGAAAGAGGCTGGACTATAAGGTTATTTTGGGGTTAGAGACAGGGTCAGGTTGGAGGGAGGGAAGCCAGTGGCATCGAGGTTGTGAGTTGGGTGGGGAGGAGTTGTTGGGAGGTGAGGGGAAAGAGCAGAAAAGTCTGGGCATGGAGCATAGTCTCATTACTGGCTCCAGAGGAAAGCCAAGGATCTGAGAGTTGTCATTATCAAACAAGTGTCTGTGAAAGTGGTTAACAATTTTTCGTCTGTTATAATGACCGATTTAGAGGACGACAGTGCTTTCAGTAGACTGGTAGACATCTGTAAATCTTAAGGATATCTTTGTGAAAGTAAATCTGATATAACAGAATGGTAATCTTTTAACAATTTTTGAAGAATCATTTTGTTTTGTTTAGAAATTCTCTTCAAAAGGTACTGTCGATTATTGGTAAAGATGAAGCATTGAAAGCTTAGGAAATGCTAGAATGAATGTTTCCTTAACTGTGATTGCCCTGCCTCATTTACTTCATGCCTTTCAAATCTATAAATAAGACATTTCTACAAACCTTATTCTATACACAAACCTGATTCTTTGCCAAAGATGTAGGTGATCATGTCTTTAAAGATTTCATTGTGACTGTATTTAAAGAGGGCAAAATCACATTCTATAGGCAAATCTTGTACTGTTTACTGATATTTTAGTGTTTAGTTTTTCAAGTTTAGTAATATTCTTTTACTATGGCTTTGTATGTGTGCTGCCCTATAAACTTCTGTATATTTTAAAATCCGTATAAATGACCATATACTTCCTTTCTGCCTTGTAAGTATACAGACATATTTACAGTTCCAAACTGTGTTTTATGTCCGTTGTAGTATTTTCTAGATTTAGGTTTTATACATATAAACATGGAAACTACTCTAACAAACATTCTTTGACTGTCCTACTAGATGTTTGCCTATAGTTGAGACATACCTCTGGAGCACACAAAGGATGAAGTTAATCTTGCTTTTGACATAATCTGTTAATGCCATTTTTTCTGTTAAAACTTGGTGATACAGGTTAGGCAAGATGCATCAAGAGAACGCAGTGAAATAGCGGGGCAGGGGAACCTGTATGCCTCACATACCGTATGTTCTCTGAGTTCAGACCTAGTTAGGAAACATACTGCTTGTTAAAGTATTACTACTGTCTCATCCTCTTGCAGATATACAACTGGGAGAAAGCATAAGCTTCCAGTTAGAGCTTCTGTTCCAATATCTGCGTGTATTTGTCTGAATGCTTTGTAGAGTATAAAGATTTCTCTTGTTTCATGCCAGCTGGCCTTGCAAAGAACTTCATGCTCTGTCTCCTCTTCTCATATATACAAATGTACCACAGGGGATTTGGACAATAGAGAAGCATGAGTTTTCAGCCCCGTAAAAGCGGAACTATAGCTGCTGACCAAGATTACTGTAATATATCTGATCTAAACTAATCTGTAATACAGTCTTTTTTTTTTTTTTTTAAGAGTTTTTTTAAGTCCTAAAAATGGAGTTGAATGACTTTTAGTCTGATGTTCTTATGTCATTCAAAAGCTTTTACTCTTTGGCAATCATGAGATTAGTATAAGCAACGTGCATGTGCACTCAGCTACTTGGCCCTATAAGCATGACAGTCACCTGAATTTTTGTCATTGATTGTTAGGCCAGAAAAATGCTTTGATGCTCACTGTCATTGTCAAGAACACTACTAAATATTGCTTTGAAACTGTTATAATACCGTATTAACTGTGTACTTGTATCCCATAATAAAGTTTCTACATTTTAACATTTTTTTTCCAAATATTACAGGGATATTTTTCTTAAATTTAAAATCTTCATATTATTTTCTACATGTGTTTCGTATTCTCCTCTCCTATGATTAGCAATGTGAACTTACCCAGGAATGTCTTGGGAGAATCATGAGGGTACAATTGTGGAGCTGCTTGGAGTGCATTTATTTATTTTAGTACAAATTTCTATTTAAACAGAATCAAGAATCCTAAATCAGATGTCCTAGCCAAAATATATTTTATTTGCATTTAAGAGGAAGAAGGATTATGCTATATACTTTAATTTTATTGCATACTCAGAATTCTCTGAATTAAAAATAAACTCTGGCACTTGGAGAAATGTTGCAAAGTTGTGTTGTACCTGATGGCTAATGGCTATGTGACTGATAATGTCTTTCTATATATCTATATAACTTCATTTCAGTTTAAACTCTTGATCAGTTGTTTGTGTAACAAGCCCTATGATTACACTAATTTCCCCACGTCATATTAGATGAGTGAAACAAAATTATTTATTGATAACTTTTGTTTGAAAGAATTTAAACTTTTATTGTGAAATTTCTCTACTCTAAAGCATTGACCTATTAAACTTTGAACAATTATATGCTTCATTCCTTAAATGCCTAAATCAGTGCATTTATAAGAGCTTTTATGACCTGTATCTCATATTAAATAGTACTAAATTAACTAAATTTTTATTCTAAATTTATTATACTTGTGGCAAACTTCTCATGGGTAAAATTTCTTCTTATTGCTTAAAAGCTGTAAGTGCGATCAGAAGCAAATACTATTTCAAGAAAAGCAAAATGATGTTTATAGCAGTTGAACATATGTGGATTTGTGCCATGGATAGCAAACCTGCTCTTTTAGAAAATTGAGAAGTATTGAGAATCAAACTTTATCTAAACCAATGCCAACTGAAGTAAAAACTTCTTATGGAACTTTGGGAAGTAGTTTGAATGAAAATTTTAACTCAAAACTCTCATTGTACATACCAGTGCCCAGAAGAAGCAACTGGGATGTGAGGACTTGCAAATTATTCTGTAAATTTTACAAGCTGTGATTGATGGGAGTCCCCTGCTGCTTCTGGGAAGTTTTCCTTCCAGATATAAATACCAACACTGCTATGATGTGTTCTATTTATCTCATGTTTTTCTTCTTAAGAAAAATAAAATTGCCACTTTTAAAAGGTGCCCCCCCCATAATTTTATGAGAATCACTTTCTTCCACTTCTTGACTTACTGTAAATATCAGGGTGCTTATGTAACCTTTCAATGGTTCAAGGGGTGGCTATTTATGGATCTGAATATAGTAAAAAGGGGTAAAAGTCAACATTTTTTGACTACGTATGAGAAATCCACAGGTCTTTATTCCAGCTTGATGTATCTTCATTTAGGATATCTCACAGGAAGCAGATTACTGCTCTTCAGCTGATTGGCATTACCATGATGGAGTCCGCACCAAGGTGTGGAATTAAGTTCTCAAATTTTTTTTTTTTTTTAAGAAGAGAGAATAAGCATGAATTGATATTCAGTGACAGTTCTTTTTGTCATTTAAAAATTATGTTGCATTTTATTTAAATATTGCAGCTAGGTTTTTCCGATTAATGTAAAAAAGTAGGAAACTAACCATATAATTATTTTCTGCATCTTTGTATAGTGCATATACATTTAACCGTGCACTTATTCAAGCATTCATTACACACCAGTGCTATTTAGAGGTTTGTGTGCCTAATTCAGCCCTCTTTTATACATGGTTCTTTTTTGTTCTTGCATGCATTCAGCTCTTATTAGTTCAGTAAGTATTATACGTGTATTTCAGTAGAAGAATGGGCTACTATGTGAAAAATCCATTTCGGTGGGTACCTTTCTAAATTTTGCCTGGAAGTTGCATGCTTTTTGAATTTAGCCTGCATGCATTAAACCTTTGTAAAGAAAATGGATAGTCCAGGTATCCATCATTTCTTTTTAACAGTTTAAGTATAGGCTTCTGATTCATATTTGTTTTATCATAGAAAAGCTTATTCTCATTGAGTTCAATCATTTTTTCTTTTAGCTAAATTGAGAAATACATGTTATTTTCCACACAGAGCATAAATATTCAGTGTTTTGAATTGCTGTTTAACTACATTTTTATATTTGTCGTAAATCATTCAGGACACTACTGTTGAAGTGACAACACGCAGTAGACCTTCTATTGTTCTTCCAGAGAATGCTGTTACGCCAGATGTAGAAATTGATAAAAATCTGGTTAACAGGTACTACATCATACATTACCAATCTATGCATAGATTGTACAGTAATTCCAGGAGCTGTGTTTTGAAGAATCTGCTTTGAAATATACATCATATTAAAATATTGCTCTATTTGTAACTAGATCATACTGTGTTTGCAATTTGATGATGATTTTTGTATGCAGGAAAGTGGGGTGATAGGAGTATAATTCATATTAAAAGAATAGTTTTGTATATAGCTCTAATCCTGCCATCCTAACTCAGTATTCTTTAAATTTACATTAAGTTTTCTAAACTTTCAGAATAGCATAATTTGAATTTGAAACTAAAACAAAAATATAAATTAAATTTTTGCCTAATTTGGATCAAAAGGTATAATTTTTGAAATCCATTCTTCTGTTAGCAAATCAGGTCTGGTGAGGCCTGGTGAGGAAAAAATTGCTTGGTCAAATCCTTTTGTAGGTATATAATGGTGCATGATACAGTTTTATGTCACTGCAAGGACAACTGAGTCCTTGTATGGCGCACATTAGGCAATGCATACTCTCCTTCTTTCCAGATTTTATCCTTTACCTGGACCTAGTCTATAAGCAACTGAAAAAACAAACAAACAAACAAGGCAAAACAAAAATGCAATTGTCTTCCTGGAGTACAACCCCAATGCAAATTTTTTCAGTTTAGTACCCAGTATCCCAATGTTTCGTTGTTTGGTCTACTAATTACCTGTATACTAATAGTGCTGACTTTAATCTTGTAAATATTTCCACTGAAACAGTAAGAACTTTGGCTGGTTTAGAGTTAATTAATGCCTGTAAGATAAATAGTACTTTTTTTTTTTTTTAATACTAGAGAGAGAGATTCCTCAAGGTATACTCACCCATCAGTGTTGACTCTCACAAATGGGCATATAATATGTGCAAAGATTGTGTATCGCATTCCCTTCTTGAACTAAAGAACTAGCTCTATTACTATCTTATTCTTATTACAATATTTTCAGCATCATGCTGAAAAATATATCTATTGTAGCAGTAGTTTTTGCAGTCTGTTGTAATGGTTTTGTCTATTGCAAGGATAGTGCAGCAGCAAACTCTTTTGTTCTTACAAACAATCTATTTGCATGATGCTTAAATTACTAAAGTGTTTTTTAATTAAGAAAGGAAGTGTGTTTTTTGCGGAAAGATGCACTTGCAGCATATGACAATTTGTATAGTAAGGCTTATTTGTGAGGCAAGTGAATTTCCAAAGGAGAAAAATTATTGTATTAATGTATTATAAATGTATTAAAAATACATTGCAAGTTTTACTAATGGCTTTTGCAAGTATTTTTTTTTATGCTTTGTATTTTATAGTCTTATGAACTGCTGAAAATGCTTCTTAACTTCTTTTGACAAGTTTAGTATATTATATTATAACTTTCAGAGTAAAACTACCTTTTGGTCTTGTACGTATTGGTGTTGACTTAAAACACATACTGTCTTAATAACTTAAGCTGCTACTGGTGAAGCTATTGTTATTGAGTATGGTTTCTTTACCTACAAAAATTGTAGGTAATCCAGTATTGCTGGCTAATTTTTTTTTTTTGGTTTCATAGGACAATGTTCTCAGGTATTAGAACATCATTATATTATTAGCCAGCATCTTTAAAATTTTCTTCTAAAGCCAATTCAGATCTGCTCACTTTAAAAGAAGTGCTGAGTTGAAAGCATTGGAAATTGAATTCCTGGGCTTTTTTCTACAAAAAAAAAAAAGAGAGAGAGAAGTTTAGGCTGCTTTTGCTGACCTCCTCTTTTCCTTCCTCCCTGTATCTGCTCTGACTGCTGAACAAGTTCTAGAGATTGGATTTAATTTATTTTAAATTTGTTTAGTGTTACTGTTTCAGTGAAGTTGCAAAATATACTTCTGTAGTGCTTGGAAACTTGGATAGGACAGCATTCCAGGATCTTGTCAAACAAACTAGTTATCAGTGAAAATTTAAGTAGGTAATGTTTCTAAGCTAGAGAGTTGGAAGAACAAAGTATGTAACCCTTAAATAGTATAGTACAGTCACTTTCCAAGCAGAAGTTTGGGTCCATTCAGGCAGACAAGGCAAGAATACCACCTTAAGATTAAGCATATGTGAAAGAAAACTGGAATGGAAGTAGTAGTTGCTTGAATTTGAATGCTTGCATTTTCAGTTGAATTAGGTTATTTTCAGTCTTCTGATAAAGCGTATTTTTTCATCTAGGATTTCTAATTCATAGACCTGCCATTAGGCTTAAAACATGGGAAAGACTAACCAGAAAGTATTAATCAAAATCCATACTATAATTTTCATTGTATTTTGAAATGTACTTCTCTACACTTCAGGAGTGTTTAAAAGTCAAAATTATAACACAGTCCTTTAGAAGCAGCATTATTTGCTAGATCAGCATTTAATTTTCAGCAGCAATTTGAGACTTTCACCTGATTTTGAATCTAGAAAGTTCCCATGTTGCTATTGACAGCGATCTCTGTTAAAAAAATGAGTGTCAATGCAGTAGGCTAAGAAATTTTTTCAATCATAAAACGTAGTCTAGGAAGCACTAACATTTTAGGTAGACTAAAGACTATTTTTTGTAATGTACCATATTTACATGAATTTTAAGTCATGATAATGAACTGAAAAATTGTAGTTCTAGTCAGAAACTGGAAGCTTGCAGTATATGAAGTTTTCAGCAAAAGTCAAAACTTCTTACATTTGAGAGCAACTTCTGCAATTTGCTATTTTCTTGTTTTCTCAGTTGTTTGAAGATGAGAGCAATTGCACCAAAACAAATGTTTATATTGGCTAAATCCAGTCCCCAGAAAATGGGAATTAGTTTTAACTGGATCATATTTTAATGAAAGATACCTAGTTTATGCATGAAAAGTTCACATCATAGGGGAGGGGAATTCTTGCCTAAGTAGTTAAAAAATTATAAAATATTAATGAAAAAAGGAATTTGCTTTTTTTATACAATAGGCAGTGCAAACTTCTCTCTCACTTACTTTAGAGTCCAAAGCCTCCTTTTTAATTTAGGACAACAGTGAACTATTAAACTCTTCCCTTTCTGGGAAATAAAGAGTGAAAGGTGGCAGTTATTTTAGTTTTTATATTACACTCTCCCAAAAACATTCCAACAGATTTTTGAAAGTTCATTTCTTTTTGATCAAGGACAAGTGCTTTCTCTTTTCATATTAAATGTGTATAGAGGAGTTGAGTGTTGCTTTCATTTTCTTTTTTGTGGCATACTCCCATACTTTTTGTCCATTCTTTTTCTCTAGGCCTCGTAGTCCTCATCGGCGACATTCTAACCGTACCACTAGGAATCCAACTAGTTCATTGACTTCTGTTGGTAAGAAGTGATTATTCATTTGAACTGGGATGTTGTCTTGGAAAAAATGTGACACACAGTAAAGATCTTAGTATAGGGTCTGATTTTACTGACAGCAGCTTCTCTCCTGTACGTACTGTCTATAATGCATGCGTAGGAAATACTGCTAGCATGATGAATTGTGATCATGAGTTTACAACCGTAAGTGGATTGCATGCGAGTAGATACAGGTACAGGATAACAGGTATTGTTAATTTCGTAAAGTTGTTAGCTTAAGTTTTTAGCTTAACATTTTTTAGAAGAAAGTAAGTTATACCACCTTAAAATTCTTGTTGTATGCAAAATACTGTTTAGTAATACTGTTTTTTGGTTATTTGTGAGCAACTGGATTTTTTTAATGGAGAGAGTAACAGGTGCTTAAGTCTCAAATCGTTGAGTTTGGCTCTCATATTATCAGATTAAACCTTTAACGAAAACAAACTTTCCAAAGGAAGATTGTCTTCATTTCTTCACTTTTCTAATGAGTCTCTTACTGCGTAACTAGTTCTATTAGTTTTCCTGTAGCTACCAATAGAGCAAATTTTTATTCAAGGGGACTAATGATGTGGATGCAGATTTGTGAGTACTGCAAACTGACAAATGCTCTCATCCTGTTGAAATCAGTGGCAAAGCTCCCATCAGTTCTCAATCTTGGTATGTTCGCATCTGGATTGTTACTTGTCTCCATTTACGTATTTCCTGTGAAGCACAAGTTGAAGAGGAGATTGTATGTTTATACTGTTGCATGTAAGGGTTGGAGGAATAAGCAGATGAGAGCTCATATTGAAAGGGAAAAACAAGCACAAAATTTCAGAAAACTAGAATAAAGCAACAACAAAGAATGCAATTGATAGGGAAATATGTTATATTGCTGAAATGCACAAATATTTTAATAACCAGTATTCTAGTTTGTTTAAGATTTCTACAGATTATTTAAAAATAGTGAGAATGTACATTTTAATTTTAAAACATCTGTGAATGTATTTAGGCAATTTGATATTTTTTAAATCCATATGGAGTTTTCCAAAATCATGTGTGTAATGCATAGAGGGAATCAAAACTGGATATGAATCACAATTTATGGAAAAAAATCCTGAACTTTTGCATTATTGAACTTAAACTGTAACTGACCTAATGATTTAAGTGGTTTATGGATATATTGCATACAAAACAATGTATCAAAAGCAGTACTCAAGATCCCAATGTGCCATTGTTAAAGGAGAGAAAATAAGTGTTACCTAGTGACAAGTCTATTCCTTTAAGCACTTATTTTATGCTTATTGTATTGACTTACATATGAGTAGGAATGTTGCATACTTACAGGTCTCCACACTTCAAAGTTTAAGCATATTAAAGTAGCAGAACCTGAGCCTTTTAGATACATAAACAATGATGAGATGGGTATTAGTTGCAGTCTGAGAGATTTGTACAGAAGCCAGAAAATATGGCATATGGGGTGAGAGGAGAAAACAGTAGGAAATAGGTTCTTCCTTTTTTTTTCTTAAGTAGTCTCTATTTAAATATCTCTGGAAACAAAGTAAAAAATTTCTTTCTACTTGTAAAGCTTAGCTTTATCTCTACAACAAGTTACAAGCTATTAACTTAATTTGAGCCAGTTATCACTGCTTTATGCTGTGCATGAATACAATTCTCTGTAAAATCATGGACTTGTGTCCATATATTCTGTGTTTACCAATATTTGTGCATACCTTAAAAAAAATACTGGTTTTGTGACAGAGTTAACACCAAGCTTATCAGGTGAATATTCTAGTATCCATAGAGGTTTGGCTTTTAAAGGAAAGCACCCTTTAACTATTGCCTAAGGTGCCTAGTTCTTAGGCATCTCCAAACAAATGTGTCAGTATTATTTCTTCTTTATTAAAGCACCAGTAAATGTCATGACAAATGAAAGCAAATGACATTAGAACTCTTAACTGTGCTACCTCTCTGATACTGAAAATATTCTGAATAAAATTTCTTTCCTCAATTCAGATTTCATTTATTAATTAATATTCTTTTAAGGACTCTAAGAAGGTCTGTTTACTTCTTTTCATTAAGAAACTGAGATGTGTGGAGTTGTTCTTGATCAATACAATGAACATAGGCCTGAGGGTTCATGGGGCAGTTCTGAATTTTCCAATAGCTCTGGGGTTCCTGGCAGTCTTAGCAAATATTTCTTATAAGAAGTACTGATCTGCTGATAATAGCAGATCATTTTTCTCTAAGGCTGGAAAACGGCTACACCACCTCCCCTAAATTTTGGGTATGTTTCTACTTTCTCTTGTATCAGAGCTCTTGCATGGAGACAAAAATTCATTGGTACCTCTGAAGTAGCTGAAAGTCTCTCTGCTATCACCAGTGTATGCACCTTATTTTTTTTCTTTCCAGTGGCAAAACAGAGAGCCCAGAACACTGGGAGGCAGAATTGACTGTGTTACTGTATGTTCCACTTACCTTTTTGTGGATTTAAGAGGGTTAGTTTGCTGGAATTAATTAGACATGTGACATGACAAAAATACAATAATAATTTTATAGATCTGGGATCCTAGACTAATTTCATATAACTAGAAAGCTGAAGTTTTTTAAATTTTCAGCAGAACAGCCTTAATATTGCGTTTTTCTTAATAAGATAATGAAGATCAATATATAAGTAGTATTTCCTTTGTACTAGAATTAGCTTCTCAGCCCTGTAGATAGAAGGTCCTAACTATTTATGTCAGTAACAGTCAAAATTAACCTTTAATAGTTTGTAATTCTGACACTTTCATAGCTGTGTACTCAGTTGCATTGGTTTGCCTATAAAAAGCAGTTGGGAGACAGCCCGCTGAAAGATTGTTATGAGGCTTCAAAGGGTTGTGACTTCTCCTCTTGTGCACTGGGTCCAGTTTTGTGATCAATCTTTTAAATTGGTGATTCAAGTGTGTTTTTTTGGGTCATAGCTCTTTGGTCATCCTCGGAGGCCAGTAAAAAGTGGGGTTTCTTTGAAAGAAACAAACCCAGATGTCATTCTGTCAGACAGCTTTGCTTTAAGTCTGCCTTTTGTTCCTGCTGCTGTGACTGGCCTTTGGCTCTGTTTCTTGGAATCTGCTTGAAAGAGAGTCCTGCTTAACATCTTTATCAATGACTTGGAGGAGGATAGAGTGCACTCTCATCAGGTTTGCAGATGAAAACAAACTGGGGGGACTAATTAGTACATTAGAGGACAGAGCTGCAATTTTGAGACACCTAGACAGGCTGGAGGAATGAGTCAAAAGGAACCTTAAGAAATTCAGCAAGAACAAGTTCAAAGTTCTGCGTCTGGGAAGGAATAACCCCTTGCAGTGGTACAGGTTGGGGGATGACTGGCTAGGGAACTACTCTGCTGAAAAGGACTTGGAGGTCTTGGTAAGACAGCAAGTTGAATGTGCACCAGCAGTGTGCCCTGGCAGCAAAGAAGGCTAACAACGCCCTGGGCTGTTTTAGCAGAAGCATAGCTGGTGTATCAAGTGATTATCCCCCATTACTCAGCACTCATTAGACTAAATCTAGAAAACTGCATCCAGTTTTGGACCCACCCTAATCCAAGAAAGGTGCTGATAAACTGGAGTGAGTTCAGTGGAGAACCACAAGGATGGCCAGGGAGCTGAAGCACTTGCCTGTGAGGAAAGGCTGAAGGAACTGGGTTTGTTTAACCTGGTGAAGAGATGGCTTTAGGAGGAACCTAATACAGCCTTTCAGTATCTATAAGGAGGTTATCAAGAAGAACAAGTCAGGCTCTTTACTCAGATGCATGGGAAGAGGACAAGCAACAATGGACAAACGTTTAAAAAAGAGAGGTTCCAACTGGATATAGGGAAGAACTTTTTCACCATAAGGAGAGTCAAGCACTGGAACAGGCTGCTCAGCTAGGCTGTGCAGTCTCCATCCTTAGGGGTTTTCAAGACCAGCTTGATAAAGCCTTGAGCAGCTTGGTCTGATCTCACAACTGATCCTGCTTTGAGCAGATAGGACTAGGTGACCTTCAGAAGTTCTTTTCAACATGGATTATTCTACGGTTCTAAGACATTGCTTTTCTTAGTTGGACGCTTTCTAATTTAACATGTTATAAAGTCTCTTCTATTGGAGGTCTAACTTACCTGGGGGAAATGTAACTTCATGGACAAGATCACAAACTTCTAGACTTCACATAATCTGCAAGTGATTCTTTGAACACTTGTCATATGTAAGCAGGAGCTGAGATTGGGCACAGTAGAGAAACTAGAGAATTTATGAAAAAAGAGGAAATGGCAGTAAAGGGGAAGGGAAGGGAAAGGAGAGTGGTGAAGTGGTAGAGGGCAAATGGAAAAAGGCAAAGATGCTGAGTAAGGTGAAGAAAGCCCAGGAGAAATATTATGACGACATAGAAATTACTGTGCCATGTAGCTCTCCTTTGGTGGCCCATGGAAGGTGCCATGGGAGGGCATTCTCTCAAACCTTCAACACACAGCAGCTTAGTGATATAGATATTTAATTTAAAATATGCAGCTTTAAGAAGTCTCCTATTTGTGAGTTCACTTTTGATAACCTTGAAATTGAACTGAATTTATGGAAATTTAAAAAAAAGAAAAACTTGAGTTTTTGCTGCTTGGCTATGTCCTTAGCTTTTCTAAAGATTGATTGTTCCACTTTGGTATTTGTCAAATTTAAAAGTACTTTTGTCTTATTACTTGATTACTTCCCTCCTTCTCCACCAAACTACTCTTTAGGAAGTTGATCTTAGTGCAAAACAGTGTTATAAATTCTCTATTCCCTAACAGAAGGATTGAGCTGGGGAGAGACACAGCTCTCAATTAATATTTCTTAGAGCACTTTTTATTCACTAAGCTGTTGTTATTAACAAAATCAAGCTGTTACTATTAATAGCAGATAACTATTCACACAACACAGTCAACTTATTCATACAGTTCACTCACACAGTCATAAATTCACTCATAGCTACTCAGGTGGGAAACCAAAACCAAGTCTATCCTCAGGAGTTGAAGGTCATACTGATGTGCCAGTAGCTTCTAGGCAGGTGTCTGGAAAGTCCGTCAGTCCTTTGTTTCATCAGGTGCATATATAATGCTGCAATTTTCATCTGCATGCAAATATATATTCTTTTATATATATCTGTATATAGATATGTCTATATATAGATATATATTTTAATACATGTATGTATGTATGAGTTGCATAGCCTGTTGTTGATGCTAGTGTATGTGAGCTTGTACAGACTGAGCAGACTTTTGGTGATCTTGGTGATCTGAGTTTATCAGTTCTTGCAGATCCAGCAGGGTTACTAGTCTCTAGAGCTTATCAGCCCATGGAAAACTTTCTCACGCTACCTTGTCAGTATGTACTTTTCCTTTCCCTGGCCTGTTGTCTTCAGGTAACTTTTTCTGTACAAAACCTGTAGATATCTATAGAACCCACTTATGCAAACTCGCACAGAAAGGGCCTTTCTGACAACAGGCCGTATTCTTTGCTTATGATAGCCTAGAGGAAGGTAGAAATTGGTCCTTGAAGTTTTTAGTGTTTTCAATCAATTTGGAAGCCAAGGATTAGTGGATCCTTTCTCCAACTAATTAAAAATTGTCCAGGAAACAAAGCACTAATCTAAAGGTCTCGGTGTGGGCAGTGGCTTTCAGTTTGTGGCCCGTGGATTTTCCTGGATTACATCTAACATACCAGCATGAGGAAAAGGAACTTCACTTTTGCTTTTTAGCAATCTCCAGCACTGTCTTTTAACAATGGGATTTGCAGTTCTGTTGGAAAATTCTTGCAGGTCCACAAAATGGTAGAGATTGATAACCCTGCGTTTTGAAGCAGCCTAATAACTCTCAGGCTTTGGCTATTCAGTTTCCGCTGCCTGCAGCTTTGCCAGATGCAGCTTTAATGTTGTTTCTGCATTGGTGGAAAAAGCTCTTCTATCTGCATAGAACAAAATTTCTGTACTACAAACCCTGCACCTTACTCTATAGATGATTTGATGGATGTTAATATTAGTTTGCATAAATCTTTGCCAGGTGAGTTGGTGGGACTTCAACCTTGAAAAACTGGACATACAAAATTCATGAGAAATGGAGTCTGCAAAAGAAATGCCAGCTGAGATTCTAGCTGAGATGCTTTCACTGTGGTAAATTAGAAAAACTGAATTATGGGGATACATCAGGAAAAGCCAGTTTCATGTATGAGAGCATCTTTAATCCTAATGACTTAATCTCAGTTGGTTACCTGTGTCTCAAGGACCTACTCTAAACTCAAGAAGATAACATTAGAAGATGAGTAGGCATGAATATTTAATTAATGCAAGCTCAAAGCTGAATTTATAGATATGTTTTGTACTTGTTGATACTCTGAAATGCCCCACCTATCTGCACATGTGATGTACAGCTCTAATTCTGATGTTTTGCTACCCAGACAACACTGGTCATGTGATTGATCTGGTAAATGATCAGCTGCCAGATGTCAAAATATCTGAGGAAGACAAAAAGAAGAATCTTGAATTACTAGAAGAAGCAAAGAAAGTGAGTGAGAGGTTTCTAATGCGCAGAGGCAGAAAGTCAAGAAGCAGCCTTCCTGAGTCACCCACAGGTAGGTGCAGATTCTGAAAACAGGATTTTATATTCTACTTCAAAGATCTGCAAATGCACAAACACGTGTTCAGTGTAATGTGTACATACACTTCACTAATTTGAAAGTCAAAATCACTCTGACTCTCTTCAGAGTTCAGTGTAAAACAGAAACGACCAATCTCTGTATGCAGATGTAATGGGGAAAGACTGTAAGGTTTTCAGGTGTCTGGATGACACACTGCAAACACTGCAACAAGAATGCATGAAGTATTTCTATCAGCTTCTAAAAAACTGGTCAAAAATTTCTGTTTATGATGATTTTCTACCTAAAGTATATTTTGTACACAAAATGAAATGCTAATGGCAAAATATTGATACTGCCAAAAACCATCCCCCCCTCCCTCCCCCGCCCCCCGTGGACATAATTACACAGATCTTTAATCTGAATATAGTCAGGCTAGATCTACTTTAAAAATGTGAATAAATTGTTTTGTTCTAGAGTGCCAAATGAATTTACTATTTTTCCTCCTCTCATAAAGTGTTTGAAAACTAGGACAAAATGACATTTTGTCTTAAAATAATGTTTTCATTTAGTTTTGAAATGCTACTTCAAAACAAAATTCTGTCTTAAAATTTGTGTGAAGCTTTCTGGAGATAAAAAGCCTTTATGCATTTTTTTAAATTAAATTTTCCTTTTTTTGTAAGTACATGATGAATCATTCTTTTGTGTCTGCTCCTCTTCTTTGGAGGGGCAGTGCATACGGCCTCAGCAAACTGAGGGGAATGAGAGTTTTGTGTATCAACAGAGTTGTATTAGTTTATGCCAGATATATGAGATTTTAAAACCTATTCTAAGTTCCTCATGAACAAATTGGCAATTAAAATGGCTTATCAGGCTGTGGACAAACATATGACTTTGACTATGAGATTAATGTTTTAGCTGAATTTTAAAAATTCAGAAACCACAAGCCTAATAAATAAAATTACCTTTTTTTGTTTTGTCTTTGTTTTAATGAAGCAGTTTCCCCTACGCTTAGTCCTAAAGTTTCACCAGTAGCATCTCGGAGCAACTCTCTCACTCTTCCAGTTCCATCAGGTAAAATGATCTATACGGGCTCAAACCGAGACTTTTTAAAACTCTCAAAAAATGCATTTTTATTATCTCTTGAGAAGAAGTCAGAACCTATAAATTCAGAAGTGTCTGCTCTTGAATATGACAAAGCTCGTGAATGCCAACATTATATATTTTTGAATATTATATTTTTATTCCTATGATGCCGCTAGGTTACATGTTCTATATTTTTTTGTCCTTTTCAATAACTGAAGCTTTAACGGTCATTCATGTACTATACTTTAGATTTTATTTTTCCCTTACAAATAGTATATTGTGCATTTAAATTTCAACCTTCATATAGTATATGTAGGTGTGCATGCATATATTTGCTATTGCTGTAGTAAAATTTTTAGCAAAAAGATCAGTATATGCCCTAATCAGATATCTGTCTTTCTAGGGTCTGATGTATGTACAACCACTAGTGTCGAGTCAGTGTCTGCAGGGCAGGTAAGAAAAAGCTGAGTACTCTGCACAGTATGCTGATCATTGCAGTACCATACTACGCTACGCTGCCCTATTCATCCCTAAGGAAAGCAGGATGTTTTCATTATCATTTTGCATACCAAACTAAGATTATTGACATGTTTTTTCTGCAAAGTAAGAGACTAATAAATGTTAAATCTGAAGACCAAAATCCATATGAGGTAATGAGTGCTGGAGAATCATAGAGAACTGTGAAGTATAGAAAATGGGAAAGATCCAATATAATGCTAGTCTATGGGGAAAAAAAATCCTGACGATTCTTCATAAATAACTGTCACAAGCAATGTAAAAACAGTTAAGAGATTCAAAATTCATTCATTAATATCTTTATGTAAGATTTGCAGCATAGATGTGGAAGAAAATCTTGTAAGACATATACAACCCCTCCCCCCTTTTTTGCTAGAATAACAGAATTGTGAAAGAAGATGACAGGCAAGCTACAGAGGTAAGCATTTTAATTTAAGCATTGCACAAAATCTGCCTGTTTTGCCTAGCACGAATAGTCACTGTGACTAAAAAGGTTAAAAGATTGTTCACTAAGTGAAGAGATAAACAATAGTGAACTAAGAAGTCATGAAGCACCTGCAAAGGTAATGGAGGAAAAAGGGTTACAGCCAGTTTTTGCATCCTATCATGCACGCATTTTTATTCCTGTCCTATCTTAATGAAAATCAATACATGAAATAACTTTAGAAGTAAAGTAAAAATATTGACTACAGGCACTTTGGTGCATTCTGCTGTCTTAGACAGTCGTCCTCTTCCAGACCCATCTGGTTCAGTGGAAGAGGTTACTGTACCTATCTGCCCATCAGCAGCAGTGTTCTGCCCTGCTGATGGGGTGTTACTGTCCTGCGCACCTACTAGTGGAGCGGTTTATGCGAATGTTTCCTAATTTGCTTTAGGCAACATCAGACAGTAGCTCAGATGGCCTTTTAAAGACATTTGGCCGTGAGTAGGTTAGGCAAGACTTAAAAAACCCCAATCTAGCAGCAGAATTCAGGAGCAGTAACTGCAAAGGAGAGGAGTAGCAACATATTTAGGGCAGAGCCCACAGATAGATTTGATGTTTGTCTGTTGCCTTAAATTGCCGACAGAGGTGCCATTAGCCAAAATACAGACTCTGTACCAAAGTAGCCAAGGTTGGGCACATGTTCTTTTGCCGGTTCTGCTATGGAGATTGCAGCCGAATTATAACCTGTGGTAATGCACACAGTAAGATTTTGAACTATTTGCATGCATCTATTCAATGCACCTGCCTCAGTCATCTGTGCATCTTACTGTATCACAGTGAGAATAGGAAGAGAAACATGACACCACCTTCCTTCCTCAGCCCTGAAGTCTGTAAGTAAGAGCGTTATCTCTGACCTCTAGCACTCAGGCTGTTAAAGCTGCCAGAGTCCTGTGCACCCTGTAAAGCAATGCAAATTATTTATCCCAAGGAAAAATAGAAGAGTAGAGAATAAATTGTAATTTAATTGGCATAACTCCTTCAAACATGTCAGAGCATTAAAGATAAGGCATGGATTGATCAGAATATTGAAGTAAATATTAATAACTCTTTTCAGTAGTATTCAATTATATAAAATTGAAAATACCAGTAGAAAGGCAAATGGAAAGGGACTTAGAGACATGAGAAACATGGAGGGAAAATTACAATATGTGTACAAGCCCATAATTTTTTCCGCTGGAAAGTGAGGGGCTAATAGAAAACATATATTCAATCGAAGGAAGAAATCCGAAAAGTTACAATGCTAAAAGATACGGGGTTAAAGCTGTGTACTCAGGCAAACCTTAGATTGAGATGATGAGTAACTATAATGAACTCTGGAGTGGGAGGAGGTGATTTGAAAGAATTGGGAATCTCTTCTTTGTATCTTTGAAGTACCATTTAAAAATCATTTTTCTTGTCAACAGCACATAGTTTAAAAGCGAATGACACTGAAAAGGAAAATGGCTCTTTAAAATGAAAATCTGTCTTTGGGGCAAGGAAAAAGAGGAATTAACACTTGTTTCTCTGTTTCGTATGTATCACTTTGCTTTCAGAATGCTGCAAAAGGATTAATTGATCGAAGGCTGAATGATCAAAGAAAAATTTCTCAGGGAAGGTTGGTTCCTCGTTCTGCTGGTTTTGAAAACTCCAAAGAGAAACTCTCCGATCAAAAAGAAAACTTTGATCCACGTCAGCATATGGATTCTTTACCTAAATCCTCCACTGCAGGTAGTGATGGTGGCAGAACGTCTCTTAACACTTGCACAAATGTGTGTGAAAGTGAACTTGGAAAACCATTCCTCAAGAAAGCAAAAGAAAATGATATTCCTTTAAGAACCCATCTGCCGGGACCAGGAATAGGAAATATAGACCAAAAGCTAAAAATTCCTGTTCCAGAAACTAGGGACCATAAAGTTATGTGTAAACCAGAATTTAAAGTGTGTGGACTCCGTCCTCCTCTGCTACGAGCTGTGTCATGGGATAGCTTGGAGCCTGGACAGAAAGATAAAACACCTTTTAAATTAGCATCTGAGGAAGATAAAAGCTTTACCATTGCCAGTAAGTCCAGCAATCAGTTAAAAGCCTCAGCATTCAAAGACCTCCAAATCCAAGTTCAACCAGTGCGAATGCAGAAATTGACAAAACTCAGAGAGGTGAGTCCTAGCCATCAATTGGATCTTGTTTTAAAAATACTTTATCTCTTACTACTATCAACTTGCATATCGTTTTTATTATTATGAGAAATGTATGCTAATGTAATGAGAAGCAGCTTCAGAAAGATCAACATAGTATTGTATCATATTTTTCCCTTTGCAATTTTAGTAAATTGTAACCTATAGCTAAATTCCATGGAATTACTCTATTTCTTAATTCTGTTAAAAAAAATTTTGTCTCTTCAAATATGCATCAACCATGCTCTTACACATGCAATTTTTGGCCCCTAGAGAAAAACTGTAATAGTGGTGTCAAAGACTAATTGCTTTCCTGGTAACAGAAAGGTGAACATAAAACACAATATATCTCTTTTTTGGATAGTGTGCATGACCTATAAACAGGAAGCAGTTTATTAACTGTCATGTCATTTGTAAAACATACTGGGGAGTAAAATGATCTATTTTGATTTCGAAAGAGAATTTTAGATCTGAAAAATCTTTCCTTCCTGAGGATGTAACAACAAACATCTTTGAAAGAGGCACTTATGTTCTTGCACTTCCTTTTCTTCCCTGTGCTATGCTTTTACTGCTCCTTCAGAATTGTCCTCGGATCCAGAGGCCCTCACATTGTACTGGTTAATTGATTGATTTCTGTATGAGTGGGCTGAGACCTGCATATAAACAGAAAAATTTAGCTGAAGTTAGAAGACCGCTACTATACTTTTGTTTAAGGACTGACAAGCCCCTGCATATTATATATTATTTGTAAATGTTCTTTGGATTTAGAAATTACTTTTACTTGATTCAGATTACTGTTTTTGAGTCTTGTGTACCTCCTAACATTCTCACTTTCAAGGGCAGTAGTCCTGTTGTTCAAGAATATTGGCCTTTGAAATAAAGCTAACTTGCAAGATCTCAGAGGATGGGAAATTGTTTTAATTTGTTTTCTTGCTTACCGCACATCCTCAGAAAATGTCTCAATGTGCCTAGTGTTTTAGAACTGGTGTCTCTGAGAGCAAGAGCAGTTAGAGGATTGCCAGACTGACAGTCCCTAATTCTAAAACAGCAAAACTTTGTCAGCTTCATGAAGAATAGACTTGGACAACAAAATCTAAAAATTAATCCACTGTTAAATAATTGTCTAAATGATTGATGAAATTAGGAATTAAACCCTAAGAATTAGCAATTGTATTGAAAAAAGTAGGAATGGTATGAAATGATAACCCACCAATGTAAAGAAACTAACATGTGTGTGTATAGCAAAAAGGACCTTTAAAGAAAAAAAAAGTAGTAGCTTTTGTCCATAACAGCATAGTAAGAATATTTTCTTAAACCTCCAGTAGTTAATTTTTTAATATGAACACAATGCAAATGTAGGCAAGAACTTCAATTTCTACAGTCAGGTTATTTCATTCCCATCATATTGCTTGGGAATGAGAACTTAGTTATTCATCTTCTCCTGTTTATATATTCTGAGTATATATGTACTGGGAATTTTCTTTTACAGACATTTAAGCCATATAATTTTGAATGTCCTAGAAGTTGTTAAACGCAAACAGTAAGAAAACAAACACAAGTGAGATACAATTCAAGTCAGGTGAGATTTGAACTCTGGGTCTAGAAGGAATTGTCTACTTTTAACAAAAACAGGTGCTTATGGATTTTAAATATATTTGAGAATATGAAAGTAGAAAATAAGAAGATAGTAGAAAGAGAAATTAAATAACAAAGTTTCATCCTCAAGAGTACGTTCTTCCTGCCTGTGGGGAATAGTGACAGAGTACAGTAACAATGAAGTATAAACTTGCAGCTACAGCATACCAAGCTTGGGTGTGAGTCAACAAAGTGGCAGTCTCATGTATCTCCTTTTTTGAATTTTCCCCCTCTCATTTCTAGGGTACTTGCTTATTACTATAGCTATATCCAAAATTGTTTTTTCATCCACTTTCATTTACTAAAACTCAAATTTTATATGTGAGTAATCAGCGTGTGTTGCAAATCTCTATTTGCTTGACCATGAATTTTGCTAAATAAAGTATGTATTAAATTTTAAGTACATAATGTTTAAGAGTGTATGTGTGTGTGAAGGTATGTGTGTATATATATAATGCAATGTAATATCTGACTACAATTTAATATGAATTTCTCCATTGTGTGCATTAACTAAAGTGAATGTTATATTTTGTGTTCACACTGCAGGGATACTTAAATTGAGATTTCTAGTTCTAGTATGTTTAGAAATGTTACTCTTTTTCTTTACAGGAGCATATTTTGATGAGAAATCAAAACTTAGTTGGACTTAAGCTTCCTGAACTTAGTGAAGCAGCTGAACAGGAAAAAGGTGCAGTATCATAAAAGCTGGAAGGAATGTCTGTCTGTTATACAGTGTTTTCTTCTAATTAACTGATATGGAAAATAAAAAACAAAAAACATGTTTTTGCGCAGTTACAATATTACTTGTAATGAGACAATCATGGTAGGGGGTGGTAAATTACAATTAATAGAGTCTAGTGGATCTGAGTTTCTTGGTGAGCTGAGCCAAGCAGATACTGTAGGTATTGCTACAACCAGATGCAAGTTGTGTATCTGGAACAGAGTCTCTGTTATACTTACCAAGTGGAGGACTATGTTGAGTATTAGTGACATTCTGAAAAAAAAGTTTCAGCACTGATGCATTGAATGGATGTGAACTCAGCAAGATACTGTGGCCACAAGGGTGGATTGATCCTTGGAAATGAGAGATGGAATGTTTTATTCTTGTTTATTTTAATGTATGTATGGCAAAAACTGGAACAGCATCTTCACTTATAGTCCACAGCCCTATGTAAATGTGGATAGATTAGAGTAAAGCCAGAGAAGAGACGTAAGTATGATTGAAGGATTGGAAAAATATGCCTCATAATAAGATTTCTTAGCTCAGTTTGTTTTTTGTTTGTTTGTTTGTTTTAAGAGAAGGATTAAAGTTCTATATAATTAAGGAAACGGAAACCAATCTACAGAAGTTTCCAATCTAGCAGAAGCAAATGAGATATGGTAACTAGAAGCTGCTTCTAAACAGATGCGGAATAGAAATAAGGGGCAAAGATAGAATCCTGAGGACAATTTAATGACTGGGAAAAACTAAATAACTGCTGAGTGATCAATTAAAAGTATTTAAACCAAAACTAGGTATTTGTTTGTAAGTAGTTCAGTCGGAACTTGTTCGGTGTGTGTTTTTAAGGCCACACTGACTGAAATGGAGAAGGTTAATATGGGAGGAGCTGAAGCTGATTATCCAAGATAAGATCCAAAGACAGTTGAAATAATTTTTTTTTCCTAATTCTCTTCACTTTGCTAATTCACATATTTTTAGGGTCAGAAGGGACAATTATGAGGATCTAATTTTAGTCGTTATTTAATGTGGATCACCCACATCCACAAAGCTTTTGTCCATAAGGTACATAATTTCTGACTGAGCTACAGTTTGCAATTTAGAAAGACCACAGAAACATGAAGTGGCATACACAATGCAATAGGACAATGCTCATGTATGTCCAGGAAGAGCCTGTAGCCCGGGTGTGGTACACTTGCACTACTCTACTGAACTGCAGGTTTTGAATTGCTTATACAGAGTACTTGTGAGGAGCTATCATTTCAACTCAGTGGATCACTTTTTATTAGAAGACTAAGAAAAGCTTGCTAACATGGTCCTCTGTGACAAATGAACCAATGTGAAGAAACTAATATCAGTGACAAGACTATGAAGAAGGGCCTTGTTTTGGTCCTTTATTTTAATAAATAAAGCTAGTCACCTAAGTTCTTAGTAAAAGCTTTGTATGGAAGTAGGCAGTTAGACCACTTTTATGTAGTTGCTTTAAATACAGGTTTAAGTTGAACCTGTATTGTTGATACTTACAAATTCTAGTTATCCACATTTGAGAATTATATTTTAAATATTTGTAGTGCATTCTTAAAAATTTTAACCTCAGTCCAACTATATTCTCATTCTATCTTTGGAAGAAGGCCACTTCTGCAGAGGTTTCCTGGAAGGAATTCTTCTTTCTATATCAAGAGTCTGAACAGGGGTAGAATCAGTTATGGGGCTCGTCCCAAAACTTGTCAGATCTCCTGGGATCTGATTGAGTTGAAAGTTGGATAAGCAGAGATTCAAACCCCTTTCTCCTCCTTTGCCCTAACCATACTCCAGAGTCAGAGCTTTGGAGTTCCCTGGCTGGCTGCTGTCATTACAGATCTTCTTCAGTGAAGTAAGTTCTTTACACACGATAGCAGTCTATGCCAAACTGGTGGTGTTTTTTGGTTTTACTATTGATTACTCTAGTGCTGAGAAGGTGAATGATGCATCTTCTGATACATCAGCCCAGATCATCCCCTTTGCCCTGTGCAGTCCCCTAACAGGGAGCAGCAGTGAAAGGATAGAGTGTGAGAGGTGCAATGCTTTGTCTGCTTTGGAGCTGTTTCATAAGATCTTAAAGTTTCTGTTACACAGGGAGATGGCAGAGATATTGTGGTTCATATTATCTCTGAAAAAAATCTCATCTTCAGTCTGTATAAAACAAAATTAAGACACTTCTTGTCCTCCTCCTCTATTTAGTGATTTTATCTTTGATAAAATTCTTAGATATGGTAGTATTATTCTTGTTACTTTGCTAATATATAATTTTGCAGAATTTTTTCAGTGGGCTGTGTTTGAGAGTGTAAAACAGTTGCCATTTTACCAGTCTGTTGTATAATTTTGGCAGATTTTAAACGTGTGAGAGAAAAACATTATCAAATGCTAAGTATTATTTTATTCAGCTTTTCAGCCAAGGTCTCATAAGTGTCACAAACCTTTTTAAGGCAACTGCTCATTTAAATGTTAACCAGAGAGTTGAAGGTCAGCTCCATGTCCCCAGTGGGGAAAACAAGTGAGGGGTCAAATCTTTTGTTCATTTGTTAGGGAGACTTACTTCCTCGAATTGTCATTATAGCCACTTAGTGCTTTTTAACTAAAGTAATAATTTGCTTAAACAATAGGAAAGAGCCAGCTACTTCATTATTACTATGTTATGAATCAAATATACTGGCTCCATCAGGTTTTATTATCAATGCCAAGTTATTGTGATCATCTTAGTAAACACAACATTGCAATTACAGAAGTTTAGATTAGTGGGATACATTAGATTGGAGACGTTGCATTGTTCGGCAGGCTTTTTGTGAGGACATACATGATAGTGCTGAAGTAAGTGCTGGAATTTTAAATATTAAGAAGATCCGCAGAACTAAAATGTAGATAGAAAGAATCTGCCTTTCACATTTTTGTTCTCCACACTTAAAGAATCTGAGCTTTTTCATGTTCTATTTGTTTTCCAAGTCTAAGAGTCTGTCTGTTAGGCTAAATGAACATGCAAGCTTTACAAAGATATCTTTCCAAGTTCAGGTTTGAAAACACAAGTCCTGACTTTCCAATAGAAGAGTCCTTTGTTAAATTCTGTAAAAGGAGGGGATAAGGGAATTATCATATATGAAATTAAATAAAATGAAATTCAAAAAGTTAAATAACATGAAATTAAAAGAAAACCTACTGCAATAACTTAGAGCCATGTCTTGGTCCTTATGAAAGTGATAGAAGACACAGTTATAACCTTTAAGTCCTGTTTCAATGAAAATACAGCACAAATACGTACATGCCATAGATTTGTCATAAGGGGTTCACAAAATCTGTATTATAGTATATTATACCAGGAATCTTCCTGGAAGATGACTTTTAAATCTTTAGAAAATGGCAGCAATCTATTTCAAAATATAAGCTAAAATATTCCAAAAATTATATAACTGCACTGATAAAGCACAAGTGCAAAATGTTAGGTTAGATGGTCAGGTAATATATTTGAGTTCAGTTTGGATTCTCGGAAAAATACTGATACAATGATTATTTTCCAGTGCGTTAGAGACTGTCAGACAATGCGTTACTTCATTCTTTCTGCATAAAGAATGACAATTGGAATGGTTACTCTTGTTGTCACTGCTCAAAAGAAAGACAAGGGATCTGTACTTCAGCAGTAAAGAAGAGATGAGTGATGTATCACCATATGCAATAAAGGAAGTAACACTTTGCACTAGGGGATGGGGAACCTTTTGTTGTTGCTTCATTTTTGCTTCCAGGAGATTTGGGGTGAAATTCCCACTGATTTCAAAAAGGACACAGGTTAATAAGTCCCATTTGGCTGTGAGATGCTGACTTTATTATTAATGCATAACTTTTCAAATGACATAATGATAAGAATTTTTTTCCTCTGAAAATGTCTTTAGGCCCTTCACCTCTCCCCTCCCCCACTGAAGAGGAAGAGACAAAGAATAGCTCGGATGTCATGCCCAGCATTCCTGATGTATTGCTGCGAAAACTGCGAGTTCACAAATCTCTTCCAGGAAGGTAAAACCTCATCAGAGGTAGCAAGACAGCATCTGGTGAAAGCACACTAATGGTCTCCGGTGAACTCCCATTCTGAAATTCCATTCATGTCAGATCTATATAAGCAGAGAAATTGCTGCATCTTAAAATGTGCAATGCAGATTTTCTGAAAAGTTTGGGGAAAGCACTATCTTCCAGTAACTGGACACCTTCAGAAAAGTTTCTAAGTTCTATGTAAAAAGCCTTAAACCTAACTTGCATGCTCTGAGTACATTTTTATACAGATTTTCCGCTGATCTGACTGCTCCTGGTTTTCAGGATTGCTGTCACAGATATAATTCCTGTTGAAAATGTTAGTATTTCTTCCCCCCACCTCCAAAAATGATCAGGCCAGATAAGGCCTTCCAATAGTAACATTTGGGAATGTGAGGATTCTGCATTTTTTTCTGCAAGTTTCCCCATGATGATTTTTCAGTGAAATGGCATTGGTTATTGTTTAAAAATATATATATATAGTTAAAGGACTTGCAGACTCTGATCTTGGAATGTGCAAGCAGATAGTTATCAATAGAGATTGCTTAACATCTGCCGTGGTTCAGGAATTTCTCACTTCCCACTTTTAGAATCTGAATAGTATGTCTGCACATTATAGATGTACTGTAGTGCAACATCATATAATACCATTTGAACCTATAGCTAGGGATGCGTTGTGCAGTGTAACTGTAGCAAAGGAGGTCTCTAGTCCATACTTCTCCAAGGTGGAGTCAGAGTAGACCATACCTACGAGGTGTTTGTCCAAACCTTTAGAAGTACAAGTATTCCCTCTGATTTGAGTTTACTACTATCCAAATGACATTTTCATGACAGAATTTAAATGAAATTTTCCTTTTGGAGGGGGAGGTCTATGTTTAAAATAACATGAAAGTCCACAATTAATCAGTATTTTGCTCTGACCCAAGAAATATCTTTAGATATTGAACATATTTTCTTTTGCACTGTATTTGCCAGTTAAATAAATATAATCTATGTAAAGTATCTCTTCTTATTTTCATATAAGGTACCATTAGGATGCAGCTAAGCTTCTTCATATTTCTGTATAAGCCTTTTCTTTGAGAGAAATATAACTGTAACAAAAAATACTTATTAATCATTAAAACCAATTCCAAACATATATTTGGCCAAAACTATTCCTAGTTTCGTCCATGCTTTTTAATAAATACCAGTGGCCTGTGATAATTTGAAGCAGCAATCCATGTCAAATAGGTGTTCTCTGTGCAGACAAATTAAGTATTTAACACTTGTTATGGAAGAATTGTTATATACAAACTTTAACTGAATGCATGAGATAAGTGAGGAAGTTCTAAGAGACCATTGCTTGATTGTAATCAAATATTGAAAAGAAGAATAATTTTCTAGCCAAGTACAAAACAGGCAAATGATGAACTGGCTTTGAATATCAGATAATATATAACCTGAGTTCATCTGTTTTTCAGGTAATATCCTTTAATGAATAGGATTGCTCAGTCTATTGAGTCAGTGCATATACAACTTTTATCCCTACTGTACGTTTGCTAGAACATCCCCAGCCAAATGAAAGAAGTTAACTTCTTCATTTTATGCTGTCAAGCTATATTGCATGTGCAGAGGCGTACACTATTCTCTTCTTTCCTGTAATTAAACAAGGTGTACATCATTAAAGGAAATGAAAAAGCCTCTGTTTTGCTTACCGAATCTATTGTTAAAGTATGGAAGAACATTACTGATATCTGCTGGAGCAAATTAAAGAAAGAAATATTATTGAACTTCCTTCTAAAGCAACTACTCCTTCTAGTAAGCTTCCATTCTAGAATAACAGTAAGTAATATGAATACTATGACTTTTGGCAGAATATGGTTTTCCCTCACAGGGAACATACTGGGCTCCCTTCTTTTAGCCACTACTCTAAGTATCAATATTATTCTATCCATGGAGAAAAATTTACTGCTCATTGATGCCAGGTGTATTGATTTTTTTCCATTTCAAAAACCATCCTGCGACCAGATTGGCACTAATATATGAATCTTCTGAAAGTATTCCATCCACACAGTGCATAATAGATATGTCAACCACAATGTCAGTCACTGGTATCCAATAGAATTTGTATATACATGTCCTGTCATTCCTTTCAAGTGTTTCTCTTCTTTGTTCACTTATGTAAAGACTGAATAGCCTTCTGAAATATTGGACAAAATATAGGGAATAAGAACCTGTATATTCAAATATAGGGTGGGACTGCTGTTAAGTGAGATCTTGAAATATAATGGATCTGTCTATCTCATTTATTTTAGAATGTTCTATGGAACCACAGTTTGGTAACATTTTTTTTTTTAGGGTGGTTTTAAGTTTTTGTGCAGTCAGTAATCATTCTCTTGGTAAAAAACTCCATTACATATATTTTTTTCAGTGTCAGATTCATTATCAGCTAAGAATAGTTAGCTAAGTTAGCTAACTTTAACCAAAGGTAACAACCAAAACAGGATGGTTCTGTCAGTCTGTGATTATCTGTGTTCATCATCATGAGGTTTCAGCTGTTAGCAGAAGGAAAACAGGTAAAGATGATAGTCTCAAATATAGCATATTAAATCAGCAGCAATACCAAACAGATGTCTTCTGACTTGTTCTTGTACTGTTTCTCACAACATAGTGCAGATATATGTTGCAGGCTGCCAGAAACTGTAGTATATTTCGGTCAATACTCCAGTGATACTATGCTGTTATTTGGAAAAACATGTAGTTTAGCTGTAACAGGTTCAATTGAATTAATTAAATACTGTTTTGAAAAAAATTAAAAATAAAAAAAAATAAAATATTTAAGGGGAGGACACTTGTTGTTCTTTTCAGTTAAGTATTTCAATAGCTTTGTTTTTAGAGACAAACATTATTAATTAAAATATCAATTATTTTGCTTTTATTTCTAGCTCCCCTCCACTTACAGAAAAAGAAGTTGAGGTAAGTACGCTCTTATAATTTTAGACCGCAAAGGGGCCATTGCAATATGTTCTACTCTAATCTGAATAATGCAAGCTCTGACTCATGATTGATTATAGAAAGACGATCTAGATTGATTTCACGTCTTTCAGTGATGCAGAGTAAATTTTGTCCCTTAATTTACTTCAGTGGTTAATTTTCCTTACCCTCGGAATCTGTGCCTTATTTCCAAATTTGAATTTGTCGCAAAAGTAGATTAATTATAATCTAGGTTATGCTTGTGATTTAACAGTGCCTTTAATTCTGTATGCCTCAATTTTAAGTGCATACTATAAGTCTAAGTGTGGTTATTAGAACTAGATAATGGGATTTTTTGCCAAAAAATATTCCTCAGAAAAAAAATACATACAGAGGTCCATTGAAATGACAAACGTAATTTAATGAAAGAAGAGCCATTGCCCCATACAACATAAATCTGAAAAAATACTTGAAGAGTTAGGAGGGAGCACAATGCTTGTTTTTACATTCTTCTTAATAAAATATAACTTCACTTTGGAAAATATTATCATATATTCAAATTAATAAAAATTTGAAACTAACACTATGTTCTGAGTTGGATTACATTTTTGCTTTTGGCCAATAGAAGTTTTGGGAAAGTGAAGAAAAAGATCTTTATTTACATAGCTCCAATCACATGGAACTATTGGTGCCTTGTACTTTGTAAATTATTAATCCTAAGAAATAATACATCTGGTAAAGAAAGAAGCACTCTTTAAAGGCAACATTCAAGAGAATAAAAATGTTAACACTTAATCTTTTGCTGGCTTCAGTAGTAGGTGTTTATCTCTTAGGTAAAACAATGCTAACAGTGAGCTCATCCCTGGACTTCCTCTGCATGGACTATCTGTTTAAAAACCTTGGGGACCCTTGGAGGAAGTCCAGCTAGAAAACAGAGATCCATTGTGATTCTGATACTTCCTTCATTGTGTACACACTGCTCCACTGATCTTCCAGAAAAGCATTCAGGAAAAGAGGCAGCAACACATTTATTCTTATTTTAGAGGAAGTAAAGAAAATGATTTTTGAAACAATCTAGCTTTTCAGATATTTCAGGTTTTCTGTTCCAATACTTATTTAAGCACCAAAGTCAGTGAAACATACCTTGTACATAAGACATTATTTGAAATTTCTACATTTCATTGGCACTACTTAAAAATGCCTTTTTTTTTTTAATCCATACAGAATGTGTTTGTACAACTTTCCTTGGCTTTTAGAAATGATAGCTATACCTTGGAAGCTAGAATTAACCATGCAGAGAGAGAGAGAAATCTTACTGAAGAGAATGCTGAGAAGGAACTGGAAAACTTTAAAGCAGCCATTACGGTAAGAAAACAACAATAAATTATTTTCTGAAGTATAGCACACGCACATGCATGTGCACACACACATTTGAAATATGTGGCTGTGCTTGCTTATACTAATTGTAAATTCAGACCCCAAACTCCATTTTCTGCTGCTCAAGCTCATTACTGTAAGCCCATGCTACTCTACAGAAGAGTGAAAGAGTGTTTTCTCCCAGAGTGGGCCAGCATTGCTAAAAAATGCAAAGCAGAGGAAATTGCCCTACTTCTGCTAACATACTTCAGGGATAAATACTGTGAATTTTCTGTTCAGTTCTTGAAATAAGCCTGTGGCAAAGCTAAGAGCGCATAGAACTGCAGTTTAAGAACTGATCCATGGTGATAGGACCACCTTCTTTAGCAGTAAGCTTGAGGTGTCCAGTTAGGCAAGATACTGAAATGATTTGAAGCCTAAGTCCTGAGATTTGTGCCTTGAAAGACTTCTTAACTGGAGATAATAGAAAGAGGTAAAGGAAAGGCAAAACTAAGGATTACTTTTAATCCCAGGGCAGGTTAAGGGCCTGAATGCTTTTATACTTCTCATATTATAACTCTCATTGCAGCTGTTTTCTTTCTCTGATACTCTTTTGTCAGTAATTGCTTTCAGTTTTTCTGATCAACTTTCTCTGGACTGTCTAACTGAAATGACAAATATATCCGTGAGACAGATCAATTTATACTATGCTGCACACGTTTTTGTGCAAAAACAAGAGGGAGATGCATAGATACCCTGCTGCTGACTGAAATGTCAGTAGACCTAATTTACATAATACAAGGAGGTGTTGCCGTAGTTAGAGAACATAAGAGTCTCCCATTTGCTTTATGGAAATTACCAGGTGAGAAAAGATGCAAATAAACAAGGATTGTGATGTTTATGTATTTTATCTGGAACTCTAAATCTGCATTTGCAGATTAACTTTTTTCCTTTAAAGAAAAAAAGGGGGGCAATGTTTGCTGCTCTTTCCTCTGTTCTCTCTTTGAAGAGCAAACAGAAACAGCCTATTAAATCTCTGTGTTTTATTTATTATAATATTTTGTCTACATTCACATTAGTACAACTAGTGTATAAGGGCTCTTTAAACTGCAAGCAATTAGTTCGCTAGAATTAACACATATTTTTGTCAAGAATCCCTAATCATGCACCAAAGACCGTATTTCCAGCATGGGACAGATATGGTTAGCTTCCCCCTCCTTTGTCCAGTTCACCAACTGCAGTCTGGCTCTTACAAACTTTTTTTTATATGACTTACAACAAGGCGGAAGCTGCCCATTTTCCTATAAAAGCTTTTGTTCCAAGCGTTTTTGATGCCTTCATTATACAATATATATCATTATACAATAGAATAAACTAACAAGTGATTAAATGTAGTGACGGCTCCTGTATAATCTGTATCATATTAGACCCACACTTGTTCCCATCTCAGTGGGAGGTTATCATCATTTCTGTAGGACAGGAACATATTATGTGGCTTAATCACAGCATGGCCAGCCTTTGTAATTTTTTACAGACCTTGTGATAATTGATGTTTTATTCAAAAAGCCAACTTCAAGAGAAAGCTGATTTATATGAATTTCAGATTTCTTCAAGAAAACAAGTTACAATTGCCAAGAAACACTTGAAAATTTGAAATTCTGTGCATGTATTTTTCACACAGGTTCCCTTATACCTTCTTGGGTCTTGCAGTCAACTTTAGGCTGCAATTTGTTCACACACTGGCTTCAGTGATAAATCAGTTTGAGAAATTGTTGTTGTTACAGTAAATTCATCAGCCTCTTAACTGTGTTTCTATACCAAGATGCACTACAAATGCAGTCTCTGAAATGATTCTTGTTAAAATTACTGCCTATCACTCCCCTCTTTTGGGTGTGGGGAGGAGGAGGAGAGGCTATTCTTTTCACACAAATCATTTCAATGCACTGGTTTACTCTTGCAGTAGTTCAAGTGAGGGGGTGTACTGAACTAGGGCACAAGGCAGCTGGTCAGAGGTATAATTGTATGAAGAGCAACACAGTGATTACTTAACAAAACCTCAATGCCAAAACTAGTGCATCCTGAAAATGCACTTTAAGAATACAGGAATTGCCCAGCATCACAAAGTCTGCCTCTGAGTCTGAACTAAGTTCTATGGGACTTCTTGTATCAAATAAATTTTTTCATGCACAGAACTATTAACTAGGTGAAGAGGTGTTCAATAAGGCTTTGATAAGAAAATATCCAAATTCACGCTTGCTTTCAGGAACTAATTCCAGTGAAGTTTTATGGTTCAGTGCTTTTCTGTATTAGTTCTGAGCTATCAAAGTGACAATATTAATCAAGTGCATAAGTGTATGTATTGATAGATAAGAAATGGATAAGAAATTGCAATTGCCATTTGTTTTAGCTGGCCACGTAGGTTGCTATTACTCTGTTATTTTTTGAATTCTTGTGAATCTAATCCCTGATTTCTCTTCAATGGGTAAAGTATCATGGAACTGAGAGAACATAAATGGCCTTGTAACACCTTGTGCCCAGTAAATTCAAATGTTCTTTGTGTTTCAGCAATCATTTGTACCTACTGGTTAAAATAAGAGTGGCATTTGTAAAGTTCATAGGTAGTTAGCCATGATAAAATATTGATTTCAACAGGAACAGTATTGCAGATGTGCACAACCTGCTAACTCCTTTAAAGATGTGCCTGCAGTATGTAGCAAAGCATCATCCTGAAACAGGGCAACAGCACTAGCCTGATTATCTCTGGTGGTGGAGGCAGCATTCCTGTGGGGCTAATTTGTCCACATGTAGTTCTGCTTAGACATATCTTTACAACTTCTGTGGCTCAGGCCAGTTCATCTGAACTAGGAGTGGCATGACATTACACCATGGCTTATGTACTTTCACTTCAGTCTTCAGCTGCCTTATGGCATCACTGCGAACACAGAGAAGCTTACCAGAAGCTACTGGAGGATATTGCTGTGCTGCGTCGTTTGGCTGCTAGACTATCTAGCCGTGCTGAAATGGTTGGAGCTGTTCGCCAGGTAAGAATATCCCAGTGTCTAACACGCATCTTGGCTGCACACATTCACTCTTCCTCTTTTTCACACATAGGGTTTATTAGCCCTTTGAATTTTACTTTGTCATTTTGACAGATTTATGGTATTTTATGTAGTATCAGTTAAGACACAATTTCAGTCAGGAAATAGAATTCAAACAGAAGGAGATTACCCATGAAGCTATTCAACATCTGTACAATAGAAGCATACATGTTATTCAGAGCTATATTCATCATAAGAAACATTTTAAAAATCAGTGCAGCAAAAATAAGAATGGCTTTTTTGGGTCAAAAAGCTCATCTAGTTCAGTAGCTTGCCTTTGGCCATAGTTTGTCAGACAGTTCTAAAGAGTATAAGAACAGAGGAAGTATAAATGAGAACACAGCAATACCCTCCCCAATTCAAAACTGTTGCTTCTACCCACTAAAGTGAGTAGGCTGATGCCAGTGATTAAGACCTTTGAGAGTTCAAATACAAGTGCACATCTGCTGCATAACAGGCACACAGACAGACAACATACAACAAGATAAATGGTGATATTCTCTGGATATATATTATTGCATTTGTGTTCTAAATAGCTTAGGAATTTTTGGTTCTGGAGGTACCAATATTTCTTTATGAATGAATATTGCAGATTTGGCCCTGACGGGGAACATAGACATAGAGGCATATGATTTGTTTGAGAAGTGTAGAGGTTGCCTGAGTGTTCTCCCCTCTTTTCTTGCTTAGGAGAAGCGTATGTCAAAGGCAACAGAAGTGATGATGCAGTATGTGGAAAATCTGAAAAGAACATATGAAAAGGATCACGCTGAGCTAATGGAGTTTAAGAAACTTGCCAATCAGAATTCTAGCAGAAGCTATGGTGCCTCTGGTAAAAAATAAAATAAAAATTCAAGGGTTTGTCTTCTCTCTAAACAGAGAAGTGTCTATTGCTATTTATCACAAAAAGTATCATGAATCTGTTCAAGAAGTTCTGTTCTACAGAAGTAGATTTCAAAAATTTATAGTTGTAACAGCTAAAATATTTCATATTTCCAAGCCATATTAAATGCTGTAGTACAGTAATTTAAAATCATTATCGCTTATCAGATTCTGACAGGATCCAAAACTGTTTGTTTTGGACTCTTGTATATATGCACAGCTTACGTGTTTTTTGTACATCTACCTCTGTGATGGCAGATGCTGGCAGAATTTTATTATTAAAAAATGAAAAATTTTATTTGCAACCTTTCATAGGTTGATGGAAACTGAAGTATCAATATTTTTCTTTTGGAAAAACTGACTTATAGAGGCAAATAGTAGGCTAGTCTCTGATCTCAGTAAAGATGGTAATGGTTCCACTTTGTGCAGCTACTACAATTTTCTACAGAAGTAGTTGAGGCCTGAACTGTATAACAGATAAATACGCAGTCACTATAGAACTTGTATAAATGCAGTATGTCCGAGTTTGAAATATAAGCAAGGGCTCTATTGATAGTATTTATAGATACTCATGTAGTCTAAGACTGTTATTTATCTACTGTTTTTTATGCAGAAGATGGAGTACCTCGTTCATCTAGATCCATGTCCCTTACTGTTGGAAAGGTAAAAAGGGGAACAAAATCAAGTGAACATTTTATGTAGTGAAATTTCTTTGTCTATACACATTCAGTTTTATAGTCTGTATTTAAAACATAGTCCTGGTAAATTCTCAATATTGTTCATGTAATTTAGTGCAAATTTTGGATACTTGATTAAGAATGACTGTATGCAATAATGATAATGCTTGCTATGGAGCTGTAAATAATTAAGGGACCTATGTATTTAAGAATAACTGTATTCCAGGCCACATACCTGTGCTACAGGGAACGGCTCAGGTCCTCTGCTTTGCTCTAGTTCTTCTGTGAGGTTTTACAGAAGCTGACTATTAGATCTAAACCTTACTATATGATTAGGGATTCTAGGAACATACCATTTTTTGTTATCTTAACAATAATAACATGTTCAGAGTACTTTAAATATAAACAGAGTTATTCATAAGTGTTGCCCATTTTTCAGTTGGCATCGGAGGATCTTGTTTGGTTTGACAAAGTATTCAGAGAGAGAGATTGTCTCAGATTGTTTTAATTTGACTAATTAATAATTTTAACAAGGCCACTGTTTCATTTCTGCAAAACTTCCAAGTATTGGAGACCAAGTTTATTATACAGCTTCCTAAAATAACCAGTAACTTGAGAGAGCCAAGTCCTAATTTGACCATTATGAAATTTGGTGATCAGAGGTATTATTCCCCCTAGCATTTCTTTTCATGTTTTTGCTCCTTTGGTTTGTAATACTTTAGGTTTAGTTTATTCCTACTACCTCCTAGTGCTGTGTGGAAAGAATTAGAGCACAGAGCATGCTGAGGGCAAGACTGGATTTCAGAATGATCCAGATAAGTTGAAATAGTGATCCCAAAAAAGGATAAAATTGAACAAGGACAAATTCAACATCACACACTGCACAAATATAAGATGGGAAGCAGCTGGCTAGATATCAATCTGGCAGAAAAGGATCCATGTAATGCATCACAAGCTTAAAATAATCAACAATTTCATGCTATTGCAAAAAAATCAATCATACATTCCAGTAAATAAACAGTATTATTATCTGCTCAGTGCAGGAATTAACTATTCTGCTTTTTTCACCACTGATTCAGCTTCAAGGGAGTTCACAATTCAGTTTTGGGCATCACATTTCAAAAATGATTTGGACTAATTGGAAAGAGGCCAGAAGAGATGCACAAGGATAACCAGAGATCTAGAAATTATGACCAGTGGGGAAAGATGGAAAAAATTGAGGCTGTTTACTCTAAAGAATGCAGAAAACATGATAAGACTTCAGACTTGTCAAAAATGCTAGAGAGAGGAATTAACTGTTCTCCGTGATCCTGTGAATAGGCCATTTATGAAGCCTTAAACTGCAGCAAGATTTAGGTTATTACTGTTAGAAAGTTTTGTCTACAGTCTAATAAAACATTAGAATAGACTGCCTAGCAAGACTGCAGACTCTCCAGTGTCATTTTTTAGGAGCACATTAGATGAACCTGTCATTCATGAGCGGGTAGAGCAGGTACTGCCTAGAACCAGGATGATAGGGTAGGTGGCCTCTTCTAGATATCCTAGATCTGTAAATCTGTGATTAATTCCTTTTCCGTAGTTATCCAGAGCAGAAAGCTAGAAACGTTTGGATATGCGCTAAGATGAAGCTGTTAGATGCTACCTGTACTTGTTTTTTTGGTCAGTGGGAACCATAGATTGCATTAGGTATATTTCATAGGATGAGGTATCTGGCTTCTTACTTAATAACAGCAAAAGCTTATTTGGTCTATAATTGAGCTATAATATATTGTGTAAAACTAGCATGTGTTTATCATACAAAGGATTTTCTTTGCCTTTGGGAAATGTAAGCAGTGTCACATGATGCTAGATAGATATCTAAAAACTCAAGGGTGGGGGAGAAGGCTCTGTTCTTTTGGGGAGGGAGCGGATGTTTTTGTTTCTGTAAGTAATAATACATAGTTATATAATTAATGAATATATCATAATGGGCACATAGCAAGAGAAGAGTTTCATGTGCAACTTCATTATTTCCTGACATTGTGAGACTGGCATCTTTCCCAGGATGACTGTACATCTGGCTTAACCAAAGATAATAGCTTATATCAATTCAGAACATATCTGTTGTGTGACTTACACTATTGGGCTTTCTGTGTGGAGGAGAAAGAGTTTTTTCTCACTATGCACATGCCATACCAGGCAGTACTATAGGAAGGAAGTTTGGGGAGAAGACCACAGCATTAACAGTCCTTTACCTTAATTTTGCTCTCAACTCTCTTTTCTCCCAAGAGATTCATGCTGACATTAACCTGCATCTTTGCCGCACCTATTGACTTGTAGAATTGTTCTTCAGCCTACCTTGTTTTATGATAGAAAAAAATATATTGTTTATCACAGAATATGCCTCGCAGGAGAGTCAGTGTTGCTGTTGTTCCTAAATTTAACTCCTTAAACATTCCTGGTCAGTCACCAACAGCTTCATCTATACCTTCAATGCCATCCCTGGTAAGTAAAATCCACAATTTAAAGATACTACCTCTTGTCCAAAACCTTTTCACATAGGGCCAAGCCATCGTTTCTGAAAAATGTATGCCCTTTTGTTGATATAGTTTGTTTGGGGATGGAGGGGGGGGGGGTGTCAAAGGTAATTCCTGTTGTGTAAGGACTTATGCTTTCAGAATCTATCCCCATAAAATGATCACCTTCAGATACAGAGCTGAATAGGGCCTACTGTTGGTTCAGAGGCATTAGACATAAGATGAGGCAATTTGCCTTTTAATTAATGGTAATGTACTGGAAAGTAGTAGTAAAAGTAGTTGTCCAGACAAGAAGAAAAATTTTAACTGGAATCCACAGAAAATGATCGGACTGCTTTGGTAACGTGGCAGCTTCTAGTCATCGTCACAAAGTCCACCAAATAGAAAAGCATGTAATTAACCTATAGAAATGTGTGTGCTACAACTTCAGAGCTTCTGTGATGGTCTGGGATTAATAGAGTTATCAGACTCTATCTTGACTTTCTGTTTTATAAAGTTTTAATAAGTTAAATGAGAATCTAATCTGGACCTAATAAATCTATATAAATTCTTTGTAGGAAAAGTGCCAGGGATACCAAGCTTCCAAAGATGAGCTAAGATGGCACATACCCTGAAAATCTGACAGTTTTCTGTTTCAAATTTAGGACTATTTAAATGAGGGGTTTTGCTGACAAGCTAAATCCGTTTGAGTTTTAAGAAAACAACCTGTCTGTGCAGTTTAGTTATGTGCTCAGAGGTTATTGTTTCAGGAACCAAGTAAAGAAAACTCATTTATTTTTGTTTAAAAATTTCCATTGAAACCTCAGCTAACAAATTAATCTTCCTAGGATAATATGGAGAGAAGAAATACAATAACTTTACTGTCCAGTGATCAATATACGAAGAAGAAAGAGACTAGATACTTGGAGAAAATAAATATGGTAGACAGGCACAGCAATGTCACAAAGTTATTCTGAGTGTTCAAAACCATTGTTTATTGTGGATAGAGGGAGTAAGATGGAAGCTTTTTTAAAGATTTCTTGCTGGTGGGTGTGAGAAAAAGAAGCACATTGACTTTGCCATTTTACTGAAGACTCGTTTGAAATTAATTCACTTTTCTTGCTGTCTTTCAATTTACAGTCAGAATCACCTAATAATGGAAGGAGCAATCTAACATCTACTCCTGTTCTGCCAGCACTTTTAGAGAAGTGAGTTTTCTCTAGATCTTTTCAATACTTATTAAATCCTAATATGAGAGGAAAATGTCACTGTTTCTATAAGGAAATTATACTAAGGTGCAAGGTATTGAAGTCAGTGACACAATATTGACTTACGTTGATTCAAGATCTGGTAACTGTATTTTACTACATAACCATCATATTGTTCTCTTCATGTTCAAAGAATTTGCAAACAATATCTCAAACTAAATTGAGCCTTCTATGATCCAACAGTCAGTACAACTCATGAAGCAACAAATGCAGCAGATGATTATACATTTACACACTTGGCTAGGCCTACCTTCAGAACTTGTGAGATTTAGGAGTATTGCTTACAATGCACGTGGATTTTTTTGTATTTCTCAGAATAAATTAATGTTGTATCTAAAGTTGGCCACGAGCAACCCTGCTGGGTCTATATTTTCCTAAAGCTGACTATCCCGGTAATGGTAGTTCCTGTTCTGCCCTTGCCTTTTCAACATGTGGCTAGTTGGTAAGAATCATATTTTGAAATAGTATGATATCCAATGTCATTTAGGTTTTGAAATTTATATGGATAAGTATATGAAATTCAAAAGTGTAATTTCCTGCAATGCTAAATCATCAAAATTTTTATAGAAGTGAAAACAGTGACTAAATTGAGGAGTAATTATTTTTTCTTCAATATCAAATGAACTGAATATTCAGCTACATTAAAGCATTAAGGTTGTGATTTTAGTTATACCAACCTAAAAAGTTTACATTTTAAGAGTGAAAAAAAGAGTAGAGATATGAAAGGGGATTTTTTTCAGGCTGGTAAACAAGCCAAAACCTCTGCATCTATATCTTTCTAGTACCTATGAGTTGCAAAAAGATTTTTCATCAAAACCTTTGCCCCTTTGACCTTGTATTACTTTGTAGCATTAGTGTGCATGTTCTATCAGGATTTACATGTGTTGTCATAATCTGTTTTCCATAGTTGTTCCCTGAGTCATTCCATGGGTTTACATAGTACTACTTTTGGAACAAAATAATAGTTATATGAACAAGGAAAGCAGAGAATTGCTCTGCTGGAAAGCACATGCATCTATAAATTTCTGGAGGAAACTTAAGTTTGATAGTTGAAATTCATGTAGGGATGTAACTTAATATTGTCAAATTTCTTGAATTTATAAGCCCCAAAGTTTATAAAGCACTCTAAGAAAAAATATAATGTGTATTTGCAGTTTGCATATTACTGCTTCTCAGTTCATTAATGACAAATGTAAAGCCCATGTAGTAACAGAAGGCAAAGGTGAACGATAGGAAAACACATGAGAAGGGGATGAGAACAGAAGGCATACCCAGGTTGTTCTACAAGATCTTTGTAAACAGGATACCAATTTTGTTATGTTTGCAAACCCATGTGTTTATGTGTTATTTGTGTGTGCAAACACCCTAGAAAGCAAAAATAAAAAATTGACAAGCATCTTTCCAAACACATATCTCTTTTAGGAAGTTTTGCACATTCTAAGGAAGTTGCTTGCTAATGTTTCAGAAATAAAACTTACTAAAAAATTACATTTTTTTTTTTATTATGTTGGTGGTTTAAATTGTGTACAGTATCACAGTAGTAGAAATATCTGCAATATTAATTTAGATTAAAGTTTGTTCAGATGCTTTAAACGTCATGCAAATTAAAAGCTTTAGGATTTGTAGCTCTTGAGACTAGAACATTAATTTTCACATATTTTAGGTCGAGTGTTGGGACAGGACAAAATTTATTTTATGGCTTCATTTTGCCTTTATGGTTCATTAAGAATGAAAATATTTGACAATTGGGAAATCAAAGACTATAAAGCAAAAACTATAAACTAGGATAAAAAGCATTGCCACTAGTTGTTGCAATTCAGTAAAACTGCAAGATTTGAACCATCTTTTGTACAGAAATTCTGCAAAAAAATGAAAACTTATCAGCATTTCTCACTGATTCTTAAAAAAAAAAAAGTATTCATGTTATCATGTAACAGCAGTAGAACTTGAAATTAAACTTTGAGCATAAGTATGTATGCATGGCCAGCTGCTATTGTACTGTAAAATTACATAGTTGTTTAGCAGAGTTGTGTATATTTAAGAAGTTTGAGCTTATGCTCATAGTGTGTTTAAAGGACAAATGAAATTAAGGAAACCATAAGGTGACTACTGTCAAGTCAATGTGATTTCTTGGGAAAAAATCAATTGATGGTGTCAATCAAGATGAGTTATTCTTCCATTGATTTTAGTGCCAGAAGGGTAAGGCCTACAAAAAATTATATTCTAGAAGTTGGAATGGGATCCATGGTTGAGCTTATTAAACCTTGACTTTGCAAGATTTGCTAACAGTTATGTCTGAATGACTTAAACTCTGTGACCGAGAATTAAATGAATAAGGGTGGGTCAAGCACTGCAGAAAGAGAGGAATATTTTTATCATGGTTATGTTCTTTTGAAGCAATACTGAATGGCTTATCTTTAAGCTAAACACTCAAAGCTTTTACTTAGGAAACATTTTAGCGACAGAAGCTGTGGATGTATTTTATTTATTTTATTATTATTATTATCTATTTCATTATTTTTATTATTTATTTCATTATTTTTATCTGTGCACTGGTTCAGCATATAAAGTCAGTAGAAAAAAGTACTTAAAAGGCAAATGAGAAAAATGTGTTCTTAACTTAATATTTGGCATTATTTCTTTTTTTTTTCCCTCTGCCATAGCAAGCTACAATTTTTAGGAGGTTTTTTGGAAAGCTCCAGGAGGAATTACCTTATAGAATAGCAAATAAATATTATGGATAAGCCAGAAAACAAATGCTTTTTTCTTTTCTTTTTTTAAAAAAGAGAAACAAAAATGCAAGCTTTAATACCTTGAAGACCTATTACTTGGCTGTTCTCAAATTACAACATTTTGAAACTAAAATTCTGCTTATGGTGTTTTTCTTTTTCTTTTGCAAGACATTTCTCCAACACAGAAAAAAGAAAGAAAAAATTCAGATTTTCCTTCCAAGATACATTTGGTTTGATTATTAAAGGATCAGGAGTCACATGAATTGTTCTTCAGTAGCATGCACCAAATACAATACATTTCAGTGGCGTTATTTTCACTTTCTCTGTTTCTTTCTTCTTGGCAGTGGAAGGTCTAATGGAGAGCCTGACTCTGAAAACTCTAATTCTGTCTTGACACAGAGTGGTTTGGAAGACATCAACCCTGAAACTAAAGCCAAGATAGAGGAGGAAGCATATAACAAAGGGTGAGAATATCTTAAGTGATCTAAATCTGTAAATATATTTTGCCAGATGAAGACTTGTGTTTTTGATAATGTAATTTTAAGCACAAAATGAGTGATATAATCAATACCAGCTCCAAGAATATGACCATAATTGGAGCAATGTGGAGCCTTTCTTCAGTGAGCATCATTCATTGTATTTGTAGCGATTCACTTTCATCTTTTATTAATGTTAGTCAAACTGTTGGAGAAAAGTTATACCAGAGACTGAGTTGGGTGGAAGTTATGTCAATAATATTCGGCTTCATGACAAGATAGTCTGAAACAACTTCCTAAAACGTTGATTCTGAAAAGTGTACATGGAGATGAATAAAGAGTAGACATTAACTTTTGCAGTAAAATCACAGAATCACAGAATTACAGAATGGTTGAGGTTGGAAGGGACCTCTGGAGATCATGTCCAACTCCCCTGCTCAAGCAGGGTCACCTAGAGCACGTTGCACAGGATTGCGTCCAGGCGCGTTTTGAATATCTCCAGAGAAGGAGACTCCGCAACCTCTCTGGGCAACCTGTTCCAGTGCTCTGTCACCCTCACAGTGAAAAAGTATCTCCTCATGTTCAGATGGAATTGTCTGTGTTTCAGTTTGTGCCCGTTGCCTCGCATCCTGTCGCTCGGCACCATTGAAAAGAGTCTGGTCCCATCCTCTTGACACCCTCCCTTCAGATACTTGTACACATTGATAAGATCTCCTCTCAGCCTTCTCTTCTCCAGGCTAAACAGGCCCAGCTCTCTCAGCCTTTCCTCATAAGAGAGATGCTCCAGTCCCCTCATCATCTTTGTAGCCCTTCGCTGGACTTGCTCCAGTAGTGCCACATCCCTCTTGTACTGGGGAGCCCAGAACTGGGCACAGTACTCCAGATGTGGCCTCACCAGGGCTGAGTAGAGGGGGAGGATCACCTCCCTCCACCTGCTGGCAACACTCTTCCTGATGCACCCCAGGATACCATTGGCCTTCTTGGCCACAAGGGCACATTGCTGCCTCATGCTTAACTTGGTGTCCACCAGCACTCCCAGGTCCTTCTCCGCAGAGCTGCTTTCCAGCAGGTCAACCCCCAACCTGTACTGGTGCATGGGGTTATTCTTCCCCAGGTGCAGGACCCTGCACTTGCCTTTGTTGAACTTCATGAGGTTCCTCTCTGCCCACCTCTCCAGCCTGTCCAAGTCTCTCTGAATGGCAGCACAGCCCTCTGGCGTATCCGCCACTCCTCCCAGTTTTGTATCGTCAGCAAACTTGCTGAGGGTGCACTCTGTGCCTTCATCCAGGTCATTGATGAAGAAGTTGAACAAGACTGGACCCAGGACTGACCCCTGGGGGACACCGCTAGCTACAGGCCTCCAACTAGACTCTGTGCCACTGATCACAACTCTGAGCTCTGCCATTCAGCCAGTTCTCAATCCACCTCACTGCCCACTCATCCAGCCCACACTTCCTGAGCTTCCCTATGAGGATGTTATGGGAGACAGTGTCAAAAGCCTTACTGAAGTCAAGCTAGACAACACCCACTGCTCTCCCCTCATCTACCCAGCCAGTCATTCCATCACAGAAGGCTATCAGATTGGTTAGGCATGATTTCCCCTTGGTGAAGCCATGCTGACTACTCCTGATCACTTTCTTTTCCTCCACATGCTTGGAGATGGCCTCCAGGATGAGCTGCTCCATCACTTTTCCAGGGATGCAGGTGAGGCTGACTGGCCTGTAGTTCCCTGGGTCCTCCTTCTTGCCCTTTTTGAAGACTGGGGTGACATTGGCTTTCTTCCAGTTGTCAGGCACCTCTCCTGTCCTCCATGACCTTTCAAAGATGATGGAGAGTGGCTTAGCAATAATGTCCGCCAGCTCCCTCAGCACTCATGGGTGCATCCCATCAGGGCCCATGGATTTGTGGGTGTCAAGTTTGCTTAAATGATCTCTAACCCGATCATGGTTGTGTGTGGCAAAGTGCTTTGCACAACAGGATTTGGAGTAATTATCAGTTTGGGTGTCTATCCATTTCTAAATGCCAAGCAAAGAACTTTGTGAAGAGTGGGACAAAAGTTTTGATCTCATACTGCAGAAACCAACAACTCACCTATCTTTAGCATTGATTTGTATTTATTCTTCAAGAAGAAAAAAAGTAAGTATTCAACAGAATTAAAAAATAAAGCAAGCAAAAAAGTCCTTCTCCTTTACAATACTCAGAAATTGTGCTCTGTTGAGAACTATAACCTCTTTTTCTTTTGAGAGAGGATAGACACAGTAACAGAGCTAATGTAATCCTCTTTAAAGGAAGGTTGTGTTTCTGTGTGGCATATTCATGGCCTCTAACTGATTTTCTTTGTTTCTCAAAGTGTTGCAACATCTCTGCTACTTGTGTTTTATTGCATGTAATAAACATATGGCATATGACATATACAGCATATTAGACTAAGAAAAATGCTTTGTGTGTTAAAGCTATCAGGAAGGCTTGAAGAAAACCAAAGAACTTCAGGAACTGAAGGAAGAAGATGAAGAGACACCAAAAGAAAGTCATGATGAGCATGAAGAAAGTGAAAATGAAGATGAGATAAAAAACCTGAAAAGCAGGTGAGACAGTGGTGTAATATGTCTACAGGAAGGGCTGATCTTTTTCCCTGTTTGAGGTATCCAACCACGTTTTTCATGCTATTATCTTGACATTTTCTTCAAATCTAGGAAAACAGATTTGAAATAATCATACTTTCACAAAAAGATATCTTCCAAGAAAATACAGTTGCAAAATGCAAAACCGTTTATTTTTGACATTTTCGATTGAAACCATATGTTGACATTTGTACATCAACATGCTTTATCTTGATGGGGTTCTTTTTTTGATTTGAGGTAAAATATATTCTACAGAAGTTCTTTAAATGCTAAAATGCATCTCCCAGTGGGCATGCATTGTCTTATGAAAGTTTTATTTCTGTTAAGAGATGAGTCTTTCAGTATATCTACGAGGTGAATGCAGATTAACAGGAATTCCTCAGCTTGTACTCTGACTTGGAGGTGCCTGGTCCTTCTAGAAGCTATGTAGATGCTGTAGAACAGCACCGTGCTGGAGTTAAAATACCCTGCCTTTCAGCAGAAGGATGGATTTATTACCTTCATCTGTATTCAGTGCTCTTCCTCTACTGTGGGGATTTTTGAATCCTCTGCTTATCAGCATCCCAACTGAAAATTTTTTCTGAAATGTTCAGCTTTTCTTAAGGTTGGTGGCTCTATCAACTCTATTCTCAATATGCATTCAATTTCCTGCATTTTACAAGCAGAGACTTCTTCATTGCAGAGACATTGAAGACTAGCCAAAGAAAGTAATATGTCCAACCCCAAGCTAAGGTAGGGATCCCTACCTGATCCTAAAGGACTCATTCCCAGTTTATTGTGATTATAAACATCTGTTAATTTGAGATTCAAGCCATGTTCAGAAGGATGGCCACCTCACTGCCAATCAGGAAACTCTATGCTAGGAAATGTTTTCTTTCTAATAGTTAGTTTAACTGAGCTAGGCAGAATTTTAAATCTTATCAAGTTCTGAGATTATCTTGTTGTCAGATGGGAGAAATAGAAGTCAAGTTTATGGCTTAATATTTGTCCTTTGTCCTTACACATCTTGCAAATATCACCCGTGTTTGAGTCTACAGCTCTTCTTGGAACAATCTAACAATGTTCTTCTCTGATAAGGTGTTTGTTTTTGGAAGAAAGATGATGCAACATACAGCTATGCAAGTCCTCAAATTTAGAAGCTTAAGATAATCAATTTGCATATGATTAATATATAACAGATTTTTTTTTCCTTTTACAGCAGACTTGAAGTCATCATTAATTATTTACATATACTGTACCCCAAACTGTGTAAACACTGGAATGTGGTATGGCTTGCAGTGGCTGCGATAATCATTTTTGCTGTGGTGTTATGGATCTACCATTCATACAACTCCTGTGATGAAATATCAGAGGGACCTGAAGGGAAGGCCAGCTGTTCTGCTGCCCATCAGTATTCCTGGTGGAACTCAGGATTTCAGCATGAGCAACGCACTGAATAATAAAGGAACTAACACATATTTATGGTACCTGAGCAAGCACACATTTTAGAACACAGTTGTTAAAGGTAGTGCTTAGTCATCTTTCTGGTTGTTAAATGTGATCTGTTAAAACACATGAGTTACTCTACACCATCAGGTTTGGAGATACATTGTGAACACAGCTTGCCAAAATGACTATATGATAAATACTTCTGTCTGTCCTGCTAATTGTAAGTGATTGATAGGAATAAAGTAATATTGAATCATGATAAGGTTGTGGCAGTAATCAGCAACCACCAAGACATTTAATAGAAATATTTGCACAGGACATTGATGTCTGTCTTATGATTTTGAAGAAAATCAAAAACTACATTTGCAGAGTTAGTTGCTTTACCTTAGCATTTCCAGAATTTATTGATTATTGTTGAAGTATTAATGGCATTTAAGTCCTTTGGGTTTTAAGAGTCTAATTTTTTTATTCACAATTATTGGGTAGAAATAGAAGGCCTTTTGTGGAAGGTAAAATTATATTATCAGACCAAATGCATTGCTGATATAGTAATTTTCATAAGAGGAATTATCTGTACGATTATTTAAATGGAGTACTAAGTACAAACACACATGCATTTTATGATAGACTTTAAGAATGGGACCACCTCTTTATTTGAATGGGATATGCGGCAAAACCTAAGATGAGGTCTAGGTGGCACAACTGGGAACTTCTGATGTATCAAAGGGATATGCTTTGTAACAAATTTTACTGCTTCTCTGAATAGCAATGCAGTGTATGCCGCTCAGAGTCACTGATGATTGCAACAAAAAGTAACTACTGTCTGGAAGATTAGATGTGCAGTCTTGAACACGGGAAGACTGGCAGGCGACCACTCTGAATGGACTCTGTCCTATGCTAATACTGGATATAGGCTTCCTTTGAGATCTGCAGCAGGAACACAGTACTGTGTTGAGCCAAAACCTGCAGGTGCCTACCTGAATGAGAACAGCAAAGCAGTGAGGACTTTAAAGAGGTCACTGCATGTTCTTAGTAGTTCATTTTCAGAATCTGATGCAGTTTGTTTAGTATTCTGATATGCCTTCAAAACTAAACTAGCAGGTCATGCTAGATTAATCTTTTGGCCAGATTTTTTAATTGTTTTGCCTATTTGGGAATTGAGAGTTCTTACAGAAGAATGTGAAAACTTGAAATCTTCAGACATAAGTAATTTCAAAACAGTGAAGCCATTATCTGAAAATTCATGTCTAGAGCTGAGACCAAAATGCATGTCACTTAAGGTATATCATATGTACCTGCAGAATCTCACTTCTGATTGAAGATAAATTGCATTTGTGTTTCCATTGCTATATGCTTGAATCTAGCCACAATATGAAAATCAGTGTGACACTTGTTTGTACTCTTGGGTCTTGCATTCTTTTGGCATTTTCTGACTGATTAACGGCTCAGTTTACCAACTGAAGGATAAGGAGGTTATGAAGTACTGTAATTACAGTTCAGGTACAGCTAATATTCACTTGTTTTCTTTTGATGTAAACATTGAACTTTAAGCTAACTAGCAAAGAAAACAGTTTTCTAACTCAGTCAGAAATTTAATTCACATATCTGGCACTCGTAACATATATCCTGCTGGTGAATTTTGTTTGTTGCATCTTTAGTCACATGTTTCTTAAAAGATATTTATATGGAGAAAGGAAAAAATAGGAGACCACTACCACTGTTGCAAAAAAAAATTGCTATAAGCAGTTGGGGGAGTTGTTTTTTATTTAAAATATATTTTTGAGGAATAAAATAAAGTGTTTAAGGAAGTTCAAAAAGGATGATGGGAAAGTGTCACTTGGTCTAAAATTGTAATTGGTAAAGAATAAGACAGAAGAGGGTTTCTTGCAAATTACCTGGTATCTGTTTGGTTCAGTTAGAATAGCCAACTATGAAGATCTACTATGACATGTTGTATACTTAACTATTTAAAGAAAAATTTCAATGGCTCTTTGAACAATTGATTATTAGAATCAGCTTCTTTGACTTGCAAATCTTTAGACATATTGTTGATAACCTAATAAGGCAATAAAAATTAAAGATGAATAGTCCTGAAGATTCAGAATCCTCAATGCCAAAAATTACAGCACGTGGAAATGTTGGGCTGCCTTGAGAAAAATAGAGTTAAAAATGCCTGCCGTCAAATTAATTTGTTCTTATTCACATCTGCACTGATCTGGGTCCAACACCTTATTTTAAGCACATGAAGAATCTTATTGATATCAATGGGACTCTTCAACTGCTTGAATTTAAGCATGTCATAAGTTATAGTGAGGTCAGTATCTGGACAGGTTCTCCATCCTCTTTTTGCAATTCAGCACACTGGCTTTTTGTAGACTTAGTGCAGAAGGGAGAATTTCTTTAAGTAGTCGTACCATTTTGAATGGAACTACTTACATATCTAAAGTGAGTATAATTTAGCCACAAAGTTATTAACTGGTATGGGTAATAGACTGAAAGAGGCAAGGGATTTTAATGGGGATTAAAAAATGAAGATAAAACGGTTTATAAAAATATATATATTGTTGTTCTTTTTATACCTACTGTTAGCAAAATGTCCACAAAAAATAATGGACCACAGTGACTAACAGCACATTAAGTACTTTTGCTTACATTTTTCAATTAATTAATGGAAACACCTTCTGGGTTTTTTTTCCCTGATAGAAAACTAAGCTGAGCTCAAAAACCATTCTAAATGTAATTTTATCTGCTGGATATTAGTTTGCTTTATCTGCGGGGGAAAAAAAACTCTTCTGTGTTCAAAGATCACATCAGATAACAAGAAATAGATTTGTTATTTATGCTATTAACACTGAAATAGTTTTCTTGAGGTGCAATATTTATTTTTCTGCTTTAACATGACACGTCTATTGTTTCTCCTTGCACAGCACAGATGTTTTTAGTAAAAGGAATTTTAAAAGGGCACTATTTTTGTGTATCATATTTAAATTTGTAACATTGTAAGATTTTGCACAAGTGTGCTGGTATTGTACTGTATAGTATCACATACTTGAGTTTTGAAATAAAAGTATGGTTTCAAAGTCCTCACTGTTGCTACCTCAGAGGGTTATTTTTTTTACATGTGCTCTCTCTGGATATTAGTGGCTTATGTTCCTCTTAAATGTCTACTGCCTTGTCTACACTGCATAACGTAGTGTCATGTTACACGTACCAAAGATCTTATTCTTAGTCTTTCAGTTCTTCAGAAAAATGCTGTCGAAGAAGCAAGCAAGCTCCTGTTGCAATGGGGAAAGCATTTGTAAGCAGGGTCATCCCAGTCATACCCCAAAAAGATGAGAGAGGAAACTGGCATATCCTGGAGAGAGTTTAACCCGTTTCAGAGAGAGGCTGCCTGTCATGGAGACAGCTGAAGACTGAAAGCCACAAGGGAGATTTCTAATCAAAGGAGACTGGGTGTAAGGTTAGGATTCTTTATTTGCTTTGCGTTCTTGTTGGCTTGGGAGGTCTGGGAAGCCTGGGTCATGTGCAGAGCTCAGCTGCTGCCATCAGGGGGAAGGAGACAACACTTGCTTTCCACAAAGAACCAAACTGTCACTGCTCAGTCTCTGATGGTCTCTGTCAGGGAGAAAAACTTTGGAGCAGCAACAACCTTGGAAGGAATGACTGTTACCAGGAAAAGAGATGCTGATTTTTGTGTTTTCCACATAAGCTTTTTTTTATTTTTAACTTGTTTCAGCTTCTGTTGTTCAGGCTTCAGGGTTCCTTTTGAAATGATTGTAGAGAGCAGTTAAGTCTATTACTTCTCCCCAGATCAAAACTTTTCCATGCTTAGCAGTCCTCGGCAGTATCTTAAAACATGGGCCTTTCAAAACATATTGGCATGAAATGCTGGGAATTTTCCTTATATGTTACAGTAAATATTTAGATCAAATGCAAATTAATACACATATTCAATATGATCTTTACACCAGACAAGTTAAGATGAAGATTCACGACCAGGTTAAAGACCTTTTGTAACGTTATAGTCCAAGTATGTGATCTTCCACATGGTTTTGGAACAGCTGAAAGATAAAAAGGAAGAAACTGACAAAAAAAAAGGTTATTTGAGTCTTATTTCCCCATTCTAAAGTTATTTTCTCCCTCCCCTAATCTGTAGTTTGCTGTTACAAAACCATGTGAAGGAGCTCCTATTTTTATTTAGTGTTGCAAAGGTGTTATCTCACTTTTCTAGCTAAAATTCTTCCAAACGTCAGTAACCTGGACGAAGTTTGACTAAAGGAATTTTGCCACAGTGAGGACAATAGGCAAAAAGTTAAAGCCTGGAAAAACATTCAGCATGCAATTTTAAAATGTCTTCCTGCAGAAACCAAACTTTGAAATTAGTTTTCACAATAGTAGGACATATTTAACAGTAAGTCAAGCTGGAGATAGTAGGGGTCTATTTAAAGTTCTCTGTTTTGTAAAACCACAGACTACCAGTCCTTGAGAGCTGCAGAACAGCTAGTAGTCCCTGGTCCTAAATTGTGAATGCAAGTAAATCCACTTTGAACTTGCTTCAGTGAGAGTAAGTCTGATTACTGTATTTCAGATTGCCATCACTTTGTGGAGGCAGGTAAATACAGCGCAAGAGAGGACTGAATAGAAATCGGAGTAAGAAACTTAAGATCTCAAGGAGCTTTACCAACATTCACATCCAAACCATGGCCCAAATACAACCCAATTTTCATTTCTTTATTTGTAATGGAGACATCCTAATTTCATTAACTGCAGCAGCATCCTCTACTTGGCCCAGTGGATGTCTATCCACGTTATAGTATACCCATATTTATGTTATATATTGCTGTAAGAAATAGGGCCTGTGCCCAGATAAAAGTTAATACTATCTTAAGTGCGAACATTCTGCAATGTAAAATGCACCGTGAAGAGGCAGCTACTGTTACACTTGTGTTTACAGGACCTTGAAACAGCATGGGGATCTAGGACATCTGAAAGTTTACTGAATCACAAACTGAACGCAAGTCAACAATATTATCCTGTTGCAAAAAAGACTGATACCATTCTGAACTGTATAAGCAGGTGAAGTAATCCATTAATCAATACACAGCTTTGGCAAGGCTTTGGCTAGAGGAAAAGAGTGAACAAGCTGGGGTTTCTTAGCTGAAATAAAAGTGAGAGCAGAGGAATAAATTTTCAAATACATAAGTCTGTTACAAAGAAGAATAAAATAAACTGTTTGCCATATCCATTTCCAGTAGAAAAAGAAGTGATAGGTTTACACTGTGGCAAGGGAAAATCAGTTTAGACTACAGAAAACTTTTTAATGGTGAATAACAGTGAAGCACTAGAATAGGTCACTTAATGAAATGTTAAGAATTTGTCCCTGGAAGTCTTTAAGAACAGGTTAGACAAATATCTGTCAGGAATAACATAAATACAGCTGATCCTACTGACTGTAAAGGGAACTAGCTGATCTCTTGAAGTCTATTCCTGCTCTCTTTGTTGGAATCTCTGCAAAATTTCTCTGCTAAGAATTTCTGAAGGTCTTCTAAGTTATAGCTGCCAAGATCATCCATGGTTTGAATCAGTCTGTTGGAATCATTGTTTACTGGAACTTCACAAAAGGGAGCAGCAAAGTGACTAGCTCCCACCACTGTCCCTGCAGTTGCGCAGGGAATCCCTTTTATGGTAGTATATCTCCAAATCTGTTCGAAATTAAGTATCAAGCTACCTCTGCATTACGGTACATATTTTTGCATTGGAACTCTAAGGCAAAGGAAAGTAAAAGTACACAACCCTTCTCCCCACACCAAAAGAAAAATTCTGATTTTGATTCTCTGTATAACTGCCTGGCATGCTGTGACACAATAGAGAATCCTTTCTATTTACCAGCTGAATAGACAACATGAGTAATGAGCTGTTAATCAGTAAAACAGGAAAAAATAGCAAAAGAAAAACTTTTTTCAAAGTGTTTACTGAATTAGCAGTCTAACAGTCTTATCTCTTTTCCTCAGCTGTGTTTTCTGAGTCAGCAGTAGTTAAATTTTCCAGAGCGCCCTACATGAAAGAAAATGTAGAGGGAGATTAGGGATTTCCAGTTAGTGACCTCACCTTTGAGTGGGATAGTCAACGCATTTGCTCTGACCTCCTTTCTATGAAGTAGCGCAGTGACAGCTGAAGTTGCTTTCAAGAAGTCATCACAAAGGCAATCTCAAAGGTGGTCTGACAGTAACCCATACTCTAATTCTCCTTAGTACAGGAGACCCTGGCTTTCTCAATTACCCAAGTTGGTGAAAATGGCAACTTATTTTGGAGTTACCTCAGCAGTGTTTTTGGTGTGGGTTATGACATTCATGGCTCAAAATTACTTTATAACAGGTATGTAAAGTTCCACTTTTTAAAGTCTCCCTGTTTAACAGTAAAGTACTTTAAAAAATTAACTACATTTGCAAACAAAATGGGGGAGGGGTGGGGAGTGTGTGTGTTAATGCGTTTGCTGGCATATGAAACCACAGGGATTTCAGAAGTCAGTGCAATGAAAAGTACTCTATTAAATGGGGAAAATCTTTCACTGTTTGTGTAGTTTAATCACTTGATAATTTTAAGTGCTTCCCAAATGCTACAGAACTGCTTGTTTTTAATTTTTGGTAATGCTTAGAGGATTAAGTTCAGATCTGCTGAAATGTGATTTTATTTTATATTAAGATACCACAGCACTTTTGCATAGTTCTCAGCAGGACATGCATGAAATCAGTTATGTGCATCAGAGATAAAATGCTATCTTTAATGCAAACTGTTCTGCTCTGATTTGGCAATATCATGACACTGTCTTGATTTGCAGCACTGAAGGAAATTTAGGACAAGAATTTTTCAGTTCATTGTCAGGGCAATTGTGCCTGTCTCTGGTTAATACAGTGCAGAAGTTCCTATTTTATTTAAACTGTCTGAAAAATTAACATAGGGAACTATCAATATCAATTTTCTCATACAGTTCTTAGATAACCCTCCTCCCCCAAGCATTATTATATGCCCATATTTTGGGGGATTTCTAAGGTTCTGAAAACCATCTTCAATTCTTCTTCTATATGTTTAGTGAAACTTGGATGTCTTCTCATTCAACTTCAATACAATAATCAACTTGAAACAATCTAGTAGCCTACTATCCCAGTAGCTACTAGGATATCTGCAGATACTCAGTGCACATCAGGGATAATCTCTTTTTTTTCAGATGTTTCACTGTAATTTTAAAGGAGTAAATGCTTTTTCTATCTATGTAAAAAAAAAAAAGTTGAAGAGATTTGATTTTCTTATCTATTGAGAGGCTTCTAAATGAAATCTGGACTAAGGGAATTAGATGCTCAACTCAAGTCCTACTAAAACTCCCCAGGACTGGAGTGCCTAACAACAGTGGTCTCCTCTAGAAATCCCAGCCATTGAATAATTCTCACTGGGAAAACCAAGAGTTTGAGTCTTAGACTATCCCTTTCAGCTATCAGCTGTCAGGACCCCCTTTAACTGGGTACCTGCCTCACCTGGGCACCAATCCACGCACCCTCTGCTCAGTGGTCCAGGAGCTTCAGTTAAGCTCAGGCCTGATGTGCAGTACTGGCCTGAGCTGTGCTGTAGTGTGCCTGTGCCCAGCCTTGACTGCTACTGTCCTGGCTTACTGACTGGGCTTCCTGCATGGACTTACACTGTAGGTAGCCTCATCTCCAGGATGGACCTTAGACATGCGTTATAGGTAGTGTTGTCTCCTGCTGCTTCCAAATGGAGTTTCTGGATGATCCCTGGACCTGACTCACTACCTTGCTCTGTCTGGGGCTGCTGGTGAAACCTGTCACTGTCACCAACCTGGCCCTGCTCAGATGCTGTGGGACTGCACCTTGGTCAGTGAGGACATTGTCCTGCCTGCGCTGTAGTCACCCTCAGCTCCTGGCTTGTCTTCCCTTGTGGCACAGCCCCACTCTTGCTTGCTCCCTGACATCAGCAGAAGGAAATTATCTCTAGCAAATCACAGTGAGAACTTGGGGCAAGGCAAGGAGGTAGCAGCAACAGCTTCCCAAAAAAGCAAGAAGAGAACCAATGCACAATAAAGCTAATACTCACACCTTGCAAAAATTGAACAGTTTTCTTCCTGTTCTGTGACAATTTTGAGTCTTGTTGTAAGACTCTTCTGTCTAGGTTTTCCCAAATTACTCAGTAAAACAGATTTGTCATACAAGACCCAAATAACGAGGATGATGTTTCTTTGTTGTAAGATTAACTAAATAGCAAAGCATAACAGACAGGTATGCACAGCTTGCAGACCCAAAAGGCTAATACGCTTTTAAAGAATTAGTCTCTCTCCTGTACAAATTCAGTCTTATTTAGTATAGAATTCAGAGGTGATTTAAGAAGTGATGAAAAGACTTGAAGAAGCTACTGTTCTCTTTCTGGCTTTCTTCCTCACATTGTAAAACTATCTGGAATTTAGATTGAAGCTACTTTTCCAAAGAACAACTTCTCCAAAACATTCTTTTTACTTCTCTATTTTTGTTAAATGCTTAGGGAATTCCAAGATAAAATGTTGACCCATGTCCTACAGTTGCTTTTCTTACCACTTAAGACTTAGTTTTCTGGTACTGAATTTTTATATTCATTTTGCTAGGTATCTGTTTTACAACTCTCATGTAAAAATATTCCTCCTGTAATTGAATCACTAAAGGTCATAACAGTTTACAAGTATCTAGACAACCTTCTAAAGTTTCAAGAAATTCCATTCAATCAGTTGCTCAGCTTTATTTGAAATTTATAAGGTAGGTCATTAAAAAACTTTCATCCTCAACATTAGATTAAAAAAAAATTTATAGTAGGAAAGATAGGAAAATAATTCATGAAGTAAACAGTAAGAGTGAAGTCTGAGCATAAAAAGTAGGAAGGGAAGAAAGGAATTAGGCATAAATCCTACAGGAAAAGTGGCTTGAAAACAAGAAAGAGGAATAGTGGAATCTGCCTTAACAGCTGAGAAATAGAGTTATTCAGGAAAACAGAAACAATTCTCAAGAAGGCAGGGAGAGTGGCCTGTTAGCAAAAGGGAATCAAGAAAAGTAAATGCTGGAGCATCTGTCTGATGCAGAAGTACCTTGGCCAAAATAAAGACATACACGAGGGCATTCATGAAAGCAGGCTGGCTGGAAGAAAGACATTTGACAGTAAAACTCAATCATCTTCACACTGGGACTGCTTGGATAGATTGAGGTCCTTGATACCTACATACATATCTTCACTGAGCAGCAATGCATCTCTGGTTCTTCATGCAATGTGCCTGGCTGGTTTTGTGTCCTGGTCAGATGCAGCTGTGGTTTGGCTGTGGGGACTGCTCAGGTGTTCACTGGCTCTACTCCATGTCAGGAAGTGCTAATGGGAGCCCACAGCCTCCATAGCTGCTGAGATAAATCCACCCAATTCAATGCTTGCCCTGCCAGGCATTCAAGTCCAGCTTAGGCCATTGAATCCTAAATTCAAAACTGGTAAAACACTGTGGACACTGGAGATATTTGGCTTGATAGTATTGCTGACCAACCCCACCATACCCATGGCAGCAGGACTGGAAAGCCTGCCTTACTTTTGGCCCTCCACTCAAGCTTAGTCAACTTTTTATCTTTATACCTTCTCATGGTGGGAGTGGCTTGGTCACCAGTTCTATCTTTTTGTTCATAAAATTCAATTTAACCTCTACTGCTGAGAAGTCATGGGGTAGATCTGCAGGCACTGCTTCATTTTCCCTCAAGAATTTGTGGATTGCCTATAGTCTGATGCCCAGATATTATGAAGTATTCATTAGCGTACATACCTGATGGTCACACAGACAGAAAAGGATATTCAACAAGCAACAGCTGTGGGTATTGGTTATCTGAAATGTTTGCAAACCTATATAAACATCAAAAATATGTCCAGTGGATCTAGTTGCATTTTGGTCTTTTTCTTGATTTTATTTTGCATTGCTATGGGAATTTTCTTCCTGATTATATGTAGTTGTCTTGAGATGATTTCTTGATACAGGTTACTCCACGTTCATTTAATGTGGCAATTACTGTATATAACTAAAAAAAAAATCATTTTCCAGTAGATGCTTCTGGTGAAATATTGATAAAAAGAAGTAATATCCTTTCCCCTTTCCTGGGTCAAATCCTGAATTCTTTTCTATGTGCTTAACACAGGCTAAGGAAGTAGAGCAGGTATAATCAGACCTAAGCTATGCATTCCCTCTCCTGGGGCAGATATCGATAGTATGCTCTCTGAAGAACCTGGATGGACCTTCTATTGAGGAGGAATTGGGAAAAGTGCCAAAAATTCACCTTACCTATTTCCTTTTCTCCTACTCCTCTCCTGCCTGCCAAGCACTCCCAGTAAATTGAACAAAGTAACTTAATTTCTATCACACTTGATAGTGGCTGGTGAAAAAAAGCATGATGCCAAACTAGAAAAAAAAGATAAATTTAGGAGGAATAAGGAACTATGACAAAATCTTTCTAGGCATACTTTCTTGTGGTTTTATTCATTCTATGACAAATTATGTATAACACCTTTGGTAGAACTCATGTTGGTGAGACTGGTATACTGAAAGAACCAGTGCTTCAGTGCAACTGTTATTTTTATTGGGGAAGGAAGGAGGGGGGGGACTGCCTAATTACTCTTCCCATTTTGCATAAATGAGTATGACAAATGACAGCATCTTCAGTAATAAGTTGACTGCGGGTAATGACTCAAAAGCCAACTGTATATGCATTTTCTTAATCTAATAATAGTCAAACCCTTTGAAATTCTGGAATATTGTGCTGAGAAAAAGTGTTTTCTTTTAAAAGCCTTCTTGCTAGAAGTTAGTTTTCTACTGTCCTTAAGCTAGGAACTTTAAATGATGTGCCATTCGGTTGAACGTGATCTTAAATCCAACGTAAGGAATAAATGTTAATGTTCAAGTACTAACCTTGAATATTTATGTCTAAATTACAGGTTCCATGCTTTCACCTTGCAGGATTGCAGGCATAGGAATTTATCTTGAGGACAAAGTGAATTTCTCAGATGCAAGTAACGCATGCAGTCAGCTGAATCTGCAATTGGCAAGTAAAGACCAGGTTGAAAAGGCATTGAAACACGGCTTTGAAACATGCAGGTATGAGACATCAATTAGTATCTGATTAGCTTTAATGCACTCCTTCACACAGTGTGAAGCTGTGAACAAATACAATATTAAAAGGATTGATCCTTTTTATTGTAGCTATGGATGGGTGAAAGATGGATTGGTTGTCATTCCTCGGATAACATCCAACAAGAAATGTGGTAAGGGCAATGTTGGATTAGTACCATGGAATGCTGAACACTTTAAAACATTCAAGGTTTACTGCTTCAATTCCTCAGGTATGCAAGCATGACAACTACATTTTTAATGTTTTAGTTTGATTTTTTTCAGATTTTCATGAAAAAAACATAACGAGTGAGTTCTTATCATTTATTGGCTCTTTTCTCCTTGATCTTAGATGTTGTCTCATTGTATCTACACCTGTTGGGGAAAAAAGTTTCCAAGAAATACAAACAGAAAATGTACATAGGTCCATTTGGTTAATGCAAATTAATAACTTGGTGCTGCCATTACAGTTCTTGAAAAAGAGATGCTTTTACCATTCTCTTGTGTCAGTACAATACTTCTAATATATTTTGATTATCTAGGCACGTTGATTTAAAAAACAGCAGCGCTCTCAAATTCATAACTAGGGTGTGTCTGTGTGCATGTGTGTATTTTTGCATTAAGACCAAGAGTGTCTTGAGGTTCTTGAGGAGAGGTTGAATCTTTTTTGAAAAGAAAGTAATTTAATGCATTAAGCTACACTAAAATATAAGCTAGCACAAGTGAACATCCATAAAACCAACAACATTCCCAATCTATTATTAATAAAATCATATAACTTCCTCTGCAAGACTTTAATCTGCATCACGCTATTTTTGAAAAGAACTGCCCTCCCCCTCCTTCTTCTTGACTGTCCATCCCCATGGATGACATTGGAAGATACAGCAGTGGAACCTGGGGCTTGATGGAAGTTACATCTTCTCAACCTAAGAGATCAGTGTTGTTTTTAATGTGTAGTATTAACTGAAGTACTTACCAGAGGTATTGTGTTCCTGCTAGCATTCTATAGCCCCATCACCTCACATCTGGTGACCATGTACCTCTGAGCTGATGAAAAGCTTGAGGATAAAGCTGTTAAGGCCACTTCTTGGCTAGAGAGACTTGTTGATGTTCCTGAGCCACTTTGATGAAACAGGGTAGGTAATATAAGTATCTGACTGCTAATAAGAGAGCACTGGAGAGAAAAAGCACCATTAGAAATGAACTTACCACTTAACCTGTCAAGTTAAAAATGACATGATTGGGCTAACTTATTTTTTCTTTACAGTTCATAGCTTTTTTTTATGGATGCATAGATGAATTAGTCCCCAGTTGGCATGCTTTAAAAGGAGCTGTTTCTGCTTGTACTGTTATTACCTCTGCTCCTTTACAATATGGTGTTTCAATGCATTAAATATATTATGCAACATTCTGCATCAGAAATATTGGGTAGGTTGGTAAATTACTTGTTTTGTTTTGCTTTAATTCAAGAAAATTATGCTGTTTTCATATATGGAGAAAGTTAAGCTTGCTGAATGGTTTGAAAATAACTTAGAGTAAGTAATGTATATTTAACATTGTGATGATTCTGCATTTCTTTATCTTAATAGCCAAACTGTTGCCTGTTCTAGACATTTCTTACCCAAAGTAGTTGGCGGAAGCTCATTCTCCTGTCAGTTTTATTTGTGGCTGTAATGCAAAAAATCATTTGAAACTATAGTGGAAAAAGTAAAAAGCCTCTGTCATTTAGCTTTTTATTCTGTGAATGAAACTGCGTCATCAGAGTCCCCACAGGGATTCATCTGGAGAACAGTACATACGTCGTTTCCCCTGTTATTTATGTCGTAATCTGGTTGTTACTTTAGTGAAATGTTTATAGCTTTTCAGAATATAGAACTCCACTAGAAACATGAATTTTCACATTTTCACAGAAGCCTGGTTCAGAACTCAGATTTTCCATTTACATATAAAGCTCCACTTGCAACCTCATTTTTATAGAGACAATATTCACATCATTTAAATAACTGCATTCCTGAGCATGCCTGAAATTAGTTTCTTTTTAGCACCCATTAGAACTGTGTCACTTTTTCATGTCTCTCTGGTGTCTGGTTTACTTGAAAGTTTTATGGCTACTTTTGTTTCCAGGAAATCAATGTAGTGTTCCAAGTGTCAGCAGCGTATGCATATGTTTTAAACTTATAAATAATCATATTTATTTTAAAACACATTATATAACTGAAATATTTTTGAAGCTTGGAGCTGCAGGTAAGCCTCCTGCTCTGCAGGAGGTTATGTTATCCTTTGTTATATAGATTATAATTCTAAGTACTTTTCAGAAGGAATCTTGTCATTGGTATGCAACCGTAAAATGAGGGTCACAGTTACCCAGAAAGGTCTTTAACTATGTGAGTAACATTAAGAATGTGCATAATCAGGGTCTTAGCCACATGTTTGAAATAGGCATGCCCTGATCTGGATAAGGCTGTCGTGACTAAACAAAGAATAATTTTCTTAAGGGGATGACCAGGAAACAATTTCTATAAACAGGTGTGCTCTACCTTAAGTAAGTGCAAAACTAACATCCAGCACAATTCTTATGCATTTCCTTTCCCTTCTGCAGATGTTCACATTAATTCATGTAAACCAGATCCAACTACACCCATTCCACCTTCATCAAGTGAACCAACGGACTTATCTACATATTCAAGCTCAGACTTGACTGAGAACATCACAGCAGTGCCTAATGCAACTGTGTCAGAACAGCCCCTGAAAAATGTGAAATTTCGTGTAATATGTGTAACCGAAACTATATTACCAACAGAGGGAACTACTGCAAAAATTCCAGAGGAATACTCACCGCTTGAATTTCCTAACTACACTTCCCATGCTGCCTTTAAGAATGATGGTGTTGTCTTTGGAGGTAAAGGCCATATACATTACTTATTTAACCAGGAAAGCTAGTTAGTCACATAGACCTTAGCAGTCAAACTGTTTAATGGGTATGTTTGCTACTCTAGCCATCCATTTTTGTACAGCTGAACCTGCAAGCAGAATAAGAATGTACAGTTCTGTAAAGGCAAAGTTTATAATGCAGATAACTTTTTTAGTAATTGGAAAGTAGAAATAAGGTCTAAATATGATTTTATACTTTCTGTTCACATTTTAATATGGAATGAAGTTCATAATGGTTAATGAGAAAGCTAACAAACACCATGTGCTCAGAGTAATGGAAAGCTCAGCTGGCTCTAAAAAATAAAAAGCAGCCAAGAAAGTTTTAAGGAGAGAAGTGATTTGCTGTTCTCCAGATGTGAGGTGTGAATAAGTAATCCTAATTTACAGCAACTGAGAAGTATACTAAATATGAGGAAAAGCATTCTGTGTTCTTGTAATTCATCATACCTTTTTTCTTCTGTGAGTGTATGTCTATGTACCTCTTACACTGGGCTACTATTAGCAGAGTCTGGATTTATATTCATGAGAAAGGCAGAATGAGGTCTATATAAAATCTCTATAGTTACCTCATTTACTTTTATCTTTAGGTATCCCCACAGCACTCCTTGTACTGGCAGTGATCTTCTTCATTATTTCAGTTGTTCTAGCAGTCTGCTATATCAAAAAGTAAGGTTTTCTTTTTTCTCTTGAACTGAATCAACTCACTGACTACAACTAGTGAATATTTACATATATAGCTAGAGCAGAGATTTAATGATAATGATATAACCATATAGAAACAAAGAACAAAATCTTAAGCCCTGTCATTCTACAGATAAACTTGTTGCTGTAGCTATTGCCTGCTTTAAAAAAAGAAACTGAAGAGAAATATTGCCCATCTTTGTTTAATCAATCATACCTACTATGGGACACTTGTAAGTCTGCCAAAATGGCAGCGTTGAAGTGTGCACCTGTTTATATACATCTGTTTAAGCAGTTGTATTGTTGTTTCTTTCTACGTCAGACTCATGGTAAAAATTTTTATTGTTGGACTATGATCATGTTCAGAAAAAAAAATTGTTGAGCTCATTTGAGTGATGCATACAGATCTTCAACATAATGGATCATTAAATCATATTAAAAAGTTGTGTGCATTTCTAACATCCTAGACCAGATAGCTTTATCATTATGTACCACAAATCCTGAATATATTGTCTGTTTAAAAACACAAAATCAAAAATATTTCTTTAAAACGCAAATTGCTTCTATGCTGATCTATCATGCCACTATTCTCTGTGAAACTTTTGCTTGCATATGACAGAGGAAACTAATTCTAGCTATTTTGTATTTTTTGTTCAGTGATTATACCAAACTATGTCAGTCCTTCTGCTATAATATCCTTTTTTCTATTTAAAGGTATAAGAAAACCTTCCCGTTTTCAAACAAGAATCAGCAAAAAGAAATGGTTGAAACTACTGCTCTCAAAGAGGCTAAGACAAATGACAAAACACCTGAGAAGGAAACAAAGAATAATGGGAAAAAGGTAGAAGAGTCTAAAACCAAGCCTGAGGCCACAGTAAAATGTGTAGAAGCAGAAGTTTAAGAGGAGGAATATACATTTCTTATTAGACATTTAAAATGAAGCACGCAGAAATTAGCAATGCTTTTAAAAATGGGTGACTGTAAATATTGGCCAGATGGATGAATGTTTTCTCTGTCTTAACATATGAAAATTTGGTGTTTTAATAATTAGATTTTTTTAGCTATAAATGCTCTTGCAAGGAACGTGGTATCTCATGTACTTGAAATCAATGAAACAGCCATCGTACAGCTCATTTTTCATCTTAAATAATAAAGAAATAATTAGGAATATCCTATTAAATGAGACGCAGTGTGTAACTATTTGCATAGAATTCAGATCAATATGTAATAGAAAAGTTTTTTATACGGCTGGAGGATGTCTGCTAAATTAATGGTTAAAATAAAATGTTGCTGCTGTAGCTCTTACTCATGTAGATTTATTTATTTCCATTGAGTAGTTGCACACTGTTTAAAAGAAGTCTGTTTACAAACAGAAGAAGTCTGTTTATGAGTAAAAAAATCAATGGATCAACCCACTGTCATTCAAATACCCAATGAAGGGTACAAAGATGCTGGTATTTATATATATTCAGCAATTAATAACTTTCTTAGATACCTTCACTATATCATAATTTACTTTTTAATTTATTACAATCTATTGTTATTCTACTTCAGATATTTGACAGGCAAAAAAACCCTTGAACTGTTTCTCAACAGTTATATTTAAGGTCTTTTGTGTATATTTAAATGTGGCTTTCATAAGAAAGATCTCAACTGATATGGGATGTTTACAGTATTTCGTAAGAAAATAAAGTATGGTAGATATGTTTGTCTGGACAATGTTTTTCTCATTAAAATTGTCTCACAGGAAAAAATCATATAACCTCAATATTACAGAAGTAATTAGCTGATATAGGAGATCAACAATAGCAGTCTACCAAATATTTTCATGAATAAATGGTTTGGATGACTTAATATGTGAAAGGAGGTTATTATGGTGAAGTAAGTTTCTCTGTAGATCGAGCAGCTTAAGAACAGTCTGAAATAGAACAGCAACAGAACTGCTAGCCTAAGTAGTGCTTTCTACAGTGTAGGGTACTGCGTTTTTAACTTTCATTTTTCTGTTTCACATGCATTTATTAATGTCCCAGTGGCTATATATTCCCCTAGACAGCAAATTTTAGTGTATTGCTAAGAGCATACTTAGAGCAGGGGTGTGGGTGTGGGTGTGGGTGATGTCCCTCATCTTGCACATGATAATGTGCCACAGAGGAGAGCAGTAGCTACGGCCGACCCGCCAGCTGAGCAGCTGTCTCCTTGGTGCGGGTGAGCACCGCAGGAACCCCACGCGGCTCTCCTCGCCTCCCGATGGCGGGGGTGACACTATGCCACGTGTGGAGGAAGAGCAGAGAGCAGGAATAAGGCCAACAGGAAAGGTCACAGGCATCGCTTGTCATGGTGGTGTTAGAGTAGAAAACGGGCTTAAGGATGGAGGCAAGACAACATTAACGGACACCAGGTAATTACAGACTTTCTTGGCATGTATTACAATGTCCCTTCCCCCTCTATCCTTTTCATGTTTTAGGAAGTAGCTGTTTTCCTATTCTTTTCCCTACCCCCAAGAGGTAATTATCTGTCACCTCTCTTACTCCCCTACTAATGTTACCTCTGTTCCACAGGTACTAACTTTATTTTCTCTCAGGTTGTCTCACAAACACTTGATGAAACTCAGCAAATTGTTCTCTAGTTCCTCTTAGGCTGGAAGTTTGTTGCTTCTGTTTTATATCTAAATATGGCTTTTGTGCCCAGAAGTGTTTACGTTTTCCATCTATTCTTGTTCATATAATAAGAGATTGCCTCAACCTGTAAATCTTTTTGTCATTTACTTAAAAACTCAGATAGCTTTCATCCTGACCTGCACATTGAAGCTTGGCCAATGCATGTAGTTTGATATGGCCCACAGCTGCCGATTTACAGCTTCCTGGAAATACGGGCCTTGACTCTCACCTACAGCCAGAACACGACATCGTGGTGCTGCCCCACATCTGTCTTTCTCTCTGTGCATAATCACAACAGCGAAGAACTGTATGGTACGTGGTTTTACAGATCGTTTATGCCAACTGTATGAAACAAAGGCTAAAATGAACCCTGCTACACTATTCTGTATGCAATAAACAACTAGTTCTGTGGTAACAATTGGGAGAAAAATACTAGTCAGCAAGTACCACATCTGAGATGGTATGCATATAATGAGTGCTACCCACTCATATATTCAAATTGGAAAGTGCAGAATGTTCTTGCTCACTGTATAACAGAATTCATGTTGATGTGCCACTATGAAGCAAACAGGAGAAAATATTTAAGTTCCAGACAAAAAGTCTCAGAAACCTAAACCCTTAACTGCAGAAATTTAAGAGAAATTCTTCACTATGTCTCCAACTTTTCTGAAGTGTCTTGCTTTTTTTTTTTTTAATACCAGATTTTCTCAAAAGATACGAAGTTCCTTGATGTCTCAGAAACGACATTATGCTTGAGCGTATCTTAAACCAATGATTCACCCCACCTCACAGGAGACCGCAGTTTGTATGCGTCATTTGACAGTAACTCCACTCGCATTCCCACAGCGCGGCCGCAGATGTTTGCTGACCTTAGGTGAAGAGGGTGGCGGGGCTGCAGGAAACCCACCGAGGCTCCCAGCCCTGGCTGAAGGTGGGGGTGGCGGCCGCAGGGGAAGTACGCGTGTCTACGTGTGAACACAAGTGGGCAGGAAGGGGAAGTACTACTCCTTTTCTCCTCTTTAAATTAAAAAAAATCTCTAGATGCATCAGGATGTGGGTGACCTCCAGGATGCTCCAGGATTTCTGTTCCTAAACTGCTTGCTATCGTTTAGTCTTCTATTTTTTTTTCTTTGTGTGTGTGAAAAGGTCGAGAGCGACTTTCCCTCTCCCTCCCGCCGCCGGCTCCCCCGCCCTAGTGCCGCCACGAGGAGGGCAGAGGAGGGCAGGGCAGGAGGGCAGGGACGGGGCCGCCCGGCCTGCCGCGCCCAGGGAGGGCGGCGGCCCCCTTGCCGCGCCGCGCCGCGCCGCGCCGAGGCGGCTTCCTCGGTGTCCTAGCAACAGCGGCGGAGCGCGGCGTGGCGTCACCGCGACGCGGCGCGAGCCCCGGAGCGCGCGCCTGCGCCCTTGGCCGAGTGTCGGGGCGCGCGGGGAGCCGCGCCCGCTCCGGTCCCGTCCGGTCCCGGCGGGGCGGCGGCGAGCAGGATGCCGGGGCGCTGGGGTGAGGGCGCTGGCGGGAACCGTCCCGCGGCTCCGCGAAGGCCTGGCGGGTGCCCCGGGGGGAGAGGCCGGGCCCGGGCAGCCGTTGGGCGCGGGCGCCCTGAGCAGGGCCGCTGCCGTGCCCGGGGGCGGCGGGGAGGGCGCGGGCGGGGGCGGCCGTTACCCGCCCGCAGGGTAACGGCTGTTGGGGGGGGGGGGGGGGCAACGGCGCCCGCCCCGCAGCGCCGGCACGTGCGGGCGTGACGCAGCCAGGCTTGCGCGTGCGGCCTGTTTGCGCGGCCGTTAAGTGCGGCCAAACGGTCAAGTGGAAACGGCCTTTGCGCCCTGGCGGGCAGGGGTCAGGGGCAAGGCTGGCGGCCGAGCGTGGGGTTCGGTGTCGGCGCCGATTTCAGAGGGACGGGCAAGGGTAAAGGCCCGACGGGTAACCTGTGCCCTCCCCGGAACGCTTGGTGTGGTCGGCTCTTCCCTACCGCCCTGTTTTCTGGCTGCTCCGCTTGGTGGTAGTACTGGCTGTGGCCGAGCTCACGGTGTTTTACTTTGTCCTGCATTTTGTCCTGTGGTACATGCCTACGTTATCTGTGATCTTTCTGATAATTGTTTTGTGGATTTTTGATCTTGGAAAAAAATAGGAAAACAAACACTAGTGCTAGTATTTCTGAATATGAGCTAGATTATTTTTGTCTAAACTATTCTGTGATTTAATTTTATTAGTTATTAGTTCAGTGGGCTCACAAGGTACTTTGCTTCCTCAGGAAGCAATTAGAGGGAGCACAAAAAATGGAAGATATGAGGTAGGTTGTGTTTGAAGGATGAAAGGTTATACTGTTGAAAGGTTGTATTTCAGAGGTATCTTCTGGGTGTATGCCAAATGCAAGGTCTAGAGAGCTTGAGAGGAAAAGACTGGAGGCTAGATTGGAAGGAGGAAAGTGATTTCTGTGGGAGTGCATCTTTCTGAGAACAGAGATTGATCAAAATTAAAACATTAAATTTGAAGTTAATTCTCTTAGGTAAAATACTAGAATATTTCATAGGATAGTGGGATAAGAAGAATATGCTTTTTCATTGTGTGACTCGCGCAGTGTTGTTCTTACAGCATGGTAGTGAAATTCTTGACAGTTGTAGGCTATTTTCTTGGGGAGGTTTATGCACAAATGTAGCTTTATATACATGCAGAATGAAATTCTGCTTTTGAATGATGTCTCTCATAAGATTTTTGTAGTGCACCTCAAATCAGATTATCTATTATTTGAACTAAGGTTGATATTCTGCAGTTAGTTTTGCCATTCTGGACTTCTATCTGTAGAAGTCTTAAAGGAAGCGAAACTACTGATTGTCACTACAAGTGTCAAACTCTGCGTGGGCAGAATTAATTTGCCTGCCTTTGCCCGTTAAAGAGCAAAGAGAAGTTTTTGGGAAGTGCCGAATGAGAGGGAACAAGAGGAGGAAACGGATAAAGACTTTTCTGGAATCAGAAGATATAAGGAAGAATCTTTTGAAGACTTCGGGGAAAAACATGAATGTAAAGGAAAGGTGAAACAGTTAAGATTAGAGAGGTTTGACCTAGTGAGTACTGTAAAACAAACTACAACTGAGTCTTGAGAGCAGGCAACCAGTGAGGCTTGACAGGATGGTTAGAGTGGAAAACATGGCTGTACAGAGGGGTTTTTTTGCAGGAACTTGTTTATGAATTTCATGTCCTTGCAGAAAATTTTGCAGAATAGCATCTTCTCTTGAATAGTTCAAGATTTTGTGCACATAAGGACTATGCTAATTTCACTGATTTTTTGAATTGATTTAGATTGATGTGAGTCTCTTATCTTACAAGTTTTAAGAATGTTATGAGAAATCTTTTGATCTGACAGACAGTTGATATACAAAACCTAATTCATATTGTAATGGCTGTGTACACCCAGGTGTTAATATGCTTATTTGTGAGTATTTTGACTTTCACACAAGAAGATTTTTTTAGGAAGATCAAAGATTGTCATAAATCATCATCATCTTGTGATTTTCTTTTCCATTACATCAGATGTATTTACATGTGTATTGGAGTTGCTGAAAAATCTGTATGAGTAAACGATCTCTATTTAATACAAATGATGCTGTAAGGAAAAGAATATAGTTTTCAAATTATTAATGCCACATCCCAGTTTCTTCCAAGTATTCTGCTTTGTTTCCAATTTGACTGTTATTCAAATTGTGCCTAGAATAATTAGACTGGTTAGGGGGTAGCTAAACTCTTAAACTAAAAGAAGAAAATGAGAGCAGTTATTCATAAAACACACAAATATAACTTTTACTCTTTAAAATATTTTTAGCAGAGACTCTACAAGTGAATGAGAACTTCCTTCTTCTATGGAGCTGAGGTGAAGAACTTCACCATGGGTCAACAAATTTCAAACCAGACACAAACTGTAATTAACAAGTTGCCAGAAAAAGTAGCAAAGCTTGCCTCTTTGGTTCGAGAAAGTGGTTTCTTAACCTATGAAGAATTTCTGGGAAGAGTAGCTGAACTTAATGATGTGTAAGCCTTACTTTTTTTTTTCTTTTATGTTTTAAAGAGAGCTTGTGTGCAGTATATTCTCTTGCGCTGGCTAAACCAGAACTAGGCATCTGGTTTTCAGATGTTCCTTTCAGTTCTTAAAGCTTCTATAATGGTTGTAATTACACTTTAAAAACAGAACAGTTTCTCCTCCTTAAAGTCACTTTTCTGCAGTACTTTTCTTCCAGCAGGCGTTGCTCCTGTCTCATAAGTTCACAAGAGGTAGACATTTAGCACTATTTTTTTGGTCGTGTTACTTATCTCACATGCTCTTCCCTGTCCCCCTCCACCAACCCCCTAAAGATGCAATGCTGCTTCATCTCTGCACATCACCTTTGGCAGGAAGTAGCAATATGACCCCTGTAAAGAGCAGTACAGCTACACTGGGGAGGTAGCCACCTCAGACAGAACTGTTTCTCACTCTCTCTCCCAATTCTGTGGGCGTGTTCCTCATTAAAGATGTGACCTGCCTCAGTGTTTGGAAACCACTGACCAAGATAATTCTAAACAAAAGGCTGCGGAAGTAAGGCTTTTTATAGCTTGCCTTTTGTTTGACTGATATATTGGTAGTTAAAAGAAGCCAACAAAACAGCCGAGTTATCATTTTCACTCAATTTTTGTAGTATATAATGAGGCCAAGGGGAAAAGTACATGCTCAAAAGGGGTTATGTAGCATGTAGGTTTTGGTAGTGTTTGATGTTTAACTGTAATGTGAATTTATATTCAGTTTAGAAATTGCTTTGTACAGTGTCATGCTTTTATGAATGACTACTGCACCTTCAATAACAGGTGTAGTAACAGGTAGCTGTCTTCTGAGTAGATAATAAATGGATTTTGAAGAACATTACCTTATATTCTACCTGCGAATTTGAGTATACTTCAGTATGATTAACTCCAAAATATCGCTGTCATTCAAGGTTTTTATTTCTTTACAGTGTTTGCTTCAGCCTGAAAGTAAAATATCTTGTTCTGATTCTTATGAAATAGATCATTTTGTCTGTGTTCCTTAAAAAAAAAGTCTGGGTCACCTGAAGCTTACTCCTTTACTGTTAATATATACTAACAAAAATACACCATATTTGCATGAGTTGATACTTGCATGGTTTTCACATACATGCTAAGTAAATACTTTGTTAGATTGGACTACAAGATTGCATGATCACTCTAATAAACAATGAATGTATATATAAATGAAAATGTCTATAAAGGATACCTGTTTGCTGATGGTGGATCAGAAGGCTTGCACATCATTTTGTGAAATATACTGTGCAAATTAAAGTGAAATGAAATATGTATTTTATAGTGAAGGACACACAAAGGAGGTCACTACCCTTAAATTTCATGTATCCATTTGGGCAGTAATGATAAAACCTCTTTAAGGATAAAAAGCATATGGGTAAACAATAAATAATAACAGAATATCTGAGGTTACTCATCTTTGCATGTCTAGCACATGATGGTAGACTTTTTTTTTTTTTTTTCCAGGACTGCAAAATTGGCTTCTGGACAAGACAAACATCTGTTATTTGAAGTGCAGCCTGGTTCTGATTCTTTTGCTCTCTGGAAAGTGGTTGTTCGGATAGTCTGTACTAAAGTAAGATTGTTGAAAACTTTAACTTGATTTTTTTTGTGTGCAGATATTTGGGGAGGTCGCTTTTACTGGTAAAATCCAACAGCTGTTAGATATTTTTTGAAAATATACTTTGATACAGATGATATATTAACATGCTATTTGAGATGAATTAAGCCTAAATTCTAGGTTTCTGTAAAAAGTGGGTTAACAGATACATTTTCATGACTAAGTTTAAAGGAATGACATCTTCCCTCGCTAGTTATGAATTAAGGTGATTTGTGAGGTGAAGCTATGGAAATCAAATAATACAACAAACTGGGAACTGTGTAGTTTGATAGTAGTTGAAATTAGCCAGCAGATTCAAGCAGTATTAATTGAACTAGCATAACTGTATGCAGCTTGGGTTTTTTGTTTTTGTTTGTTTGTTTGTTTTTAAAGAAAGCCAGACTAAAAGTTAAATACTTATTATTAGTTTGAAGACCATGACAAAGCTTACTAGTTTACTCTTTCTAACTTGGAGACTTTTTCCCTTCAATATCCTATCAAGTAACATCTTCAGATGATCCTGAAGCCACTAAGCAATTTTAATCTGGAGTTTGAGTTAGGCTAACTCTCAAACTTTTTTGTTCTTAGTGTATATTTAAAGGGAGCTTTTGTTTATTCTTTGGATAGTAAGACGAGATTTTCATTAAGGCAACCATTATTGCAGGCAATTTAAGTTCTAAATGTGAAATAACTGATCATTCTGTTTCTTGTACTAACATTAACCCAGTTTCTAGGCATCAGGTCCCTATTTGCTTATAACTTAATCTGATCGAATAATGACAGTAATTGTCTTGTCATGAAAATGTAGTCCTAACTGTGATATTCTTCTTAATGGAATGGAAAGGAGGTCTGTTTGCAGATCTTACCTACTGCTGAAGTGGATTCAGATCTGCTAAAATTGTGATGGGCCCTTGAGAAAGTAGCTATTGACAAGAAATGCAGTGCATAAAAAATTGTCAGCAATGTCAAATACAAATCTAATGCATAATTGTTAATATTTCTTGTATCTTAAGATAAATAAAACAAGTGGCATTGTGGAAGCTTCCAGAATCTTGAACTTGTATCAGTTCATTCAACTTTATAAAGACATCACCAGTCAAGCAGCAGGAGTTCTTGCACGGAGTGGTGCTTCTGAAGAAACTGCTGAGTGTTTGACGTCTGTGTCATCTTGTCAGGCGAGCTTATGGATGGGAAGGTATTTTGATATACTTTAGCTTCTGACCACAGTTACAACATAAATATTTTGGAAGTTATGTGTAAAACCTGATCTACAAACATGTAGTTAAAACTGTATGTGGTTGGCAGATGCAGACTTTGTAATCATCGCAAATATTAATAGCACACCTTCTTTTGTAACAAGAGAGCTACAATGTACTTGGGTGAATTTCTGTCAGTGCTAGGCTACTTCAGCTTCAGAACAAGCATTTTAGTGGTCAGCTCTAATATAAACTTGGTATATGTTGAATCTCTTGAATAAGGAAACAGGAGGAAATGGAATCAGCTGCAGCTACAAATCTATGGGTTTTGACAATGTTTGTTTAAACAGGTTTTGTTATTGTTCCACTTAAACTTTCTCTTCCTCTTTTACATTTTGGCATGTGAAAGTTTCCATCTGTTGCCACTAGAAACTCATCAGTTACAGTAATAATTTAACTGGCAAGACTGGAAAAATGTGAACTGTCTCACACATGTTGACATCCTGCTTTGTTAACAAGAGGAAAAGCAAAAAACTGAGGTCAACACCTGCAATGACTTCAGTTCAGACTGAATGTAATAGCAAGAATCTTCTCACCCTTTCCCTATGTGGAAATGTTGCTCTTGGTAATGCCTTACTTCTGACTTTCTGAGTTAGTTCAGAGTTCTAATTTAGTTCTGAGGTAAATTTTAGAGGAAAAAGTAGTAAAGGGAGTAGTTCTCTGTGAAACCATGCTGTATTTCTGTATAGTATCATTCAGTGAAGAACTGATAGCCAGGAATTTTAACAAAACAAGTTATTGAGCTAGTTAGCTCAAAAGCTGGTTAACTTTAAAAATGTCAAACTCCAGCTGTTAGAACGAGAAAGGTGTTGGCTATCTTGTTATTAAAAAAATAAAGCCCCCTGATTTTTGTATGTCAAGTGCCTTGCAGAATATGCTCTTTCCATTTATTTCCTGTTTCTCTTGTTTGGGAATGGATAATCTTAAATTATTGGCTGTCCTGAATTATTAAAATGCTAGCATTAGGTAGCAAATCGTGGGCAAGTTTGGAAAAAGATACCTCCCTGCTCTTTCTCAAAGATGCATGGTTGTACTTTTGTGCACATATACATCTAGAAAAGTCCTTTTACTTAAAAACAAACAGATTGTTATGCAAAACAAGCTCATGTATTGCTAAAGATGATGAATACATACAAGATTTCCTAGATTAACTTCTTTTTCAATCTTCAGATTTTGAGATGGGGAAGATGAGCACCCGTTGTTTGTGTTTTTAAACTTAATTGCTTGAGGTGGTATTACTGACAAATAACTGACAATAACATATTGTCAATAACAAAAAATAATACTGACAATAACATTTTTTAATATACTTTTCTAATATGCTGGAATTTAGTGAGCTAGCTTGGTCCAGTTGTATTTTATCCCATTTTTTCAAGTCATTAAAATAAATAAAGGCTAAAGCTCTTTTAAGTATTTTATACCTAGGAAATCTTATGTTTTGTTTTTCTGTGAAATCCTCACATTTACCTAAATTCTTCTCACCTTTAGATGTTTTTCAGCTCTGCGAGAGCTGGCAGTCATTGTCCAAAAATAGCAAATATTATCTGTTTCATTCTTCTTTTTATCTTAACTTCTTCCACTGGAATAATATCCCATTTCTTTAGAACATCCACTTCCTAAACAGAGCGTTCCAAAATATCCGTAAGTGCTTTACTCCTCCTGATATTGAAGAGACAAGCATTTCCTTAGTTTGTAACCCTTGTATTTTATCATTTCTTCAGCAACTTAATCCTATGGCTAAACCTTGGCTTCCAGAAAGTTGATAAACAGCGTGCCTGTTTTAAGTATAATTGCCTGTATATACACCAACAAATCTCAAAATCTGAAGTATTGTCAAAGGAAAGTACTCAGAGTTGCGTGGGGAAGGGAAATAGAAGGGAGCAAGACCAAAGAACATAGTGGGCTAATCAACAGGTTAGTTTTTGGAAGCGGTGGTCCTCACTATATGTGAATCACCATCTGTATTTGTACAGAAAATCTCCTAGCAATCTAAAGTAATTTCTCAAAAAGCATATTGGAAAGGAAACCCCAAGGGCCTACTGAAGAATAAAACAAAAGCATGTTAACTACTGGTTAATCTGTTGGCTAATCTGTACAGTTAATAAACTTGTTCTGTATTTGAGTAGCTCGCAGGATACCTAAGCAAAAGCTTGTTCAGTCAATAGTCGTTAAGGTGGCCAGCCTCTCCTGAAATGCCATGCTTTCTACAGTGCTACTCTGCTCCCCTAGTCAGAGAAGGAATCCCCAGATCAGGATTTTTGAAAATCCTGTACTCTCTGAGGGCACTTAGCTGGCTGTCTTGGATGTGAGTCTTGACTATAAAGTTAGGGAACTTTATATGTCTAGTTGGGTCAATGAAAGTAGAGGATTTTCTGCACCTTTTCCACTTTTGAGAAATTTTGATGATACAAACATCTGAGATGCTACCATTATGAATGTTAGATATAGATATGTGAGCTATTATTTGAAAGATAGAGAGACAGATAGATAAAATGAAAATGGCTATCCCAGTGAGTGATCTAAAGTTTGAACACCTTCCCCCCCCCCCCCCCAAACAAACCACCTAGAAACTTAGCTGGAAAAGCTGCAGTAACAGTCAGCATTGGGAGAGAATCCTAATTTGGAGGAACAATCTAGATGGATGTATTTCAAGTTAAAACCAGCCTTCTAAATCTAATAACTAGTTAGCTCTTGGCATTTTGATTGCATGTGAAATAAGTGAGCAGGCAATCTAGTAGTGATCCTCTTAACAGATGTGTTTTTGTCACGTTATCTAGGATATAAGCCAGTACACAGAAATTTGACAAAGTTCATTCTCAAATACTTTAGCCTGGCACTTTGTCAAAGGAAGGCAGATTTCTTCTGCCTTTAATATAAACAGTGTTTCCATTCTTTGGCCCAGTCATGTGATACATAACAGTTATAACTTCTCACACTTCCCTCTTGTTCTGAAAAACATTTTGCATAACCCTTTTTAATACCAAAAGCACAACCTGATGGAAAAAATAAATGCATATTCTTCCTTAAATTTTAGTTCATTTGCTGCTGTTTGCTGATAGCTTAAGGCTGTGTCTCCTGACTTAGGCCAGGGCCAGAATGATCTAACTACTTCATCCACAAAATTAAACTTCTGTTGTTGAGAAGCACAGGTATTCTCTTCTGTCCATCACTAGTTACTATGAAAAATGTAGTAACTAGTCTAGTCATATAACAGAAGGAATATCTTAGCTGATCAGGTCATAAATATAAAATGTATTAGTAATCTGGGAGAAAATACTGTCTTCTCTTGTGCAGGGTTAAACAGCTGACAGATGAAGAGGAATGTTGCATCTGCATGGATGGGCGTGCTGATTTGATCTTGCCATGTGCTCACAGCTTCTGCCAGAAATGCATTGATAAATGGTAATACATGTTAAAGGATATTCATTATTTTATAGTATGTACTGGGAGTCTGACATGTTCGAGTTTGGTCTGACATTCCTCAGTTCCTGTATAATTTAATGTCTAAAGATATTTACCAGATAATATACACATGATAGATAAGAAGCTTGAATAAAATTAGATTGCAGCAGAAGGAAGGAAGGATTTCAGAATTTGTAAGCATCTTATGCAGAATTTCATTTTGGAAAAAAATGTGAACATGATTTTCAGCATTTTTTTGTAGTTTCTTACCTCTTTATTATCATAAAATATAATTCTTGTATTCTTGCTCGAAAACTGGAGAAAAGAGGATATACACTTATGCTAACCTCTTGATATACTTCACAAAATCTCATACAATGCTTCTTTTAAAGAAAATGAATCAATAGTTTGTTAGAGTATACAAATGTAAAGGCAAGTTGGACCATCTTACTACTATTTGGGGAATAACTATCAGAGGGGTTTTTCTGCATATGATATGCTTTTACTTGAAACAAATACCATTCAGTTTGCTAATTAAATGTATCAGAGTTTTTCTAGGAAAAGATTTCTTCTTAATAGCAATGCCTTGAAATTTATGTATAACATCCATTTACAATATACGTTCAGTCTAATACTAAACTGAACAGCTTTTCAGCTTCTACATCAGTCTGATACATTAGCTGTTGGAAATCTAAGAGAGAGAAAAATTGCTCTGGGGAGGAACATAGCTCTCTCCACTGGCCATAAAGAAGACCTACAGGGATTAGGCAGGTATTCTGGCAGTCTAGCCCTAGGTGATACAGATATTCTCAGTTAAGGGCTTTTTTGGCTAGTTAAAGCAAATGATTTAACATTCCAGTCTTATATTTTGTGCATATGAATTTTGTTTTGTGACTTTTTCAAATGCTTAACATGGAGGCTACTCTTGTAATACCACACTTCCACAAGAATACCACTAGTAAAAACCATTGGATCTCAGTGTATAAGCAGTCATCTCTCTTTTCTGGGAAGACTTTTGAACATCTAATAGCATTACAGGGGTTAGTTTAGCTATTCTGTTGGAGAGTGGATTACGTTCTGCTGTGGCTAATGCATCAACAGACCTGATAGTGAGCTTCCAGTTATACCAGGTTTTTTTGGTATTTGATTTTTGAATCTAGGTTCAGCCCTTCTTCTTTACACACCTAACAGAGGCTCTGAGCCTAGAAGCATATTTTTGGGGAGCCCTGAATTAGTGGGGGGGCAGGAGGGGGAATGGAACCTTGAGGGGCCAATTTCAAACTTCAGTGGACTGAATGGGACCCAGCGAAGATTCTTCTTTCTCTTTACATAGGAAACTTATGGGGACTGGTTTCTAAGGTAGCTCAGCTGAGTGTCTGAAGAAATGAAGAATTAGCTTAGACCATGGATTTTGATTTAAACTTTCTGGACAGGTGGCTAGATGTATTCTGTTTAACCTGAGCAAACTTGATTCTGAATAACTGAGGAACATGATTCCATATTTATCACTCAAAAACTAGAATTGCATTCAAAATTTTTGGCCAGTCTTCCTCTCAAAAAAAAGTCTAAACAAAAAAAAAAAGCTGTAAGTGATCTAATCCAATTAATCTGTCCAGTCTTGAAGTTCACACTGGGGGGTTTTGTTTAGGGTTTTGGGGGCTCTTTCAGCCTGGAAGAGATCATAAATGAAAAATACTCATTTCTCTGGCTTCCTAACAGGAGTGGTCGTCATAGGAGCTGTCCTGTCTGCCGTCTGCAAGTGACTGGGGCAAGTGATTCTTGGGTGGTTTCAGATGCGCCTACAGAAGATGATATTGCTACTTATATACTTAACATGGTAGATGAGGCAGGCCAGCCTCACAGACCCTGACACTGGCCAGCAAGCTGACAATAGCAGAAGCACTTGAAGCTTTCATTTTCATGAATATCTGTTTTTATCTCCTGTTGCCATTCTTCCAATGCTCTGTCTTTTACTTGTCGTCTTGGCTGCTGTGAATCTATGCTGCTCTTTTAAAACACAGGGTATATGAGCCAGTGTACGTGTGTGCAGTCTTAATTATTAATCTGTAGTTTCAATAAACTCTTTGATTATTAACATTAAAAGGGGTTATTTTAACAATGATTACTGCTATTATTAAGTAACAATTTGACTACTAAATGAAGCTATTTGTATTAGCACAACTGCAACTGCTGTTTGAACATCACAAAGTGTACTGCTACAGGAGATGCAGCATCTAAATAGGTGTTACTGTGAGGTCAGGTGGCTTGACCTCACAGATCTTATTCTTAAAAGCAGTCCCTTTTACTTTCCTGACAAATATGAATACAGATAGTGAGTTAGGACTAGTGATTGTTAATTTGAAATTTTGTTGCTGAAACTTGAGGACCTCCCACTGCCCCTTTTTTTTCTTCAGTAGCCAGTTATTGCTCCTTCTAGTGTTTACAGGTACTGATTTCAGTCTGGTCCATGATGAGTTTTAGTATTAATTATTTTAAATCTATTTTGGAGAGTATAGACAGCTATGTAAATGTACTTGTGCTTTTCCCTTATTCTCTTAGCAAGATAATCTCTTCAAATACTTTTTTAAAATTCGATATTTAGCATAGTCTCATTAGCTTGGAAACACTAAACAGTTTCATACACAATTCTAAAAAAGCAAATCAGTTTTTTTCTATAGCTTTTTGATCCAAAAAAGCCAAAAATAGATTTAAACATGAGGCATATCTGAAAAGAATGACTTTATTCAAAGTAGCAATTAAGGTGTAGTTTAGTCTGATGCTGTGGTTTTATCTGCTTTTCCTCAGTTTTCAAAGGGATGAAATCATGCATACTAAGGTTTTAAGGTCATAAGCTAACTACAGGTGCTGTGCTTTTTATCTACAAGTGCAATATGCTTTTATTTAGCAGAGGGTAACTTCTACTTTGGTAATAATAGTTTTGTGGCTTGCAGAGAGATGTGCATCTGACAACTTGGGGAAAGCGATATCACAATAGGAGTACAACAGTATATTTTTGTGTTTAGCAGAGTCAAATCTTTCAAGAGTTGCTTTTAGAAAGTATAAAATAAATTGTCATCATTAGTATTCAGGAAACCCATCTGAAGTCTGTTCTGCGTAACTATTATGGAAATCAACTGCCATTATAGAGAATGAATTAATAAATATAATTTGGGGGGGGGTTGCTGTTAACAAATACTGCTGTTTTAACTTGAAGCTGTTGAGTCAAAAATACTCAAGTGTAGCATTTGAAGAACTATCAACAAATCTTGCTTATTATAAAACTGTATTTTTGTTTCCCATACTTGTTAAAACTCAGTGATGCCAGGCTGAGACCTTTTGTCAGGGACAGCTTCTGATCTACAAGGCATGTACACACATATATATGTACATTAGGGTTGTTCTTCTTAATTAGCTACAAAAGAATGAAATGATGTCAGGAACCAAATCTTGGGAATTTCTCTATTATACTTCATTAAGGAGTTTTTACAGCTTATGACATCTATTTGAACTTGGCTCATGGTGCAGTTGTCAAGTTTATCATAGACATTAGGACAGATAAGCAACATAGTTATCTTGTGTGTATCATCTAAAAGCCAGTATGGCTTAGTGTGTAAATCTGTATTTAACTATTTAAAAAATCATTTATGAATGTACATAGCTTAGAACTATTTTTTTTCCCTTTGTTAATCCTTTGATATAAATTAGATTCTTTATTCTTCAGAAAAAGTATGGACTGTTTGTTTGCTTAAAGGCAGTTGTTATTTGTGCTGAAAATTGTTAATGATTGGGGATTTTTCACTAAAATATTTACGAATATTTGTAATCACGTACCAGTTTGGTTTCATTTTGCTTTTTGAGCTTGCATTAGTCCATATTCAAAACTTTAAAATAAGCTTTGAATTTTTAAAATGGTTTTTATATTACTGGAGCAGAAAAAGCATCTAAATTAAAGCTTCAAGCTAACTTTATTTTTCAAGTATTTCAAGTACTACACTTCTGAACTGAGACTTTTATAAGTTGACTTTCTGCTGAAAACTTACATGAACTTCTTAAAACGTAGTTTTGTAATGAATGCAGGTTGTTAATTACAGTATAATGGCACTTGTAATTACAATATAAACTAATGCAAAAATTATTTAAATAATGAAAAAGTAAATTTATTGTGTACAGCTTTTTTAATTAAGTTGCTGTAATACACACTGCTGTGATGTAGGTACGGTAATGTATGCCTTGTAAAATATATGTACTGTATGTTATAAGGGATATAAATACACTAACACTGCAAAACTAGTAATTTGGTACTGGCAGTATTTCTTAGTCTGAAATGCTACATTTAGCAAACAGAATTTTGGAAAAGGCAAGAGAATCACATTGGCAGGGACATAGTAATAGGTTCCAGAAGCCAGGCCTTGAAAATGTGAATTACTGTGAATAGTTGTTGGTGGGGGGCATTAGAACAAACTGAAATTTCTTGTGCTAAAGTCAAGATTTCTTACAGATTTAATGTGAAGTTGTAATTTAAGCATTACAAATTGTATTAATAGCTGTGGACATTCCAGTATATTATAATTTGTGTATAAGTAAGTTGTGCAATAAAGTTACTTTGGAAGAAATATCAAAGTTGTTTTAGGCTTAAGGTATCTCTTAGCTTTAATATCACAAAAGTCTGGAAATGAATTTTACTTTAAATATAATTCCATCATACTGGTGCCATGGTTAAAAGTATATATGCCATTGTGAGTCAGTTTCTTAAATGTGATATTAACCAGGTAGCCTAAATACAGCTCTGGGGAAGGACTCACACTGATTCTTTTCCTTTCCATTTTTCAAAACAAATAAATTGGAACATTTTACAGTGATGTAGAATTAAAAAAAAAACTCTACTTGCTAGAAGGACACTGTTGGTCAGGTTTCTTTGAGGAACTGTGGTTTTTATTTTTTTTTGGTCCGAGTTATTCCATAGTGTCTCTGATAATATTTTAAAGCTTAAAATTTTTAAGATTGGAGTATTCTTTCTTCTCAGATTTATTCTGATTTTTTAAATAATTGAAATATATAGTTAATGTACCTATTTCCTCTGTCCAGTTATTTGGTTTCTCTGTTTGGATCTTTCGAAGGAAAGTAAGAAATGGGAGAGGAATTCAGTAACAGATCAGGAAAATAAAATTTCAAAATTTACAAATTGACAGAGACACCAGGAGGTAGGTGTACTTGAAGAATTAACCAATGTTTATATTTACTAGATTTCAATGTAGATGTATAGTAACTATTAGCCATGAAATTAGTGTAACATACATGTTTACTGTTTAGTGGGAAATGGTATTTTAATTTATATATCTTTACTTTTAAAGAGACTTCTGTACATAATTATAAAGGTTTTCTAATCCATACTCATCCCAACTCGGGGAGCACAAGGCAATCAGAAAGATCTCTGTGCTGTAGGATTGAAACCGAACTGTTAAATTCCACCCCTACATAGCTGTATGTGCCAAATGCATTATTTTTAGAAGGAACATCTCATCTATGGCCCTTTATGCTTTGTGTCCTTCTGAATCCTGGAACAGTCATGTTCTCTGTAAGCTTTAAAGATGTTTAATACAACTGGGAGCTGCATGTTAACCTATCTGGCGTTAACTCTTGACACTGCACATGCTCTTTAATTACACATCCACTAAATACACATGCTCTGTAATGGAAGTAATTGTATTGTGACTGTAATGCTATAGTTGGTTCTTGGTTCTTGTTTTTCTGCTGTTAAACCACTCTTGTAGATAACTCACCATAGAGTTTTATTTTCACCTGTTTGAAATGGATGAATGGAATTCAGCTTTCTTACAAGCATTTCTTATGAGTAAGTAATTTCAAACTTTTTTTTTTATCGTCTCTTCAGATGTTTGGCATCTAAAGCCTAAAATTTGTCATATGGCAATGTACTTTAAAGAGTGAACATTCTTTCCTGTTGCTGTGTGTAGCTGAGATTAATCTGAATGGTACAGTGTTCTTTTCCAGTAACCGCAGCAGGGTACTTATCCCAGGTACTTATCCCATTTTGCTGTAAACTAGCCTTGTTCCAATGAAGGCCTCATGGAATGAGCATTATGTCTGGGGGATCTGACAACAAGCCCTTTGCATTTGTAGCCAAGTTGTCTATACATTGCTTTTGGCAGTTGATTGCTTACCTTGCTAACTATTGAGGTTAAAATATTAAACTCTGAGCATGAGTTTCATAGGCCTAGAATAAAAAAAACTGTCAATTTTGGGAACTCGGATGGAACTTTGCCCAGTGTGCTTCTGGTGGAATGAAAAATACTATCTGAAAGGTAATTAAATGAGCACTCTACTTCAAAGTGCTATTTAAAAATATAAACTGTTTTTATGAACAAAGCTTACATTAGCCAGGAATTTACCCTTCCCAAATTCAGTTTTGTGTGAAACAAGGAAGGGTTTTGGACTACAGTCTATGTTGACATGGAAACATGGCTCCAACTCACTTAATAGACCTTCCAAATAAATAATTTTTATGTGGGAGAGTATCTTTCATGTCTAGACCTTTAGAGAACTATCAGCCATGGTTAATAATTAATGAATTGGCCATGTTGCTTTCTCACCACTATATGCTATATTCCCTGTGCTGCTTAACACTGATACTTATGTTTCTCCCCTACACCTCTCAAAACACTATGTTCTTCAGTTACAGATGAAGTTCTTTAATCTGTATTGTGTTTCTTAAGTACCAGCTTGAATATAGAAATAAAGGGTTCATATAGAACTAAAGATACTGATTGTAATCTTCATCTTAAAAAAATCTTTATTACATTAACTACTGAAGAAAGTTGTGTGTTAAACTTTCTTCTCAAAAGTCATCTTGGCTGTAGCAGAACACTTATGTTGATATTGTCTGTTTCCCTCAATTTGTCACTTGCTGGCTTCTTAGTTTTGTGCTTCACTGTCAAGAAAGCTGTTTTGGGTAATGCTTAAACTTTTTTAACTCTGGGTGTCAAAACTGCTTCCTAGTTCTCAAATTCAGGTGTTTTGACTCCCAGTTACATAGCAAGATAAGGCTCCAGCGTCAGAAAGAGTTGCAGCATGCTGTACCCAGATTCCCAGCTTGGATGAGCAGGGAACCAGAGCACCCAGTGACAGTAGGGGGCAGACCTGCAGTACGATTTCACTTTAGGACTTATTGTCAGGTCTAGTGTTGGGATGAATCAGCATAGCTTGTTTTCATTAACACTGAATTACATTAAGTCAGCTAAACCTTTAGCTCTGCTTCCTAAGTGGTGCTTACTAGCTTCTGCATCTCCACTTTTTTCAGTTTTTGTGCTGTGGTAATCCTTAGTTTTGGTTTATCTTCTGTAATCCTAACAATTTAATTGCATAGGTTTTTAGTTCTACTGAAAGGCAGAGATTTTGAACAGCTACAATTTTATTAAAATAGGTACACACACAGAAAACTCTAAGCATGTTCTTTTATCATTTATTTTTCAGTGTAATGCTTAATGTTTCCACAAGAGGCAAAAGATAAACACCACTCAACCAAGGCACAGAGAGAAAAGCAGTTTTTACAGACTTCCCTCCCCCCTTTTTTGGACAGTTATTTAAACTGGGTGACTACTACAGATTAAAGGAAAAACAGAAGGGCCTGGACAGCTAAAGAACAATGATATCAAAAGATGGGTAGCTCTCGGGTAAGAAAAAATCTGTATTATCCAGTGGCAGAGCTAGAGTATCATACAAGGAAGGGCATTACTAGAAATAGTTCAAATAGATACATTATAAATCTCAACTGTAATTAAGTATATCTCAAAAGACTGCTGTGATGTTTAATACCTGTTTTGGTCAACAATGTTATCAGTGGATTTTAAGTGAAATTGTAAAATGCTCTGAACTACCAGATGTAAGGAAGTCTTGAATAATGGTTCAATCTGAACACCAAAAAAATGATGAGAAAACAGGATACTTTCTCATTCTGAAGCAAAACTTAAAAAAAAATAATAAAAAAAAAAAACCACCACCTGCAGTGATGTTCTTCTAGTCCCCCTCTGTACTCTGTTAGAGTAAAACATGAGTTTTGGTGCAACCAGGTTTAATCTCAGCACTATCTGGGAAAAAGTAGCAAGTGCCCCATCTCATATTTGAGTAAAATGTGTAAGAGAGTAATTCAGGTGACAGTAACATTCATCACATACATATCCTAAGACTGCAAGGTTATTTTGAGCAGTCATAACTTAAAACAACTTAAAAAAATACATATATAAATTTCAGAAGTGGACCTGAGAGTCAGTAACTTTTGCCTAATTAAAAGACAACCACAAGAGAGGTAGTAATGTATGCTTGAAAGGATGTGGGTTTGTTTCCTAAAATATAACACTATTAGCTCAATTTATCACTAAAGCAGCACCCCAAGAAGCACTGGAAGCAGAACTGACCCTAAAACAAGGGACTTTCCTTGCAGTAATGGCAGTTTGTGATCATTATCGTCAAAATCCAGATTACTATCCAGTAACAAGCTTCAAATCCAGTTGTGGGTTTTTGTTTAAGAGCTACAGAACTGTTAGAACCTTATATGTTTGAGGTAAGGAAAGCTGAAAGGTATTAAATATACAAAAATTTGGGATAATACTAAAAAAGCTAAATAGTATCTAAGTGACAGACAAAAGAAGACCTAATAGCAATCTTTAGGCAAAAGAACCTGAGTAAAGCAATGATTCTCTTTATTGGATGTATATAATTAAAAGTTAAATTCTTCAAACCAGGTATTTTGCTTGTTCAGACTGAACACATACTTTTTCAGGTAAATAGTAGTATGCTTATAACAGTTTCTTAGTACATTGTACTATTGAAAACAAAGCTTCTGCATTTTATACAGCTAAAATGTTGGAACCACTTTTTTTCCAACTTTGTCCTAAGAAAATTAAAGGTCCTGATAATGTATTATATGAGCACTTAAAATTTCTAACAGTCAATGAGGCCAACAGGTATGGGTTGACTAAGAACTTTGGACAAATTTATTAACAAACACAGAGTTGAGCAGTATCAATAGCACTGTTTCAACAGGGTTTTTAAATGCACAAGGAGTACAAAATCTGGCCCTAGTTGAGCACTGCAGACTTTATGCTAGATCACTGAAGAGCTAAAGTAAAGCCTGTCAACATCTGTCTACAACCATGTTTTGGCTGAAAAAAACCTCTTCAAGCCCTGTAAGCACTGCAGCTGTCTGTGAGCTCAGTGACTCTGGCTAACTGTAGTGTTGCTTGGATGCCCTGAAGGCTGCTCCTGTGTCCCAGGGACCCCTCCACCTGGGAACTTGGGGACCAGCTCCCACCCCATTGCACCCTCAGAGCAGCCTCACATCCAGGCTGCTTCCTTGGGTTCTTTAGGGCAAAACTCTTTTTGTAAGGCTGCCCAGCTATCGGAGGTGATGGGGAATTCCTCCTTCCTTCATTTCAGTGCAGTCTCCCTGCAGTCCCCTTCAGGACAACAGGTACATTAAGAAATCCTCCTTGTAGGTATTGCTTTGAACTCCCACAGCCTGAGGGGAGGAGAGGAGTGTAGTATGTCTCTTAATATGAAGTATAGACATTTATGCTATTAACAAGGTGGTACTGGTGATGTCACCACTGCTACTTCTGGCTGCATTTAGAAGGGAAAGTGAGACCTGATCAGCTCTTGAAAGAAAGGATGTAGGAGGAACTTCCTACTTCCCCAGGAGGAAGGTCTGCCCTAAGAAACCCGAGTGGCCTGAAGCATCTGATGCAGTAACACAGGCAGCCATCTAGGTCAAAGGAGGCTTTATTGGCTAGCACTAATTATTTGCTTTTTATGCATTAATTATGACTTACTGTTCTAAGATGCCTAACTTCTCTATGTATTACATTAGATACCCAGTTGTCTAATTGTAGGCTCAGGATCCTACCTCAGGGACCGTGTGGCTTCAAATTAAGTAGTGTCATGTTGGACTTTCAGACCTTAACATTGTTTGCTGCCCCTAGCCTTGAGTCTTTTTTGGTATAAAACTACATGCAGCTTCTAGGGTAGAGAAGTGCTACCATGTTATTACCTTTAATCTTTCTGAATGAATAGTAGTACTTTGTCTTAAGAAGGATGAACAAGCAGAAAAAAGATTGAAAGTGATAAATATTATAATAGCTATATTTTACTAATCCACCCCATCGTAACTAAAACATTTAACATAAAATGATCTGAAATTACATGTTTTAGGTGGGCTAGCTTCTGTATAAATAGACACTTTGACTTCTTATTCAACTCTTTGACTGACTAAAATACAAACTAACATAAATGTGTAAAAATACGTCAGAAGTAGCACCAGAACCCAGGTTTGGAGTTTCTACCACTGATTGATAAGAACACTTCCTCTGTTCAAGTAAAAGTTTTCTTTACATGCAACCATGAATTTCCAAATACTTTGAACTGGCATATCCACATATTCCCATTAGTTACAAAGCAATTTAAAAAAGTGTTCTCTACTTTCAAGGCAACATTTTCCTGATGCACCTGCACTCATTATTGCAATGTACAATAGTGATGATTTTGACACCATGTTTTCTATTTATTAGATTAAAAAACATTAATCTGCCATTCTTCACAGACATCCAAATACTAGGTGACAACAGGAGGTAATTCTTTAGTCATGAAAAGAGACTACCAGATTTTGGTTTTTCTTGTTTTCCAGTATAACTGCTAAAACATTAAGGTAAAAACTGTGTCAGACCACCTTCCAGAGTGAAAAAGTAGTCTCAAAATTATACACCCCATACAATCTACTAATTAATAAAGGGTTAAACTTACAAGTGCTATATGACATGATTGCCACTGAGATTGGCAAGACAAAAACAGGTGCAAGTATCCTGTCAGCAGCTGCAGTATTCTAAGCAGCATATCACAGATGCATTATGAATATTCTCTGTAGTTTTCCAAGCTACAATACAATGTACAGTTAAAACAGTATGAAACAATTGATACATGATTGTGAATTTGCATCTAACTTTTACAGCAGTTTTTCAAAGCCTAATGTTTATAGAAACAAATTTTTGCAATGAGAATAATGCAGTAAAAGATAACAGCAAATGTTGTTTTACCGTCCATAGATATTCTATTTCTCTCCATATTGTTCAGTTATGTTTTGGTAGCGCTCAGTGACAGATGATTCAGTATTAATTAGCATGTGATCCTGGTTAGGAGTGAAAGGTTCTAGTTTCTTTGGGTTTGAAACTACTTTGACAGAGCAGAAATCTGTTCTGTTTTCATAGCATCAGCCAGGAAACTAAGTTCATTGCACAGTGTCTCATACCTGAAGGCCATCCGGATCTGTGCAACATTTGTCTTTCGAATGTCATTTCCCTCAGGCCCTTCTTTACAGTAATTCACCCCTAAGAATTTCTGTTTTTCCTATGAAAAAGATTAAACATAAAGGAAGAAGTCAGTTCAGCTGCTTTGATTTATTGCATAACTATGTTAGTTGAATGACTCTGATGCAAGTGAAAAGAGTAGCTTCAACCAGCTGGCTGCTGAACTTTACCTCAGGGTCTTACCACCTGTGGAGATTTTAAGGCTAAAGTTTTTATACATATGATTACTCCCAGTGGTACACTCAATCCGGCTTGCTAAAACCCTCTGTGGTTGTATTTGGTCTTGACTACTACATCTTTCAAGTGAGAGGTCAAAAATAGGCTTAGGTTTCTTTGGTTAGTTATAATAAAGCTGCACAGGAGGAAAAATTTATAATTGTCACTAGAGAATACCAGAGGAAACAATAGAATATACTTGTAAAGCCCTTCCCATACCAGCTCCTTGAATGTGACATAGAAAAGAGGATGCTCTAAAGTAAGTCTTAAAAAGTGCCATGGATTTAGAGTTTTAAAGCCAAAGGGGGATTTAATTTAGTCCGTCTGCCTATGTAAAACAGAACAGTTTCTGTAGTACTCCTGCTAACTAAAGCATATCTTGCTTAACAATAGGTAGTTTATTGTTATTCAGTGCAAGACGTGATGTATAAAATTACAGAGAGGCGGAGACGTGGCAACTGTAGAACTAAAGGTTTGGTTGCAAAGGGAGAACTGAGTATAAACAGGCACCTGGTCTCTGTGTAGATTTTGAGAATTCCAATTGGTAACTTTAGTGTAACTTTAATATTCTTTGTTTAAGACTGCACAGCAGATAGTTTCGGAATATTTTTGGGAAAGTGCATAGAGACATGCACGTGCAAACACATCACATACATAAGCACCTGCTATTCAGTTTTCAAACTGTATTAGCTTCTTGGTTCCTACTCACCCTAATATTTACCAAAAAAGAAAAAAAAAGGTATTTTTCAGCTACAATTACCTTATCTGACAGTCCACTCTGTAGTACGCTGTTTCTTGCTATTTCACACAAGTCACAGGTACTTAGTTTCCACACCTGAGCTGCAATGGCATATTCCTCCATGAGAGCTTCCTGTATCACCAAAATATGTTTAGTATTAAACGATACATAAATAAGGTATAAATGTGGATGTGTACTCTTACTAATTAAAGAATTTATACATGCTCTTTAGACAGCTCTGTAAAATTAGAGGCTTAAGACTTCAACATCAAAATTACTACTGAACAGAATTGTTTATTTCAAATTTCCCAAGGGTGATTATTAAGTAATTAATAGGCACTGTGTACCTAGTTTTCTTAGACTAAGAAATTGCAGTCTGCGGTCCAGATCCTCAAAGGCATTTATGCACATAATTTCAGCTGAGATCCCAGAGAATGCAAATACATTGGAGGATCCATGCTTAAATCTTTAATGAATATGTACAGAGATAGACAGGCAGCAGGGTCATTTCTCACTTCTGACCTTCTGCACAAGGAGGTAGGCTCTGCCTATAGCAGGCTGTAACAGCTGGGGATGCTCCGTGCTACATGCACGTCAGCTGGCATTGCGTTACAGCTGTGGAGAAAGCCCCCACAGAGCTCTGTCTTTTCTAGCAGAGACCTGTCACAGGCAAGGAGAAGCAAGCCTGGGTGAAGCCGGCCAGAGTTCTGCTTGTCCTTGGAACACAAACAGTCGAGCAGTGCACAGGCTGCGGCACAGCGCGACTCAGGTTGGGGCCAGCTGTGGAGTCAGGGCACTCTAAGGAGAGACCAGGCATGTCTCTCCTGCCAGGCCACCCAAAGGCGAGCATCAGCATCAGTTTGCTGAGCAGTCAGCTTATACATCATCTTCAGACTCCACATGGTGTTTCTGTAATGTGCTTCCACAGATTTATTAGTAAGGAAACTGGACTTCCCTGCACTCTAGAGGATTTATGAAGGCTCAAACCTCCCTCCAGCCTCACTGTTCATTCTATACTTCAGCAGCCAGCATTGGAGAGGCAAGAGTACAAAAGAAACATAATTAGGAAGTTAGACATTTCCTTCTGAAACCTAACTGTGAGTAGTAGACTGAAAATGAGGGAGAATAATGAAAGACATCAAACTTTACATCCTAAGCAATGATATAAAATACCTTTTGGGCCACTTTGGGCCTATGTCGCACTGTTGCCAAATTCAAAGACGGGACTTTTTTGTGACTCTTACCTTTGTATAATGAAACTGCATAGGATCATCTGTAGAGAGAGAGACATGAAGTCCCTTATGTAGAAATTCCCGTAATGGATTTTTTGAGTACTCCAGGAACAGGCTGTTGTTACTAAGCGGAGACATGGCAATGGGTATTTGTGCAAGATAATAAAGATACTGGAGAACCGGACTCTGTAAAAACAAAACACAATCATTGTTTAATGCCACTATGGGATAATGAAAAAAAGAAGGCTTTCTCTTGGAGAAAATGAAAACAGAATTACAGAGGGAGGACTAAGACCAAAGAATTTAAGTTGACACTGAACTTGGTGGCTTTCTTTGTAAATTAGAAAATATTTAAGAGTCTAAATTTTAAATGTTACTAATCTTTATGAAAATAATATATATTCTTCAAACATAGATGCAGTCTCCTCCTTAAAAATACGGTGGCTTTTTAATATTAATGTAGCTTAATTAGTGTACATGACTATCAAGGGAACTGCATTTAATACTAACAGCATCCCTCCCCCAAAAGCTGAAAGTCACAAATAACAGATGTATCAGAACTGCTAAGCAATCTTACTTCCAAAACTGCAGTCCAATAGATAAACTTTAGGAGCAGAAAGTTTAATTTATTAGAAGCATGTGTTCTGTGCACATAATATAAATAATCTATGGGTCACCTTCTCATCTTTATTCATTACTACTTTTGGATTAACCAACCAGTGAACTTGACAAGCGCCTTTATCATATCTATCTGCTATGCCAGGTTTATTCCATTCTTGGTCTCACAGAAATAGAGGTGATAAGCAGGAGAAGAGTAAAGAGGAGAATGTTCTAGTCATGCACAGTCTTAGTGCAATGTCTGGGTCTAATTTTAGGAATACTGGTTCTGAGGGAAACATCACACATGATTTTAGGCCAAATTTTTCTTTGTCCTTGGATACTTCTAAAAATATGGAGAGAGTTTTCCTACATTAATCAGGAAATCCAAATTATAGAACTCTTGCAACAGAACTACTCTAAACTCGGTGCAAATCTGCCACCCACTGACCAATTATTTTAACTACAAAAGTGTTGCCTGGGGATGAGGAGTCGTGTGATGGGTTTTATCCAGTTAATACTGATATGTCAGGAATGATAATGTTTGTCCCAGTCATAACAGTCAAGTTGTATATGCAAGATTGCCAGTTATATTAAACTTCTTCATTAAATGATTCCAGTGATGCTAGCTATAAATAATCAAAACCTTAATGAACCTTTGAATGAAGGGTAGGGATGCCAGTCAGGGAAAACCACCTTTGTCCCTATGCTGACGGAACTAAAGCTTTCCCAAAATTCTGAGAGTTAAACTAGGGAATAGGAACAAGTCTAAGCAATTTTTGCCATTGTAATTCTTCCTCTGCTTGCAGTCACCAAAAACAGGTGCTTCCCAGTCCTTCACATACCTAAACAGTCAGTCTTCCTATAAAGACACAGCTTTAAAATATTAACTTAGGAACAGACGTATTTTTGTAAATCAAGTAAGGACCAGGAAGCTCAGCATTTCCTTGAGCCTATTGCTGTTCAAAGTAAAGAGTTATTTGTGCCATGCTAAGAAAATTAATTTTGGGCTGCCCAGATAAAGTGTATTTGGTGATTGCTAGCTGAACCAGTGACTGATGTCTAAGCAGATAGTAATTAATTTAGATGAACAACCAAGCCATACCTTCTTCAAGAGCAATCCATGTGAAATGTTGTCAGCTGTCAGAAAGGCTGATACAAGGTGCGTGATAGACCCGGCTTCTCCACAGTGAGGTCGAAACAGAAAAGTACACATGCCTCTTTCCCTGAGGAAATTAAAAGTAAGTTCCTCTACAAGAAATATCCTCATCTATTTTGTATGCAATCATTAATATGGGAATTTAAAGAATTTATTAAAATGGAGACAGTTATTTTCATAGAGTTTGACATTACACCTAATCTAACAGGCCTGCCTGTAGGCTGCTGTCAAGAGGGGCAGGTCCCTGTCCCCAAGCCCCTTCCACCTGACATGTTTGTATGGTCCTTCTTCCTTGCTTCATCCCCTGCTTACATCTCATTTAGTAATTGCTTAACTGCTGAATGAATAGTTAGCATACTGATTTCAGGGGAGGGAATTGACAGATGGAAAGCTAGGTGAACCAGTGCAACCTGTGGCCGTATAATTCCTAGATCAAGTAAGAGGAAAGAAGTGGAATTACGTAGCCCAGAGTGAACTAACACTGCCCAGTGTGGTTACAACCTGCTGTCTCACTAAATTAAGTGTAGCATAAAACCACAGCCTCTGTAGCATAGAGATTATCTAGGAGTCTTGGTTGTTTCACTAGACTTGACACTCTGTAATTTCTAGAATTATTATATTTGTATCATGAACATTAAAAATGATGCTGAGTTATAACTTATAAAGGACCCTGCTTACACTGCGTAGACAAACATCGTGCAGTTTTTGGAGATGTTCAAAACAATTTCAGCAAGGACTGCTGGAGTATAAAACAGTTCTGGGTTGGATGTTTACTAATGTTTTTTCCTGACAAAGGATTTGAGGGTGTAATTCATCCTTGATGACTTTGCTTATACTATCTAAAGCATAAAACAGTCCTACAAAGGACTGGCTGTGATGCCCCACATACTGACTACATTCAACAGGGGTGAACAGTTCTAATGACTCATTAATCAGTTGTGTCGTTATCTGACCTGGCTCTGAAGAAGATTTAATGATCATCTAGAGAGATCTTCAAATAGTGGTTGAAATAATCTTAAGGTAAAAAAGAAATGCCTACATTCTGACAGAATCTCTCTCTTCGGAAAAGAAAAACTGCAGACTACAGAGAATGTAGAAGAAGTTAGGAGAAAGGGATGACTTTTTTTTATTTCTGTAATGGAAAGAAAGACACAACATAGCAAATACATAACAAATAGGCCCATCTGCTGCAAGTACAAGGCAATTCAAGCTGGATGTATTTATTATGAGTTTTGATTATATAGGGTGGTAGAGAACGAAATGCATGAGATAGATAGATAGTAGTGGGAGAGGAGGAGTGTTACATTGAATGTTAACTTGAGTAAGACTCTTGTTAAAATGATAGTCTGTGCACCTCCTATAAGAATATCTCAGAAAAGTGTATAAATAGTAATGAAACAACCCCTCACAAGATAGACGATGACATTGTAATATCAATGGATAACCTCATTGTGCCTTGATTTGAGTAAGCTGCGCAAATCACTCAGTGAGTCAGCCACAAAGTCAGAAGCATAAGTTAGAGTTGAATTTCAGGCTCTACTGAGCCAATGGCAAAATTTGCTTTCTACAGTCATGATATCATGATATCACATCTAATACCCTAACTTAAAGTAGTAAAACTGAATGAGCCGGCAAGCATGTCAAAATAAATTAACCAAATGGGCAGTTTATAATTATGGTCTCTTTTGCATATCTTTGATCCATAAGAGCTGCAGCCCTTAAACCAAAATTTCACAGCATAATGTTGTTTCTCTAAAATTACCAGAAGATAATGAGTTAGCAAGAGAAGCTGTTCTGAGCATATTAAATTTAAAAATTCATTGTGAATCCAAGCAAAGGTCACCAAGCCAGTTTTGTGGAATTCCTCCTTTTGTTTAATTTCTTCTGATTTAAGGAATTCACAAAACAGATACACACAAATATCAAACTAAGCTGTTAATCTGATATCTCTACAATTTCTGAATATTTCATTTGAATTCATTCTGCAGTAAACATTTTCAAAATATCCCGTGTACTCCTCTTGGACTCTTTAAAATAGTTCTTCAAAATAACCTTTGCTTCAAAAGATATATGATCTAGACACAGATTTAGATTGAGAGCAAGATTATTACTTGATTTCTTCTTTTCTGAAAACCTGTTACAGAGGAAGAATAGCTACTTACCTCCTAAGGTTATTTAGCAGCATGATGTTGACATACGTGTAATACAAATAATAGCTGTACGGGGGATTCTTCTCACTGGTCCAGAGGTCAGGGTTAAGGCTCTTGTCAGAGAACATATGGCCACTGTGTTTGGATTCATCATCAACACTGTCAAAGCCAGTCACCTGGTGGGAGAAGAGATTCACAGGAATTAGTGTTTTCAAGAAGCAAACTTTGTTATTACTGACTCTCACTTCAGCACTTGCTTGTACAAAGCATCTACTACTCTTTCTGTAAGTTGTTTCCTTCCTCATGCTGGCAGTCCTACTGCTCTGCCCTCTTGCTGTAACACGCAGACAGCAGCAATTATGCTTTTTCTCTGTAACACTGCCCAAACAGCAACACTGGTTCCAAAACCTAGTTCTAGGAAGAACTAGCGGAAGTATGGATACAGAACAAGGATGAACATGGCACATTTTGCCTGTTATGCAGGAAGACGAGTGAACAGGAGTGATAGAGTTTCCTGTATTTTATCTTTTGAGACAAATAGGAGGCCCTGATACACAAAAGCCTTCATATCCTTATAGGAGGAAATATTCCTCTAAAATTCACTCAGATCCAGATTATAATCTTTTAAACTCATCTGCTGTGTCGTCCTGAAAGTAGCTGAAGGCCTTAGGCTCCCAGGAAACCTTGAAGTTCTGATCTGGGGCATACTCAGAAATGTCTCCATTTTATCAGACCCCAGCAGCTACATCCCTGCCTCTCGTCTGAGTCATATCAGGATCTGCATATTGTTTCCCTTCACTTGCCTCCTCTTTGGAGGCCAGTCCAACAGGCAAGCTCAGGGTACACATCCTGGATTAGAACATTCCCTCTGTTCAAGTGCACATGCAGATTTTCTGATTGTTCTTTATAGAGAGGATTATTGGGTGGACAAATAGTTGTTGAGCTGTTTTAGATTAAATAAATGGTGACCATTTAACAACAGGACCTTACCCAGACTTTTATTAAATTGTATATCGAGGTTGTAAAACGATACGAGTAATCTACAGAGAAGAAGGTTTTGTTAGCGTCTGGCAATTGCTGTCGACAAACCAAGATCTTGGGTGTAGGAGAGGATCTATTTTGTGTAAGCCACTGGAGTTCCGAACATACTTACATATTTGAGGAAAAGGTGCAGTTCTTTGTGCTCCTTGGGATTGATTGTTGCCTCAAACAAAGGTACAAAGATGTTCTCCAACATCTTCCCAAAACTAGGCAGAATATTTTTTGACCTAAATATATCACTGAAGGGGAAAAAAAATATACACAGTTCTGACTATTTATTCTTTAATCAACTGATTAGTAGTTTCCCCCACCTTTACATTTTCTAATTATTTGTATATATCGTTAAGGCTTCAGTTCAACCAGGATTCAGAAATCCAAAGGTTTTGTCATGGCAGGGATTGTCTCTATTCCCTGTCTCCTGCACTGCCTGGCACTCTGGCTGTTTCAGGCTATGTTGAAGCTCCTGGGTGCTCCAGCAATACAGACACTGAACAGTGGTAGATGCCTTCTCAAGAACAGCAATCCTTTCCCTTACAGCAATCCCAGTACTAAAAGGTGAGAGGAAGGATTATCCCTTGTGAAAGATTCCATTTTCCAAAGTTGCAAATACTCCCAATGAATATAAAATGTTCTGTTGGTTTACCAAGGCTCTCAGAGAAGGGACACAGTACTTCAGTGTGTCATTAACTGCATGACTGAAGTTGCACTCCATTTTGTACAGAAAAAATTTCTACATGAGAAATTAAAGGCAAGAAACTTTCTCTCTAATGAGAAATATATTCTGGGGGGATATATGCGACCGTAACAGCTCTTTTTGTGCTCAGATTACAACCACTTAATTTCAAAATATGAAGCTCAGCTATCAAGGCTGACAAAATTATCATGGGAGAGAGTAGTAGAAAAATAGAGCATTTAATAGAGGAATTATAGTCCCAAAGGGTGCTTAAAAATTAAGGAGAATTGATACTGATTTAAGCTTGCAGATCAAAACAATTTGGATTGCATTTCCAAGCTCATTGATCATTTAGTGACTGACGTTGAGGAAGTTTGATGATACAATTTTGCAGAGCATTTTTCACTTTTTTTCACATTTTTGGAATTCAGATTTGATTTATTTTCATTACTAGATTACATTTGAACTTGCCTTTGAAATCAGCTTAATTTCACCCTGTTGTGATTTCTGTTGTTTTTAGTATCTTTGGGCAAAGAAATATTTTACAGTAGTTTTGAATAGCTTCAGAAAGAATGCATTCAAATCGCTTCCTCAGCCCTCCCCCCACAACTGTCAGGAAAACTGTAGCGATGGTCAAGAAAATAGTTGCCAGACTGTTACTTACAAATAGAACTACAGGACAGCTCATAAATCATCTAAAGAAACATCAGATATTAAAACACATTCATTTGTATGATTTCAAACTGTTAAACTTACCAAGAGCTCCTGCTTACTTACTAGATTCTGGGAACCTGAATTATCCAGCGCATATTAGGTGAGTAGACTTTATGTTTAATGAACCATTTTGCCAAGTTCTGCCATTCATCTGGAGACCGTCCATAAATGGATAACCGGGGTTCTGTGTACTGGTATTTACTTTCTTCTAGTTCACAGGCTACTTCCTATTGAATAATAAATATATTTACTTTAATATGGACACTACAGAGCATTCACAGCTAGTAGTATAGTATATTTATTGCTGTGTTTTTGTCAGACCAGACATAACTCTGTATTGTCACCCTTTAAAGATAAAGAGAACCTCTTGTCTGTTAATCCATTATTTTATTTTAATTATTTAACTATTCTACCAGGTTGCTGTTTCAGAAATCATTTGAGTATAATTAAACGTAACACCTGGATTTAGAGGACCAGATTCTTGTGCAATTACTATTAATACCATTGCAAGACTTACAATTAATGCTGGTAAATCAGAATGATACTACTTTATATTGTAGTAAATTACTACATAAAATATGCAGAGCAATGGAGACTCTGACCCAGAATCCAGGATAGTTAGTAATATTAAGGCCATTAATTTCAGACAAGCACTTCTGTAGATATAAGAAGAGATGACATCCAGCTCAGGAATACTACTAATTCTTTTGCTGAAAAAAGAGAACGTGAAGCCTGTGCATGTATGTGCAGATACAGATTATGCAGAGGAGCTTTCCTAGCTCTCCCTTCTCTAGCAACTAGCACTAACCAACTACATCCTAACTAAATATTAAGCCAGTGATTTGAGCCCTGGCTACTCTCCATTAGTTTGAAATTGCACACAACTCTGCTTTGAACTCATACGCCGGTTAGAGCTCATACAACTGCTGAGAAAGCAGCGATGGCTGACTTAGCAGAGGTCTTTTTCTGATGAATTGCCAGAGCAACCTTAATACTTGGGAATCACTTAACCATTGTATTAACTGTAGATATAATTATGATGTCACGAATCTTTTACAAAGCCCAATTTCTCTACAACTGGAAAAGCACAAAAATTGTTTACCTTGACCATACGAGCAAAGTATTCACCACCAATGTAGTTCTCAGTTTTCAAATACAAGTCCCTCAGCTCACTGGCACCAACTGGATTGTATTTAGAATTGAATTTGTCAAATCGGTGAAATGTTTGACGACCCTGTAGGAGGAAAAAAAAAAAGAAAAAAGCAATCCTCACAACACTACCCAAATAAACATGGTTAAAAGTACACAAATAGCTTATAAATTAAATTGCCTAGCCATAGATTGCACAGGAAAGAAAGAACCTATGCTAACTTACTTCAAGCATGCAAAAAAATGCATGAGTTCAAATTCTGATTTAATAAGTTATCATGCAAAAAATTGTAGAAACCAGGCTTTTACACTTACAGAATATTGCTTTCTCTCTTTTATTTTGGTAATATAATAGACTTACTGCATGAACATCTAAAGAGTCTACAGTGAGGTCATAAGGGTCCATGTGAAGGCTTTCAAACACTTGCTTTAAAGTCATCTTCTTGCCTTTTTTCTCTGCAACAATCCTGTGTGGCTCCGTTTGATAAGTGTGCTTAATAAACCTCAACAAATGTTTCTGGTTCATGCAGGCGGCAGCATGGATATGAGTATCAACCTGAAATCAAAAAGTTACTCTTGCTCATCATCTGTATACATAAACTTAAATTAGCAAAGTATCTATGTCAGAGACAGTGACTGAAGTCTTCTAAAATATTCCTTAAGTAACAAAGGGATTAGTGTCTAAGCAAGTCAAAATGTTCCAGCACCGTGTGATTTTGTTTTGCAGGGAGGTATTTATTTTTACATTGCAAATAAGTTAAAATAGCCCTCAATTAATAGTTTCCTTCTTGAAAAAAACTTTTGAAAAAAGGCTTTTCAAAAAGTTAAGATACAGTACAAAGGCTAATTATGGAATCTGGGTCCAGATAAATTTGACACTTTCTTAGAAAAAGCTCCCTAGCTTTTTATTTCATTCATGAATCAATGATGCCTTTCTAGTTATAGACTGTAGTTATAACCATCATCTCTGACTGAAAGGACCTGCAATTCTTATCTGTTTCCTAAAGCATAAGTCTAAAAATTTTATGTGGTTGAAATACAACAATAACTTAGGTCACTAGAACTATAACATAAACACCTGAGAGAGTTTTTTCACTATTTTTCCAGGTTTAATCATAATATAACACTCATAATCTGAACAGATTTTTCAGTCCCTTCAGATCTCTTAATGCACTAAAGAAAGTACAAGCCTTATAGAAGGGCTGAGAGAGTTCCATTTTTTTCTGGAATTTATAAAAAACAGAACAGCGCCGCCGCCGCCGCCGCCCCCCCCCCCCCCACACACACACACAAGAAGAACCAAATAGCTTACACAGATCTGCTTTTCTTTTGCTCAGAAGCTCACAATGCTATTTGGGCAGCTGATATTAGAACACAATCCAAAGAAACAACTGAGGAATTTTGGGGTTTAAGTTTTCCCTTCAGTATGTGCAATTCCTTAGGTCTTTCCAACAGATATATACGGTGAACGACCTATTCCCCTTGCATTCAAGGGTTCATTATCATAACTTCACACAGATAAAGAATAGAGGAAAAAAAAAACAAGTATATTCCCCAACATATTTAGCTTGTTTGCAAAGGCAGGTAATACTAATGACTTCCTGAGGACTAAGTACCTGAAAGGGGAGAAAAGGCCTTGGTTAGGATAATGGCTTGAAGGAACCTCACAGCACAGCAATATCCAGTGAGTGGAGCCATGAAGCTGCTGCTCCAAGTTGCATACGTCATGAAGCTCCTTGAGAAATTCTGATTGAACTAACCAGGAGCTACAGACACAGCCTATTGTCAGTCCTGGGCAAAACAATGAAACAACTCAAAAAAACAAATTACTATCAACTTTAAAAACACTGATTAGATTTCATAGCTAACAAGATGTGGCACAACAATGGCCCTGGGGACAGTTTGACAGACTCTGAAATTGTCTTCAAGTCCAGACTGCCAAATCCTAGCAGCAGTAGTTTCAGCTCAACCCAGCAGCCAAAAAGCTACAACCTTTTGGCTAAGCTTCCCTTTTCCTCCAGCCCAGATCCTACCTGGGCACAGATGGCCATGAGCGCAGGGACGTGGCCAGAAGCAATCACAGCTTTCCCTATTTCTAGCATCCTGCCCTGTGCACCAACTGCTGGGTGCCAAAGACGAGTCTTACAGGAACAAGCCCAATTAGCAGAAAGGTTCTGCAGCAGAGGCAGGAAGCAACATATAGTCTGTTTGTAATACACGTTGCAAGGTGATATATCAACAGGGGCAGGATAGTTCACACAATCAGGTTAAAAAGCATCACAGACACCACTTCTGTCCTATATATTGCTAGGGGATGTTTTGAAGTCATTGTAAGTAACATTTTACCATAAAGTCTTACGTAAAACTATAGCTGAAAGGGCTGCTGTAACTCTCGGACAGAATAAGAAAGGAGCTTCAAAGCAGAAATAAGAAATAATTTTGCCTCTAGACAACACTGGTAACGCGGCTGACAGAATGCAGCTAGTTCTGCTGTCTACATTTAAGGGTTTAAAAAAAACAAAAACAAAAACAAAAACCTGACAATGTTCCCAAGAAATGTCACAAAAGGAAACAGGAGTTAGAAAACCACACTGCCTTGTGATTGCAAAAATGCAATCTATTTGGGTTCTCAAGGTGCAGTTTGGGAGTTGATCAACTGTATACAGGTATTTGCACATCCAAAAGAGACCATGAGAGAGAAAGGGAGCTTTTCAGTCTTGCAAATAATGGCATAACAAGACCTGATGGTTGGAAATTAGATACAAGTTCCTAAAAATATTTAGAAATTTACACTAAAACTGGAACAGTTTGGACCCACTGCATGGTGGTTTTCAAGATGACAGTAGCTAGCATTCCCAGAGACACACTCCCAAGAAAAGTTGCATAGACTGTATGCAAGAAGTCACACTAGAAGTGATTCTGAAACCATCCTGCCAGGAGGAGTCACTGAATCTAAATTTCTGCAAGAGTTCTCATCTGGGACTCTTCTACTGTCCAGTAACCTGCAACCTGGAAACATGGGCATTTGCAACATAAGACCAATGTGTTCCCTTTTGCCCAGTGGCTACCTCTGATGCTTTCAACAACAAAAATATTTGTTTTGTGATGTCCTGATCTACTTTTCCTTCACAAATCCTAGTCCCCACAGCCTGATAATCAGAAAACCTAGACAAACAGCTAAATTCTCAACCAAAGAGGGAGCAGATCATGGAACACCTGGATGGATGACAGCCATGCTCCTGCTGTGTAAACTTCAGCTTATGCTATGACATACAGTCCACAGAAACGCCACTGTTTTACTTGGCACATGTAGTCATTTATTTTGCAGTTTGTACATGCAGATGTCAGTGCATCCTTCTAAGGGTAAATATATTTCCATGCAAACATTAATAGCATAACTAAAAGACCAGGACAGAAACTGGGTCCCAAACATTTCTATGCAATTGTTAATCATAATCTAGTTCAAATATGCTAGACATTATACAGCTGAATGAAAAAGCAAGAAACAGTCCCATCTCAAAGTATAGACCATGAAGAAAGAACTACACTGCTAATGCACAATAAACACTGCTGTGTTTAAAACAGTACAGACAGCTCTGCTGATCATATTATTATGCTCCTCAGAGTCTTTGTGCAGACATTTGAACATGACCGCATTTTATATATGCTTACTCAGGTTAGAAGTTTTCTGTTTTGGAAACAGACGTTCAGTAGGAGGTCTTCCTGGACCAGTGAAATACTATCAACTACTAGGTTTGGTTAATTTTTATGGGACAATGAGATAGCAGTAAGTAGATGCAGCATAAGTGCTAAGCATTGAGGAAGAACAAAGTATAAGCATAGAATACCAGCTGTAGGGAACCTGAATAAGCGTAGTTTATTTAATTGCACAATGTGTTAGTTCCAGTGGTGGCTCAGCTACTGAAATTCATGAGTCTTACAAGTAAACACTTCCTCTTTGTTTAAAATCAACATGAATTCACTCCTGTTAGGAGGACAAAGAGGGAAAGGGAGGAGGCAATTTTGCTTCTTTTGTTTGCTTGCATGGAAGAATCAAATGACAGTCGTAACTGCATGTCTTTTAAAGTCCTGCTTCTCTCTGAGAAACAGTTCTGCCTTTGAAGATTTCCAGTGAAATCTTCCCCAGTCCCCACAACCATATCACACACAGCTCTATAGCTGAGCTAACCACATGAAAGCTTATTCTCTGAGAACCAAGACTTGCCTTTTTTTTCCCTCCCTTTCCCTACATATTATTATCGCTTTCCTGGAATCTCTCTCATCCTTTTACCAAAGGATGTTTAGTACTTTGGCTACCTTTTTTAACTACCCAGTATATTTTGACCTTTAGGCAAGCTGTAACTTTACAACAAAAATCTTAAAGACCACACCACCTGTCCTTCAGTCTGTTTTTAGAAGCAACATGACTTTTGGGGAAGGTTTTAATGACTTAAGCCTTGACCTACTCTAGCACACAATTCATTAGGATGTGCTTTTATGCATGTTCACAATTCAGGATGCAAACCTACCTACATGAAGCATCTAAACACAGAATCCTTCAACATAGCTGATATTTTGTGTCTGGTTTGTGTGGGGATTTTTTAATCTTTATTTGAAATGTTATTGTGTTAGCAAATTGTAACTAAGTTCTTACTATTTATTATGAAAGTCACTTATATAGAGAACTGGAACCAATTTAGTTCACTTAAGAGTAATGAATGCCCCCTTTGTCTCCTTCCTTCTCCCCCCCAAAAAAGACAAGGTACTCCCATTTTTAAGCTGTTATTATTTCATTCTTCGCGTAGTACATGTACTAAGCTAAGGTTTTTCAGGGACATGCATAACAAGCCTCTACCACCAGGTCTATTTGCAAGTATTGCTTCTATTTGCATTTCCAGATTTGTTACAAGGCAACATCAGCCCATTTTCTGCTAAAAAAACCCTCCTCTGTGGCATGCCCTTAGCTGAGTTTCATGACTGCAGTTCTTATTCTCACCTTTCCCCAAAATGGAACATTTTACTCAAGGTCACATTAACCTTCAATGGAAAGAAGCGGCACAGTGACAGACGAAAGCCTGTCTTGGAACACAGAACACGCCTCGCATGAGCTCACTTTTTACCCAGTGAATATAATGGTTAATGCAAAGGTTTCCTTAATTTTTTTAATTCCGTCATCTCATTCAAGTAGTGGCTGACATCAGTTTTCTTTCATTAAGGGATGGTAGAATTCCTTTTGATCAGCAGTTTTTCATGCAATGGAGTCAGATGCTCTTCCTCTGCACCTTCGCATTTCAGACCATCCCCTTCCTCTTCTTACTGGCCTGAACACTTTTGCCATTCTCCGTCAGCAGCCTTTGTGAATGAAGTGCTCGTACTGCTCAGTCAAGACAGTTACATCTGCATACAGTGTACAGCTTACAGCTTGAAGGAGTTCCCACTGCCCTCTGAATCACATCTCACCCCACCAGCTTCCCATAGCCACTCAGCCTCTTTCCTCTTCCCACATTGCTTCTCTTTCCTCACACCGTCTCTCAGATCTCCACAAAGCATCCATCTCAGAGCTATCTTATGGACGCTTATCTGTGCATATCAAATATACAGCATTGCACTGAATTAGGCACATGCTCTAGTTTTAGAGCAGTAAAGGATAAGCAGAGCAAAACAAATGCCATAAGCAGCTCATTAAACAATACTGAACTTTTCTAGTACTTAAATTAGCAGTATCCTCAGCTGTAAACTACTTGTCATTCTACACACATGCTTTAACCTCTAAATACTTCTTGCCCCAAATCCATGAGCTTCATAAGCTTCTTGTGTGGCTGTACTCACTGCAAAATGCACAGTCAAACTCTGTAATGTTTGTATTCACATGAATGCAGAAACATGCTGTTAAGAATAATTAATTTCTCTTTCCAGTCTTCTAATTGATAAAAGAAAGGATAGAGGAAAAGTGTTTTTTTTTTTTTAATGGTCTGTACAGAATTCTTACATTATAATGATCTGACTTTTTGCCTCATCGTTATTACTTGCTCACTTGCAAGGTTGGTGGTAGACACAAGAATTTACCTCAGCATCTCTGCAAGATAGAAGGGGAGAAGTAGTATGCACAGTGCTTTAAAAGCACAAAGTCCTGCTTTACTGCCAGTTAACAGTGGTAAGGTGCAATTACATGTAATGCTAACACTGTAGCACAGGTGTACAGAGGCATTCCTGTCCTTTGAGTGTGATGCTAACCCATAGGCCTTCCTTCTTACTTACTGTCACTTTTGGCATGTACGTAGAAATTTAATTTCAAAGTCAGTAAATAGTTACCAAAAACAAAAATCTGCAGTCTGGAAATCTGTTAATTCTGCCATGTAGATTAATTTCATTCAGTTTGTTTTGAGACTGGTAGAGTTTAGAAGTATCGAAACCGTTCATTTCTTAGAAGTAACAAGTGGTGTTTCAACCCTGTGGTCACTAAAAATAGCTAGAATTTAGCTCCTTTTTTTTAAACCAATACTACTACTTCTTCTTCTTTTTTTTTTTTTAATCAGTTGTCACAATCTAGACCAAATGGCAGGTCACAACAGCCACCAGCTATTGCGACACAGAACTCAGCAGGGCTGAGTTCAATCACTGAACATGTCTCACTGCATTTAGAAAGGTACAGCAGAAATCTGACAAGCATTATTTGCTGGCATCACAATCAAAGCTTACTAATTTTTCCCATTTCCTTTCTTTTTATTTTTTATTTTTCCTGTTTTAATAGGAATGCTTAAGCTCATCTCCTCCAGTGAGCTCATTTATTTAATAAATCGCAAGGCAAGGCTCCCATTAAATAAGCAAAATGTACTTCTAAGAAATGAGTGATATTGGACTTAACCAGAACACAAATAAAGTTTTGCACTGATCAGGCTGGAGCTGGAAATTTGCTTCTTAATAACCAGCCAAATATTTATCTAGACAGACAAGAATCCACAGGTGGTAAGACAGTATGGCTGGCTCCACATCCCTCACCACAGGAGGGGGACACCTCCTGTCTATATAGGAGGATGCCAAGTTTAGAGAAGACTGAGTCTGCCATCAGCAGGGCTCTTCCATGTTCTCCAGCCCATGCACAGCAGAGTGCAGCCAACACTGATCCTCTCAGGTTGCCTGAGATTAAGGATGAAATAAAGTAACAGAGTTCACTTCTGCAGCACACTAACCCAGAGCTGAGTTTTAGCCTTTGTGTACTAGAGCGTCTTACTTTCAAAAGCAATTATGTGAGGTTTTTTTGAGCTAAGCTTCCAACACAACATTCAACATACCAACAGAACATTCAACATTCATAACTATTTAATTTTGTCATTTTCAGTCAGTTACATGAGTTCTTTTATATAAGCAGAAATATTGAACCAGGGTCTCCACACTAGTGCCACAGGGATGGAATAGAGAATTTCACTAACAGCTCTTTTGAGAGGTGAATCTTATTCCTTGGTTTATTTATTTATTTATTTATTATTAGCAGTACCCACTGTTTAGGATTGATTAAAAGAGAGACATCCTGAACAGAAGAGGCTCTAATAGTATCTGTTTCACATTATAACTTCAACTGCAGATACTGTTACTAGTGAAGAAGCACTTCTGGTGAGTTACAGATCCAAACATTACTTGTGTTAGCAAGACTTAGGGAAAATAGATTATTTCTGGGCTTAGAGGAACTCTGTCTATCATTCATTTTACTTTCCATAGAGACTGCTTCATGGAAGTACTACTTTTAAGAGTTTAAGCAAGGTTAACTGTGCAGCAAAAAATTTTTAAGCAATAACTAGCAGTGGGAATGGTCTCCATGAGCAGAGAGCAAGATTGCTCCTGACTCTCTTGAATTTAGGTATTGCCAAAGGGGGAGTGATACCTAGTCTGTGCTTTTAAACATGAAACCATTTGTAGGCTTTACTTTACTAGACTTTATTTACTATTAGGTAATTAGAAGAAAAATATGATATGAGTCATTGAACATTGGCTTTTAAGTCAAAAACTGAACTTAGAAAGTACAGTCCTGTTAAATACAGCTTCTCAGTACTCAGATTGTCTAGGCACTTATCTGGTTCACACCTCTGTCCTTCACACCTCTCAATCACCATGCATTTTGTTATTAACATCTCTGTCAGCTAGGTAAGTGTTACATCTGAACATGGCATAGAGTAAATATCTCGGCCAAGGGTATGCAAGAAACCTGTCAACAAGTTTGGAATTGAATTTCAGCCACTTGAGTCCTGTTTGAGTGAATTAGCTATTAGATCCTCAGATCCATACGCTTAACAGATGATTGTGTGAAATTAATTAGAATTTATCTAACAGCCCATCTGCTTCTAGCCTTGTGATGGACATTCAAACTCATTTGTTTAGTAGGCTTTGTGATTAATGGTTTACCACCACAACAGCAGCAAACATCAAGCAGCTTTGTAGTAGTCCTGACTCTTTTTACATTAGCAGCCAGCACACTGGGCACTATAGGGAATAGCCACAGATTTTCTGGATGTACTGGCAAGCCAAAACATAACAAGAAGGATCCAAGTATTGACCTAAACCCCAAAGCGGTCTTTTGGGGACTGTCTCTTTCAACTGCATATAGAAACAATCCAAAATGGGCCCAAAATGTAACCATATGTACCCATATAACAAATATAACACCAGCAAGAACTATTACTTTGTGGAGAAATCTCACTTGTCAAACTGAAGCGTTTTCTCCAATAAAGCAACTTCCTCTAAAGTTGAAGAAAGGGAAACAAACTAAGCAGCATAACACTGTTGCTTCCAAACATTTAAGAAAATGCAGCTTCCTGGGGTGCGACCATTCCCCTACCTGACCCCTCATTACATCCCAGCGTATCTCAGAGGCAGCTGAGAATCTAACTCAAACATTAAGGCAGCCTGAAAGTTAAGTGGGCAAGTACCAGAGACCCTTTTTTACCACATGCCGATGGCAGCAGGCACCATCAGTTCAGTTTCTGTAGGATGTTATTTTCATTTCACGATCATTTGTACATACATATTTTCAGTGCGCAGTGCAATTTTTATCCAAAGTATATACAGCTGTTCATAATACAGTCTATTAGGACCTACCTTCATGGAAGCAGGAAAGTGCATTTGAACTTTCTTTAAGTGAATTAAACTGAATTAAACAGATGTTTTATTTATTTATTAAATGGATGCTTTTATTCATAATTGAAGTAAACCTAATCTGATTAACTGTTTCACTCCTTTAAAGTAATCCACATACAATTAAGCCCCTTTGCTTCTGAATAAGTAAACAGAGGAGTTTAACACAATTCATTTAACCTACTTACATTCAGATTAATTTTCCTGAGTGTTCCCGTGTAGAAAAACATGAATATTCTTAAATTAGCATGATCTAAATGAGTGAGATGCAGACACCACTTCATCCATTTCATCTACACTGCACATAAAAAAATACAAAACTGCTGAAAAATCTCACTGAAAACAATGTCATGCTTTTAATCCTTTAACACTTACCTTTCTCACATTATAGAAGTCTCGATGGGGATTACTCTTCAGTTCTTTAAATTCAGACATTTCATTTAACATCTCATGTAAACTGAATTTAGATTCTAAAAAGTTAAGCCGCCGATGGCAATATGTCTTTCTGAAAAAAAAAAAAAAAAATCCAACAACAAAACTTTAACTGTGACTTCAAACTATTTCTATTTCAAGTTCAGAAAGAAATTACTATTTTCATAGTAAAAACAAATTACTTTTTTTATATAAAGACTAAGACCAATCCATTCTTCTTATCTTACTGGTTATCAAATATGTAAGTCAATTTCCAGTACAATTTCAGGACCAAGTTATTAGTGAAACTTCAGAGCTATGCATAAACATGTTATGTGCTTTAATTTTTTTACTTTATCACTGCATCTGTGTATAAACTGCAGTTCTTTTACTACTGATTTAGCCAGAGAAAGCATAAAATTTATATAAAATTTAACAAACTGCTGCTACTCCAAAATCAAATATATCCAGCAGAGCAGATAACCTCAGAAACAACCTGTAAACAAGACTTACTTCATGATGAAAATACAGATTATTTTTACCCAATATTTATTTGCTTTTCGATGGGAACACTAGAAGCCAAGATAAGAACAAATATAATTTCATTTTTGGTGCCTTATAAACACACTTATTATATAGGAATACTTTTTTCCAAAATACTTTCTTTTGCTCTTTTTAAAAATCATGGGGTTTTTGTTCCTGCTTGCCTCTTCTGTTGTGTTTCTCACTCTATTTTTAAACAATGACATGGTTTTTCTCTTCACCATCTGTCAATTCTTATAAAATCTGCAATATTTTTGTAGCACTATTAGTGTAATAGTCAGCCTTTTTTTTCTCCGCTTCTTTGTTGACATTTTCCTCATCAATGGAACACAAATCCAATAATGGATTTGAAAATCTGATTCAAACAAAGTCTCACTGTATCTGATACTAATCAAGACCCGTTTACCTGCTGCAGAATGTCTTTGTTGTGTTATACTATTGTTCAAGAGACCAGAAAACTGAGGAGTAAGGACGAGATTTCACCAGTTTAAGGACAGTAAAAATTAAACAATGGATTGGTTCTTGATCTCCAAGCAGCCCAATGTGTGATAGACAAATGATGGGAAAGCACTTTCTGTGAACAAGGAAACAATACAGTAAGAGCTTATGCAACAGGATTACTGAGAAGACTCTTCCTTTTGGTTTGTGTATTTTCATCAGGGAGTATGAATCAGCCTGGAATAGCTTAATCTGAAGAGCAAGAGGAGCAGATGATTGCTCCCGCATTCAGAGAATGACTGAGTTTTCCAGAATGTCCTACCAAGGCTCTTTCTTCTTCTGGCTTCCTTATTAAGGCTGTTAACATATGCTGCAAAAGAAAGGTCTACAGTATGGGGGGGGGGGGGGTTATTATTATTATTTTTTAGGTTTTCCTTTTTGTCCTTCTTGGCATCTGTCTCTCTTGGAATTTATCACAGTGAAACTGGAAATGCATATACTCATGGCATACTCTAAACAAGCATACTTAAGCTAGCTTTAATCTGGAGCTGGAATACTGATAATAATGAATGGCAGAAGCACAGACCTTTGCTCTTGAAGACATGCTTAGGGAATGGGGCAGGTCTGTTCAGCCCAGATGCTTCGCTGCTATCAGTGCAAAAGGCAGGCAGAATATGCTGCAAGTGTTAGACTCAAAGAGGAAAGAACGCCTCAGGTGTGATTAACTTGTCACATTGTAAACAACTTGATCCCGCAAAGGCAGTATGACTAGAAATGCAGGGCAGGAAGGGAGGGCAGACAGTCCGAAAGAACAGTTCACGTTCCTGCTTTGTTCCATCTTAGGATGGATTCTTTTCCTTTCCTGGTATTGAGGCCATATGACATAAATGTTTCCAGTCTTCAGCTGGGAAGCAAAATTTGTGTTACAAGTAACCTAAAAATTGAATTCTTGAGTCTTCCGTATTCACTTGGCAGAGACATTGACACACATGACAAAACAATGACAGTACTACAGTTCTTATATTTCTGGGTTTGGGGAGATTTCCCAGGAGTCTGATGGTTCTGGGAAGTTTCAGACCTATTGTGATTGTGCATGCACAGTTCAGTTGTGGTGTATGAGCAGTTAATTCACATCTGGAACAAATTAGACCAAATACTTATGTTGCTGAGTTGTTCTGATATGTATGCTATACATATGCAGGGTTCCTCTTCATGCAGCAGCCAGATCAGCACAGACACGAAGGCATTCCAGATAACTGTTCTAAACCTCAGATTCAACATAGGCCAACACAAAATTTAAAAAAGGTGAGGTTCAAGTTTCAGTTCTCAGGCCTCAAGAAGTCTAGGTCAGATTTGACTTGAATCATGTGGGAACATATGGCCAGTTTTTGCTTTTCTGTTAACTGCTTCTCATTTTTGCTATGACTGATGCAAAGAAACTAAAGAAATAAAATACAGTTGTATATTTTTCTTCTTTTTAGGTCTTTCTGTGATGCATTAGTGCTTGAGAAGGACAAAATATACATAACTGTAGAATGAATACTATGAGGAATTAAGTATCACAAGAGTGAGAAGTATTAAACTAGGGATAACCAGCTGCCTGAAGGGGGAGGGAAAAAAAGAAAGAAAGAAAAAGAAAGACGTACGTTGGACCATCTGCAATTAGAGCAAGAACGTGGCTCAGGTCAAGGGTATAGGTCTCCAGGTCAGGATATGGCAGACTCCGAGGCTCATTGAGTTCCATCATTTCCTTGTTATCATAAACAAAGGGAATGCCACCTTTTATCTTGATAACATAATCCAAATTGTCTGGAGCATCATCAAGATTGTAAGGATCTTCATTTTCTTCTGGGGGTGAATGAAAATCTGGAAATAAATTTAGATAACATTTAGAAGAATTAACCTAAACAAAAAGCAAAATAATTTCAAAAAGGACTTCCTGCTTCTATAATTTATTTATTTTACAAACCTCGGTATTAGTACTTGCATTAAAATCATATTGTTAGTGACTATAAAAGATCTGTTGTAACAACACAGCTCTATTCTGACAGGCTTATATTTAACCACAGTCTCTCTTTAAGCCATTAGAGTCTGCCTTAACTCAAATATTATGTATTATTAGAGTTCTCTGAACCAATGTATAAATAGACTTAATGCTATTCTTTATTACTGCGTGATGGCACAAGTTTCAAAAGAAGTTTCCGAAAGTATTTAAATTAGGATGGTTGAAAGTACAGTTGAGATTTTTGAATGAGAGAACAGCTATTGATTTCATATCCACCTTCATTATTTTCTTTTCACCTTCTGACGCATTGTAATAATTATGGAAATTTATATTTAAGCACACAGCAAAGCAGCTGGTTCTCATATTGAAACATAAGCCAGAAAAGAACAGTCTGTGCTTTACTTCTTCACCTCTGCCCTTCCCATGATCCAATGAGGTGGACTGTTACATGGTAGGATTGTCTTCCCTTAACCATTACTGAATATGCTCCACACATGGTAGAACAAGAAATAGTCTAGAACACATTGCCTCTCACGGCTGACCAAAGCAATGTTTGGTTTGCAATTTTTGTTTGTTTGTTTTGGGGGGGGTAATAAAACTTTTTTTTAATGTTTGTTTTTGTGTAGAACCAAGAAATGCAAAAGTCAGAGATGAGAAAATGTAACTACATTTTCCCCCTCTGCTTTCTGAACGGAAGTGGAATTAGAAAACATCAAAAACATGACTAGGATTTATTCAGTACAATTCTGTAATTCCTTACAAAATGAATTACAATTTTTTTTTGAGAATCAGGTAAACACACAGATTTCTGGGAGATTCAGCTTACATGAACACTCAAACATCGTCCACACAAACTAGTGAATGTTCATAGCTTCTGTTCCAGTATCTTACTAATGCAACTAGCACAAAATAAATTTGTGTCAATTATATTTATGTCAACTGAGCTACATACTTGGGCTCAGTCTTATCAGTCAGATCACTTATTTCTCAGACTTGGTTTAACTGAATAGGTAAAAGAGGAAATTACCCACTCCTTTTATTCACCTACAGTACCTGAACGTTTATGTTATAAACTGATACCATACTTATCACTAATATTCATAACTATCCAGCTATAACTTGTGCCAACTAAGAGATTATGTAATGAGATTTTATATCACAAGTTTAAAACCATAGCTGTAAAAAAGTTATTACCATAATAATAGCTTGAAAATACCAGCCCATCACCTGTTCCAAAATATCTTCCCTGTCTTGAATATTCACTGTACTGTCCTCTTTACACTTTTTCTGTATAACAAATAGCTGAAGATAATGTTAACTACCTCTCTTCCAACCATTGAACTAGAGGGTAATTGATTTAAAATGTCTCTTTCTGTACAGGTTTATGGCTGAGAATACATTGACAACAATATGGAAACATCTAGGGTGGCAAGTCTGTACAGACCAAGGGTTGCTCTGCTCAGGCTGATCCAAAAATTAGCAGTGCAGTTTGATGCACAAGCAAAGCTTTCAAGACACAACCCAAGTAACTGACAAATATAGTTTGTGGCCCATATAGTGTAGCAATATATCCAACCTAATAAGCCTTGTTGAGAGATGGAGTTTATTAAACCCAGGCAGAGTGCCCAGCAAATGTGACTATACAGCTTCCAGACTTGACCTGGTAAGCATGAACCATGCCTGTGAAATTACTGACTCGGGGCTTGCTAACACTCATATCTGTATGGTGCTTCAATTTATGCTGTAGACGTGCCCATAATCCTTTTTATTTTAGTATGTCAAAATGAACAGGAATGACTTTTCACTTTAAACCATATCCATGTATCTTTTTCCTGAAGTAGTAGAAGTATACTACATAATACCATGTTTGCTGCAAAATGCAAAAAATCAATGACTGTCCAATATGTTTTTAGTTTTTAATTTTTTTTTGTTCAAAGTTTCACATCATACACAGACTCTATAGCATAAGTCCCTCAGTGATTCTCCACCATTTACTAACAGAATAAATTATAGAGGCAAAGTCATGCAGAAGAGAACATCACAAACACCCAACTTACCTTTACTACAGCAGTATACAGGTTTAGCTCTATATTTAAAAAAAAAAAAAAAAAAAAAGAATATTCACCTGGATACACTTCATCTTCAACCTTCCATTTTTCATCTCGCATGCTGCACAAATACTGGGATGTTGTTCTTGGGAAGCGATGGTAGGCCAGACGTGAGTACTTTTCTCGAATGAGAAGAGCTTTCACCAGGCTCTTGGCAGCTTGTTCATAATCATCAACTGTAACCTGAAAGAAAAGCCTGGATAAATACTGACAAAAGACAACTGTCATTTTTGGTCACAAACTGAACCCATGCCAGTAACAAGGAGACTGGATTTCCAGAAACATAAATGTATGTGATTTGAATATAAGGTTCTTACCCACGGTCACAGAGAGCCAGTGACAGAATGAAGGTCCAAACAGAATGTGCAAAACACACACACACACACAAAAATTCTTTCTCCTCTCATCATTATGCATATATTTAATTCCTGATTATATTTTATCTTTACCGATTTATTTATTTATGGGAAAAAGTATAAATAACTTCAAACAATTTTGACTTCATTTCTACTTTTACAAACCAATGCATTCACAGAGCATGTTAGTTTGTTGCAGAGAGCCAGAATAGACTATCATTTCACACTTGATGTACAATAACTGCTTGTGGTTTGAATTTTTTTCCCCTAGGTACAGAAAGGAAATAATAAAAAGAGCTTCCTACCCCTGCACAGTAGTCCCCACTAATTGAAACTCTCTGAAACTCTGGTACATCATATGGCACTTGGACAGGCAGAAAAGCACTTGGAAGAACTGGTGTTGCAGGAGACAGAACAGGATTGACTGATGGTGCTTTCCATTCCTGGGTTGGAATTTGTAATGACAAAGACTGGGATCGAATCATCTTGAAACTTTTCTTCCTATGAATACGTGGTATAAAGCATTAAATAAACCATGGTATAAAATATTAAATACATTGGAAAACAAATTACAAAGAAATCACTTCCTAACAGGTTTCATAAAATAAAAACTCTCATACCACAGGAAAATGTTGGTCATAAAATATTCGTGCTTTTATTCTATTGACTTTTTACATTGTATATGCTATTCATGATTGTACTTACCCTCCACATGAGTACACTATGTCATAACATATTTTAAATCACTCTAAGATGCTGTAAAGATTTGTTTTGTTTCACTTACAAATTCTGTATCAGCAAGTCACTGAATAGAAAGAAAATGTGATCACTGTGTTTAATTTAGGAGTTGATTCTTGAAGTGTGGTAGCATCAGTATTTCACAAATTATCAGACAGAAATAAGTGAATGTTACATAAGGTAAGTTGTTATATGTCATCATGCTATTACACAAATTTTTCATTCTTCAAAAACACTCAGCATTTAAAAGTTCATCTAGCTGTCAGACAAGACTATGCATCAGGATTTCACATGTAGTCATTTAGTTAAACTTGTAAGTAAAAGGATGAACAAATATAGTTATTCCTTAGGTAGTGTTTGATGAGACTTCAGTAAAAGGCTATTGGTTACCAGAGTAATAACATAGTACGGCTTTGATATGCAAGTCTATTCCTCCCCTCTGTGCAGTAAATGGTTAACCCCCATAGATTTAAAAACTTTTGCCCTTTCTTAGCAAAACTGTGACAGATGTGTACCTTAGACAAAACAGCTGAAGAAATATGCTGTATTTTTCAGTGAAGTAATTCTAATATCTCAAGTGAAATTTTGTAATATCTCTAAAAATGTAATTAAATCTTCCTTACTCAGTTTAATGTATTTCAGTCAAATAATAAACAAACATAATGTGATAAACTTAATATCACTTCCTTACATACAGTGAACATATTCCATTTCCTCATTTTATAAACTAGATGCCAAAACCTTAAAATGTTAGTAAGAGCCATTAACAAAGGAATACTGGAATACTCTCTGTAAGTTGTGTATTATTTCTGTGATATTCCGACGAATAAGAACATGCAGTGGGGGTATGAATAATACCCTATGACCAAATTTCATCCTTTCTTAAGCACTTGTAGCCACCTTTGAGATCAGTAATGAAACTCCTGAAACAGTGTTGGATCAACTACAGCTGAAGGCAACTGAAGTTGTACTCATGCAGCTGGCCTCTAGGTACACTTCAGTGCTGTAGGACAAGGATGAACCTGTGTTTTGTGTCCACGGGTATACAACATACATATAATAACCCATTTCCTACAGCTAAACTTGTGCAAAACTTTAGGTATAAGAACAGTTTGATGAAAGATATTTTTATAAGGCAGTTTCCTACATTAAAAATGAAACTTATTATTTCAGGAGGAAAGACAAATCAGATAGTAGTTTGAATGACAACATCGAACCTTTCCTTCTGTGCTTCTTTAATTCTATGAACACACTAACTGGGAAACCCACTTGGCACAACTCAAAACCAAAAATCTCAGCCTGTATCACCAGTGTGTTATAGCTTAGTTTAGTTAAACAAACTCTTCTCCCTTCTATTCCACAAACACAATGCCAGGCGCTGCCCAACTGATGGTCTGGAGCTAACAGGGCACGTCCATTCAGCTCCAAACCATTTCAAAAGCTTTCTGGCTTTCCTGCTTTTGGAAAGTCTTCACACGTCCAGATCATTAGTGGCAGACTGCTGCTGAGTGCACGTGACTAGCAGGTAGTCTAGGCTGTCCACAGAGGTGAAGATACTGGGACAGCCTGGAATCAGGGCAATGCTACCTCCCTCACAGAAAAAAAAAATCATAGACCAAATCAAGTTTGGCTTGATTCATGGGTAAATCAAAGGTAGACTATATTTTGACCTAGGAAAATAACGTGATGAGTTTTATGGTTAAATAACGGTGGTTAGATTTTATCTCTGTGAGTTGAGGAAACCTATGAATAACCTCGTTATGCCAGTACCACTTTTCAGTTTCTCCCTTGGTGTTAAATGTCAACCCTTTGCTTTCATCTATTTTTACAGAGACCAAGAGAGGTATCACACTGCTGTCATTTTCCTGTGTGTGAAGATTCTCCGTTTCTCTAAGTGAAATTAGTATATTTAAGGAAAAAAGTCTCCCTCTTTGTTTTTCTTGACTCTTTACATCAAAAAAATTTTAGGGGTCCGTTCACTTCTACCCAGCTATGCTGTTTGTTAAACTTGCATAAGCAATATCTATGCTATTGCTGTAAACACAGCTGAGGAGACGACCTCACCAGTCCAAGCTCCCTAGGGCCCATCCCCAAGCCATCCGCATAGCATGAAAGGACATCACAGAGGTGCCCTTGACACTCGCTGTTGATTTTTCTCCTGAAATAATATCGACAGGTAGAATGTTATTTGCCAGATATTTCAATACTAACTCAAACTCATTTAAAAACTATTTTCCATTAAGAAAGCAACTACTGAACAAACCTTTTGGCTGTTTCTACAGACTGTTGTTCTGCCAATTCCTTCTGCAGTTCCCTTTCCTTGGCCTCTTTCTGCCCGATAGGGCAGTCTTCAGGAACGGTGAATAATGACAAGGCATCTTTGCTGTCTTCTTCTCGGAGGACTTTAGCAAATACCTTCTCCGCTAGAAGTCGCACGTTTTCATCAACCTCAGAGAAGTTCAGCTTTGGAAACTGTCTGGGCATCTCAGCTAATAAGGAAGACAGTTGACAAAATTAGAACTGCAAGTAGAATAAAGATATGTAAGAGACTGTTTTTTTTTTTTTTTCCATGGTAATCCTATTGAAATTAAGAGCTTAGAGCAAGAACAGAATAAATAGAATAGCTACAAAAAATTTCAAGTAGTGTGAAGTATGCAAAAATCAAGTGAACCTACTGAGCATCTTTACTTGGGGTCATGCTAATTTGTGAATTAGGAACTTCTTAGTATGCTCATTTACAATTTTTTTTCCCCTCCTACAGAAATATGGTTTCTAAGGTTCCAGTTCAGTTGGAAGTATAAAATACCTAGAAGAAAGTTAAGAAGTAAAAGGAACATTCTGCAGTAACAATGAATAAAAGGTAGACCTAACAGATGAGGCTTCCACTGCCGAATAATTCTCAGCTGACTTGAAAAAGTGCCAAGTGTTCAAACATAAGTAGAAGATGATCTTCTGGATGGCTTTGGAGAACATAATGAAGGCAAGGGTTTAATGCTTAATGTTTTTTGTTTTATATTTTTAATTTCTATTTAAGTAGCCATTCATCACAATGTATTTCCATTTTGTTATAGCAGCACTACTGAAAATATTGTCTTTAGTGTTTCTTTTATAGTTTCATTGCTTTATTTAAAACCCATTCTCACACATGATCTAAAATTTGAAACTTGACACATATGGTAGCATTCTGGAGGGGGAAAAGATACAGTGCATGCAAATTACTTCCCAGCATTATTTATTATGTACTATAAAGCCCTCTTAAATGCCTTCAGTATGACAGTGTTTGTAACAAGATTCAATTCTTATTAACATAAGTTAAAAATAGAGCTGAACACATCACAACAAATGGATCCAAACACTGCCAGAATGTGGAGAAGTTTGGGTCCAAAACTGGCATTTCAGAATCCTTTTTAGTTTCAAGAAAATACAAACATATTTGGTAAGATGTTATTTATTTAAATAACTGAAAATCAGCATGGGTCGTGACAGCTTTTAAGGCATAACTTATCAGTGCCCCCATTACAGTAGCTCTGTGGGCATGCTGCAAGTTTCACATGTTGATATGTGATCCTTTTGATATGTGATCCTGTTGTTTTCAGCCTAAAAGATTGTAATTAATGTCCACCTGTTTTCACAGTTGCTTTAAGAACACTTCTGCTTTTACTCTAAACACAACTATACTATTAAAAAGTGATGAGAGAAATACGGCAATTTAGCTATCACCTACATTATTTTGTGTTATTTTGTGACCAATCCAAAGCCCAGTAGAAAAACTTCACTGACTTCAATGAACCCATACAGTTTTTCTGCTTGCAGAGTGTTTTGCAACTAATATTAATTCTTCATAAAATGAAATATAACCACCCAACAAACATACAAATACATACCTGCTTACTTGAATGATTCAACGGCAATGCACTGTGATGTCTTAGAAGCATGCAAACTTAGATTCAATTTCTCAATTTCAGGCCTCAATGAAGTCATGGGAGTCCTTCCACTGACCCCAATGAACACAATTGTCAGCAACACTAACTGACTCATAGAGCTGCCAGCAACAAGGACCTCTTTGGCCTCTTCAGCTGGTGGCAAAACAGCTTTTAGAGTTAGTAATTCAACTACATCAAGAGTGCTTGCAATCTGAGTAAAATGTGGATAATAATGTTTCTTCTGCTGCTAAATCAGCAATTTTTTTTTTTTTCCTTTTCAGTACTGGCTGACTGGGAAAGTCAGGTTGAGTTTATCATTGGCTGAGCACTTTCCCAGGTTTAATAAACCTAAAATAGTTGTGAGACACCTCATGTAATACTCATGCAAGCTGTACCATCCCAAACTGGAAAGGGATGAGGATCTTATCTCCCTATAGAAGTGCAGTCCTTTGCCCTCCAAGGCGAGAGGGACTAGAGAGGGCTGGGGAGTGGGGATTTAATACCATACAGCAAATCCTGCTTTTTCCCACATCTTTCTCTCTCAGAGAAAGGCTCCTCTGGTTGCCCCTTGGCCCTTGCAGAAGAAAAGGGTGCTATCGCCCTTTAAACACACTGCAGGAAGAACGGTGGGATGATTATTTCAAAAGCAGTTATTGATCAGGAACCTAATGGGCTTGAATATTTAATGAGCACACGCCGCTGAAAAGCGCCGCCGCCGCCGCCCCACGGGCTCTCGGCGGCAGCGCGGCCCCGCACAGTGGTGCCGCCGCGGGCGGGCGGGCGGGCGGGCGGCAGAGCCAAGGTCAGGGCCCCGCGCCGGCCCGCCGCCGCGCTCCTCCCGCCCCGGCACTTACCCGGCGCCGCGGGGAGAGCCATGCTGCGGCCGCGGCCGGGGCTGGGGCCGGGCCGGCTGCGGAGCCGCCGCGGGAGCCGGGCGGCAGGGACGGAGGAACGGAGGGAGGAGCCGCTCCCCGCTGCCGCAGCCACCCGCGGGCCGCCCCAACACCGCAGTGCCGCCCGCCGCCCCGGCCCGGCCCTTTATGGCCCCCAGCCGGGCAGCCAGCTGGGCGGCAGCATCCCATCCCATCCCGCCGGGGCCGGGGCCGGGGTGGAAGGAGGGCGCCGCGGGGGAGGGGGGGCGCCGCGGGGGGCCTCGTGTCGCTGCCCGCTGCCGGCGAGCGCGGCGCCCCCCGCCTCGGCCAGGCCAGGCCCGGCCCGGCCCGGCCCCAGCCACCGCCCCGCCCCGCCTCAGGGCGCCGCCGCGAGCCCGGCGGCGGTTGGCGCGCGGCGCGCCGTGGCGCGAGGAGCCGTTAACGGTCGCCCCGGGGAAGGGGCGCGCGCCCCGTGCGTACCTCAGTCAGGAGCTGCCGCCTGGGGCCGAGCGGGTGGGTCGGGCTTGTTTCTCTCGGGAAGAGGGAGGCGGCCCCGGCTTCAGGCACTGGCCGGCGGCACCTCGTCCCCGCGGCTCTACCTGAGGCCACGGCAGCGGGGCGAGGCGAGGCGAGGCGAGGCGCCTCCCGCCGTGGGGGGGCCGTGGCTCCGCCGCCTGTGAGGGAACCAGGAGGATCCGGGCGAAACCGCCTTCCCCCGCGCCGCGGCAGCCCGTTTCCCTCCGGAGGCTTCAAGACAAAAGTCCCGCTGTCACATGGCTCCTCGCAGGCGTGGGAGGGCGCTAACCTGGGCGGGCGGGCCGCCCGGCCCCGGCCCCGGCCCCGGCCCGCCGCAGCAGCCCGGTGAGGGCCACCTTCGCAAACGCTTGTTTGAAAACTCCTCCTCAAAAAGCGCTTTAATACAGAGAACTTTCGTTCGAGACCCAAACGCCCTCAGGTCGATGCAAAGATGGCATCTGATAAGTAAGTTTGCTGACAGTATATCCCTATCAAAAGTAGTTTCAGCCATGTTTGTCCTTAAGCGTAAAGACTGGAATCAGGTCCTGGTGTATGTTAAAAAGCAATTTAAAAAATAAACTTACCAAGTAAAGATCCCAGTATAAATAACTGCTAAGAATCTAATACAATTCCAGGATATATGAACACCCACGTTTCCTGTGTGTTCTGGATGGTCCCATGTTTGAGGCAAACTTCTTTGCTAGGACAAAGAAATCACTTCTAAAGGATATCGCTGAAGGTCAAAACAAGCATGACTCAGCAGGAGTGAGGTCCTTAACATGTGAAATAATTTGACCTTAGTTTAAGAGATTTCAGGCCCTGAATCTGAAAGGTTTAGGGTTATTTATGGTAAGTTTGGGTCACAATACCTGGAGTCTAATCCTAAGGCATTTAAATACAAAAGTATGTTTACAGTACAGGAAAGTACTGGGAATGTAGCAACTGAAGAACCAGGGCCGTTGTGTAAAAGAACAAAGAGAGTAACAATGTATCTCTCAAAACATGAGAGGGATTGGATACTTTTGTGGCCAGTGGGCTGTGTCCTATATGTACTCGCAACTTTATAAATGAAGAAATGCTCCATTCATAAATCTAAAGTTCTTTTCAGCTTCAGAAATTCCTTTGCATCACACAGTTGGTGAAGAAATGGAAATAAAAAGAAATTAGATGACTGTACAAGGTTTGTGTTGGAAAGAAGACCAGATGTTTTGACTAGTATCAGATGGTCACCTTAGTGTACTATGGGACTCATAAAAGAATAAGTAAAAAAGCTAAGAATTAGGGCAACAGCTATTGTGTAAGACATAGAACTACCAACCCCAAGCATTTGAAAATGAATCAGCCATGCAAAATCATAAGATTGACTTTAAAATAGTGATACTAAAAAAGCAGGCTTTGCTTCTTCTCTTAGTTTGGAATAAAAGGCTCATGCCATGTGTGTATGTTTCTCCCACAGTAACTCTGAATGCCTTCATCAGCTGCTGTCAGGCTACACCCAGACAAACCATCTGCCACCCAGGAAACTACACACTGTAAGTGTCTGTAAGTCTGACTCATGTTTGCCCTGCCTGCATGATATATGAGGAAAGGACACCTGTTGTTCCTGGACATTCAGTACACTCATTGATTGCTGACATGTTAGTCCTGCCTCTTTTCTCCTGTTCCCCTAGTCCTTCTCCCAGTTGCCTCCCTGAACTTGCCCAAACTTGCTGGCTTCCCATCCCTGTTTGCCTTACAGTACAGACTCTTTGTTGGCCTTCTGATCATAACTGTGCCCTCCCTGTTGGACTCAGGAATCCCATGGCTTCTTGGAGTCTTGGTCTCAGGTTGGCAAATGGGTCTTGCCTCCACACATCATTCATCTCAGTTCTAACCCCTGGACAACCCTCAGCTTGTGATAGCTCCCTCTCATGCTTTTGCTGGCTTTCTACCAACCATGACAAAAGAATAAAAGTCTCAAAGGTAACTGAGCTTTTACAGTTTTCTTTCATGAAAACAGGCAGCTCTGCGTGTCCCAAGTGAATAAAAGGCTGCAGTCCTGAGGATTCACATGGAAGGGAGACCTTAAAAATGCCTTAACAAAGCAAAAGCTTCTATTAGCAATGAAATGCAAATCCATAAAAACTTAGGCCACTTATTCTAAATGATCATGGAACTATTTAAAAGAGTTTTCCTTTTGCACCAAGCCAAAGTGCTGGAAAGTTTTAAAGGCAAGCTGAGATCATAGCCTAGTAAGCACAACTGTAGCAACTTGAGCATTAAGAAAAAAACACTATTGCAAAATAGTGCATGGATTGTAGGAATAGGGTCATAATAATAAATTGACAAAATTATGCTCCAAGACCTCCCACATTTCACAAGAGCAATTACTACAATCAGTAGTTATACAAACTGCATTCAGAACATATATTGGACTAGTGGATATGGCTAGTTTTATGTCCTATCTCTGCCCTCAAAATAAATAGTTCACATATAACTTTGGAAAGAGGAAACAAGACTTTTAAGCTGACAACTATGAAACAGCATCTTTGCAACAGTAAATGCTATTGAACAAAGATCATCCCATTGATGTCAAGCAGCACCCTGTTAAACACTTACTATCTGGCCCATAAAGGAGTCTTTTTGCCAGCCCATTTAGCGGTTGGTTAAGGCTTTGATACATCTTATTGCATCTCCAGAGTGATTTTAAATATTCTGATTCCTGATATAAAATGTAAATACTTTCTGAAAACATCTAAGTTTTTTGGTTCACTGCTTTTGTGTAGTAACAGCTTCCACAGGTTAATTCTGCAATGTGTAAAAACTTATTTCTTTTTATGTTTTAAGTTTTATTATACAACAAGGTATCCCCACCTTTTACAACTGGTTACATTTCTTTATATTCTTTAAATGCTGTATTTCTATTATGCCTTCATCCTGCTTTAAGCCCTACTTTAGAGATTAATCTTTTGGTGACAGTAGTAAACTCATGATTATTTCCAGTGTAGATGACATTTGGACTGCTCTTTCACAGTCATTCTGGCATTGTGACAAAAAAGAAATTCAGTAAAAGTTTTAAAGATTTGCTTGCATGTCAACATCCAATGAAAAAATGGGATAAAATAAATAAAATCCTGATTATACATTTTGTATTATTAATATTTATTTTTAGAAACAGAAAAATATTATCTAGAAGATTACTAAAGCTGGAATGCACATTCATGAAAATTAGGAAGTTTTCTCATTATCACTTCAAATTGTTGCAGTTGTTATAAACATACTGCTTTCATTCCAACACTGCATTAAAAGCTAATGGATTTTAAATTTTTAATAGATTGCTATTATTGACTGTGATATTCCTAACAACAAAACAACTAATGGATCAAATGAAATATTTCTGTCTATAGTGGACCCATTAGTGACATCCAAGCAATACTACATGCTTTTCTAATCTTTAATCAGTGCAGTTAATGCTATGCTTGGCACAATTACATTTACCTACTGAAGAGTAACTGATATTCCAACACCAAAAGCATGATCAAAAACAGTAGTTTCCAAAAGCTAGAGGGGAGGTTTGTGCTAAATGTGAAATGTAATTGAACTGCATTATCAAATACCCTCTACTGTGAGGGAAGAGTGGTCAATATTTTAAACAAAACAATAGATGAAAATCATAGTGAATCAAAAAAGAGAGGAGAAGAACCCATGGAGTGATTGAGATGATACAAAGAAAATCATGTGTGTGTTTTACAAAGCCAGTGAATCAAAAGGCATCATGTTTCTTATCCATTGCTTTTGAAAGAAGAAGAAAAAGGATTTTGTAGAAAATTAATGCGATATATGAGTATTCAGGCCTATATTTGAATTGGACTCAGCTAAGAACTCCGAATACAGATGATTGGATCTTTCTCTATTGAGTTAAGCCAGATTCCTAAATCTAAAAGTTTGGTTCCTACTCTAAATATAAGCAGCAAATTCTCTATGTTTTGGAGACCACTCAAAGTCATTCCAGAAAGTATTCTGGAGAGGCAACAAAGAGGAGAAAAGTTGATCAGGCCAATTTTTGATAAATTCTATTTTGAATGGTAGTGGCATTAGGAGTATGTACATATGAGATACATCTAGGCATATGTAAAATGTGGCTATGATAAAGGTAAGTATTTGAAAAACATTTCGGTAACTTCAGTCTTTTGAAAATGACTTGAACTGATATTAGATCTTATAGATGGTTTGGAATCCTGTTTCTCATTTATTCCAATCGAATGAAACTCTCCTTTCAGAAAGAATACCTGCAAGTATAATTGTTCTGTAGGACATTATTATAAAATACATATAGTATGCAAGTGTAAATCTGATGTTGCAAAACTAAAAGAGAAGTGAGAACTACAGAAATCACAAAAGCATATGAATGTTGAATCACTACTTTAAAAATGAAATAGGGTTGTATCTGTACTGTCCTAAAAATCTCAGCCTGAAATAACATAACAGAAGTTTTCCATGAGTTTATAAATAGAGTATATCCTAATACTTTGTTGCACAAGAAAGTTTTACAAGCAAGATGGGACGCTTTGGTGTGTTTGGAATTGTAAGCTGTCATTCAGATATTTGGAAAGCTTTCTTTCTCAACCAGTTGGCAAATTCATTGCTGGCATCTACTAACCGCTTTGCTTTGTCACAATAGCCCAGTGAAAATGCTAGTTTAAAACCAGTTTATTTTAAACCTATTTAGCTTGGACTTTGCAAGTATTTACCCTTAATGGAAGACTGCCTTGCTTTGAAATTATAAATAATTCAAATTTTGCATCTGTTTTAAGAAGGAGAGATTTGACTGTATAAGACAAATCTGTACGTAGAGCTGAATGATCTTTAATCTGATTTATAAAAAGCAGGATTTTCTGGAAGTTACATTTCACATCTGTTATGTTGTACTGTCTGATATCCAGATGAAATCTTTTCTAACCACTGCTCTGGCATACTGTGCCGTTTTGCTCAGCTTTGTTTTAGGGGGAATTTTATTCAGTCAGCATGTACATAAAATAAAATATTCAGCAAGTGACTGTCTTATAAATTAGGCATTGCCAGTGCATGATAAATAATGCAACACTCTAATTACCACTCACAAAGGGGAACGAACCCTGTGCTCTAATTTGGAAACCTCTAAAATAAAGAATACTCTGAATTATTTGATTTCTGCAAGAAACAGTATTGAAATGCATGTTTAAAATTTGTTTACATGTTATGTTTGCAGCAGAAATGCAGATAGTTTCATTAAGTGATATTCAGTTCTGCATTTGTATTGCCTGTAGATGACTGTTGAAGTTTGGTGATGATCTGTGAATACGGCTTGCATCCAGATTATTTAGTTGTTGAAGTCTGAAATTTCATTCTTAAATAGCAGATATCTGTGAGATGCAGGTGGTGCACATAGATGTGCCCAGAAACCAGGAAGTTCAAGATATAGTTTAGACATAATCTCCATGAACCTTATATAGCTTTATCTAAACCCAGTGTTAGGTGCTGCTGAACTGCAGCCCTCCCTGTTTCCAGAATGCCCCTAGCCTTCCCTTTATTTCCTGCTTTTACATGGATGAGTGAAGTTTTGCAGCCTCTAAAGCTGGGGATTCATTTGTACCAGAGGGTTCTTAAAAGCCATTTACAGCCAAAATAAAGCCTCTATATACTGCCTGCATAGTTCTAAGCAGACATAGTTGTTAAGAAATCCAGCCCCAAAAATTTTTATTTGCATATCAGAAACTTAAAATTTCACCCCTCAAAAATAAATTTTGCTTCATTATTTTAACTCCACGCTGCCTGAGCTAAAAAATGCTATGGCTATGCCTATGCTTATATGCTAAATAACTAAACAAGGTTCTGTCTTTCTTCCATAAAGCTCACCTAAAATATTGGGTATGGCAATCTACAGCTTGTAAAATTTTACATCATTTTTCTATCCTATAGATAATGGGAAAATAATATATTTTATTTGTTGTAAATGTAATTCACCAAGAGGCAAATGTATGTCTACCATTTTCAAATACCAGGATGTGCCATGCATCTAGCTTTATTTTGCCAGCTGTTGCATTTGTTTTGCTCAGTCTCTGAATGCAATGATTGAGAGGTCTGGTGCACCACCTACTGTCACAGTGGCCGCATTGGCAGCTGTCTTTTCCCCTTACCGGTTGTGACCTTGCTGATATTATGTAAACAGCAGTTATGCAAGGAATGCAGATTTCACCTTACATAACACAGTTTGTTCCTATTCTAGATTTCTTTATTCATACCATTAGTCCATATAAATTAAAAGGAGAGAAAAGCAGTATTTACTTTATTAAAGATATATATCTCAGGTTCCAAACTGACTCTGTGGCCTGTTTGCTACTGTAGTTTTTTTCAGTCAGGCAATTTCATGAAACTCTTATCTCTTCCATAACCTGGAAGAAATTCACTTCCATTCAAAAAGGCAGTACACACATCTAAAGTCATATTTGTGCTCTTTTCTGAAGGTCAAAGAAAGACTTTCCTGATACGTAGTTCTTGCGCAGAATGAATTGAATCCAATATGGACTAAGGGAAATCAAATTCTTTGTATTTCAGGCTTTATATTTCAGCTGCTCTCGAAAGCAGAGGACTTGCTTCCCATGTCCATGTGCAAAGATAGATTTCCATGTCACTTAAGAACATATGAAGTGCCATAAGGGTGAGAAAAAAGAGCCCTGTAGCCCAGTATTCTGTCTCTAGCACACATTAGGAGAGATCCCAGGGGCTGTGGGGCCTGTTTCTGTCCGCATGTCCTCTCACGTGTCCAGGTGGAGCATCATCAGGTGATGTCCAGCACCTCCTGGGATACTTTCACAGAGAATTAGATGCTGCAAGGGCTGCTGTGCTTGTTGCCCCACTCAGTTCCCTCTCTACTCATTTTAGATCCTGCAGCTCTCACATCCCTCCCCTTTCTCCATTTATTGCCCTTGATCAGTTGTTTTCTTCTCCTTTTTTTCTTTCTTTTAGCCCTTTTCCTCCTCAAAGGGCCTGTGATTCCTTGAATACCTTCAAGGATTGGTGAGCAGGGGTTCTCTGCTTAGCGTTTTGCTCCAGTACTTACACATTTGTGATCATACACCTTCATGCCCCTTTCCTTTTTTCATTTGTTGCTGAAGCCCAGACATCCCTTAAAGGAAAATCAAACAGAAATATTAGTAGACAGTTAGGTAGATGGTGCGAAACAGAGCAATCCTTTCCCTGCTGTGCCCCACCTGTGCTGCTTTATGATCTTCATGAACTGGAGGTGATATATGGACTGTCCTAACTGACTGTCACCAATGGTCAATCTGTCTTCTAAGCATGAGTCCAGTTCCATTTTTAACCATGTCTGTTTTGGTGTCTGCAACATCTTATGGTAGTGAGCTCGTTCTAGAGCTTCATTGTGTGCTGTGGGCCAGCGGGACGTGAGCCAGGTTTGATCCAAAAGTCATGTGACCGCATATAGCACATCTCTTTGAGCTCTTAGATTTGCTGGCTGATACAACAGCCAAGTAAGCACGTATCTGCCACAGGTAAAGATATCCCGTAACCAATGCTTAAATAGATAGAAGCAATGCATTTCTGAGCTAAAGGAATGTGCCACAGATTACCACACTCACATGTATTATGTTACCACAGAAAGACAAAAGGATCTCCAGGGAGGGTCTCTGTACATAATATAGCTCTTTGCTAGATCAGGCAGCTGGAAAGAAGTAATTTCCACAGTGAGTAGCTGAAACAGATGTGGAGAAATCGCTCTGAGACTCAGGCAGCCAATAGGAAGTGGAGCAGAAGAAATTAAATGAAAGTATGAAATGAAAGTGGGCATGACTGACTAGTCAGATGGTTGAATGACTTGTCCTCTCCTATAGGATCCAGCAGGAGTAAGCAGAGAGTAGGGGAGCTGTCAGTCCTCTCAGGTCTAGACAAAAATGGAAGAAAAAAAGAGCTGTCCAACTTATTGCTTCCCTAATAATTAGTTTCTGAGTTTTGACAACCTTTTTTTTGCAAAACAAAAATAGTTGAAGAATTAAACTATTTACAAGCAAATAGTGAAAAAATGACTACTGCATTGATATGTCTTCAGCGTTTCATTTCAGTTTTGTCTTCTTTCAAATTTTAAAGTGTTATATATGCTCTACCCCAAAATAATGTGGAAAAGATACATTTCCTATATGCAAATATTCATTTTATAATCTGAAAATGTATTTTTGGTAAAATAGCATATATGCTATGACTTTGCTGTGCCCAGATATGCTTTAATGACTCATAATGTACTGAATCTGTTCATACAAAATGTAGCTGTCACTGATTGCCAAAACAATCTGCAAGGACTACTCCACTGATGATTTATACAAGCGTGCACCAGGGAAGAATGAGAGAAAGTTTTAAAGATATAACTATTAAGGCCATGACCAGAGTGGTAGCTGCAGAGATGCTGAGAAGAAAAAAAAAGTATCTAGTTGTTTTCTGCGTAAGGAAGTATGCTAATTATGGCTAAAGATTAGGGAAGAAAGGACCGTAGATCTCCAACACCACCTGAAAGATGTATACATTTTCTTCACAGTCCAAAATGAAATCAGTCATTAATTTTTCTGCTTGATAATGTGGAACACATTTCCCCCCAAACTGGGACTGGTTTTGGATCCTTCAGTTAAAAAAAAAAGTTCTCTAGTTGCCAGCCAGCTCAGCCCACTCTGGAATAATCCCTTTGGAAGAGTGGAATCCGAGCGTAATCCCTCAGGACAACTTTCCTGCATCTTGCAGCATTGTTGGAACGGCTGCTTGCATGACTTACGGATCCACAGCTACCTTAGTGCTTCGAGTTACTAGCAACCAGCCCAAGATAAAAAGGACAGAGAGTTTTTCTCATGTGTGCCAGCAAAACAGAAGAGTGCAAAGTGGTTCAGTAAGAGCACATCAACAGCCTAAAAACACTTTTGCCAACTTTCTCCATGCTTGGAGTCAGAATCCATCAGCTTCACTTTTCCCATCCATAGTCACCACACAGACATCCTGTGGGCAGAATTAACTGTGAATGTTCTATAAAACATAGGAGAGATACTGAAAGCCTTTGCCTTTGTGCCCCGACAATGGCTATCAATTCCAGTTTGGTCAAAAGCTGAAGTAAATTTAGTTCCTTTTTATAATAGCTGTGGTTCTTGCTGATCATTCACGAAAGATGCTCTTCTGTAAAAAAAATTACATAGTCCCTTATGACTATAAATGGGGCATATCTCTCTGAATTGTATCTACTTACTATTCAAAGCTGGAGCAAGCTTAAGAAATGCTGTATAAAAAAAACAATATAGCCACCTACTGTTTAAACTGAAAATGCTCAGTTTTGTGTAAGTTCTGCTTTAGACTCCCTTTCTAAGCACAAGAGCAAGATTTAGATGCAGTCGCAAAGGTCAGAGAGGGAAAAGATCTCATAGTCTTTCATCTTAATCCTTTACAGTTCTTATTTCTTATGAACTGTACAGTTAGTACTAGAATTTGCAGTGTTAAAATTTTATGTGGAGAGATTTCTATTACTGAGACACCGTTTCAAAACTATTCAAAAAGTTTTCTCTGATATTTAGCCTCACACACTTTGATATTATTACTATATTTTTACTATATTATTGGTATATACACAAACACAGACAGAGACACACACACATAATTTATACTGATTTTTCCCGATCATTTCTCATGGTGGGCTCAGATGTAATTTCTCAGCGTTTGTCATCCAGGCTTTTTCCCTGTATTGCCTGTTCACATTGTTATTTTTTGCCTCTGTGGATAGCTTTGAGAGAAAAAGAAAGATGATTTTTATAGTTATTGGCCAAACAGGCTGGGTTTGTTCTCCTTGTATTGTAACATAACAACGCGAGCACAGAGCAACTAATGGCTACTTAATAAACAGACTAAACAGAATTTTGCTCCCCTGTGGAGAAAAGCCTGGGGTCAAGGCAGAGTTGGGTGCATGGCTGAGCCAACCAGGCATCTTCTGCTGCCCTGGGAGACGTAAGGTCAGAGGACAAAAGGGGTCACGCCAGAAGCAGCAATGGATATTTCTGAGACAAACCACCTCTTCCCTGGTCCACAGCAGAAGTCACTGCCCCACATATTGCACTCAGTCTCTCAGTAGGAGTTGCCAGACTGGCTTTCTAGTGTACCAGTATGGCCAAATGGGAGTTTTAGCGTTAACAGCTGTATTGATCCCAGTTGTTTGCCTATTTTGCCTGTACCTGGAGCTAGCCCTTAGTTACTGTGTTTTAACCTCAGTGAACCCACACAGGACATGGTTTGTCATAGACCATGCTGCAGATATACAGGTCAATCTCACAGTTCAAGCTCTGGAGATTCCCCAATGCAGCTTTCATGTCAGTCAGACAACAGTTTCCATACAGACTGTCATTCATATTCACTGCCGTACCTCTTCCACAAGTAATCTTGCACCAGTCACTCATTTACCTATAGGCCAGTTTTCTTATCAGTAAGCTGGAGTTCACTATATAACTATCTTTACAGTAATGTGAGGCTGAACTAATGTTTATAAAGTATTTGACACATCCACTTAAAAAGCTCTGTGGAAAGGCAAAGAACTGTTCTTATTATTTCACTATCCTCACACTTTCATAACAATACTGCTTAGTAGCATTGGCAAATTTTATTAGCATATTTCTCCTGCATCTTCCACACATTCATCAAGACTCTGACCCAACAAACACAAAGTTGCCTGACTTTTACACCCCTGACTACTCCCACGAAGGCAAGCCTTACCAAAATGAAGTCAGTGGGACTAATCATATGCTAAAATTCAAGCATGAGCATAAACATTTCCAAAATTGAGGCCCTGACACTAAGATGTAAAAATCTAGCAGTGTTCTGAATGTTGCCATTCATAATCCTCCTCTACTTTTTTAAATTTCTGTCCAAATCTGGTCTGATAGTATGATGTTCTGAGGCAACATGTAGTGATTCACTTGAATCCTAATGTCCCTCATTACATCTAGTACATAAGTAATCCAAATGTAGGACAGGCTTTGGGCATGGGAACTTATCTGACCTAACTTCAGAAGTTTAGAAAGATGGTTATCTAAATCTAAGCTGGTTTTCTAGGATCTCTTTATAGTCCAGGAAAAAAAGCAAATACCACCAAAAGATGGTTCTTCTGATCTCCAGATAGGTGCCTGAAAATGCTGGAGTGAATCACCCTCAGGAGTTGAATCCTATGTGGCCAACAGTGACCAGTAAAAATCAGTTGCTCTACCAGGCATCTCAGAGTGAGGCAGAATTATATTAGTTATTTGGGAAGCTACTTCTGGATGGTCCTTTTAGACAGGAAAGGCTACTTAGGAAGAATGCTACCCTTTAAAGGAATGACTCAGTAGCTGTGCTCCTTTTAGTAATACCCGATGCACTCAGGGAAACTGTGTGAGTTTTGAGCTTTATAAAACTACTCTGCTTATTACTGATGGTTCTTCTGCCCTCTAGATATTTAAAGTTTTTAAAAACACTTAGTGCTTTTTCAGTGATTATTTTGCCAAAAGGCAACATTAAGGTTCTGATAATATCACAATGCATTACTGCTGTATTCTGTTTACTGAATTCCTTCAAAGAGACTATCATATTATCCCTATGACCGCAAAAAAATGTTAGTCTAGTTTAATCATTAGAACAAAGAGCTGGAGGCCAGAAAGATCATAATACAACAATTAAGGACAGAGAAGAGCCAACAATGTCGATTGTAGAAAACAGAGATGAGAAAAGACCTGAGTTTGTGCAGTCTTCTCCCCTTCCCCAGCTGATGTACTCCATAAACCCATGATATATCTACTTTCTGCAGATTTTAAACTTACATTAACTAGACCATGTGCTGAGCTGTCCTGTTTACACAAGCTTTGGTCTGCACAAGGAAATTGACTGACACAGCTCTCATGCCATAAGCTAATTTTGAGCTATTCTAAAAGTTGCAAGGAGGCATTAAAGAGCAGTTATTGTGGAATAGCTTATGCTGCAGTGGTTACACCCATCACTTTCTCTGGGGAGAAAAAAAAATCCATTATAATATTCTAAACATGAATTCATTGTAAATTTTTACAGCATTTTCTCCAGGACTCTGCAAATAGGCAGCTTGAAATAGTATTTTGAATAACGTTAGTTGTCTCTGAACAGTTAACTCTAAAATCTAATGGCATGACTGACAATGATTAGCAAACCTTTTTGATTGGAGGCAATTAGAATTAAGCATGAGTGGAAGTAGAAATTATTACAGAGAGAAAAACTTCAAGGGAAGGGAAGAAAAGGCATAAGAGGGGACAGAAAGAAAATAGCAGCAAAAGGAAAACTGGAAAGAAGAAAACGAAAGTGCAGAAATAACAGTGACAACCAAGATGGGAACGTTACCCCAGCTGAGAAGCAGTCATGATAATAAGCCTGAGTTAGTTACCACAGTGCAAAAGGAGAGTTCATCCCCTTGAACTTAATGCCAGCATCCCACTGATATCAGTGTGCATCTTGCTGTAGATTAAGTGTATCGTATAGTCCTAAATTTAGACAAGCAGTCACTAAACATGGAATTTGGCCTTCTCTGCAGAATGACGTTGCACATCCCTCCTGTAGGTCACACAGACCTTCCCAATGCCAAGAGTGTATTTTCTCCATTGCGTGCCCATGTTTGTTCTGCCAACTCTTTCATTACTTGCTTCATTTACTCACAACAGGTCAGAGCCAAATTCTCTGACATTTCAGCTTGAGTATCTTTTAAAAGAACTGTTTTTTTCTCTGTTTCAAATAGTACAAAGCAACTTGCTGTTTGTTTCCCTCACAGTGGCAGGTATTTCTAGCAATCTAGCAGAATTAAATGCTGTGATAGATTGAAGGAAAAGTACGTTGTGTCCAGGCTTACATATGCCATGAGCTGTAGAGCAGGTGAAACAAGGATCGATCTTGTCCAGCAAGAGCCAATAAGCACAGAAAAGGGAAGCAAAGCTACCTTTATCAGACCTTCCCTGAGAGAGTGTCTGAGGCGGTGTACTCCCTTATCTGTGCATTTCCCACACAATTCATGGATAGGTTTTGCACGTACTTGCAGGATCAGGAGCTAAGTGATTTTATGGAAGTGTTGCTCCTTTTATTTTCATAATTCACAAGCTGATAAAAGATTACACTGATCAAAAAAATATAATTAAGCCTTTTGTGATAATTGAGGGGATGTTATCTATGGAATAAAACTTTTGCCTTTTTTTTTTTTTTTTTTTTTTGATGTTTAGGTGATACTGCAGTACCTTAATGCTTGTGTATGAACATGTATCCACATTTGCTAAAAAAAGCCTTTGTAGCTGACATTAGGAATAATGGTGATTCTTTTGTTCTATTCTTATAGTTTGACCAAACAACTAGTGTATTAAGGAGGTTAGTGAACCTTTTACTCTAAGTGTTTCTGCAGGAGAGTGAAACTTCAACAAAACCAAAGAAGCCAGGTACTATAAATGGGTATATAAAGTGAAAAATCCTCAAGGACATAAAGGTACCGGAGAAAGAAATGGAAGGACTTTGTAGTGAATGGGGCTGAATAACATGGGACGGGAGGTCTGAGTTAGCTGCAGTGTCAAAAAGATCAGAGGAAGTGAGCTGGACAGGAGAGACCCTAGGACTGGAGCTTTAAGAGAGGGGTTCTAAACAACCCTAGATGAAAGGGCATCTGTTTGTAAAGAGTGATTTAGGATGGTGAGGAAACTGTGTGAAAAAATACATATTTTAATTTACTACTTTTGCCTAAATCTGCATATTTCTTGGGTTATCCAAATGAAAAGCAGTAATGTTTAAAAAATGCATGCAATGTGTGTTACAGTTTGTATAGCTAGTAGGCACTTCATAAAGAGTAAGGTGTAAACCCAAGAGCACCCACTCCAACCATAGCTTTGCAGAGAATATTTTAAGACTTGGGGTTCCCTTGGGGTTTTGAAAGCCAGAGAGTGGTTAGCTGTTGGGTCTGTTGCTGGGGAGGGGGAACAGAGAACCTGTGCCTAGGAAACGTTTCAGAGAGGCTGGTAGAAGAGGAAATGATGTAGCCTACAAGAAAAGCTTAGTGCTTCTGAGACAAGTGGAATGAAACCCAACACAGCAGTTGGAGAGCACGTATAGGTGCAGCTTGAGCAGATCTATGAGAAAGCCAATATGCTTTATGTAAAATAGGTTGTTTCAAGCAAATCCAATTTCAAATTTGATTTAATATACATAACTATGGAGATGTAGCAATACAAAATCTTTTGTAAGGTGTCTAATTAGTATCTGTGAAGTTTAAACTGCCATTATGTGATATGAATAGGACCTGTGCTAAGTATCTGAAGAACCAGCTAAATGGCAGATCTCAGAGAGCAATTGTCAACAAGGTCATTAGCAAATGGGGGGATTTTAGTCAGCATTCCACAGCAACTAGTGTTGGACCTAGTGTTACTGATGGCTTTCACCAGGGATCTGAAAGCAGATATACAAGGACAGCAGGTGACTTCTGTGTTGGAATATTTCATGAAGTTTGGCACTAACATTTTAAACCCACTGTTGAAAACCTGGAGAAGGTATAGAATAGATCGCTAAACACTATTTCAAGGCTAGAGAAAGTAAACTTGCAGTGGGAGTCTTATGGCATAGTTACACAGTACAGCTGAGTTCCTCTCTTCCCCCCTCCCATCTCTGCCCTTGGCTTGCTCCTGCTCATGGCCTTACAGGCACATTTTCCTCCCCTTCACCTGTCTGATCACACAATAAGCTGATTCATATCATTAATCCTAGAGAAAGTTATTCTTATTTTTAGTGGAGGAGGGTTAGTGTTCTTCTTCTTTTTTTTTTTTTTGCCCAGCTAGAGAGAATTCACTCATCTCCTTGTACAGTTAGACAAGCAGCAAACCCAGTACTAGGGAAGGAGTAAGAACATGCGGCCAGGAGTAAGACACAAGAAGGAAACAAGGCCACCCGCCATGGGGAGGCAGTGAGGCATTAGGTCAGCCCAGGTATCTCGTGTAACTGCAGCTGTTAGGAACACCGTGTGTTTAGTTTGTCCAAAAACAGACCAAGGGTGACTGGATGAGTTCACAAATAGTTTCTCTGTGTGACATTATTAGGGACATAAGGGCTCTTTATACCATCTAAAGAGGGGAGAAATGAGAACCAAGGGCTGTAAACTGAAGTCAGCAAATTCAAATGAGAAGTTAGGCGTGCTTTCTAACAGTGTGGATGATTAATCAGTGCCAGGGGAAGTGGTTGATTTTCTATCACTTGATGTTTTCACATCAAAACAGTGCGCTTTTCTGGAACTAATACTTTAGTTGAACACAGTTGTGGGTCCCAGTATAGGGATAAATAGATAAAATGTATTGGCCTTGACAAACGGGAGTCAAACTAGGAGACCTGGTCATTCCTTCTGGCTTTAAATTCTCTGAATCTATGAAATTTCTTAGACAGCTTTGACTTCCTCATCCTAGATTCCATGCTGCTTCTTTCTTCATTCAGTTTAATGTTTTAAACGCATGCCAGAAGGCCAGAGCATTGTAGTTTAAGCACTAACTGCAGGCTGAAAACATTTCTGTTTGTCCAAATCTGGAAAAATGAGGAATGATTATGTTACCAAAGGGAGAAAAAAAAAGGAAAAAGAAGGAATACTGTGTACCCAACAAAACAGGGGCAAGAATGCAGGAATGTAAATGTGTTACAGACTGTTATTAGGGTTTTGGATATAAAAATAAAACTTAAAAAAAATGACTGAAGAGCTGGAAAGGCATAATAAGATCCAATTTATTTAGACTAGAAGTTGTCTTCCCTAAATTGCTGAGGTGACAGGAAAAAAATATGAAAAGAAGATAATCATATTTGTTTTAAGTTTGGAAGTTTCCACTAAAATGCCTGTCTCTTTATAATAGTTTAAAAGGAAAAAAAGTGCCCTGGGGAATTACTAGAAAAATGAGCTTTATTAAGTGTTCATGGCCATCTGAACTACCCACCCATCCAGTATAAATGTTTTCTGGCAAAATAAGTGTTTGTGTTGCCATGGCCTTTCTCATGATGTTATTTTCTTAAGCAAAGGCATTTTTCTAGCTGAGATCTTAACAAGGACATAGGCAGGGCGCCATGATTCAGTCCTTGAAGGGAAAAATAGTGATTTGGAGGGAATAGTGAAGGAAAGAGACAGTCTCAGAGGGGCGCAGAACAGAAGAGTTAGCTGTCTGGCAGTGACTCTTTTGCCCAACAGAAGCAGTGTAGAGGATCATTTACACTAATTATTCCAGTTTTGTGGGAGAGGAACTGTGGAGAGAGTTGTTCCTATGATATCTCAGCCCACCTAGGACAGTGTGGAAACATCCTTGTATAGGACCAGCAGTGGAGCCCAAAGGAACACGTGCAGCCTCCATCAGCCCTGCAGAAGTGCTAGTAGCATCCTCAGTGTAGGGGAAATTTGTCTTTAAAAAATAGCGACTCCGTTGTTCATTTATTATTTACTTAGCAAATAGAATGCCTCAGATACAGGTTTACTCAAATCAGGTTACAGGGCTCTGTCCCTGTACACAGGTAGAGGGACTCCACGCAGAAAACTTCCCCAAGATCCATGTGGAACCATGTGGGATATCTGCAAGATAAGAGATCTGAACAGTTTTGTATATTGCATTCTTTCTTCTCTTCCCCTGCAAAATCACCTAGGGAAAAACTTGCCTAAGGGTTTCACATGGTTTTCCATCCTCCAGTGAATACCTCTGCAAGTGAAATTATTGGTTGTGAATTTTACATTTTTAACTGATTTATATTCTGGTTTTAGATTACTATCAAAGTTTTTTATCATAAAAATTAGCAAGTTGGTCACATAAGCATTGAACAACATCGTTATATAGTTAGTGCACATCACAGCAATTAAAGCCAAACTGCTGGGTACTTACACGAAGAGTATAAGAACAGGCAGGTAGGTAATGATCCTTTCTCTGCACATCTTCCCAAATTGAGGTAATCATTAGTTTGTGAGCCAGAGGTCACATCCGAATCCTGTTGCTTCATATCCACCAAGGGGCCATGAATTCCTTTCTGAAAGAATAAAAGGCAAGAAAGAGTAGCAGGGACAAAGGCTAAGGGTTAACTCTCATAGAATTTCAAGGGATTTAGGCATTTTCCTTTCTTCAGCTGCCGTGACATGATTCTTCGCTTTCAGACTGATTTCATACCCATGTAACTCCAGGAATTACAATAGAACACTGATCTCACCAGAGAAAGTAAAGGGAATAAGGTCCACAGATGTTAAATGTGGGTTCAAATCTAATTAAGTAGTTATTTCTAGGAAAGAGCCCATTACAAAAACAAGTAATCAAAAATAAAAATTTAATAGGCCTCCTGGGCCACCTACTCCCAAAATACTTAATTTTCTTCATAATGCAAACCACATCTTGAAATGGTAACTCAGAAACCCAGTGCCTCTTCCTTTTGGAACAATGTAGTCCACATCTCCTCAATACCTGGATGCAACACCATTTTAGCAAATAGATCAATTTCAGAGCTAGAGCAAAACAAAGAAAACAGCATGGAAAACATTTTTTTACCTTTATTTTAGTAACATTAGTTAGCTGGAAACTAAGAGGAGAGCAGGTAGCATTTGATAGAAATCATAGACTATACCGGACCTATACTCCAAGAATGTGCTACCCTAACTGCTCAGACCCATTCAATCTCAGACTCTAGCACTGAGACTACTTTTAGAAATCCCAAGTAACTGAGCTCTGCTCAGTCCTCTGGGAAACAGTTCCCCAGCCTACCACCTCTCGCAGTAAGTTCTTCCTGTTCAACTCAGAATTTATCTCCTCGCTCATTGATCTTGCTCAAGGTTCTTCAGTAACTCATACTCATCTTTCAGGTTCACACCTACTAGAAAACTTCACAAGATATTTAATTTAAACCTAGAAACCCACAGAAAAGAGAACTAGAGCTAAACCAGCTTGTTTTATGCAACTAATTCCAGTGAAATTAACAGGACTGTTTATGGGAGGGAAGTAAATTTACACCATAAAATAAATAACACAAGTCACATATTTGAATTTTTAAAGGTGATCTTTTGAAAATTAGATTAGAAAGAGAATTCCAAATTAAAAATTTATTCAGTTACGTTTCTTGCTATTATGATTCAGCAGGGACGTGTCTGATTCATGAGGCAATATTGGAACTGAGTACTCTGGGATGTATTTTACTCATGGTCCTAGGTGCATTTAGTTGGCACACTGTGATGGAATGAGAGTACAAGCTCCATAGATCAAGAAAAGTGTTAATCCAGAAAATGATTCCAGAGCAGAGGGAAAGAGAGCCAGCTGCAGACAATGAAAAAGCTGCCAGGAGAGCATCAAGAAAGAATCCCTCAGCACACAGCATCACTTCGAGGGAGACATTTCTACCTTAATGCTGACAGGAATTTGGAGATATGGGAGAACCAAGAGAGAACCAGAAGCTGGAGACAGGGCATTGAATTGAGTAACTGGTACTTATCTGCCGTCATTAACAGTGACAGCAATTTATGGGTGTAGCTCAGTTGTGACAAGGTTTTCCCCAGGTTGCTTGTAAAAACTCGCTCTTGAGAGAGAGAGCCAATTCGCATGCATGCGCTCTCCTGAAGCTTACAGTCTTTAGAGATGGTTTAATGTGAACGGTATACTCTGCTTCAGCTATCTCACTCTACAGGTGGGTGTATTAGTGGAAGCTGCTTCTGATTTTAGCTTTGAAAGGATCAGGCTCCGTCTCAAACTGAGATGGCTGAAGGAGTGGATATGCATTTCATTCAGCCATTCCTCCTACTGCAGTCATAACCCCTATTGCTGGGTTGGGCCAGACCACATGGAGTGGCACTGGGAGTGGCTACAGCCACTTTTCCTGTCTCCGTCTGCAAATATGAGTAAGCTTCCTTAGAATGTGATCACAGAAGACTAATTCCCGTGACTTAAACATCTGAATAGAAAAAAATATATACATGTTTTTATATGATGGGAAAATTAGTCTAATATTGACCTCATGAACAATGAAGCTCTCTAAAATAGTCCATCTTTAACCAAATGCTAAAGAACTCAATGGAATTACAACTTAATTCCAAGTATGTTCATTTTTATTATGAAAGTTAATAGTACATTCAATGAATATGGAATTATTGGAAATGACATGTTCTACTGAAGAAATAATGATGAATTCCTGAATATGAGAAATAAGTTTTGTGGTTCCTTTGATAAAACATTTTTAGCTGGCTAACATATGAAGGTATTTAGAATTGTTCCAGTTTCATTAATGGAAAATAATTTATTTCACAAAATACCTAAAAATAATCCTTACATAACCTGTGGGGGGTTACTGGGCCTCTTGTAGGCTGGAATGCTAATCAACTGCACAACTTGCCTAATCTTAAAGTTAAGGAGAAACCAGAAGGTATTTTATAGCTTTGCAGTGTGTTATTTACTTCCCAATATGCATGTGGGATAAATCAGACCCTCAGTTTTCTTTATATTTCCAAATAAGCTATGTGTTTCTAAACTCTGATTAAAGAGAGATTCAGAACCCCATTTGCTATGTAAATGAACACTAAGATAACTCTTCTCTTCAGGATTTGAGGATGGGCAGTGGAAGATGTGGCTCTCCTATTCCCAACCTGCCTACTTAATCATGGGAAACTTGTTAAGAACCAACCACTTCTTCAGTGTCTCAGTGGTTTGTCTGTCAATTAATTAGCTGTCCTTTAAGGCCTATAGGAGCCCTATATGGAGATGTAAGTGAGCATAAAGAGTCTCCCTTATTTCTCTGTTGAAGCTAATCCTTCTACAGATAAAAGAGGTAAAGCAGGCTTTACAGAACCACTGCAACAAAGGACACTTTGATCCGCTTTCACCAATCACTTGCTAAGATAATTACACTTAATAGGACTTAAATGTTTTCTGATACAGGACTAGAGCAACTTGATTAGTTTGGGGAGACAAACACCTACACACTACTGCTTTGTTCAGGGCAGATTACAAGGTGATGATCCAGTCCTGACTGTGTTTTCCCATCACTAAAAGAACTGAGGCAAAAACTGTGTTTAGTCTAATTAGAAAAACTTAATTATAGATGGATATTTTTAGGTTATGGGGTTGAAAACCTCCTTGATAAAGCACATTTAAAACAGTTTAGACCTGGCTTATATTTACCTTCAGATACTGATGTAGGCTGAATTGCAACAATCCAGTTATATATCTCATACATTTTAGATGCGGATGATCTGGTGGTCTACTTCACTTTGAATCAGCAATTGAATAACAAAAATTTAAGTTCAGCATTTGTCCACTATTTTTGAAATACTGAAGGACTTCAGCCAATGTATGTTGCAAATAGTCTAAGAATGACAGTCACCATTGGCCTATTGCAGAGCAGTAGCATTCACATCCCAAGTCTTTTGAGGAATGCTCTGTTGAGATTCATAAAAAATATGCCATTAATTTCTTGAATAGAAATGAAGGAAACTGATAACATCCAACAGTGACTCAGTGGGATTCAGCACAGTCGGATTCAGCTTGGAAGTGGAAGCCTTCCCAACGCCCATGATGTGCCTCTGCCAAAGACTGACACAGCAGAGACAGTTGAGCTGTGTGCAGAAATATTCACAGATCACCACATTCTGTAACATAAACAGATATAGTCCTGGTTTTATTCTGATAAGGTCATATAGTGGAACAGTTTAGAAGTGACTGGATGGACAATTCAGGTTTTCCTATTGTGGGAAGCAAAGAGCAATGGAACAGATAGCTGAAGGCCACCAGCAGTTAAATCTGCCTATGTCTGTGAGTCAACACCCTCATATGTTATGGGGGTAAATACTGGACTTTACAGGAGAATACTAACATTTTTCATGGCAACTGGCAATCACTTGTCTGCAGCAAATCAGTATAAGTAAGTTACCAAAAGTTTGGTTGCATGTTGAACATTGCCTCCAAGATTTTAAAAGGCCAGAGAACTGGCAAACCAGTCAGATAGATGTGAGTTATGGAAATGTTGTAATGGACTTCATTTAAGTTGGATGCAGTTTCATCCCTGTAAAGACTGTGACTTGACCAAAGAATGGAAGTGTATTTTTGTCCAAATTCAGTGTTTGTCTTCTGTTTCTGAAGAACTGAAGGACTTTGGCCAAATCATTCAGTTGTTGGTCAAAAGTTCAAGAGCTACCAGAGTATGCTTCCCTAATACTTATGAATTATATAACTTCAAGTATTGTGTTGCCAGTTTTTGAAATATTTCTAAGGTGTCTGAATGACTGGTATGATTCAGAAATCAACTGCATTGTGAGTCTAATCAGTTAGCGTGAAGGAGATCAACTATCTTAGAACACTGTGGTTCAATGTTGATGTTAATCGATGCCTGTGGTTGACTTCAAACTCCTAGGAATTTGAGGATATGGGTCACAGATCTCCAGTGCAATAGAGGATAGTTGTCTGCACTGATAGTGTGTTCAGGGTGAGATTTTGCTGCTGTTGAGGTCAATGAAAGTTTGCAATTGCTGCTTAATAATAAGATCATACAGTTGAACAAGGGGTCATCCTTTTTTCTTCCCCCCCCCCCCCCCATTGATTTTTCCCTAAGCCAAATTAGCCATCGAGGTGCGTAATGACTATCCACTCTGGGAAGCAGTGAAAAGTCTTGTTCTGCTCTCTGGGATTTTCTATTATTGCATGAATGAAAAACAGAAAATGTGCTCTGTATCTTACAAAGGGAACTGAGCCCAGGGATAGTGGCTACTCTTTTCAGGGAGATTTTGGTGTGGTTACAAGGCTGAGAGATTGATGTGAGGACACATATTATCCGAGCAACAGCAACTATGAAGTTAAGCCACTCCAGGTCATGCCAGTGCTGCTAGGCAGTAGACAGCCATGCTTCTTGGTGCCAGGCTATTGTGCAGGGCCTGCCTTGGGAGACATCCCAAGGATACCCACTGAGTATGAAAGGAGCATTCAGCCAAGAAAAGCAGGAAAAAGCATTCTTTTGCAGTGGGGGAAGGGGTCTTGTTTGTTTTCTGTTTTTAGTCTGCAGAAGTGCAAGGAAGGGAAACAAAAAATGGAAGAGAGGGACAACTGAACTTGTGGAGAGGAGAGTAAAAGTATCTTTTTAAGTCAAGAATGGCCAGCAACCTCTTTTTCAACCTTGAAACTTAATTATTCTTGGTCCAGCTGACAGTCTGCTGAGAAAGGCCAAGAAGAGTCTGTCTACATAGGCATTGGAAACAGTTAACTGACTACATTGTGTCTTTGTTCACAACAGCTCCCTCAAAGAGCATTATTAGTCAAAGCCTCTGCTGTAACACATGTTAGTTTCTAAAGGTTAGCTGCTCTCTGCCAGAAGAAATTGGTTTCTTTCTCATCGTTTCCTGCTGAGCTTTCAGAAGCAGGATGTAAGCCTGTCACCAGAGCCGCAGGACGGGGGTGGTTTGTCTTACCTGGCAGCCCCTGAAAACCCAGAACCATGTCCTCCCTAGCACTTTTTTGCCTAACTCTATTTGAAATCACATCACTGAAAGGTGCTTGCAGGCAGCAGATTGTTCTTTATTGCTTCAGTAGAAAAGCCCATCCTGGCAAACGGCAGTGAGATAAATTATGATGCTGCCTGAAATAAAGAGTATCAGCCGTGGGCTTTTCCCAATGGCCATTTACAAGGGTTGCAGCAATAACAGTTCTCAAGATGAAGCAAAGGCTTTGTCTTGTCTCTGTCATAGCTGATCCCCCTCTCTGGGCTAGAGGATGGCTTAATACTGCAATGAGACCGGGAAGTCTTTCTCTGCATTATCTGTATTCTTTCCAGTGCCTTCTAGTAACCAAGAAGACAGGCAAGGGATCCATCAGATTGCACATGAAGAACAAAAGAGAAACATGGGGCAGGAAAAGACACTTTTCGGGAGAAAAAATGAAGATTGGGGGAGATAAACTTGTAATTCTGAACTCCATTTTGTCCGTTGCGTTGAATTCAGCAAGACAAACCATAAGCCTCTAACTTTTTGCAATAATGCTCCCTGTTGTAAAATATACCAGTCTTTATGAGCTGCTTTCTCTCTCTTACTGCTTTGGTTTCCAAGGCTTTTTGAATTTTAAAGTCTTTTGTCCAAGTGAAGGCATATCTACATGCACCAGCTAACCCCTTTAACCACAGAAATACATATGCACGTGCACTTTTATATATATATATACACACACACACACACACACACGTATATATATATATATATAGTGTGTGTGTGTGTGTGTGTATTTAGAGTAGTATATAGAGGTGAGATGCCCAAAATAATAGAAACAAATAGTCCTGGAACCTTAACACTGTATTATTCATTTCCTTGAAAATTATTTACAGATAATTTCTAGGGAAAAACGCAAGTTTGCAAAGACTACAGATTCCTACAAAAGGAAACAGGAAAAAGATTCCAACTTGATGGACTTCCTGTTTCTTTAAATTTTCAATCAGATTTTTCCAAAATTGAAGAGTAACACCTAAACATTGGTGTACACATGCAGATTTCATTTAAAAATTTCAAAGGTCAGTTCTGAGCAACTGTGTGCTTTGGAAACCCATTTAGGGGCACAGGCACTGTTCTTAGTAAGCAGATGAAGATAGAAGTTTATGCCTTTAACTGAATATTCCACAAATTTATGGAGGAGCTCATGCCTAAATAAGTTGAATATGAAGGAGCTTGATATTCTGGGGTTCTATATATTTTATAACTACTTATATACATTTAGTTAATTCTTTACTTGTCATCACTAAAAGGTGTATTTAACCAGTTATATCTAAGCACTTCTTAGATCTTCTGGATGAAGTACTGCTATACATTAGTATGAAACGTGTCTACTATTATTTGTACTTATTTTTCTCACAGACTTTTATTGCACAAGGAACCTATGCTCCTTTTCTGTGGAAATAAGAAGTGAATATAATGGCACACTTTGTGTGCATAATTTTTTTTTGTTTGTTTTGGAAGCCTCTATCTTTTAGTTTAGAGACTGAAACTGAGTGTTTTTAATCCAGACAGTTTCAGATTTCCCCACTGTGCCCTAGCTGTCAGCACAGACATAGGCAGCCCACTCTACATGGCAAAGTAGCAGAGTAGCAGCATAGGTATGAAACACATAGAACTGCTTAGTTCAAGGACCAGGGATTGCTCCTTGGAGCAGATGATGTTATCCAGGAAGGTGAAGCCTGTCTGCATCCACTTGGCTCCCAGATTCCCTGTAGTATCCCTGTTTTGTCTTCTCACCTCAATGTATTACTAGTAGCTATTCTCCTTGCCCAGCAAGTCCTACTACTTTACAAAATGGGCATAGTAGTACTGGAAAACAAAACAAAGCAAAACAATCTATCACTGAACCCATGAAGAGTAAGGTATTTCTAAAAGAGATAACATATCTTAACTAGTCAGGGGGAGAGATGTCTGCACAGGCTTGTGGACAGTACCATCATACAAGCTCAGCTTTCTAATTCTGTAACCACTTACAGGTACTTAGTCAAGTACAGCCATATTCCAGACTAAGATTGTCCATTTCTGCGTTATCTGTAGAACCAAATCACTTCACAGGTGGCAGTGAGGCAAGAAAGTAATTGTGATCTAGCATTTGGAAACTTGACATATACTCTTATATCAGCTTCCATTTTTAGCTAAATGATGTTTCAAGAATCTTCCATGTTAGACTTCGATGAAAATAATTTAGAGACTGGAGGAGCTTTTCAGAGAGGAGTGGACAGAAACAAAAATCCTACTGTACCTCTGCACAGTAAAAGCAATATTTAAATATTCTAGGCATATTCACAATGGTTTGAGCTGGAGAAAATCTGGACTGAAGACAGACCATAACATTTTTAACCGCATTTTAAATTCACTGAGCATATTGGCAGTTGGCCAGTTGTCTGACAATATTACAGGGAAGTGGTTAGGTCAGAATGACCTAAACATATACAGGGAAACCATTACCGTCTCAAAGCATTTTGCCTGAGATAATAATTTTGAGACATACAACAAGCAATGGATTGTGTCAGAGAAGTGAACATAGTCAGGAACACCCAGGCTAATGAATGCTACAAATCTGCAGAAGTGTTGATACTCCCCACTTTGCTCCTACAGAGAAAGACAGTGTTTAAGTGGATGAGCTTGACAGTTTGTGACTAAGAACTTAATTACCTTCTCCTTGAGGATAGCATTACCGGGCAGTACCATCTCAGAGTACCAGTATGTGGGCTTTGGGGCGCAATGGGAAATGCTGTGGTTCCAAAGCATGCTATCACTGTTAGGCTGGGAAATAGCAGCTCTCAGGGATATAAATGACCACAGTTACTGCTAGACTGTTCCGAACAAATTAGAACAGAAGGCTCTAAGGCTATGCCATGCCCTGAAAACGGGAGTTTGGTACAGTTCCACCCCAGCTATTTGGGGGACAAGAGCACTCTCATCAGCCATCTAATCCATTTACTTTTATGTCTCATATCTGTGACACTAGATGTCTGAGAGTAGTCACAAAAAATACAGAACAAAACACTGGATGCGTCATGGTAAGCAAAAGTTTTTTTCACATCCTATTGATTCCTAGGCTATGAGCTAAACCATGATGTTTGCTTTCCTTTGCCATCCACTTTTAACACATATAACAAAACAACCACTCTTCTGTTGCAATGTGTGTGGGGGAGCTGTAACCACCATGCTGACAGTAATTGATATTTGCTTTGGTCAGTTTTAAAGTCATGCTAATTAAAACTGATTCTCCTACTCACATATTCTAAGAAACAAAGTATCTAGAGGCAAGATCATGTTGTCAAGCATCCAGGGAAAACTTTAACACAGCCTCATGCACCGATGTGTGTCTTCATTAGAGCTGGTCGCAGTAGGCTCCATGCTCAAAAGAACACTTCTTCTTATTCTCTAGGCCCAGGCCCTCTCAGCTGTGCATCAACAACTCTACAAGTAGAAGACGGGAAACTTATTATGCTAGCCAGCAAACCAGCACATGCAAAGCTTTATTGGTTAGACGTTTATGTAGTAGTCAAAGGTATTTACCAGTTTTCCTAGAACAGTTTGCTTTCTCCAGTTCTTCAATGGAGCACTTTCTTAACATTGCATAACAACCCTGGAAATTTGTGACATGGGAAATAGAAAATACTGAAATAGCAGGAAGAACTAGGGAATACAGAGTGCAGTTCCTCAGGTATGGGCTTTGGTCAGGACACTGGAAGCTGTACAGAATGCCTTACAAGCGTTAAAGTTATCACACGGTTTAACACTTCATCTTAAAGTACCTCCAACAGTCTGTTGCCACTCATTTTAAGTTGGTCCATTATAGATTCAGCAGAAAGTGCTCACCCTTCTGAAGCATTAGCACACTACCTGCTGTGCTGGTTCAGGTGGGTGCTGTCCATTTAGTCACTCACTAGCTTCTCACATTTGATAAAATGAAATTAGAGTCAGAGACTTCAGAACAATGGAATGTCTTTGTCTTGTAATATTTGTCTGATCAACAAAAACCTCCATAAGGCTTCAAAATGAACTGTAATCTAGCAAAATAGTTTTAAGAGGACACCTTCTAGTTTCATAAGGTATTTCACGGTTACACTTACATAAACCTGAAGTTCAGATATGTGCATGCCAGGAAAACGAAAAGAAAAAGCTTCAAAATCAGATTAAATACATGCCAATGAATTTTCCATAACTCCTTCATGCTTCATTTCTCTAACTTGTTAATATAAATGCTTCTGCAAGAAGGAGGTCAATACTAAGAAGAAAATCATAGTGTTTGTGTCTTGTTCGGCTTTAATTAATGTCATGTTATTTCATTGTTGTTTATAAACCGATGATAAAACTAAAGAAGTACTTGCCTCAAGATCCTCCTTAAGAGGTTGCCAAACTGACTTTAGTATGTATCAAGATTTTATAGCTGAAAATACGTATGCATGAATTGATTTATGTATGTTATCATTTGACAGTATTCTCATAAAATTACTATTTTTAGCACCAGTATTGTCTGCTTTTATTATCTTCTTTTTTTTATTCTGGCAAACATGGAACTTATCTGAAAGTATTCAGATTCTGATGTAAGTGAGAACCACAAAAATCACAGCTTTCAAATAGCTACAAGAACTACAAGATGTCTTGGTTAATCCAAACCTACCAGCATGAATGTTAGCCCTTTCATTGTTCCGTGATGTAGGCCTGTACACAGAAAATATACTTATTGTATTAGTGTAAGATGTTTTGACCGTTTGGTAGACCTTGCATTTCTGCTTTTTTCTGTCCTGTATGGCACTGCTGTTACCATACCATTTAGTAGTTACATAATTGTTCCCGCTCAAGCATACAAACAATGAGGTCAACTTGAGTCATGTCAAATAGCTAGAGCAAATACCACATATGTAACCATTTAAGATAACAAGTCATGTGATCACATATACTACCTCTTGCCTGGATTTTTTGGATCATACTAGAATTGTGTTAGAATGCACAAAAGCAGCAGAGCTTAACAGCTGTTTTGCCTGTGATAAGCAACTGGTGAGTAGTTTATTGCAAAATATTTAACACAGACAAGCTAGGATTGAAAGTTACCTTGCTCTAAATCATTATGCTTCTTCTTTTAAACTGACCTTTTCAAGGCAAAAAGCCTATGTTTTCCTGCAGAAAAATATGGTAGGGATGAAGGTTTAATTTTATTTTAGTGGTTTTAATAACATTCAGCTATGCTACATTTTAAAGCTGCCTAATTATCAGATGTAACATCTGGGATACACTTTCTATCAGACTGTGTTTTATCCAAACTGGGCACAAATACAAGAAAGTGTTATTTGTATTTATTAACTGGAACATACAGAGAAAGGTCAACACTTTCCCTACTCATCCTTCATCAGCAGAGAGGCTGGTGAGAAAGCAGGGTAAAAGTAAAACTCCTTAAATCAACAAAAAAATTGTGACTATGAAAATATACAAGACACATGAAAGCAAAGAATAAACTTCTTATCCATACATTTTTTCTTCTGTTGAATACAATTAAATTCAATTGTACTCACAGAGCACATCACAGACCTCTGCTGTTCTTACTGAACTCAAAGGGAATGATTTCTCTCTTGCTACGTGGCTGACAAGAAAAAAAAATTAAAACATTATTCCTGAACAAATGGCAATGAAGAAAAAGTAGAATGTGATTAAAATAATTTCAGTTAATATGTTCTACTCCACTTTGCAGCATTCTTGCTGTTTTTAAAGGGGTCAGTTACTTCTATAATCCTCCCAACTATTTGTCATAGCAATTACATCTACTGGCCCTCCACTGCAAGTTGTTCTGCCTCATGTCCACACATGCTGCAAGTCTTGCTCTTCTGCCATCTACACTTCAAGGCCTCACAAAAGAGAGCTGCCTCTCTTCTAACCTAACAATCCTAGAGAGATTCAAGCTTCCGCTGGAGGGTATGTGGATGCATAGCTTGAACAGTCTTATTGGTATCTCTTATTATATAGACATATGTGCATTCCTATATCTGTGTGTTCTCATAAGCCAGTTTTCCAGTCCTCCTCTACAGCACTCGCACTCTTCACATTCCCAGTGCAGTGCAATAAGGTGACTTTTCTTGCATGGAGGGAGTCGATGAGTTACGGTACCGGCTCAGTCATAACCCACCATATAGAAACACACTCTCCTCACTACATTCAAGCTTCAGTAGGCTGTGAGTATATCATTATTTCTTTATTCTGACCTTTTTTCCCACCTCAACACAGAAGCTTTACTCATAAGAACATAAAAACTGTCCTAGTGGTCAGAGCAGTAGTCTGTCTAAGCCAGTGTTCTACCTCCACCGTCTCCTGAAGTGGAAGAAGAAGATACTGTTTAGGGAAGATCATGTGAGCCTGGCCACTTTCTGTGGTCCTTTCTCCTCATATTCTTCCAGCATCATTGGATTAAGGATTTTAAAGGGTACATCCCCACCTATTCCCTATAGCGTCTGTTTAGATACTGTTGTCTGAGAAATTTTCTCATTCTTTTTTGGACTTGCAGATGCTGTCTACCTCCACAACCTCTTGTGACAAGATACTCAAAGAATTTACTGCCTGCTGTGTAAAAAAAGTGTTTTCTTTCATCAGTTTTAAACCAATTCCCTACTAGTTTCAATGAGTGCCCCCTAGTTCTAGTAGGGCAGGATTTGGTGAATGATGAATGACACTTCTGCATTCACCTTATCCACCACCTTTATGATTTTGTGATCGGCCTTCTCCTCTCCAAATTGAGAAGTTCCAGCCTTTTTGTTCTCTCCTCAGAAAGCAGCTACTCTATTGCCTTGATCATTTTTGTTGCCCTTCTGTTTTCCTCCTCTAGGTCCGCTATGTCCTCTTGAGATGTAGACATCAGATCTGTGCACAGTACTCAAGGTGGGGGTGCATCAAGGCTTTATTTATATAGTGGCAAACTGATGCTTTCTCTCTTCTACTCAGTGACCTCTCTAATGATGCTCAATATTGTACTAACTTTTGGCTACTGCCAGATCTTTTTTCCACCCTCAGCATCTCTCATTTGGCCTGCAGCACCTATTTTCTTCCTAAAAGGAGCAGGCTTTTCCAGTCCCTTTCTCCATCATAGATACTGGGCTTTCTTTTTTCCTCTAGTCACATTTACTTTGACTATCTGTGAGCTGCCTGAGTTAAAATCCAGACTAACTTTCAAACCATCGTGGGCTTCCAACCACTGCGTTTTAAACCAGAGAGCTGAACTGAATCCAAACTGCAAACCAAAATTGGATCTGGAACAGAATTTGAAATATCACTTTGAAGCCCTTTTCAAACATACATATATATAAAGGTTACTATTTCCAAATAGCAATTTGACTAAGGTCTGACATTGCCTAGCAGAGATCTGTTCAGTATGAGAACTGTTTAGACTATTTTTTGTACAAGTGTTTTTTACAAGACTGTGGCAAGGTTGCCTGGCTGCTCTGTGCTGTTCTTCAGATGCTGGCAGGGCTTGTTCATGCAGGGGCCTACCTGCAGTGATCTCCGGCTAAACTACTGCTTCTAAGGGAAGAGGGCTGGCAATAGCTTTGATTCCTCTTCTTCTGTGTCTGTGAATTGTGTGTTTGTTACTGATGAAAGTGCCCTGTAGGTGGCAGTAGGCTGCAGTCTCCCAAGCCTTTTTCCATCAGTCCCTCCAGTGTGCCTTACTTGGTCTGTGTATTTACACATATGTGTTTCTGTGCCTATACACGTTTCCATGATGTATATGCGTGTGCGCATTAATCTGTTGAGTAGTGGTGGTTCAACCTGTTCATTAGCCCTGTCTCCCACTCCTCTGCCTGAACTACCAATAGTTAAGTGCAGTGCTTCACCGCCTTTGCAGCCTTACCTGGGCCTTCCTTCCTAGTTGACTCACTTCCTATTTGAAGGCTCCAAGCCTGCCCCATTCATATCACATTTCTGTCTCCACATTTGTAGCTGTTCATAGCAGAGTATATAGCATGTAAATTAACCAATTAGTGGATTACTCTATATCCAGTGCAGAGCAGTTTTAACCAGCACTGAATCCAAACCAGAGATGAATCAAAAATGTATTTTTTCAACTCCCTGTTGTAAACCTATCAGGAATAAAGGGCTGAATGTTGTATGTAGGCATCACAGAGTATATAGTTTTCTGGAGAAATTATACAGTCATGGAAATGGAAAGAAATATTTTGATGGAAGGCTCTTTTTCAATGCCTCTTTGAGCTATTCAGAAGTCTTAAAAATAAATAATAAAATAAAACCTTCACTTAAGCCAGGAGATCTTTATAATCTTTTGCAAGTCCTCTCTCCTGTCTTTAGCTTCAGCAGGTAGAATTTGAGTAAGTCCTTCATACCAGATATGCTACTTTCTTCTTGTGTGCAAGTGCTGTTGGGTTATGTGTTATAACAAAAATATTTTGTGGTGGGTTATTTTTTAAAATAAGAATACTTGTATTATAATAAGTATGTATAATTTATGTAATTATATGAGAGTAAACCCAACTGTGATTTCAATCCAGTATAAAGATGTCATTGCAAAAAATATTCCCTTCTGTTGTTGGTACTAGTTAGAGGAACACCTTCATTTTGTGACCTTAGAAGCTGATAGCTCACACCTAACTATGCGTTGTTTGTGCCCTATTTAGATATATAGAAGTAAAGGTCACTGTGATGCATCACACTGTTCTAATTCCTGTCTTTTTATAAGCTGTCTTGAAATGCAGAACATGCACATCTCTCCATTCGAGAATGCTCCTGAAAAGACACTAGAGGTCTTTTTAACTTCAGCCTCCTTTACTCATCACATCAATAGGTAACTCCCATAACACCTCAGGAGCCAGTGTTCTTTGTCACATGTATCTTGAAAACATTTCTTTTTTTTCCAAAAAAAGCTGTGATGTTCAGTGCTTTCTTGGCAGCCCACAGCCAAAAGTGGTGTTGGGACGGAGGAGGTAGCAGGCATCCAGTGTACAAGGTGTAAACCCTGAGGTCACTCAGAACAGCAGAAAGATCAGGACAGTTTCCTTTCTCCATCTCCTCAGAATATGTATGGGTACTGTGCTGTTCCTGCTTTTCCTGAGTAAAGCATAGGAGGAATGAAAATTTTGAGCCTCTGCCTTACTCAGCATGTTGAGTAACCAGCTCAGGCCAGATACAAAATCCCTGTAAATTCAGGCCTCCCTGCTGGCAGCAGCAATATGCCACTCTGACATCCAGCAATAACTTTAAATCTGGGAGTGATTTATTTTTCTTTAGAAGACAGCAGATGGCAGCAAAGTTTTACAGATACGCCAGGCTAGTAGAAGAAGAAAAATATCTTAGTACACCAACTCTAACAACATTCCATGGAGAAAACATAGCATTTGTTTCTCTCTGTCTTGCAGTGTGGTTAGCATAATAAATAAGGTTTAATGGCCCTTGTGCACTCGTAACATGATTTTTTTCCCCCATTACCAGGAGTTAATGAAATCAGATTGGGGCAAGATAATGTGAATTATCACTCAGCAAACCATTTTTTGTCTCTACAGGACTCACTCTTTTGTGCAGATCTTTTTATATGCTCCGTTAGATACATACTGATTATCTTGTACAAATATTATCACAAAGTGCTAGACTGTCCATGCATGCAGCCAGATTGATCCAGGAGTTCTGACTGCCAGTCTCTGCTGTAAGCAATGAGCACCACTAGCTCCCTCTCACTGGAGTTACTTGTCTGGATACCTCCTTTTCCAAGGCTTCAAAATAGGTGATGAGATTAAAAAAAAAGAGGAGTGGGGTGGATGAAGCATGTGTAAATCCAATGCAACTATATAAAGTTGTAGTGTTTAAAACACTGCAAAATCCCATGGCATTAAATAAATAATAATGTGTAGGTTTTGGACAAGAACACTGGAAGTTTCTCAGATTTGATGCCTACTCATCAACACATTTAACACTGCACAGGAATGTTTGTTGAAGCTGTCATTGCCAGCAATGTCACATCCACTTAAGAGGAATAGCAATGGTCCTACGTTGCAAAACTCATGTTGGATTGAACTGAAAGCTGGGATTTGGGTTACCTCTCTTTGGTACAGTTCTTGCCCCTTACTTTTAATTTTTAGTAGCTTCTTCAGTCTTCAAAAACAGAACTCATGAATAAATGAAGTATAAAGCAAAACTTTGAATGCAATATTTCAGTATAAAAATAGCCATGTTTTTGAAAGAGAGCTGAAGCTTAGACTTTTTTCCACTGAAGTCAACAGAAGTTTTGTTTCAATTAGATGGGATCAGTCTCTGACCTGGGATTTGGTGGTGAGATTCCTATCTGGCTCATGAGGTCATCACCAACAGCACGTCTGATGTCCGTAGGCAGTGAGGAGACTAATGGTATTTGCCCATTGCATATTTTTCATGTTGTTTGTCAATAAAGGGCCAGACTATGAATTTGTTCCTTATGCAGAATGGGATACAGAGCAGCACAGCCCCAGGAAAAAAATAGTGACTTAAAAATCCATCACTTTTTCCTTGGCTCTGAAGAGAACAAATTTACTTTACAAGGTGCAGCTGTCTTCTTCTTCCAGCATGCAGACTCAGATCTGCTCCCAAGCCTTTCTATTCAGACAGGGAAGTGTAGTGGCCTCTGAGGGTATACTGCTTTCTAGCAGAGACTCGCAATAGAGCCAGGTCATGTAAGGGAAAATGAGGAACCCTTACACCCTTTTGTCCTCTCACGTAACAGCAGTGGGATGAGTTACATTGTAGCCTTTAGACTTGGAGTGTTTAGGTTTCATGATAACTCCTGTGACAGTAACCACCTATTAAAAGGACAATAATCATGTTTGTTTGATGAACTGCTTTGTTTGCTCCTGAACTAACAGATAAGATCCCCTTATGTTTGTTCTCCTGTTTCTGGCAATACTACTGAACATGAGAGATTAAGACCCAGACATTTGTTTATTTATTTTCACACCACATTAGGAAAGTATGAAGAAAGTATAAACATTTTTATAATTGCTAGAAAAGTTGTGTGCAATTTGCAAACTGACAGATTTGGAAAGTGATATTCGACTAAAAGTGTTGAAGGAATATTTATTTTGCAAACATATTTTGAGAGTCAGAATTTAATACAAAATATTTGCCTTCAGTTGGACTGGACTGATCTTTCCTGACTTTGGAAAAACACAGGTTTTTGTAAGTGGATGCGAAACCCAATGGGTTCTAGTTAAGTATTTGGTACAAGTTAGCACAGAACCAGACTAAGTCAAAAGATGTCATTTGGCCTCCTCATTGCTGTTGCTGTTGCTTGGAATTCTGAAAGCAAAAAACTCCAGTCTTACCAAATCATTAACATTGATTCTAGTTTTAATGAAATCATTTGCTTTTCATTTTGAGACATTATAGTTATCAGGGATTTTGACTAGTGTGTATAGTATGTACTAAAAAATAGCCTTTCACATAGCCTTTCACATAGTTCTTTACCTCATGAACAAATTATGCTCTTTCTCCTCATGGAGGATGTATGACCCTGTTCCAAGGAATTAAGTTTTTGAAAATTAAAGCAGTTTCAAAGCTGATACAAATTATTTGATGAAATAAGCAGTTCTTTAAGAAATATTTGGATAATAAAAGCAAATCCTTGTGAACACAATAAACAAATTTTACTTAGGCATAACTGGATTTAGTTATTGGTTGCACTCAGTCACCCTGGAATTTTTTCTCTTGATGCCTGTGTGTTCTACACTACTGAAGTATGATGTGAGATAATATAAAATAGTGTATTGACGGCACAAGGAAAATATTTGGATGGTTGTCTGGAGTTGCCATTATTGGCTTTGATGATGACTTGCTGTCCTTTGGGTACTAAATGAGCCAGAAAAGGCTTCATATGTGCCAAAGTATTCATTAGTATTCCCCTTTCTGTCATTGTGCTTGAAGAAAAAGTTTATATCTGGCACCTGACTGCAATTCTTATTAGTACAGACTAAGATGCTTTGCAGATTTTGGTAATCATCAGTCCAAAGATACACTTGTGTCTATACTTTTTGAATAGAGCAGAAATAGTTACTATGTAATAATGGCAAAACACTTTCTCTGCTTTCTGGTGCATATGGAGAACAAACATTTTTTACAGTCTTTCGTGTGACATGGCTGCTTAAAGTAACTTTTGTGGTACCTACTGGAGAGACAAATATAATTACTGGGCTCCCTCTTCCAGCTTAGGGGACCTGCACCGGGATTTTATGAGAAAGTACTTGTATATCACCATTTTAGGCCACTGGCCTCCACTCCATATAGCACTAATAATGGAACCACAAAAATCTTACTCAGATAAGAATAGCCTTTGGAATCTATTTTGGTAATGAAAAGTGTCTATAGCAACATACTTTTTCTTTGCCGTAAGGTGTCTCTAGGGTGGGCGCAAAGCAAAATAATAGCTCATGAAGAATATTCCCTGAACTGTCCTGACACTTCACCATAGAGGCTCTGCTGAGAATGGTGACCAATCCTTTGGCATTCACTCTTGGATGGGCTGATGGACCAGGATAAATTCCTGCTCCAAAACATATTTACCATTGCAAAACTTATTTTTAATTTAGAACCTTGTCTGAACTGAATTTATAACTATGTTTTAAGCAGCCTTTGAAATACTGGCCTAGGAGGCACCAGACTGTTCTTAGAAACTGATACTTTACCTAAGGTGTTATGTAAACAGATGCTACTGATTTGGGAGGCATGTGATGACATCTTTGACTTCTCATCTATCACACCAAAGCATAGGCTGGCCTTGACCTAAGCACACAGTTCTTACTGAATTTCTGGGACTTTGAAAAACATGTTGTCTCCCAGACACAGAGCTACCTTCTACTTTCTGATGTGTCCACTTCAGCAGTGTTGGTCTTTACACTATGAAAGATAGCGTGATTAAAAAAAATTTTTTTTTGGGGGGGGGGGAGGGAAATCCAAAAAAGAAAAAAATTGAGGTCTTTCTTTTCTTTAGTTCCTGTTTATTACAGCTACTGTATGGAGTTTTGCTGCTCCCCACAGCTGCAGCAGGTGGTGCTCTTGATCCTTCCAAAAGGAAATGCACTAAGCTCCAATAAGGTCACAATTATGCCATCCAGCAGCAGATATAGCTGATTTTAGCCCTGTCCCATTAGGCCAAGGATTTTTCAACTTTGTCTGAAGTTTTTTCTAACAGTAAAAGGAAAAAGAGGGGGGGAAAAGTATTTTTAAGTGGGGACTGTTTTTTGGCAGTAAGTGGAGAAAAGGTCAATACAAACAAAAGCAATTCATTGGAATGTGCATATCTACCCCTTCTATAGTCCAAAATAGCATTATTTTGCTCAAGTTCAGATGACTAAGATGCTAGTTTTGTAACTGGAGAGACTGTTGTAAGTAAAAGCTTGTACCTATTAAAGTATATGGTTCTACTGAAGTCATTCTAGTTGTGCTATGAACTTTAGCAGGATCATGCTTTCACCTACAAATTGTCATTCCCCACTGCAAGCCCCAAAACATTAAGTAGCTGTTATTCTAATTTCATGATCTTTATTTTCAGGAGAACAGCCACTCACCCATTTCTTAGCTGGCAGCTAAAATCTACATTAGAGATCATTCATTTGCTGTCATCCCTCCTGAACAAAACTGAGCTATTTGGAAGTCTGATACATTTTGCTTCATGTTTCTATTAGTTTTTTAAGGTTTTGTCCATTCTATTTCTACATGTTGTAAAATTTGGATCAGAAAGGCCATCAGCAGTAGAGAGGTAAATTCTCTTCCAGCATTTAACAAACAAGTGGTAATTAAAACTGGCAAGTGTCAGCATATATGTATTTTAAAAAAAAAGAAAGAAAAACAAAACAAAAGAATGCTGCAAGTAGAAAACTCACCTCTCTAGATTCCAAGAGTCTTAGTTGAAAACATTTAGGAAAGAAACTAAAAATAAACACTTCAGAGCAAAATTTCAAAACTTCGGGGAGTAAAATATATGCAAGCTTTCTAGTCAGTGGCAACTGGATTCCTACCCATACTATTTTGCAGTACTATTCCTGGAGAAGGTTCCCTTGCCTGTTCACATTTGTTTTCCTTTTGAATTTTTCTTGTAAATAATGTGTGCCTTGTAGTATTAAGGCATGTAGTATTAAGTGAAAACAATACATCCACTTCATCTCTTCTAGCAGCATCTAGTGCTGCTGTTCCCCTGCCCTTTCCTGTGTATGTTCACTATCTTCAGAGATACTGTAAAATAGGAAAAATGGTATGGTTGATCCAAGACATTATTAAAATGCACTTGTTCAGTTTTTTGGAGGTTTGTTTTCTTGAAGGACAAAGAGCAGACACCAACAGATGGGGCTGTTGATGCATTATTAAGGCTCAGTTTTCTGGTCTGTGGTTGGAATTTGCTTTTAAAGAAAAAAAAAAAAGAACAAAACAACAAAATCCCTAATGTTAAGCTTTTATCCAAGATGTTCTGCCCACACTGAACTGGTCACCATTTAACTTTAACCTGAACTGTGGCCCAGGAAATCCTTCAACATAAATAACCTTGGAAGCTGTCATGACCATTTTTGGAACATGCTCCCTCAATAAATCTGTTACTTTGTTGTGCAATGTTGAAGTGTGCAGTTGTTTCTCTGATTAATTAGGGCAAAAAATAAACTTGCACGATCAATCCAAGCTGTGACACGTTTCAGCCCTGGCTGGAACATGTGGTAGAAAAGGCTGTAAAGCCTTCTAAACAGCTCTACCCTGGGATTTTATGATGCATACTTGCTTTTAAGTTTACTTGATTTTGCTAGATAAGGTGGTTGCTAACAAAGTCTGTAATTAAAAAGTTTTTGCCTGTCACAGAATTGCCATGCCGAGTTAGTAAGGATAGAACTGAACAAAGTAAGAAATCCTTCATCCTGACCACCTGCCCCCTTTAAAGACAACATAACAGAACTGTTTTATGTAATAGTGTTTATTTTATTTCACATATTACCCATGGAGAACAGCTGATACATTCTCTACATCTTTCACCAGTCTGGAATGCAAGATAAAAAAAGGTACGGAAAGAGTGTTTAACAGCGTTTGACATTCACGATATGAAAAATAGAGGGGATACAATGTCTTAAAATGCCCTTATGCAATATATATATATATATTTATATATAAAAAAGTATAAAAATAAAAAATATTTTTCCCCAAAAAGGATACAAATAGGACACGACACAGGACAATCTTAAATATCGATACGTATCTCATGAGCCACACACACCGCACTTATAATTAACAAACACCACGTACAATTGCACTTTTCCTCTCTGTTACGTTCAAGTATGTCGCAGTCCCCGCAGGGACTAGTGAGTGTCCGATTCCCTGCCGGGTGCAGATAACGCAGAGGGTAGAGCAGGTGCGGGGGGGGGGGGGGCCTTTCCTTGTCGAGGCTGAACGAGGACTGTCAGACACCTCGGGGCGGCGGGAGAGGCCGCGGCCCCGGGCCCGGGGGTCGCGCAGCGGCGGCCGCCCGGGGACGCACCCGCCGCCTCGGGGCTCCCCCACGCCCCCCTGAGCGCCCCCTCCTCGGGTCAGACGAGCAACCCACCTCCACCGGGGCACGGGGCAGGGGTAGATCTGGCCGTGGCCCACTGGCAAGGAAGGCCCGGCCCCTGCCCCCGCCCCCGCCCCGCCGGGTGCAGGAGGCGGCCGGCGGCCCGGGCAGCAGCGGCGCGGGGCAGCGGGGCGACGTGGCGGCCGGCGGGTGGCGGAGAGCCGGGCGCGGGCAGCGGCCCGGGCGCCTTCAAGTCCCTGGTGCCGCTGGCGCGGGAGCCGGCGGTGCCTCGCGGCGGGGGAGGGTGCAGAGTCCGTGACCGCCCCGCCGCCGCGGCAGGCGGGGAGCGGGGTCGGTGCCTGCGCGTCCCGCTGCGCGACGCGGCCTTCACGGCCTCCTCGCGCGGGCCGCTCGCTCCGCCGCCCCCAGGTCCGAGGGGGTCTCGGCCCGCCAGGCGGCTCCGCAACGTCGGCGAACCCTCCGTCCGTCCCTCCGTCCGTCTGGGACGGCCTCAGCCGGGTGGTGCGGCGCTCCCGCGGCGCTCAGATCCCGAGGACGGCGGCGAGGGGCTGCGCCGGCCGCGTCCGGGGGCGCCGGCCGCCCCGGGGGGAGGGCGCCGGGCGGCGGCGACGGTACTCGGGCAGGGAGCGCCGCCTGCGGCCGTAGCCCTGGGGGCTGATCTTGCTGATGGGGGCGGCGCCGTCCTTATCCTTGTCGGTCAGCTGGTAGATCTGGTGGGCCAGCTTCTGCACCGTGCACGTCCCGAACCGGCACCCCGGGCGGATGACTTCGAAGTGGGGGAAGCTGTTAATGCTCTGGCGGTAGCGCTTGACGCGGATGTGAGCATCCTCCCGGCTGCTGCGAGGCAGGAAGAGAGAGAGCGGGCATGAGAAAGGCGCAGTGGGGCTTGGAGGAGCGGACCCCAGGGGCCGGGGCGGGGAGGGCAGGGGGCCCCCAGGCTAGAGGCGGGCCCGTCCCGTCGGCGGGCCCCCCTCCCCCGGCTCTGCCCTCCGCCGAGCGCGGGAGAGGGGCGATGTGGCCGCGGAGCAGAGCTTGCTGCCGATGCAAGGAGAGGCCCCGCCGTTTTATGGCTGTTATTTATCTATGGATCCAGAGCTCAAGTTACTATTTATATTTGACTTTCACAGTAAAGGCGCTGCTATCTCCCGCCAGCTGAAGTGCGCGGGGAAAGGGAGGCGGGAGGCTGCTTTCAGCGCGTTGCGCAGCCCCTGCAGGACCTGTCTCTGGGGCTTGGGAGATCTATTGTGAAAAGGAGCAAAACACCCGGAAACAAGGGAACCCTGAAACTTTCCGATGCCCCAAGCAAGTGCCCGATCCTAGAGAGGGCAGGAAATTACCTGGGATGCGAGACCGGGGGATCCTCCTTCACGTCCTGGCTCCGTATGAGGGGCAGCACGGCGGCGGCTGGCCCCAGCCCTCGGAGCGCGCCCGAAGGCTTCACGTCCCTCTTGGCTCGGCTCAGTGCCCATTTCGTCCATCTGAAAGGAGCGCAAGGGAAGAGGACAGCCTGTCAGCGCAAGCCTGCAGGGCAGCGGCCAAAGCAAGCAGAATCGAGGGGCTAAAATCTTTGCCAGCGCCGAGATTTTTTTTCTTTTGGACGTTTCCTGAAAGGGCATGAGGCCTTTTAGGAGCTGTGCTATTCCCGCAGGGACTTCAGTTCCCTCTGATCTCGGCCGGAGACCGGCGCTGGGGCGCGGAGGCTCCGCAGCTCTAAGAGCGGGGCTGGGCGCTGGCAGGAGGGCGCGCTCCGATACTCACTTTCTTTTGAACTCTGTCGCTACGTCCACCCTTGCAGCATCCACCCCGAGGAAGGTCACAGAGCCGAGATAGAGCAGGGCTACGTGAACCACTTTCATTCTGGCTGAACTCCTGGTGGAGGGAGAAGAGAAGAATTATAAGCATGTTTGCTAGTAAAAGTTAAGTAGGGTCTGTACCTTTTTCCTGGTGGTTCCAGAGAACTCCTTTCCTCGGAATATATAGCTCCCAAACTACTGGAAACTTTGTGTGTGATATGAACCAAAGGCTAATATTTGCTCAGCAATTTATCACAGAGTAAGTAACAGAGCCTCCAAAGTTTACGTTTGTCGAGAGTTTTACTTGCAGAGGCGGCTGAAAACCAGCAGGATTGCCAGAATACCCCCAGTGGCTTGCATTAGGATTTAGCAAACCCACGAGATTAGAAAGAGCTGCCTTTTAGACGCATCGTTTCCAAACTCCAGCAAGTGTTTTGCTGCCTGTAAGTTTATCCTCTAATAGCTCATCTTCCCACTCCACGTGGCAAACTAGCTAGTTTGGGATTTACGTTGTAAACTGCAGCTGATGCCAAGAGCCAGTGCAAGACTCAGCAGCATAACTTCAAGCACGTCAAAACAGTCCAGATTTAGTAGATTTCCACTACCTCTCCACCTCCCCTGTACCTTTAGACAGGAAAAAAAGGTTTCTTACCTGGCAGTGAGGATAATCCACTGAGACAAATGTTGTGGCAGTAGCGATCCGAACTTGCACGGTTTCCTGAGGACTCACTCAGGAGCGAGAGCTCCTTCTTTGTGTGCCTGGAGTAACCACTGCCGAGCTGCGCTCCACCGCTCCCTTTTATAGAGCGGCGCGGGGAAGTGGGTGGACCTTGGCGCGTCTGCCTCGGCGATTTTTCTTTGACACTTACCCCCACCCACACGTCCCGAGCACTTCTTAATCATGCTAGCATGGATTGGGGGCACCCCATACTAGGGTAAAAAATAAGAGGATTAATGAAAATTATCTTAAACAACCCCCTTAGTATTTTGTTAATTATAACAACGGCTTTTTAGGTGTGGATTCCAAGTCATGGCATAACTTGCAAAATCTGATAAGCCCCTCGTACTGTTTAACTGGGAACAGACTTTTTACCTGCTAATATATAATTATGTTTACACGGTCTGTAGCATAATTTCTCTTTCTAGGCACGTTAACTTTAGGTGGGTTGAAGAAGGGGTGTAACAACTACACCTGATCAATTTCAAAATCCATCAAATAACAAAGTTTCAAAAATAAAACCATATTTGGACAACTTGAACTACAATGAGTAACTGTAATGAAAGTCAGCCTTCATTACATAAGTAAGGAGGTGACAAACCAACCATCATTAATATTTATGACTCAACCTGGGTGCATTTTTATCTAATAAAATGTACTTGATTTACTCGATCGTTTCAAACAAATCACAATTTAAATGGTATTGGAACAGGACGGTTAGAGCTCCCTTTTATACCTTCGAACAAAGGAAGAATTATTGCTTTGGACCAAACACAGGCTCATCTGAAATGCTTGGGGTTACGAGCTTCAAGAAAGACTTGTCGTGAGTCGTTTTATCCCTAATTCGCAAACCTTTATATACTTGCCTAACCTTACTTACAGGTTAATAAAGCTAAACCAGTGCATAAATATTTGCAGGATCAGGGTCTCTAACAATATTCCCCATGGCTGGTCAGCAGTAAAACCTTGGTCTGTCTACCTATTTTTTTTACAGTCTTTAACATCTTTGCTCTATGACGCTTCAGAAATGTGGAGCTCCGGCTTCGCAGGAGATGCAGGAGTCAGCACCAAATGGACCGTTTCTATACTTATTTGTTGCAGTGCAAATTCTGCGGAACCGAAGGAAATGCCCCCGGCAGACCTGCTGCGTCAGGGTCCCCTTCCCAGCGACAGACGCTCGAGCGTACCAAGAAGCAGACTGGAATGTGCGGGATGTTTCACTCTCAGCTTGCTCCAAGCAAAGTATTTCAGAAATCAGGTGAGTATGTACTTGTGACTTTGCCATTCTGGATAACCGTGATACATGCTACACCCTAGAGAGGTATGTGCAAGGGGGTGACGGAAACTTTCCTATGCATGGCTAGCTCGGTTTGAGGTGCTCCCTCCCTTGCCAGCAGCGTGCAGGAGCCCTTCTGTCTCCAGCAGCTACCTGCGCTCGGGAGCCCGTGCCCTTCCCGGCTGCTGCCCTCGCTCCCTCACGCGCTCTCTGCCTTATCAGCCGCGGAGCAGGAGCCTGGCAAGGGGGTCAGCACTCATTCTGGATGGTCACGTCCGCACCCCCGAGCCGGCCAGCCTTTCTCCCCCAAGCCCCGGCGTGGCTCTCCGGGGCGAGGCTGTTCCCCGGCCGCGAGCTGGCTGCCGGGCAAGTCCCGTGCGCTCCTCCACCGCACCTGCCGGGCTGCCCCCGGGCCAGGGCCGGGCAAGCCCCGTGCCCTCCCCCGCCGCCCCGGCCGGGCTGCCCCCGGGCCAGGGCCTCGGGCTCTCTGGGAGCAGCGAGAGGTGCAGGTCCCTCCCGCCCCGTCCCCGCAGCGCCGCTCCGGCGGCAGCGCCGCAGCCTCGCGGAGCTCCGCGGAGCAGCGCTCCTGCTGCCCCCCGCAGCCCGTGCCCCGAAGCAGAAGTGCACACAGAGGGACGCTTGTCCTGTACACTCAGGGAGGAAAAAACGGAGAAGTAGGTGGTCTAGAAAGGCACTGTACAATGATGGAACTACACAAGTACATCTAATTATAATGACGGTATTTTAGAGACCTTGTGAGGCAGCTCAGGCTTGAGCGAGTCTAAGCATTTCCCTGATCAGCAGAAGCTGAAGGTTAATCTAACTTTTCCGAATGAGAAGGCAGGATTTTGTCTCATGAGCATTTCTTTGAATTAAATAATCTCTCCTCTTCCAGTAATATAATCACACACTTCCCCAAATGCTGGAAAATCCCTCGTTAACATCCTTGGCCAAGAGGGAAGTGCAATTTGTATATTCTTGGACAAACAATACAGAAAGGGTCCTATGTGGTTTTAGGAATTATAGAAATTAGGTTTGGGAATTATAATATAATAATATAATAATAATATTTCACACGAGTTCCATGCTGATTACAACTGCTATTTTAATGATACAAAATTAGCTCATTCAGCCTCATGTGGGATGAAACTTTAGCACATCAGTTATCAGCCAAAATGCAGTTTGTTGATGATGTGATTTGTGAAGGGGCTTCAGAGGGTAAAGCTGGTTTCATATCTAACACAAAACATCATGTTCTCAGTTCTGATGTTCATTTTGTTCTTCCTAAGCACTTGGATTCCTACATAATTTGAAAATGAGGAATAATCACCAGATTTGTGCTATGAGGTAAAAGTGCCCCCTTTTTAAAATTTATTTCATAAATAGTGAGGTTACTTACATTTTGAAAAACTGACACAGAACACTTCCTGGAAATATTATTCATGAAGTATTCTTATGAGGCAACGCCATGCAGTTCAGAGAGACTGAACTCTCCTCTGAAGTGTGGGCTGTCCTCTCGATGCTGCCTCATCCGTTGGGGAGAAGTTGGCCTGGAGGTACATTCGGCTCTTGTACTTGTTCACTGATTATTTTGGACATGTCATTCAACCTATCAGTGTTCTCCTATGTACAAAAGACTTTACAATATGTATCTGCTCTTGTAGGGAGATTGTGAAGATTAGTTGCTGTTTGTATAGCATTTTATCCAGCCTAAGTTTTATTCCAAAAGCAAGAGTCCAAAACCTGTATGCTCCAATTGGGGATTAGCTGGGGGCAAATATTCTGTGTTGATTATGCAAGAAAATCATTGTTTGAAGCCAGTGGAAGCTCTTTTGCATGTTTCATTCTGGGTTGATACAAATTTTACTGAATATGTAGTAAGAATATACTTGATTATATTTCATACTGTATGAAATTGGTGCAAAGATGATACTAATAGAAGAATCACACCTTATGAAGTATGTAAAACCCCAGTCAAGTTCCATGCAGGAAAGCCTTGCTTTTAGTGCACTCAGCCAGCTTTTTCTGTCCCAACATGCTCAAAGGAATAAGTGACAAGGGACGATTCCATTTTTGGTAGTCTGATTGGAGATGCTTTAGAGAGTCTTATTTTCTGACAGGTCTGAACACAGCAAACAAAGTCCCGTAAATCAGGGTGAGATGCATATTGGCGGGGGAAATCCTACTCAGGGTCATGGCTTCTTCCCTATTCTGGCAAGAGATGTCACTAAACTAATAGGTGACACTGGATTAAGGGACTGCAGGCTGAGTGTGACCTTTATATTTCTTGAAGGAGGAGTTGACTGTACAAGGTACTGTAAACCTTCACATCTGTTTGGTGCTAAGTACATAGTCTGAGTGTGGCATCAATGTCCCTTGTATGCTTTCAGTCTTCTGCAGGGTTTTAGCCCCACAGTTCTTCCTCCAGGGTAAACCTGTGGCTGCTTATTGGGTCCTTCTGGAGACCTAGGCCTTGGTGGACACTGAAAGCCACTGCTCTGCGAGCCCCTTTCATCATGCAAGAGGAGCTGGGGCTACTCTGTTGGAACAGAGGGAATTTTGTTATTGGTGGTCTGGATGAAAGCTCAGTTTACTTTGCATCAGACTTTAGGCAAGCAAACAATATGTCTGCTTCACTTCCTCATTTGTTCTATAAGAATATAAAGATAACTCAATACTAAAGGGAAGTTAAGGAAGTCACAGATGACTGAATCCTTTTGCTCTCCATACAGGTATGCAGCCAAACAGCTGTGTTCAAACCCAGATGAAGCTGTTACATGAGTACTTAAGACATGCCATTTATGACATGCTTTATAAACTAACCAAGCTTTGTTTAGATTGGTCTAGGGGAAAGAAGGAGCAATACTATGAAGTGGGTGCTAGTAGTGTTGGGGACTCAGTAAGTAACATTTTCCTCTTGATCCAGCATTTGTTAATGCCCTGGCAAAAGTGTTAGGTGATATTCTCCTGCTAGAAGTGCTGGCTTAAAAGAGAATTGAGACTTAAGTACTGAGATTTGTTCTTACATATTGAACTTTTTATGAGTGCAGATATGATAATCCTGAAGTCCTGTTTGAGCACCAAATTAGGTAATTTCTTAGTGTCTCTAAACTCCCCCTCCAGGTTCAGCTGTACACAACATTATCCCTTGCTTTTGTAAACTGTTGTGTGCCCTGGCTTTGTACTGCTGAACAGCTGCAGCATCCACCCCTAGAAGTGATGGCACTGAGCCTTATCCTTGTTCACTTCACAGGGGCAATGTGTGGCTTCATTAAGATTTGCATTCCTTTTTTGCTTCTTCGGTAATGCTTTTAAACAAAAATTCTCAGTGGCTCAGTGGAAAGCAGCTTTTTTTTCCAGTCATTAAAGTCTATGGGATCATGATCCAAAAAGCCTATGAATTGCTTCAGAAAGGTATTCCTTCTTCTAGCTCCTACCTAGTATAAGAAATGACTGACCCCATGGAGTGCATGTCTTTCTCAACGAGTATAGTAAATCTTTTCAATACATATTACACTGTTTTCTTTATTCCTAAAGTTAACAAGCGATTTCATTAAGCTTAGATCTTCCTACATGGCCTCTGACTTCAAAACAATGAAACCAAAAGGCTGATTATCCCAAAGACATTTTGACTCCTGCCTGCCTGAAGGGAAGGCACCAGCAAGAACTTTGTAATTGACTCTTGAAGCTTCTCGACCAAATTGCTTCTGGTTTATCAACAGGACATTGCATTGCTATGCTCCAGCTAAACAGGAAGTATAGGTACTGCATGTTTGAGACAGAAATATTTCTGTGAAACTGTTAATGACTATCTTCTGGGCCCCACATGATTGTTAGGATTGTTGGGGCAAATTCAGAGAATTTGCTGAATTTCGATGTGCATCCACAGTACCACAGCTGCTGCAGTTCCTCACTAACGTAGCTGATGTCCCTTGTGGTGTTTGCTCTCTCTGTGTTGTCAAACAGGTCTGGGACATACATGGAAGCTTATCATAATGTTTTGGCAGACTCTCAGCCAGTTAACCAAGCACTGTACTGTCAGACACCCTGTTTATCACCATCATCTCTGTGGCTGCTGGCAGGCCAGCCGGGCTTCCGAGGGTAAAGAGACCAAAAGGTGTCAGCCTCATTTGTACCTTATAAATAGCAACATGAAATCTTCCCGCTGTCTTGCGGAGCGCCCTGACAGGCACCGCACGTCGGGGCCGAGGGGGTCGCCCCGCGGCGTTGCCGGCCGCCCCCCGCGGGCAGCTACCGCCCCCGTCCGGCTCCGATCGCCCCCGGGACGCCCGTGCAAACGCCGCGATCCGTGTGGAAGGTGGCACCGCGCCGCCCAGCGTGGCAGCATCGGGCAGCCGCGGATCACCGCGCCGCGCCGCAGCGCACCGCACGGCGCACGGCACGGCACGGCGCTGCACCGCACAGCACAGCACGGCGCACCTCACCACACCGCCCCCCCCCGCCCCGCTCCGCCCCGCACAGCACAGCACAGCGCCGCGTCGGGTGACGAAGCCTCGCGGTCCCGCGGCGGCCGGGCCGGACCGGACCGGGCCCCCTCAGGGCACCGCTACCCGCACCCGCTCTTCCTCCTGCCCTTCGCGCCGCGGCCGCCGGGAGTAGTGGCGGGGAGCTGCTGCTGCTGGTGTGAGGGAGGGCGGCGGTGAAATCCCTTCCCTGGCATTCGCCTTCGTGTCAGGCCGCGCAGCAGCCGGCTCGAGACCCGCCGAGCCGAGCCGTTAGCGCCCTGCCGTTAGAACGTCAGCGCCGCGCCGTTAGAACCGTTAGCACCCTGCCGTTAGAGCCGCGTCCCAGCTGCGCAGGCCGACTTCCCCCGCTGTGGCATGTCCCGCACATCCCGAACAAAACGTAAACAGGAAACATCCTGCAAATGTAAGTCTCGATTCTTGAGACTGAGCTCACGGAGATGATTTTCATTCGCAGTAAGGTTTTATTTTCGCATAGGCTAAACGGGGGCGATGCACTTCCCTGCCAGCTCCACACAGGAAACGTCCCAATTCCGAAGGGCAGACGCGGAAGGAGTGCCGGGACGGCGAGGTAGAAAGTCTCGCTTAGACACCGGGCTTTTCGTAGTATATTGAACGTGCCATGCCACACTACACATAGGTAGGATCTGCCACGTTTTCAGGAGAAAGCGGCCTAGATCCCATGCCCGTGGGGTGGGTATTTCGGAGGGAGCCACCGGCAGGGCTTTCCTGGAGGCTATATGCAAACAAAGCCGTTGCCAGCCTGGGACGGGCAGGGAGGACCGGGCGGGGGACTGAGATCGGGGCACACGTAGCTTGGAGCAACGCGGTAACATTTGCATTACCGGCCCCTAGCAAAAGCGGCGGGCACTGCGTCTCTGCTGCAGCCGCCGGAGCAGAGCCCCGGCTCGCGGCTGGGCCGGAGCTGGCGGCCCCAGGGCGCAGGGCAGGCGCAGCAGGGCCGCCGCCGCCGCCGCGTGCCGCCGGCGAACCCGCTGCCCACGCCCAGCCCGGCAGGGTCACGGCGCAGCGGGCTCGGCGGCGCGCAGGCGCACAGCGCGCCCGCGCCTCCAACATGGCTGAGGTGCTGCTACTTCTCGTGCAGCAGGAGCAGGGGGGAGGATGCTGAGCTTCCCGGGAGCTGCAGCCTCAGCCGCAGCAGGGGTGGTGAGGTCTGAGGCGGGCTCCTCTCAGCCATGGCCAGGCTGGCTGACTATTTCATTGTGGTGGGCTATGACCACGAGAAGACAGGTAGGTGTGGCTGCGTGCAGGGCTGCTGTGCGGTGCCTGGCCTCTTTCCCCCTCCCCGCGTTTCTGCCCGGCCCCTGCCCCCCCCGCCTGCGCTCAGGCCGCGGGAGGAGGAGACTGGCGCGCACACGGGGCGCCTGTCATGCCTTGGGAGGAGGGTAACTGGGGGGTCGTTGGGGCAGCTGCGCCCCGTGAAGAGCAGCAACAGTCAAAGGGGGCGAGGGAAGGGTTAATTCCCATTTCCTTAGGCGGAGCAGGTCGGCGGGAAAGTGGAGGGGCTTTTCTCCCGCCCAGGGGCGGGTTGGCCGGGCCATGGCACCTCCGGCCAGGAGGGAGGCTTCGCCTCAGCAGCCGCGTCGCGGCCTCAGCCCACCTGGCTGCTCCGTTAACGCGGCTGCGGCCCCGCGGAGAGCGGGGGATGACGCACAGGGCCGGAGGGGCCCGGCTGGCGGCAGGGGCCGGGACAGGCGCGGTACCCCGCGGCCGTGCCCCGCTGCCCCGACCGTTGGAAAACGGGCACGGGTTCTTTCTAGAAAGCGGGGGAAGTTTCAAATGTTTCCCTGGAACGTGCACAGCAGACCCCCCCCGCACTCCCGAGTGTCCAAACGGAGTCTCCTGCTGTGGGCGAACAGCAGATGCTGGCTGAGTGTGGCTGTGTGCTTGTTTCCTGAGTGGTCTCTGCAAGCAGCAGTGATACTGTTTTTCTCCCCATCTTCTTTGTGCCGTTAGCTAAGACACGTAAACACACATGCACAAAGAAAAAGGAAGATTCAGGGATCTGAAGGGGAAGCAGGAAGGCTTTTTGGCCTTTCTGATAGGGGGCTTACAGTTTATTGCCACTGCTCATACAACACCTAGGAAGCCCTGTGACATTTGATAGGCTCTTCATGAGAGGCTATGTTTGTTAGAGAATCCAGATGTTTTTGTCTGCTTAGATGAAAGGAAAGTGCTGTTATCTGCTCTCATTTTGTGGGTGAAGAGAGAATAGTTTCTATTACATAGTTTTCTGTTATGATCATATCACACCGGTTTGTTGCTAAGGAAGCTTTAAATCAGTACATCAACTGATTAAAAAATGCAGTGCTTGTCAACTGGTATGTGTATGTGCTGGGTGTTTTAGAACCATCCTTTAAATGTGTTTTGTCAATAAACAATATTTTAAATAGTTGAATGTCCCTTAATTTATTTGGCTATGACTGAAACAAACAATATTCAAACTTGTTACTCTAAGTAACTCTTTGCTTTGAGGTAGCAATTATTTGTAGTCTGTATTCACTGTAAAAAATGTAGGCAATAAAATATCAGAAGAAGATTTTTCTTTTTTGTTTGGGAAAAATTATGATATCTACATGTTTAAACATACACTGGCTTACAAAGATTCTACCAAAGTTCTACTGGGGTTACTAGATCAATATTATTTTTCTGTTAATCACATTTCCCCCCCCCCCTTTTGAAATGGACTTTTCCTAATTGTCATGGCAAAATTATAAGATATGTGAAATGGTTAAAAATGGAGTGTACTTTATATTCGAAATAAAGACACCCTCTTCTTCTCTCCTGTTCAGAACACTTTCCCCAACAATAATGGAGAGGCCAAATCAAAACAAAGAAATAACCAAAAAAGAGGTGCTTTAAGGAAGAGACAAAGCAAGTAGACTGCTTTTTTAAAGGGTATGATCAGTCTGACATAGCCACTATGTGAAATAAAATTGAAGATTAGATTGGAAAGATTTATGTTTGTAAATGTCTTCATCTGTAACATTTGTGTTTAACTCCCTGTATGTAAATTGTCTCATTAAGTTTAGTAAAATTGCTTGTATGTATGAAGTTGAGCAGATCCAGAAATAACTTCAGAATCAGAACCTTAATTTGAAAAGGTCATGCCCAGAAAGTAACTATTTAGACTTCATCGTTTAAATTTCTTGTTGCTACTTTAATGCTTCATACTAAAAATGTTTGAAAAAACAACATTCTGTAGAAGACTAGGCATGCATTGTTTTCCAGATTCCTTCACCCCCACATACAATCCCATAATACATGGAGTACTGACCTTTCTTTTTCACAGCTTTCTTGATGCATTTATTATGCTTCCTCCTAGATGAAAAAGCAGGGGGAAGCATTTCTAAGATTGCAAACTTATTACCCATGAAGTTTTAATTTTTTTAAATATATTCTTATTTTTTCCATCTTCAGCAAGGCTCTGACTTATTTTTTTTTAATATGTTTGATTTTTTTTTTTTATTATTATGATCACATTTTGTACTATTTTCCTGTGTATAATCTGTGGTATATCTTTGTGTAAACAAGCAAACAAAAATCCTGTAACCTTCTCCCCTTCCCCAACCTGTAAGTCAGCAGCAGTTTGGATAATACGCACTTGTGGTTAATAAGAAAGGATGTTTATAGTAATGACCCTTCTTCCGAAAAGGCCTTCTGCCCCTGCTATTTCTGTATAGCAGCCATCATCTGCTTTGACTTTGCATGGGTTATATTTTTTCATGTGCCAATATTTGTGAAACATTAAAAATATGGCAAATATAAAATTATGTGGGTTTTTTTGCACAGATTATCTAACTTCATTCAAACACATTCACTATAAATATCTGAAATCTTGTGTTTATGCTCTTGTGTAATTTAGGAGCTGGTTTCTAGATTTCCTAGTTGTGGAAAAAACTTTTTGTTAGTGACATTACAAATTCTGATCCAAAATGATTGGTCAAGAGGAGAGGAGCAATTATATTGTTCTGAGCTGAACCAAAGAGAGTAAAGTGTTTGAGATGGATATCCTCAAAGGATAAAGCTCACTTCTGTTTCAATCTAGGCCTGTGTAAGGGGACATTACCGCAGTTTTAGTGCTGTCGTCCCGTTGTGTTAAATCTTCCCTTCCATTGTATTAGCACTGTTGTTGGACCTTTTGATGGTGCAGTCTAGGATGCTGACCTGTCAGAAAGACTCTTCTTGTTGAATAATTTGCTTGTTTGACTTTAATTTTTTTTTCTGGGTTAGTTTTCCTCTAAATTTTCAAACATAATTGGTACACCAGGATATCAGATGAGTGCCAGTGCCAGCATAAGGGAAGAGTAGGAACATGCAGAAGGAAGACAGATGACTGTAACCTGAATTTATATCAGCTTAAATTGTCCTAGACCCTAACCCTTGAGCAGAAAGATGTTAGTTAGATACCTTAGTTTCTTAGGTAAATTGGGAGAAATAATAGATGCCTTAGAATTATTTGTATAACAGGCAGTTTACTCATGCCTGGCAAGATGTTGTGATGGGGATGCACAGAGATTCAACCTGGGTGGCAGATTAACTTTGCTGTTGACAACTTAGGTGTCAATAGACTTTCAGACGTATAAGAAGTTAAGGAAAAATGTTGAATAATGTAGTTCTGGGTACAAATGCCTTTGTTTGCCTTTTGGACTCTGACGGACATCAATACTTCTGAATATGTGCAAATGAGTAGCCCCACTATAGATAAAGAATCTTGGCAGAAGGATTTATGACATTCACAAGATTGAGAAAGTAATACAGGTTTTCTAAGTTGCTGTGCTATGTCCTCATGATAAAACTGCCCTTTATGTTTTAAAGGAAAATCTCGTTCACCCAGCTTTATATTCATTTCAGATGCAGCTGACTGTATTCCTATTAAAGGACTATTTAGTCTGTATGTGTCACCATAAAACTTAAGCATATCATAGTTCTAATTATTGCTCTGTATTTAAAAGCTTATTTTGAGCCACTGTGAAGAACTGCAGTGGCAGTAGCTTCTATTGGATGTTTGTGTTCAGTGTCTTGACAAATTTGGAGAATTTGGATCTAAAGAATAATATTTGCCCTTTTTTTTTTTAAATTGTGCAAATGTGAAGTGTTTCAGTGATATACTGAGCTTAATTACTTTCTCATGTTTATTTTGTATTCAATTGGCCTTTACAAAGGTAGATAACCACAGTTTTCTTCAACATACCAGCACAATATAAAGCTGTTACATAACTTGCTACAAAAGGCATGTACGGAAGTTTCTTTGAAGGGAATGAAGCTGCTGGAAAATGTAGGCACTCTGAATTAAAAAGCAAAACAAAAATCCCAGAAGACCTTACTGTATATCCCTTTTCCTTTTGCATGGATTTTGAAATGTATTTGATGTGCTTCACAACAAATTTCCGTCTAATATGTTTGCATAGTGGAATGTGAATGGGATTTAGGAAGAACACAGATGTTTGCAAAGATCACATAAGGGCATGAGAAAATGCTTTTCTTATTTTGTTTTGTTTTTGCTGGTATAAGCCATAATCATAAATTTATCACTGGAATTTACTTATGGTCTTATTTGAGAAAGGTGTAAGAGACAACATTTCATATCTTTCTTAGCTCAGAAACTGAAAGGTAAGGTTAAAGAAGAGAAAACTAAATACTGGACTTGTTTAATCTGCCTATAATGTCTTTTCTTTAAGATGCTGTTGTGCACCCAGCAGTTAACTGAAAACTGCAAGATGGAGAGGATCTGTCTTCTGTAGGACTTTTTTTCTGAAACAAGGCAGACTAGTGATTGCTTAGTTCTTGCCTGCTGTGTGTGGTTGCAATGTGAATGACAGAAGGTGCAAGTCTTGCAACAGTATAGCAGTTCTATTTGACTGCTGTCATAACTGATAAATGCTGGTATAACGTGTAGGCTCTGTTGTAGTTGTTTCCATTTTGATTTTTAATAACTTATTTTTATGGAAGCTGTCTTGTCTAACAGCTCCATATCTTAGTGGATTTTGAAATTAGATGAGAGATTACTGATATAGTGGGAGAAGTTCCTAAATGCAGTTGTCTGATTCCCCCCCCCTTTTTTTGTGGGCGGAGTCTGACTGTGAAGATTTTTTGTTTGTTTGTTTAGGGTAATTGGCATATAGTATCACAAGAGGATTTTTTGTGCATGTTAGTATTTATCATATGTTAATAGGCATTCATTTATGCTAATGCATACATAAGGAGTGGATGCTTTCTTCTTGTCTCGGATGTACATAATCTCTCTACAACAGGAAAAATACAGAATTAAGGGAATCAAGCTGTTACTTCAGTGACTTTCTTATCTGTGTCATGGCTTTATTCAAGTGCAATCTAGAGCTGAACACAAATATTAAAGGAGAAAAAAAAACAACTACATCCTTTCTGTGGCAAAAGAATTTTTCTAACCGTAATTTAACAAAGCATTAAGTGTGCTCTCAGAACTGAAGCAGAATGGACATACACAAGTAATTTTGTATTAGTAAGAGATTACTGTAGTTGGATGTGATTGAACAAGAGCATAGGTGCCCAAAAACTTTTCCAAGCAAACTAGTTGGTCTAATGTAAGATATTATCTCCTTCCTACAGACCTTGCCCTTTCTTGGTTTAATCTTTGAATACAGCAATTTCAAATGTACTGCACTGAAACAGAGTGAGAAAAGAACATTTTAATTGCATGTGTTTTCCCCCTGCAGTAAGACTATCTTGAATAGCTAATCGGAGAGAAAAAAAATCAGTATTTTCTTGTTAACATGTCTTCCTTAAATGTATTCAAGCTATTTATTCTGATGTATAATGTTTGTAAGAAACAGTGAGTTGTTGTTCTGAATCTGATTCACTGTCATTTCAGAAAAATCCAAAATCAATATAGTTGTAGTATAACTTTTCTTTCCCCCAAATATCTGCTGGTGAAGTTCCCTGAGGAACCTGGATTTGGAACTGCTAACTTGGTCTTGACTTAAGAATAATAATCGTAATAAAATATTTTATTTTTGTCAGCCTTTTAATTTAAATTGAGACATTCATGATTTCATTATTGTATAAGCTGTATTAATTTGTCCTGAAATGTGAGCATATAGATTCTGTTGAGAGAAGTAGCATTTCATATCTTTGGGGATACGTTAAGACCAAATTGCAGTAAAGAAACTATTGCTCCCTTTTTCTGTCTTGGATTACCTTTGTGGCTTATCTAACAAAAAGACACTTTTCATGCAGCATGTTCATGGACAACATTTTTTTTATGTAAGCCTGAATACTGTTAAGGCACTAGCCTTCTATAACTGCAAGCATATTTTTCAGTGGGGAACAATGAGAGTGACATTTAACTCCTCCAACATCACAAGCATAATAGTCTTATCTTATAACACTGGGGAGGATAATTATATTGGTGTGGTAGTTCACTAACATGCATTTTAAAATACCAGCTACTTCCCCAGCTACTGCTACTCATGAAGTAAAAACACAAATGGAAACTTCAGTGACTGTGGCATCACTTTCAAGCATGAAACAGTAGATCCAGTGTTCAACCCTAATAAATATCAGTTGTACCATATAAATACACATTAGTAACTAGGAAATCTTCCTTTGATTCATCTCTTCTTTTATTCCTCCTTTGCAGTAACATGAGATTTTTTCAGGCTCATTGCTTATGTAGCAACAATTATTATCGCTGAACACTCTTGTTACTGATGAGATTAATTTTCATCTGTTTGGTGTTCTGGAAATCATATTCCAATTATATATATTTATTGAAATACATTGTTCCTTTGCTGTCAGTGATATATGTGATATATTCTGAAGTCAAAGACAATCCAGTTAGTGTTTGATTGGGATTTGGCAGCTAAATCCCTGCTCATTGAGCCAATAACATGCTTGTTATTGCTTATCTGACTGGATACATTGTGATTTAATGTCTCCAATTTTTATAATTTTAAATTTTTATGTTTTTGTTTCTACAGATTGTATGATATGAAACAATGGAATCATATTGAACAGTGGGTTTTTTTTTTTTTTTTTTTTGCTTTGGAGCATGTAGTATTCCTAGGGGTGAGGTAAATGCAACAAAGTAACTAATCACATTTTTGTTAAACTGGACCTACTGGTTGCTTAGTACTACAGCCAAAACCAGTAGTTGGTGACAGTACACTCTGAGGTTTTGTGTAACTGTAGTAGAGGATTATAAAATCATCATAATTCCAGATACAGATTCAGGGCAACTGCATACAAAACCACATTGGATCCTGCAAGACCTCAGTGGATTAAAAAAAGACAAAGGAATATTATTGAAGTTACAAAATCAAGCACTCAGAAAAAAGGTGGGTCTTTGTGATGTGGTCCTTGTAATGTGATTTGCATGTAGTTTCCTACAATTTGAAAACACACTTAAAACCCAGAAGTTCCATTATCTGACATCAAATTGCCATTTGGGTAGGTCTGCAGCCGGATTGGAAACTTCCTCTTAAATGGTAAAGACTTGTGTTGGATTTAATGGAATATTAACTAGAAGGAGGAAGAGACATTCTGGATGAGGATTTTGTAGATCCTTGCTGATGCAAAGGAATGGCGACTCTTCTTTCTAGAACCTTGAATTCATTTGTTGGAAAAATGTGCTTTAGAAAATGGGTTTCATAGAGGTTCTTTTGCCAGATGCCACAATTTCTGATCCCAGGAGCATTGGGTGTCGTCAATTGGCATCATCCTCTTTAGGCCCAGTAGTGGGTTGCATAGCACTCCAATGTGATTTGGGAGCCTATGCTTTATAAGACAAAGACTCTTCTTCCTGCTTACTCTGTTTGACCTATTCTGTTATTTTAAAATTCCTTCCATCTTCTCCTGGTTTGGTTTTCCAGGTTTATCCAGGAAGAATCTCTCGCCTTAATGTCTCCCTTCCTTTCTTCTTCCTTTCCTCCCTCCTTCTTTCTCTTAATCGAAATTTCTGTTTAGCCAGTTTTATCTATTCTGTATTTTACTGATATGAAGTCCTCTTGTCCAGTCAGTCTGGTTTCTCCTGTTTTTCATCTTCATCTCTTTTTCTCTGTATTGTGCCTTTTGTCCTTTTTTCATTTGAATCAGATGACTTCCTCCTTCATTTAGACTGCATGCGAACAGTTGTTGGTATCACTGAGAGCAGAGACAGAGTCCCTTATTTTTGTTCCTGTTCTTAGACATACCTTATCACACAGTGGTTGTTACTACAGGAAAATTGTTCTTCCCACCTTTGGACTAGAGCATATTTTGTTGAATAGCATACATGCAATCTGGTCTCTGGGTAGGTTGGTAACACAGATACTGAGCACTTCATTTGAGATTAATTTTTCAGATGTCTAGTTGTTAAAATAAAATAAATACCAGTTCGTCATATAGAGAAAAGGCCAGGTTTTATCCTTGCTATACATTTTGGACCTAAAAGAGTGTTTACTAGAATTTTAGTTCAGGCAAAAAGAAAAAGTCTTTTCCCTAGTCTTATTCTTAGAAACAGCAAAAGCATTTGGTGTCAAATTTTCCAAAATAATTGAGCCTGAGGCAGATATTAAGCATTGAGACTTAACAGAAAACTTTAAGATTGCCTAAGTTGTAAATAATTGAAAATAGTTACAGGATAAGAAATTTAGAGCATCCTTTGTAATAGTTATGGCTATTAGCTGTTACTGCATATGTAAATAGCATTGCACTGATGTTTCTTCTTAGCTTTTCATAACTGCAGCAGAGCTGAAATAAATTTTTCAGTTTGATCATTGCATTATTAAACTCTATTTTCACATTTTTAGTTTACATGAGATTCTTTATGTATTTGTGCTTTGGACAAAGAAATGTAGACACTTGTACTTTTCTGTGATTTGTGTTCTGTAAACTATAAATATAATTCCTAAATGGTAATAAGCATAAGCTGACCGTACTACTAACAAAGTACTCAAGACTTTTGAGAAAACAACATCACAAATTTGTACTATTAGCAGAGTGTAAAAACAACTGTTACGGCTTTTTAATTCTGGAAATACTGTTGAATGAGCTTGCTGTGCTTTTGAAATAACTGTAAATTTGGAAACTTTTTTTTAATGCTATTAAACAGACTGCATTTCATAAAAGCTCAAACAAATAAAGAATGAAGAAAGACCCATGCTTTGTTCCTGGACAGCTGTTTCTTCATAATTAGTCTCTTTTCCCCAAAATGTATGTGTAGTTTTACAAAGCTTGTGCTATGACTAAACTGTTACTATTCTATATTGTCAATATATATTATTTTTAAACTAAGTGTAACAGGAAACATTCTTGCAGAAGTTATAGGAGGAGTTCAGCACTGTTTTTGCTTGGTTGGTAACTTGTGAAGAGGGAATTTGGTTTGATATTCAGAAAGAACTTTTAAATTTCTAGAAAATTTTAAAGGAAATTTGCTTATCCTTTTATTTCCTAAAATACAGATTAAAAATTTTTTTTGTGTGTGTGATAATATAACGGACATTGAGCCTATTTCTAGTCTCCCTTTGTGAATTGCTCTTACGAAAGTAGGATCCTTTGGATCTGTGAGAATTATTTTCTTCTTCTTCACTGATCCCCATTTACTGATGGACGCTGGACAGCTCTCAATACTGATACTGCTACTGATGGTAGCAGATGCTGATATGATTGGTTGAAGATTGTTACTGAATTATTCATGTCTGGTAGAAGTATCTGGTTTTGCCCTTGAGATGTAATTCTTCCCTGCTTTGGAAACCTGGAGTACTCCCAAACCCTGGAGGTGTTTTTCGTGCACTTCAGAAGGTTGCTGGTATTTGGTGAGCAGCATGTGCTTCTGGAGGGTCCTGATATGGCAGCTTGCATGGTTGCTGGTGGGTTTCTAGGCAGGATTTGGCTCTGTAAAGTAGCTTGGCCTGGGGCCTCTGTCTGAGCAATAGATCGTCTTCCTATGCAGTCCTGCCACAGATGTAGTTGAGGAACTATTTGTCCCTATTAAATGAAGGAAGAGCTGCTGGCTGAGCTTTGACTTTGGAATTCACTTCACGTTTCTTAGAAATACAGTAAATGGATTATTCTTATTTTAGGCTTTTGAGGAGCTACTTGCTTTTGCGAGGTATGAAGATGGTTAGCATGTGTTTCTCATATGTTTAGTGAGTTTCAGCATTGTAAAAAAACCCCCAAGGTTTGGAATGGATGTTTTTCAAAGTATTTCCAAAACAAGTAAGATAACTAGGCATATGTGTAGAATAAAAAGTCAGAATTTAGGGTTTATGTATTGAGAAATTTTTGCCTGTTCTAAATGATCTAAGTGCTTCTGAGAAGTCAGTTTCCTCTGTAGGTATGTTATGGTTACTTAAAATAAGCACTTAAGTTTTAGCAAGAAATTCTGGTCAACTTTGCTCAAACAGTTTAAGATAATGCCCATGGAACTTTCAGATTTGCCCTTTAGCTAGAGGCAACTGCCCCTACAGCAATTTTAGACATGTATGCCTGTTCCTTGGTAGCTCCGCTAATCAGCTGACACTTTAACTCAAGCTGCCAGTGAGCATGGCTTTAAGCTGAGATACCTGGATTTGTACTGAAGTCATTGAGTCATGGGGCACATGTTCCTTCTTTCCAGCTCCAAGGGACTGATAGTTTCCAGCAGAGAAGCAGCAAAAAGAACTAGAGGCGCTAACATCTACCTTAAACCATCTCAGTAGGCCTTACTAGGACTAGAGTGTCAAAGCTGTGATATGTCAGCTGTGATGGCATTATAATTCAGCAGGACAGCCAAAGCAAGTGTCCTGTTTTTTCAGTTACAGGCAGCTGAAAAAAAAACAAAACCACACAGAGCCGCATGTTTGTGATTTGGAATCCAAGACTCTTCTTTCAAAAGATTCTGTTTCCTGTTTGATTAATCTGCATAAATAGTGATACCAGATTTGCCACTGAATAAACAGGGTTGATCCAAGTTGTGATACTTTTGTAAGGTTGTTGTTTCAGTACTGTGTTTTCCAAATATTCAGTTATAGTGTTTATTGTGAAGTGAGATGAGATCATATGTGTTAAACAAAATATCCTTGCAGAGGCTGTTTTTATTATTTTGCTCTCTTTTGATGCTTTTGCTGTGTAGCATCTTTCTGGAAGAGGCAAGACTGTCACTGAGGCACTTTTTTTTTCCTGAAAGTGGTCTTGAAAAGTATCTATTGAAATAGTTTTCTACCTTTCTGACCTTGTGGGGTGGTGTTTTTTGTTGTTTAGAAAATGCAGTCAAAAGCCGTTTAAGAACACATGTTTTTATTGGCCCAGTCTCTAGACATCAACAATGATAATCTTAGCTCTTTTTCTTATTTGCCTAATAGAAGACAGAAGAAAGAAGATAATGACTTGCATCCGTGCTTAATTCCGACAAAACTGAGAATTGCTCTTTGTTACCATGAGGCAGACTTTTGAGCTAGGCCTCTAAAATCTTACAATTTTCATAATATGTTCTTTTCATGATAATATGCTTACTATTACTTATAGTTAGAAAAGCTGGAGGTAGAATTTGTATAAGAGCAATGTGGAAAAGTCCTAACTTAGATTGGACCCATTGTGTTGTTGGCCCTACTGAACCAACCTTGGAGATGTTCCCTTTCCCAAAGTTGTGATGGCTAAAGATAGGATGCTGAGAAATAAAGAATGTGTAATTAATGTTTGCCTTTGTTAGAGTTGTGTTTTATTTATTTATTCTTGGTCAGTGTGCTTACAGTTATAATAAGGTTTGCGGGTTGTTTTGTCGCCCAATGCTAACTTTTCTTCCCTGCACCCTTGATAAAATTAATAATTTTTCTTCTTTCAAGTTTCTTGTCAAATTTAGTTCGTGGCTGCTAATAAAACACTTTGAAATTCTGAAGCAGAAGACTGTCTTGAACTGCAGCATGTAATTATGAAGTAAAAATAAAGTTCTGTTTCATAAAGACCAATTTTATTCATTCTTCTTTGGGTTGAAAAAAGGCAACAGTAAGTATTTCAACAGACTCTTAAAAATTGATCAGATACTCTGATCGGTTAGTGTTATGCATCCTCATGTTTGCTTATTGACATTACCATCCAGCCATCCAATTTTCACTTTTCTCTGTCAAACTAGAAATTTTTCCTAGGAAGAATTATTATTCTGCAAAAAGCTTTAAAAAAAAAAAAAAAAAGACAGAGTGTGTGGCTACTGCCAAAAATGCGTTTAAAAAAAAAAAAAGTCTAACTTTTAAAAAATCTCCGGATGTGAAGTCTAGAACTAAGCAGCAGTTAAAGAGCAATAGGAATCCCTAATTACTTACTGTCTCTGGATATGGTATGTACTCCCTAACTAAAATTAACTGTGCTTCCTAAGGTTTGCGGAATAGATTTACAGAGACCAAAATATACTCCTGTGTCTTACTTGATTTATGATTTTATGATTGCTCTGATCTTTTTTGTACTCTTAAGTATTTTACAGCTACCAAGAAGAGATTTGGACTGTATAACCTTAAGGTAGTAACACAAAGCATTGTTTGCTTTTGAGAGTCCTTTGAAGTAGTTAGCAAGCAGATGGATAAAAATCTTGTCAACATTGTTTTGCCAATATTAATTTCCAGCAAGCTTTCCTACCCAGGCCTCTTTAAAGAATCTAAGCTGTTGCTGGTTAAGTAGTAGGAGTCTCAAAAGTTAAGAATAAGTTAAAGGATAGAAGCAAGAGGTCAGATTTCATAGGGAAGGTTAGTAGAGTGGACTCTCAGGGTTCATTTTGCAGACCTTTCTTGTTCAGCATAACTTGTAAATGAGCTGGGGAAAAAAGGAGTTGAATAGGGAGGGGATGAGACTTGCAGATGATTTAAAAAAAAAATCATTCAGGATAGTGTAATCTAAAGCTAACTGTGAAGGACTGCAGAAGGATCTTATGATACTGAATGACTAGATGTTAGTGTTGGATGAAATTCATTGTTGATGAGTATAAGCTAGTGTACAAGCAATGGGAAATATACATTTATAACAATGATCTTTAGTTATTGTTACTTAATGAGAAAGTTCATAGAATTGTTGGGGCAGTTCTCTGTAAACATCAGCTTAATATCTGGTTGTGGTCATAGAAGCAAGAGCAATACCAGAAATAATCAGTAAGGGAATTGCGAACAAAATGGAAAATATTGAGGTGTTGAGACTTACAGCTTAGGAGACAAGAATGGATTAGGTGATTGCCTGAGGTCCTGTCCAGCCTTTCTTAAGATTCAGGACTGTAGAAACGAGGACTGAATAGGACCTCCAGGAATCACCTAATCTGTTCTTGTCCACTAAGGCATGATTAGCTGTAACCTTTGCAATTCTTGGTGGATGTTTGTCTAACTCATTCTTAAAAACCTCCAGTGACAGCAGTTTCACAATTTGCTTTGTCAGTCTATTCCAGTACTTCTCTGTCTGACGTTTAGAAGAGTTTTCATAGTGTGTAGCTTGTGTCTTTTGGTATGATTTAAGCCTACTACTACTGTTCTCCTTGAACTGTGGTGACCCAACTGGATGTGGTAATTTACAAGAAGTCTTGCCAACGCTCAGAGCAAAACTGTTATTTGCTGGTTTTGCAGGCAGTTCTCATGTTTAGACATGGCTCTGTGATTGTTTTTTGCAACATCACAACACTTCTGGTCACTTAGTGATCAATCTTAACCTCTACATCCTTTTTTACCAAACTCATTCCTACCTAATTAGCCATCCTATATATGTGCAAACGGCTATTCTGACCTAACTCTGTAACTTTGCCTTTTCCATAATCATATTCTAACACTTCCTTGTAACTTTTTCCCCAGGCTGGCAAGATCATTTTGAATTCTCATCTTGTCCTCTAGTATGCTTATTATCTGCATATTCTGAAGGTGATTAATGATTGAGAGAGATATATGTAAATGGATAGAACAACTTCAGTTATGTTTTTTTCAGCATATTGTGGTTTAACTAATCCAGCTAAAAAAAGAGCATTAAACCCCATAGTGACTCTCAAGATCTAGATTTGAAATAAAGAAAAATATTAATAGCCCTTCATAAATTATAAGAAGAGAAAGGAGGACACAAATTCTGTATTTATTCAGTAATTTGCAAACAGTAGAATATACTGGATTTTTTATGAGACTTTGGAGAGCAATGAATGGGTTAGTTAAAATATCAAGCTGGAATGTATAATTGCTGCTGCTGCAAATATGATTGAATGTGTGTAGTAAATAAATTTGCAGTAAGAATATTGGTGTGAGAGGAAGCAAATATTTTGTCAGTTGATGCTCCTAGGCATATTAAATTTGAGGTGCCCTGTGGTATATTTAAACAGGGCTATATTTTAAGAGTCATTGTGCTCAGAGAAATAACTTAGCAAAGTATTCCTTAAGTAACAGAACTAATGACACATTTCTGCACATTTTTGTCTGTTGTCTTCTATATCCTTAGTAGTGTTGCTACCGGGCAAGCAACAGTACGTTCAAGGTGTCTTGAATACTTCCGTTTTCAGATTGGGTTCACAGGCCAATATTTATTGGGGTTAAAGACAGGGGATTACGTAAGACTTATTTTCGTAGGAAACCTACCTGAAAGCACCATTCTTACTCAGAAGAATATAATTAACTGGTATTTACTGGAAGTAATGTTATATTAATTTATGGCTGGCTCATAGTCTACTTAATTCCTTGCTAGGAAATGGATGCAGCTCTGTTTTCTTCAATTATGCTCTAATTACAAACAACCAATCCTTTCAGTTTCCTACATTTGCAAAATATGGGTTGAGGAGTTTTTTTAATTATTATTTTTACTGCTGCTGATGCATGCAGAGGAAATGCATTTTTGACTTGTAAAACCTTAGCAGTGCAGTTTGTTTATGGGGAGGGAGACTGGAATAAGGGGATATATGATATAGGATTGCTAGGACAATAAGCATAGAGTCATACTTCATGCTTGCAGTGCAATTTTTAAAGAATAATCTCACAAAACTGAATGAATGCACTCGTTTAAAATTACAAATTGATATTTATTTTAAGCCCATGTATTTTTATGATTTTTGGTTTTAGTCACGTAAGTATTTACCAGTTTTTGCAGTGCTTGTGTACTTTGATGCTTAGAGATTAGGTGCAATAATGGTGCACTGCATGGACAAAACATGATTCATGTGATAAAAGTTCAGATTTTGTAAAGAACTGGCAAAACACTAGTATTAGAAGAAATAGAAATATACAGTAACACTTGTGATGTTTCAAAATTAATGTGTGTAGGCTTTCTTAATTTTTCATAATTAATGTGTAAAATCCTTTATAAATGACTATGCTTTTTGTATTGATGCCTATCTAATTTAAGTCACTGTGACAGCTGCATTCTTAGGGAATAAGGGGGTGAAATAAACTGTTAACCTTTGAAAGCTAGAACACAAACAAATAGTGTTTAACTTGTGGAAACTTGTGGATGTTTCAAACAATGGTGTTAATTTTGATTGCCTTTTTGAAGTAGACCTGTTCTTTTTGTTCTTGCTTTGAAAGCTAAAGGTATTGTTTGAAACTCTTCTGCAGCTGTGAGGAACAAAGTTGGTCATGCAGTAATTTAGTAAGATGACATCATGAGATGATTTTGACCACTGTGTGACAATCTGCTTTCTTTTGCTTTTGTAAGCATGATCACTGGCATGTACTTGTTTCTATTTGATTTAAAGCAAGTAAGTATTGATTGAATTGCGTTCTGTGACTATTTATTTGATCCCGTTGTTATGGGCTAGTGTTATTTTGACTTGAAAATCATTGTACTCAAACTCTGTTCCAGTTTGTTCTCCTAAAAGGTGCTCGAGGTAAGTCTTACCTTTAGAGAGCAGAACATTCTAAAAAATACTCTAAAGTGCTTCAAGTGCTCTAAAGTCTGATGTGAAGTTCTTTCAGGCTGTTGGTGGGTAAACCGGGAACCGGTGACACCAGTTCTTTGAAATTCTGGTATGGCTGAACTCTGATGGACTGAAGAGACAGGCTCGCCCCCACCCCAGTGCTGTAGAAGTACTGTAGAATACAGAGCAAAAGGTGTTTAAGTACTTGGGGCCAAACTGTCTTGAGATCATCTCATATTGCTTTGCAACACTGGGTTGCATGTGCTTGTGTGGGGTTTAGCTAGTAATGATGACCAGCCTGAATTTTGGCATTAATACCATCTGGGTGAGTGGGTAAGAAGCAAGTTTTTGTTAAGTACATATGGGCCATAAGATATGGTTGTACTTACTGGAAAGCTCTTTATTTTTGCTGTGTTTTTAGTCTATAGTCAGTCCAGACAAAATATTTGCCCTACCAGGATATGTGAATCATTCTACTTTGTAAAACTTCTCATTTATTGTCTCTCTGTGTTCTGAAAATGTTTTGTATGAGGGAAATATTGAGTGCCCACAGTAAGTTTATTGTTAACATGCGTTTTTACAGCTGTTATGTAAAAATCATGCTTTGGTAGGATCAAAATATTATTGAATTGTTTTATCCTATTGGAACCACAGGAAACATGCAGGGTGGGAAACTCCCAAATGACTCTTCACTCCTCATCACCTGTAGGTGACCAGTGACATGTAGATTTAACCAAAAAAAAAAAAAGTTTTACCAGCTGTTTAATCCTGTGAAAAGAAAGGAAAAAAAAATTTCTTTCATCTTGTATGATTAATATTTTTCATCCTGTATATTGATACTTAAATTTCGAGTGGAAAAAATGGTTTAAAATTTTCTTTTGTCAATACAAAAATATATGTACAATACAAAATTGACATTAAGGATTAAGCAAATAGTTTGGCTTGAGTATGTATCACTTATGGGTTGCAGGATTGCTGTGTGTTGGGGCTTGTTTTTATTTTTAGTCTTGTTTTAGGAGGTGCTAAGGGTATATGCACATGACTTCAGGTGAGGAGGGCATTGTAAAAAAATTTTATATGAACTTTGAAATGTATATGCTGTTACATGAAGGAATGCAGCAGCTGCTATGAAGTTGAGGGGAAAATAATGTTCTTACTAGGCAGATGAGATGACTTTGCAGTTATAAAATGCTGTAAGTTTTGAAAATTTTACATTAAGTATGTTGTCAAAAAGTTTGATAACGTGTGATACGTGTGAATGATGTCTGTCATGATGTGAGCCTGGACAGTCCCATGTTTCAGTTCCTTTCATTTAGGAAGTGGGGCTTAGTAAATGCTTACAGGCAGGAAGCATTGTAGGAAAGTGGTATCTTTAGCAAGAATGAGGAGTGAACAAGGGCCCTAGAAGAGGGGTTGAGAGAATATAATCAGTGCCTTTTAGAGAGCAATTATGCAGTATACAGAGGAAGAATCCTATGAAGATAGTGAAGAGGTAACTATAAAGGACTTGGAAGTTGAAAAAGCTGCTTATTGCAGAGGATTTAGAAATAAATCAGGAAGAAGTGAATTTTCACAGCAAATGTTTGGGATGATGATATGTGCTAAAATATATTGAACAGATTGGACTTCAGATGTGGTAACTTGAGCAAGCTATAGAACAGGAATTTGCAGCGGTGTGATATGGAACTACAAATAAATGATTTAAGGCTGATGTGGGGCAGCTGGTGAAATAAATGGGTTGTGTAATATCTTTGCAGCACTATTATAATGTGGACTAATAAGAAAAGACTTATGATGAGGATGATTCCATCTTTACAGATTTCAGATTTTGGAGAGAGTGGTTATGATTTGGGACAGATGAAAAATGTCTGAAGATACTGCTTTGGAAAAGGAAGGACTTTTTTTTGGAGATGCTGAACAGAAGGCAGTGAAGATGGAAGAGGTTTATCTGTCACTACTGTCTGAACTATGTTGTAGTTCACAGGGACTGTGTTGAAAATTCTTGAGTGAGCTGGCTTGATATTGTGTTGCAAGAATATCTTGAGCCTTATAGAGATGTTAATTTTCAACACAGTTGACAATTACTGTTCAGAAGTAATTTTAAATCTTCGGAGGTCATGATAAGCCCCTAGCCCTACAGCGATAGAACAAACATTCTGCCTTTTCAGCTACTCTATGCAAGATAGTCTTTTGGAGCATGAAGTATCTAAGTATTATGTGTAAGAAAATACAAAGAACTTTTTATTTGATGTAAATACTCTCATAATGTTCCATATTGTGCTTCCCTCCCATGTGTGTCCAGTGTAAAGCAACAGTAAGCTATACTGATCTTGCAGCTTAGCAGGAAATGTGGATCTTTCAAATAAGTTTTTGGCTCAAGTATGTATTTCCTTTGATTCTGGGAAATACAAAGTCCACACAAGTACTTTTTACTGAAGATCAGTGTGTATTTTGAAGATATGGTACTACTGCCTAACCTGAAGATGCCTTTAAAAGTGATGATTGTTGTACTTGGTACATTGTACCAACTGGAATGTTTTACACTGCACTGTTTCTGTGGAGTGTCTTTTTGAAACAAATAGCCATACATACCGCATCTAAACTGCAAAGTAGACTTAAAGCTTTGTTGTCCTTTGCCTTTAAAAATTCAGAAAATATGTTACCTTCTTTATAAAGAATGTTATTTATTAAGGTTTCTTCTATTTATTTTAAATCAAGGTGCCTATTGTAAAACATGCTTATTTTGGCTTCTATGGCACATAGATTTCTGCCATTTTGTTTACCTGTGGTAGGTTTTGTTGCTGTTGTTGCCTCATTCATGGGGAAATATTCTTCTACCTTCTCTGTTAATGGAAAGCCTTGAACTTCTTTAAGTTTGAAAATAGATCAGTTCTGAAGTTTGAGTACTGTCTCCAGTAAGTTCTTCTCTCCTCTGTTTTTCCATTGACAGCTTAACAGAATAGTCTGTGAGATTGTAATTCAAAAATAATTATGGGTACAGATATGTGACAAGGATAATATGTGCAAACCATGCAAATTGTTTTAGTAAATCTCTGTAAGAATATTTAGTGCTTAAGTAATATAAGTCTTCAGAAGGTTTACTGTGTGGAGAGTTGCCCATACAACACTTGAAAACCATGGTGATGCCAAACAATACTGGAAATTCCTATTAAAATTTAAAGCCCTGCATTCACTGTATAACTAGATACAGAATGCACTATAATGCCAGGGATATTGTTTCATGATAGCTGAGTTTTTCAGTATATTATCTGTTGAGCTTTCTAAAAACAACTTTTGTTGACTTGAAGTTTTTACCAGCTGATAGTCAATTATTTCCTGATGAATGTTTTGCTAAAATCAGAGAATGACAAGTTACAAATGCTAGGTGGTAGGAAATCTGCATTATCTCTGTCTTCAGCTCTTCTCATTTAATTGTAAAAATATGTTTGTTAAAAAGCATCAAGTAACTTGCCTCAGCTGCTATTTGAACAAAAAGAAACCCCAAAGCCAACACTGATAAGTTATATAAAAAATGAGGGAGTCCTTGGGGGAAAAAAAATGGAAATAACTACCTTTGTTTTTCTAAGGTGTTTTCAGTAGAAGCTTAGGGCTTCTTTTGAAAGATAGCTTCAGATCCAGAAGTGGCTTCTGGCATTTCAGTTATTAGAGTAACTGATAGCAATAGGTTTTTATCATGAGGATGAAAAAGTAAGACCTACTCTTGTTGCACAAGAGGTTCTCTACCTCCCTCTGTCAGGAAGACCTCTTTGGTAGATGATGTTAACCTCTGTAGGGCTGAAATATTGCTCAGTAATAGGGTGCTAATACAAATTATTGACACTTGTTCAACTTGCAACCCTTCTGCAAGCTTGTGGCCTTCTCATGTAACCATAATAAAAATACATGCCTCGTTTGTTTCTATATGCTGTATATCTAAATTAGTATATTTTAACGTTTCCAGTTATGGGTGGGGAGAGGAAGAAAGCACTAAAGACTTTTTTTTTTTCTTTCTCAAGACTTTAAGGATTGCTTTAAATGTTGGTATGTTTCTGTTTTGTTTCATTATGCTTCTACTTTTTAAACTGTCTTGCTTCTATTAATTTAAAGTTTATTTATGTTGTGATTGTATTGTGTATAAGCAGGACACAACCTGAAACCTAGTAGTAACATACAGATAACCACTTCAGCTTAAGGGCAAATAATTTCTTTGTAAGCTGCACTTAAATTTTTTTTTTTTTTTTTTTCAGTATTAGATGCGGTTTTGTCATAGTAGTTGATTTAGCATGGTATATTAAGTAAGTAGAAAGCCACCTTATTAGCCATCAGTTGTACTTTCCTAATTAAAATCAAGCCTTTGTAAGTCACTGGATTTTTCCCTTTTACATTCTTTTACAGCACATGACTTCTAAAGTAACAAATACATGCAGAAATTAATGTACCAACATTGTGTTCTGATGAATTCAATGTTACTTTTTTATGTCAGTGTCATACTTATTTAATAAATGGACCTGGAAAAACAGGACTGAAATTCTAACAGACTTTTCTGTTTCAGTGCAATAATAACTGCTGTGCTCATATTGACTACTGGAAAATAAAAGATGGATAATGAGATAGTTTGGGGAAGATCCCTTGCATGAAGTTGAGGCTAGGGGGAACTGAGAAGCAAAGAGAAGAGAAAAACAGAGAAATGTAGGTAGAGAGTGTGAGAAAGATGGGTAGAAGTTGTGCTGTTATATTAAAGACACATAATATAAAATAGATATTCTACCTTCAGGAAGTTGCTATGGTCTCTAGGAAGATTCTTATGCCTCTGTTTGGTAATTCTTTTTTTTCCTCTTTTATAAGTATTGATGTGCCTCAGACTTTTTTCATTCTGACAGGGTGGTTCTGTTTTTTCTCTTATTTCTCCATGGAGACTTCTCAGAGGAGATTGTATACACACATCATTGTCTTGTCATCCATAAATTCTCAGTTCTCTAAACTAATCCCAAACATTTGGTCAGTGTTTGATGGCTAGATTGTACTACTGTATATAGGAAAAGTAATGTTAGAAATAGATGGCTATTTGGCTTGGGCACTGGTTTTCTGCTGTGCTTCTCTTTCAGTGTCAGTGTTCTGACTGATATCAAGTGCTGGTTAGATTAATGAAGAAGCCCACAGCGTATGAATTTAGAGAGCAGCTCTCCTTTGCACTATGTTATTTATTTCAATTTTATAGCTTACTAGAAGAAATAGAAAATCAGCTAAGTAGTTTTCAAAATATTGATACTTCTGGTAATAGTAACAGATGTGTGTGTATATATATAATTTTTTATATATATATATATTTTTTTTATGATGGCAAATAGGTCGTTTGCAAAATAGAGATTTTGGTTTTGTTTACAATATCAAATTAGTATACCGGCTAATCCTTTGTCCATGTGGAGTAGGACTTAGGTGTTAAAATGCCTTTCATAGAAGAGCTAATGGAAACAATTTTCAATATATCATATGGCATATTTCCTGAATTTTGAGCCTTAGTTAAGGATGGTTTCTAGCTTATTTCTAAAATAGGATGCATAAAAGATATATTTCTGAATATATCTGTGTATATATGTATGTGTGTGTATGTATTTGTTATATAAGTTTGTAATTTTTTGTTTCTCAATAACACTAAAATAAAGTTGTCATCCTGGAACAAACTAATAAGCCATAATCAGTTTTTCATTTTCTTTTTCTTCATGGTCCCTATACCGGATGTTCCAGTGAAAGACATGTGGTATCTGTAATTTATCTGTTGAGGATGGATTTTTTTTTTCTTTTTTTCCTGTGATGGCTATTGCTTAAGTAGGGAGATTGGAAAAGTGAGGGAAGGATAAACCTGAAAGTTTGTGTGTTTTTTTTTTTTTTTTTTTTTTTTCCTTAGATTGTAAAATACCTTCTGTAATGGATAAAGTAGTTGAATGAGATCTTGCAGAACCAGTGAGGAGCGCTTCAGTTTTATTTTGGAATGCTAAAACTGTAAGCATTTACTTTGTATCAAAAAGAAATGGGACATAGAATACTCTGTTTTTCAGTGGATTCACTGACATAAAAAGATGTTTCTGACTGGCTGTTAATAGTAATATGCTTGCTCATGGTGTAACAGGAGTAGAATTTAGTACTTCGTTTGGCAGGCTAAGGAATGCAGAGGGCTAGAACTGTGGTGATGCACGATAATTTTATAGCTGATGAATCCTCACTGAAAGAAACTTCTGTGTAGAGCTGCCATGGTGTCTTGGCAATCTTCAGCTGCTCTGACAGCCACTTGAAGGACATGTTTAAGAATAGCCCATAGGCTGTACTTAACACTGAGGACTGGTCATCTTCTTACCAGGCAAAGGGTAAGGGAAATGGAAAGGTGGCTTGTAACCAGCTTCCGCCTGCCCTCTGGTCCTGCGCTGCTGTTCTAGGGCACCTGGCCAAGTATACATAATGCAAAAGACTTACTACTAAACCACATTCTTTGAAGATAGAGAATATATGTAATTTGTGAGAATTTGTATGTACTATCAAAAAAGGTGTGTTTTGCAGGTAGTAAAGAGGCAAGCAAAGTTATGGTAGGGATTTGCATGACAGTATGAGTATTTTATAATAACTTGCGGTTTGCGTTTGAGTTGCCTTAAAAAAACAACAAACAAAACTTTCCTGACTCGTTAGTCTCACATGACAGATTCCTGATTCATTAGGAATAGAATTCTTACTGATCTTTTTCCATGCTAGTAGTTGCTCGTAGTTATAGATCTTTTTTCCACTGCAGTAGTTGCAGTGTACTCTCTTCATGCTGAATGTATTTGAAGTTCTAAAGAATACAAAGGTATTATTAAAGTAAATTCTTTTGTACTCGGATCAAATATTTACTTCCGCTCTTTAAGTATTTGAAATTCTTGTTTGAAGAACAAAATAATATTTTAATATCAATTGTAATTAACTCAGATTGTATCATTCTGATTGTTCTAGACATCTTACATAGAGCATTTTCCCAGTAGTTTCAGGTTCTAGTTTGCACATCTCTACTTTTCCTAGATCTGAAATATGCCTTTCAAAAAAATGGCATTTTATGCTATTATCATCTTACAGGGCACCTTCATTAGTGTTACAGATGAGGCTAAAGTCATTCTGCTGTGAATGTTCATAAATGTAATTATTTTCCTTTATTGTTTGTGACTGAATTAAAAATTCAGTATCGTGTTTGTATCTTTCACAATTTGGAATTGATCAGATCAGAGAAATCTTTGAGCCACCGCATCAGAATCCACAAATTGGATTTGGATTATCATTCACAGTCAACTTGACTGCTCAGCCATGTTGAAACTACTTACAACTTTAGTTCTATTACTAACACCCCCCTCTTATTGATATTAAGTTACTAAAATAAATATACTATATATAAGCTAACATGAAGTATTATCATTATCTCTGAAGCTAACAGTAAAGTGATATAGGTGAGGATTTATTAACATTTTATTTCAGTTTTTAAAATTATTTAGAGGTAGGGCCATTCCTTTTCTGTGGGCTGAAATGAAAAAATGCCTCACTTTTTAACGTAAAGTTTACTTTTAAACTTGCCACAGATTTCCTCTAGATAGGTTTTCTAATTTACAGACCTAATAGAGAGTTTTTTCTTTTGTTGATACATCACTTGAATTATTTGTTTAACAATGAATTGCAAGGCAGGTTTGAAAGATGCTCATTGAGGAGTATATTATTATATCAAATTTGCTTCACAAATGGTACCTTCTTACCTATATTCCATCTGATTTCATTGAGTTACTGGTCTTGTTCTTCCTCTCTGCTCCTTCTTTCTCCCCTCCCTCCCCAGTTTTCTCTCATTCTCTGAACAGACAACTTGAATTCAAGCTTCCTGCTCTTGATATCTGTTGCATTTCCTTTTCTCTTCCTTTAGTATGATGATTTGCCAAGCTGTCATTTTTGTAAACAGGAATCCACTTTAGTTGTTAAGTGCACCATTTACTAGCTTATACCATGCTAACGCTATCTTGCGCACATAAGATTGGATGTCAGAGTGTTTTCATTACACTGAAATGACCTGGGTAGATGTTTGGAGTTCTATTAAAAGCAAAATTTTACAGTGTAAAATTGATTGAGAATGTCGATATTAGTTCCTAGATCACGTTAAAGCAAAAATGAACTGTTTAGTGCCTGAAAGTACTCTACAGTATGGGGGCGTATTGTTTTGTTTTAGGAGTTAAATTATAGGTAGCTTCCAATCTTTTCTTTGTACCATGTAATCAGTTTTCATGTGAGTCAGATTTTTAATTACAGATGTGTTTTGCTTTTCAGTATATTCTAGGTTATTTTCAAGAGCTTTCTTTTGTTACTGTTGTGGTCTTTGAACAGTGATAATGTTTTGTCTTGCAGTCCTTGTCGTAGTAACAGTCGTGATGGAACCTTGGGTGGCATTGGCTACACTTGACATCTCTGACTAAACAGAGAGTTCTGAATAGGTTGATCCAGCCAATAGACCCTAAAAATATGGTTCCTGTTACAGGTACTTCTAAGTGGTGTAGGATCTCTGGCCATTTCTGAGCATATTTGATTCTTGGTAGAAGAAAATAGGGTAAATGTCACTTCATGGCGGTTTACAATCAGAAAGTTTTCAATGAGCTGAGACTTAAGTTATTTTACTTTATTTTGTGTGGTTGATAATTCTCTGGCTAATTGGCTAGAGGATGTTCTTTGTGGAGTAGTAGGGATTTAATATAAATAACACACTGAGTCTCAAGAGAACCGCAAAATGTTTATTGGCTTTGGTATTTGCTTGGATTTGTTCTAGATTTTTTGTGTGATTGCTGTTTTTTCTTTTTTTAGAAGAGGAGAAATATGAGAAAACAAAATAGAATAACAGAAAAACTTTGGTATAATATAGAATATATTGGTGAACAAAAAAGGCCAAATATAAATGCATTATATTTGGAGGCATAATTTTAGTTTAATATATGTTTTTTACACTGTTTTAAGAGTTTCTTTCTGTGTAGGTGTTTTAGCTCATAGAGCTTCAGGGACAAAAAAGATGAATGCTAAGTATGTGAATTCAGGATGTGTACCTTTTTTCCGTGCTCATACCCTTCATTTTGTTCCCCCATCCACCTTTCGGGATGTACAGAAGCTAGACATTGAGATGTAGAGCTATTTCTTAATAAGTGTTGTATGTGGGTTTGCTCTTGCAATGGGATGCTGTGGCTTTCAGCAGCCTCTGCTGCCCTCTCCTGCTGTGTGTTCTGGCTTGTCAAAGTGAGCAACTTTCGGAAAGGAGCCTGGACAAAATGGGCCCTTCAGGCATTAGGAACTGGCAAGGTGAGGGCTCTGTTCACCCTGATGCCCCTCTATAAATTTAAGATACTTATAACTGAGTGTGGGGTCCCCCACCCCAACCAAAGAATATCAGATAATGTTAGTTACAGAGGGGAGAAAATCTCATATGGCTTTTATTCACTTTCAGGTTAATATTTGTGGTATGTTTGAGGTTTTCCATGTTAGTTATGATGGTATCGTAGAGTTTCTTACATTTGAATTGGAAGGCTTATCTTGCATGTTCAGGAACCTCTAGTATCCTTTTTCATATTCTTGGATCACATGTAGTAGAAAATATGCCTTCAATTGTATTATTAGTGGTACAAGAAAAAATAGATATTGAGAAATGGGTGTTAACATTTCATGTATAGTTTAGGCAATCTAGGCAATGTTTGGTTAGACGCAGGCTAGAATTATGATTTGCTTTCTTCTTAAAAAAAAAAAAAGAAATCGGGCATAATTTTCATCTCATTTAATAAAATCTTTGCTTATGTAGTTAAAATGAGGGGGAAAAGGCTTTGAAAAATGAAAATTCTATGTAAAGATATGTATTAAGGTATGAAAACTGCTCTGATAATTCTTTCTCTGGGAGGAATTGATTGCTGTAAGGATAGTCTGTGAGAGCACTAAGGAAGAGATTAGAAGCAAGTCCTGGAAAAACAATCATGAGTTTTGCATGCATGCTGTTAAATGGTATAACAGTGTCTTTAAGGACCCCTGTTTTGCAGAACAAATAGAAACACAGTTTAGAGTGAGTGTTTGAAAATACATTTCACTGAGACTTGTATGCAATGAAAACAACTAGGACTTAGATTACAGTGTACAGAACAAAGAGTACTTAACGTGCAGACCTCTGTGGGAAAAATAATGCTTACTTCAGAAAGTATAATTTATCAGTTTGACAAATAAAAGCATAACTGGCATAAATTTTTATTGTAAAAATCTGACTGTGCAAAAGCATTACTAGCATCTAGTTGATATAAATGTGCATAGTAAATATAACCTTACTAAATATATTAATCTGAAATGGCAAGGATCCTTTTTGTATTACTTAGGCATTTGTTCTACCTAGCTCTATTACAAAATATGTTTTATTTATCCACCATACTTTTGGCTCTCAAGTTCTGGTACAAAAGGCTGAAGTACTTTAGGCAGTCAGTAGGCATGAGTCACAAGTGAAAAATGATGCGACAACCTTGAAAATAAAAATACCATGTAAGTTGTTATCTGTCCTCTGGGGAACACTGAAGGTGCACTTATGATATTATCAGTGGCTGCTGGCAAGTGTTTGACTGAGCAGACCTTAAGGGGATCATGAGATCAGGTTCTCCTCCAGGGCTGAGGCATGTTCTGTTTCTTCGATGCCACAGGTGATGAGGAACTTAATTGAAAGGATTTGGAAAGACTGCTTATTATGTATAATAGATGTTGGGTAGTTAGTTGAGTGTCCAGTATGCACTGATTGACTCTCATTTTCTGGGTCTAATTTGGGTCAAAAGCTCATCCTAAAAGTTGAGTTTTGATTTGTTTTAAAAGTAAAATTAGTTAACATCTCACTTAAACTTGGCATACTAGGCTGTACTGTTTGACAGAACGTTTGATAGGTTTCAGACACCTGGAGTTGAAAAAAAACTTCACACTGAATTAAGGTGACAACAAATATAAGGAAGGATATCCTGGAATAGTCTGTTGGGGTATCTCTGTTGTGTGCCAGTTTCAGCATACAGAGAGATTCTTTCCTCTTTGTAGCAGTGATGATCTGGAAGGATGCATTTAAGAGCAAGTGGAAGCAACTTGAAAATTTGACACTCAGACTGTATTGCACACAGCTAGTCCCACTGGACTTCAAAATTTGTAGAGTTTTTGCACTTTAATATTCTTTTGCATGTGGTGGCAGGGCTGGGTAATAGCATAGTAGAATCATTTGGATGTCACATGTTAAAGATGGTGATGCCTGTAGCTTTCAGGAAGCCTTCAAAGATAACCTTCCAGGTCTGGAGTCTAGGAAACAATGTCTTAATGTATTATTCTTATTTTTATTTTGCATGCTTGAGTCTTGATTTAAAAAAAATAAAAAAAAAATTTGTAATTAAGGCTTACAGCAGAGCACCTGTTCTGTAACAGGCACCTGAATAAAAGCTGATCAATAAACCCTAACATCTGTGGTGCTGGCCAGTGATTCAGAATACTTTATTAACATTTTTTTAATGTTATAATGGTGATAAATGCTGTAACTAATTAATTCTAATTATTGTTAACTTAGACATTTACACACTCACAGATGGCATTTAGATCAGATAGATGGCATCATGCTTGAGCCCTAGACAGTAGTTGGGTTTGCGATATGGTAATTTTATACCTATATGTGTTTTTGTGTTGTAGAGAGCATAGTTTTAATAGTAACAAATCTTTTGTGCCACTATTCTTTTATGCAACTGTTTTGAAATATGCGCACATGGTTTATATGTAAAAGTGAAGCAAGTCCTTAATTTTCCTACTCATTAATTATTTATATGGTGTGAGCACGTGTTTGTGTCCCAGCATGTGAATTAAAAGCATAGAGCTTATATGCAAAGAGGATTCTAGCCTAAATCCAACAGTCTTTATATACAGGTGATAGTTATTTTTGGAAGAATTTTAGAATAGTCTTTCCACAGTTGGAGTCCTGTCCAATGGTTTTTCCTTTAGAACTTCAGATCCAGTTTTCATTTAGTTTCTTTGGGGAGGTAGGAGCAGAGTGTTGGCACAATTTCTTTCCTACACTTTTTTTTTTTTTTTTAATGTTCTGTCTGAGTGACTGCAGCATGTCACTGATAGGTAGGCAACTCCAAAATTAAATAGTTAGGTCCCCTGTGTTATGTAAAGCAGATTTTGCCTGAATGTGCCAGAATGAAAAGACTTGCTTTGAAACATCTGGTTCTGTTCTACTTTTGAAATTCTTTTAGGGTTCAAAAATCAGAACATAATCATTCAGCTAACAGAACAGTAGTACCGACCAGAAAAAGAATCCCTGTTGTACTTTTCTGCTCTTTATTCCAGAGGGGTAAAAATCCTTTTAGCAGTATGGTTGATAAGATTTTGTACAGAATTACAGTATGCATAGAAGAAAGGCTTCCCAGACCCTTTAATAGTACTTTCTTATATAATGCTATTTTTAATTTAAAGTAGTACAGAATTTGTAGTTCTGCTTTTGAAGATAGCCAATATGAATACACCATACACACTTGAGCACTTGAGAGTGGGGAATGTTTTCCTTTCACAGAATCTGTAAAGGGGAATCCATGTTCCACATGTGGAGAATGAGAAAACACATGGATGTGTTAGCTGGAATATGTCTGGCATGTCTCATTCTTGAGGAGATGGGAGTGTTCCATAGTTGGGAGTTTGCTTTTTAAAGTGGCAGTAAAAGTTGTTCTATGCTTGTTCTTTATCCAAGATAGTCTGGCTTCTTGATTTCTTCTTCTGCAACTTGAGAACTGACCTCATCTTCTACACCACATATGTTTTATCCCCACTACTGAAGAGAATGGAAATGTTCTTTCTGGTGATCTACCAATCATTCTTCAACAAAACAAAAATTGGCCAAGATCTTAAATTGCAAAATTATCTCTTTGAATAGGCCCTAAAAGCCTCACTGGATCTGAGGGCCTGTGGTTATCACAAGTTGGGATCACCAAAAGTCAGGCCATTTAGCACCATCTTTGGCCCTAGGCAAGTTTTTGTCACCAAGTTCATGAGGTGCTGCTGTCCTAACAAGTCCCTTTTGAGGATATTACCTCTCTGTCTGTACGATACATCTGAGGAACTTGTTCAGCACCAGGTCATTCCGTGAAATCTTAGATGAAGTTGATACATGCTTAAAGTGCTATGTTTCTAAGACCTCAGGCCTTGGAGAATATGGCTACTCATATCCAGAGAAATGAAATGAAGATGTCAGAATAATGGTAGTAGCAGTCACCTCCTTATCTGTGGATTCTAGATCCTCCTCTGCAAAACCAGGTATGTGGTACAGTTCAGATATTCAGGAAGCGTGCCTCTGTAACAGAGAAAAATAGTATATGTGGTCAACATAAGAATATCACAAAACAAGAGAGAATTGTTTAGTGAAGTTTAAAGAATGTCTATTATTAGGCTACAGTTGAGAATGTTTTATGGTAAGAATTGGTTTTTGGGCAATAGTGCTGCTTAATAAAAATAAAATGACTTTTATAAGAGCTAGTCTGCCTGGGGACACAAGAACTTAAACGCCTTGGTGGAAACATTACATTGTGACATAAAATAGCTGTAGTGATGTTTTATTTATAGCTTTGTCACTTGTGGTTTTGAGCAATTAATCTTTCTCTGCGTATAAAATAGCAATACCTCTTTTTTGATAGGTCATTTCTCACCATGGTAACCAAATGTAGTGTCCTCCTTTTATTAAAAGTTTTGAGGTATTATGATGGGAAGTGTCTTTATAAGTTGAAATATTAAGTTTGTGTTCTTGACATCTGGCACAATAAAAATATATTTTGAGTACAGCTCTTAGGCTGAAGAAAAATTAATAGGCAAAAATCTTTGAAAAGTAAACAGTTTCTCATTAAATATAATGGTTCAGGAGAACTATGTATTTAGTAGGCAAGAAGAAAAAAAGGAGGGGGGGGGAAGCATTAGCTTCTCTCTCTGCAAGTTACCCACAAAAATATGGCTTGATGGCATGCTATGTTCCCACATCACATGATGTTGCCACTGCTGGGTAATACCCAGTTCCTTATGTTGAGGTTCATGGCTGCATCACCACTGGATATAGGATAGCTATTTTATATTGCACTAATGGAGCAGCTCAGTCAAGATGACAGTCAATACAAAATTCTCAAGTGAAACTTAGTTTTCTTAGAAACTGTAGTAGTAGAAAAACAGATGTTACTCACAGCAGTGGCTCCTGAGACAGTGATGTTACCAAAATTAAAAACTTCAAATTTGAAGCTGACATGGTTCTATTCGTCTAACAAAAAGGCAGTAACCACTACTGGATCCATGTATGCATGAATTACTGCATTATAATTAACAGGATCTGGCCTATTAAAGTCTGTAAGCTCAGGCAAATCGGTGGAATAGAAGAGCAGAAGGACATGAGAACTTGCAGTTTCTCCTTATTTATGAATATCTTAAGTGTTGTATACTAAATCTCTTTTATTTCCATGTTTAAAACAGCTCTCTCATGTATCTCCTCCCTTTCCCCTTAAAGAATTTGTGTACAGGATTATTCTTATGGACAGGAGGGTAATACCATTTTCAACTGGAAATGTGGTGATGAAACAGTGTAGAGAATTCTGTAGGCAGCGTGTTATCCTGGGAGAGAACGATGGTGATAACTCGAGTAATACCTTCCTGCGTAGTATAAGATTTAGAGGAATATCCTTAATTATTTCTCTTTATTTGCTCAGCTAGATTTGCCATTAACATCAAGCAAAGATGTTAGAAACTAGATTATGCAGGACTACCTCGTCAGCAAACTGATCTTCAAGGAGATAAATCTCAGCTAATATCTTAGCTAATACTTACCTCTTTAGAAACTAGAGTTGGTGTTCTGGGATGTATGAGGAATCTTTCAGGTAGTCTATGTAAAATATAAGGAGATCTAAATAATGGCAAATGCCTTGGCTTTAAAAAATTGATTTGTGTGTTTTGTCGATTGTAAAAGAAAAAAACTAACCCTTTTCTTATTATTAGCTGCTTTATAATTTACACATAACTGCAAAATATTTGTCTGCCAAAATATTTTAGAATTATTCACAAAAATATCTCATTAATGGTATAACCATTTACCTCAGTAAAAGTATTTTTGCTTAGAGGTCAGGTATACTAAGCTATTTAAATATATAACTGTGTTTCTTTGCCTACTACATTCAAGTTGTTTACACAGGTCAGTTTACTATAAAAGGCATATGAAGATCTAGGGAGAAGTGGAAAGTGTTCAGATTAAACGAAAAAAAATCTCTGATCTCTAGTGAAGATTAATCTTTCACTAAAAATAGATTCCAAACCTTGTACTTTGATAATGTGAACTTGGTATAGTTAAGACTATGATCTACTGCTGTGTGTGTTCCTCCCCATGGGATGGAAAATCTGTGCAAAATCTTCTTCCTCTCTCTCAAAAAATATACTTTCTGCTCACTTATCATGGGTCTGTATGCTCATGAGCCCTACCCTGAACTAAAGTTATCAGCCAGCTCTGGGAAGTGTTTTGCTTACTCTTTTGCAACATTACATTCCCTGCTAATTAGACGCATCCGACTCCCTGGTGCCTTTGAAACACGTCAAAGCTTGAGAAGACACATTTGGTCTTGTACTGTGACAGTTTTTCCTCATCAGCAAAATTTTCAGGTGATAATTCACACTGGTAATCTAATTTTATCTTTTCAAAGATAGACTGTGGTAGGGATGCAGTCTTCATATTTGCTTGAAATCCTTCTGATAGTAGGTTTTAAAGCATGTTACACAAACCATTGCAATTTTTGGAGGAAAAAAATTGTTTCTCTTAGTGGTTGTTTCTGAATCTCTCTTTGTTTTAAGAAAAATATATAACTGTATATATGTTTGAGAAAACCATTTGCTTTGCATTATTTCCTTTTCTTGATAGATCCAGTAGGCATGAAATCTTTCCCTTTCATTTTGGAATGCTCTTTTGAATCACCATTTTTATGAGAACTTTTCAAAGTTCTTTCCTTTTTGACTGAATTTGAGCTCTGTCTTCCTCAAGCAAAACCTATTGTGCAGACCGCTAGATGCAAATGTGCACTTCAAGGGAAGTCTCATTGTTAGCCTTAGCAAATGTCTTTGCCCGAGACTTTGCAGATCTTTAACAAAAAGCAACTCCGAACTTCATGTGTTTGCTTTTTCCAGCCTGTATATCTAGCCTGTATATTAGTTAGTACTAATCTTAATCTGCCAGACAGACTGGGTTTAGTGTTATTCTGGTAGCAAATGCATCAGATTTAGAAGCATTTCCTGAACACAGGACACACAGTTCCTGTAAAAGAAAATTCTTCCTGTGTGGATCTTAGATTAACCAATATGAATAGTAAGTACTATGAATGATGCACTGAGTTTCATAGTGACTATATATTATTAATATAACTCAGAGTTTGTTTTAATTCTTTTGCTGTAAGCAGGCATATAGCTAACAGGCTAAGGGAGTGGAGAGAAACTGAGAGACTAACACAATATGAACTGTTTAAGGCTCATTTCCTTAGGAAACCAGCTGGGGAAGCGTGAAGGGAAGCTAATCTGTTAGAGACAGAGCTAGAAGCTCAAAAGATATTGAAGAAACTGAGTTCCAACAATTTTGGTGAAAGTAGGTAGTCTAATAGAAGGAAGAACCTTTCCGTGGTAGGAAAAGGTTGCAGCATAATCTAAATGCTGTTACCCACCAGTGTCCCTGTGGGGCAGGTGTTACAGATGTGGGGAAAAGTTACTGGTGCTCAGACCTTGTTAGACTGAGATTCTAATGACCAGGATCAAGCCCTTCAGGAATTCAGGCTTTGATAGCTTGTTGCTCACAGTGCTACTTGTTCTCCCTCTCCTCTTCCAAATTTTCAATTGTTTTTGTCATGATGTTTATTTTCTTTTTTTTCTTAAGTTGACTTGATTTTTCCCCTTACTCTCCAATTTGTTATTTAGCAGTTTTTATGAAATTAGGATTGCAAAGTTAGGAACAGGCCACTGGGTGGACAGGCCACTTGGGAGGAATATAGGAACGTTGTCAGAGTACGCAGGGATGTGACGAGGAAGGTTAAGGCCCGTTTGGAATTAAATCTGGCTAGAGATGTCAAAGACAACAAGAAGGGCTTCTTCAAATACATCAGTAGCAAGAGGAAGACTAGGGAAAATGTGGGCCCTTTGCTGAATGGGGTGGGTGCCCTGGTGACGAAGGATGCAGAGAAGGCCGAGTTACTGAATACCTTCTTTGCTTCAGTCTTTACTGCTCAGGCCAGCCCTCAGGAATCCCAGATCCTGGAGGCAAGAGAGAAAGTCTGGAGAAAGGAAGACTCCCTTGGTCGAGGAGGATCGGGTTAGAGATCATTTAAGCAGACTTGACACCCACAAATCCATGGGCCCTGATGGGATGCACCCATGAATGCTGAGGGAGCTGGCGGACGTTATCACTAAGCCACTCTCCATCATCTTTGAAGGGTCCTGGAGAACAGGAGAGGTGCCTGAGGACTGGAAGAAAGCCAATGTCACCCCAGTCTTCAAAAAGGGCAAGAAGGAGGACCCAGGGAACTACAGGCCAGTCAGCCTCACCTGCATCCCTGGAAAGGTGATGGAGCAGCTCATCCTGGAGGCCATCTCCAAGCATGTGGAGGAAAAGAAGGTGATCAGGAGTAGTCAGCATGGCTTCACCAAGGGGAAATCATGCTTAACCAATCTGATAGCCTTCTCTGATGGAATGACTGGCTGGGTAGATGAGGGAAGAGCAGTGGGTGTTGTCTAGCTTGACTTCAGTAAGACTTTTGACACTGTCTCCCATAACATCCTCATAGACAAGCTCAGGAAGTGTGGGCTGGATGAATGGACAGTGAGGTGGATTGAGACCTGGCTGAATGGCAGAGCTCAGAGGGTTGTGATCAGTGGTGCAGTCTAGTTGGAGGCCTGTAGCTAGCGGTGTCCCCCAGGGGTCAGTACTGGGTCCAGTCTTGTTCAACTTCTTCATCAATGACCTGGATGAAGGCACAGAGTGCACCCTCAGCAAGTTTGCTGATGATACAAAACTGGGAGGAGTGGCCGATACACCAGAGGGCTGTGCTGCCATTCAGAGAGACCTGGACAGGCTGGAGAGGTGGGCGGAGAGGAACCTCATGAAGTTCAACAAAGGCAAGTGCAGGGTCCTGCACCTGGGGAGGAACAACCCCAGTCACCAGTACAGGTTGGGGGTTGACCTGCTGGAAAGAAGCTCTGCTGGGAAGGCCCTGGGAGTGCTGGTGGACACGAAGTTAAGCATGAGGCAGCAATGTGCCCTTGTGGCCAAGAAGGCCAATGGTATCCTGGGGTGCATGAGGAAGAGTGTTGCCAGCAGGTGGAGGGAGGTGATTCTCCCCCTCTCCTCAGCGCTGGTGAGGCCACATCTGGAGTACTGTGTCCAGTTCTGGGCTCCCCAGTACAAGAGGGATGTGGCACTACTGGAGCAAGTGCAGCGAAGGGCTACAAAGATGATGAGGGGACTGGAGCATCTCTCTTATGAGGAAAGGCTGAGAGAGCTGGGCCTGTTTAGCCTGGAGAAGAGAAGGCTGAGAGGAGATCTTATCAACGTGTACAAGTATCTGAAGGGAGGGTGTCGAGAGGATGGGACCAGGCTCTTTTCAGTGGTGCCGAGCGACAGGACGCGAGGCAACGGGCACAAACTGAAACACAGACAATTCCATCTGAACATGAGGAGATACTTTTTCACTGTGAGGGTGACAGAGCACTGGAACAGGTTGCCTAGAGAGGTTGTGGAGTCTCCTTCTCTGGAGATATTCAAAACGCGCCTGGACGCAATCCTGTGCAACGTGCTCTAGGTGACCCTGCTTGAGCAGGGGGGTTGGACTAGATGCTCTCCAGAGGTCCCTTCCAACCTCAGCGATTCTGTGATTCTGTGAAATTTCTTTAGACTTTTTATATAGGCTTTTAGTCTCCAATTCACCTAAGTTCTGTAGGGTCTGAAACAAACTTCTAAAAGTTCTTTGTGACATGACTCTATTTTGTATTCCCATAGAATGTCACAGAAGGTATCTCTTCTTGTCTTGGCTTTGTAACCTTTATTTTCAAAGTTCATATAGACATGAACAACACTGATGTCAAAATAAACTAAACTATATCCATAATGTTTTAAATAGAATATAATGGCATATTTCTGTATTCAGCGTTAGTATTTAAGTGGATTCCTGCTTTGTGGGATTTGTATTTACTTTTGTCAGGCCTGAATTTTGTTTAGGATTGTTATCTGCATAATGTTATCGATGGATATAATTGCGGCTTTCTCTATTACCAAGCATGATTAGACACTTCAGGAAGGTATAAGATATTGTTCTGTATATCAGAACAATAGCATATGCTCAGTAAAATAATAAATGTGGGATTTTTTCCCCCCTGACTTAGCTTTGTTTCCACTCTGCTCCTAGAAAAAAAGATTAAAACATGCTCATATTTAAAATAAAAAGTAAAGTAAGTGGTTTAACATTTTCAGGGTATCTTCTAACTTTTTATGAATTGCTTTTAGGCCTGACTCTTCCTATTCAGGAAACCCGCAAATGCATATTTATATAGAGGAGATTGTTGTTGATACATGCTTCCTTAACTATTATACTCCTATAAAGAGATTTAGAAAAATAGGTTTCAGAAATAACAGACTTCTTTTACCTTAAGATTAAATGTAGAAAGCCTTTTTTGAAATTGTTAGTTCACAGGATTTTAAAGTATGAATAGCTTTTCTTTATACTCAGCAAAATCGGATTACAGTTATAGCTGCTTACAACCCTGGATTCTAAATATCTGAATACTTAATGTAACCTTGCAATCCATATTTGTATTAAAAAAAAAAAAAGTGTTGTTCATGCTGTTTGATTTTTAAAATTCTTCAATTCTAATGTATGTTTTATGCAAATTGTGAATGCTGAAATAGTTGTACATTAATATGTTGAAATATTGTTGAAAACATGAAATCATTTTAGAAGAAATTATCTTACTATATTTAGGAAATTTGTCAGTAGAGCTTAATTTTTAATTATTTAGTTTGTCATTAAAGATTAGAGATAAAACAATGTGTGGTTGTGGGAGGAAGATAACTTACTAAAAACAGAAATCAGATTTAGTAGATAGGGCAATGTTGTTTCTAAAGCAAAGCTATATACATTCTTACTTAGCACTTCAAGAAGCTCTAAGACGTTGATTCAGAGTACAGTTCTGTCATCTTCATTTTTATATGGCCCATGGAAATGAATAGAAAAGATTTCCAAGACAGCTGGGGAAGCCTTGCTCGGTTCAGTGTGTTCAAAAGGAGGTTTGTTTAATTTTTTATTCATTTTGAAGTGTGCTCTTCCTTTCCTATCCAGAAGCTGGCAGAGGCGATTTATTTGCAAATACAAAGGAGAACTGTCACTGAGTAGGAAACTTTCTCCTCTCCAGCCCACCAAGCTTTTTTCTGCTTCTTGAATATTATGCCAACAAATGGGTAGGGAGTTGCTTGAAAGTATTTTAACATTCACTGTTGCTTTTCCTTATCTGTTATTTCCTTTGATGATTTTTGCAAAGTGATGTTATTGTCCACCCAGCAAAAATATAGTGTTTCCAGAAAGGTGTATTATGCCCCAGACTTCTGTTTGGAGGGAAGATTCTTTAGATTCAACTGTTACAGCTAAGCCGTATTAATTGTATCAGTAACTGATCCAGATAAAATTTGGGGGGAATTGGAATCTTAGTGAAAGGTGAGGAATGATGATTACTGAAGGGCTCTTCAACAATAATTGACGCTTTTATAGATTGTAGGTTAGAGAAGTGTTTCAAAGAACACTTTGGAATATTGTGAAAATTCTTATATGGACTAGATGCAGTCTAGGGTAGATGTAACACCAGTAGAAGGAAATAATTTTTTACAGAACTTGTACTTGTAGCATGCCAGTGAGTTCATTGCCATAGGTTGCTAAGGTTTTGCTCTTGAAAACAACATTCAAAATGGAACACCGTTTTACATGAATAAGAGTTTTTCAGATATAATATTACCTCTTGGTGACATTTGGTATTTGACTATTCAGAGGAATTAGAAACTCACCAAGTACTGGCCAAATCATGACGTGCATTGTCTGCCGGTTTTGTTGTCTAATACAGAGCACTATTGGAGAGACAACATTGCAATAGGTAAATATGCATCTAATCTAAGATGATGATTATAACATTCCTGTTTATCCCTTCCTCTTCCTTTTCATTCTGCCCATGCTTCCCTTTTCTCCAATTTTCTTTTTTTTGATCTTCTGCTTTTCATAGTATTTCATTCCATTTTCATTACACTTTGCATAAATACAGCTTCAGTGAATGATGTTCATCCTTTAATGTTAACTTTTCCCAGACTTTCCAAACCTACTTTAGAGGTTTTTTAACTAAGTAGCAATTGCCAGCCTTCTTTCAGCAGAAGCACCTGTTGGTTTAGTAGAATGAGATATGGGATGTATTGCCATCCCTTCCCCCTCCCCCCCCCTTTAAGTTAATTAGAATGTAAGCTCTAGAGTAGGGACCATTTCTTTTCCTTTACTTGCAAAGCATAGAAATGATTTTTGATACCCAGGAATATTGAAGATCGTAATTGACTTGCGCAGGAGAATTGCAATAGAAGGAAGGATGATTCTGTGAATAAGGCATTAGTCAGAGATTTGGGAGGTATGGATTGAGTCCATTTCTTAGGTGACCTCTGGGGACATGGATCACTTTCCCTGTGCTTCCTTACCCTGTGTGTAAGATGAGTTAATGACTACAAAATAGGAAAGTGCCAAAATCAAATAAATATTGAGGTGTTCAGTAACTGGGACCATCCAAGTGACTAAGATAGTCCAAACTAGCAGTGCTAATGAATTTCAGAAGGATTGAAATATTTTTTCTTTTTTCTGGGAAGTTCAACAAAATTTTCCTGTTTACAAAGAAAAGGGTTGAAGGATCATCTTATCCTATTATTTGTTGTATCCTTGATAATATGGCAAGTCTCCAGCAAGTCTATCATTTAAATTCCCAAGATTGTTACATGCATTTCTTTGACTTCATTAAGATGAACTGACCATGAAATTTGCCAGTTGTACAAATAGTTTCTGTGGTCATTGTGGGAAGCCAGTTTTCACCCTGTCTTCCTAAAAGTACAAGCTTTTTTTTTTTTTTTTTTTTTTTTTAAACTTGTTTCTGTTAGGCTGTACTAAAGTCTTTCTTCTCTAGAATACATTAGCATAAAATACTTTTTAGGTAAATTTTAATGTCCAATCTACTTCAGACTTCAAGGCCACATAACCTGTTATGTGCTATAATAGGGTTGAGCAGATTTTTCAGAACTTTGTGCCACATTTTTTTTTAGGCCTGTCAAAGAAATATTTTTCTTTTTAGATGTCTAATATTAGTTCTCCTTTGATCTCTTCTTCACCTTGGTTCTAGTTCTGATTTCTGTATGGAGACTGAATTAAAGTCTTCTAGAACAGGAGTATCCTTCTTGACAGTGTCTGTCTTTTGGCATCAAGATTTCTGTAGCAATGTTTTTAAAGGTATGAGAAGATCTCAGGTATTTTTCTATTCGCTTTTACAAACTGAGGCATGGGATGGAACACCAGTTGTGTTCGTGCTTCCATGATAAACTTTTCTCATTCCAAAACTTCTAAAAAGTGACAAGAATCCTTCATCATTAAAATTTTTAACCTCTTGGTTAAAAAAGTAAACAAAACCTTACCTGAGTGCAGCTCCCCCTCCTCCCTTTTTCAGTGTGTTTTTCATCTGTCCTGGTAGACTGTATCTCTCCATTTAATAACCATCAGTTAGAAGATCACTCAATGCTTGTCTGTGCTGTCCACTCTGCCTCTGATTTAGTGGAATAAGAGCATGTGGCGGACTGCCATTTGCTGTAAAGAATAGCAGACAGTCCTGTAATTATTCCTGCTGGAGAAATCTGGATGTCTTGTACAGATGTACACCTGTCTGCTGAAAAGCATGGGAAACGTATTCTGTGTAATACCAGTAGGTTGTGGTTCCAGCCCTTTCAGAAAAAAACTTTTAGGGACATTGCTCTTTCACAGCCTTGGTACTATCAGAAAGTGGGAAGAAGATTCAGTGTACCAAAGATCATACATAGTTGTGTGTTTGGTCCGTTTCTTGACATTACATAGAGCATTTTAAGGAACACTGCCTAAGAACCCTGTCAAGAAGCTGTTGCCTTCTCTGCAAGTATGGTTGGATTTTGAGAGTGTTAAGGGTCTTCTAGTGTCTGAAAGTAAACGAATGTTGGCAGTGTTAATGGCACTCTGACATTATCTCCAGCACAGACGCTTCTGATATCTGCTGTGGGGATAGTACGAAGTGCACTTTGATGCTGTTTATTCTTGTTATTGGACTGGCCTTTGCAGTCACTTTATAGCAACGTCTCCATTTGTATAATGCGTAAGTGATGGAGAGTCAAAATATCCAACAGATACATGACTTTTTTTTTTTTTTTTTAATCAGGGTGGTGGGACTGAAAAGACTGTCATAAACCTAAAAACAAAAAAACCCCACAACAGCTCCACTCCCAGAAGCCAGAGATCACGCAGAAGAGTTTAGTTACATGTTTTGGATTGTCTTTTCCCAGTAGATTGAGGAGATGAAATCACTCTTTCCAAGAAATATGGATGAAGGATTGAAATGCAGAAAAGATTTGTTATGATGCAATGACAGAAAAAAACAAGTCATGAAGAAAGGATGATAACCTTTTGAAATAGCTGACATTTGAAAGGACTTACAAAAGAAAATGGCAATTAGTGGGCAGTTCTGCCTTTAAAATTAGCTTTCATTACATTGAGGCAGAACCTCAATGGCCTTTACAAATACAGAACAACGAATTACTGCTATACAAAAATCATATTCTAAATCAGAGACCATGCAGAACAAGTGTGTAGAGAGGAAGACAGTTTAGTGGAACAGATGAGGATAGTGATTGTAGCCAGTACTCTGCATAATTATTTTCAGTCTATTTGTAGGCTTCAGGATAAGGATAGCCTTTAAAAAAAGAAATAATTTTACTAATTTTATTTATTTAAAGAACAGTGAAGTTGTTTCACTGATTGAGATTTTCTTCCAAGAGTGATGAGCTGCATGGGAGAGACAAGGCATGAAGACTTCCCTGCCCCAGCAGGTGTTAGAAACTGGTCCTATTGCTGATTAGAGACAGAGTTTATCTTTTCAGTTGGTTACCAAGAAGACCAGATTTGTGATAATGAAAAATAGATTTCTAAAAGCCCATAAATAAAATACAAAAGCCACTGCAGCTTCGTTAACTTAAAATAGTTCTTTTTAAAAAAAGGGTATTTTTTTTTTTAGTATCAAATTGATAGATAATATTTTGAGAAGCCAGCAACAGTACTTTGCAAGAAGCTAGTAAGAATATAATTAGTCATGCATACTCTCATAGTTAGGCCTTGACTTGGACAACCTGCAACATTTTGCCCACAGCAGTGGGTATCTATACCAGATTTAGCCTGGTACCAGTATAATTATTTAAAATACAGACATTAGATACTTAATAGCAGTGTTTACAAGATTGCAGTATAGATCAGTGCACAGAGATCCAAGTGGTGTTACATAAGGAACAGTTAAAGAAAATGTCACAATAAACTGTGCAAAACAAATAATCTTGGGAATATATGATTATATAAATTTTATTATGCTATCATTTAGAGTATTGTTAATCTGAAACCCTCTCCTCACCCCACCACGAACCCAAAAATACAGGACTTGAGATGGGAAGGGAGTATTTCAAAACTTGGATGGATTCTTCATGAAGAAAGATTGGAGAATTAGGATCTGTTAAAGTGGAACACATTGTAAGGAGGTATGCTAGAAAATTGTTTGGGGGTTTAAAGGAAATAGCCTCTCAATTCTTGAAGGTTGATTTTAATTATGTTTAGGTGTTGGTGGTAATATTTCAGCAATTACAATATTTAGTGTTTAGATCATAAAGAAAATCCTTCTGAACTGAGATATTGTTGCTTGATACCATTCATGTATGTTAGTAAACACTAATTTCAGTTAGGGTAACCAGTCTGTAAACTATATAAACAGTAAATAAAAATTCTTAACTGTTTTTTCTTTATTTGTAAAGCTAAGAAAATAATCTGAATCTACTGATCTTTTTAACTGGTGAAATTGAGAATTTTCTATTATTTTGAAGCTTATCACACTCATATTAAGATATTTCCAAGGATCGTAATACCTTAAGTTTCTTCAGGTGTTTCTATCATCATTTTTTCCTGTAAGTAAGTGCGTTGCCTCTAAATGGCAAAATTTTGATCTTAGATATTAAAATTATCGTATTTTTAAGAAGGATAGCTAAGAATATCCTTTTGAGGGAATGCCAGTGGTTGCCAGACTGTTATATTTTGGCATTTTGATTGATATAGATACAATAACCTATCTGGAGTTTATTTGGAAGATGCCTTGAAGATGTTTCTTTCACATAGCTTTTTTGGTGAATTGTGGGGAGTATATTGTTCAAATGATTTCAATGGGTAAATGAACCATTTTGCAGAAGAGGTTAGTGTAATTAGATGATTTTAGATATGGTTGATACTTGTTTAGGAGAAGCTGAGGAAAGGTTTTTGAGTAGGAAAGTATGGTGGGGTTGGGTTTTAATAATGTTTGGTGTGGAAAATTTATCTACGTTTGGCTCTGATTCCACTAATTTCTAGTTAGCATTATTGTTAATATCTTTGCAACTTCTGTTGTTTCATATTTCTTTAAGAATTTTGATAAAGAAAGGATTTTACTTCACAGATGATTTTAGTGAAATTTTTACGTACTAGGTTCTGTTTTGAGAAGACGAAAAAGCAGTACTGTACTCGGCCACCTGCATCTGTGTATCTTTCAAACTGACAGTATGTTTCTATCTTTGAACATGTAAAGTTGTGCCTCTGAATACTCAAAATGATTTAACTTTACGTGTAGGATTTGTAATGATAGTCTAATTGAAGCATTGTGTGGCATAATTACTGAAGTGATTACTCTGGGATCTGTAGTGTTTCTTCTGTCCAGACCTCAAAATGATAGTTCTTTTTCTTTTTCTTTTTTTTTTTTTTTAGTTTTTCTTTACAAATCACCAAAATGCTTATATCCAAAGCTTTGCATGTATGATTAACAATACTTGTAACTCAAATTATTTTTTTATCAGGGGCTTGTAAGTAAGAAGACAGAGTTTATCACAGTTCTCATTAATTTGGAATGTAAGTTGCATTAACAGCTTGCTTCTGGAATTTTAAGGGCAAGCTAGAGATGGCATGTGACCTTTCATGGGGAAAGATTTATATAAGAAGGGAGTTTAGGGGACTAGGGTTCAGAAACCAGCGAATTATGCCAGAATTTTAATGTGTTGCATGTTCTTAATGTTTAAATGAAAAAGAGGGGAAGAGGGGAAGGAGAAAGGGCAGATTAGAAGGGGTTAGTTGGGGAGAAAAATTGCTTCTTCCTTAATAGCTTAAAGTATAGACTGCTGATTTAGTATTTTTATAGGCTAAAACTGGTCTTGGACAAATTCACTATGTATATGCATTGTATGGGCACAAGAATTAAAGATTCTCTAAAAATTTGAAGTGCAGTTTACCATATGGTCAGCTTTGATTCTTTATGGATTAAAGATTTAAATAATCCTGAAGATAAAGATACTAATAGAGGGTTTTTTTTGTTTTGTTTTGTTTTAAACTGGCTTCTTTCATGGAAATTAAATTATAATTCACTGATGTGGGTGTGAAATCGCTACTTTCAAAACTGCTGTGATATCTTCCCAATTGTTTTACCCACTTTATGACATTTTATTCAAAAATGTAAAAAAAAAGTTGCAAAATACTTCATTTAAAGTGTAGAAATAGTTTTGCTTTGGTAGGAATAACTTTGTGAAAGTAACAGCAGTGTTTTAATAATTCTAGTAGCAGTGGTTTTGTTGGTAATACGTTTTTTGAATTCTTGTTATTGCCAGGCATGTTTTAGAGTAATGAAAAGAATTGCTGTTTTACGTGGAACGCATTCCTAGTATGCAGTGATCTTGCATACTAGGCTCATGAACATGTATTTTATATTAAGTAATTTGTAGTCTGAGTGATGTGGAGAATGCTTCTGAGCTTCAGCAGTTTGGGGGGGGGGGGACTGTGTAATTGAATTCAGTGAGCAATGCCAGCTGTGGAGTTTCCACCAGGATAATTTGCATGGCTTGCTTATTACTTGAGGATATCAAAAGACAGAAATCTTTGTATAGATGATACAAAGCTCCTCATTGTTGTTGTGACTATCTGAAAAGTTAATACTGGAATAACCTATTTTTCCAATTTAAACACAAGGTGTCTATATTAATGACTGCTAGCTCTTCCTGTCTCTCTGAGTAAAGGGGCTGGGGAACAGCTGAACTTCTGGAATCTTTATAGTTCTGGGATCTGTAAAGCAACTGGCAGGTAGTAAATGAGGTTGTACTGCAATCTGTTATTTGTATAGTGAAAGCAATAAAGACTAGACTTGGACAAGGTTACCCAGATACTTCGTTCTCTAGTTTAACCAAGTGAATGACGCAATATAATGGAATAGGAAATTTCATTTTGTCACCGTGTTGGTGTATGTTCTTTTGAAGCCAACCTGATGCAGTGGCTTTGGTTCATGCAGAACTGGAGTAACTGTATCCATTATACAGAATATGGGAGTCTAGTGGGTACATCCAAATGCATACAGAAGGCATAGGTATCACTGGAAGAGCTAAATCGTTCATATAAGTGCACACATGCATGCTGTCTCTTTCTGGGCTCTCTGTCTCTTTCAGATTTGCTCTTTGAGGTCTTTAAATTTTGTTAAACATTTTAAAGAGATTCCTGTACATTAAAAAAAAATGCATTATTGATTAAACTTGTTTTTTCAAATACTTGCTCATAAGAATTAAAAAGTCCACATTTGAAAAAACATTAAAATATGCTATTGTAATCTAAACAATAGAAAAATGGAAATGAAAACTGTTTTAATAACAAGTTAACGTTTGGTATGTGGCCTTGGTATTTTTGGAAAGTTGCCAGTAGCATATATTGAAACAGATTTTAACTATTGTTGAAATCCCATGATTTTAGTAATTTTTTTCTGCTTTGTGCTGTAATAGTTGAGAATGTAAAATTACTTGGGTGTTGAGTTGCAGCCACCTCTTGAATAATCTGATATTTTCAGGTATAACTGCTCTGCTGATAGAGGAATGACTTAATAAAAGTCAGCTGAAGGCAGATAAGGTCATTGACCCCAAAAGCCTGTGGAACTTGGGCACTTACTAAAATACCAATGTTATCTGCCTAGATGGATCTGAAAAATAGAGTAACCAAGAGTCAACAGAAATTACACTAAAGTATTGAAAAAATTTGGCAAATATACTATGTTAAATTGCTTTCACTTTTGCATGGAAGTGCAGCTACTGTGTCTTCTCTTGCACAGATTTTAATCTTGGGTAGCAGCATTAAGTGAATTACTTTGTATTTGTATCCATGTAAAGGAGTAGAGCTCATGAGATAGGAAAATTCTATCTTTTTGCTTCTGTGTTGGATTGTTACTCAATTTATGAAAGTTTAGATGAGTACCATTGTAAACGTCATGAATATTTTATTGTATTGAATTTCACTTTGTAATTGCAAATGTACAAATCTGTGAGATTTTGAAGATTTGCTGTGATTTGAGAGGACAGAAGCTGCCTTAAAAAAAAAAAAAAAGAAAAATCCAACAAATTGTGGTGGCATGGGAAAATGGTTTCCCCTCTATCTCTATTGTATACAATTTAAGTAGCCATGTGAAATAGATTTTACACACTATGAGTAGATTTGTAAATCTCTATCACAGGACTGTTTCATGGCAGGATTAAGTGTTAATTTTCTTTTTTATTCACATCTGATGGCAAATGTCTTTTTCTGATGCTTGCATCTTATACAGAACTATTCACTCTTCTCCTCCCCCCCCCCCCAAGTTGGGACATTTCTATGATGTATCCTTCATCCATCCTTCCATAAAATCTTATTTCCGACTTTGATCTTTCTTTATGTTTAAGCTAATGATTCTTTGATGATTCATCTTAATTGCTGTGGGTCTTAACTTTGACTGCTTAGTATTTTTTTTTTTTTTTTGAGAGAGAGACTTTAAGTCTTCCTGTAAAAGGATTTCCTTTTCTAATTTTTTGAAAACGTGGATATCGAATCAGTTGTACTTGAACAGATGGCAGATGGAAGGTACTTCTTTTTCAAGAGTGTATTGCAAACAAGGGCCTCTAAGGTAGAAAAGTCTGGAATAACTGTGCTGAGTACCAAGGGCAGGTTTGGCGGAGCAGGGGGCGGCAGGGGTGCCCTGTAGGAGGGGATGGGCAACTGCCCTGAGGCCGTCGCAGCCGCTTCCAGCCGGTTCGGAAAGCGGCACCCAGAGCCCGGCGCGCGCCCAAGCTCCAGGCGGGCGGAGGAGCGCCGCGGCTGCTGGGACGGCGAGACGCCGAAGGGGAAACGCAGGAGAGGCCCGGAAGGGGGCGCTGTTGGGAACACGATCTGGGAAGGAGGTGCTCCCCGCCGGAGAAGGCACACCTCTGTGGCGGCCGCGGGCCACCCCGCCGGGGCTGCGGCAGCCCCAGAGGCCTGGGGCTTGCGGAGCAGCCATGCTGGAGCAGAAGAAAATGGGTAGGAAGCAAGGAGCGGCAGAGAGAGAAGAAAACGAGCAGGAGAAAGTCCTAAGGAATGCTTCTGTGATGCTTTCCTAGGTATCTTCTGTTAAAGCTGCTTTTCTCCAGACTGGACGAAAGCATCTATTTGTTCGTTGTAGACTTACTGATTTCTGGTATACCTTTATTTGTACAAGGCTCATTTGGGTGGGGGGAGGGAAGAGAGTGGTTTAAGTAAGGACAGAATGCTTTTTACAGGGAATACTGAGCGTTCCCTTATCAAGGTTTATCAAGGCTTTGAGAGATAACTGTGGTCACAATGAAAATTTAAGGTTCTAGTATGAACTTAGTATGTCTAAAAAATGCTTGATCTGTGTTTTTTTAGAGCCAGCATGGGATGTGGTTTACTACAAACCAAATTGACTCCTCTTCAGAATTTGACCAGTTTGCGTTTGTATGTTGAATGGAAGAACAAATTGTAGTTTAGGGTTTAGTCTATATTTTTTGTGGATTTGGTTAAAATGCTGTTATTTTAAGGAAAAGAATGCCTATTTAGGGAAATACTATGTGTACCTTTCATGGTTTTGTTCTAAGTTTATTCTTTGGCTGACCAATGATGCTATTTTCTTGTAGGAGTGGGTATCAGAAATAACACAGATAGATCTTTAAGTTATATTCTTAAAGGAGCTTCTTAGTGGTCAGAATAAAATGATGAGCAAGGAATATGTAATCAAGAATCTTACCTGATAACTTTTTTTGGTCAGGGACCTTCAGAGATCACTTCTAAAACTGTTTGGTTATTGCAATTAAAATCTGAAAACTTTGAAGATAAGCAAGTGGCAAAATATTCTTTCTAACACTGAGGTAGTCCTAACTTTTGTCCTGTGAGATGGAATTTACTTTTAAATCTTCTCATTCGATCAATTCAGTCAATCGAATCTCCTCATTTCAGGGTTAAGCTCTTACAAATTATCTTTCATACAAATTCAGATTTAGTTCTTTGATAACCTTTTGTCATTCTTGGCTTTACTTGTGATTTTAAGAGAATAATAATAGATGTGCAGAAGAAAAGCGCTTATTTTTTATTTTTATTTTTTTCTAAATAGTATTTAGAACATTTTACACTCTGTATAATGATGTCAGGCTATCTCCACAGCATATGAAACTTTAATTATTAGTTGTTTTGGAATAATTTCCCTTTGATCCCAGAGATGAAATAAGTGCAAGTCCAGGCAACCTACAAGGTAGAATCTGGCTTTCAAAAAATGTTCAGAGGTAAATTCTTTTCAGCTCAATTTCCTGCTGAGGTTCCTAGCCATTCCTGGAAGCAATCTGGAATTATATGCAGTGAACTCTTTTAACACAGTTGGCCAGCGCTAGCAGTCTTCCAAGGAAAGCAGCCTGAAAAGAGTGATGCCCTTTTGACATAAAGGAAACTATTACAGATATGTCATAAAAATAGCATGTTTTAAGATTTGGAGTTAATATAAGTCCCTTTAGTGTAGGAGCATCTTTCTAGAAGTCTAATAAAAAGAGAAGCAGAAGCTTTGTTACCTTCAAAACATGTGAAGAAGAAGGACGAGAAAGTCTTTGAGGTGCTTTCCTGGATTTCATTGTTTACAGAAATAGCCTGTTCTGTCCGAGGTCTCCATGTTCTTCAGACTTTTCAGAATTGGGGTGACTTTAGAGTGAATGTCACCTGTGTTCCCACAGAGAGAATATACATAGCAGAGACTTAATACTTTTTGGTGCTGTAATTGTTTGATAACTCTTTTCCGGGAAGTCTCTCTGTTCGCCTCAGTCCTTTTGGCCTTTCTTGCTGTTGGCCTCGCAGCCACGAGTTCTGCTTCCCTTGGAGAGTGTTTGTGCTCGTTGCTGTCTTGGTTGTGTTGTTTTCTGTCCCTTCCTTCCTCCACTGACCACCATCAGAACAAGAGGAAGAATTGATTTGACAAAAGTATGACTTATGAAGAGCAGATAACATAGTAATTTGAGACTTATGCTACAAAGGAAGAAGTTCTGATACTTACACAGTGAAGGAACATCCCTCTCAAATTGAAGGAGTGAGTAATGGAGGCTGTCAAGTCAGTGACTGTGTAAAGGAATAGGAGAAAAGAGGAGTTCTCTGTGAGTGGGGTACACAAGGTGAAAGTTAAGAGGAGAGGGGACTACTTATTACATGCTAGCCACAAAATGCGTATCAATCCCTGCAGTATCTGGTTGAAAATACAGCTGTTCTGTTCTTGTTTTTGTGTGGGAGGAGTTACTGGATGCCCATAGAAGAAAGAAGGAATACGGTAGAGTGTTTCTCTTCCTTAGGAGAGAAGTGGCATGACTGTCTGATCTTCTGAGACCTGTTTAGGAAGAAGCAGATGGGAAAGCCTTTCCAGTTTATACCTCCTAACTTTGGACAGAGGTTGAGATGAAATAGGGGGGAAAGGAGTAGAAGCCACTGCTGTAAGAAAGGGTACATGAGGCAATGCTTGTCCTTAAACAAGTTAGTGACTGGTGAGCCCATTTAGCCCTTACAGACTAATAGGTATGTAACTCCCTTTCCTTACAAAAACTGTAGCCGTGTGTGTTTGTTTCTTGGTCTCTGGCACATCCTAACTCTTTGCTTTCTCAGCACCTCTGCAGGTTCTCGCTAAATATTATGTCTCCTTCAGCTTTTAAATAGCTCTCTCTTACTACCACTTCCACCTTCTAGCTAACTCAGTCTGATTGCAGTCCCTCAGTATGCTGTCCTATTTGCTTGCAGTAACACAGATTTACAATCAAAACTGATATGCGCTATTTTGGGGGTAATATTGCTGTTTGGAATTTTCTCTGCATAGTTATATAACCGTTATACTAAGAACACGTGTTGACAAATTATTTCCAAGAGAAAGTCATAGAATGTTAACTGTAAAAATACATAAAATGGAAAAAATAGCTCTTAGTAAATTATTTTATCATCCTGTCTAAACACCTTATTAACTTTATTACAGATTTTAAAGGATAGAAGCAAACTCAAAATGTGAATTAGCAGGAAGCTTAAAGAGAACATACTTTTTTCCACCATAAAATTGATTTATGAGTTGCTTTATGTAGTAGACTTGAGCTGTATCACAGAATCACAGAATCGCTGAGGTTGGAAGGGACCTCTGGAGAGCATCTAGTCCAACCCCCCTGCTCAAGCAGGGTCACCTAGAGCACATTGCACAGGATTGCATCCAGGCGCGTTTTGAATATCTCCAGAGGAGGAGACTCCACAACCTCTCTGGGCAACCTGTTCCAGTGCTCTGTCACCCTCACAGTGAAAAAGTTTTTCCTCATGTTAAGATGGAAGTGTCTGTGTTTCAGTTTGCGCCCATTGCCTCGCGTCCTGTCACTCGGCACCACTGAAAAGAGTCTGGTCCCATCCTCTCGACACCCTCCCTTCAGATACTTGTACACGTTGATAAGATCTCCTCTCAGCCTTCTCTTCTCCAGGCTAAACAGGCCCAGCTCTCTCAGTCTTTCCTCATAAGAGAGATGCTCCAGTCCCCTCATCATCTTTGTGGCCCTTCGCTGGACTTGCTCCAGTAGTGCCACATCCCTCTTGTACTGGGGAGCCCAGAACTGGACGCAGTACTCCAGGTGTGGCCTCACCAGCGCTGAGGAGAGGGGGAGGATCACCTCCCTCGACCTGCTGGCAACACTCTTCAGACTGAGTATTGTTTATATAGTATGGCCAGTAAAATAATGTATTCATTGCTGCTGCTGCTTGGGTGTCTGCAGAGGATGCAACATATATGGACTCCTTCTATTAATATAGAATTTGTACTGTTTTTCACAGCTAAGGATAGCTGTGAGAATTTCACAAGAAAATATTTAAAACTTAATTTTAACATTTAATCTCAAAGTTTCATAGTATGAATTTAGAGAAAGGATGATGCAGTTGACTGTGATGAGTCAGCATAGATTACTAAAACTATTAAAATAGATTTTAAATGGTTGTAAATTTCAGCCTTACTGTTCAGGAAACTTTATATATAGTTTAATGAAACCTGGTTTCATAAGTATTGAAAATAAATTATTTTATAATATATAAATTATTTAATATATAATATTTTTCTTTTAAACCATAAACTTTTATCTGTTTGCAGTGATTGCAGTTTGCTTCCTCTCCACCCTGTTTCTCCTGTGATACGTTTACTAAGCAAGGGAATGCAAATACTACTGTGGTAGTCTAGAGCTCTGTATATGCTGCTTGGCCAGTTTGATTGCGATGCTGATTACCTAGCTGGAAGCTGCCATACAGAAGATGTAACTGCTCCAATCTGCTACTTTTTTCTCAGTGCAGGGAGAGGAAAGCAGAGGAGTTTGAGCCTCTCTTTTCTACCCAGCAGCTGACTTGCAAGCATATGAATCTTTTTTTTTTTTTTTTTTATGTTTGCTTACCTGTGAAATGCCATTTAAAACATCCAAGAGAACTGATGGATCTATAATGTTATCATAGAAGTCTTCTTTCCTTGGATTTAAAATGTATATAGAATGTTAGATAAGTCTTCAGTGTGCATATGAAATATTTGGCTATCTTAAAGCAATTTCCTTCAGAAAACAAAATTAAAAATATATATTTTTAAAACCATTTGGTTGTAAGATAAATAGGTTACTTTCTTCTCTTACACAAATCTTGCCTTTTCCTACAGGTGTCTTGTGTATCGCAGAGCTAAAATTCAGTAAAAAGTTAAGGTTCTTTTCAAGATTTACACTAAGGCTTCAACAGTTCCAAGATGAAGAAAGAACAAATTCATGTTTGTAGATACATTCCTATACCATTCAAGAAGATAGGGCACTACAGTTTAATGTTTGTGACAATCACAGAAATCAAATTACATTTCTGAAGGGCTTTCTATAGCACTGTAGTTAAAGGATGTTTGGATCAGAGAAGTTATAGGAAATTAACAATTCTTCTCTATGCTTTTCAGTGTAGAAAAACACTTTTGCCTTGTTCAAGGAAAACGACTAGGGATCCTAGCAAGGAACTGGAATGTCCTGGATAAACCTTGTAAATTTTTAATTTATAAACTTTTTAGCAGACTGCTTTTGAAAAATGTTTGACTTTTTTTTTTTTTTTTTTTAAACAGGATATCCATTATATTCATTTTTAATTTACTTCCATTTGTAGAGAGAGACTAGAATTACCAAAAATCACATACCATGTTGAAAACACCCTTGGCAGGCATAGGCTGGGTACGGCTTGCAGCTTCATTTGGTATAGTTACTCTGTGTTACTGCTGGAGAATATTAAGACTGTATTTATTATGTGACCTGCAAAACACATTTAAAGAGCCTATTCTACTTCTTGTGGTAAAAAATTTCCTAATATTAGGAAGAATTTTTTGAAAATTTTGGCATTTTAAACTGTAGTATTTTGTCCTGTAAGTAATTGAATTTTATCTTTCACCAGGCTCAGCAGAAGGTTTGGGTAAAATAATACAGAGATTTCCTCAGAAGGACTGGGAAGACACTCCTTTTCCACAGGGAATAGAGTTGGTAAGTTTGTGTTGCATAATGTAATTTTTAGAATTTCTTTTGCGTATAGTTGGAAGGTGAATTGGCCTTCATGCAATAATCTGTGTTATCTAACCTGACGTGGCATGCACAGAAATTACATGAATGAGGGATAGATGATAGCTTTAAGTAAAGTAATTTTGGCTGACAGAATACTTTTTCCGTTCCTAATCTATTAAGTAGATATTCCTAGAATATAGAAGGTGTCTGCTGCAAAGTTAGAAAAAGTATTTTTGAAATAAATGTTTATTTGCACCATTAAGTTATAGTTGACTACATTTTTAGAAGCATCATTCAGATCTTGGGTGACTTTTCATTGCCATGTTCAAATAAAAACAAATGTGTATTTGTATGTTGTATACAAATAACAATTTAAAATAACACCACGATGAACTGGCTTGATTGAAATGGTCAATCTTTACCCAATATTGTCCTTGACAGATGGTATAATGGGTGCTTATGAAAACAGTACACTAAACAAGACTAGTATATAGTGATCTGTTTTAAATGCCCCCTCTGATAATTCACTAAATACCACTTCTTTCCCTTCCTTGGTCTCATATTGTGAGATATAAGGAATAGGTATTTCTTATTCATCCAGATCAGGGATTTGTTAGATGTGTGGCCCTGAAAATCCTACAGAGAAACAGAATACTTTGGTCATACTCAGCAAATTAGGTTTCTGAGAAATCAGTGAAACTCTTACTACCTAGAACTTGAGGACTTCTGGGACAGGATAAGCTAGAGAAGATGGCCTCTAAGAAGTGTTGCAATAGAAGTCTTTGTACTGCAGAGCAAAAATCAGCTGCAGGCTACAAAGACACTGTGACTCTTCACTAAATTTATTATACAGATACAGCAAACAGCAAGCTTTTATTGGTATGATACCTTTCAGTCAGTGTTCACCTCACTCACTTGCTGAGTCAGAACGTGCCATTGGCCAGATGTTGTCCTCAGTGAAAGAGAAGTGATCTTGGTGATCAGCGCTTGCCAGTTTGCTCTCTCATCTACAGAGGTTTATATAGTTCACGGTGTGCTGGTGTACGCGACTGGTTGCTCGTTTTCTTCAACAGCCTGCGGTTTTCATTTCTTCATATCAGTCAAGCGTACGTCTAAAGTTTCAGGGGATGTCACACATTAATTACCGGTTAAGCATTATTTCTGATGCACATGATGGATAGTTACAGTGTTTGCGGTATAGTTGCATAATACTGCATTTGGCAATGTAGTGCTGTGCAGAAACAATGGAAGCTCCTGCTTTCTCTGAAGTATTTCTACTACTCTTACAACATTATACCGCTATATATAGCAATTGCTGTTTGATGTCGCTGGTATTTCTCTATTTAATACATGCCTAGCCAGCATGTGCTTGATGACTACTGTTTTTGCTGTTGTTGGTTTTTTTGTTTGTTTGTTTTTCGGAGTAGTTTACTGTCATTCCTTAGCTGGCTTATCTTCTCTCTTTTTATTAACTTTAAACACTTGGGTTTAATTGGATGGCTTGATTTTTTGCCTTAAACAACTGCAAGAGTTTGATGTTTGGAGATTTATTTTGTCATGCAAATCTTCCTTACCTATTTCAAACAAAGTAATGTGGCTGATTTCCAATGGTATTTTGAAATAAGTCATCACAGCTGTTCTTAAAGCAGTGAAGCTACTTAAGTGATGTATCTGTACCTAAATATTATTTCTCATTTTATTTAATTGTAGGATGTTAGTGTTACAAGAAACACGTTTCTAAAGGAAGATTTTTTTTTTTCCTGGTTGAACAAAACATTGTTTTTTATATTAGTTCTCAAATGACTCATTAGGCAAAACCACTGAGAATTTAAACTAAAACTAAAGTGAAACCTGGCTATTTAAAAGTTGAATTAAGGGTATCTGTTCATCCAGTATATAAAATTACTCCTATTTTGATTTGTTTTCCAAACATGGTAATAGCATTTTTAATTAATTAAGATTGAAGAGTTAGAGATATTACAAAGATCATATAGTAAAGTAAATCACTCATGAAAATCAGGTTTTGGCAGGATACTATTTTCAAGTTTTGGATGAGTACCATGAATCAGTATGAATTGAGGGAAAGAAAAGGAGAAAAACAAAGCAATCTGTCATTTTCTGGTTGTCATCTTAAGGGCAATGTTAATATCATTAAGTTTATAAGAGGCAAATATAGGGGGAAAAGAAGGAGAAGGGTAAGAGTACAACAGTTGACAGGAATGTGTATGAGAATTAAGGTAGATGTTCTTACAAATTAATAGCACTTTAGTTCTAACAATATTTTGAGTTAAAAAATGTCTTATGTGTATTACCTCTCCCTTGAGTGAAGGTTCTTTATGGCATTATATGGTTTCCCTGATGGAAGAAAAGAAAAAAAGATGGCTTACATTTGAAAAGCATGTTAAACTCTATCCACTATGTTTTTTGTGAAGGAAGAAAAGGTCAAAATTTTTCATGCCTAGTGACTGGATTGAAAGGCGTGGGTTCTTTGTTTTTGTTTGTTTTCTTGGGGGGGGGGTGTCTTAACCTCTACTGAAGTAAGTTCTTCTGCCATGATCCACTGAGATTTTAGATGAATTATTATTTTTTTCCTTAAGTTATTTTAAAAACACTATTCCATGTATTTATTTAATTTGTAATCTATATTGTGACATGAACAGAAATGAACATATATCTGAGCTAAAAATTACTTCTCCTATGTGTTCACCACTCCTTTGTCACTACCCAATTACTACAGCCAAACAATAGAAATAAGGACTCTGGTCCCACTATAAGCATATGTTATTTTCATGTGTTAATTGAAAGTAATTGAATTCTTCCAGAGGTGAACACAAAGCTGGGAAACTGAAGGTAGTTTTCTAGTAGATTTTCATAAGATTTAATTTTTACTAGTCTAAAAGAAATGTGAAGATCTGAGCTAATATTGAAATGCAGTGTTTTATAAAGTATATTATTTGCCTGTGAATTTGGACATTTGGATGTCCAAGTTATTTGGCCAAATACTATCTGTTGAGTCAGATAATTCAGCTTGGGAAGTAACGGATGACATGAATAAATAGTACTTTTCCCTTCATGTTTTTAATGATATTTTATGAAACAAAGTAAAAAAGTTACTTTAATGCTACCTTACAGAGCCCTCCTCTGAATTTTACTACTGTGCGATGGAAAATGCCTCCGCAGCTTGTAGAAATGCAGTTTGTCCAAACGCCGGCCAAAGCTAATAGACAAAAGCCTCTGACATTTGTGTCCTCTTCCTCCCATGCCTCTGGGCTTGACTCCATGTAGCTAGACATGCTTGTCTCCATGTGGCTGGATGTTGAGACCTGAATGAAGATGATCTGGAGAACAGAGCTGTGTGGCTAATTTTAAGTTCAATAATAACAAAACTGCAAAGAATATTTTTTTTCCCTTTGAGCCTAGTTTTGAGAAATGGGCTTACACTGGAAGAACTGTACCTAATGGACTTGCACTTAACTGAGTGAAAGGAATCATTTGAGAATAGCTTATCTAGGAAAGTTGGTGTCCTTATTTCAGCTTTTCACTTGTAGCCTTGACTGCGTTTGTAGTTTTATTAATTTCACACAGCTATATAGAGAATTTGGTCTTTATAAAATGTAATTACAATCTGAACTTTACTTAGAGTATCATATTCTGTCTATGTACACTTTGCACATAAACCATTTCTGGTTTTGTCTATGCAGTGTTAGGTATGTTCTGGTTTTGTTTAACATACACGTAAGTTATGGCATCAACACATTGTCCAAAATTCAACAGAAATATATTTTATAAAATCATATTGAAGTGTTTGAATTTGTTTTGTTAAAGAAACAAATTGTTTGTCTTCTGTTTGCCAGTGGTAAGTGAACAAAGCCATGACACTTCTGAGGGAAAGATACTGTCAGTAGGCCTTGGTCAGTGGATCTTTTTAGAACTTTGACTCATCTGCATCTCATCAATGTACCTAAATCCTTATTTAAATTTACATTTAAATGTAACTTAAATGCAATTTAAAAATAAATTTACCTTCATCTTATGTTCTGTGCCTTTGCCATTTCTGTCATGGGTTTGTAACTTTGACCTTTGTTCAGTTTGTAACTGAATGCAGAAAGTTTGAATAGTGGGCAGCCTGCAAATTCCTGTGAAATGTATCTGAATTTTTTTATTATTTATCATTACAGTAGCTAATAAGGCTCCCAAAACATATTTTTTTGTGGTTGTTGTAATGATTATTGTGATATAATTGAGAATAAGGTATGAGAGTTGTTAATATTACGTATCATACATATTGACTTCATTACTTCAAAAGCAGCAAGATGCTCTTTGGTTTGCTAGAACCTTTTGTGGGCTATTCAAAAGGCATAATGGGAAACATTTTTTGTAATTTTAGCTTCTCAGAATCAGAGCATTATAAGTTTACTGGCAAATAGAAGTTTCTCAAGTTTCATGGAAATGAGCCGACTTTAAGGAACAAAGATTTATACTCATCTTAAAGCTAAGAAAGTATTTGGCTCAGAAAAAGATTTAGGTCATCAGTTTTCAAGAGCCTGCAGTTATAACATACAAACCTGATAGTTGCCCCCCATACTATTTTAAATAAATATATTCTTCTCCATAGTGTGTTTCAGAGAAGTTACTTCAGCTTTACACAGACACAACTTAAATTTAAAAAGAATCCTTTAAAATCAGGAAAGAGATCTACAGCAGTTTAATATTAGGAAATCATAGGATGGTCAAACTTCTTGTTCTCACTTGTAGAAAGAATTTTTGAGAGAGAGTATGTTGCTAGAATGAACTAGATTTGTATATTTCTGCTTTTTTTTTATTTATAAGCCAATTTAAATCCTGCTGTAAACCTTTCTAGATGTCATAATTAGTTACATGTCAAAGGAGGAAGCTGTGGTATGTAATGTCATGCTGTACACTCATTTCATTTGTGGGCTAAATTAGCTGAACCATGTGTCATCTTCATTACTCTGAGCTGGGATGTTAATGTTTATTAGGTTGACAAAAGTCACACCTGGAAATAGATTCCTCTTCTACGTTTGAACTGGATACCATGTGTTTATGCAGTTAGTGGCAGGGAAAAAATACCCACTATAACCTGTAGTAATAGCAGTAGTACTATAGTCATGAATCTATAATTTTCATTTCAAGTATATGCAAGTATAAAAATAAACATACATTTCCAGACAAGCTAATTGCCCATCCAGATTATTACAATTTACAATTACATTTTGTAATTTAAGTAAAAACAGTTAATACAATCCTTTGGAGAAAGCATACACGTATTATGATACTAGGAGACATTCTTCTGTGGCCTTGTATTCGTAGGAAAGAAAACTGAATAACGTTTCTTTTGATTCCATATTACCTTAATAATTAGATTGATTTGAGTGAAACTCAGCATGTTGTTAAAGATGAGATTTGACAGAAATATTTTGCTTGATGCCTTTGAGAAGCCTGTTCCAATTTTTGTAGTTTAAAAAAGGAAACAAATATTATAAGAAACCCTTTGTAAGTAGACAACTTACCTGTGGCAATGCTGAATCTATTGCTTTGGAAGAAAACCTGCAGAGTGCAAAACATACTATAATTCATTTGTTGCAACTCATATGCTGCAAGCATAGTTTGAATTGAAGCACAGAATGCCTTAGAAAATGGAGGGTGTTTACTGACTTCAGTTTTCCTTCTAAGGACAGTCTCCTTTTTCTTACCCTTCTATATTTGTGTGTGTATGGACCTGTAGGGGAAGTCACATATGTGAATGTTACATTTGTGAGAATTTTCTAAAGTAGATGTCGAGTGCCTTTTTGGTTTAAATAATTTAATTTACATGACTTCTGAATGCTTCTCTTGTCATTATCTACTATACTCTCCTCTGCCAAGGACCAGCTAGGCTGCGCCAACTGTTTGAAATCAAATTCAATTGAATTTCCCAAGTTTTTCACTCCATGTCCACCATGGTTTATCTTTTAACCTAAACTTGAGACTTAAGTTATTTGTTGTTCCTTCCAAGGAAAATAGTAGCATGAAGAGAGGGTGTGTGCATCCCTTTGAGAACTGGCAGGATGCTTGCCTCTTCCTAGAGAAAGAGAGAAGTTTGATAGTAGGAGCAATCCTTTTAGCCTCATCGTATAGCCACACTAGCAGTTTAATTGAATATCTGTTTGAGTTGTTGATGGTTGGGGATTCACAAAGCACTTAACAGGAACAGAGTATTTCATGCTTTTTGAGAATTCAGGTAATCTATGTAGGTTTGGACAAATGTGATTGCTTCAGTTGCACATCTAGCTTTTCTTTGCTATTTAGAAAAAAGAAGCATAGATAAGAAGGCATGAAAAACTGAAGTTCTCACATGCCTAAACAGTTTCAGGAGCTGGTGTTATTGGAATGAGCATGTTATTCCTTGGTCTATCTTTATCTTTGTTGATCTTAGCATTTCTGCACAGCTTCAAATATGAGCTCTTGAATATACATGAAGTATGTCTTTTAGGAAATACTGGATCCATGTCCCAGATTTCTACTAACCTAAGATTTGGGAAATGAAAAAAATTCAAATCAGTGTAAGGAATGGTATTTATGTATTTTCAAAATATATCAGTATTTAAAATCATAATAGATACCAATCTTTTGACAAGAAACATCATCATCCTGTAGAGATTTCTACTTCATGATGAGGTACGGATGTTATCAGTGAAAGCGATACCTCTGAGATCTTAAGTGAACACGTACGCTGCTGTTAGAGCTTCACAATGGCATGAGGGGAGAAGAATGCTATCAAAAAGAAACAGTAACTAATTTGTCCTCTGAGTTGCATTGAAAAACAGAACTGATGTCAGTCAACTCAGGACACTTTAAGGTAAGCCAGATTTTCAGGTAGTGAATGCCTAACACTTTGGAGATTCCCAAAGTTCAGTCTTTCAGAAAAATTAGATATTCCTACAAAAACAATATTCTTAGAATTCAAATGCTAATCATTTAGTGGTATTCTTCTTTTAACACTTTGGTGTAATGCATCCTTTATAGGAAAAAATATGACACTTGAACATTTTATATATTAGTACTTTAAATATGGTGAAAGAAGAGACAAACTGGGTTGCAGATCAGCCAGTTAAGGCCTGAAGTGCTTAAAGTTTTATGGGGGTTAATCTTTAAATGCTTCAGTCTTAACTGGCTGATCTGTAAGCCAATTTTTCTGCAACATTAATGCCTTTAAGAGGTGGAATAAAGGGCTGTCTACAGCATCCGTTTAACCTTCAGTGCACCTGCTCAGCTGCAGAAATTTTGGTTTTGTGATGTTTTTCTTCTCTGTCCCTTCAAACTGTTTTTTGCCTTCCAGGATTCATTACATATGTCATTATTTAATAAACAACTGCATTACAGAGTTCAGGGCAGCATTTTTAAATGCACTGTATTCTTCATTCACTCTAATTATGTTGCAGTACTGGTGATTTCAGTAGTTAGTATAAGACAGATGATAGCAAAAGTACAGCTACTCTTTTTTTATTGTTGTTTAATAGTGTTATTTTATGGGCTCAATCTATATTACTTTAAATCATCTATATTAGCCTCCTTTGCAAATCTTAAAGTGCCATAAATGTGGTGTGCTTTACAGTAGTGTCTCTGCTGTGCTGTAAAATAGTTATGTTCTGGTTTTAGAAACCCACTACTTGAACTGACGGGATTTATCTCTGGACTTTGTAGATTAGTGAAGTAAAATCATTTGATATTAAAATCTAAGGATTGCAAGTAGTGAATAGCAAAACTTGGTTTTATATTACTTAGTACTCTGAAGTAGTGTGATGAAAATGTTCTATACAATTTTTAAGTTTGTTTTCAAACCAAAAAAGGGAACACTTTATTATAGAGTTAACATTTTTAGTAAAAATGTTGAAGTATTTAAGTGACATCAGTTTGAAATTTAAACTGTTACTAATCTTTCCATGGAGATGATGAAAAATAGAGAGTATTGAGGTGTTGACTTAGCTTTTTTTTTTTTTATGCTATCAAGGTGTTTTAAAGTACATCCTATTACTTTTTTTTTTTTTTTGTGCCACTGGAAAATATTTTATTTTAGCTTAAATTCTTCTCAAATCCTCTGCAGGCAGAGCCATTTTTATAAGCTTCCTATATTAAAAAAAAGAAAAACAACAACCCCCCCCCCAACCTCAAACATTTTTCTTAGTTCATTCATAGTACCTGTGTTATCTCCACAAATAATATTTGGCTGTGTAAGATACTCTCTTCCCCATGAGTTTTACGTGTTTCTGATTCAGTATCCCTATTATGTCTCTGTAAGGTTTTCCTGTCTTGATTACTTTAAAAATTAGAAACAAGCCTGCAGCATGGACATTTCTGTAAAGTTTTGTTTGTTGTTTTGTGTTAGCAGTGAAGCAGAAGAGATCTTGAGGAGCACAGTTCAGTCATGTGGTACGGTAACGTTTGCAAAGCTCTTTGGGTGATCATGACATTTTAAGCTTATAACTGTGAGAAGTCTTTAGGGGACCCTGCTTCTCCTGGACACCCTGAAATTTTGATTGCTTAAATGTTGTTCGAAGGGTATTGTTTAAGGAAAAAAAAAGAAAAAGTATATAATCACAGAAATAATGGAGATCCTACTGAATATAGTGATTCAAACATGTGATTATGATTCATTTAAATAGTGTTATGATGATGGAATTATATCAGTATCGTCATTTTTGTTCTTTGAGTTCCCTCTCCTGTACATACTTGAGAATGACCTGTAGTTCCTCCCCTCAGCAGTTCCATCTTACTGTGACTAGGCGTTCTAGAGTTGTTTTTCTTGCATATGTGTTTTCTTTCTTTCTCCCCTTACCTTTCTCTGACATCTGAGAGACCGTGGTATTACAAAGCATTCTTTGTGCTCTTTAATTTCACAGGATACAAGCCTAGGATGTGTAACAACACCCTTGAAGTAAATGGTTTTGTGACTAGTGTATTTTGGTAACAGTTTTTTTCCACATCAGTTTATCCTGTTATCTGTGTGTGCTCAGTCTGAGCATGTAATCATTTGTGAATATTCTTCATGCCCATATTCATGCCCAAGATCCATGAGTTCTTCTAGAGTGAAGAGGCAAAGCAACATGAAATCCAAACACGTGGTATGAAAATAAGCTACATCTCCAAGAGCCAAAGTCAAAGAGCAGAGATACTATTATATTTCATTTTCAGAGCAGCAAAAATTGCAGGCAAGCTTTCTTACTTTTTTCAACTTTATTTTCCTTCATCTATAGATATAGATATCTATAGATACAGATAAAGAACATCTATAGATTAGCTCTAAACTTCCTACAGTAACTTACTACTACTGCTTATTGGCCTTGTTATGGACATGCTTTGTCTTTTTCCAAAAATGCTTGTTTAGGCTTGAAAATTAACTTGGATGAATGCAAGACATGAGTGTAAAGTGCTATATCTACTTCTAAACAACTGAGCATTTTCTTTATTCAGAATAAAGAAACTCTTAATTTGATATGAGGTGGCCCATTCCACTTCAGGCTAATCAGCTTTGAATATTATTCCAAAATAGTTCCATATGAAGACATTGTCTGGAGGGACACTAGTTAATGTACACTTTTAAGTCTATTAAAAGCTACTACGAAGGCTCTACCTTCTGAGCTTACAGAACTGTTTTGATATAGTCCCAAATATGCATAAATGAATATGCACATATTTATGTGCACTGTAGCATCCAGATCCTTTATTATACACAACTACTATTTTCCTGTTGTTGCTCAAGCTGTATGCAATTGATTATCCCTTTCTGCGTTAGTAGTATAGAGGTGTTGGTATTTCCCCATCCTTTTCCTTGGCAAACAAGTGTTGTTCATCATGTTGGGCTAAGCATGAATCAAGAAAGTTAAACTGTTGAAGAAAGGCAAACACTATTCTAGGATCACCAGAGGTTAGAAAATATTTACACTTAAAAATCCAAAGAATTGGAGTTGCGTAGATTAGAATAGAATGTGTAGAAAGAAGACAGAAGAAGACTTAAGATAAAGATTATTGCTGAGAGGAAGAGAATGAACTGTTCTATTTGTCCTTTGAGAAGAAGGCGAGAAGTAGTGGGATAGATATGATAGTAAAGAAGATTTAGCATGAATGGTAGGAAATGTTTGAATAGACAGAGTTTATACTGCTTAGGATGAATTTTTTTGAATGTTTTTGTTTGTTTTTAATATTAGACAAATATCTGTAAGGAATGACTTATATTAGGTTAATCGTATGGCATGAAAGAGGATTGGATAGTCTCCTGAGGTTCTTTTTAAACTTGTTAAAAGCTAAGGCTGTGGATCGCTGTCTACTTGCTTGTTTGTTTCCCCGCTGAGAGGGGCAGTAATTACTTGTTGGAAAGATCCCAAATTGAGACATTGGAGTGGCAATGAGTGAAGAAAGAAACCTGATTTGTCTGGATTACCACAAGAGATGATGCTTGGTCTTTACATATCATTGTCACATGTGTTTCCCCTAGAACTTTGTCCTTACTGGTAAAATACAGTTTTTCTCTTAAGAATTTATTTTTTTTCACTGCTTGTCAGACCAGGTTCTTATAACTACCAGAGGGGAAGAAGAAAAAATAGGAAAAACGTAATCATATAATATTCAGTAAGGCTTTAAACTGAATCACTTCAGAACTGCTTAACAATTTATTGTTTAAATTCCCATATTTTGTTTCAGCTCTTTATTGCAGATAATTACTCATCAACCTTCTGTAAGAATTTTTTTTTTTCTTGACATGCTGTAATGCAAGCGATTCTTTAGAAGTTTTTAGGAATTGACTGAAGTTTCTGGCTTTGTTTTAGTTTTTTGTATGTGTGCAGGAAGTTGAGAATTTGTGTGGTTTTGGAAAGAGCGACAAAGCAAGACTGTTGTCTATTGAATTTATAACTCTATGTCTAGTTGTCACAAAGTTGTCCATTCCAGGGCTGTGTGAAGGAGCAGAAAGACAGATAATGTGCATCTAATCAAGTACAGTCTATTGGGTTGAATACAAGATTGTGAAATTTGAACCGGGTCACTGAATGTGTTCTGGGAATCCAGAAATAATTTATCTGTGGAGTTGATTCCTCTGAATATAAATCAGTTTGGAATGTTTTCTAATAGTTCAGGAAAACAGACTAATGGAAATAAAGGAAGTTTTTTTGTTTTTCTGAACAAGTTTGTAAAGGGTTTATGTTTTGTTAAAGCTGCTACTTCCGGTGCTAAGAATTTCTAATCAGTTGTACTTGTAAATCATGATATTCTCCTCCCACCTTACCACAAACATCAATTTGAGTAACTTCTAGTGTGAAATTTTTACATAGTTACATCTGATGCAAGTTTCTTCTGCTGACTTAGCTCAACAGTTTTAAAACTTGACTATTTAAACCTGAAACTTTTTGTGGTTTGTCTTTATACAATAGAAGTGCTTATTCATAATATGTTATAAAAGATGTATTCCAGTTGTGTTCATTAAAAAAGGCTTAATGCAGATGAATGATAATGAATATTCGAAAGACATTTCACAGATGACCTTGCGTATTCTTTGTGCTGCAACTCATTGCTTTAGCCCTTGCATTATCCAGTTAGAAGCCAAGCAAAAGCATTTGTGCAAACTCTTTGCTGTTTCCAATTTGTTTAACTCTGATCTTACTTTCTGAAGCCAGTACAGGACAGAGCTGTGTGCTCTAAACACACGCCTGGCACAAAGACCTGTGCAGGCTTGGGGAGAAAGCTGATTTCAGTGGTTCAGTGTCTGGCAGGGACACTGTCATGCGGAGTCCTAGGGAAAGCACTGGAAGGTTTATTTCCTTCTTTTTTTTTTTTCAAAAGGAGTATGTTGGCCTCAGGCATCTTCCTCACTGACTTAATTTTGACTGCTTCTGACACTTAGAAATCCTGAGGTTGGGAAGGTTGGTTGATTTGCTTTTCAAGTAAAGACTAGTCAGTACGGTGTCAGTACTTTATATTGGTGCTGTCTCTTGAATAATTGCATGGAATTGGCAAAAACAGTTTCATATCTTTTCAGGTTTTATTGTGCAGCCTCTTCAGACTTTTTTTTGTCCATTTCCTCATAAGATAGTGTATTGTTTTCTTTTGTATAAAGCCTGATATTTGTAGATGGAAAAAGGAAAGCCTTAGTAATTAACTTGCAAGTTTTAATATATAAAAAGGAGCTAAGCCATTTAGATGTTCTTCATCCTGTATTGTATTTAATAATTTCTGATAAAGTCTAACCTGATTTTAATAAGCTTTCTGGGCTCTAGTGAATATTGGTGATATTGTGATGATTATTATAGTAGGGTTTGGTAAATGGGTGTAAGAGCGTAATGAAGAAACCACCTTATTTTAAGGAAAAAAATCTATAGTAATTTTACGGAGTACATTTTGATCATAGTAAAATAAGAGTAAAGAAATAATGTTCATGTATATACAAAATACAATTTGTATTAAGAGGAAGAAGAAAAATACAAATATATCCAGATCTATATTATAAGTGCTTATTTTAGGACTAATTGTTGATTAAGAAATGTGGTCTTCGTATTGGAATTCTCATGAGTGGGGATCTATCATAAGCATGGCCTCTTATAATGAGTTCTGAATGTGAAACCAATATGTGAAACAAATATTTTTGTCAGTAGTTTATCTGGACTTGTTTCAGCAGAAGCCTTTCTTCTTTTTCTGTCGTCCTTGGTGTGTGAATCTCAGAAATTAACCAATGCAGGACAAAAGCTTTGGGAGTGGCAGATTTCTAAGATGAAAGTATTAATGCTGCAGTTTGATCCATGAAGTGATACAGCCTTATTTAATGTTGCTAAGAGATGTCTCTAAGATATGCTTAGATGCAGTGTCTTTATGCCCTTCAAGGACATGCCATCTAAGGATCATTTAAACAGGTGCTTTTATTTAGCTGTAATGGATATCAGGGATAGACTAAAACTAACTTTATATCAACAATATAGTAAAATACTGGGCATTTGAACTGGCCTCCTGGCTAGTATTGGTCTCCGAAGCTCCAACTTTCACACATTTGGAGATAAGGTGCTTCAGACTGAAGTTAATATTACTTGTACGATGATCCTTTAAGGTTTGAAGTTCTTTTTCAGCCTGCAACTCATTAAATTTGAGCTGTGGCATGAACCTAGGTAAACAGGAAGAATGTCGATACCCAAATCTTCTTTTGAATGACTTTTGGAATACGCTTTGAAATGTGTCACCTACACTCTGTGTGCTTCTAGAGCATGAAAATATTGCCATAGCCTGTCTCCATTTTGCATGACTTCCAGGGGAAAAAAAAAACCAAACAAACCAACCCCCAAACCAAAAAACCCCTCATATTTAAAGCTGAAGCTTTATTTAAATGTGGTGTTTCTGAAGCAAAAATTTCTTTTTCTCCTCATCTTTTTGGATTTATATATTAAACTAAAGTACTGATGATGTATTTGTAGCTACTTTTCTTTTCCTTCTAGATTTTTATCATAAAGGTGTCCTCAAACTACTTGTTCGCTGCTTGTTTACTACTATCTTTTTTCTTGCACAGGCTGTTTCCTTTATCTTTCATGAGAAGCCATCTTCTATTTATGAAAAACAGATAGATCACACTCAGGTACTGAACAGGTTTTCAGTTTATCCTCAAGTCTTTTGTTCTTTTTTTTTTTTTTCTGTTGCAAGAATATTTGAAAATACTCGAAATGCTCTGACTTGGATCTCTGCCAAGTTACTTAGACTAAAGCAATCAATGTATATATAAAATCAGGAATAAAACTATTTTAATGCAATAAATAATGTGTAATAACCCCCATTCCCCACCCCCCATAAAATAATCTGCTATTTTGTTGGTCTGCTAATACTCCGGTTGTCATCTGGGAATAAATTGTGGGGAATTTAACATAAGAACAGGCTTTAACTTTGATTCATTCTTTTTTGTTGCTGCTGTTGTTATTTTTTGGTTGTCTCCATGTCTTTAGGATTTAAAGCTTTAGCTTTTTATATAAGTAAAGGCAGTTAAATCTGAACCTATAGTAGTGTGTCTTTCTAAAAGACACTATGGTGGGACAAGCTGAGATTATGTAATTACTTGGTATAGATTGACACTGTGTATTGCACTGGATATTAACCAAGCAGATATGTTCTTAGTATTAAAAATGCACAATGGAATTATGATTTTGATCATTTATCTCAGGCTTAGGTTTACCTGTGAGCTAAGAACAACTGAGGCAAACTTTTATTCTAAAAAAAAGTGCAAATAAATTTTTGCTGCACGAGAGGCTATCTACTTTTATAATTTACTGAAAAAATGACATTATAATGCAGTATTTTAAAAACAGTCTTTCACTTCCCCAAATGGAGTACACAAAATGAAACCTACTTTCATTTTTAACTGTTTCCTTTTCCACATGCATCATAGCATGCGGAAAAGAGAAAGATGTTCTTTAAAATAGTGGCTTATAAGTTCAGAATGAACAATGAATTAGATTTAATATCAAAATAGTGGGATAAGAAGTGGGTACTAAAGTTACAATGTGTATTTGTGATCTCAGTGTTTTTAACATTCTTCAAATACCAGATTTGTCTAGTTCTCGACATCACCTCATGATTATTCACTATAACTGCATACCAGAAAAGCTTATTCCACAATGATTTTTCTTCCTTCTGGCTTAGTAATGTACTTGCAGAGACTTGTTGGCATTTGCAATTTTTAAGATTTGTTGTTAGACCATTTTCATATCTGTTTCATGTCCTGTATATTAAATTTGATCTCTTTCAAATAATAGTAGAATTGGCAAAACCTCTCAAAAAGTGGGTGGAGAGTACATTTTTCCCCCCATATTTAGATGTTTCCCATGTATGGCCAGTGTGCTTTAGCAGCAACAGTTTTCACATGAGAATCTTTTAAATGTCCCCTACAAGCTGTCACATTTGGACTGAGTAACAAAAATTATTTGGAAAAATCACTTGTAGCTATTCTTGGTTATGGCTGAATCATTTCTATGAGCATGTCGTCTTCAAAATTCTTCAGTTTTGAAATTCCAGATTTCCTTCTTATTCCACTTTGATAGTGTGACGTAAAAAGATGTTTTTTCATCATTTCATGTCTGGTTGTCTGTTGTATCTAAAAGATCAGCAGCATTCCCAACTGTGTAATTGGAAAACTGTTCTGAAGCATTGTAATAAATGAATACCTACAATTTTCTTTGTTCTTGATTAACGGAGTTGTGGAAACTTAATGTCAGTTGGGAAACCATTTCCAATTTGTATAACTAAAGAGATATTAAATGGATGGGAATCCATTAAATAATAATTTTGCCAAGCTTGATCAGTCTTGAGAGATCATTGATGTTAGTTTTCTGTGATAGTATGCCTCCACTGAAGAAAAAGGAGTTGAGTTGTTCTTAGTATGCTTGAAAAAGTACATAGTAATAAATTCTGTGGAATTGTATGTAATTAATAAATACTTAAATACATTGCAATTGTTGAATTTAAAAAGAAGACATATCAGGGTTAAATTTCATTGATTTTGGCTACCACAAACATACTTTTTGCTTGTATTTTGTGTGGCAAAGGCTAAGTGGTTAGTTTACAGTTAATTGTTCAATAACATGTTTTCCCAAATGTTTCTGTTTACCTCCCAGGTGAGCAACAATACAATTAAGGAAGACATAATCGAATGTCTGATTTTGTGCTGACTGGCTTTAGACTGCAAGTAGTATAGTGTTGTTATGGAAGAGCTCAGCTGAAGCCACTTAACTCCTCAATCCCGGAGTTCAATCTGTAAATTAGTAGAAATAATTGTAGCCGGTTGTTTTTTTGAGTGGTGGTGGTGGTGTTAAAATGGAAAGGTAATAGCAGTTTAACTAAAAAATATGCCTTCTTAGCAAAGGTTTTTAGATACACCTCATCTTTCAAAACTCACTGTTAAGCTTGCAAGAACACTTCAAAATCACAAAAGAGATGGATCATTTTTGCTTTCTTCCCTTCCTTTTTTGCCTGTTTTTGTAGGATCGGGCCTCTGAGTGAGTTCATTTACACAAATATTCTTTACAGTGCGTATTTTTAATTCAGTCGTCATCTCAGGAATTTGTTAAAAATGATTACTCAAGCAGGAATATTTTGTGGCATGTTTTATGGTTTGTTGATGAAACATTTTGAGATTAACAGCCACTAAATAGGCACCTATTCCAAGTATACTTGTTTAGTTTGTTAAACTAAGCTACAGATGTGATCTCTACTGAAGCACTTTAGGGTGTGTAGTATGGGATAATAATGACATACTTTGTGGATTATTAACTGTTAAGGTGTGTCATTATTACACCATATGCACACCCTATTATGTCTTACTGCTTAAATATGATAGTGCTTCTAAGTTTTCCTTTTGAAGTATTAATTTACTGTGATGAGTTGGGTAACAAAGCAAATTTATGTACTTATTTTACCTTTTATGGATGATATCTTGCTTGGGGGCTGCAAAAGCAATACTGTAATAGAACCTGTAATTAGATTAGGGATTGTATTTAGTGATGGTTTCTGAAGTGTATTCAAAGATATAAACTTAATGACTCTGATCTCTTCAGATTATCAATGTGTGGCAGAAAAGAACACACTTTTTCAATTTTAGTCTCCCAATACTTTATTTCTCACACTGAATGAAGTATGAATGGATTGGTCCTAACACAGAATTACCTAGCATTTGTTTTAATACCAATTACCCCCCCCCTTCCTTTTTTTAGGTTTTCTTTTTGGGGGTGAGGGGTGTTTATGTGTTTTATGCTCACACTGATCCAGTATGAAAGGAAAATGAAGACTCCCTAACAAGCTTCAATCTAAAAATGCATAAATTAAATTTACAGGGAATACTTTATTTTTACACAGTTATATGAGAGAGAGGGCAGAAAAGATGCCCTCTGAGAAAGTTTTACTATGACTTGGTATTTAAATTTAGACGTAGTGGCAAAAATACTTACTGTACAGTTTCTGCAAAGTTGTATTCTTATTAAAATGTATGTGTTACCTTTCATTTCCCTAAATTATTTACATGACTGCTACAAGAACTATATGAATTTTGGATGGCTGCATTTTAAACATTAATTTTAGCAGTGTAACAGATAAATAGGTTTAAATATATTAATTCCACTATAAATAGAAATGCTATAGAGAAGTTGAGCTACTTTCCAAAGGTCACCCAAGGTTTATGGGAAGATGCTGAAAACAGTGTCTTGGATTCCTGAGTATCCTGTGATAATTACATTAAATAAGAATGGAGATACTGATATCCAAGAGAAGAATAAAAGTCCAGAATCCAACACAGGTCAGTACTAGGTGCTTTGGGAAGGAGTATAAGATACCATGAAATGACACACTGTTGCTTCTTTTGATATACTCTGGCTTATGATTCCAGTTTTGAGCAATCAGTAGTTAAGAGGCTTCCACAGTGAGAGGATATGTATCAGCCATCATGTATACTAGCTCTTAAGGGGTTTATCACCCATTTATTTCTCTCTCTCTCTCTCTCTTTTTTTTAATCCATTATTCTTTTGTCCTTCATAACATTCCATCGCAATGTGTTCTACAATTTCATTGTGCTTTGTGAGAAACCATTTCCTTTTGTTTAATACCTACGATGTGATTGTTTTATATAGTGCTAATTGTTTCCCATGAGAAATAATGGATAATTATTCTCTATTTACATTACTGATCCTGTTCATAGTTACGTAGATGCCTGTTCTGTTCCTGTCCTTGATCATCTTTTTTCCCAGATGGAGAATCCCATCTAGTGTGATCTTTCCTTGTACAGAAGCCATTCCAAGCCTCTGGTTACTGTTGTTCCCCCTTCTTCCTCCCCACCATGATTTAGTTCAAATGTGTACTTCCCAGTTCCTTTTCCAATAATTCTGAGTGTTCAAAATCTTTTTGCTGTTACTGCACATTACAGTAACACTTCAAGGTACCTAATCAGATTTCAGGATCTCTTTCCTGAGTGGTAATAGATAATTTGATTCTGTTACTACATACGCATCTTTAGGATTATTTTTTCTCAAGTGCATTAATTTTAACTTTCTATTATGAATTCTGTCTTATACTTTATTGCTGAGTCACTTGGCATTGTGAGATCCTTTTTGGTCCCATCATAATCAGCTTTAGCTATGTCTATCCTGAATATTCTGTCTTCCACAGACTTGACACTCTGCTGTTTAACTTTTTGATATGTTCATAAATTATCTGGAGAAAATAAAACAAGCCAACTAACCCTATCATCCATCCACAATACAGATCTCAGCACAGATCTTTGTGCATATTGTTTCTGATCTGCTGCTATTGTGGAAAACTGACCATTTATTTCTCCTTTAAAAAAGAAAAAAAAAAAATCAGTTACTGATCCAGAGGAGAACTGTCATCCTATAACATGATAACCTAATTTAATTGATTTTTTTTTTTGTGAGTATTCTTACCAAAAGATTTTTTTTGAAAAGCAAAATATTATACTGAGTACATCATTTGCCTTTTTGAAGAACTCTTAATGGACTGACTTATGATGTTTCTGTAGAGAAGCCTTTCTGATTCTTCTCCAGTATAATTAATTTATCCATAGAGTTACTAGTTCTGTACTTTGATACTTTCTACAAGTTTGCTACATGTAGAACAAGGATGTTGGATAACTTCCAGGCTGTTTAAAAATGGATGAAACATTTGCCATCTTCCAATAATCTGCCATCAACACTAAGGTAGAAAGTGGCAACCACAGTTAATAACTCTGTAACTTAATATTTTGTTCATTTAGAACTCTTGGATTAATACTGTCTGTTCCTAGTGATTCGATCTTTCATTTAATTTACTTTTTCTGAACTATCTTCTATAGATACTTCAATTAATGGTACTTTCATAGAATCTTCCTTTCCAAAATGCCATTCTGTTATGGGAACCTCCCCAAATACCTCTAGTGAGCATTAATGTAGAGAATTCTTTTTGGTTTTTGGCTCTTGATTGGTCTTTCTTGAGTGATTGTCTTACCTTTAATCATCCATTCTACATCCATCCTTTCTACTTCAGAGGTGTTTTGAAAATAATTTTATTAACAATGTTTATGCCTTAGGAAGCTCCTCCATGAAACTTGGTTTGTTTTACTGGTAGCTTTACATTTAACTTGTCAGAGTTTATGCTCATTTTTACTTTCCTCAATTTGGATGCGACTTTTTTTGATGGTTAATACTGTTTGCAAAGAATAATTATGTATACTGTGTGGTGTTAGAAAAATAAGTTCTCTTGGAAATACTTATAATATCAGATTCTTAAAATAGTCTATATGTGGATCTCTTTTAATGTACTCCCACCTCATTAGGTGACCTTCACAGACTCATCACCACTTCTTTGGAGCAAGTCAAACCTTCATGAGGTTTGTCACAGTGACATCCAAAAAGCAAATTGCTTGTGTTCTTGCTGGTGTAGTTATATTCCTAATAACCCCCTGGCTTTATAGCCTGCTTTAAGCTGGGGTCATTGCTACTATGAGAGTATCCTCTATGTAAGAGGATCAAGGTCACCAGTGAGTAGGTTCTATCTTAGAGGATTGTTTTTCCCCATTATCTAGAATGGTGCCCTTCTAATACAAAGTTTTGCCGTATGGAGAAAGAAACGCTTGAAGAAGGACCACCTTGCTGGCTCAATGCGGTCTGACTTGACTGCGGCTTTCCCTGCAGTGAAGCAGCTGCACTGTTCAGAGGAGCAGGGCCTGGATGCAGCTAGCCAGTGGAAACTGACTTGGCCACCTTGTCCTAGCTTGGGATGTGACAGGAGGAGCAGGGAAGGAAGCCAGAATGATCATTCTGGATGCTGATCTTTCATGTCTTGCATACTTACTGTCAACTTTTTTCCTTAACTTTTCAATTGATATTTGGTGCTGAAACATCTAATAAAAAGATGTTTAGAAGTTGAGAAGAATGCTTTTGATGAGTTTTACCAAGCAGAGGTTTTGACTCTCTGAAATTTCCAGCCGAGTTGCTAAGAGTATGCCTTCATGAAAATGCAGCCAGCCTGTGTTCGTTCGAAACACAACTTTGGAGTTCATGGTGCTTATCACTGCTTGAATTTTCCGTTGGCTCACTATATACTGTTTTGAAATTCCCTTACCAAATCTGTCCATAATTATTTCTGTTTGAAATTACTTTCTGCATATTGTGTACATGTGCTGTGTTTACCTTTTCTTAAAGTTTACATGAAAAATAATGCACCTCTCATGAAAATAACGGAGGAGATTAAAATCTGATGTTAAATTTCTGTTGCTCTGATATATACTTCAGGTATTTTAGTGAAGATATATTTGATGAAGAAATATCAGAGATGTTTTCATGGCAAATCGCGAAGACTGTACATTGTACTGTAAAACTCAAATGCTTATCTTAGAACTTATTCATACATCCTCTTTTGGATGCAGCTGTGCCGTTTGAAGAGGTTACAGCCTCGTCTACCAGTAGCTCTTTCATCACCTCTTTGAACTGCAGGCCAACCATACTGTCATACTTTTAAGTAAACTGCCATAATAGCATGCGTGCAACAGCTTGCATGTTGATTGGATAGAGTCTTATTTTCAGTGACAAATTTATTCCTCAAATATTTGTGGAATAAGCAGTAAGCAGAAATTATACAGTATAGTAACTGTAGAGTTTCTGCTCACTGTAATCTTAGTACTAAAAAATTTCTAGTAAGAACAGTCCAAATGTAAAAGTACTTATATATTTTAAATTATGAAATAACTTAATATGTATTACCTTGCCCAGAATTAAGTATTGATACATGGAATGCAATAAGCTCATTGTTCTTGATTGGGAGGTTCTGACATGTGCATTTCAGCCAGTAGGATTTTCTTTCTGTCTTAGCTTTAAAAAAAAAAAAAAAAATCCAATTAGTACATTTTGACTATGTATGTGTGAATTGTTCAGTAGAGTCACAATACTGGAAGTGGTCCTTGAGCATTCTGTATGACATCCTAAGCAGTGGAGAAGGAAAACCCTGTACAACAGGAGTGTCTGAAACCAACCAGATGATTCAACTGAAAGAAAAAATAAATAAATAAAAATGTGTGTGTGTGTGTGTGTGTTTATATCTTCCTGCAATTGACTTGAGTGGCAGGGGCTGTCACTGTCAAATTTTCCTTTTCCTGATCAAGCCCTTTTCTTCCACCTATGCGGGTCCGAAGTGAAGAGAACAGTTCAGGGCAGTCATCCTCTTTGAGGAACCTGAAGACTTCCAGATGCTTATCTCTTATCCAGGTGCTAGAAGAGGGAATGGGCTAAAGCCATGCTTTTTTTCAATCCTGACTGAAATGTGTAGTATTGAGAGCTCTAAAGTAGACTAGTCCTGATTTTCAACTGATTTCATACTAGTGGACTTTACTATGATAAGGTTTTTTTATATATATATTTTTTATATTTTAGGCTCTGATTTCACTCCTATGTCTCATAAATTTTGCACAAGACTGCAATTTATGTGTGATGTTTTCTATTACAGTAGAGCAATATAAACTAATCTAGAAAAGAATTAAAATGTTTAAGGTCGTGAACGTAATCCTTGGAACACAGTGAATCCCAATTATAGTTGAATTCAGTCAGCATGATTATATGTATGGGTTTTGTAAAATTAAAACCTAATCAGTTTCTTCACATATCCTTTATATTTTAGGATTTCTGGCTAGTGAAAGAGAGGGTGACTTTGAGAGCTTTCTTGCTTTTTTTTTAATTGTGGCTTACAGAATGCATATCAATAAATACTTGCCATACTTTAAACTGAAATAGAAGATAAATGCAGGGAGTGGTTTACTATTTTCTTTTTCTTACATATATTGGCTCTCTCTATCTGTTGTATTCAATATAATGAATACTATAATTGCTTTTTAGTAATACAGTAGCTAATCTTCTACAATGTTTTTTGCCTTGTTTGAACCAAATTAATCATTATCTTAAACACAGTTTAAGAATAAGATTGGTGTAATATTTTGTATTGGGGGGGGGAGAAGGTTGTTAAACAACAGATTAAAAATATCTTTATCATGGATGAATGTGAAGGGTTTTTGTTTTGAGGAGACAAATTGTCCATTATTTGAACTTATGGTAGCCTAAGGGAAAGTTACTTCATTAACATACATTTCTGCAAGTCTTTGAATCCTTTCATGTGGATTCATTGCAAAGGACCAGACAGAATATTTTTTCTTAGAATTTTATTACCTAGTTCAGATCATATAGTTGCTCGCTCCCTCCCTCTCTCCCTCTTGTCTTTTTTTTTTCCCCATCCCCCCCTTTTTTTTGCTTTTAGTTGTATTTAGCAGTATTTCCTTTTGAAGCTTTTGTAAAATATTCCTTTACCAAGAATACTATTTTTATAGTAGAAAAACAAAAAGCCTAGTGTCTCTTGAAACAATTATTTCAGATGAGCCATTAGAATTATGCATAAATAGGGCTAGCATTAAAGAAATGTATAGAGTTAATCAGATATTTACCATCTAAGGATATTCTCACTATCTCACTTGACAGATCTGACCCTTGGTGCTCCAAGTCATGTCTTCAGTGAAGTACATTGACATTTAAGAACACCTCTGTTTAAGCAACCAGTAGGAGTTTGTTAGCATCAGTTACATGAAGAAACCTCAAGTATCTGTCTTCCAGCAGTTACTGGAATCTGATACTAGCAGATACTAGATCCAGCAACTGCAAAGAAAACCAGTACTTAGTTAATTTTCTTTACTTTTTCCCTCTAAAGAACAGACTGTCTTTGTTAATTTTTAATATCGCACAAGGATTTGCTTTAAACACGTGATAAATTATTTTCTAGTTTCATTTGAGGATGTTCATTATGCAGTGTATGATTTGTAAGAGCTAAGAATTCTTTTATTGCTTGTGTGAGAGGGTTGGTAATATTTAACCAGCTTTATTATTACGCTTTGGGTTATAAGTCTCATTGTATGGTCTTTATACTGACAACTAAGATAAATGAACATAAGGTACGCTACCCTGGTTTGAGCCACCCCTCACCCATTTGCAGTCCACCGGTCCCACTCTTGGGTTCCTGACTTGACCCTGCCATCTGCTGTGTGTACTGGGTGCTGGAGTGAAGAGAGACAGTGGCACGGTGGTGCAGCTGCAGTCTGGAAATGGGTTCTCTTTCCATCTCCTGACCTTTCTTTTACCCTTTGAATCAGTTTAAAAGAAGATGACAGAGATCCAGGAAATAAAGCAGCTGGTAAACCATACTTGCTTGTTGGAATTAAGTTTGACAATCCCTGCTCTATACCCTGGATAAGCAGCCTTTTTCTTAAGTTCTATACAGAGATAGCTAACCCTCAATGGAAAAGTGAGAGACATTAATGAATGTATGTGTAATACAGTGGTCCTTTAGTAAAGAAATCAAAGTAGAATCGGTATGAGAAATGAGTAATTACCTCACCGCTAGAGTTCATCTGTTTGTGTCCAAGTGAATGTGTCGTAGTCAAAGTTTTGCGGTTTGCCCATTGTCGTACTTGTTTTGCTTTCAGCTGTCTGCTGAGAAGGTGAAGTAACATCACCTGATATACAGTATATTCATCAGCAAAGAGAGCTCTCTGAAATCTTTCTGGCTCATGTTTAAAATGGGGAATTTTAAATAGCTGAGCTGAAAAAAATGTTCGGGTTCAGTCACTCACTATAGGAATTTTTTTTTCCAGCAATTTGCTGAAACTCTGCAAGTGATTGCTTCTGCAAGCCAAATTTCAGAGAATGAGTTGTAGATAAGAAGATTGCCTAGAAACTTTCTACTTCCATCCAGAAGTTTCAGTATAACTGCATGAGCTCCTAGCTGATCAGTTCAGCACATTCCAGCAGTGCTTATTTTACTGTAGCCTCTTTCTGAATAATATGCACACAAATCATTCAATTCTTCTTTATTTTATAGTTAACCTGAAACTTTGCAGGTTTAATCTGTAATTCCTCAGATGCATTTGTTGATAAAATGCTCAAAGAAAAAATAATTCTGTAAGTTGTTTTTCTAGCTGTTCTAAAAATGCTTGTAAGAACTGTTTGTAAGAAAGCCTATTATAAATTCAAAAATTTTAGGAAATTCATTATAGGCAATTTTATATTATGGATATATTCATATAAAATATATATACGATCAAGAGGTCAGTTTGCTTGGGATGAAAATGTAAGTCAAGATGAGTAAAAAAGGGTTGGATGATAGGGCTCAGAGGGTAGTGGCTATTGGGTCGTATGTTACCTGGAAGCTGATAAAAAGTGGAGTACTGCAGGTGTCTGTGCTGGGACCTGTCCTAATATCTTTATCAATGACTTGGAGGAGGTGATGGAATATTTCCTCATAAAGTTTGCAGATGACATCAAACTGGGGGACTAGTTTGAGGGCAGGGCTGCCATCCAGGGGGACCTAGTTAGGCTGGAGGAATGAGCCATGTGGTATGAAATTTATCAAGGACAAATGCCAGGCCTTGTGCTTGGGAAGGAAGAACCCCGTGCAGTGATACGTGTTGGGGACTGACTGGTGTGGAGCAGCTCTGCTGACAGGGACCTAGAGTTCTAGACAGCAAGCTGAACATGAGCCCCAGTGTGCCCTGGCAGCAAAGACCAGCAGCAGCAGCCTGGGCTGTATTAACAGGAGCATAGCCAGAAGTTTGAGGGAAGTGATTATTTATGTCCTTTACTGAGCCCTTGTTAGACCACATCTGGAACGCCCTCATACAAGGAAAACATTATCAACTGGAGTGAATTTAGTGGAGGGTAACCAAGGTGGTTGGGAGCCACAGCACTTGCACTGTGAGGATAGGCTGAGAGAGCTGGACTTATTCAGACTGGAGAAGGGATGGCTTGGGGGGGGGGGGGGGAGCCTAACAGCAGCCTTCCAGTACCTGCAAGGAGGCTATCAAGATGCAGGCTCTTCTCAGTGGCGCATGATGGGAGCACAAGCGTCAGTGTCATACATTTAAAACAAGAGAACCAGCTGAACGTAAAGAAAACCATTTTTACCATGAGGAGAGTGAAGCTTTGGAACAGGCTGCCCAGAGAGGCTATGCAGTCTCCATCCTTAGAGTTTTTCAAGACTGACTTGATAAAGCAATGAGCAACCTGGTCTGAATTCAGCATTGATCTTTCTTTGAGCAGGAGGTTGGACTAGAGACCTCCTGAGGTACTTTCCACTAGACCTGCTATGATCAGCACCATCTTACATGGCATATGTGCTCGGGGATTGGTGATGAGAGGGAAGAACTCTGCAGCGAGATCACATCCAGATTAAAACTACATCTCACCTTGTGCCAGCTGGCATTAATAAGTTATAAACCATTACTATAAAGAGAGAGGAGAATCCCTACTGAGGAGTCCATATGGAGTAAAAAATAGCATGTACCATTCCAAATTCTTGCCATTCTTGCAAGGTGCGATCTAGTTTTACATTTCCATGTGTCCTGAGAAAAACCTTTGGGGTCAGAGGAAAGTTAGTTTAATAATTGGTTTTGCAATAAGTAAAAGAAAAAAGGTAGTAGAAATCACTGGTGATTTGAGTTGAAGTAGTTTGTGTTTATGTGGTGAATTTATTTGCATTCAAATATCTTAGGTTTCTTTTAAGATTAGCCTTAATTCCTAATTTATTGGTAGTCCATCTGTATTTTTTTGCATAAACATTTACTCATTATGTGTTGCGTATTTCCAATACGTATTTCCAGTCCTTAATGTAAAGTCTAGAAGAACAGAAATGGGAAAATATCAGTTGTTAATTCTGCAGAGATTGAAGGCTGACATGGATTTTTCTGGGAACTTGAGGGACTTAGACGTAACGGTTCTACTTTTTGTAGTTTTATTTTTGAAAACGGTTCAAATTGTATTTCCTTATATGTTTCAATTGTGGATTTTTAGAGAAATGACAGATGATATTCTGAATAAAATAAATCATTAAATACTTCCTGACACAGTTACGAACATACTTAATTTTACAAAACTTTCTTTGCCTGGACATAATGTCTTTTCTGTATAAATACTTGGTGACATATTTAAAGATAGTGCATTAATCTTGGCATTCTAGTTGTTCGTTGGGTAAAACCTTGCAGCCACAAGTGTATACTTACTGGAAATATATCTTGTAATTCAGCTAGTTTTATCTAGTTTGTCAGGGTGCGTGTGTGTGTACGAAGTATAGTAAAGATGAGAAGGAGAAAATGGGCTGTCTACACATGATTTCAGGGTTGAGGTATTTTGAAGTAATTTTTATCGCAGTAAAACAGTTGCAAGCTTGCTCTGGAACTTTCAATTTTGCATAGTACAGCAGAATAATGATGTTTGTTTTGCATAAAAAGAGACATTGCAGTTTCTACAGTCTAGAGCAGTAGAACTCATACAAAACAAGAAGAAATTGTTGCATAGACCCTAAAATGTATTTTCTTATTAAGGCATGGAGTCCCGGGTGCAGGACTTTGCATTTGCTGCTGTTGAACTTCGTGAGGTTCCTGACATTGTTCATTTCTGCAGCCTGTACAGGTCTCCCACAGTAACAACCCTGCCCTCCAGTCTATCAACCAGTCATCCCCAAACTGGTTATCGTCTGCATTTTTGACACAACTATGTCAAGGTATCAGATGGCTTAGCTGAAAAAGAATTGCAAAGTACAAAGAAGACAGTTTCAACAGATTTCTTCAGAAATATAATACATGTTTTAAATCTTCTCTGTATTTTAATATTTTAGTCACTGTATATATAAATACTGTGCTCCTTTCTTGTTAGGCTTAGAGAAATGCAAGTGATTATGGGAAAAAAGTTTAATTTGCAACTGTCAACTGTTCATTTTTTAGTAGCTTTTTTCCTAGCATTACAGGAATGCATATATTATGTTCTCTTTGGTTTCATCCCAACAAGTACCACACCGGAAAAAAACCCTGTTATTCAGACAGCTATTTCTCTCTCAGGCAATATCATTTTTGTTCATCTGGATTTGTAATTTTTTTTATTGATTTCCCTCTCCTTCCCTGGTCTGAAAATATCTAAGACATGGAAAATAGGAATTTAGAATCATAAAAAGAGATGTAGGTCTTAGGAAATGCAACACACATCATATGGGTAATTTTGCAGTTGATCTCTCATATGTAGCAATGCATAAATGTTTTGCAAGGCTTCTTCTTTTCCTTGTCCAACAACATAGGAGTCCATAGTCTATCAACTAATTTTACCTGACGTTTTTCAGTCCGTCCTTAGTTAACAGACAACTTTCTACAGCGGCACAGAACTGACTCATCCAGCAGTTGCTGATTTTTACCTGTTAACAAAACCAAACTGCATATTTCAGAAATATCTTTTAAAGGATCTTACTGGAAATACGTGCATCTCTTAAAATAAAGTGTTGATGAAATGCTGATACATAATTCAGGAGACAGACCTATTAATTGCCCTGAGTATTTCCAGCATTTTGATGCAACTAGTGGCCTCCTTCTCAAACCTGTATTTACAGTAGATGTTTGAATATGACATTTTGGGGGAAGAAGAAAGCAACTAAGTTAAAAATACATTTCCCCCTTCCTAATTTTTAATATTCATTGACAGGATATTTGCTTTTTATTGTACAGTTGTTTTCACTACTCCCCTCAGTCACCAAATACACAATATATTGGTTTGAATAATTACTGTGCCTTGGTTTGTAGTATTAGTACCTGGCATCTGTTTTATAGTAATGCTGTATGTTCATAGAAAATACCTGGTAGAGACTATTGATTGCAATTAGCCGACAAAATCTGTTGGTCCCAAGTTATTAGAGGCCTGCAAGCTCTTCCCTACATGTCTACTATTGGCCCTATCTAGAGACAGGATATGTACTTGATTCGGTGGGAATTTAACTCGATGTAGCTGTTTTTATGATAAACAATTTTGATTAATTGTTAGGTGGCATGTTTGGTAGGAATTTTGTATGAGAGCATGGTTGTCTACTGAAAAATGCAATGAAGCAAAATGAGAGAACCAGCTACTGACTGCAGTGTATGCTGCAAAGGCTGGAAAAAGGAATTAACCTGCTTCATCACTTAATCATTTAATTTTCGGGAAAAGCAGCCTCTAAGCAATTCAGAAATTCATTTCATTGTCAGTGTGTGAAGAAATGGAGCTTATTCACTCTCTAAGCTCTTTTCTTCTGTCACAAATGTCTAATTGCTAATCTAATGATTTAATGGCTGGTAGGCAGATTTTTTTTTTTTTTTTTTTTACTCCTCCAAGCATAGTGGGGTAACAATATGATTTTTTTATTTTGCCTTTTAATTTTTTAAAATAGTAGGTTTAATTTTTATTTTTTTGTCACAGGTAGATCTCTGAACTCTGTTTCAATTATAAGACATTATTTGTATATTTTTTAACTTCAGGAAAACATGTGAAAGACCAAGCCATAATGATTTACCTATTATCTATATCATATTAACTTATAATTTTTCCATATTATCAAAGAAATTTCAAAATTTAAGTGAATGTATCTATTGCAAGAGATTTTAAAATTAAAATATCCATCTTGGGGAAGTGGGAATTTTTCTGTATAAAAAATACTAAATGTTCACTTTTTTCATCTTGAATATCATTATATGTTGTGTTTACAAAATGCCTAGTAAAGATTCATGGGAATTACTTTGAAAGATATGTAGATATCTTAAAGATGAAATTGTGAGAACGTGCCTTTTCATAGTATATCTGAAATGTAATGAAACCGATATTTTCCTCCAATTAAAAAGTGGCTTTCTGGAGTATCCTTTAAAAAAAAAAAAAGCGAAAATATATAAATGTTTATGCTCTATATATTTAGGTAACTTCAGGCTGAGACTGTTTTTCTATGTGACTTGCATTTTAATTGTTTTGAAGGATAGGTTTCATGAGTAAAATGAGAGTAAAAACTTGGAATAAAAAAAGAAAAAAGTGATATAGATGCATAAAGGTAACTAGATGGCTACTTTAAAGTTTGTGTAAATATATATATATATTTTTTTTTTTAATGTCATATTTGTGAGCTTTATTTCATGTGAGGTTTGCATGGCAAACCTGGCTGGGGCTTCATCAGATAGTTATGCATGGAGGTCTGTATCTGACAGAAACTGCTTGACTTTTTAAACTCTTCTCATTGTTGTAATGCAGTCCCAGCTGTAATGCGGAATGCAGCACGAACTTCCAGGAAGTACTCAAGCACTGCTTTAGAAAAATGCCTAAATAGGAGTATCATCAGTTGGTGACTAAGGATAACTGAACTCAGCTTAGCAATTCTTTAATTCTTTTGTTTTCCTGTCCTGCAGTGAGACATGGTCTTGGCAATGGGTGTCAGGATAAAGGAAAGGAAAGGTGAATGCTGCTAATAAGCAGGAACCGCAGGAGGCTGTGTTTGTTTCTTTTACTTGTTTTGTAATGAAATCTGTTGTTTCAGTGAATAAGCAAGCGGCAATGACATGCAGAATTGCACGTTCTAGTTGAGATGCTGACCTGCCAAGATTCCTTTCATTTACAACATATTCCAGAAAAAGCTTTTGACCAGAAGCATCATGTTACTACTTAGTAAGCTGTTCTTAGAGCAAGAGAACCCAGCATTTCTGAAACTACAGTTTGACATCTTAGTGTAAGAGGTTAGTGTGATTGTAATCAGGAGGCTTGCTCTGTTTAGGTAACGTTGTGAACATTTTGCATGTTTCTCTAAATAAATACATTAGATAGTTCTTATAGTGGAGTTGCAATATTTTCTTGCACTGTAGCTCCGGTTGGTCTTTTTTGTAATTCAATTTTTCAGATTTCTCTAGAACTCTAGGATATTTTGTGAAAGGAGGCACCCATTATTGTTGTCCTTGCATCTTGAGGGGGTTTTTTTGCACTGTTTTACTGATGATGCATTAGAGTTAGAATTCGTTGCAGTTCATAGCTGTACTGTGCTGATGATAAATTAAGTTCTGATGTCTCTTATTTAAGTGAATAGCTGTGTTTTCATGACACAAAAATTTATGGCTACGCATACTATATACTTACTGCATACATATTTCTAGTAATTAAGAACACAAGTCCTGCAGGAAAGTTGTCATTACTACATAAAAATACATTGAGGGATTTAGTAAGTACCATCTAGGTCAGACCTTAATTGCACAGATAGTTAGAACTCTGTATGGAGAGTAAAATGGACGTATCTTTTTAGAGAACGCCAAATGCATTCCTTTTATGTTAATAAAACTACAAGTATCATCAAATCTTAAGTTTGTGCATTGAAAAGACAATAGAACTTGTTATCAGAATAACTAATTAAAGAACAACTAATTAAATAACAGCAGATTAAAAAAAAAGGAGGGCGGAGATGAACAGGATACCTAAAGAACGAAAATGATACTGGTTCCATAGAAGAAAACTGTGCCTCACGAATCTGTTACTCTCTGAGTGCACGTTCAGAACTGGATCCCTCTGTAGTGCAGGTGGAGAGGCTTTATGGTCCATAGAGCCGATCCCTTCACCTTGTGACCCGGAGTGTGTGACACATGGGATAAGGGATTCATTGCTCTCTCCTGCATACCATTCCAGCAAATTCTTCCAAGCCTGTGGCCTCATCCCAGGCACATTTTTGTGTTTGTCACTTCCGAAGTTATTTAGGGAAACCCCGGAAACAACGTATGCAGAAAAAAGGATGCAGCCTGCTGACATGCTCTTCCTTTTCCTGGAACTAACGTTCTCTTCGCCTGGACTGTCAAGTACAAGATATGTTAAGTTTTAATAATTGTGTGAAATAAAGTAAAGGGGAGGGTGCAGTATTTGAGAATTTGAAAAGGAACTTGATTCGCAATCTCAGAATTTTTTTTCCTTTTGTTATCAGACTACAAATTAAAATAAGCAGTCATAAAAGACTGTAGCTGACAAAAATATGGAAGGAACAAAATGCTTTTGGTCTACAAAGGAAAACTATGCCTCACTAATATATTAATATTCTCTGAGTGCGTAAACCAAACAGTGGATACAGCTGAAGTCACTGATACAGTTTATTTGAAGATTCCAAGTCCTTTGCCAAATCACTTCAAAATAGGTCAAGGAAATTTTAAGACAAGGGGCAGCTGTGAGTCAGGTAATGACTAAGAGAACTGAAAGAAAACAAAATATTACAATAAATGTTAATGTTTCATCACAGCTGAAGTGTTTCATATTAGAGCTGAGAAAGTATGTAAAATAATAAATATGGGAAATAGGATTAGCAAAATTGCTGATACTAGAATTATTTATTTAGTCAGGGTCAGAGAAGACCCATGAGGGAATGTTGGGGGAGCCAGTTATTTGAATGAAGAGCAAGATGGCAGATGAAATTCAATGCTGATGAATGCAAAAGTGTGCATATTGAAGGAAATAATTGAACTGTTCATACACTTTACTGGATTATGAATTAATTTTACAAATTTAGACATCTGAACAACATTTTGGACACCACAGTGAGGACCTCTGGCTCAGTAAGCAACAGCAGTCAATAAAAGCAAATGCTAAGATGGGTTAGAAATAGTGTTATGGAAATAAAACATAAATCAAAACTTCCACTGTTGCCTGGAACAACAGAAATAGGGGAACTTTGGGAAAGATTATTACAATGGCAAAGTAGATGAAGTGCTCCTGTGAAGGATGAAGACAAAACAAACACAAAACCCTGAAGATTTGAACCATTTTGCTTTGAAGAGGAGCTATTTGAATTTTGGAAAAAGTATGTAAAATTTTGATTGGAAAGCTCTGATATGGCGCAAAGACAACTTTGTGCTCATGTTGAGCAGGAACACACAGGAAAATAGAAAACTCACAAATACAGGCACCCTATTAGAGCTTCTGTTCTTTATAGTGCGCAGTTAGGCTCTGACAACTGTTCCCATAAGTTTATTATGAGAAGAAGGCTAGGAATTCAAGGAGAATTGAAAGAATTTAAAGAATTAAAGGTCAAGAATTTAAGTAGATTAAAAAAGAATTTCTTTGTAAATGTCTAAATATAGACCATAGTAACGGCTCCAGAGAACAAAATTTGAAAAGGATATAAACTCTGTGTTTTTGGAAAAAGTCCAACATCTAATCACTAATAGGTGGAAGGAAGCATTTATTTAGGACGTTATTCTATTGCAACGTACTTGCAGGCCTTTTTCTTTGTAAAGTGGCACTGAACCACTACTCCTATTTGAAATAAGAATGAGAAATAGATGAGTCACTTTAAATTACAGATTGTGAACTTTTTCCATCAAAGCACCTTTTCTGTTTCTTGCATGTTTTACTGAGAAATACTACTTGAAAAATTTGAAAGTATATCATATATATCTTTCATATTCCTCATCTTCTGGAACCTGGTATATTGTTATCAAGTGGCAGGCCTGACGACAAAGAAAAATTGGAAACACTTTTAAATGGTCCAGAATATTTTTTGAACACGTCAAAGCAATTGTAAGATCCTGTGGTGTATGCAGGAGGATTGTTTAAGTTCATTCTTTTCACCAGCAGGTTCTTGTTGTTACATTTTTTTAATAAAAAATATTCACTATAGTTGAATGATTTGCAGATTAGTGAACATATCCTTTTATTTTTCAGAACTAAATTTTTCAAATCCTTTAACTCAGGTAAATTTAATTTTTGGTAGAAATCTCAAAATTTGGGGTGTAGGGGGACTGACTTCTTTTAAGTAAAAACTCTTAGTCTATCAGAACTCTGAAATATGTACTTTGTCTCAGCCCATAATAATTAATTTCACAGTGAATTGTGGGAGACAGCAAAATGCAGTAAATGTGCTAGTCTTGTTTCTGAGTAGCAGAAGAACTACTTAGGAAAAAAAAATCATCTCTGGCTCACCTGAATTTCTGCTAGCAGGTATTTTGCAGCCGCCTTCTCAACGTTGAGAATAGTTGTTATGAAAAAATATGCTGATAGCATGGCTATTGCATGTCTTTTAATTCTAGGTCCTCACTTAAAAAAATGTTACCACAAAAATATACCTTCAAAAAGATGCAAATAGTACTGTCTTGCTTTGTTAGTACAGATGATTGTAGATGAATCTGTAGATAATTTTAAAATAAATATATCAGTTACTAATGATTGTGTTGTACGTTTTTATGGTGTAGATGTAACAAATATTAGTTTGTTTTCTAAGGATTGTATGTTTTAGAGGGAAACTGGCTTTCCAGCTATATCTGCAGGAAATTACTTTGGTATCACTGTAAGTGTATGATACAAATGATCAACTTTTCAAGAATTGTTTCTCATTATTAAAAACAAATGCTGTTCATATGTTCCAGCTGATACAGGGTTTTACTATTTGGGTTTTTAAAATTTTGCATCATAAGTAGAAACTTACCAGATTTAGCACATTTATAAGTCACTGTCCTGTGCGTGAAGGTGTAACTACCAAGATAAATGCTTGGAAAAGTCAGTGTTGCTTCTTGATTTTGAATTATAACTAACATAACGCTTGCCAGCTTTCATTTCAGACTGTGCCTTTTTTTTTTTTTAATGTAGTGTGTTTTATTTTGTTAATTAGTTTTAATTTTCATTATGCTAACTTTTCTTCTATGCATATCTGTTCTTCAGAAGCAAATTCTTCTGTTCTGGAAGTTACTGGGAGTGCAGCTCCTACACACATACCATTGAGAGTGACCTTCACTGTTCAAATCCTTTTGTAGTATTGTAAGCAGATGTGTAAGTGACAAGGTGAACACTTTAATTTTTCCCGTAGTTAGTATAGCAGTGTGGGATGGTGAACAAAGAAACTCAGTTTCATATAAAACCTAATGGAATGTAAAGATCATCCTAAGATATAGACTGGCTTTGTAGCCCTTTCAGTTCTGAAGGTAAATACAGCAAATGTTTGTGTGTGTGAATGTGATAACCAAATTTTCTATAGACTAACAATGGGGGGCAAGAAGAAATGCATCAAGGAAATCTCTGACAATCATCAGATGACTCTGATAGTTAACATGCATGCCAGAGTTCTGTATTTGGCAAGTGAAAGTAAATGGCCATTGAAGGACATTGTCATTCAAGACAGGCATTCTGGCTATGAAGAAAAAAAAAAAAAGGGTCCTGAGGCAGGTATTTAGGAATCTCTGCCAAACATGGTTCTTCTGTCCTGGTCATTGGGTTGTGCTTCCAATGCCACTGATCCTGAGAGTTCCTAAGAAACTCAGGATGCAGTTGACCTTAGTGATGTTAATATATGATGGATAAGATTAATCCAATTCTCAGGCATGGTGAATACATCTATTCAGTGCTCTACAGCTATGCTGGAAATCTCAGAAGTGGGGGTTGTTCTAAAAATCTCCCTTTCCTCCATTTTGTAGCATGTATTAACATATAGTTTATTGACATGTCTAGAACATGTTTTTCTGAAGAACAAAGCCTGCTTATCTATAATAAAAGGCACAAACCCAGTAGCAAGTGAAGAGATGTAACATTATGTGTCCTAATGGTAAAAGTTGTTTCCACTGAATTCTCAAGTGGTTTATATTATCGTCCCTTTTAAAGAGTTGTGGACTTTCTCTAAGCTCCCTGAATGCTTGCTTTTCGTTCTGTAATTGAGAATTTTTTGATATTTTCTGTCTCAAGGAAGTTACTTGTCTAAACAGCTTCCTATGTTCCTGGTTAGCTAGCTTCCTCTACTTACATTGTCATGGATAAAAGGTCCTCTTCTCTGCACCTAAAGCTAGATGTTTCTATGAAATTAGCCTTCTTACTGTTGGTAATATCTGTCATAAGAGAAGCTTTTTCTGCAAGGACAGAGGAAGTTCTGGCTGCAGAGTACTGTTCTAGAAGCTACCAGTGTAAAACAAACGAAAAAGTCCCCTACCATCACCAGCCAGAAAACCCTTAAAAAACCACAAGACCTTTCCAGGCCTTGTTACAACTGTCAGTAAGTCTTTTCTAGCCAGTGGAACCTGAACTCAAAGGTATATATGATGTATATACCCCAACAGTGGATTACATTTGGAAATTGGTGTGAAGTGTTTGACAATTCTAACTGAGCAGTACAAAAGCATTAATAAGCTCCATGAAACAAGTTAGTTCAGTCAGATGGATTGCTTGTGACTCCTAAATTTCAGTATCAGTTTTATGTGTTTGGCTAAGAGTGTACAAGGAACAACATTTATTTGGGTGATAAAAAGACTTTTACTTGTAAAGCTGAATTCAATCTATATATGCTTATGTGTGTTTAAGTCATGCAGAAATGATCAGCCTTTGTGAATTGCCACCTGTTTTTAGTTAGAGGAAATCTAAAGTTGTCTTAAGTTGCATATTTTGAGGCCTCATTTTCTTTGGCAGAAATGCAGGCAGGAGGTGCATATTATTCTGTCATAAGAATACTTACTGGTTACATTTAGACGCTGTCTTAAAGTCTTGTGTGCATATATTTAGCCAGGCTGTAAAACTTTGCAGTCTTCACTAGAGGACTACATATTTTTCTCTGCATAGCTAATTAATGTCTTTATGCAGTAGTGAATGTATGACTTTGGGGATTTTAGGCTGAAAGACAAAGTGGTCTAGAACATTGCTTTCTGAATAATGTTCAAATGATATTCTCATATACTACCTTCAGTTCAATTAAGACAAAGTTTAGGATATAAGACTACATCTCAGTGTGTGTCACTTCACTTTTCTCTGCCCCTTTACCCCTGAAAGTCTATTTCAGTTGGTCTTCCCACCAGAATCCAGGAAAATGTAATTCACTGCCATAACTGACCACCTACTCTTCCTGTCAGCCAGTGACTTGTACCTTTTTGACCCAGTCCTCACTTACGTCTAATTCTAAAGTCTTCCTTTATCTTACACTGTAGTAGAGTACCCCAGTACTTCACCTAGCATGGGCTAGTGATTTGCCCTGAGGCAGTTATATTAGTGTGTTCAGATCAGTGGCATAATTTTAAGCGCAGATATTGCTTATTGGCTTGAATACTTAAGGGTTCCTTATGTAAAAGAACTCATCACTGGTAGTCATAGATCTAGTCTTGTTTGGTTAGACTCTGACCGTCTTTTGCAACTAGTACAAAAGAAAAATCTTATCATGAAAAAAACAAAAAAACACCCTTAAGGTTTGGAATGCAGTCTCTTGTATTACATTGCCTGTTCATCTGTCCTGGTTATGTGTTTTACTTCTTTAGTAAAAGAGGAATGTATGGTAGAGGGGTTAATTTCACCTTTTGTTTTCAGTTCTTTTGCTTTATTAGTTTAACTCAATTATTTGTCCTTCTGAAAGAGAAGAAACTAAAGATGCATAAACAACCATTGGAACTGTACTCTTCAAAATCTGTTTGGTTAAAAAGACACATTACTGTACATAGTAACAACTAGTTAGAAATATAATTTAGTGAACTAGACCATGTGTCTGAATTTTTTGTTGAAACCTGAAACTTGTGGTGATCAGTGGAGATCCCTGATGACTGGAGAAAGATGCATGTTGCATCCATCTTCAGGAAGAGCAAAAAGGATGACCTGGGGTGTTAACAGACTATTCAGCCTCACTTCGGTCCATGGGGAAAAACCTGGATTAAATCTTTTGGAAGCTGTTTCTGGGCACCTGAAGAAGGTGACTAGGAAGAAGCAACATGGATTTACTAAGGGTGAATCATGCTTGACTCCTGATTGCTTTCTGTGATGAAATGGCTGGATTAGTGGACAAGGAGAGAGCAGTGAACGTCATCTACCTTGGCTTTATTAAGGCTTTTGATGTGGTATTTCACAGCATCCTTGTATCCAAGTTGAGATGTTATGGGCTAAATAGCTGGATTCTGCTAGACAGGAGACTAGATTGCTGGTCTTAAAGAGACTCTATCTGGAGGCTAGTTGCAATTGGAGTTCTCATGGACCTATCCTGTTTAATACCTTTTCTGATGGCCTGGAGGAGGAGACAGCATGCAGCCTACTCAGATTTGCAGATTAGGTCAAACTGAGGGGTTGCACTTGATACACTAGAGGACAGATCTGCCATTCAGAGGGACTTAGACAGGCTGGAGGAATGGACCAACAGGTACTTCATGAAATTTAGCAATGTCAAACACAAAATCTGGAACAGATTAACTCCCTGCAGCAGTACAGGTTGGAGACTCGCTGGCTTTGTAGCAACTCTGCTGGAAAGGACCTGGAAGACCTGGTGGACACGTTGAACATGAGCAAGCCCTGGAAATCCATAGAAGCATCCTGCCAAGTTACTGTCCTTTTTGAAAAACAGCCATATTTTGTTGATCAGCAGTTCTTTTGTCAGAGAAAGGAGAAACAGCTGAAGGTACAAAGGCTTTGGTTTATTTAAGCTTTCTACTTGGCTGTCATAAACTGTGATCTGACAGGTGTGCTGCTTTACTGAGTACTTATTAAAAGCAGCATGTTTTCTCCTTTCCTTGTATTGGCTTTGAGTTTATTCTTCATGAGCCTGAGGACCGCTGATCAACATGCTGGGTGGTCTGTTAATGCTAATCTCATCTTGTCAGTAGGTTTCTGATCCTCATTGGCTGCTATTTCAGGAAAGAGGAAGAGAAAACAGAAGGTCTCAGATCTGTAAGATTTCCCCCACCCCCAAAAGTATTTTTTCTCTCCGAGGATATGAGTACAGATTTCACTATATCTATGAACGTTTTCCATTATACTGAAAGACTTTTGTTTCTGCTGGTTTTGGTTGGTGAGAATCATTCTCTGGTATGCTGAATTTCTAGTGGTAGTATAATTTTGATATGTATAATACCTTCCACTTAGTAATAAAAAATGAAAGTTAATTTTTCATTTATATTTGATTAACTTAAAAACGGCAGAATGTAGTAAAGGTTACAGGAAGACCACCAAGTGCTTAGTCAGTATAAGTATGCATTGTGATGGTTTTATGCTTTATTTAAGTCTGCTAAACCTTCAGCAGCCCATTGAGAATCATCCAGACGAGTTTTCATTACACTGATTTATCTAAACAACTTTTATAATCTTAGCCAGCATACTCCATCTTGATGTTTATTTAGATGAATAATATTTCAAATCTAGCTGCTCAAGATAGCTGCCTGAAAAAAAATAGCTCTTTATGTGGGAAGATTGCTCTCCTTGCTCTCTTTTTCAGTGTTTGTCTATATATGTACTGACACTGGGCCTAAAAAAAATGTTTTCTTCATTGGTACGGGATAGGTGTATGTTTCAGAAATGCCTGCAAGTCCAGCTCCTGCTTTCCAGACAGGAGGAGTAATGCATGCTTCTATAGCTCGGGAGAAATTCCAGAGAAAATTGGATAATTTCTCAGTTGTCCGTTCAATTTTTCTACTGTTTGGTGTTTTCTAAATCTTAGCAGGAAACTTGTTGGTCGTTGCCAGTTTCCCAGGATTCGTCTGTGAACTACCCCCTGTAGAGCACTGAAGACACTTTATTGTGGAAGACATTGCATGGCTGCAGCTTCTCTGGCAGACTTTTAACTATGTATGGTTTATAAACTTATTTTTCTATAGACATTTCCTCAGTTTTAGGAGAGAAGAATGTTACTGGGAAATGCTATTTTTTTCAGGCCTTGTACCTAGAATACTTCTCAGTGTTATTTCTAGGAACTCTTGAGGAGATCGGAGGTAGGCAATTTGGAGAAACTGCACCCTGCTAGGCTGGAAAAGAAGACATGCCGGGTTTATATTGCATTAAACATATGTGGTAAAAGTGCCAGATTCTCATCTTTAGGCTTTTTGTCCTGCTTATTCTTAAAAAAGAGATTCTAATACTGTTTACTGTAAATGTAGTTAACCTAACTATCCTCAGAGCAGTTGAGTTCTCTTTGTGTTGTGGAGGGAATGAAAAAAGCAAGAGTCCTTAGGTGTTCCTTCTGTCCGCATTTCATTTCTTAGAAGTTTAACAGCTGCTGTTCTGTGGAGCTTTTGGGCCATGGTGGGTTATAAGAGGAGGAGAAGCAGGGTAAAAATCCTCTTCTGGGCTGCTGCAGCACACTGGCAAGAAACAGCTGGCTCCTTACACGAAGCTGTCCGTACTGTGTCTATTTGAATTGCAGATGAACTGTGGTCTTGATAGTTTCATAAGAATGTTACTTTACAGCCTCCATGCTAGCGTGGTGTAGGAAGCAGCGTAATCATTTTCTGCCTGATGTGGAGCTGCAGTTACCTGACTGGAGCTGAGTTTGCCTAGAACCTGCTCTGGCATCAGTGCTCTCTGTTCTGAGACCTGGAGTAGTGCAAATTCAGTGCAGAAATTGTCCTGGTGGTTTCTGCATAGCCCTCTGCAGGCAGTCTCACTGGCTTTGTTAGCTCTGCTCTGAGCTGGATTCCCTATAAGACTATTCCCACAATATTAATTTCCTAGCGCTCAGGCTCAGGAAAGCTTTTTAGATTTGGGATCGTCATGGCTACTCTTGAGCTGAAATTACTCAGTTCTGTCCAGAGGGAAATTTAAAAGTTCTTCCCAAATGGCAGGGTGTGTTGTGCAGGGTTATTGATCTGTAAATAGTTTCTGTTACCGATTTGTAATCTAATGGAGTGAAAAATAGAAAACTTCAGTCTGTTTTAATGTGTTTACAGTGGGGTTGGAGGAGGAGAATTTTTGCTTTGTTCCTGGACTTAGAAAGAACCCTACTCAAATGAATTCACATCTGGTTGGCTGATTTTCTTCATGGAGAAACTCCAAATTCGTTGTGAAGATTAGTGTAAGCGTTTATGGGTTTTCAGGATTTTGAATGGAATTTGAAGTATTGTGTTTTCAAGCAGTGGACAAATCAGTTTTCTCATAGGCATTTGTTCATGTTCTAATTCTGGCATTTCTTTGTCTGCATTCTAATTTTAAAATATGTTTTATACTTCATGTTGTGTCTTGGGATTTCATAATGTGCTCACTCATACTGCAGAGATGCACACAGATTCATTGAAGTGTCTCATGACAAAAAGTTCTCATCTAAAAAAGAGTTGCCAAGTTAGATGGAATCAATTGATTTATCAAAATAAGCTGCTTATTAATGAGAGTGGAATTTGCAAATCATAAAACATTGATAAGTGAATTAATGTGTGTGATTTGTTTAAGAATGAACAAATACATTATCTTACTGTTGCTTTATTTTCTTCACAATAATGGTTAACAAATGTATTTGTATCTGAAAGAGGTCTCATGAGCAAGATAAAGCAAAAATGGTTTGCCTATAAAAAGTGCTTGCCGGCTAAAAATATCTTTTCTCTCAAACTTTATGAATCCCCTCTTTTGTCTTTAAATTCATAAATTGCAAATTGTATAGCTTTTCTGTGTAAATTGCTCTGGGTTTTTGAATGTCCAGCATTGCAAAACTTGGGAGTTTTCCACAATTTTGGCATTATGTTATTGACTCATTTCTAGCATGTGTCTCTGTCTTAATTCATACATACTTCTTATAGGTGAACTGTATTCCGTAAGAAACTGGTGTCTTCCACTAACATCTTCTTGATCATCTTTATTTGAAAAAGGAATATTTTTTGATGTTTAGAATTAATTCAAACTAATGACTAGCTTAGATTTCCCTGTGCTTCATATTTTGGGTATCTGTTCTTTCTAAAGTGTAAGAATTTACATAAATTGATGTCATATCTGTGCAACTGTCTGCTTATACAATAGCCAAAAGTTGTATTTAAACCTTTGTGCAATGTCACATAGGCAGAACAGTGTGTATGCATTATTTTATATTAAAAAAAACAGTCTTTTGAGACTCTTGGGCTGATAAAAATACCACAAGTATCTTTACTGTATGTATGTATGTATGAAAAAAAGAAATAGTTGTATGTTAAGTAATTATGTAGGCTAAGTGCATGTAACAGTGGGATACAGTTATTATTAAAATACTTAGTTCCTCATTTTGATAATTGTAATGCAAATGATAGCCGCATAAAACGAGGATGTGGTCATATTTGAGACCTGAATTGGTCGTTTGAAGACATGTTGTTTATTTTGGCTAAAGAAGAAGTTAAAACTTAAGATGGGAGTTAATGTTCTGAAGAGTCTTAATCAACATTTTGTTTTTTGGAGTTTTTTTTTTCCAAACTTCAACATCTTTGTTTTCAGCAGAAACTTGAAAATTGTCAACAGCTTGTTGCAAAACATCTGTGCACCAGGAATGTAAAGACCAAGTTCAAGAAAAACTTTTGCTTGCAGTTCCAAGTATTTTCAGGAGTAAGACTTGAAGAGATTTAATTACTATAAGATTTCTGGGCTTTCTCCTGAGTCTTTCATACATGTTATGCAAAGTCACTGCAGGGGAGCATTTCTCTAAAATTCTGTGTTCTTTGGGTAGCCACATCAAAACAGAAAAACCCTCCTGACATGTTTGTTACAGTATGTTAACTTAAAGACAGAACTGCCCAAAACAGTCATTCCATGGATTGTCTTTCTAATTTCATTTTATTTCCCACCCAGTATTGGAAAAGAGGAATGTTTTAGACTCTTAATTGACTCAAAGAGGATACCAATAGAACGATGCTGTTCTGGGTTGATGACAGAGTCCACATGATACAAATTTTCTCTCTAGTGCTGGTTTGGTCTCTTATTAAAGTATTACCATCATTGAGTTGTCACAATTTATAAAATGAATTTAAAAATATCTTTTAGCGCTCTTATTTTCATTCTGCCTGGAAACTCAAGCAGGCCTCAACACCAATATATTTTGGTCATGTTTCAGTGTTTTTTTTTTCCCCTCACAATTCTATGGCTATGTGAAGTCTTTAATCAAAAGAGTGTTGAGAACCTATTTTCATTATATTACCATACGAACAGGGGTTCTAAGCATAACCCATGCTATAACCTTGTTCTAGAAATGGTTGTCATCACTTCGACCTGCAGTCCTGTCTTAAGTTTTTTTAAGGTCTGTATTAGGCAGTCTAACTATTTATTATTGAAATAAATTTTGATTTAAAACTTGGCCTGCAGTAGCAAGTACATTAGAGGTAATGAGGAACAGAGTAAGATCAATCGTGGTCCTAGTTAAATTTAGATTGCCGTCTCATACTGCAGGCTCTGATATGTTCAAGGCCATTGGGGAAGGGTCTAAAGCTACTTTCTTCAGTGTAAATAGCTGGATCCTTGACACAGGGACAGTTCCTTAGAGCAGCTGTATTTAGGACTCTCATCAGGCCATCATGTTGTACTAAGCTTTAACAGTTTTAAGTCTGCAACAACTTTGGTTGCCAAACTTTAAATATCTATGATCCAAATCTTTCAGTCTGCTAATATTGCTGAGTTTCCTGCCAAACTAAAATGTTCTCAAAAGCATGCATGCTCAGCACTTCTGAAAATCAGGCCCTGTGAACTTGGTGTCCAGTCATAGCAATTAGGGAATACTTGTAAGAAGTGGCTTTTCAACAGTGTGGTCATTTATCTGTTTGCTTTCATGGCAGTCTTAGCTTCCTAGCCTTAGCTGTAGCCAGTGTCAGCGTAGACTGCATGTGGAGTGTGTCCTCCAGTGGTCTGAGGGGCAAGTTAGCACTCTTCCGCCAGAGCACAGTTGTCTGAAATCCATGTGAACTGTAATGTAGCAAGTTCACCTGCGTATAGGAAGCTCTTCATGCATTACACTATTGTAGTGTTTTCTGTCCAGCTGATCTCCCTACTTTTAACAGATGATGTGTGCTGCTTTTCTCTGCTCCTTCACTACTCTGAAGCTCCTTGTGCTCATTTATAGGTGACGCTATTACAGGAGGTGAATTTGCTATAATCAACTTGATTTGCTCTGCAGGAAAGAATTTTGAAGTCATTTTTATAGTCCATCTTAAGTTGTTTGTTTCTATAAAATGTTTCAAGGAAACTCATAAGCGGGTGGCTGCAGTCAGTTTTTCAGGAAGATCAGTGGTTTCCCACTCCCAGCTTCCTCTGAGATGCAGGAAGTAGCAGCACGTTTATACACTGCTTTCTGGAGCTTGGAATACAGTTTCCAAGTCAGTATGGAAATATTGTTAGATTTGAAATAATTGTCTAGTCTTTGGACAGCTTTCTGATGTGCTGAAAGAGGCACACTAAATAGTTGAGCATCATCTTGTCTCCTTAAACATGTTTTGAATAGTTTTGAAGTAAAAAAAAAAAAAAAAATTGACATTTTATGATTCTGAAATGACTTTAGAAAAGTGTGAGGCTAACAATACATTAAAGCAGTTGAAAAAAATTTTTGTTGCATTTAAGTACTGTAATAGGTCCACAATACTTCCATGCAAAGGTGATTAATAAAAATATTATATAAGGTGAAAATATTATGGTGCACCTTTTGTTTTTATATTATTCCTTCAAAATTTTATTTGAAGATTTATAGCTTCTTAATGCTAACAATACTGGCATTGAAGCACAGAAAGTGCCTCATTAAATACACTTTTCGCTCATGTAATGCATCTGGTAATTACACAGATGTTAGCAAGCCGTGCATTCTATAGAAACAAAAGGGTATGATCCAGCCTTTGTTTTTGTAGGATTTATTTTTCTTCTAGCAACTTGTAATGCAAAATGTTGAGTTGCAAGCTATCATTTATGGATGGTCATTTATTTATTTAAAGTGTATATAACTCAAAGTATCGAACCATGCGATTTTATAAATAATTTTCCTTCTCTTCATGTAGTGTACAGGAAGTGCAGGTGCAAATTTAGAAACTCGTACCAATATCAGTCAGTATATAGATTCCCAACTTTTTTGTATCATTGCTATTTAAATCTTTTGAACACCGAAGTCCAAAGTAATTTTTGTGATTTACAATTCTTTTACTAAAATTAGAAGCAAGACACTGTTCTTGATTTTTGTTTTTATGTTGTACATGTCACTTCACCCTGCAAGCACAACTTAATTTGCTGCATAAGCTGTTTTTGTGGCTGTTGAGCAGCTGAAAACAAGAGAAAAGAGATAGAATAATACCAAGTATGGGAAGCAAGTATACATAGATTACTGAAAGATGAAAAATAAACTTAATTTTAATCAAAACCATATTTTGTGGCTAAAACACTATTAAACATTATTGTATCCATAATTTGCATTAAATTATGCAGAAATATATCCATCCTGGTTTGTCTAAAGAACAACTGTTTTTTTCATCTATACTGTAAAACATGGTCCGCTGGCATTGCACTGGTGTCTGTGCGTACACCTGCTGAAGTATGTCACATTCTCAGTGTCGGGGGGTTCATCTGTTATTTTGTCATTTCTTTGCTACTCACTAAATCAGTGAAATATGAAAAAGCCTTCAACAACAGAAATTAATGTCTTGCTAAAGAAGATGCTGAGTTATTTAATCCAATAATGTTAATCAAGTGTTCTTAAAAATATAAAAGTATTTAGGCTTTTAATTAAGCACAAATACACCTAAATGAACCTTACTAAATAAATATTCCCATAGAAGTGGAAGAATGCTTGGATGATTTGCGTCATATCATTCCAGAAATCATAACTGTTTGGATTATCCTTAGAGGGTGTAGTCAATGCTTCAGGCAGGAGGCCAGCAGATAGGATATTGCTCTGCTGGTTTTATGAAGACTGACATGCAGAAGTGGTGGATGCTTGTCAGTGGAATGGTTCAGTTCCATCAGTTTAAAATTGAACGCAATTTTTTCATTAATGTTGTCTGTAGGAAAATCATAGTCTTGTAATCTAGAATCTGCAGTAATTTATTTCTTCTGTATTGCTGTGATTTCATGATTAGGAGAAAGGTCATAGACTACTTTGTTTCTGAGGCAAGGCCTGAGATTTTCTTTCCAGCTCGCCACTTTCATTTTTCCAGTAAGTGTGAATTCACCTAGGAATTGTTCATCTCTCAGACTCTTTGGAATAGGATACTTAGTGTATGCAAGGAAACATCAAATAAAATTCAGGATGATACAGGGAAGAACTGATGATTCTCTCGGGAATGAGTCATGGCTACAATATTGCTGTCTCTTGTGGTTTGAGGGGGAGTATTTTTGGATTGGGCAGCTTTTGGTGAGACATAAAATCAAGGTCTTCCCACTATGAGTATTGGTGATCTCTCCATGCAAATGTAGGAGTGTTATCCACTTTTTTTTTTCCTTTAAAATTCTGAGTAATGGCATTCTGCCTGCATTTCTCCAGCAGCTTTCTTGTGATAAAGTGCATTGTGTCTAGCTTTAAAATAATTTTGACATTTTCTGGATGAAAAAAGAATGTCAAATTTTATAAAGGGAGTGTTGCCAGTCATGAATGGAACACTCCCAAATTATTTATGATCAAAATGAGCACTGTTGAAAGTCGAGCTCAATTGGATTGCAGAAGGTAGTGAAATAGGAGAGTTCTTCAGCTGCGTAAATGGATACAAAAAGAAACAGCAGAACTCTTACATTGCGAAGTTTGCGTTAAGGACAGAGATCTTTGTACAGTCCCAAATGAAACTGTTTGAACCTGCTCTCAGTAATTACAGTGATAAATGTGGGTTCAAGGGCAAGAAAACTAATGAGAAAAAAGGAGGGAAGTAGCGTTGAATCTAGTCCCTTGCTATGAACAGCTGGAGATTTGGTTTTAAGATTTCTTGCACTACTATTTGTGAGAATTAGTTGAAGAATATGCTGAATGAATAAACTAGGGATTTAGAAGTAAATACTGTTATAAAAATTAGGGAAAACCATGACCAGAAGTCCTAATTTAACCAAAACACTTCACAGGACAGCTCAGAAATAAGAAGTTTTAAGGCACAGTTAGAGGCTTCCCGGTGTATACTGATTTTTGCAAAGTGTTGAAAGAATTGAATAGCTGAATCAAAAAGAATGTTACTGTTACGTGTGTGTTGAAATAAGAGAAATAGTAAAGGAAAGTAATGGGAAAAAAAGAACATGGGTAAGAGGTTATATAAGGGAAGCATAAATTCTTGGTCTACAGTTTTTAAAATCTTGACATCTATGTGGAAAAAGAGAGAACCCAAGAAGGAGTTGTACAAAGGGGCTCGTACTGTTGGAACAAGGAAAAGAAAATTGCATGGCAGATTTTTTTTAAAGCGGGTTAAATTTATCCTATTTTTTTCTTTAGGTATAGTGATCAAGGGATGTGGTATCTCAAGCCATGTATTCATCAATAGAATGTAAAAGAAAGATACTAATTAGAGCTTATATGGGAACCGGTGTAAGATAAAGGAAGACTTTAGAATTAGACGTAAGTGAGGACTGGGTCAAAAAGGTACAAGTCACTGGCTGACAGGAAGAGTAGGTGGTCAGTTATGGCAGTGAATTACATTTTCCTGGATTCTGGTGGGAAGACCAACTGAAATAGTCTTTGTGGATAATGATTCAAATTTTGGTCTGCCACTCAGACTGTACACGTATTTATGTATCCACTTCTTACTCTGAAGTGCTTGTATATCATTGTATATTGTTAATTTCTTTTGGCTTAACGATAATGAAATAAATGAGGGGTTTCTGTTGATCTTTTCCCCCTTCCCCTAGCGTGGTTATTATATCACTGGTTTTGGAACATAAAATGTCTGAATCAGTTAGTGAATTGAGGGCACGGGGACGTCAGTTCTATTACTGGCATATGTAGGGGGCTGTTTGACAGCTTCCATTCTCTTTTAGATTCTTAAAAAAAAAAAAAAAAGTATTGTCTTTACAGATGGACATTTGAAGGCAATTTCTGTGACTTGGAGATACTGTTTAACTTGTGGTTTCCAAATGAAGAACACTAGTCAGTGAGTGCTCTCATAACCTGTGGTTTCAGATAACGTTACAGAGATGCTGGCAGAACTGTTCTTTCCATTCTGTCTGCTTGATTTTGACCTGGATGTTGTGGTGTATTTTCCTTTGCCGTATCTGCTGCTCATTTGCTTAAGTCACTTCTCTCTTTCATTCACTTTTTTTTTTTTTTTTTAATACGGACATGGAGGAGTGCTAGTGCAAAGTGTTCCTAGTATGTGTCAGTTGTTCCATGGTAGTGCAAATTAAAATTTTCAGGTTTTAGCTGTAAGAGATTCAGTTATGAGAGTTTGTAATTTTGATTTGTTAGTAGATTGAGGTAGTTGCTTGGGCAAGGGCACAAACTTTTATGTCATCCTATCTATGTTTATTTTAATGGATCTCTTTCTGAATTTGCAGAGGAACAGAAAGTTAAAGTTTTAAAAATCATTTCCTAGTAACAATTCAATGTATTTGTGTAGGTTTTTTTTTTTTTTTTTTAGAATTTTCTAATGCAGTGACTTACTACACAGCTTTTAAATTATATCAGAAGTAAAGGTGCTTTATTTGCATAATAATAACATTTAGATGAGCCCCTGTCTTGGAATAACAGCAAGTTATGTCCCTTGCTACACTTCTAGGAGAGCAAATATAAGACAAACCCCTCCTGGAACTTGGAGTTCTCCTGTTATGTGTCACAATTTGTGTGACTAAAGGAAGAAAGAAGAAATTATTTGGCATGAATTCAGTCTGTAGTCGTAATTGTATCTTAAAGAGATTGAATAGCCAAAAATAGGTAGGCAGAGATAACTGCCAATCACTGATAAGACTTAATGTATGACAAAATCTTTCTTTTGAAAAAGAGCATAGTTTTTATGAAGCTGTTTTTTTTAATCAAGAAAGGTCATTACAGTTATGTTGAGCTCCTCGGTAAGAAATGTTCACTGTGGAAACTCCAGTAGCATGTGGTCTTTGATGAGGTAGCTCACTCTTCTTCCTAGCTTCACAGGGGCTTTAGCTCTGGTGAATCAGTTCACATTTATCAGTTGCTCTGCAGAGACTTTTTTGCATTTATCATTGTTGGATTGAAATAGCTCTGAATAAGAGTTAGTATTACTTTCGATTTACTGGAGTGAGTCTCTGTACACCGCAAGTAATAATCATTTGTTGATGCAAAGTGATTAGCAGAAACTTCTTTATACAGGAATCTAAGATAATTCTTGAATATTGCATCACTGTAAATGGAAAAAATAAGTTGTTTGGATGCCAGTTAATTATTAAAAAACATTAAGTCAGTATAAAAATACTCGTGTCAACTGGTTGGCATTTTCAGTATAGATATATTACAGCTTTTTGTTATTTCAGTCTGGACCATCTCTGGAAATATAAGCTTCAGTCTTTCAAACCAGCAGTGTCAGCATGAGTTTCTTAACAATAATAATTAGAGTCAGTTCTTGTTCAATATATTTATTTCCTATCCTTAGGCCAGATTTTGCAGAAGATGAAATTAATTAGAACATTTGACTTTCAGGCTGACACTCGTGTATTCAAGATTTGAGCTAAATTAAAAAGAAATTAGAACATACCTCTGCCTTTACATGGAGAGTTTTCTTTTGTTCTAGGTGAAATCTAGTTTATCTAATACAGTACCATAATTTTCTGACTACTTGTAAAAATAACAGAAACATGTAGGTCTGCGTTTATGCTTTACCTCTACCCAGCCAGTGTTTTCGTGTTGCTGAGGTTTAAGTATGTGCTTTTCAGAATTGGCCTTTTAAAGAAATTTATGATAATTATGAAAAAATTAAAGCACAGAGCTTGACAAAATAAAAATATTAAAGCTAAGATGGCAGCTATAAATATTGTAAGTAGGGACTGGCAAGCTAATACAGGAAGACTCACCTAAAGGGAACTGAGAGCTTTGGAGATGCCTGAAGAAGACTAGTGAGAAAAGGGATAAGAACGTAGGAATAATAAAACAGCATGATGTGAAAAGGTAAGGGAGAGAAAAAGAAGGGATGTGGGGATGTCATCACTGTATGCTAGGGTACATAGGCTATATATTATAGGGTAAGAAGAGGATTATGATGAAGATGTATGAGGGGTGATACTGTTTACTGTAAAACAAACAAACAAAAAACCCCTCTGTCCATTGATTTCTATTTTGGTACAAATAAAATGTGTACGCAACTGAAAAATCAGTCTGGCACTCATACATGAAATCATCTGTATGGGCCAAAACCTTGCAGGTATTGATACTACTTGTTACACAAAACTTAAGAAAAATAAATTGTTAAGTTGCATAATGTTGACTAGCAAATATGGAAATAGCAGCAAATTCCTTTAAAGTTTCTGAAGGCTCTTGCAACCCCCAAATACTCTGAAAAACTGCTTTTCTTTTGTGCTGTTGTAGGTTGAGTTCAGAACAGTATTGCTAGCTTTTCAAATGTCATGGGTCAACACATGTTTCCTGGTATGCAACTGCTGAAAGTATTTTTGTTGTTGTTGTTGTTGTTGTTTTTTTGTTCTGCCCTTTTTAATATAACCCATACAAACATTGTCAAAGCTCATATATTATTCTTCTAATGTTTGTCCAGTACTGCATAGTTATTTTCAAATTTTCACTTAATTTGTTTGGAGTTTACAGCAAATATTTTTCATATTATTTTTCTTTAGTATGATCTGTTTCATATTTTGAAGTCTTAAGAATCTAGGAAACATTGATGCATCAGGAAATACTGCATGCAGCAGGGCATTTCTGCTCATCTTGTATCATTTCTCCTGAGACAAAATGATGAATATATTAATATATTTGTAGGCAGCTTTGCAGTCCTTGCTGCTCAGACAAGACCATCATGTCTGAGTTGTGGCAAAGTAGCGCTTGACATCTTCTGCTTTTATGACATAGTCGTCATCTTGCCTGCATAGATTGTGTGTCTTCCAGTAGTGTTTTATAACCTTCCTCCTGACATATTTTATCTTAGATTTATTGTGAGCGTATAGCTAAGCTGTTTGTTATTATCTCCCTATGGAAACGTTACCTGCCATTTTCTGTTGTCTGGCGCAGGGGTTTCAAACTTTCACTGGTAGGGGACCATACCTACTGCAGTTCAGACTTTGTGTTACAGTCTGCTTTCAAACTTGACCATGGCAACAGTGGTTTCCTTGGCTGTGAGTAACTTCGAACAGTTTCACAGTCTTCTAGAGATGACTTTTGCTAATATAAAAATATTTTACTCTAGATAAGTGTTTTTTTATTAAAAAAAAAAAAAAAAAGAACTGCTTCATTTTTAACTGAAGCATTATATAATTTATTCTTACTAATTGAACAAACCCAGAACTTTTCAGGTGATTTTTATATTGCTTGTATCATGAAAGAATAAGTAGTCATTCTTTCAAAGGAACGTGCTGTCCTTTTGTAGAGCTGGATTGCACAAGTGATGTCCGAGTCAAAAGTGTGTTTTTTTTGTTTTGTTTTTTTAAACTCTCTATTTTTCCTGCAGATGGCTTCCTCTTGGGTATAATTTGGAATAAAATTCAGTACTGTTAAGTGTTTTGGCTCTTTATTTTATTCAAAGTATGTAAGACATTACAGATGCCTTGAAATATTTCTACTTCCTCTGTATACTTATGGGACAATAGGAGGGAACCCCCTATGGTTGACCAGTGTTTCTATTTTTATATATAGCAGTACCACTAACATTTGATTAATTTTGAAAAAGAAACATAGTAGTTATTTAATGTTTAAATAAGAATGTGATCCTTAAAATTTAATTTTCCATTTATCCATTCCTATTACTCAATAGCTGCTTCTATTGTTTAATAGTTCTTTGATGATAATATATATAAAAAAATACATTTTCCATCTCTTGTCCACTATACATGAAAAAGATGTGGTTTCTATTTCTAATCCACATATTTTATAATGTGATCTAAAATTATGATGTTCAATTTGAAAGAATGATAAGGGCAGCCTAGGTGTCTTTGGATAGAAGAGACTGGTATTACCCCATCAGTAAAGAAGTAAGAGATGGCCTTCTCTGGGCATGCTGTCACTGCAGAAGATTCTTGCATGCTATAGAAATGTGCAAATGTATGTCTGGGGAATATTTTTTCTGTATGCGTTACCTGTCTTGGGACATGGAGGGAAATGTGTATTTTCTCTGAAGAGCAAACATCTTAAATTCTTCAGTTTTCTTATTAATGCAGTGTTTTAGTTCTTTAAAATGCTGGCAATATTTTCCAAGTACCAAATATGGCCAGTTATTTTGTACTGAATTATCTAAATATGATAGAATTACTTAATTCCACTAACCCACTTGAAAAATATTTATGCCTTCATAGTCATTCCTACTTACTACTTTCCAAGAACCACAATTTTACAGTATGAAGTGATATAACATTTTCAGTCATTAAAAAATAAATTTTACTTTCTTTTTAAAGTATGCCAGTTTTTTTGTTTTTAATCCCTTCCCCTCCCCCCCCCCCTTCCTGGCCTCACAGAGAAGAGTACAGGTCATACATCAATTTATATAGTGTGACCAGAGTCTATGCACCACTGATGCCTAACACAGTGTCCAGCTCTTCTAGTTACACCATATAGTTCCAGTTGTGTACAAACTGGTAGTGTTTTTGAGATAAGGATGAGACCAGAGCATCTACCAGGCTTAAGGGTGTTGCCTGCCTTGCTAAAATGCCTTATGCTACAAAGGAAAACAATCACACAAAAACAAATCCCTCAATTCTTACTAATTTGATTTGGGAGAAAATTCCTTCTCGAGCCTTGATCTGGCCACATGACCAGATCTTAATCTGCGTATAACTACTCTAGAAAGTACTTCTCAACTCTCTCTGGAATAAGCTAAAAAAGCTGAGGATTTTAAACCTCTCATTACAAAGCTTGTTTTCCAGTCCCAGTTTTATCTTTTGGTCTTATTTGGAAAACTCTCTTGTTCTGCATTCTCTACACTGTGTTCAAAAAGTGAATTTCTTAGTAGTCTGGTGGCTTCCTGGTACTGGCGCATGGGAAGGGATGCGGATGGGTAGCTGGGAGGAGGGGAGTAACCCGTAATGCTTCGTTGAGGTGGGGCTTTCTACAACTGTCCATCATGTAAGTAATAGCTTAAATTTAAAAAAGCAGGAAAGCATTACCTTCCATTTAATTTTATTAAAATGCCTGGTTTTAAACTGTGATTATTTTTATCATGTGTTTCCCATAAGTTTAATAATAATTTATGCTCACAATCTGATGCTATTAATTTTTGAGTCACTGGTGGTCTTTACCAGTAAACACTCTATATGATTGTTGAGTGCTTATAGAATTACCACGTAGTGTTTGACCAAGAACTGATCTCTGAAAAATCTCAGTAGAAATGGCTTCATTTATGAAAGTCTCTGCTAACAGTTGTCTTTACAATTTGTCAGAAAGCTGGCCTTTTAGTTCATAGAAGGTGTGCTGTGCTAATTTTATCCAGTGTACTTTTTAAATTTTGATTGTCACATGGCATCAAATCAAATATCCTAATGAAGTCCAAGTATGGTTGTGGTTGTGTTTATTAGCCGGGCTGTAATCCTGTCAAAAATAAAAGTTTTTAATGGCCTATCGGCTAAAGGATAAAAAAGAATAATGGCTGCAGTCTCCAATCTCCTGAAATTTCCCCTTTTCAAAGACTTACAGAATATTAACTTCAGTGGAGAAGGAGCTCATTAACTCTTTTCGCCTGCATGCAAGCTACTTGAGCCAATCTGTGTGAAAATGTTTAATTTTATCAGATCATCTCACATTCTCCTTTTAGATTTTTTTTTTTAATTCCAGCAACATCTTATGGCGTTAAGAGTACTCCCATTTTACAGAAGTACAGTTTTAAATAGAATTTTAATGTTTTATTTTACTCTGTTTTAATCATTAGTATGGTGGCAGAATAGAGAACATACAAACTGCAGTCTCCTGGAGTTTATGCAGAACTCAGATTTAAGATGTCTTCCAGAGATGGAGTGCATTGGAGAAGTGCCAAAAGGGAGAAAAAGAGAGTACCAGGATTAGATAGGAACTTACAAGCACAAACTTTCTCAATGCCAAACGTCACTGAAGTATTATTTTGACAGAGATTTTGGAAACTCTTACTACCTTTCTAGTTTAGGAGCTGCTAAATTGTGCAAACCTTCTTAGTGGAAATGCGGTCTGTTTCATCAAAATAGCTGTTTTGCTGGCAAGCCAGTAATGCATAGGAAAGAATCTACACTGGCACAAAGGCTTTTTGTTTATACTAGAGCTTTTGCTGGACTAACTCTCATACGGGTATTTCTTTTACCACACTCATAAAAGACATGCCCGTAATGTAGTACAGTGCCAGTGCTCATTGGTTATAGTAGAGAACTGGGTTTTGTGGGAACAGAGGGCAAGTATGTCTCATACTGTTGATTCCATTTTTCTGCACAGGAAACTGGAACTCAATGGAAAGCACCAAACTTTTCAGCTGTCTTTTCATGCTACTTTCAGCTGTCTTTTCATGCTACTGTGTGTGGTAATTTATTTTACTTTATTCTTGGTGAGACCACTAACAGGAAATACATTTGATATTTTTCTTAATTAATGCTGTGTGGAAAAATAAAATTCAGGAGTATCCAGTATAGAGAATTCGGTTGTTATAACAGGATACATTCATATTGCAATCTGGTCATTCTTTTTTTTAATTCATTTCAGGTCCTAGTCCAGGCTTTCAGTTCCATTCAAAGTTGTTTCTTTGTGAGATTTTTAGCCGCATTTTCCTCTGTTTATGTATTTTCTCCTCTGTTTCTTTGTGGAACCTCACAGAAGCAAAAAGGGAAATTGATTGTGACCCTAAATGGGAAACAGTAACATCAAGCATATAAGATATGTTGTTAAATTCCCCAAATATACAGACTGAAAAAATGGGGAAGAATATACCTCTTTTTCTGTAATTTCCTTCAGTTATTTTTAGTTTAGGGGTAACTGGTGCTAATGTTAAGTGTTCAGGCACTAGCAGTTGTTATGTTCTTTAGCTGAATAAAGTTTCTGGTGCAGTGAGCTGTTCTAGTTATCCCTGCCACTTGCTTCTCCCATCCGTTGGCAAGAGCAGTGCAGTGGCTGGTGAGAGCGGTAGATGGGAGTGCATGTCTGGTAGGATATGGTCCTGGATGCTCTCTCTTTTCAGGCCTTCTCCCATGTAAATGACTGGATGTGCTTAGGCCGTGCTGGAAGTGCTTATGCCATGCTAGTTGACTGCCTGCCCTTTAAAGCTTCCCTGGGCTTTACAAAAGCACTTTTGCTGTGCTGGTTGTCCCTCCCCCTCCTTCCCTTCATTTCAGCTTATTAGCTGCTTTCAGTGAGTTCTGTGGTGCTCCCGTTCTTTCCGGTGTTGGTGTTGGGAAGGATGTGCTCTCCTTGGGGTCAGTGTTGTCCAATTCCAGATCTTGGAGGCACACCTAGGTTAACAGTATTAGGATTTGAAAATAGAAGAATAGGGAAGGTAACACAGATTAGTGTCTTTTAACTTATGTCTGGTGTCTAAAACAAATAGAAGAGGTAATGATAATTCACTGAGATAGATGGCACCGCAACTTTGCGGGCATTATTTCTAAAGAAAAGCTAGACCTGAAGGCTTAGATACTGTCTCAATAAATGTGGTTAATTCTCAGTCCATGGAGAGGAGGGATGAAGCAAGAAAAGATTCAAAAGTGAGCCGAATCCTGGGTAGGTTGAGTATGGTCTACCCCAAAACTTGGGGGTGTTTGGTGGGAGCTTTGGAACAGTCTCTCTGAAAACCTGATCTGGAAGCATGTATCCCTTCCTGTTATTAAAGACTCTAACTTGCAGTCTGCTGCCTATATTGATCTGGTTTCCTGTCATTCATTCTGCTGCTCCTCCAGGACATTTTTTGGACCTGAAAGGAAACTAGTTTTGTAAAGTTGCATTAAGAAGATAAATATTTCAAAAGGAAATTGATAATTGTTTTGTTTGCACTGAGTGTATTTTGTTCAGGGTTTTTATGCATTATATTATGCATTTCATGATTTGTTTTAGGCGCATATGTTCTAGTCTAACTTGTACTGTTCCTCTGTGTTTTAAGACCAAATTCTGACTTCTTAATTCACATGCATGTTTCAGGAGTTTGTGTTCTTCATTTTGTCATCTTGGAGCTGTTGGCATCTCTTTTAAATCTCTAAGTTTATTTTGCTTCAACAATCACAACCCTTTTTGTTGGTAGGCCTCTGTCAGTTCATATCCAAATCCCTTTTAGTATACCTGCCTATGTAAGTATACATACTTTCAGCACATGCTTTCACACGTGCACTAACCGATGCACATCCTGCCTCCTTCTCTCTGTAAGTGTTCACTCATTGAACCCTTTTCTGGTAGGAACATTCTAAGGAACTACAAGATCTTGAATGCAGAAGTCTTGCCATAAGTCTGCTGGCTATTTTTTAAAAATACTTAGGGAACAACAGAATGTATCTGCAAATTCATCATAGCGAATCATCACAGATATTCATCATAGTGAAGCCGGATATGATATTGACAGTGTGGTTTAATACCTGGTTGTGCAGGTGTAAGCTATAAAAATAAGATAATGAGGGACTTTGTGTATTATAACACTATTATATGTAACATTGATCAGTTGCTGCAGAGGAGTAATAAGGTATTACAATGTCAAATCAACTTTTATGACTATAAAGGTTTACTGTGTGCTAATTGTAATTGTTGAGTGATGTACATTAATTATCACACTGTATTTTTTAATTCAACCAAATGGATAGTTAGACATGGTATGCATATTTTGAAAGATAGTTTATATCATTTCTATGAAATAAGTTGGGAGGAAACACCAGACTCATTAGTGACTTATTTAAGTTTATGGCTGCTGTTGTAACATAATGCTAGTATTGTCAAAAGAAAAGGAGAGCAGCGGGGGAGGGAAAAGAGAGAGAAAAAAACCAAGTGCGTTGCACAAGATTCATGTTTCTTGCTTGACGGATACATTAAATATGTACAAAATACTCATTTATGTTTCTAAACTGAAGCTGTTTTCTTAGACTTAGCCTCCTCAGATGATTATCAATCTTATGAAGTGTATTGACAGTAGTCAGTAATAATGGACAAAAACAAGCGTTGTGTTAGAAGGTGGGGCAATGCCTTTTGGAGACCGTTCCTGCACCTCGTGGCTGAATAGGGGAAGAGGGACAAAGATGCTTCTTAATCTGTTTCACGCTGAAAATTAATACACAAGCATTTCATATAAAGAATGAATTCCTTTGGTAATGATATCCTTTTCATTTTACTACTTTCACTGTTGCTTGAAAAATATTCTACATATCAAATATTTTGCACCCCTAGTTTCTTTTTTGCCCCTGAATAAAGTACAATTCACTGGCTAACTCACTATTCTTGTTTAGATTTAGATAATTTACCAAAGTCATGCCTCACTTGATTTTATTGCTGCATTGAAATGGCCTTCTGTATTTTCATGTTGAATATTTATTATTCAGTTTGCCCATTATTCTTCTGACTGACAATGCCATTGGCAGCACTAATTACTGACTAACAAGCTTTTCTTGGTAAGAGAAATTTTGAAATTGGGCTTTGTGTTAATAAATTTTAGTAGTAAGCCCTAAGAGTTTAAATTTAGGACAAACTAACTTTTTAACAAAGTTAAAAACGTATGTTTAAAAAAAACCTCTCTTGCTTGAAAATGTCTGCTACAGACACCTAACATATTTGTATTTGATTTGACGTATTGGTGTGAGTCTGTGAATTTCTGATTACTGTTCATGGTTTTCTCATTACCTTCGCCTGAGGTAACACAGAGTAAATTCTATTTATTTATTTATTTATTTCTATTTTTAAATTCCAGGTCTCAGATTTTTTTTTTTAATTGCCATACAGTTATCTTTATAGGCACTTGACTGGAAAGTAGAGGAGGAAGCATTGTTTAAAAAAAAAAAATCCTAAACGCCTCACCATTTGCACAAACACATTTATTTCACTTTCTTGCTGTAAACGTGATTAGAATAGAGAGATGCAAAAAGTTAATTTTGAGAAGAAAACCTCCTTCAGAATGTTGTAATTAATAATGTGAGATTTTTGAAAGAAATATATTGGTGTACAATAAAATTATTCTCCAGTTGCTGCATCTATAGTCAAGGTTGGTTTTGTTCAGAAATGGTCAGATTTTTTGAAAGGTTTTTTGAATAAGCCACTGGGATGGAGATATTAAGTGTTCTAAAAGCAGAAAAAAGGAATGGGTTTCCTGTTGTGTGTAATTTGCTTTCTAATTCCATTCATAATAAAATATTATTATAGAAGACAAACTAGGAATATAATCTTCATAGAAATGCATTTTATTTTTTCAGAAATACAGCAGCATAACAGTTCACTGTGGAAGGTGTTTAAAATTGCAAAATGTTACGATGCAAAACAATGAACTTGAAACTGATATTTTTCATGTGCATGCATAGATGCATATACATACTCTAGCGTGGGGAGGCCTTAACCCTTTTCTTCATGAAAACAGCAAGACTGCTTTATCTGTGTGATTTTGGAGGTTGAATTTTAATTCAGCTGTTCACAAAAAATATTTTAACTTTCCTTCTTTCATGGGGCTTTTGCTTCAGGGTTTATGTGACAAGCTTGAGTGTCTGATTATTGATGCTCACTTTAATCAGCAGGTCTAATTAGAGCGCGCCTTGTCTGTCCCATGTGCAGGATCAGTGACACTGAGAAATCTTTCAGCAATCTTTAGCCGTAGGAGGCCAAATGATGTGGTTGAGGATCTTTTCTCTGGAGGGAAGGCTTTTCTTTTTTTAGTGTTTTTTGACAAGTTTTTGTTTGACTGAGGAGGAGACTAGTGCATGGAGACATCCACAGTACATGGGGAAAGTTTGTCCCCAGGTAAGGGCAGGAAAGTTTATTCAGCTGTAACTCTTCTCTAAGAGCTGCATGTCACCTGTATTCACAAACAAACCTGCTAGCACTTCTACTTTACATTCCCTGAAGGATTTCAACCAGTTTCAGGTCTGAGAGCCAGGGGACAGGTAACATCCCAAAATATCAGCATGTGCTGCAAGTGAGTGAGTTTTCTCTCTTTAGTGAGGGGAGCAAGAAAAGTTCCTTGATCTCAAATGCATATTCACACTCCTTTCTGATCTCCTATAAAGTCTAGAATTAAGGAAGTAAATTAACGTGGGTTTCATACCCTGTTTTCTGACTTCAGAAGCCCCATCAGAACGTGATGAGGCGCAAGAGGTGAATAGTTGGTGTGCACACACCTTTGGGGGAGATGCTGCAGGTCACTGATGCCACGAGGTGACTATGGAAAGGCTCATCTTGGGGAACTCTGCATTTCTGCATTCCAGAGCGGAGAAAAGCCTTTGCATTTCTTTTATGATTAAAAGCTGTTTTTATTTTGAATGATAATTGTTTAGAGCTGGTCATCAGAACCTTCCACAACTGTGACTTGTGATATCTTGAAATTAGCTTTTACCCAGAAATAATTCAAAGCACTTTAAGTGCATTAGGATCATGTTAGACTGGGCTAAGGATAACTGTGCGGTTTATTAAATACAAGATGTTGAAAGGCAGGAAGACATTATAAAATTCAATATATATTTGTATTCTGTTTACATTCAGAGATATCCCTCAAGCTTCAACCATTTCCTCAGATTTACAGCTTCATAACATTGCTATTTTATTATAGCAGTGAGCATTGTAATTGTTTTGTTTTGTTTTAAGTGGAGGTATGCATCTGAAAGAGAAAAGTCCCTGAGCCAAAATTCCATACATAAGTGAATGGTGAAATGGTGAAATATTCAGCAGCTGGTGCTAGGTCATGCAAGTCCAGATGGAACAAAATTCCTTCACGTGGTGTCCAGAACATGATCTGTTATTTTCAAGGAGGTTTATAGAAGAGATGATGATACATGTTAAAAACAAAGCACTCTTTTAGTTGAACAGTAAAAAAACAAACAAAAAATCCCCCAGCCCTCTACAGAAGCAGACCTAATAAAATGAAACATTATGCCTAGAGTGATCCCAGGGATAATCAAATGTTTGGTGAAAGAGTTAAAATAAAAAAGGAAGATGGATATCTGTATCAGAGATTTTAAATTCTAAAATCATTTTAGGATCTTTTAATTAAATTATTTTCAGTAGAACTCTGAAATGTTTTACATTTAGATAGCATTTGATTTTATCTGACAAGAAACAGTGCAGAAATATATTTTGAGAAAATACATAGTGTGAGAACATATTTTAAAGATGCTTACTTTTTCTGTAATGGTGTATCACAGGTAGTTTCCTGTTCTGCATAAGCTCTTCAAAAAATGCTTAGATGACCACAAAGAATGTATCACATTGCAGATTTTCTGAAGAAGCGTTTTTTCCCTCTAAAGTAGTGCCTAACCCAGTGGACCTCTGATGGAGGACTGACTGGATCACTGGTACAGAAAAAAATGCAAAGTGCAGACAGAGCAGTCTTTCAGGCCGTAGCGACACAGACCCCACTAGGATATTGCCTCCAATTCCTGTAATGGTCTTGGTTATGCTCGTGTTGCAAGCCCAGAGGTATATTACAAACATACAGTTCAGAGGTTATAACATACAGTTCAGTAAATTAGTAATTTCTGATCAACGGATATGGAGGGTTAATAATATAGTTCTGCCATGATCAGGATGCAAGTTATTAAAAATTTTCTGTAATAAAACATGAAACTTCTATGCTATATAAATACTGTTCAATATAATAATAATAAGCAGGCCTTCTTCCTACATCCTGATTCCTCCAATACTTGAATCAAAGTTGCTTTTTTTTTTTTAAACATCATCTTCAATTTTTCAAAGCGTGGACACGAAAGCTGTACACAGTATGTCAAGGGTACGTGCTGATGTATGCACAAGATTCTCTTCAATAGAGACAGAAAAGGCAAGGACTAGGAGCACAGCTGTGGCTGTGGGTAGGAAAGAAGAGCAAATTTATGAATCAGGCAAAGACTTTTGGCTTTTAAAATTAGAATAAACAAATGTCATTTTCCTTAAACATTCTAGAGTTTAAAGGAAAGCCTTGCGATGACCACACACAACATTTTTAAAGGTAGCAAATCCATCTACACTTTCAAGAAATGTGTTATGTGTCATTTTAAACCTGTCTAATCTCTTATTCTGAATATTTTCTTGGAAAGCATTTGTGAGAATAATTAATAGAAGGTTATTTGCTTCAGTGAACACCTACAGTCTCGAACAGTGCTTGAAATGTCATTTCAAAGCCTTGCATCTCTGTTGATCTCTCTTATGTAGCCTTTTAGCTCAACAGCTGGATGTTTGCACCAGACTTTAGAAAATAATCATCTGTAATGTGGCGTGGGTTTGAAGCACTCGCCACCTTAGAGGCTTATTTCTATAAATAGTGAGTTAGACAATCTGATTGTTTCTTGTTTTTAGCGTCTTTGATAGAAGCTATATTCTGGTTCCAAGAACTCTGGCAAATAAGTGAAACAATATGGGCGTGTGTTCATTTTTAACCTTCTGTTTATTTCTTGTTTACTGAAGAGGCACATGACCTTTGCGTTACATTCATAGTGGTGATTTTGTCTGTTTTGGTATAGCTTCTGGTTTGGTAAAGAAACCTTTTCTTGTTATTAGTAACTAGACTGATGGTAATCATACTGGATAGTAGCTTGTATTCATACTAATTTGAAAAGTTCTCAGTGTTGTTTTTGTTTCAAATATTGCACTAATATTTATTAATTTATTTTAAGGAAACCAAAAATAATTCAGTGTTTAAATTCTTGGAGGTATCCTCAACCTCTATATTTTCGATGCCTTCCAGTGTGTTTGAAAACGGAGAATCTCTCTGTTGGCCAGCAGCAGTACTGTACTTCAGCTGTTTCCTAAACAATCACTTACAAAATGTTTGCAAGTAAAATAGTTAAATCTAGAAATCATACATTAAACACAATCATTTTAAAACCAAGAAGAGTTCTGATTGACGTGAGTAGAGTTTAGACATGCATAAAGATTGAGAGATTGTTACTGAGAACTCCTTGCCCAGATTCACAGACACTTCTGATTACATTCTGAATTTAGCTGTTGGTTTTCCCTGTGCATTTCCCAGGTTATCTTTTTTGCAGTGCAGATATTTTTGTAATTTTTTTTACAGTAGACCTAATAATACTTTATTAAAATGAAAATAATTATCATTTAAATATGTCTTATTTTAAAATACATACAAGAAGCATATAAAAAGTAAACCTACCAATACTTGCTAGTTCAGAAGCAGTAGATTTTGTGTGCACTGCATGAAACCCAGCAATGCATATACCTCACATCAAGCGCACATACTCATCATGTGTGCAGAATACGTTACCTGGGGATTATTCCGGTACATCAGCTCTTAGGTGCCTTCAGTATGGTGGTGGTCAGTGTATGGAGGATGGTCACTTGTCCAGGAGTTCCCAACATCCAAAGTCTGAGCGATTGCCACTCGAAGGTGTGAGGCAGGGAACGGGCCGCAAGGCTCAGGGCAGCCGGCAGCGGTGCAGGGATCTCCTGTCAGAGCTGGTAGACTTGGCAGATTTGAAAGAATGTGAAGATTGTAAACTCAAGCATTCGGAGCTGAAGAATGCCAGAGCTGAGGCTGCACCAGCAACCTTAATTTGACCTACTTTGTATGTATGATTCAGTTTTTAATTCTTTACCACGTAAGGGTGAAGGTATTTTTTTCCCTTCTTTCTTAACAGAATCTTTTGGCATTCTGTGTGTTTTGGCCTGTGCTCACTGAACAAATAGCTTTTTTTTTCTTTTTTCTTTTTTTTAAATTTTATTTGAGGTATGGATTCCAGGCTTCATTTAACCATATGCAACCTAAACTCTGCAATACATACAGAACTCTAATGATATTGTTCTCAAGGGGTTTTTTAATGATGCTTTCATTATAATGTCTGTATATATCTACCAAATTATTTTATCTTTGTAACAGTCCTGAAAGATTAATAGTGGTATTTTCTTACTTTTAACTGATTGGGGATAAAAAACAAAGGGAGATTATGCCAGTATTATCAAAATCATTGACTAATACTGGATGCTTAACTTGGAATGACTAATATTTTTTTTCTGAGTACTTTTTAATGTTCAGAGCAGTTACTCTCAGTTGCAGAAGGCAGATCTTAGCACTTCTAAGAATCCAGCCTCCAGATGTGCTAAGCTGAGTATCTAGAATGTGAAGAACATAACATGAGAAAAATTCCGTTTAGAAGATTTTCCCAGGATCATAAAACAAACTGTATATCAGAGGCAGAGTTTAAACTGCTTTTCACCTCACTCTACTCAAGTTTTATTGTAGGGGTCTAAAGATGAACCTGTAGTAAATACAATTGTCTACAATTTATTCATTCTCATTCAGCTATGAGTGCATGTCAGGAGGAAAAAAGAAATCGCTAGAAGTAGAAGATTATGACCTCTCTCTCTGATTCCTGTTCTGCCCTTGTTTCCCATCCCCTTTGCCCCCCAAAAAAACTTTAGAAGAGCAAAGTATATTGTTTTTTGAAGACAAACTTTTTGAGGCTTAGATTAAAAAGAAAGCATGAGATAAGTTTGGAGAAAATTAGAATTTTTTTTGGAATAAGCAATGAAATAATTTAACATTTGAAATTAATTTTTTCTTATACTTTAAGTCATATTATACTTGATCTTTCATGTTATACAGTTTATTGTTTATTTTGAAATACAGAAATACAGGAGTCATACTCATTTGCACAGGTTTTCTCTCTAGAAAGATTTATATCCTAATTGTTTAACAACTCTGGAAATTTTATCTTTCTATTGATAATATGTGGAGGGGATATTGTCTTTGCCCTTTAGAAATTCTGAGTGTTTGATTTTGCTAATAGTAAAGTACTTGTGAATTTTGTTTGTACGTGACTTCAAATTTTAAGTAAAGGGAATATTAAATACAAAATTCCATAATTGTCCTCTTAAGTATCTTCAGCAAACTGATTTCTGAATTTCAGCACACCCTTCTGTTGCAGGGAATGAGCCAGTGTTGTATACCAGCCCTTAAAAGAAGAAAACACCATCTCTTTGCTTCTGAACTGTACTTCTTTGTTCATACCGCTTGCGCATCCCCGTTCTGTAGTCAGAATCCCTGTCGTCAGTTCTGTGACTTGTGCTGCCACAGCTCTTGTCAGCCTGAAGGAACAAATACAGGCAGAAGTTAGGCTTATATGACAGTTATAGGTGCTGCCTGTATTTAGTCTGCTCGTTGCTGCAGGAGCTTGGTAACGTAGTATGCTCAGGGCATACGAGCATTTGGAGAGCTGTAGCCCCTTAGTGTCTTAAAGGGGCAAGTGATTTTCTTTTTCCCTAAAACTTTTGAAGTCATGAAATTTGAACACACTTTTCACAGGGATGGCAAAACTTACATCCCTGTTGTAATATGACTCTTTATGAAATTTCAAATCGTCACAATTTAGGTTACAGAGGTAATCAATAAATGGATGGAAACTGTTGCTCCATAAGTAGGTTTCTGTAGGAGGAAGTACTGAATAATCTTGCCTGTAGCTGTAAATGGAAAGTCTGAGTTTGATTAGATAAACTAATGGAGAAAGGCAATGACTGTCTTTAATAGCTAACCGTGACTGCTACGGACAAGTGTCACCTCTGGCTCAGGAGGCTCCTCAGCAGAAGACTGGTGGAAACTTTCATAGCAGAGGAATAGAAGTAACTGTGGGCTTACCCAGTCTCGTACTTTCTTAAGCATCTGCTATCAGTCACCATTGGAAACAGGGTACTGGACCTCTTATCCAGTGTAGGCGTCCTTAGATTTTTAGATGTCTTTATAATGACTACAGATAGGCAAATCCCCTTAATCCTTTGATTTTCATAGAAAGTGTGGGGAGCAGAAAGATGAATCCCATACGCTGAACTTCTATAATTTTGTTTGAAAAACAGGAAGATGTGTTGGAGGGAGGAGGAGAAAGGGGCTTGCGTACAGCTGGTATTTGCAAGAAAAGGTTAGGCTGTAGTTGTGACAGTGTAAGTTAAAATCAAGTCAAATCTAAAAGCAGCTTTCCTTGTCTGTATTTTATGATCATCTTGAATAGTCTTGCCAATTATTCTAGAAAAATCAGTGTGCAAAAATGTGTATAAGTCATAGTGTATATCACTAGTTTTCTGCTTGCAAAGCCATTTTTAGTTGCACCTCTGTGTTTCTAATGGAGCTTTGAATTTTACCCCTAGTTTTAGGGCTACGGACATACACAGAGAAATTAAAAATGTCATTAGAGACATTCCAAGACAAAATAATTTGGGGTTCAAATTCTAAACTATAATCCCAATGAAACCTGCATAACCTGTGTGTTTACGCACGTTGTTGCCTAACTGTTAAATACTTGCAAGGATGATCTTGAGTACTGAATGCCAAGGTGATGCATCTTTAGCTTGAATCACTTATCTCTCCAGTGATGTCTGTAGAGCTAGATTTATATCAGTCTGATTAGCTCCAAGACCTACTAGGTTTTCTGCATTTTCTCCAAATGTTGCAATCTTGCAACATTCAACCTTCAGTTTAAGTGAAAATTTCTGAGAGCCATTTTCCAAGTAATGTTCTTTTATATTGCTTAAAACTGTTTCACACTTCCTAAAACAATTAATAATACTGCTTTAACAAAATGTGTGTGTGTGTCTCTCTCTCTCTCTCTCTTTTTTATTTTTTATTTTTTTATTAGTTTTGCCAGCCTGGAGGATGGCAGCTTTCAAAGGAGAGAAAACAGCCAACGTTCTTTGTGGTCGTTTTGACTGATATAGACTCAGAGAGGCACTACTGTTCATGCTTAACTTTCTATGAAGCAGAGATCAATCTGCAGGTAAATCCTTTATAACGAGTAACAAAAATTCAGAAAAGGTATCTTAAAAACAATAAACTAATGTAATAGAGGAAAATTTTGGAAAATATTTTACTGTTCCTATTAAGGATGTGTTGTTCTGTCAAATACAAATGAAGATGTTTTTGTTTGAAGGTCAACTTGTTGTACTTGTGTTTTTGTTTATCTGCCTTTTTTTAGAATATCTTCTTAGAAGATTCAAAATGAAAATGAAAAAGAGCATTTCATAGAATTTATTTGAATTTATTTTTCTCTACCACATGTTTTCTTAAACAGGACAGCCAAGATGGTGTTCCTTTCATTTATTTCCATGTTTGATATAGCATGAATGGTTGTCATCTTTGCTCTAGGAAAAAGGTTTATTAACTTCTGCTCCCTCTGCTGGCCATCTCTATCAGAATAGCACAGAACAAATGTGTACAAGCATGCTGTAATGTATGTGCATATTTCTGTAAATGCATTTATTGGCAAGATTTGTATGGGTGTAAATGACACAATTTTAATCCTGATAGAATAATCTTTCAGGTTTTTTTTATAGGTCAGATTCTGGGTGTCAGCTACTTGGCAATATTTTTAAACATGTATTTCATTATTTTTGGGCAATCTGTCATTTAAAAATAGACAGTTTGTTTCCCATTTGATGCAAATTACTTCATATAATCTATGCTATGACATAACACTTGGAATCTTTAATAGCTAAAACCTAGGGAAAAGCTAATTCAATCTGCAACTGCGATATGTGATTGTTATGTTTTGAAATATTTTCTTTCCCGCATGAAAAATCACAAATAAGTAAAAACTTGGCAGTAAGTATATTAAAAAAATTAGTTAAGATTATATATATAGTTAAGTAACATTCTTTTGCTCCTTCAGTGAAGAACACCAGCGGTATTTATTATCTTAAGAAAATGCCTTTATTGATGCCTGTTTATATAAATACTGGAGTCGAAATAGTACTGTCTTGCAGAATAATTAAAAGATGCTGAGTAGCAACAATAATATTGTGCTTTTTAGGCATAATTGGAGGCCAAAGAATAAGTTATTGTTTCTGTATCATTAACTCTGGAGCTTAAATAGACATTTTTGTAGATTATTAAAAGGAGTTAAAAGCAGAAATGTAACAAAAATTAGATATATTTTGGTCTTTAATTTTACTGTAGATCACCTGACATCTTCCTGTTAAATATTTTTTTCATAGTTTAATGTCTGTCATCTTTATTTTAAAAGTAGAGTGAAACATTCTATAGTTATTCTTTCACAGCTGATAAAAATGTACAAAGGCTGACTCTTCCTCCACTCCATATATTTCATAACATATACTAATTTTAGCAAACTTGTTATTTATGCTGTGGTTTCTAGCAGCTGCTTTTGATTCAATATCCACATCTTTCAAGAAATGCTCATCACAAAATATCCAGTATTAACTAAAAGGTTTTTTCTTATATTGCCTAAGGATTAATAAAAAAAAAAAAGAGAGAGAGAGAGAGAGAAGCAGGATGTTGGTTCACATAATGCCATTCCTGGCTGTGTTGTAAAGAATGCATATTTTTCAGATGAACTTGCTGTGGTGAAATTTATTCTATGACTGCATTGTTTATAGCCAAACTTCCTGTTTCTTTCTAAAACCCAAAGAGAATAATTGAACGTGCCCTGTTACATGGTCATTACACAAGAATTCAGCACACGTACAATCTGTAATGAAACAAGCTTATGAAGCACAGAACTATGTAAGTAATATTGATTTAACCATTCAGATGCATGCCTCATTAAAGAAACACTCCATGAAGCATAATGTCCAGGACATAAAATGAAATCTGGATGTTAGTTTTCAGACTTAAATACAGTTCAGGTTTTTACCTAATAATATAAATCACTAAGACAAAAGTCAAGTATTTGGTTTCCCCAAAAGATGGGTTATTTCTTTCCCAGTAGCATTCACCAGGTAAACCCTCCTGGTATATGAGATTGGTCAGAATTCAGCTAGAGTATATTTAATATTTGGCTTGCAGAATCATTTTCACAGAAACTGAAAGCAACCACTTGGAAGTTTCTGTGGTTAATTAAATTTCAGAGTGAAAACAAACCCGTTTCTCATCTTGTGAATGCCATAAGAGAGCTAAAGAACCTTTTTTGAGCCTCCTGCACAGTACAAGAACCTTTTTAACACAACTGCTCAAGCTCAGCCTTAGAACTCTGCTTTTGCCTTTCCGGTTGCCTTCCCTCCTGCTTCAGCTGTCGCAGGATAGTTTGTAAACAAATGCCACCTGAAAAGTAAGGAGGCTGTACTTGCATGGTATGTCTAGGTAGTACCCATGGGTGTCTAGGATATGAGATTAATATGGTAATTGTAAAAACTATATACAGTAGTCTGCAGGAAAAAAAAAAGTGTTCTCCTTCTCCCTGATATTTCTCTGAAAGCCCTGTAATTCTATTTGATCTCTGTCACTTGCCAGTCATAATTAGTTTCCCAGATATGATGAAAGCCTAGGCTCTAGTAATCAGCTGATGGCCTAACTTTTAACTGTGCCTGGATAGAAAACAAAATACTATTTTATTTGTTGACTACAGCTATGAATCACGCTTTGCATTGTTGCAGTACTGTTGTTTTGAACTGACTCAGAATTTTTCATCTATGTAGATGGTGGTCGGTTGTTTGATCAGCTCTTCTAAAGTTGTAACAGCGTATCAATATGATTGATCTTACAGTTAGTCTGATTTATACTCCATATCTGTACTGATGAGGAAGTTGAACAATATGGTATTCCATCAAATACTGAAATAAAACTCACTTCTCACCATGAATGCAGGTGATGCATCTTTCCATGTAATCCCTCCTGGATTATTCTGTTTTAAGATGCTAGTCTCACTTGTCCCATTAACAATTATTAAAGCTGTATAAGGATATGTACTTCATATCAAATTATAACCAAGCATTTGAACATTTGAGTTATAATCTAATAGTAGTCTAAAATCTGGAACGTGACTAGAGTATTAGAGGTCGTCTAATAATTTGGGATTAGCAAAGGAAAAGTCAATGTCATTTAAAGATGTGTTCAGTATGTTTTAGACCTGTTCAGTATGCAAGATTTCTCTCTCACCTCAAATTCTTACCAACACGAATGTAGAGAAATCTGAGGTACTGCACCGGTTTGTCCTTCCTTCTGGCCTTTAGTGTCTCCAGCATATGATTGGTCTGATCCACCTTCCTGTCTGCCCTAAAGTGCCGTTTAGGTGTTGTGGTAAAACTGGATGCATACTGACTTGCATGTATCTCCAGGAATGAGAAGGAGGAGGGAAAAAGTCAAAATATCCCTACTTCCTCTTCTAACACGTTGTCTCGAAGGTTTTCTGCTTTATTTTGATCCTGCACCTGTCTCTTGCTCTCCACTCTCTTGCTGGAATTTTTCATTGATTTGAAGAAAGCCATGTCCACTCTACCAAAAAAATAGAGTTTACCTGGCTTAGTGTTTTTCTGGTGACTGGAACTGGAAACTGCTGAGAAGCCAAAGGATATTCAGAAGAATCGTAACTTACCTCTGCAGATTTCATTCATAAAACTCAGTTATTAGGTATATGTAGCTCTATTAGCTATCCAAAGGATGGTTTAATAAAAAAACAAAAAACAAAAAACAAAAAACAAAAAACAAAAAACAAAAGTATATGTATAGTTCTGTATGCTTCATACACTGTTCAGTAAAATGAGGTTTTTATTTCTGGCAGCAGGTTCTGGATAGTACCACTTACAATATACAAAGACTTGATTAATACTTTTGATTCAGGAGACACTTCTGTTAACCTCAGCAGTGCCTCGTACCAGTTATCCATAAAATATTTGGGAAGAGCACCAGAGGTGGAATCTTTTAAAATAACTTTTGACTCATGTCATTTGGGAACTTAATGGTATAATATACTTAACTGTATATTGCTTTGCACTTTGAAATTTATCCCCACCTGAAAATCCCCCCACCAACAAAATAGAGAATGATTTAACTCAGTAACTGGTGCAGCTTTATTCTTGCATTACACAAATTCTACTCAATGAGATCAGCAGAAAAACCCAAACCTTTTATTATAACAGTCTTGTAATAAGATTGGTAAAACCTCATGTGTTCTCCTAAGTATATACACATTAAAATGTTGTGATCGCAAACTTGGTAAGATTAAATATATCACTCTGAAAATGGACATAAGTAATAATTCGTAAGTCTCCCATTTCCTGTAATTCATGTTCTCTTCCCCCTTGCAAAAAGAGGAAAAAAGAAATCTGTAAAAATCCCAGACCATAAAATGGCTGATTCACAACCATTCACAAATATTTTACAAGTCAAAGACAAAACTGCCAACAAAATGACAATGCGCTCCAAAAAGTTTTAATTTTTATGCCTGGACTGTAGAGCTGGTGATCCTACTATGTTAAAGCATATGTCTTTTGATAAGTCACTGAGGTTTGGTTTTAGCAGAGGATGTGAACACTTAGTTCAGCTGTATCCTTTTTGAACTGTGAAATCTGATCCTCCTTTGGATATTATGTTAGTGTGCTATTTTTAAGAAGATGTTTAATAATTCTGTGAATGTTCCAAATGTTAAATTTGTCTGGAAAGTGACCTGTTAATGTCAATACCCCAAAACACATTTTGTGGGGGGAAAAAATGTTTTTCAATAACATTTAGTACATTCCATCATCATCTTTAGAAATGTGTTTAAAAATGGATGGGTTGTTAACATGGAAGGATTTAAGAAATGCCTTATTTCTTTTCTGTTACTGTGTAAAGAGAAAATTAACAGGTAATGTTCTGTATGTTAAAAAACAGACTTGTATTTTTAATATCCTTTTATATATTTTAGATTTAGATGGTCATTTGTAGACCAGAATTTAAGGTTAAGGTGACAACAGTTGAACAGATAAAATCGTATTTCCATAATCCTAATAAATATGGTAGTAATTTGTCCTGTCCTGTTTATCTTCCCCATCCCTTTGATTTCATACTATTACAGGATGCAGAAGTTTGTTGTGAGTTTAAAAAAATGAGGAGAGAAATTCAACATCTTTAAAGTCTCAAAACTGCATGAATTTTAATGGTCACTATCTGTCCTTTACCTCTAGAGGTCTTGACCAGCAGCCTTCTAGCTGGAAAAGACAAGGCAGGGATATGTGTGGCAGCTATCAAACCTGCCACATTTGCTCAAGGTCTCTTTTTCCTTTTTACTCCATTGTTGTGTTCTACACAGTGGCCCCAAATCTCAGCTCATAGGAGAGGATACCATTTTTTTAGGCAGAGGCTTTTCTTTGTCAGTAGAGACAAAATAACTTGTCTGACTTTCAGGCAGTAATAGTACCAATTCAGCAATGAACTGAAATACTTTTCAAGGCATTTTCTCCATATGCAATTTAAAGGAATTAATTGTCTGTATTTTTAATTAGACCAAACAAAAATCTGTGTGTCGATTTTTGCTTCAGTGTACTTCTACATGTACTGTTCTGTATCATCCTTAGGACTGAGTTAAAATAGTATATGAGCTACTAGCTTTCTGAAGTTCATTTGATATTGCTGTTTGTTTTGTTTGCATTGCTTAGGTCTCTGGTGTCTGCTTACCTTAGATTAGGTATATGAAGCTAGGAAAGGGTGGAACCCGTGGATCAAGTTTGCTGCCTTTGGGAAATCTTGGAAAGATGTAGTAAACTCTAGGCTCTGAAATTGCTATTTGCCTATGCATAGTTCTTATTAAAGACATGTTACTGAAATTCTTTACCATCCCTAAAGTTAAAATTCTGAAGCACTTAATGTTATTAATTATTGTCCTAGAGAATCTGGGCATTTATGTGGCAGCTATATGCCATATCTTTGGAATTCACAGATCTTCTGGCACATACGTAACCTAATGGCCCACTCATGAAATACCCTTTGCCCTATGGCTACATAAGCTGGACTAAAAGGTGGAAAGAGTGTGTACTAGTATACCTTTTTTTTCCCAAAGTTCTTTAAGTGTGTTTAGATGATAATGCATATAAGCACCTTCTGGAGTTTTCAGAGAGGTGCATTAAATGGTATAGATTTAATAGATGCAGGTGGTGTGAAATTCTGTGTAATGCTGACAAGTGCAATGCATACTCTTTAATATCATTTATGAGTATTCTGAATTTTCAGTAGTTTTGGGGGAATGAATGTGCAAAATTGTTAGGGACTTGAGGTTGCTGTATTGATAAGTTTACAGTCTGATCTTCACACAGTTTTCTGTATTTGGTCCTTTTCTTTTCTAGTTGATAAAATTCCTACTGTGAATTGGCATAGTTTGGTACCCCTTACTGAAAGGATTAATTAAAGATAATGACTTATCCTGGTATAAATATTCCTTTTTAAGTGTAGCTGCAGTGGTGTGATTTTGTGTGTGTAGATAAGCCATGAAGCACATCTATTCACCTTTATTTTTAGTTCAGCAAAATAAATTGTAGGCAGATTTGTGTTCTAGAGGCATTAATCTAAGTTTATTTTAACTTTTGTACATGTGTTAGAATTTATTGGATACTTTTTTTTTTAACATCTGAAAAGTAAATAAATGAATTGATACTGAATGTTTTTGCCTTTGGTTGCTAATAAACCAGCTAAGCATTTATTTGGCTGCAGATAAGACCAGCAGAGACTAAATCACATGGAGAGAAAGGGATCTGTCCCAAATGAGCTATTTGCATGAGATTACAAAAGCAAACTTCAGATACTTTTTCTTAAAATAAGAAATCACTTGTGGACTATAAATCTCCTTTGCCTGGGCAGTTAGTAGATAAACAAAGGGCTTGCTGAACTTGGCCCAATTTCAGTGCAAAATTTTGCATAGGGCGATTGTTTCTGATAATTGACTTGAAGTACTAGAATGAAAATTTTGTAATGTGAGATGTATTTCCTATCTCTCCCTCTCTCTCTTTTTCTCTCTCTCGTTTGAACTGGATGAACTATTTAAAGTGAAATTTTAACTGCACTTTTAATTCATGTTTGATCTCCTTTGATATATCTGCAATTCCCAGATTTTTATTTCAAATTATGCCTCTGAACTTCCACCTTCAAATCTGCAAAAGCTACAGAGGCTTTGTATTTTCTAGTTTATCTATTATTGTCTCAGTTTAAATTGATTTTCTTCACTCTGGTGTGAAGATGAGCTTAATTTTTCTCTGGCTAATGTTAATCAGAATGAAATGCACTGACTTTAATAGTGTTAATAGTTCTAGCAAAGGAGGCTTACGGGACTTGTGCTGAGGAGATTCTGAAATCCCAAACTGTAAAGTAAACCAACCATCGGAGTCAGAGCCTGTAAGTGAAGACTGGGTGGACAGCTGGTAGCCTTGGAGAGCTGCATGACTGCTCAGAGTTGCTTTATCTGGGAGCCTTGTAATACAGGAGATTTGATAAATGGCAGATTTGGGCATACATACTGAAATATTAAGGAAGACCATGTCCAGGTTCTGAAGATGAGGAGGAAAAGCAAGAGGAGAGAGAGTTGTGGTTCTCGTGTGCTGAAATCCAGCTTCATGTCAACTGAACAGGTGGTGATGTATGGTCAAGCTGTGCAAGTCCCTCAGCTTTGCCTATATTCAATAGTAGGAACAATTTTTTGGACTATATGGGTAGGTCATTTTGGTCTTTAAAAATTGACTTTAGTTCCTAATGCAGATTTTGGTTAAATTCCTTGTTATTTTAAAGTTATATGTCAGTATTTAAAAGCAGAGCTGACATCTTAGAATAATCTGGATGTGGTAGCAAAGTTAGGTTCATGGAAGTTAAAGAAGAAGGCTTAATATCTGGAGGCCAGATCAGAACAGTGAATATCTCTGTCGAATAAAAAAGATAAGGTAATACAAGTAAAGTTTGCTTCTGACACCTGTTTTCTTGGCTGCCACATCTATTGCCTTTAAGTTAGCTGCTATTCACTAGACTAGCACAGTATCAGTCACTTTTTTCTGCTAAGAGTTTTAACCTAATTTCGTAAGATGAAGCTTATATGATAATGTCTGTTTGTCTGCTAATTTTCCACAAGCAACTTTTTAAACAAGTCCAGTGTCAACCAAACATGACTAACATTAGAGATCTTATGCTTTCTTCAGGCTTTATAACTGGGTGGTTGGGAAGCAGAAAGACGTTTAGTACTGCTGCCATATGAAGGTAAACTTGGCGTGTGAGACCCACCCTTTAAGACATCAGGGAATCCACAAATGTTCTCAGCTTAAAGACATAAATCTGCAGGAAATGGTATTAATTGGTATTGCTACAAAGAGCTATTTGCTCATTATGTGGATACTGTAATGATTTATTTTCTCTATTAGCTATGAATGAGACCAAGTCTGAAACCGTGAATTAAATCAATTTATGTTTTAGATTTGTATAAATGTGTTTTGTGTCCTTAATGTCTGTCATGTCAGAAGGGAAGAGAAAGAAGATAGTCAAAAATAGGTCTGTGTTCATTTAACTGAAAATCTTTTCTTTCTGTCTTAAAAAAACCTCTTTGACTTAGAATAATCCTTCATTATTAGTAATTTTTTAGTTAATAATTAACAAGTGTTTGTTAATCTGTTCATGAAACTTCTATCTAACAGCAAACACTGAATATACTGAAGAAGTTATTTTATATTCTGTAAATAATACTGTGAAGCTGTATCATTAAATAGGATGCATTCAAATACATTACATTAGATGTTTGGAAGTACGTAAGAGTGATCATTTCAGATCAGAACAAAAGGACACCTTGCCTAGTATGTTTTGTCTCTGAGGATGGTTAGAAGTGAATGTCTAAGGAACGTAGAGGAGCAGGACATGCACAGTATTTCCACGAGTGGTCCCTCCTCTACCATTTACAGACCAGGCACCTACTGAGCCAAATGTGTCTGGTGCACCTTTAGTGAACTTCAGTATCTTTCATCAACTTGGCCAGTCTTCTCATGACACTGTATACATTTTTATTATTCATGCAGCAAAATAATTCTGCAAGTTAAATAACTTGCATAAAGAGCGCCATCCATTTGTTTGTCTCGAACTTACTTCAATTAGCATTCAGTTGCCATTTTTGTTGTTGTTGCTCGAGACTAATTGTGAATGACCTGTTTACTTCGGGGTTTTGGTTTTGAGGGTTTTTTGGGGGGGGGGGGGGTTGATTTTCAGGTGTCTGTTTCTGTTTGAGATGATTGATTTCAGCCGTAGAAGCTCTATAGAGTAAAACCGAGCGGTAACAAAAGGACCTGATCTATAGGACTTTCCAACAATTTTGTTATGAGTTTGGCTGATCTTTTGTCATGGTCCATGCAGTGTTAATCTGTTTTGGCAAGCAAGCACACAAAATAGCTCCAATTAAATTTCTCTCCTACGCTTCTTTTGTGCTAAGCACAGAAACGAAGCAATTACACTACTGTTGGTGTTTACAAGATGCCATTTGAAACTCACAATTTTCAACTATCAATATGTTTGTGATCTAAAGCAAAGAAAATGCATTGGGCAGAAAATGAAGTGTGACTATTCAGCTTTTTATGTGTTTAGGAGTTTTGCTGAGTAGTGCATATAGTGTGCTGAAGAAGCAGGAGACTGCAGCATAGTTTAGAAGTGATACCAATCACATCTTGTTAAACTAAGCCTGTATGCTCTGTATTGTGTACTTTATAGATTTGCAATGTTTGATACATCCCCTTTAATGTCGCCATAGGGAAACTGGTACAAGTACTGAACTGTGGGAGCTGAACAACTCACTTGTTCCATTAGAATGTGTAAATCATTTTTGCACAGGATATTTGTCAGTAGCCTGTCTGTAGCATATAAAGAAAACATACACAATACACTTCAGTTTGAAGAAATTGGATCTCTTGATCTACACCAATTTATTTGAGTAAAATATGCCATATTTTAATATTAAAATTGTCATTTAATGTTCAAACTGTTCTTCTAATACCAAGCTTTCAAACAGTTAACTCACTACAGTGTTTTTGACAAAAAAATGCAGCAAACTCTATTTGTTTTTACACTTTTTCATAAGTGTGGAGGGTTTTTTAAAGCCAAAGGACACCATTACTGGTTATATTCAATTTAAAGCAAAGCAATATGTGATTTAATAATATGTGCTTCAAGCCCAGGAGTACTTGATTTTAACCACATTTGTTAAAAAGGAATTAAACCTTCTTTTAGACAGCAGATCTGTGACATCATGCCTGATCTGTAGGTATGTAATTCCAGTTGACAGTTACCTTTCATATTAAAAAATATTTGAATCACAGAATCACAGAATCGCTGAGGTTGGAAGGGACCTCTGGAGAGCATCTAGTCCAACCCCCCTGCTCACGCAGGGTCACCTAGAGCACATTGCACAGGATTGCATCCAGGCGCGTTTTGAATATCTCCAGAGAAGGAGACTCCACAACCTCTCTGGGCAACCTGTTCCAGTGCTCTGTCACCCTCACAGTGAAAAAGTTTTTCCTCATGTTCAGATGGAACTGTCTGTGTTTCAGTTTGTGCCCGTTGCCTCGCGTCCTGTCGCTCGGCACCACTGAAAAGAGTCTGGTCCCATCCTCTCGACACCCTCCCTTCAGATACTTGTACACATTGATAAGATCTCCTCTCAGCCTTCTCTTCTCCAGGCTAAACAGGCCCAGCTCTCTCAGTCTTTCCTCATAAGAGAGATGCTCCAGTCCCCTCATCATCTTTGTGGCCCTTCGCTGGACTTGCTCCAGTAGTGCCACATCCCTCTTGTACTGGGGAGCCCAGAACTGGACGCAGTACTCCAGATGTGGCCTCACCAGCGCTGAGGAGAGGGGGAGAATCACCTCCCTCGACCTGCTGGCAACACTCTTCCTGATGCACCCCAGGATACCATTGGCCTTCTTGGCCACAAGGGCACATTGCTGCCTCATGAATAATTAGCCTGAATTTGCCTAACTTTGTCTATATGGCTTAATGCCATATACACCCTTTGGCTAACCTGAAAAACAAATTGCTCTCAAAAGACAAACAAATAATGGAGTGATGATTCCTCATTCACAGTTAATTTTTCTGAACTATTGGTTACCAGTCAGAATTAAGCCTGATTTTTTTTTTTTTATCCTAATTTGTATTATTTTTTCAAATGCTTGCACAAGCCAATTTTATTAATTCAGCTACTTTTACTGACCAAGCTGATAGATTAAATAATCATGCTGTTAGTTCTGTTATTTGATTATTATACATTCCAGGAGTTTACCCAAAAAACATCAGGTTAGGTCACAAGTATATTTAAGATATTTCATACAACTTATGATCCAAAAAAGCACCAAAATATTTTGTAGTGTTCTATAAACACTGTAATGCTGGTGTTCTGCAGTGCTCTCCTCTGATGCACATAGGAAATCAGTTGTTCTTTTATGTCTGTATAGTAATGAAAGGAGAGCACTGAGGTACGTGTGCACACACATGCACACACATATGTATTTTATTTTTTACATCCGTGTGTATGTGTGTGCGATAACTGCTTTTGTGTTGGTTGCCTGGTTGCTGGAGCATGGTTAGGACGATGGGGGCGACAGTGCACCTGTGCTCGGAGCCTGAGCTGGGAAGCCCAGGTCTGGCTTTACGGGTGGACGGAAAGGCCCCTCTCTGCCGCTCAGGGCAAGGAGCTCTTTGCTACCCTACACTTATTACTGCAGCACCTAGCTGAAATCTGGCTACTGGACCTTCTCAGGGTGACCTTTTCGGTTTGGTGCTAGAATTGAGGAGAGCTTTTGTATAATAAAGTACAGTTCTTGGTCTGGATGCAAATCCTGTTTAATAGTTCACAGATAGTAATTGCTGCCTGATAGCTGCTGGATGTCTTTAGATGCGATCTTTCAGCTGTGACTGAGGCTTGACAGGACTGTTATTACGTATTTTGTTTCAGCAGAAAGTCATACAAGTTAGCTCAAGCAGGTGTATTTGAAGGAACCTGTTTAATTTCTTACTGGAAGAACAGTGATGCTGCAGGGAACAGCCTGGCTGGGCTCTGATGCTGTCATCTCATCTCTTGCTTCCTAGGAGCAACTAACAGGAAGAGGTGTCTGAACGAAACTGTGTTAGACTTGGTGCCTGCTGGTGTAGCAAGTGGATAGGCAAGTTGGGGGTGTTCTCAAGCCTACTGTGAATGAATACATTGAAGAGGGGAGCTGTACGAGCTTGCCAACACACTTCTCATTGACTTTGGCACTACAGCTACTGGGAGAGGGTTACTCTGGGCTTAGTTCTGTCCTTTTATGGCTACACATTATTCAGTCCATATTGCACTGTGAAAAATCAATGGGTTTTTCTATCCCCAATAATCAGTAAGTGTGTGGATTTCCCTTTTGTATTGAATCTTTCTTATGTGGCTTTTATGGAAGCTTTCTGTCTGACATTGCTAACTTTTCATCCTGTTTTGTCATACTGAGAATAAGGTATCTTTGTCTGATTAAAAAAGAGCAAATAATGAAAGGATTTATACAATTTGCTTAAGAATGGGAGAGAGAACAATTCTGTACCTCACTGCAGCATCTTTTGTGCACTGATTCTTATCAGTGATTTATGGTATAGCCTCATTTAACAGATTGACATCTTGTTTAACAGATTCCATTTTGGAATATTAAGTTCAAATAAATACTGTGAAGGTTATTTGAAGTGCGGCTAGTTCTCAAAATGCTGTCTTAATTATCTGAAATTATATATACAAAATAAACTGCACATCATTTCATTGCTGCACATCAGAGCCTGTATTTCTTCTCTTCAGAAAGAGAAATAATCAATACCAAAGAGAACTAGCAGCAAGAGTTCTATGTTTTGATTAAGATTCAGTGTAGTTCCGCAGGACTAGTTCTGCATTCCAGGTGCGGATTATTAAATGCTCCGTAGTTTTTCCTGATGTTTCACACTATTTTGAGTAATCTATGTGGTAGAAAGTATCTTTTGGAAATAAATAGTGTAGATATGGACCCAGGTATTTGTGGGGGAAGGAAAAAAAAACAAAACTGGATGCAGTCCTCTGAAGTTGGATTAAAACCAGATTCCCGCAGCAAGCTAATTGAAGCTAAAAGTTTTTCATAATTAAAGAATTTGTGAAGTTATTAATTTAATTACTTATAATACTGTTTTTACTACCTTTATTTGGATACATGCCTTTGCTTAAAGAAACCATGCTCAGCTGAGTTTGTAAAATAAAGCTCACAAATTCATAGCATTCCTGGCATCTAAGACAATTTGTATCAGGTTCTTTCCTTTTAGCAGGAAAGTGATTCTGGGCTATTTATTTATTTATTTATTTATTTTTAACTTAAATGAAGACAAGGAACATGACAGAAGTAGAAGGTGGATATTTCATGTTGTCAAATGGAAAGGAAGTAGTTTTTCTCCTATTCCTAATTAAGATAATATAGTGAGTTTTGCTTAAATGAATGCTGGGTCAGAGGAACAAAGAAAATATTTAGAAATGCGGTGAGTGATGTGGGGGTGGTAAGATTTACATACAAAAAATGGAAAGAGCATACTTTCTGTCATTTAAAAACTTACTCAGTTAATGAATTTGTCAAAGAATATGTGGAATTTTAGAAATGAAAGTAATTAGTGACATCCTTAGATTTGGCCAGGAATAGTAGTCAAATATTTGTGATTGCATAGTACTTGTAAGTGCTGGCAAGGAGGTAAAAGCAACTTGCACAATATTATGAACAACTGGTCTTCCAAGGTTATCTATGCTATACTTTCTTTTTTTAATCCTGAAACATGTTGGTTCATAAATTTGAGGGTTTTTGTTTGTTTGTTTGTTTGTTTTGTTTTGTTTTGTTTGAGAAATCAGAACTAGAATTCTTGTGAAGAAATTCCTTCAGTTTTCAGATTCACTGAGTCAGGCTGGAGATGACTCTGTAAATTTTATCGTCGACATTAGTGGAAATTCTGTCAGAAATTGAATTATTTGAATATGAATAGGACACCCAAAAGAAAAAAATATAATTTCTTATTTGCACTATGATTGACTGTAACACGGCTGACACCGTGCTGTGAAAGGATGCCTTCCTATAATCCATTTTACCTCTAAAGCATTACACAGGGAGCATTTAATGTGAATTACTGTCCTGTTAACCTCTCTTAGATAATTTGATTTTAGATATGTTGGTGTTTGACTTTACAAATGAGTTTTAACAAGGTGAATTACACTTAGAAGCTTTTAGGGAGTCCAAGTGGTAGAATGTGTTCCTCTTAGTTGACTTAATTACTAGTTTCAAATAATGCATGCATTTTCTTTCTAATTTATAGTCTTTTTAAAGTTCTGAGAAATGTTAACTTTTTTAAAGAATGCTAACATTTTAGGTTGAGGTTTCTTTATGTTTATTAATTGAAATGTGTCTGTTTTCAAGGGAGCAAAAGAAATTGAAGGTGAAGAAGAATCTGGTTTAATTCCACCTGCTGAAGTATTTGCTCCTAAAAGTCTGGTGTTGGTGTCCAGACTGGATTATCCAGAAATTTTCAGGGTAAAGAACATAAAATTGACATTTCTAATGTATGTCAGTAGACAAATCTGTTTTAATGAGTAGTGGTGACAGTAGTTTTGATTTAAAACATCTCAGCATTGGTTTGGGAGTTTATCAGGAAAAGTAGACTTAGATTGAACTAGATAAAAATCAGTGTCTATGACAGTAAATGCCCCCTGTAGCTTAAGGCAGTGCTCTTTTACCCTCTAAGTAGTTTTAAATCTACATAGATCATGAAATAAAGCTTGGGGGGGGGGGGCGGGGGGCGGGCAGGCAGGCCTCAACTTACTGATGAAGAAGGGAATCATTGTGAAGAAACCAGATTTGCTTGGTTAAAAATAATATATTAACAGTATTTGATTATAATGGTAAATATAGTAATTCTAGTTTTCTCCCTTATCTAAGGTGAACATGTCAGAGCCTCTTCTAGAGCAAATTAAGATGCATGACAGAGATTTATGATCTTGGATTACTTTAGCTGATTAAATATGGCTGATCTGAGATGAATTAAAAGCTTAATTTTGTGTTAGGGTAGTACATACTATTAGCAGAAACAAATGTAGTTCAGTTTACAGATGAAGGGAAGAAGTCATTCAACAGTAAGTTGTCATTAGACTTTAAAGAATGTCTGTACTGAATGGTACTGAAAATCTGTGTAGCCCAGCATTTTGTCTCTAATAGCGGCCCATAGCGAATGCAGAGGGAAGTGTGTAAGAATAGGGCAGGCTGTAGAAATAACTCCAAAGAATACTTTCCTAATCCCTGCTGAATTATGGTTTAATCACTTCTGGAACCTGAAGTGTCGTTTGTGGTTTTTTGTACAATTTGTGAAGTTTCTTAATTCTCAGATTTTATGACATCCTGTGGCAAGGAGTTTCACAGTTTAACTATGTGTTATATGAAAAATTACTGTTGGAATTATTTGTAAGAGAATTCCTAAAATATTTACTGAATTATCAAAATTATAGCAGTTAAAAAAAACCCGACACAAAAAGGATGTTGTGGAGCAAAGTGATTCATTCTTCTTTTTGGAGTGTAGTGTTAAATCATCTTACATGAAACTATTTGCCAAAATGATGAAGCTAGATCCGTGACGTCTCGATCAAAACTGAAACCATACAAAACAAAAATGGAAATGTTGAAACGTTAGTATTGTTTATTTTAAAAATATTTTTATTGAAATAATAAATAATGTAAATTAAATAATACATGGAATTGTTGATTGTTGATGCTAGCATAAAATGAGGTAAAAGCTCATTGATTCATCAGTGATGCTGGAAATCAGTCATGTTTAGGTCCATAGAATTCAAAGTTGAAGTGAAATTATGATTTTATAATTTTAAACTTAATTTGTAATAAGGGACTTTTTCGTTTGTTGAACAAAGTGCAAATATTAAGCATTGAATTTCTTTAAAAAAAGAATATACCTGCAAATGCAAAATCCAGCACAGATAGGTTCTCTAAGTAGCCAAGTTATTTTTTTTTTTTTTTAATGAATGATTACTTCTATGGCAAATGACTTTGTCTTCAATTGGAACCTGCCTCACTACATTAATAAAACTCATATACATATAACTTCAAGTAATTTGATATCTGCTTTCCTTGTATAGTGATTTAATGTATTTCATCTACATTTTTAGGCTTGCCTTGGCCTGATCTATACTGTGTATGTGGACAGCCTGAATGTGTCACTGGAGGCTCTCATTGCAAATCTCTGTTCATGCCTTGTCCCTGCTTCTGGAGGTTCTCAGGTAAATGGAAAAAGAGTATTTTTCCAGTTAATTTAATTTATGAAGAAAACAAAAAATAAATTCTTTAAATATTTTTGTTGAAAAAAAGTTCATAGTTCGGCTGAGTGCTTTCCCTGTGGCCCGTCTTCTAAAGACAGCAAAAATTCCATTCCAGGATAAGGTCAAAGGGTTAATTTTGTCACTGAATTGGCTTTTTACAAGGCACAGTAACAAATCAAGCAGTTTGTACAAGTTTGGTTTTTAATAATAATGTATGTTCACAAATATTTCTGCTTGCTGCAGATTTTAAAAAAAAAAATTTTTTTTAATGTCCTTCATTTTAGTTCTTTTAGCAATGTATTTCCTTGATACAGTTCAGGATTCTACTGTTTTTTTTTTCTTTGGTAGCTGTTTTAATTTTCTATTTTTATGAAATCAGAAAGAAATGCTGAAATAATAACTTGGACGTGGTTTTATTTAGTCAGGTTTCTCGGAGGTGATCAGGTAGCCCATACATTCAAAAATAAGAAAAAGTTTGCCTGTAAATGCACTTATTTCTGCTTTTTTTACCTATGCTTTTTATGAATGAAAAGTCAGGTTGGTTTGCTTGATTACTTCAAATACTTTGCTCCTAAGCATTTGTATGTTTCTAACAAGTTAGGTGGATCTTACTTGCTTGGCTTTCACTTGACACTACGGGGAAATTGTAGTTTTTATCATGAAACATACCTGGAAACTAAGTCTACAAAAGGACAAGTCATAACTTTTGAAACAGATTTCATACACGTTTTCTTACACTTCCCTCCCAACATATATATTACCAACCTTAAAATTCTTCAAGTCCCTAATTCTTTGCTGTTTTTCCCATGGTCCTGGCTGCTTTGGAATTTCTCTTAGAGCTAAAAATGGCCAGAAGTTCTCTTAGCTTAGTCCAGATCTACCTAATGGCCCTCCAGGCAAACATGCCTCTGTGTTTTTGCATGCCAAGTCTTTAAGTTTTGAAGGGAATAGTTAAATCATATCTCCCTGTCAGAAACACTCTTCCAGAATGGTATTTTCATCTCACATTGCAGGTTCTGATCGTCCTCAACTTGAACTTTTGGCTGTTATTCCATCCTCTTTTTTTCTCCTGTCCATGAATATGGCTTTCCCCAGTTGTCATTTCCTCTGCTAGAAGAGTGAGGAAAACTCATGTGCCTCTGGCTAGTCCCATTTCTGCATTCTTTTTTAGAATAAAGTGTTCTCTCAGAAGGACCTTGAATTTGTTGGTATCAAACTTCCATTTTAACTGGAAAAAAAGTTTTGCTATTTTCTTTCTTCAGCTTCATGCTTCCAGGGCTGAATCTGAATTACATATCTTAGAATGGGAACACTCTTCTAGTATTTATGTCTAGAAGTCTTTGAGGTGCCTCCCAGATTGTTCATGTCTCCATTGCTGAAATACCCAACTGTGAAAGTAGTTTTACCTTTCATCCAGATCTGCTACTGAACTGCTGGGGTAGAGAATTTTGTGCAGGTCTAAGCAGGTTCTGCCATAGTTCAGGGACTTCTTTGGTTGTACTGTGTACGTGTTCTGGTTTCAGATGTGAGCTGTGCAGCTACTGGAGCTTGCTACCTTCATACTTTCAACAATCTTTGCTGCTGTACAGAGTACGGTTGTACCACGCTTATTATTTGTACAGAGACACCCCTCACCCCCTGAAAATTGGTGCTTGGAGGCAACTGCTTGAAATCACCCATTGCTTAAATGTCACGTGGATTTACTCTAAGATGAAATCAAGATTATTTTCCAGTTACAGCTTTTCGGGATGTGCAATACAGAAGTACATTCCTCTTGATCCCATTTCCTGTCTCCCTCAAGGGAGGTATGTTCTTGTGCTACAAAGGTAACCAAAAGGGTAGTTCCAGTTTAATATGCCAAGCAGGAACATAGGAGTGGTAGAATTGTACTTTCTAACACGCAAGTGTCTCAAGGGAAAAATTTTTGGTCTTGTGATGGGGCATGAGTATGCTCATACTTAAAACATACATGCAAACAGTGCATGTTGAAGAACTTCAGTTACAAAATATTTTTTTCTCATTTGAATATTTTTTTAAACTATGCTTTTTCTATAACAGTTTGTTAATATATTATGAAAAATGTAGTATTCAGTGCCTTCAAAGAAATAATTCATAATTATTTAAGGATTTCAGTGGAAATGCAGGGAAGGCTCTATCGAGCTATACATTCAAGGAGCCATGTCATTGTCCTCAAATTATATTTCAGATCTCAGCCAAAATTCAGTAATTCTTACCAATTTTTAAACTTCTGTATGTAAAAGAAATGCTTATACAGGATGAATCACTTATCTGTATGACAGCAGTATGTTTACTCCATATAGATTAAATTTATACACATTTATTTTAAAATTTTATTCTACAGAAACTGTTTTCTTTGGGGGCTGGAGACCGACAGCTGATACAGACTCCTCTACATGATAGTCTTCCTGTTACAGGCACCAGTGTGGCTCTTCTCTTTCAGCAACTGGGTATGTCTATGTCTGCTTTGAAAAAAACTTGTTTAAATTACAGAATGAAGTATTTTCTGTTCTCATTCAGCTCAAGTCATGTGCCAGGAAAGCTACATGGTAAAATTAATTTCTCTTGAATGAAAGAATGAATGACTAATAGTGCTTTTATCTCCTAATCAAACATTCATATAAACTTTTTCTACATCCTGCTTTGGTAACATATCTCCAGAATTATCTAGTATCTGCAAACGTACTGTGAGCAGAAGTGAGCCTGGCCTCTGTTTAATTACAACAGTGTTCTGTGAAAAGATTCTGATTTTGTTTTCCTCTCTTGGATGCTATACAAACTCTGAACAAAACCAAGGAGAGTAATAATAAAACTAGTGTAACTGAAAATCAGTAGAAAAGATACCATGTACTGACATTGGTAACTATGTGGAATTCATATTATTTTGTTACTGTCTATTATTCCCTTTTTTTTTTTTTTAACCAAGAATATCTAACACAATTCTCATCAAATGCTATCTTGTTCATTACAATAATAACAACATTGTGTAACTGTCTCTTACCTAGGCACCGTGATACTAATCTCATGTCTCATTAAATTCTAACACTCTCTGTTAGTCTTCCTTCCCTTTGGTCTCTGAAGTTAACTTTGAAGTATGAACTCATAGCATCCATAGATAAGGGAAAAATCAGTGGTCTCTTCTCTGAGAGCTCTCAAGGTTAGTCTTAAGTAATCAAATGGCCTCAGAAAATGTGGTGGTATCCATTCTCCTTGTAAATAGGTCAAAACAATAGCAACTGCTGTTCCCTGCTGCAGCTAGTTGTAAGGCCTAATCATTTGGGAGTGTAGAAAATCTTCCAGGCACCAGAAGATTTCTTATCACTGGTTTGGATAAAATATACAGAAGGACCTGCTAAACTTTGTGTCACAGGAAGTAGTATGAGAATTAATAAGTAGGATGTCACCTACTACTAATAAGAGGTAGTTGTATACTTCATATATTCCCAAAAGAATATTATTTTTTCTTGATAGTGGTTTAAATTCAAAAACATGGCTGGTGTAATACGGATACTGCTTATCCTGAACCACAGTCCCTGAGATTTTATTTGGCTTCTTATATCAAGTTTTGTTAAGATTACTTTGAACAGATTGAAGACAATGGTTCAAACATGGAAAGGCCCAACAGCTTTTTCCCTCTTGTGCAGATGTAAAATATGGTATGAGGTACTGTAAGTATGGTGTGATATACCATGCAGTATGTTATACTTGTACTCTAAGTGCAGTAAAAGTATGGTAGGAGGTACCATAAGTTGAAGCAGTGTCTTTTGCACAATTGCAGTGAAGGTTACTGTAAATTCACAGTTTCAAAAATGTCAAAGAAGACAAGGCTTTTAGCCAGTGCTTAGACAGATTAGCTACCACTTCTTGTGACATTTGGCCTTTATGTGGCAAATTGGAATGTTATCATTTTATGTCACAGGATCAGTCTGAGAAAGACAACAGAGACAAATCATCTGAAAAATCATTGCCTCAGACTTGGAGAGAGAAACTGTGTGTGTACAGACAGTGGGCATGTAAATATGTATGAAATAACAGGGAAAAAGAAACTGAGAGGACCATATTTTCCTCTTGGATTCCTACTAAAGACATATGTACAGAGTGAGCTTTTTTGATTCCACTCATTGTGTCTAAAACTGAATTACAACACTTCCATATGAGAACGGAAAATTGCTTTCGCACACATGGTATTTAAGTCAGTATTATTAATCACATTTTATTAATGGGTAAATAGAGGCACATGGATATCATATAACTTCCGAGATACTACAGCAGAGTAATAGAGAGTTGGGAATGTAACCAGGACTCCTATATTGTTGTGCTAGCTATCAGCAAACCTTTACTTTTATTTTTTCGACATTGTGGAATTCTTTATTCGCTCATTTACCCTTTCCAGTATCTATACCCCTGATTTATTCTCTGCCTACCATTTCATCTTTCTTTTCCCATTCTCCTTTAGCCTTCTTGCTGTAAACAGTTTTCATGTTTTTGCTGCTCTTCTGCCATCTCTTTTTCCCCACGTTACAATGTAAATTTTTTTTTTCTTTCTCTTTGTTGGCTTGTAAGGAGTACAATTAAGAGTCAGTACATACATGTTAGCCAGCTATTCTTTCCAGGTACGCTGCACAGAAAGCGTGTGAAAGTCATCAGAAGGAGAGGGAGGAAGAGAGAGAGAGTGAAGGATAAACTTGCTCATTACTCACAGTTTTGGATAGTGACACTTCAGCTGGCTTGAAGGGGGGAGAGAGGCGAGTCTTCAAAGAGAAATTAAAGACTTGCATCCTGTTTCCCTGAAGAAATAGCTCAAGTCCACAGGAAAAGAAGAATTCCTGTCTCTCTCCTATTCTTTGGTGTGATGGACAACAGGCATCTTTAATTCTGCTTACAGCAGTAGTTGCTTGGGAATGGAGATGAAATAAGTCAAGGAACAGGCAAATGAATTTGCAGGTAGATTTCTTAGCGGCTACTTGAGCCCTATGCAAATGGGACTTACTTTATCTTCTATTTCTGACCACTGCTTTTTTTGCTAACATGCAACATTCATTTGGTTCCCAGCTGTGACCCCTTTCAAATTTCTTGGGTCTGAGTATCTGAGGATATACCAGGATGGTAGAATCAGCTTATATCGTCTAAGGATACAAATTAAAAAATGTTTGCAGTTGTATGGCATACATTGTTCTGTAGAACAGCACATAATTCCATTCACATGTAGGTGGTGTGTCTCACTGAAAGGACTATCATGTTCTTAAGACCAAGGTTTGTTAATGTTAAACTTCTGTTTGGATTTACTAAAACAGAGTTGTTAATATAGCTACATGGGTATGTTTGCAATGGATATTGAAGGCAAAAAGAGTACATGGAAATACGAACAGATTGTTTATGTAAATTCTCATTTATCCTTGCTCTTTATGTATCCTTATGAAGAGTTAAAGGCAGTAAATCCTGAAGGATGCAGTAAAATCTCTTAGCTCATCCCTCTGAAAAAGTTTTTTTCTAAGGTAAAGCTAATCCTTTACTCTGGAGATCATAGTTGAGCTTGGCAGAAAGCTTCTGTGCTGTTTTTAATGATATTTACGCTTCTGTCTGTTCTGTTTTTCCTGTTCCACTTGAACGGGAGCTTAGTGCATACTTGTCTCTACCAGCCTGGTCTAAAGCATTCTGCTTTTGTTACAAGATTCCAATGTCCAGTACGGTGTTTGGTAGGTAGTTTAATTACAGCTGCAATCCCGTCAAATGTCTGTGTTTAGGACACAAATATTGACTAATCCATTTGTCAAGTAACATGTTCAGTTGTTTCTCTTCTGGTACACGTCACTTAATCATATTTAGATGATTAATAGAAAATTGAAGAGTAGTTAGAAAAATATTTGGGAAAAGAATAAATCACCTTTTTAAAAATAACTCTTTACTTGAGAAGGATGGGCAGCAAGACAAAATTTGCCACTATGAATAGATACAAAACTAATTTCAACATTTATTTTGAGAAATATTGTGCAATAGTAGTCTCATCATACTTTTTCTGCTTGGCAGGATAACACTGTGTCAGAGGATGACCCTCCCTTTATTACCAAGTGCACAACATATCTGAAAATAAACCTTATTTTTAGTTAGGCATTAAACTGCATTCGGGAAAAACATTCCCAAAGGTTTTAAGCTTAATAATAGGGAACATCAGCATTTGACTTTTTAAATCATAGACACATTCTTTTTGTTTAAAAATAATTAATATATGGGAATAAAGTGACAAAAGCCAGGCATGTAGTTGGATCACTACACCTAAAAATGATTTCAGCAACAAGGATTAGCTGGAAAAACAGTAATCATAAGCTTACTTTTAAAGATGATCTGTGCTAACTAAAGGACTTTAGGACTCTTCTGTTTCTCTCTGTCCATCATTCAAATGGTAGATGTCCATAAAAGCTTTAAAATACATTATCCCTTTTCAGGCTCGAAGGCCATTTTTGTTGTATTTCTCTTTTTGTCTCTCTCACTTCACTAGTAACAATGCATTCCTGTGTTTCTACCTCAAACTCTTTTCATTGCTCCAAACTTAAACCCTACTTGCTTTCTCCATTCTGCTGGCTGTATGGTTGTGCAGCACTGACATATTCAGTCATTCATGCCTGAGACATACACCTCCATCTTCCTGATAGGCAGCTTTCCCCAGAGAAACTAAAACTAGAAATTATATTAGGGACCTGAAGCATGTACAGCAAAGCAAGAACCTCTGCTATAATCAGCACTTTTCATTTTTGTATGTTTCAAGGGCTGATGGCATGAATCACACAGCTAAGCTGAGCAAGACAATTATGAAAATTTGTTTTCCCTAAGACTTAGTATTTCCCCCTACTTGCTAAACAATCAAAGACAAAAGTTTTCCTTCCTTTCCTTCTCGTTTAGTTTCTTACCTGTACTGTTTTCCTATCCTATCATTTCCTTTGTTCCATTTAATTCGCCTGTGCTGTTTTTCCTTGTTGTATCTTTCATTCCCAGCTCAGGTATTTTCAGCAGAAGTCGAACTAGCTTTTCAGTGTTACAAATAAGGTAATTTTTAAAGTGGCAAAACGAAACTTTGCAGTAAATTCTACTTTGAGTCTTCTGAGGCAAGGCAAGGATGCTTTCAAATTCAGGAGTGTGTAGAATATAGAGATTAAATAGATGGAACAGGATGAAGATGAATGACAGTGCTAGGTTAAATCAGGTTGCTTGGTAGATTTGGCTTTCTTTTGTGCAGCCTATGGTGTAATTTCTTTGGAAATGTTAGTCAATCATACTTTCTTCATTATCCTTCAGGCTTTTTCCATATCTTAAAATTGTTTGGATCTGGAAATTGTGTGTATGCCATTAGGCATTATGTGGAACCTCTAGAACAATTGCTTTAAAAAATAATTTATTTAAAGGCTTCTGTGTCATTAAATATCAGTAATTTCAGATGTCAGAAGCGATTGATTGAACCTCTAAAAATTTGTCATAGTTGCACAAAATATTAGTACTAGACAATACATGTCTAGATGTGCCACTGGACATGGGGCAGGGGTGTATGGAGGTGGCAGAATTGATAAGCAGGAAAGTGCTTCAATAAAAGTGGTTTAAAATGCTCCACTGCAATATTAATTGTATTGGTAACATGTATTACTATGGCTAGCTATTCAGTTCCAAAATTCAAAACTATGAATTGAGACTGAGCAATTCAGCATAATCTTTCCTTTCTCCCTGCTTGCACGTTCCTACCTTTCTTTTGCACTAGAGTAGATACTCGTCTGATAACACAAGAGAGCTACTTATAAAAAAATAAATGAACCCGCAACACTAAGCAAGCAAATGGAAATGAATCATTTTCTACCATTTTTTTTCCATAGTGGGACTGTGATGGTGATAATTTTGATTGCTTTAAGCAGTCATGAAACCACAACCCATTATTGTTAGACAGTGATAAATGAATCAATTCTTCGTAACAAAAAGAGGGGATCATATATTAGTTAACATTTCTGTTTATCAAGTTATGTTGGTGGACTACCTAAGTGTAAGGAAGTAAAAAAACAAAACAAAACTGTATTTGCTCACTTTTCAGTCATTTGATTTGATAAAAATTAATGGAGGAAAGTTTTTTTTTTAATAATTTTTTATAGCAGTGAATATACTAATTGCTTCATGTTCAAAATATTTTGGGACGGGGGAAGATCTTATTTAATAATAACATTGTAATTTAAATTATTTTAAATGAAGATCCACAGCTTCATCTCTATTCAGAAATAGATATTTGTACATACAGAGGGATTTTAAATTGACAGACTTGCACTTTATAATTTTGATCCATGATGTAAAGCTTATTAAACACCAGATTTTTGTTATGATTCTGTTTTCGTGCCAGTAGCATTCAGCATACATTTTACTCTTGAGGACTTCAAATCTCTGCTTAGTCTGATAATTTAGCAGGTTCTGTCCTTGGTTCTTATAAATAATTCCTTTGAAAGCTGATGTCAGGGTCCCGAGTGCAACAACAGTCCCCCAGCCCCAGTCCAGGGTTTAGCTGCCAATGCTCAAGGTCAGCGTTGATGTGGCACAGCTGTGTAGCCTTTGTTCAGACTACTGTGGAAAGAGCTGTGTGAGAAGGAGCTGCGGGAAGCAGGGAACCTGGGCCCCTGGTCATTTGGAAGCTGCATTTTAGCTCAGGCCCTTGCCCTTGGTCCTTGCTTGAGTCATGTTGCAGCTACACTTGTGCCTGGCAATGTGCCTTGCTGATCCAGACCCAGACCCTCACCTGTGGACTTGACATCCTGGCTTAATCTTGGACCTTTCTCACGACTGTGGGCTTTCCCAGTGATAATTGAACTGTGGCTGACCCTGGCTACTGTCCTTGGACCTGACCTGACCCTGCCTTGCTGACTTGACTTTCTGGCTTGACCTAAGACCTTCCTCATCACCATGGACTCATCTGGCAATCTGGACTTTTGGCTGAACCTAGCTACTGTCACTGGCCCTACTCTGCTCATCTTTCTGAGGGTACTATGGGACTCCACCACTTGGTGGTGAGGGCACAGCCCCTGCCTGCCTTGTTGCCATGCTTGACTCCCACCTCCCCTTCCCTTATGGAGCAGTCTGCCATTGTTGCTCCCTGGCAGCTGATTCTTCTTGTATTTTCACTGTTTGCCTTCCAGAAGTCATGAAAAGGTGATATTTTGATATTACTTCTCAGTAATAAGTTTTGATTCCTTTGGTACTTACAATCAAGCTTTGTAAGAGATGTATTCATGCACCCTCAACATGCCTGGTATAGTTTGACCCAGAAGAAAAGATCTTTCTTGATCTTAAAACAGAAACTCTAGTCAGGCTTTCAGCATTCGGGAATAAAGCTTGCTTCATCTGTTAACAATCTTTCCAATGTGTTCTTGGTTCCCAATGCACTACCTCAAAAATTATGATGTGAGCTAAGAGAGCATAGTTGTTCATGTATCACAAAGATAAACATCACACCGTTTAGCAACTGTTGACCTATAGAGAATACAGAGAAATGATGTGGTGCAGATCATCTGTGATATTTTGTTTTGGAGCTGAGTACAGTGAAGCACTCTGAGTCAGTCTTCAGCACCATTAGGCAGCAGCAAAGTTCAGGAGATATACATGTGACATGCATTAACTTTTTTATGGGACTACAGAAACCTACAGCCAATATGGGAGTGAGGGGCGTATCAGTCATCACAGAAGGAAAAGAAACGGGTATTTTGCTTTCTCAGAGAAAAGAAAGATCTTGAAGTCTACAGACTCTGTCACAGGCAACTTTGGGTGCAAATTAGCAGACCAATTTGTATACAGAAAGAGAGCAGTATTAGCTGTGCTGTCAAACATAAGTGATTTGCAAGGCTGTTATGGTTAAATTGCATCTTATGTAAGGAAGAGGCTGAAACGTTTGGTTAAGTGTCATATACAGCTTAGGAGCAAGAGAACTTGAATGCTTGGGAGAAGAGTGCACCCCCATGGGAGATCATAAGACACTGCCTCAAGTACATTCTGTCATAAGTCCTGAACATACTTTCTTCTTCTGTGGTAAGGGAAGGCTTAAATACCAAGATGGAGATTTTTCAAGAATATTTGGATCCCAATATGCTGTGCCTTTTGCACTTCTGATTGCCAAGAGGAAGCAGAAGGGTGCAGATACTTTTCCTTTCGCAGAAGCACAACTGAACTGCTCAGTCTTATGCTTCTATGTATGGGTTTCAAAATCCTTTCTCAGTGACCCCAGAATTTGACCGTTGTCTTGCTAAGCTAGTGTAAACTTCTCACTGAGTTAATTGTAGCTGCTGCTCCTTCACGGATACTTTTAACTTTAGCTATTGCTGGTCTACGAGCTTTTTAGAATGTGTAAGTCAAGTAGAGGAACAGCATTTTGGACTACACAGTGCTGTTTGAGACAGAGCCCAATTGTATTCAAAGTATTTCATCTCTAATACTGTGAATGGAACTTTTCCAGTGTTCCTTCAGTTTCAGAAGCAAATGGAGTTTAACATACAGTAACTGAATGTGCTGCCTTGACTGTAAGACAAAAGATACAAGTTCTTCCATATAAGTGCTTCCATTTTGCTTTTTCAGTAAATTAGGTACACTTGGTCCATAGTTAAACACCGGGAAATTATTCAAAGAACATTAGGTAGGTGACAGAAGATAATGTGTGTTTAGGCTGCTTATTATTTCTATTTGTAATACTGTTAATACCTTAAATTAAGTTTTGCCTTTTTCTTTTTAAGCGAGATCAAAATGATTTTTTTTTCCTGTTTCACAGGTACACAGCTATATTGGGAATTTATTATGTATGAATTTATAGAAGTTACACTCTGCAGTCATGGTGAATGACAGGTGATCCACAGTAGCTTGCTCTTAGGGAAAGTAAAGCAGGTTGTCTTGCATGATCTGGCAATTTCTCCTTCATGTAGGGTTTGGCTGCCTGAATTACTTGGCATTTACCATGATGGAGGAGCTTGTAGAGATTTGTAAATAATTTATGTTGGAAAGGGCCTCTGCAAGTCAAAAGGTCAAATCCCACACTCTAAGCAGGGCCCACTTTAAAGTTAACGTCAGGTTGATCATGTGGACACTGTAGAACAACTGATGTTTAATAATGTTTGAAAGGTCAAGTACTTCTTCAAGTTGCGAGCAAAAGTATTTGAGAAACTCTCAGTTTTATGTCTGTAAATGTAATATTTTGGCACATGACTTAGTCTTCAACAGACCATTTTGATGCATAGTTCAATCCATGCCTGTTCAGCTATCTCAGAAGACCCCTGAGCCAGCAGCAGTCTTTCTTCTGTTTAAGCCTAGTGTTTTGCTGAGCAGGGGTATTAATGGCTACGTGTTAGTGTTTCTTCCCAGATGGTTTACTCTTCATAGCGACAGTTACTGTTTTATAGATTTGCACTCTCGTCTGATACTCTTGAAATAGTTCTAAGTCAGATGGATCTTATATAGAACTATGTGAAGATAATAGTAGGAAGTAGAGCCAGAACTGACTTGTTTTGTGATTATTAATTTTTTATGTTATATTTTGCATTTTATCCTTAAATTAAAAAAGCATTCTTTGTAAATAGCTTTGTCATTTCATATCATTTTCAGATCAATTTTGTAAGCTTATATAAAAACATTTAAAATGTAATTAATTATACCCCGATTATTAGAAAATACTTACTCATCAAAAAAGGGAAAAACTGAAATGTGATGTTCCTCAAATTGGCTAACTTCTGTGTTAGTTCATTTTTAAAGTGACAATCCCTGTAGGACATGCTATGCTTTACATTTTTATTCTGAATGAAAGTAAAAGTAGTTCTAATGCTTAAAGAGGAAAGTCTCCTTTAGAAAACATAAATCCAAAAGTAACCCAGAATCTGAAAAGAAGATATAAGCTGTTGGTCATGTTACTGCTCATACTGGCTTTTCAAGACTGCTTTTTTGAACAAATTATTTTAGACTTTTCATCTGGGTTTTATCCTTTTATTTTGCTCCATATCATAGATTGTATACATTATCATTTGCTACTTTTCATATCAATATTCATTATTTTGATCTAGACTATATGATAAATATATGTTAAGCACTCTCTTTGAAATGATATACAAGAGAAAGAACATAATGGAGTTAAAGCACTTGAACCTGCAAAATAACTTTAAATATGTGTGATAGTTAACTAAGTTCTATATAAACCATCTAAGTGCTCTTTATAAACCACCTACCTTTAATTTTTTTCAAGCAAATGTCTTTCAGCAGTCCTTACTTAAGTTGGTGGATTTTGAATAAAATAAAATAGATTTTTGTAGAAGTTACGAACTCTGTATAGGAAATAAGTTTAAGACTGTCCTGATACAATGGACCTATGAGGATGCTGAAGAAAGATGTAAATTGCAGGAACTGGAGAACAAAACGTCAGTAAAAATTTTTGAAGAAATTGATATGTAATTGTTGCCATCCCTTTTACTTGCTGTTGTCTCTCCTTTCAATCATTAACTGCTGGTGATAACAGATGGCTAAAGATTTTCCTCAAATAGATTGGGCCTTATCATTTAGAGAGCTATAACAAAGTTTTTACCATACTACTTTCACATTTTGGAGTTGAGAATGAAGGGATCTGGTGCTCTGAATACTCTAGCAGTGAAGAGATCCATGGTAATTAATGTATGTATGGTAATGCCCTTTTGGTGTTTTGGTCGTCTTAGGTAAACCTGAGGTAGGGAAATCATCAGTGATCTGGCTACTTCAGATTGGAAAAATGAAGTCCAGTGCATGACAACATGTAGTTTCAAAAGTCAGATTTAATGCATATGTCTTCCAGATAGTAATCTCAGAATTTGACTCATGGATGAAGCTTTTATTCTTATCAGAATAATCATAGACTATATGTATCTAATAATAGACAAGTTTATTTGGTTGTTTCCTTCTAAAATTGTTTTCTAAGTAGTATTGACTTCAGGAGACTTCAATGGTTCCTATATATTCTCATTCATATTAGATGTGCTTGGGTTCTAGCAAGTTTAAGATCTTTATTTTATACTCAGTAATTCCAGAGAAAGGTACTGATTCTGTGACAATCCCTTAGCTGTAAATTGCTGAAGGCTGGCAAAGTATCCTGGGAAAGTTTCACTGTATTTTTGCCCTATTCTTACACTAGTTCCTCAGAATCTACTGTTGGCCACCATCAAAAACAAAACTCTAGTTGAACCACTGGCCTAACCCAGTGAAGTAGCTGTTACATTCTTGTGTTTAAGTTCTTAATTTAGAAAAAAGCTCTCGTAATTAAGCCAGATCTCCTCTGGAATGTCGTGTGCATTTCTGGTCATGTAGAATTTCGTTGAAAAAAGATGAATTCTTCCTGGAAGAGGCATGGAGTTGGGTTAATACAGTAAGAAGAGGAAAGGAAAGTTTACCCTAATGGAGGTGAGGGGAGTATTGGCAGTTTAGCCTAGTTGTGGCCAAGAGAGGAGGTGTTGATCTAAATACAGTAAGGTGTTTAAAAAGGGGAAGGGGGGGGGGAAAAAACAAAAAGCCCCAAAAACAAGAGAGAGGGGAGGGAGTGGGAAGACCTGTTAAGACCTATTTAAGCTGCAGAAAATGATCAGCATGAAGAACAAATGAATGTAAAATGGCCATGAATCAATTACGGCTAGAAGTTAGATGATTTCTTAACTATAAGAGGAGAAGAATTCTGAAAGAGCCTTCTGTTATGAATAGTAATGACAAATGGTCTCACTCCATTTAACATGAAGCTTGATCAGTTTGAGATCACCTTTGAGATGGAGATCAATTGCGATTGTCTGATGTAGTCATGATGGTAAGGGGCTGGACTCTCTGACTGTTTATAGAACCTTCCAGGTCCATATTTCTAAATCCAGGATACATTAAAATACCCAGCATTTTTGCTTTTAATGCATTTGTTGATACTTTGAGGTATGTTTTCTGTAACGTAATAGTTTTCATTATTTTAATTCTGTTTTAGGGGAGATAGGGTGTTCAGCATCTCATGTATACCTTATGACAACAGAAGACTGTATTAAATTACAATATAAATGGGAAAAGAATTCCTTATTAAAAATATATGCGTTTTTGTATTGCTGGGAAATATTATGAAAGGGTCACTGCACAGTCAGTATGTTAGCTGGCTTCAGCTTGTTGGCTAAGAAAATCCCAGTGTCTTCAACACAGAGCTAGAATTGTTTGTATTTTAGTATTTTGCTTTGTTCAGAAATAACTTATGGGCAGCTGAACAATGAGATACTTGATTTGTGCAATGTTGTATGAATTGTCCAGATGCAGAGTTTTCAGTACTGTACAGTAGTACCTGTAATTGCAAGATGCACTAAGTTCAGCCTGTTCATGTGGTGCCCTTTCCACATCTCATGTTTGTCATGAGTCTTCATGATGTGAACCAGGGTGGTTTTGGCCCTCCTTCAGGTTGTTTCCAAACTTCTTGCCTGATTCACTCCATTTCTTTTCTTTCCATGAGATACCGTATATTATGAGAAGGAAATATGTATACCTTTTGTTGGAATTTAACTGCATATACAGTTAAATTAAATTATGGATGGCAGTTTTATTAATACGTGAATAACTCCTAATTGGTCTTTGAGTTTGATAAACTGTATACTCTCCAGCCTATGCAACCTGGCACCACATGCTGCATGAATGGATGTTGCTGGCTTGTGTTGTAGTTCAGTTTAATCCTGAGTGGCCAGTGAGCTGTGATTAGCTCTATAACCCATCAAGAGAGAATTAGCCATTCAAGCTTTCGAAGTAGTAGATTTATGTAGTCTGTCAAAGAACTAATAGATTACGAAGGGATTTGACACAGCATTTACTGCTGATGGGCACTTACTGCTGCAAAAACAGAACAAAAAGAAAGTATTCTTTTTGAAGCTACAGGAAATAAGGGGATATTGTGATCATGAATTTTGCACAGCAGCTCTTCTGCACTCCAAAATAACTGCACTTTGTGGGCAGTCACTGAGGCTTCATTTCCCCAGCAGCATAAACTGATTTATCTGACAGGCTGCAGATCCCATTTGTTTCTCCATTTCCAGTTGCATGGTCCTGCCATATCCCCTGTGCTGAAATGGTGCTTGCCTGACCCATGCAGAGCTATTTTATCTCACCAAGTTAACAGAAAATATTTGGAGGGATGGAAAGAGGGAAGGTCATGTTTGTTTTCTGTCCGCAGCCTCAGGTTATGGTTAAGTCAGTCTAATAGCTAACTGCTGCCATAAGAACAGCTCCATCCCCTCTTCCTCCCTATACTAGTTCTACCTTGAAGTCACCAGAGCTTTAATGCAGGTGAAAGAAAGCAGCAGTGCTCAAGATCGGGGAATGGCTGGGGAAATGGGGTAAGACTGTCCCTTTCGGTGACAACCATTAGATCAGCTTGTGATCAGCTAATGGCAAACTGCACCCTCAGTAGATGCTGCTTGTATTTTGACATTTGTTTGGCGTATGTGGATACACTGGGAGCTTTGTTTTCTGCCGGTATAATGCTGTAATGCCAGCCATTCATGGACAGGACTCTGAAATGTGGTGGCAGGTTGTGACCAGCTTTTCCTGTATTGTTCACTGTTTTGCAGAACCATGAAAAACATGACACAAGATGCTCACTTACTTTTACCCAGTCTGAACTTGTATTACTAATGATTTTTTAAGGAGACACATATGCAGTTGTTCACTGTAAGCAAATTATAAACCTCACAAAGAAAAGGTACCTAAGTAAATATTAATGTTAAAGAAACTGGAAGCTGTATATACAGTAAAGTCTTTTATTTGATTGGCTGGTTTTTTAAGAGGAAGCTGACTTTTCAAATATTAAAACAATACAATTATATATTGCTATTTGCTTTATAATGATAAAGTGAAAAAATTTGTTAAGTGAAAATTTTATTTGAGGTATTTGAGAAGAGAGTAATCCTAACAAATATTTTTTCTATTTATAGTAGAACCTTAAAAAACACCTCTCAGGAAGGTGAAAGGTGAAAACAAATAAATGTTTTCCAAAGATGAGAAAAATGTAAACTCCAGAAAACAAATATCTAATAAATAAACAAATAAATTTAAAAAGGTGAAGGAAACTTACCTTGCTTACTGAATCATATCTAACTTGGATCACGTTACCCTTCTTTCTGCTTTCAATGGTATGAATGCAGAAATACCTTTTCTGCTTATTCACAAGCAAACTCTGTAGCACTTAAACTTTAAATTTCAAAACTTCAGTGTTAATACTTGTATCAAAGAGGAGAAGAAAAAAAACTCTGAAGAGATTTCATTCCTTATATTTGTTCTTGTAAGATCATGCTTAAATTACTGCTAACGTAGTTACAAAAATAAGTTGTTTTTACATAGACATAGTATCTGAAATCTACGTATTGATTTCAACATTGCAAACTCATTCAATAAGATTTTTCTGAAGCTTTTTAGGTTCTTAACCCCATTGAGCCTCACTGATTGTCTGATAAGACGTGCTTTCATATTCACATTTTCTTCTGTCTGTTACATTGGAGAGGTCAGGGGCACAATTTCTTCTTCAATGTATTATATTTTGGCATACTACAGAATCCTAGCAAGTGATAATTCCTTTTTGTTCATTCATTTATACATCATTTATTTATTTCCTCATTCATTCATTCATTCATTACCACCAGCTTAGATTTTTTGGGTTGCCATATACCTTGCTGTTGGCTGAAAATGGAAAGAAGGCCAAAATTACATTATCTAATTAAAATAACAGTCATTAGTCTATGATTATTCCATATGGAAAACAACAGTTACATTTTCATGTGTATGGTATGAATATTTTCATTGCCACAGATCTTCTTGAAATTAATGTATTTTTAATATCTATTATTATGATTAATGAAGACAGTAGTTGGTTATTTTAACTTTTAACAGTTGTCGTTTGAATTCTCTATGTGCTGTGTTAGCCAATAACAATCTTCTTTACCCTGGCCCTCAGGAAAATAGTCAACTACAGGAACATTTCTTCATCCACTACAGTTTTGTTTAATTAAAATGGAAACAGAAACTAAGCTTTACATACTCTGGTGTGGAAGTACTCTTTAAAAAAAGAAAATCTTTGACATACCAAACAGTAAGGCACTGGTGTGTAATGGGTTCTTTACACAGTGGTATGAGTCAGGGGCATATAAGCCCTATAATTTCTTATATTTCCCTTAAGGAAGAACACAGTAGGTTGAGCAGCCATGATTTTTCTTTCTGCTGCCTCTTACTTACCCTGTTACTTAACTCCTCTATGCCGGTAGCTCAAAATCTTTCAAATTGTTTAGCAGTATGGACCTCTTTACATTTAACCAACATGAAGTCCCTTGCCCCCAAGACAAAACACTCTAGTCAATCTTATGTCCCCTTCATAAACACTGATCCTCTTCTGCCTTCTCCCTCTTCCCCAACACAATTTTGCAACAGACTTGAAAATTACAGCCTTCCTTCAAATATATCGGTTCTAACTCCCACCACCAGCTTTTTTGGGTTGGTTGTGTTGTTTTGTTTTGTTCCAGCAAGCAGCATTGTATGTGCTATCAAGTTCACATTTCTCTGCTAGAATGTGCAGGACAGAAACTTCATACCCCACAATGTATAGTCAGAATCCTAAACTATGTGTGCATTGATTTATAGCACACAGGATGGATATGCTTAAGACTAATTCAAAAGATCTTTCTTCCTTTGCTTGCTGCTGATGAACAGCTAACTATTCGGTTGCAGTGTGTGCTGGGGTGCCAGGATCTCAGCGGGTCAGGAAGATCTCAGGGGGTGCCATAAAGAAGAACTTAACAAAATCTCTAAGCATGATGCAGAGAATCTGAGTATTATCTTTTGGAAAATGTATAGACTTTTTTCCAGTTTTCATGGTTGTGGTATCTTGCAGTTTCCGTTTACCTTTTTCTTGATTGAATATCAATGTTTTTGTGCTTTGTGACTATCAACCAGTGGTGTCTGAAGAGAGCTCTACCACAGTATTCTAATCACCACCTCTGTTCTTGTTGTCTTTGCATTTTTTTGATACCATTTATGTAGAGCTTCAGTAGTTATGTCCCTTGGGAAGGACTGTGTAATTCTTAGACAGGAAGCAGATACGTTTGCAGTTTCTTGTGTATCCTTGACCATTTTTCCTGTGTACAGTTCAAGAATGACAATACTCTTTTCATTCTTAGATATTTTTCTTTCAAAGGATCATAATGGTATTGCTCTCCTTCTGCTTTATTATGTTAAATGACTTTTTTTTTTTTTCTTAAATGACTGTGATCAAATATCAAATTATGGGTAACCATCTTCTCTATCAGCACTTACTCTTGGCAGTATTTCTACTAAGAATATTTTACAATTCATTATACATAGCAGTCTCTGCCATATGTTGCAGTATTCTTCTTCATATTGTAGCTACTCATAGTTTTGCAGGCTTAATTCTATATTTTGCCTGTCTGCTTTGTTCTTAGCTCTGAGTGAAGTACGTGCTTTTAAAACTCTGTGTAAATAATAAGCCATATCTTCACGTGGAAGTTGTTGTTCTAGTTCCATTCAAATCATTGGAGACTTGCTGTTTTATATGCAGCCACTTATTTCCAAAAATACCCATTATCAAGGTTATTTCAAGATATTTTCATAGGCTTTTTGTGTTGTTCAAAGTGAAGGGTACTAGATTGCATACCTTTTGCAGATCGTATACCTTTGTATTTTCAGAAATTCTGGTTTGCACTTTGTACCTATGAATAAATAAAGGTTAAGTTTCAAGATCAGGCTTTAAGGATACACTGGTATCTGTAGGTGGGCAGCACTGTACCACGTTTCTGAATCAGTCTGGCTAATATGTCTTAATCCTGAAAAAGGCTGTCATTAACATGTGAAGGTTTGTTCAGGCTGTATTTCCATTCAGTTCTTTAATTCCTGAGATTGACAATGACGGGATAGCTATAGTAATCTTATTTTGGTGTGCCACTTTCCCATTAGATAATGTACTTTGCTAATTGGCTAATATACAGAATAATTTCCAGTAGTCTCTAAAAAGTCATGGTTATTACTTTGCTTTCTATAGATCCTGCCTTGGTTTTGAATCTTTGGCCTGAAAAGTTAGTATTTCATTGTTGTAATCATTCTGCTCATTTATAAAGTGAAGTTTTATAAACAAATTGGATTGTCTGAAAAGATTTTAATGCTCTTTTGGAAGTTTAAAATGACTGTGGTGACTGGAAGGAATCCTCATTTACTTTCAGATAGTTTGGTGTATATGAATCAATTTGGAGAGTTGGCAAATTGCAAAAACTCTTTTTGATTTACTTAAAAACAAGTCAGCAGGTGCAAATAATTTCTCCTTCACATGAAATTTTTATTTTAGATTTACTATCAGGAAAAATAATAATTTTGGCTGGTTTAACTGCTGTAAATAATTTTTATAGCATATGCTTGTTTTTCCAACTTGTTTTTGATATATGTAGGAGAGAATATTTCACAAAATATTTGGTACAAACAGTAAACTTATGTTTCTTAAAAAGAAATTTCTAATGAGGGAAAGTCAACTGTCAAAATTTCTAAAAATGCGGAAACATTGGAATGGCACTCTTCCACCCTTATTTTGGGGGATGAGGCAGCCTTTAAATTGATAAGCATTTATCTGTTATCCCAGTCCACTCAAAATTCTTGAAAAAAAATTCTTCCATTGAGTTGTAATCAGTCTGGGCTTGCAAGGGTTGTACAGAAATGCTGAATACTGATAGCAGGTTTGTATGCGGTTAATGTTTATCTCTGCTTCTGACTTTCTCTGGTAAGGAATACTAGGTATTTATGGGATAAACCTTCAAACCAAATAGCTTCCTATTTTAAGTATCTTACTAGTTAACTAAATGAGATGAGAGATGAGATATGAAATCAGATGTGAAAATAAATCATATTTCAGCAGAACAGACTGCTAATCAAATTTTAATGCCTGAATGCATATATGAACCAACAGTAAGAGAATGAGAACTTCTGTTTTAATCTCATAGTCAATAGTTCAATATTGAAATATATTGACTGCCACCTTGCCTCCTTGTAGGCAAAAAAAAAAAAAAATCTGAGTTTCTTCCCCTTAACAGCTTTGGATTTAATTTTGTATGCAAACTTACTTGATTGACATTCTGTTGGCATTTATTCTTTACCAGAATCTGGTTTTGATGTGTTCACAAAAAAAAAAGGAAAGAAAAAAAAGAAAGAAAGAAAACATTTCAAATACAGTAACTAAATTTATTTTCAGTAGCACTTAATCAAACTTATCTGTATGAAGCAGACATACAATCATCGCAAACCTTCAATTGGTAATTTAGGTTGTGTTTGTATAATTCAAAATGATTCGTAGTGTCATGTAAATTTGGCATTTACCTCCCAGCCATATGAATACTTTGTGTATATGAAACCATTATTTGTCTGTTCCACCTTCCATTGTATATTCTGCGTTATCAGAAAAACTCACTCAACGCTCTCATATAAAGCTTTGAGCTTATCAGTCTTATTTTGGGTGTATATTGCTTGGGTACGTTTAGCTTTAAAACTGTGCATATGAAATGGTTTTGGTCTTTTGCCTTTCAAGGATGAAGACCTTGCTATCTAAATATTTTGTTATGAATTGTGTGTAGCTGTACCATAGCCGCTGAAAGAAAAAAAATTGTCGTTTTTGTTCATTCAGTGTATTGGCAGAATTGTGTTTGAAGGTGCAAGAACTCAGGAGCGCTTTTCTTCCTCCTTTAAGTGGCTGTGCAGCAGGATTAATGACATTGATGAAAAATGAAGTGGTGCGAACATGCAAAAGACAGACATCTCCATGTATCTTCCTAAGTAGATCACGTACTGTGTTCCATCCTTGTTTCCTCGTGCCTGCGTAATATTTAGTTTTGGATGACAATCATTGCTTGAATCAGCGTTGATGAAACACAGTTAATATTGTTAGAGTTTGGGGGGAACAGCAGTGGTCGGACTAGGTAGCTGTTAGCTGAAGATTCTTTTGGTTATATTAGTTTTCACGGTCTCTTGGATATGCTGTTGGATGATCAGCTGGCAAGCTATGCCTATCTTGCATTTATACCAGCACCCTTCTGCATGTTCCTCCTGTCCCTTCCCTCTTCACCCACTCCACTCCCCCAAAGCCTGGTTTGTAGAGAAGGCTCTGTTTTGCCCTGCGTTTTATAAATAACATGCGACATCACGGTTCAGATATTGAATTACCTTCACTTCAGTTCCCAAACCAAAATGTTTATCTAAAAATGTTTTTTGGTTTGAGTACTGCCTGTCCCACCCATTGTATGCTTCTGAATGCATAGAAGTCAGTAAGGACACTTGCTTCAGGAAATATTTAATTGCTCGGAGTCATCTTAGTTGAGGGCTCTGTGCTTCAGAGATTGCTTTGCTTCAGAGACTGCTTCTCTTCCTCCATAGACTGCCAAAGGCCGAATAAGCTAATCTCTTGGGGTACTTGGCCGACTCATGTTCTGTGTGTTACCCAGCCAGAAAGCAGGGTAAACTAACCCTCCCAAAACGCGGTGCTGGCGCAGCTAGATCGCTCCCTGTTCGCGAGCAAGTTTGGTTATACTTTCATCACGGAGTCTGCAGTCGTCTACTCTACAAGAACTGCAGAATTTTCTGAACAGAGATTGATCCTGAGCTGAATGACCATGGGGGTTTTGTTGGTTTGTTAGAAGTGTGTGTAGTTGACTCTAAGTACTGTGTAATTTTGTATTAGGCAAATGAATGCAATTTGGCAAGGATTATCAATATGAATGTTGAGTACAATTGTTGCCTCTTATTTACTACTTACGCATGTAATTTGTTCATTAGCAATGCTATGCAGTTACATCTAAAAATAAAAATGAAGAGAGTTTTGTGTTTTTCTCTGTTTTGTTTCCCAGTTACCTTTAGAGTTTGACGCTGCCTGGCACAGAACTTGCACTGTGCAATATGCAGTGTCCTTTCAGAAGGGCTTTTCACTCATTCTTGAGTCATTTCCTGGATTTGTCTGGCTAAGTTATGGATTATTTTGTCTATTAAGCTTTTTCTTGTGCTCGATAATTCAAGAGTGGCATATTGGCATAGCAATGTATTGAACTAGTTGAGTTTCCAAATCCTATGTTTAAAACTCTTTTAAAAGTCTGAAGAAGTTAGTGATAATATTTTGCTTGCGTGCAATATAAAAGACAGTTAGTAATTTGACAAGAACACTATGTGTGTTTTTTTTTTTTTAATCATACTTAAATACTTAAAATCTAGAACAACAGGAAGCAGGCAGAATGATACATTTGTTGGTGTAGGATGTCAGATAATTTAGTACAAATTACAGATTCTTTAAATACTTGAAAACAGTGAAGGTCAGGAAGCCTCCATTCAAAATTTTCCAGCATATGTATAATATTTAACAGGATGTATGTCTGCCTGTAGACTGTAAACGAGTAAAAATCAACTTGTTTGTTGTTTTTCATGTTGTCTCTTTATGCCTTGACAAATCAGCATCGGATGTACTGTGGAGCCTGAAGAGCAGTATACAGTTCAAGGTTACAAACAAACATGATTGTGTCTCATAGCATGAGGAAACTGGACTCGGACTGTTATTCTGAACTACTTGTTTTCTGTAAATAACATTCAGGGCTTGAAACAACACCCTGATAGTTTAGTCAAATAATTTAATCAGTGATTTAAATGGCTGAAAAAAAGAAAAGTAATCAAAAGTCTTCCTGTTTATAGTTTGTTTCAATCTACCAGATTAATTTTTTCATAATCATTATATTGATCGTATTCTTGAAAAAATATTTTCTGAAGCACCCATACGCAGCAGTATTTTGTATCGAGTTAATGAACGTAGAGGAGTTAGTGGCTGTCGTTTTGAAAGTGACAAAATTCCAGATTAGATGTTTATATTGATATCTTTGTTTTATTTATTTATTTTATATTCCTCTGTTCTGTGTATAGCGTATTAGGAGAAGAGGGGAAATGGCTGCTGCTGGAGGATCTCTCTGGACTGTACAAGCTTATCAGTCAGTGACTGGAAGAGAGAGATTTCACTGTCCAAGTGGGGTAGCCTGGGTTTCACTTCCCAAGTGGGTTTCCAAACTGGATAGTCTGCTTTCAAGAAGTTAGTTAATGTTGGTGATTAGCTTCTCAATGGAAAAGTTCTGTCATTTTGCAAAAAATCTTCAGAACCTGTCCTTAGGTATATATATATATTTTTTTAAGCTGTGAAGCTTTTATTCAGGAAAGGCAAAGAGCCAGTGAAGTTCTGGCTTTAGACTGACTTTTACAAAAGAGATATATAAAGAAATAATTTTGGAAATGTAAGTTACTTATGTATTTATATATGGACTCTGAATTGCATGGTAAAAAACAAAGAATACTCTTATTTTGGTATGTTCATTTGTATTATAGTTTGCTGAAACAATTTTGTTTCAAATGTAAGCCCAAGAGCTTCCCAGATCCTCTAAAAGGCAGAATTTCCTGTTTCTTTCATCTGTTTCTGCTATAATGGGGTCCATTTTGATGAGGTGACTTTCTGCTTTTCTTGCATTCAGAACTCAAATAATGGCTGGTAGTATGTAGAAATAACTTTTTTAGATGCAGACTAAAGCCATTCAAAATTCCAGGTTAAACTTGAAGTTAGGAATATCTTTAGAGTTATGTCAGTTGCAGTAAACACAACAAGGTGCAACTATTGCACATTTCTCACACACACATTTCTTATACGCGTTCTGATTTATCCCAAATGCACAGAAAGGATATGCAAGAGACCTACATCCTGCAATTGATTTTCTCCCATTTGACTGATTGTTCTGTGATTTTAGAGTGAGTTCAACCTGTCGTAGGTTGCACAGCAGAAATGTGCACGGTTCACAGCTGCTTTTAACTGCTTTTCCAAGGAGCTGCTACCTTGGGAATGAGTTGGGGACTCTCAAGCAGGAGACACAAGGTTTACTCTCCCTTTCTTTATGTGAATGATGAGTCAGTGAGTTTACCTGTTCCCTGTTGGCCTGTCTGCCTGCTTTGGCGATGACTTTCATTTGTCCCTTTTCACACTCAGAGAAAAGGTTGGATTTTTCCCAATGTCCTTACTGTTTATTATCCTTATTCCTGCTATTCCTTACAAGACACCCTGTCCTTGCTTATGAGGGTTTTGTAGAAGATCAGGTGGCTATACACAGACATCAGAATTCGGATTTCGTTTTTATATGTTCTGTACCTTTTTGTACTGGTTTATGAAAGAGATATATTTAGATGCTCTCAATATGGGTTGCTTTCCTAATTTTTATAAATAAAGTAATGCTCTTGTCTAACTCGTCAAAGCTAGGCTTACATTTGGTGCATTTGTAACACAGCAAACACTTTAAATTCATCTTCTATGACCGTTTAAAACATAGTGAACATCTGAGATGTAGACCAATGAAATGTAATAAAAACACGCCTACAGTGAATACTCAGATGTGTGACATCAAGTTCATACATGGAAGATTATGGCTAAAAATAGTCATTTTAAATAGTAAACTATACTGATGCTGATTAAGCTGCAGGGAGAAGTATCTTTGTGAAGTGCAAACTAAAGCTTCATTTGCAACCACTAACAGGCCACAAACGTGGACTAATTTCTCCCTAGTGGAGCTATGAAAGCCCCATACATTGTATCAGCACTGCTTAATATTGTAAATAAATAACTTTATTGGGTCTCTCTCTCTCTCTCTCTCTCTCTCTCTCTCTCTCTCTCTCTTTGTTTTCATCCATTCTCTCTTGCCTTTTGAATGGTTAGCTTTTCCTGCAGTGAAACCTGAAGATGAAGGTAGGACTTGTGAACTTCAGGCCTACCGTAGTTGAGTTCAGATGCTGCACCTCTTGTTGTTACTGTATGTGTTTCAGAGTTTTACAGAAACAAAGAGCTTATGAGATATTTTTGCTGGTTGCCAAGATCATATTCTAGTAGGTAGAAAAGCTGGACTTCAACTGAACTTCATAGCTGAGTTTTGATCTGTCTTCTAACATAGTGTACATAAACAGAGGTTTGTAGAAGAAATAGTCAAGAAAAAAAATTACACTGACTAAAAGTCCGATATTTTCTGTAAATTGAAGACACTTAACCAAAAACATTTCCTACAGTGAGGAACATAAAAACCTAACAGAGATACAAGGTAATGCCATATATGAGTGTGAAGATTACCTACATCAGCTATAAAATACTGTATCATTTTGGTAGTCCCTAGGAGATTGTGCAATCTTGTGCTGTAAAGCCAATGCGCTCTCCATTTTTTTTAATAGAACAAAGAAATCAATTTAATAGTAATAATTTATTTTGGCTTTATAGACAGCTACCAACACTAGAAACTCAGTGTTATATGTACCTCTCCTGTTTAGAAAAACAGTTTTCAAAAACCATGAAGTATTTGCAGGGGTCCTCCTTATAAACAGTAATCTTGATTTCCACTTCATTAATGTATCTTGTCAATAAAAAAATCAGTACTATTTGAGTGTTCAATTATTATGTACCATTTAGAATTCTGTATTTTTTTGGTATCTCATTTGTAAGCCTATATTCAGGAATGATTTCATGTGAACAATGTTGATCTGGGATAAATTTCCTGACTTGCAAAGGTATTAGAATTAAGATATTCCTTCTAGACTCATAAGTCATCATAATCCACAGCAAGACAATGTCATGTAGCTAGAAAAAACGGGGATATCTTTCACAGCTTGATTTCAATTTATGTTTTCACCAGAAGAATGTTTTTATACTTGTAAGATACATAGTTTTATGGTCAGTAACATCTAGAAAATATTTTTAACTGTTATCTCTCAGGCTAGATTGCAATCTTACAATGCAGTGAATGGAAGACCATCTTTTTCAAACATCTTTTAATTATGGATATTTTGATCATAAGAGGTTTTTTTGAGAGAATTTAGCTGTATCAAAAGCTGTGAATATCTCTGTCTTTTGTAGGAATCATCTTCCTCTTCAGGTGTTTTCAAGCAAGAACTTTTTTTATAGCCATAACTGCCAGATCCATATGAGTATACGCAGGATTTCTTGAGAGTTGTTGTATCTGAATATAGAAGAAGGTGTTAGATGTTTTAAAACACATTCCTAACCTTTTTAATAAAAAATTTAGTGTGGAGTGGTAGAAAACTTGATACAGTTTTAACAAGGTTTAAAAAAAAAAGTGTATTCCAAAATAATAGTAAAAATCTTTCAGGAAAGGAATAAGGACAATTTTGCCTTCAACAGGCAGTTCAATTTTTGATTTTGTAATTTTTTATAGAGCTGTTCAGAAAGACAGCAGAACTTGTTCAAATATATACGTACCTACATCTATAAAAAAAAAAAAAAAAAGACTATTTCGAGTTATTTTCAAACCATTCACTGATGTGTTCTATTTCTTTCACATAAGGAAATTTGTTTGATTTTTCTTTACTAGTATCCTTACATGATGTATTATAAAGGAGTTTGTTTCATACTAGCACAGCATTAATTACACCACCAGAAACAATTGCAAATACTCGTGACAGTAACTTAGCCTTACAACAAAGCCTTCCATCCTTGAGTCACTGCCTTTGATTTCGTGAGACCCTCAGGAAGAGGATTCTTAGAGAATAGGATTTGGCGCTGTGAGTTATTATGTTACTGTTCAACTTGTTCATCTTAAGACTTAATGCTTTTTCTCAAGAACCCTCTCCCAATCCTCATTCCTTTATATTTATGATTCAAGTTTCACTCCAGCAAAGCAAGTTTTCATGCAGCAGCATAGGAAGAATTAATTGTCAAAACACGAAATAATTATTAAGTGAAACAAAGTGTTAATTATGATATGAACATAGTGACTCTCAGTAGTCATACTTATTATCGGGAAGATTGTTTTAAGTTTTAACAAGTAGCTTTGCAAAGGTATTACATGCTGTCATACTGATAATGCAGGGAAGTGTCCTCAGGGAAATTTCATGCATTCCAGCATATTTCAGGAAATTTCATAAATTTCAGCATATCTCAAGCATGTCTCTTTCTCAGGATGGGACTTTGTTTTAAAGGAAATGTATTTTTGGTCTTCCCTGAAAGTACATGGCTCTGTCTCACAGGCAAATTATATTGTCTCAAAAAAAGCCCATCATCTGATTCATGTGTCTTCTCCTAAACCTAGTGGGGCTTGTTTAAATAGTCAGTTCTTCGTTAACATACCCTTCTGTTGACATGTACGTTCTTACTGCCCTTTTTTAACCTTGTGACTCCTGGAATGCTCTCCATGGATAAAGTATGAATGTGTTTATTAGGAAGTCTTTGTCATTTCTCTAAGGTCGGCAGTATGATTTGTTCATGGAGATATTCTATAAAGTTTTAGAAGTTAAGCCTGGATCAGTGACTTGAGTTGTAGATACACACAAGATATATATGATATTGTTTGAAGTAATTATTAAGCACTGCAGGGATTTGTGCTGAGAAGAGGAAATTCTTGAAAGTGATATTGAAAGGGAGATATAATACAATATATCTGAAAAGTAGAAAAACATTCAAATAGTATTTTAGTAACTTTAAAAACAGAAAGCTGCACTAGTTACAGAAAAACTAGAAAAAGCTGGAGGGTAGGCAATTTGTTTATTTATCATATGCTTTTTCAAAATTATTGCTTTTTTGGCAAGCTGTTCAGTTGATTTTTTTTTGTTTTTGTTTTACTTTTTCATTTTTTAAGGAATCCAAAATGTACTCAGCTTATTCTGTGCAGTGCTTACAGAAAATAAGGTTCTCTTTCACTCCACAAGTTTTCAGAGGCTCAGTGATGCCTGTCGGGCTCTGGAGTCTTTGATGTTTCCCCTCAAATATAGGTGAGTTGAGTTTTGAATCTTTGGACTTCCTTGGCTCGTTTTATAAAATAACTCATTTTACATTGTTAAAAATAAGGAGTTGTGCAATGTTTGTTCATATAAACAAAGGTTTTCATAAGATAAACAAATCTTAGTCTGTGCAATTCATTGATAAAAAATCTGATTGCATCACGACAGTGGAAACTATGAAAGGAGAAACATCGTACCTCCAAATGCAATAGAAACCGTAGGGTTTCCTAACATCAGCTTGGATTGGAAAACTCCATAGTGATGATCCGTGAGTAGAAGCCTGGAAGAGAAAAGGTTTGTGGGAACCTAATAGCAGCAGCCTGCCAATAACTAAGAGGGTATCAAGAGTACAGAACTACGCTTTTTAGCGAGGTGCATGACAGGAGAATGAGAGACAGTGGTCATAAACTGAAAAAGGGAAGTTTCTGACTGGATATAAAGAAAACATTTTTTCATTATGAGAATAACTAGGCACTGAAACAGAGAGATTGTGGAATCTGGATCTGGATCAACCAGATCTCGATTCAGCCTTGACCTGCTTTGAGCAAAAGGTTGCAGTAGATCAGCTCCTGCGGTCCTTTGCAACCTGGAGGATTCTGTGATTCTAAGATAAAATCCGCATTGGCGTGTATGACAGTTTTGTAACACTGAGAAATGTCCACCAGATGATGTATTTAAATCAACATGCTGATCTGCTCAAAAAAGCCAGATCTGAATCCAGCTTTTTGAAATGGAAAGCTTAATATCAAACTATTTTTTGTGTTAACGAAAAGAATTGTAATTCTGACTCATCTATTTTAAAAGATGCTTGTATTTAATAGCATATTTTTATTTGCTTAAAATAAAAAGGAAGGCCTCATTTTACTATACAACAAGAAGGAAAAAAATTGAGTTTTGGAATAGATTCCTTAATGCTAGAATAGTCGTGAAAGTAAATTTTTAATGATAATTATCAATTAGGTGTTCAAATGCATTGATTTAATTTAGATTCCATTTTTCATGCTTTTCTGATGAAAACTAATTTTTTTAAAATTGTCATCAATATCTGTGTATAATGTATCGGCTATTATACTTAATGTTTATTTGTCACTTGAGTATCCAAACAAAAGATTTTATGTTAGTATTTTACAAAAGGCTGGATTGTAGCAGTCTGGCCAAAAACTAGTGATGTTTTTAAAAATGAAAGTGTTCTCCATAACTTTTTTAGTGTCCCTAATTACATAAAAATTTTGCACAAATATAATAACCATATGATATAAATAATATAAATAGAAAAATTGGTTTGGATATTCTTTTAATTGTCGTCTTTTTCATCTGAAAAATGTACCTGTTGGCAATAAGTTGTAGACCTTGTAATATAATCATTGCTGGATTTTACATGACAGATGTTCCTTTAACAGCTTGGCACTTTATAACGAAGTGTTTAATAAATACTTTCATATTTTGTCATTTTAAAATACAACTATTTATAGTAAATTTAGTAGGTGACAGGAAGGTAAAGAAAAACTATTCTATGTAAAGGGATAGGCAGATGCTTTTATTTTATTTTATTTTATTTATTCTTTTTACAGTTATCCCTATATTCCAATTCTTCCTGCACAGCTATTGGAAGTTCTCAGTTCACCAACACCTTTCATAATTGGGGTACATTCCATCTTCCGTAATGACATCCATGAGCTGGTAAGCATGCTTACCCAGAGCAGTCGTCGTCACGATGCCATTGGTGACCTTTAGTTATAGAGGTTTTCTGTGCTTCAGAGTTGTTCATATGGATAATTCATACACGTTTAAATTATTAGTGTAGAAGACAAGTCAATCGGGAGGAGAAAAAAGGAAAGGCATCATCAGTTCTGTAAATTCTGTAAATTGACTGAGACTATAAAGCAGGGGAAGGAAATGGTTTGTTGATTCTGGTGCAGGATGGGAAAGAATTAATTCATTTCCAGCTTTGACGCATGTTTCTATCATGAGTTTGAACACTAAATGTTTTCAAATGTATCCTCAACTGGAATATTAGAAATAGAAGTCACTTTTGAAAGTTTTTTTCTTCCTTTGGTTTACGCTGATTTTTCACATCTAAATTCAGTAATGTGAATTACTGTGAATTACTATGAATTTAGAGTATTGCCTTTACTGAAAGCATTCTGTAGATTAAAATTAATACTGTTTTAATTTGTTAATATTAACTCAGGTGCAGATCATTAAATTTACACTGTTGAGTTTTTAAACTACGTTCACAGGATATACTACATATAATGTTTTTGTTTGTCTCTTACAGTTAGATGTAATCATAGCGGACCTGGACGGAGGCACAATTAAAATTCCTGAATGTATTCATCTTTCTCAACTCCCAGAGCCACTGCTGCATCAGACTCAAATGGCACTTTCTCTAGTACGTCTTGATACAAAACTGATTTTCCACCCTCCCACCCTCTTTTTAAAGAACCAAAACAAGAATTTCAGTATTAAATTGCTTTCAAACACATTGGAAATTTGAAATTTAAAAGTAGGATTCATGCTAACAATACTTGTTTTAGAAAGATTTATTGTTGAAGTTAGAATTAGAATCACCAACAGTTTAGTTCACTTCTAAAATATCTGTTTTCTCACTATTCAAGAGGAAGGTAGTGATGTTGCCTTAACTAATAATGCACTTGTGATAGTAATTCAACTTCAGTATTTGACAACACTATTACTATTAATTTTGGCTTCTTTTCTGTTAAATGCAGAATTTCACAAATCCATTTTAACTGTTCATTTACTTTGAAGCTTAGCAAACAAATGATCAGATAGTCCTAGAGTTTATTTGTATAATGCCCCTGTATTAGTAACCACAATTGCTTGATTCTACATTAGGGAATCCCCCCCAAAAGTAGTTTAGTTTTCTATGAAGGAAAAAAAATACCTTTTGCTGTCATTGTCATAAAGTAGAAAACACTTGATTTGGAGGCTTCTGAATAAATCTTGTCATCCTAAAGTGACAAACTTTCTGTCTGTTCATCTGTTTCAGATGAATCAACTCTAAAATCCCCAATTCTGTTGACTAGCTTCATTGACTGTATTCGGAGTTTATGATAACTAGCTTACATGGAGAAACTTGAGAAACTTGAGATTCATGAGAAATTAATCCCATCTTTGTTTTCATACAGTCTTTATACTTTAACTCAATTTATTATTTGAAGTGTTTACTATCAGTGAATATTAATTTGAGAAAGAAATAATATTTTGTCCTTGCCTCAGCAAAATGAGGGAAAAAAATTTGTTTAAAAAATTCTCTAGGTTTTGCATCCTGATTTGGAAACAGCAGATTATGCATTCCCTCCCCCACGAACAGCTTTATCACACTCAAGAATGCTGGTAAGACTTCTGTGTTGTGTCTGACTTTCTTGAAGTAGAAAACTGAAGTTTTAGACTAACTTTCTTGTAAGAGTTTTGACTTTGTATTTCCTTTTTAGTATTCTCTACAGTTTTATTGATGGAGTAAAGAAATGTCATAGAACTTTGCATTCTGCTTTTTAACAGCATTCTAATGGGTTAGAAGTTTTTATAAACATAGTAGAAATATGCAAGCATCCTTTTTTTCCTTTAATATTGCTGTCTTAAGAGAAACTATCGAATTTAATCTGTTACTTTTCTGTTTCATAGACCAGTTAAGCTGCAGAATTTTACATGAGCAGAGAAACTAGTCTTTTTTTTTTGTAAATGTTAAAATTGAATTCTCTTATAGACCCCTCCCCCCCCCCAAAAAAAAAAAAAAAAAAGGTTCTACAGCTTTTTACTTTCCCCTCTGGAAAGGTAGATTACCTTCTTTTTCCCAAAATTGCAGTTTATTCAGTTGACAAAAAAACTAAGTTATATTATGGTGTTTACTTAGCAACCAGAAAACTTCTTTAATGTGAGCAGTTTGAAGTTTGCAGAACAGAGAGAGGGGTGGAGGACACTGAGATCTCCAGACTATTAATTACAGATTTGTAAACCTTGAACAGCAGATAGTGTAGAAATCTGCTCTTTTCTACACTGCAGATTTTACACTCTCTCTCTAAATGGGAATGTTGTAGATCACTGAGATTTCTTAAGACTAGTGATTAACAATGTAAATAAAATGGAAGAAATGGCACAGTTAAGTAATAATATGCGATCTACAGAGGAGAAAAGATAGGTGGAATTACATAGAGGAAGATGCCCCAGAAAGTCCAAAATGAAAAACTACAGTTACAGCCTGAAAAAATTGTTGAAACTAGAATCTGTCCTTTCTTATGTGTATATATGAAACAGCCATATCAGCCATTCTGAAAGCCATGACCATTTAAAAAAAAAAACAACACAGCAGATAGGTGAGTATAAAAAAACATTGCCTCTCAGTCGTATTCGGTGTTCTTTTTTAATCATTGTGTACCTAAGTGGAAGATAGTGATTTTAGTATGATCTTTCTGTACGGAGAAGGAACATATTTTAAGTCTGTGCATATGCATCACATGCTTGGACATATTGGGAAAGGAATTCTAGGTTTTTCTAACGTTTTATCTGGCTTTGATGAACCTCATCCTGAATAAAGCAATATGTCTATACTAAAAAAAGGCTGTTTAGATTAAGATAGTTATGAAGCCATGACAACTTAGTAACTTGCCAAAGTTGCTGATTTTAGCTTAAACAAAAGTCAGTAACTGAACTTGAGTTGGCAGTCCAAACTAAAAGCCAAAAGCCAGTTCAATTTAAGAACACATCTCATTTTTGTTGTGTAGATGTGTTCTAAAATGTATCATATAAATATGAAAAGTTAAAACTCTAAATGATAAATTAAAAACAGAGTAACACTGATCATATTCCAAAGCAGAATAAACAGACAGGACATCTAAGAAAATATTAAAATAGGACAGCTTTTATAGAATATTTTAGATACGTAAGTGTTTATTTCTTTAAAAAAATCATTGCAATCTTTAACTTATATTGTATTTACTAATTTGCCTAGCTAGTCTAACATTCTTTGCTGCTTGTATTTTTTCAAGTTAAAGATTGTTTAAAAATACCTTTGAGGCATTGTAAAGCCTGAAGTCTTAAAACAACTTTTAGGATCTCAGACTTTAGCCATGGAAGCGGTCTGATTGGGTACTTGAGGTAAGATAAATTAGCATGAGTGACACAGGATTTTGATCAGTCTTTTCTAGTTGCATCTGGGACAGCTGAAGATGTTACTGCCCCAAGCCTGCCCCCACCTGTTCATTATCATTTCCACTAACCAGTCAATGTTTTTGTAAGCACTCCTTTACTCATTTAAATCAAAATAAACCAGAATTTTAAAGATCTACTATTTTAAACTTTTTAAACAAACCCTGGCTTATGTTGGCTGAAGTCGATTGGCAAATGATGGCATGAGCAGCCGCGTTGGAAAAGTCATAGACAAGTAGCTGAGCAAACGTAGAGCAGTCTCCTCAGCTGCTGTAGCTGTAGTTTATTAAGAATAAAGTGATGTCTGTGATGTTTTGACCCTGTTCCACACACAGTGCTCTCAGTAGCAATGCCAGGTTAGGCAGCTACGCTTCCCTACCACTCACGCTCACTCCTATGACACTGCTTGAGTAGGACTGGTACAGTTATCTGCGAGACCCAAGTTACCACGGAGAATAAATCCAGGTTAAAATTCCCCTTTATTTAGCATCAGTCTTCACTCGTATCAGTTCCTTCGTGTGGTTCATCACACGACTGCCCAAGCAGTTATACTGACATTGCCCTGAGACTACTGTGCAGGCATGGAAAAGAGCAATAGGAAAATATGGGTGCATATGTGCTGAATATGACATTGCCATCCAGAGAGAGGTCAGTGAAGCCGTAGCCTCACATAAGCTAATTTTGTATGTGTACACATACCTCCACTTCATCTGCTACACTGCTGCATTGTTTGATGAATTTGTAAACATTTATATGATAGCTGTATACAAAGCGTGGAGAAGAAAAGGTTAGAAATAGAAAAAGGTTTTGACAACATTTTTAACTACTGCTTACAGGATAAAGAAGTACGGGCAATCTTCCTAAGGCTATTTGCACAACTTTTCCAAGGATACCGTTCATGTCTTCAGCTGATCAGAATTCATGCAGAACCGGTCATTCATTTCCACAAGGTAAAAGAGAAACAGCTGTTTATATTTAGTTAGCATTTATTTGTGTTCTGTTGTTTGCATGAGCTTGCATCTTGAACAGGTTTTAAAGTTAAAAAAAGGTTTCAAGTTAAATCTCAGATTTTTACATTTGCTGTTGACATACAAAAGTTTATTTACATGTGATAAGCACATCATTTTGACATAGCGGTACTTCATTACAGTTTAGTGTGACTGAATGTAGGGATGGTGATGAAATGTGAAACAAAGTTAGCATGGTAAAATTTAAAACAAAAGTTTGAGGAATAATTAAGGAATTTTGAAAAAATATAGAAGCAATTAGAAGAGAACACTTGAAAGTACTTGTTTTTCTACTTCTACTACTCGTGAGATTTCTAAAATGTGTGTATGAAACTTCCCTTTACATCACTTCTGAATTTAGGTATAAAAAGATTTGATTAGAAGTAGAATGTATTACTTTAAGCTGGTGAAAAATGTTGAGCTGCTAGTACGTAGATAGTTGGTTGATGCTTTGATAATGATAAAATACATGCATTCTTTTCTGTCTCTACTGCAGGCAGCCTTCTTGGGCCAGCGAGGCTTAATTGAGAATGATTTCCTCACCAAAGTGCTCAATGGAATGGCATTTGCTGGTTTTGTGTCAGAGAGGGGTCCTCCTTTCAGAGCCTGTGATCTTTTTGATGAGGTGAAAACTGTTGCTATATTCCCAAGTAAATTAAAATGTAACTACATTTCAGCCTGTGGAAAACTAATTTAAGTTCTTTTGAATCTTTACTATTTCATAAAATCTGTGCTAATATTTTTAATTCTCACTCTCTACTAAGCATGCATTTCTAGTTCACTTCCATAAAATCACTTGCACTGCTCCTGTGTCTAAAGTTAAACATTTGTTTCAGTCATTGTAATTCTGTTATTATAGTCAGATTTGGAACTTCATAATGCATTACATGTGCTAATACAGAATTATTTTGAAAAATTATATTCTTACAAACATTGAAGAAGTAATTGAGAAGTATTAAAGATATAGCCAACAATATAAACTAAAATGAACAGTTTCTCCTCTAAAAAGCAGTGCCATATTTATACTGTGGTGTTTTTATTTGAATATACAATACAAATAGAGTTTGGTATCAACTCTAATTAAGTATGGCTGAGAAATGTAGCTTTCAGTATTAGAAAGGTTAAAGGAATGTTTTAGGTATGTAGGACTTCCTAGACTATAAAATGTGGAGAATGAGATTTATCCTATAGCAGAAGCTTTATAGGAAAGTGAAAATCTTTCGTTTTCCAGAGCATGAGGACATAGCGGATTTTTCATTGTCCAGTTCTCTTTGCTCAATTTCAATTTAAGACTAACGTTTCATAATTTAAACTGGAAAGAAATTATTTTTGGTTGTACTATAAACATTTTTATTCTTTTTTTTTTTTCAAGTTGGTAGCCTTTGAGGTCGAAAGAATTAAAGCTGAGGAAGGTAATCCACCAAAAATGATAAAGCATGTTAGAGAACTTGCGGAACAGCTCTTCAAAAATGTAAGTTTATTTATACCTGCTACACTTTAAAGTTGAGATAATACCATTGAAAATTCACTTTACTGATACTGATCTAGCATCTGAAAATTGAAAAGACTGCTTTTGGCAGTCATCATCTGTATTGTGGCTGATGATTTGGGAACATTAAATATCAACAATTTAGTACATATTGAGGAACTTCAAAATTAGTAATTTACCTATTAACTACTGCTGCTTGTCATACTATTTTCTTAGCGTGTGTTCACATTTTATATATATATGTGTGTGTGTGTGTGTGTAACAGTTTATATATATATATAAATACATATATATTATATATATATTTTATAATATATATATAACTATATATGTGTGTGTGTATGTGTATATATATATGTGTGTGTGTGTGTGTGTGTGTGTATATATATATAAACTGTTACTTCTTAAACTGCAACCTATGCCAACTATGTCTCCTTTCCTGCTTCCCAAAAATCTTCTATATGAGGCCTGTATGCAGCATTTAGCATAGTGTATACTTCCAGCAGATCTTTCCTACTGTGCAGCCCTGTTCCCAGGATTTGTGTGTTCAGCAAGTCCTACCTATTTAACTTCTCACAGATTGTGTCTTGGAATTGGTAGGTTTCCTAGAATACCATTTCCGGTTTCGCTCTTGCCTTCCTAAAATAAAGTAACATCTGTTATGCCTTTATATTGTTGAATTACTAATGAGTGCTTTTGTGAAAACTCTTTCACTGTTCCATGGCTGAAAGTTTGCAGCTGTGCTATTACACTTCTAGACCAAATGCCATCCCCACTGAAAGGGCAGAAAAGTCACTGCTCTTTGCTGCAAATCAGAATTGTAAGTGTGTGTAGAGTTTTGTAGTGATAATATTCCATCAGGTCTACGCTAGGCTGTTCATCTTGCAAATTTTCTTCTTGATCTTTTTTATATTCTAGAGTAATTTCTGTTCTCTCACAAAGTGATCACAATTAAACAAGTAATATTAATGGTATGGATTTGTCAACGTAGAATTATTTAAGGACTGTATTCTTTTTCGGAGAATATTTATTTTTTACTTTCTTCAAGAAGAAGGTGTAATTGTTATTATGGAACTAAATTACTCCAAAGAAAATGGAGAACATTTGTGTTCGTTTCTAATGGATACATATCCTTTACGGAATGAGCCTATAAAGCATAAGTGACTGTGCATATTTGCGACTTTTTTCATATTATTTGTTAGAATCTGTGTCAAAACTCATTCATTTTAATCTATTTTATGATGAATTTGTTTATATCATTATATCATGATTGAACTATTACTATGCCTAGAGTTGTCTGATTTAAACTCAACGAATGACACATTTTGACATCTTGTTCCACAATTTTAATAGTCATTGTATTGTAGCTGTGACACTCTAGATATGTATGAGAAACACTATTTGTTAGGGAGCAATTATGTTTGTATTAGTTTAACTGATATAAGTGGAAAATCTAGACTAGTTTTTTAACATACTCTGCTTTAGTGGTTGAAGACATGCATTCCTCATCTGCATGTCATTGCATATAGAGCATGTATTAGGTATGTGGCATCCAAGATGAAAGTAACTCTTTACGTATCTTTCCTCTGGATCTCTCTCCTCCATAAATGGCATGTGAAATAGTTTTTCTCATCTTCTGGCTTTTTCCTATTATATGTCATCTGTCACCTGTGCTGAGGTTTTTTTCCCTTTATCTGCCTTGCTCCTATGGGCATCTGCTACTGTCATCCTCAGAGCTAGATTTTTGGCTCATTTCTTTAAAGAATTTGTAAGGCTTAGTAGCTTGTGTGTTTTGACTGCTATTTCTAAAGTTGAGGCATTTGGTCTCCTTGTTGCCTTGTGCTCCTGTAAATGAAAGTACTAAGCTAGCTCCTGTTTTTGAGTTTCACCAAGCCAGTTGTGCTTGTACAGTGGAAACCTATTGCATTGAATAACACTCTTTGGCAGTGGTACATACCAGTAATAAGTAATAGCATAGAATCAGATTGCATAAGATTGAATTCAAACATGATTAATAACAACCTGTGGTATATGAATGAAGAGGGGAAAAAAAAACCTGTTTTGGTTAATTGATCTTCACACTACTCAGGGCTTGTGAGGTGTGGTCCTATTAACAGTGGTAGTAGAATCCTTGCGAAAATTTAGATCTCTGCTGTATTTTGGAAAAGGTAGAACTTGAAGCAAGACAAAAAACAGGAATCAGCTATTTAAGGAGAATATTACAAGAAATGGTGAATTCTCATAACTTCATATGATATCTTCCTATCTCTTCAGATAAACCCTGAACATCTTTTTGGAAAGTATGTTTTAGACAAGTTGAAATCAATGTGGAGGGTGAAATTTAGTTATTTGTGATACACAGAATTTTTTCCAGTTGCTGAACACCACATGCAGAAGATCTGGGTCCACATGCAGGAACACACGTTGCACTGACATTGGGATTGACAGGTGCCAGGGGAGCATACATACACAGAGAAAGAAGTCAGATATCCCACACACCCAAGGCGGCTCTGTTGTATGGTATAGGGCATACTTTGTTACTGTCTTTAGTATTGCAGTACTGCATATTAATGTCATAACTATGTAGTAGTGGATGTAGTAATTGTTTTGGTAGAGCAAGTAAGTTAAGAGTTCTGCAATGTGAAACTGAGGTTTTTGGTATTTTATTCGGAAGAGAATTCTCCAAGAAAACCCAAAAGCAAACATAAAAACCTTCTTCACGGGTACTTACTACATATTCTTTTAAATAAAAAGAAAACAGCATAAAAGACTGAGTGAGATATGATTGCAAGCAAAAATTTATCTTCACAGTGGAATTTCCTGTAGTCTTTGCAACAATTAAAGACTTTTCTGTCCTTTTAGAAAGCACCAAAATCCTATTTCACAGCTTCTTTTTACTTTGCTTATAGTTTGGGCCCATCGTTTCCTCTCTTTCATCACCTATATTATTCTTTCTCTTTTTTTTTGTGCAAACAGTGAGCCATATGAGATATTTATATGGGTTGTGTAGAAGATAGAAAATTGGTACCTGATGAAGGAGGGCCATGGACTGATAACCCTTTTTTTCTAAGTGAATTTTCACTTTCTAAACTTCATCAAGATGAGAATATTTCTGGTTACTTGGTGAAGAGAAACTGAATGTATTATATTCCACTTAAGTCCTAAATATTCATCAAGTTACATAAAAGTGGCTTAAGAAGCAACTTGATTTTCATTTGCTGGCATTCTTTTTTTGAGTTACTTTGGATGTTCACAGAAATAATTTTATAAAAGCCTTTAATGAGGTTGGAAGTGTTAAAGTTAATGGATCAAGGATGATATTAATTTGGAACATGGTATTAGTGAGCTGTATTAGATATTTTGATTCTTTGGCTTTTAGATGTAACAGATACACAAAGCATCAACAAAATGGGACCTTTTTTTTGCCTGACAAACAAAGCATCCTCTGCCTGCAAAATGGAGGAGAACTTCCATAGGGTTCTCAGTATGTCTGTGATTTAACACTAGCTGTTAAGTGAAATGGGTTCCTCTGTAATATAATTAGTTGCTCGGGTTTTTTTTCCATGTGTTCTAGGATGTTAAGTGGTTGGTGAATGAAACGGTAATACGAAGTAACACATTTGTGTGTCATGTTATGCTTTTGGATTGCAGGAAAATCCAAACCCTCACATAGCATTCCAGAAAGTGCCACGGCCTACTGAGGGCTCCCACTTGCGCGTCCACATCCTCCCGTTCCCCTGGGTAAACGAGGGCCGGGTTCACGAGCTGATGCAGGAAGGCCTCGCGAGGAATCAGAGCACCCCACCTGCCAGTCGGGTGGATAAGAAGTGTGTGGTGCCAGCTGGCCCGCCTGTCGGTAGGTTGCACTGGTACCCAATTTGTATAGTGGTCATCCAAGACAGAGTCTGACCCTGTAACTGACTCGAGAAGCGATGTGGGCCTTTCTACAGAAGGGAAGATTTGATGACCTAAATACATAATTAACATGGCTGCAATTTGTTTTTCCCAGTTTCTTGTTGATACAGTATTTTTAGTGATAATAGTAAACTTTAGTTCATAAACTTAAATGTTTCCCTTTGCATTTTTAAAAAGATTTTTGCATCAGCCTTTAATAAGAAGTTGAACATCTAGAATGTGACTGGCATAATTGATAAAAACAAAAAGGATTCGATCTCAGAACTAATAAGTTAGATATTTTCTCCTCATCTAGGTGTGACAAATATCACCACAGGACAGTTGCACTGGCTGAAACAATCTTTGAACTGTTAAGGTTTCTCCTTTGACACTTGTGGAAGATAGGTAAATTATTGGAAAACTGGAAAAAGACCAAACATAGCATCTGTCTCTCAAAGAAAAGTATGCATATCTCTAAAGAGCAGATGTAGACATTGTAGACCAGTCCATTTAATTTTAATAGAAATTTAATTATAATTCAGTTTAATCAATAGAAAAATTCTCTTCATCGTATTCATACTTATCAGTCTGCATGACAGCATGAACAAGTATCTTGCAGGAGTCACGAAGCTAGCAGAGCTTGCAGAGTTATTGAAGGGTGAGATTAGAATTCAAATCAATCTTGAAAAATTAGAGATGTGGTCTCTGAATTTTGTACTTTTCTGTTGTTTTTCTTCAAGTAAGGTGCTGCACTTGCATGGGAATGACCAATTGAGTAGGCAGCAGTTTTTCAGAAATTAATTTGGGGATTATAACTGATCAGAGAGCAAACATGAGACAAGAATGTCAAGCTATTGCAAAAAAAGGCAAACATCTTACTAGGAGGTATGGAGTACAGTCAGTGAACCCCATGGAGAAATCCTTTTGTTGTACTCAGTAAGACCTCAGCTGGACTGTTTGTAGCCATTTTTGGGCACTGGCAGACTGTCTCCATTTTTGGTTCTATTGGAAGGAGTCCAGAAGAGAGCTACAAGAATGACCAGCAGTCTGGGGAACGTGACCTACACGGAAGGATTGAGAGTTGTTTAGACTAAAAAATAGAAGACTGAAAGGACACATAGTAACAGCCTTCAATTACATAAGAGGCTGTTAAAAAGAGGAAGGGAAGAATGCGTAGTGATGAGAAATAATGGTTGTAATTGCAGCACAGAAGATTCAAGTTCTATGTCAGGAAAAACTTTGTAAAATGAGGATAATGAGGCATTTGAATGGATTTCTTGTGAAGCCATGGAGCCTCTGTGATCGCAGAACTTTGAGAACATGTTAGACAAACATCAGGAATAACATAAATAGGGTTGATCCTGTCTGGGGACAGCAGGATGAGCTAGATGGCCTCTTGAGACCACTTCCAGCCCTATTTCTCTTTGGGTTTATAAAAGAAGAGGATAAACTCTACCTGCCTTTGCTGTTAATTATATCATTGAATGCATTACCTCTAGAAAATGTAAATGGTATATGGTTCTGTTCTATTATCTTTCTTTAAAAATGTTTCCAGGTTAAATGCAATAGAAAAAAAAATTTAATAAGCTTATTTTTATGTCAAAGTTTTATATTTTTTCCAGGTACAACTTTTCACACTATCTTCTGTGTCAAAATCCTTAGATATTAGGTGCTCATTAGGTGCTACAGAAAGGGCAAGTTTTGCTCGTATGTTCTACTTACTTGATACTAAATAGAAAAAGAGAATGCTAGATCTTTCATTCTGAATTTTCTTGAAAATTCAGAGCAAAACACCGTCTTAAGAAAATTATCTTTAGAACTCAGCAACTTGGAATCTAGATAAGAGAACCGGTTTGTCAGGTTTTATTCCATGTCAGGGAATTCTTAACATGGCCAGTTTACTCTCAGAATTTTTGTCCTCAAACATATGCACACATGAATCCCTTAAGAACAAAATAGTGATCTGCTGCTACATACAAAATATGTAAGACTACATAATTCACTGAGCAACAGGGGTGTTTGTGTATGTGTGCATGTATGTCTTTTATATTATTTTATTATTTATTTATATGTTTCATTAGTATGTTAACATGATTATATTTAGTTTTAGCAATTGGAATTGAGTTGTGCCTGCATAAGACAAATGGAACAAGTGGTAAAGAGAATCAACTGCCCTAGTTAAAATTCAGAGCATTGTCATCTTCAGATAGCATAGGAAATCCAAAGATTTAGGATTCTGTGTTCCTGTCTGTATGTGCCTACTTAATGACACTTAACAGAATAAAATGGTTGCTGTGTTAAAAGTTTTTTCATAAAGAACTGACTGGTATTTTCTCTGGCTCTTGCAAAAGATGTTTCACAGATATATGTTCTTCTTTTTCTTTGTTAGTTTCCATAATGGAAAAAGGAAGCACAGTTTTCAACAGTGCTCAAAGGCTAGAAGTTGTTAGAAACTGCATCTCATTCATTTTTGAAAACAAATTTTTGGAGACTGAAAAGGTAATAAAATAAAGTGTTAACTTTTCCAAACAAGCATCCACTTCTTTTAGTGAGCAAATGGTGACCAGCACCTTGTCACAAATTCCATTTTCAAGTCTTATTTTGTCTAATGATTATTTTTATTCATTTACATGAATAAAGTAAGCAATAAAACTAATTATTTAAATGCAATACCATGTGTAATATGCGGCTAATGCATTTGAAAACTTGTTTGCAAATACTAAATGGGTGTATTGATGCTCTCTTTGCTTAATTTTGTTACCATTATACATAGTGTGTCCCACATGATATTTTTAAAAGGGTGTGTATTGGTCTAACAGTGTTAATCATGAGGAATGTGAACAGAAGACAGGCATAGTCACTTCACTGTTTGTCAACCAGTGCTCTTTCTAAATTTTCAGTGAAATTGATTTTACTGTTTTTAAGAAGCAATAATTTGATAGAACACAGAGGTGAATGTCAATACTTGGCATGCCCATTTTTAGTAAAATGTACTAGTGAGTTGTTATCCATGGCATTTTTGCTTTTTCACATTAAGATGTTGTCAGTTTTTGAAGATTGTAGTTTTTGTAGTTTTCAATTATTGATTGTAGAGCATATCAGTATACAAAATTATGCTATAATAAGCTTAGGAAAAGAAGTGGGCAAAAAAAACCTAAAGCAGAGCTTTACTTACCCCCCTCTCCCCCGCCCCCCATGCCTCCCCACCCAGTTTGCTATGTTGTATGCTAACCTCTATAAAGGTCACATCTAGAGATGCACAGGAAAGCCTGAAGTGATGGATACCTTATAAATAGATTGATACAGATATATATTGCTGATCAAATTTTTATTTTTCATCTCCTCAGCTTTCTGTGTTATTTCTAATGCTCCAAGCCTCTAGGCAGTTTCAAATATTTACATTTAAGGGATAGATAAAGGGGGTGTGTTGTTTTAATTTAATCTGGTGGAATGAACCAGACCAGGTAATACTCAGGAATAGATTTTAAGATTGGACTAGGAATGGATTTAAAGTCTACTAGTCTGATGACCCACCATAAGTGTAAATGACATACACTCAAAGTTAATAAGAAAATGATCATAAAATTATTTTAAGAAATTCTTAGATTTCTCAGAAGAGTATTACCTATATATCTCTGAGATTGTGCTGTTCAAAATAGAAAAGTAGCATATTTTGATTTAAAAGATTTGTAAGATACATTACAGAAACGCTGTTACCACTCCACTGTGACCATATGGGGAAAACCCTAATAAAATGTGTAGTTTTTCAAAGAGTTTTGATATGTGTGTAAAACAGTAGTTTTTAACCTCTTTCAACTTGTGGGCACCTAGTGCTTGCAGTCCCCCTGCGTAGCAAATTTGTCTTTTGACAATAGGCTGCCTTTTCTTACCTATCTTTCACTGCCCATTGAATGTAGTCTAAAATGGAACAATTGAAAATCACTGATGTAGTACTTACTGCATCTTTAGAGGATTGGTACAAAGATTTTATTGGCATTAACTTACGATCAGCTGTGTAACAGTCTTGGGGTCTCAGTGCTGTGAGTATGCCTCTTCTAAAACCATTTGTCATTCACCGCGTATCAGAAAACATGCTAGCTGATCTTGACATGCTAACTTGAGACCTGGCCTGGCTGATATAGATAGAGTACGTACTTTCATGCACAATAATCCGTTTATGCATTCATATCCATTCAATGCCTGTATTTGATTGTTTTCATTTAGGGATGTAGATGAGAAATACTCTTTAATGCATTTGAAAAAGTGGAAAAAATTTAATACTTAATGCTGATTTAGCTTGAGTCCATTATGTGAAATTTTGATATTCAAACTCTGAAGTGGTTCAGGTATATACTTTATTAGAATGTGATTTTTTTGGTAAGGAATGAATAATACTCAATATTTTGGTAGTGTTTCATTTTGTTTTAATGAAGTTGGATTTTCTTGTCTCTAGACGCTGCCTGCTGCTCTGCGAGCCCTAAAAGGAAAGGCAGCTCGGCACTGCCTGACACAGGAATTAGGCCTGCATGTTAAACAAAATCGAGCAATACTGGACCATCAGCAGTTTGACTACATAGTACGAATGATGAACTGTGCTTTACAGGTACAATATGTAAGGATTTTGTTCTCTGGTTCTCTTTTAAGTCCTTCCACAAAACTCCTGGGTTATAATAAGCAAAATTTTGTTTGTAATGATGTGGAGAAGCAAAATAATTGAATTGTAGGACTATGTACTGCAGTGATCTAGCAGATATTACCTGGCAGTGGATTTAAGACATTCTGTAGTTGGAAGGATGAAAGGCAAAATGCTCAGGTCTAGACAGATCTGCCTGATTTTTGAAAAACAGAAAGAATACTATGGTTCTGTTATAAATAATTCAGATTTAATTTAGTTTTGGTAAGTATTGAAGTGATTTATCTTAATAGCTTTTAAGGGTTTTTTTGTATTGAATGAGTGTTAACTTTTCTAGGTGATTTCCACCTATAAGCTTCTGAAATGTGTATTACCACTGCTCAATTAAACAAAATATGTTTGTCCTGTTTGTACAAGTACAAACATATTTCAAAAAAACAGAATAGTTTCTGCTTTTATGATTCTTAGTTTGTCAGAGGCTTTCTGAAGGTGTTTTCTGTTTACCTACTAAGTTTTTCTGCTGATAAATTAAAAAAAATCTGTGCTGAGTAGATGTCAACATCTGGTAGCAGTTACCTATGAGAGTAAAATATTTGGATGACTCTTCTGACCTTCAGAGGAGAATTGAAGATATTTATGACACTGCATTTCTCTGCCTAAAATCATGATACATAGAATATTGCACCTGCTATGCATTCCGGGCACAGAAATCCTTTTTCAAATCAGAACACAGAGTCATCTAGATGTGCCACAAATTTTAATCCTACACTGGTGATTGTTCCTGGAAAAATTATCTAGAGAAGTTTATAGAGAATAGGAAGGAAATTAGTCCCTTTTTTTGCTATATCTGAGTACAAAAGAGATTGCAGGAGAAAATGAGGACCTGAGGAAATTTCCGTTGCTGAGGAAAAAAATATTGACATCACCTTTTAATAAAGCAATAAAATCAGATTTTCCTCTTGGAGAGGAATTGATGTTTCCTTGGCAGTGATTTGAAGACTCAAAGAGGACCTTAATGTTCATGTAGATGAGTATCTCTGAAGTCATACAGAAGTAAAATAAAATGACTGTTATATTTGCTAGCTTTACTGAGCAAAGGAGCTCAAATCATGCAGAGGAAACAAATGTGTGGAATACAGAGGTGCAATTTTTACCCTCCCCCCCCCCCAATACTTTCTTCCTATCTTTGAAAATGTAAAGTGGAAATTTCCATTTCTCAGTAGTAAGCTCAGCCAATATGAAAGCATCTGAACTCCTGACACTGGGCAGCTAGTTACAAGAAAGTATTCAGTACTATTACTTTTATGACATATGGAATTATTTATTAAGATAAGAGCATGATTTATAATTTGTCCATGCACTTTCTTGATGGGTTTATTTGGAACAGTGTATAAATTTTGACATTTTGGATCTTCCCTATATCAGTTAAAGGCAAAAGCATATTACCACAGTTGTGATGCTACAATAACTTTTTAAGTGAGTTTGCCTTTGCTGCAGTACAGCTCAGCAAGTCAGCATTTTGCTATAGAGACATTAATTCTGTTAGCTGCAAGTCATGAGATCAAGCAATTTAGACAGTGTCTGTTTAAAAAGATACAGAAGTCTAATTTAAGAAATGTGATCTTCCCAAAGATGTATTTGAGATTTAGGGAAATACCACATTAGTTATGATGGATTTTTTTAGAAGAGTTAGATTGCAATATTACTTCAAGACCTCACTGAACTATTGGAATTGTAGAAACTACCTTGCTCCATCTTTTTGCTGTCATATGTCTTGTCACAGATTTTTCTCTCAACTTCACTGCGTGTTCCTGTAAGATACCAACCTAAATATTCCTGTGGTCAGGACATATGTAACGGTCAATATAAAAAGCTGAGAGGAATGGAGGGCCCCAGGCGCAGGTCACAGGTTGAGGAGAGCACTGGCTCTCTGCCTAGCGTTGTGGCCTGAGCTGGGATGTGTGCGCAGCAGGGCCCAGAATGATGGATTTCTCTTGGAAATGCCAGGCTCTCCAACCTCTCCTGGCTTGCTTTCTCATGCAGGTAGGAAATCTGATGCCCCCCCTTTCAGCCACCAAGCCTCTGCTACTGCTCACATGACTTGTTTGCAAACCACATGTATTTCAAGAGATACAGGTTGGCTATTCCTGAAAGTGTCTTTTGAATAAGAGACTGCAGTATTCGCAGTTATTCAGTCTTTGTCTTACTGTGAACAGTGCCGCATATTTCAAAATCAAAAAAAAAAGCATTTTACAAGTTTATTAGATCTCTCCCTTACTGTTCAAAGATTGTCCTGTTTGTTTAGTGTCAGGGTTTTTTTCTTTTAATAAAGTTTATTCTGACGTTTTACTTCAGTCCACAAAAATGAAAGTCAGATGCTTTCTTCAGAGCTGCTATATATACTATATATTACATGGCAGATGACAAGTGGTGTGTTAACACACTGCTGGTAATAATCTCACCATATATGTTCCTACCAGTCTCATTATATCTGTTCTGAAGTGTCTGTCACCACAGTATGTGAAAATAGATTAAGGAAGAGGGATAAAATATTCATACTGCTGCTTCAAATTAATAGCTGTATTACTTTATTGAAAAGTTAAACTTGGGATATATTTCCTCTGTCCAATCTCTAGCCATTTTGCAGCTGCAAAGGGCGGAGGAAGCATTTCACTGATTTCGCTAGAGGTGGTAAAACTTGGGCTTCTCCAGATCTATGATGTTTGCTGCTTTGAGCTGCTCAGTTGAAGTGTGGCTTTCCTTTGCAAGATTCTTCTTTAGCCTATTTAAAGTTTGAAGGTAACAGACAGGACCTCAATGCAGATTTTTGTTAGGTCTATGATATATGGAATAGTACAGTAGAATGTTTTATTGATCTGCCTTATGTAGCAGGTAGGCAGTTACATATCAAGCCCTGTAGTAGACTTTAGGAAGCTTTACAAGTACAGTTAAGGTAAGGCGTGATGCAATAAGTCAGTACTGAAGTGTTAAAAACACAGTTTACTGTCTCTATTTCTCTGGGAAGCATTGACAATCTACTGCTGCTGAAATAAAAATGAAATAAGTATTTTTGGTCATTGCTAGTAGTAGGAAGTTCAAAAGGACACGGAGATCGTATATCTCATTGATTAAAGCAGATGTCTTCTGATGAGGGTATTACTGCAATTAAATCCCCAGTTATTTTTTATCTGTCCTGCCAGTCATCATTGACTGGCCACTGGTTAAGACTATTCTTTCCATTCTCTGAGTAAGAATTCCCCTGACAAATCGTAAACTTCGATAAGCCTTTAAAGCAGCCTCCATTACAGCAATTATTAATACCTGTAACAGCAAAACGGAAGTATTATGTTCTGTTACTTATGTTACTTAGCTAAATTACTGTTAAAGGCCATCTACAGTACTGTAAAAAAAGTATACTGGTTCACAATGTATTCATATAGATAGCGCTGTGCTGTAAAAAACAGGCAAGTATTTCTCTGAAAACAATTTCAGCGGTGTTTGCTTTCTGCTGCTGTGGTTACTTCAGAATAATTTGCAATTACATATAAAATTCTATTTAAAATGTCTTTTTAATTTTCTGTAACAAAATGTTTTTCTCTGACATTTAAGAAAAGGTGACCAATACTTAATTATTTTACCACTAAAAATGACATTTCTTATCAGAGGAACACATTTTCTTCGTAATTTTATTTCCAGCAATACATTTTATTTTTAACTACTAATTAAGAAACAATGAAAAACATGTCAAGGCTGAATTTGCATACTTCTCATTAACTCTTTACAAAGAAACAGCATGAATTGTCCAGATTTTCAGTTGTCTCTCTCTCTTCTCCACACCTCTGATTTACTCTGGTAGCACCAAGTGAACTCTATATCTGCTGAACATAGCAGCACTTAATTTGATAAAACAACAGTAGAGGCAAAAAAGAGCCTGAAAATTTTAAGTTCTCCCACTGTATAGCTGGAGAGTACTTGATGATCACAATTAATAATTTTTATATTAAAAAGATATTACAATCAATTTGCATAAAATACTGAAGAGTAAGTATAAGGATTTCCTAAAATGTGTTTGTTTTCCTGCTTTGCTGGAGGAGAAAATTCTCTTCACCTATATTGGCATCCTGAAGAAGCTTCCTTTGATAGTTGGAATAGATAAAAATTTTCATTTAAAAAAAGCCCCAAAGCTAATGATGCAATACAACACCTCCCTGTCTAAGATGTTGTCCTGTAATGACATAACTGTGTATTAATCACAGAATCACAGAATGGTTGAGGTTGGAAGGCACCTCTGTAGATCATCTAGTCCAACCCCCCTGTTCAAGCAGGGTCACCTAGAGCAGGTTGCCCAGGATTGTGTCCAGACGGCTTTCGAATATCTCCGAGGAAGGAGACTCCACAACCTCTCTGGGCAACCTGTTCCAGTGCTCTGTCACCCTCACAGTAAAGAAATTTTTCCTCATGTTCAGGTGGAGCTTCCTGTGTTTCGGTTTGTGCCCGTAATACCTTAGTTTGGCAAATATGTGTCAAATCTGAAAACATATGTGCCCCAATCATCTGAGTGCTTAATCTAAATATGGTTAGATTTTAGGGGGATTGAAGTGCATAAAACTGTGTTAAGTATATAAATATTTTCAAAACTCTGGCCCTTAGGTGTAAGAAAGGGATGGGGTCTCATGGTGATGTGGTTTAATCTGACAATCTCCAAGTCAGCAATGCTATCTTAGGTCTTGGCTTGCTCCAGTGTCACGTCTGTGTGAATACACATCTGCTGCACTAGCATGTCTGAGGAGTATCTTTAATAATAGACAAGTTGTTATCATTTAAGCGCTTTAGATAATGTCTAATAAATTTTAAGGCTTTTTGTAGTAGCAATCATTAGATATTAAAAGTATCACTCTTAATTCTTTTGTTCATGTTTGTCATTCAAATATAGTTAGAGTATACCAAGTGTACCAAGAGTATACCTAGACTATACAGTATAAAAGACAACTGCAGAAAGTCTTAGTGGCAACCAGAGCAAAATTAAAAACTTAGCCTGTGTTAGATTAGACAAAGGGTCCATCTGGGCCAGCATCTTTTCTTCAGAAATGGCCAAAAGCATATGATAGATAGCATAGATTAATTTTGCCTCTAGAAGTTCTCTTGCAACCCTTCTGAATCACTTTGGTATAATATGGGCTTCTTTTTAGCACTTATCATTGTCTGCTTTGAAAAAAACTTTCATGTGCGAGGTAGTAAGAACATGGCATTCTACAAACGAGATTAAATTCATTTTTCTTATGCAAATATCTTTGGTAATCTATTCTGCCACCAGATAAAGTTTAAAAGCAGTCAATCAGTTCTTAAAATTTAGGCTTTTGAGAACACTGTCCAATAACAAGATAGATTTTATTACTCCTGAGAGTAATACCATGTGTGTGTCATATGATTCAAATTCTTGGCAATATAAAGGTTAAATTAACCAGCATTTCTCATATTTTAGGTTGCAAACTATGTTGTCAAATGTCTTTATTCTGGAAGGTTGTAATAGGTCTCTTTCAGCCATTTTATAATGGCTTGCTTTTTATTACTCAATTTGACTTGCATTCCTGGAAGCAGGGACTCTCAGAAGAGCAGCAATATTAGAAAATATTTTAAGGTATTTTAAAACATACAAAATGTACCATGAAGAGAATCATGGGAGTTTTAACAGCGCCATACTTATTTCTTTTACCATTGTTTGCAAAAATGGGAAAAAACAAATGAAGAACAAAAATCTTTGCAAAACAGTAGTTATGAAAAATCAAATACCAATTAAGAAAATAATCAAAAGTTGATAAAATGAGATCTCACTTAAATTAGGCATAATCACTAATCAGTTCTTAACGATTTAATCTTTTTCATCCTATTAGATGTAATCATGATATTATACAAGTGAAACAAAGGAGATTTCAGCGTTCAAGGCTCATGCTTGATACCTCCAGATTTAATTCCATGTAGTACTGCAGGTTTTTTCTGTCACAATGGGCATGTCATTTAGTTTCTCTGGGCCTTCATTTCCCAGAAGAAATATATGCAGTAGAAATGACAGATTTTTCCATACTGCTGACTTCTCAGGAGTCCACCTGTTATGTTCTGTATCTCATAAAAGAATCTGCTCTTTTTTGAATCTGTCTGATGGTGTCTCTTCCCTAAGAAATTGCAGGATATCTGAATATCAGAGCATATGGCTGAACTGATAGTGTTCATATAACTTTTCTAAGGCAGAGAAGTAGAAGTGCGTTTTAAAAGACTGTATTGCTGATCTGTTTTTATTTTTCCTTTCTTTGCTCTTATATTCATCCCATCTCATGGGATGCCCACACAACCCATGAATTATTGATTCATGTGTGTCCGTGTACTAAATACAGAAAATACGGTTTCTTTCTTTATGGGATTGCCCATGTATGTATTCATAAAGTAGATGGGTACAAATGTGCTGCTGTTGCTCAATGTAGCAGAATTTTCAGCTTTATTACTACCTTTAGAAGTCCAGTCCGCAGTTGCCTACTCTGCAGGTATCAAGGGAGAAAACTACCTTGACATAGTAGTAGCTGCCGTTCTTCTGAGCCGGAACTCTCCCTGTAGAGGTGATGGCCTGCAAAAAATTCCCTTTTGTATGACTCACTAAAATTTGCTTCTGTAGTGATCTTCACCTGTAGAGGTGTCCATCCGCTTTAATTTGTGTCCAGACAGCTAAGGTGGTTGTCTCAAGCTACATTTCACTGCCTCAGTGGTTTTAGTAAAGAACTTTTTGTCCGATAACTACACAGCAGAAAACCCACAACTTCTTTTCATGCTGGCACTGTGCCAGTACAGTGGTGCCCAGAAAAGAGGTTTTTTTAGGTGGCAGGGCAGTTAGTAAATTACTATTTGCCTGGAGGCTTCTGGCACCTACTTGTGGTAATCTGAAAATATTTGTGACTTCTGTTTGGAGTTACCTTCTGTGTGATTATGTGCGACTATTACTTAAAGAAAAAAGATGATAATTATCAATAATAAGAGTTTTGTTAAATGTGTTATCCATATATGCATCTGCCTTCAGCCTTCTTCCCTCTCTGCTTCTGACTAAAATGCGTTTAGTTCACACAGTTCCTGCTCCCCTGTATGTATAAATATATGCACGTACATAATCATGAGGCACAAGGGTGGTATAGATGTATCTATAAATATACATTATATATATATATATATATAAACATGCATATATGCCCATGCAATTGTACAGACATATATAGGTACATATAGATAGACAGATATAAACTCAGTAGGAATGTAGAAGCTAAAATAATCTCCAGGCTCCAGGATGATCAAAGAAGGATATTCTTAGAGTGAATGTGTATCTAGAATATACATCTTAAAGAGCTCTGATTGCAGGTAGCCTTGATTTCCCCCAGTCTTTCCCTCAGTTCTTGTCAGTAGTATGAAAAGGCATCAAAAGTGTCAAAGAATACATATCGTAAATATGACAGTGTCCCTCTTTCTGTTGATCTTTCTGCCATAGATGTAACTTGTCTTCCTTGACTACACGTTTTTGTGTTATCGATTGTGTCTTCATTATGTTTGTATGCAGTTATCAGTAGATACCAGTCTTTTTCAGGGCCCCGGTCCAACACTTTACAAACAAATATCAAATAATGTTAGGTTATTGGTATTAATATAAGATAACATAATTTTTTTTTCTAAGCTTACAGTTATTGTAGTGAATGAATACTGAGGAATACTACAGAACACAAAAAAGGAATAGATATTCGTAGGTGATATACATACTTGTGTGCACTATGGAATAACAGAAAACAAAACAGTACTGCAACAATTCTGAAAAAAATAAGGCCCTGAAAGAACCCCAAAAAATGTTTGTTAAGAGCTGCGATGATCCTGAAGAGTTTGTGCCAGGCAAACATGCGTTGATGTGAGAAAAGGAAAAATGTAAAAGAATTTAAGAAAAAATTGTTCACACAGAGGTACTTGCAGCTTCATCATTAGGTGAGACAGTGTTTACACATCTATATAAGCATTTTAGAAAACATATATAGGATACAGTATTCAAATTTCAGACAGATGGTCTGTATCTTGGTTTCACTGAGTCCAGTCAGGTCATATCTGGCTTATGGATAGATCAATAAAAATGTGATACACTTTTGGATATAAGCTTAAGCAGTAGAGCGTCAGAATGCCTAATAAGCATGACACACTGGGTAACCCACTAGCAGAAATAATGAGACAAGTACAAACTCATCAGTCTCAGATCTCTGAAACATTCTTTGTTCTGAATGGACTTCTTCATTGGCCTTTGTTCAGTCCTCCAATATTTACAGTTAATGTAGGGCATGCTAACATATGTTAGCTCACACGTATGTATCTTATTGAAACCATGTAGCTTCTTGGACCATTGACGTGGTAGGCTGTGACTTCTCTTAAGTGTCATTACTGTTAATTCTATCATTGTGGTTGCCAAGCATTCCTAATAACTCTATGTTCTAAATATTTTTGGTCATCTTGATGAAAAGCAGACATGTGCATGTATGCTACTCACTGTCGTAAATAAAATAACTCTGGGTTAGGAATTGTGTTACGCTGCTGTGTAGTTACTCTGTAGCCTCTCCATGAAAGAGATGGACTGATGAGAGGTAGGAAAAACAAAAATAAGATCTTTGTGGTGTGAAAAGATAGACATTTTGTTAACAGGGTAAGTTACGTGAAACCAGTAACTTCTGTTTTCACAAATGTTATATTAATAAAAATATAGAAAACATTTTTTATTTTAAATTGATATAACATTTCAGTATGGGTACATAATTCAGTGTAGATTGTGTACAGCACTTAGATATTTGTATGTGCACATAGCAATCTGTATGGAGTGTAGTTTTATTGTATACAATAAGTAATAAAATATGATACAGTATTGGTGTACTGTGCTATACCTAGTCAGGAAAAGTGCTTTTGTGGCCACCTGTATGCATGTGTGTGTATGTAGTTTTAGTCTATTAGTACTAAAATGAAGAGCAAGAGTTTGGCAAACTAAGTCTCACTATGGGCTTTCCAACCTCCACATCCCTCTTTAGATAACTGTTAAACAGAGGAGCTGAAAGGGGATGCTTTACTCTGTGCGAAAGGGCAGAGTGTACGCCCTTGATCATTGAGGGTACTTACCAGAAGAAACATTAGAAGACTGTTTTGTTGTTTCTGTAGTAAGGAATTTTAAAAAGTTGCTTGTTTCCAAATCTTTTGTTTTGCAGGAATTTGCATCAAAAATGTAGTATAATGGCTATAAGATCATAAAGTATTTTATTTATTTTTCACATACTGTCATTTCTGAAACAGAACATTGAAATATGTTCAGTCTTCTAATTATTCGGTTGCTATAATGCTTGTATAACCTTTGATTTAAACAATTGAAATCTTGGCAGTTTGTATTCAAAAATTCAAGTGTGATGTGAAGATAAATACCACAAAATACAGCTGAGTACCGGGTTTTGTCAATATTTTGTATAAACTTTCACAAATGCATTAATATGACAAAAGTAAAATAATGTATATATGTGGCATTTTAGAATTTTTAAGGAAAAAAGCATAAAAGAATAAATTTCTTTAAAATAATTGAGCTACCTCTACTGTTAGGTAAACATAAAGTATGCAATGTTTTAGAACAAAATTTAGAAAATAAAGGTGCAAACAAGTGAGAACATATGATGTTCTACATATGTTGTAAAAACTTCTTGTGGCTGTTGACATAAATTTTCATTATCATAGTCCAGATTTATGGCTTTTATGAACTGCTTTTTGGGGTGCATGGGAAAATATCATGTAAACAAGCTATAGTGAAAAGTACTGTTAGTATCATCTCTACAACTCCCCCCCTCCATGCACACACACACACAATTCTTACCAGGTTAGCAAGCTTTGGTGTGTAGTGATCCAGCACTGTATACCAACATTTTTTAAAAGAACAGCTTTTTTTTTTATTACCATAAAAAAACAACAAAAATTCCTTACTTCTAAACTTCAAAACTTCACTTAGGAGGAATTAAATTTTAATTGCATGAATAACATTTTAAAATCTCGTAATGCTTGTAAGTATGCAAATATAATTAATTTTCAGTCTAGACTATGTGATTTTTGAGGACAAAAGCAACTTATTTTGATGAAATTAATGCAATTTCCTCTTGCTCTATAACACCGTGTAGAGACTCTACTCTCAAAGTTAATGGAGCAAACATCACTTTGGAATAGGTATTTGTTCTACCAAAGTAAGTTGCATATGAATGGCATATAATACTCTCTATCCCTTCCAGGTGTATGGAATGAAATATCTCACTTGATCACCTCTTACTGTAATAATGATAAACTCAAAATCAACCTTGATTATGAGGATGTGATGATTCTCAGCACTTCTTCAGAAGCTTGATCTTTTTCGTTATCTGCATTATAATTTCTTTCTGCCTCTGTATCTTAGGCAACTAAGTTTTATATGTTGTACCTACCTTCAACACAATGCTGATGACTTTAATTTTCAACATGTTCTTCATTTTTCTAGGTACTCTTTAATACCTTGATGTAATTGATAATATCATGTGTCTTGTTCTGTGCTTTCAAGCCTTGCAAAATTTTACTTCTGTAAATGTCAGACATGCTGTGTTCTGGTATTTTTCACTTGCACAGGATCATTATCATTAGTACAATCTGGGTTCACAGACAGCACAAAATATGATGCTGCCCACATGTTTCTTGATCAGTATTCTTGCCTGTGTGCCAGCAGAAGCTGGGGTTCCTACCCTTAAGCCAAGTAATCTCTTTGCTGAATAATTCTTTTTTGTATTAGAACAATTTATTTTTTGGAGGTTTTTTTTTTTTTTTCATTCTTAAGAAGAGAAAATATGTAATGCAGGCAAAACCAGTGGACTAAAACAGCCTTTAATTTGTTTTCAGGCTGAAATCAAGACTGTAAACACTATTGATTTCATTGGAATTTAGCTGGTTATATTTATGAAGTTAAAAGGTGTAATTGCTTTTGTGAAAAAGAATTGAAAGGAAAATATTTATTTTAATGGACAGTTTTGGAGCCTTGCCTTTGCCATTTGGGAATAGCTGAAATTCTAACCATATGTGGTTCAGTTTAAAAGCCACAGGCCACAGCTACAGTTATGTTAACACATTTTTTTACTCAGCCTCTGAATCCTATGGGTAAGAAAGTCATAGACCTTGATCCTGACTTGATTATGGTAGATGGCTGCTACCTTCCCAATCCACCACCCGTTTAGCCTAAACCCATACAAGCCACTTACCGTGTGAAGCTCCATTTTCTGTGATGTAAACTTAAGCTTAACTGATGGTTTTGTAGACTTGGGGTCTTTTACTTTTCACAGCCTCTTAGGAGTAGTCAAATGGACCAGCAGTGTTGTATGGAACAAAACTTGAAAACTGTAACTAGGGTGAAAATCAGGAACAGAAACTGAGAGGTATTATGAGAACTGCCTCTTCCAAATCCATATTTCAGCTGAACTTTAACAAAGGGAAGTCAGACTGCCACATGCATTTTGCACGTGCTCATTGCAAAGAACTGTTGCAGGAAAGTTTGGTATAAAAGTACCATATAACACAAATATGAATTCCATCAATGTCTTATCTAATTTCTAATGTAAAAGTGAAGATACAGCATGCAAACAACAGACATCAGAATGTATTCACTTAAAATTAATCAAGCCAACCATAATGAACTATTCATGAAAAATGGGCTCATGGAAAGGTGAAAGATCCTACCTGAAGTATACTCAGTGTGCCGCTGGTGGTATACATTCTCGGTTTCAAATACTGAGGCATTCTGTGCTTGTAAATAAAAACAGGTATACTAAAATATATGAGCATTCCAGTTCTCTCTTTTATGTAAAAATTCATTTTCCTCACTAACTTACTTGAAATTCAGCTAGTCTGACATCACGTAGGAGTAATCAAAACTGTGGGGAGAATTGCTGGTTTTTGAATATGCTTTTCCACAAGGCCACATGCAAGAGGGCTGTTTCCTCAGGCAGAAATTTTCTAGGGTTGCCACACAAGCCCCCCGGGTCAGTTTTGAGGTCACACACTGTCCCCTCAGCTTATAGCAATCTCCATAAATGCTGGTAAATGGCATGATTTCTTTGGAGGAGGGGATGAGGATAGGGGGTGAGGGAGCTTTTTTCCTAAATTAGCCTGAACCCCATCTTGTTTAACAAACTTACCTAAGTTAATGTATTTTTTGTACATATTGTTTCCATGACAGCTTGCAAAATTTTAGTTTCAGTTACTGATAATACATGCTCTTGGGAGCAAGAAGAGAAGCAAAGATGCATGCTAGGAGAAAGAGGGAATATTACAGGGAATGAGGTATGTTCCCTGTTACTTCTTAGTAAAGGGCCTCTGCTCCATATTTCCCATGTTAACAAAAGTTAAAATCTCCTACATTTATTCCTATCTAAGTTTCAAAATTTACAGACTAAAGCATTAATCTGTTTCCTAGATCACTGATGACCTCTAGGAGCGAAACTTGATCATTAAGGACTCGTGTTCATATGTTTGACAACAAGCAGCTTTGTATTTTCGTGCTTTAGCTTTTCTGTATTCTTTTCACTGTATTTGGCACTCACCCTTTGGCAGTCATATTACAGCTAACATGCAAACTCTTGCATTTGTTTTATCATCACTCAGTAGTGATTTCTCCCAATTTTTTTTTCATGACAGACAACCAACTTTACTAGTCATTATTGGAAAAATTGTTGAATCTTTATTTACTACTTTTAGGAAATCACTGTCAGTGAAAGACATAACTGGAAACTGGATTTTTTGAAACTTTTTCTGCAATTCAGCTGACAGATGGTTCCTTAATTAAGCATTTCTTCATTTTTGAGTCACTGTAGGGCTATGGGACTTCTGTGTGTTCCAGAAAGTGTGTAGTATTGTAGACTCTTCGCTGTGATCATCTAATTATTACCAGTATTCCCATATATATTTCCTTTATTTCACTTCAGTGAGATAATCTTTAGAGTAATCCTTAAGATTGTAAGATAAGATTGAGTTACAAGATAAGATTGAGTTACAAGATAAGATTGAGTTACAAGATAAGATAGAGTAATCCTGATTTTGTAGTATACTGGCTGAAGTGATGCCATTATTAAAAACTAAATAAAATGCAGCACATAGTATATCTCTGTATTAACTCATTTAGAATGAAGATAGAGGGGTTGCGTCCAACATTTAATGGGAAGACATTTTCTAGAGATTTTCATTTAAATCAGATGTGAAGCCACCTCCATGATATTGTTAAAGCATAGACAAATTTTGGCTGACATTTAGCTATCATATTTAATCAAATACTTAATACTTAATTTTGCCTATACTGTCACAAAAATACCCTGTGAGCAGATTAGTAACTTGCAGTTATTCCCGGGTATAGAGTTAAATGAAAATACTGTGATCTGGTCTAAATTTCAGCAGTATACAAGAAAATAATAAAAGTAAAAAAGGATGGCTTTGCAGGTGAGTCAGGCTAATGCAAGTATTCACGAATTAAATTTATGAATTCATTATTGTAAATAAAATACAACAGATAAGATCATTTGCAGATTGACCATGGGTGCTAACTGATGAGATAACTTTTTGACAATGTACCATATGTATGATGTTTGTATATAGGGCCAAAAAAGTGGTTCCTCTGCTCAGGAGGAGGAGGGTATTAGCCCTCAACTCAGTTGTGGTGCATTGAAATGACTTCCATTCATGTAATAAAATCTTTAGTAGGTATTGACTAGCAAGATAGCATATTTTGTGCACCTCACTGAAAATGCAGTGAGTTTGCTGGTAAGTTCATATGCCCTCATTCCAGTGGTACTGCTGCAAATACTGTTCCATGCTGTCTGGCATCCTTCCAGCCTGATTAATACTTATGTACTCTGTGCTCTCAGGGGTTTCTTAGACTGTATGCAACTGCCCTTTCTGTATGCTGTGTCATCCCATTTGTGGTGGTATGTGCCTGAAAAGGGCATCAATATACTGCACAGTAGCATTGTACTGTGCCTTGTGCATCCCTGTCTGTCACCATGTAGTCCTGTAGAAAGCCTGGATTATTTTTATTATTTTGTTATCTGTGGAGAGGAGAAAGTTCAAGGGACTTTAGAAGAAGGATGGTAAATAAGAGTATTTTTGAAGTCTTTATTAAATTGGTGACTAAGGAGGTCACCCAGTAGGACGTCTCGCAGTGCTGAAACAAAAACCGTGCTCTTACATCTCATTACAAGGCAGCAAAGAATAAGATCCAAAGCTTCAGCAGCGTATGTGCTATTTATCCGCAGTATAAGGAGCTTGTCAAAATGTGGCCTTGCCAGTTTCACTAGCATGGAACTGAATTTGTGTGTACTGAGAGAGAAGGCAGTGGGGACGCTGGGATTCACGTCAACTCTGACAGTGAGGGTCTTCCTGAAAGCCTGAGGATATCTTTGCTATTTAAGAACTACAGGTAAGATAAAAGGACTGAGAAAATGCTGAAATGTATCTGGATATCTGCTCATATTTCACAGATCAGAAGTATTTATCTTCTGGGTCATTACGTTTGCATTTATCATAGGTGGCTAGCAGTTCACACTGATACAGTGTGTTTCCCTCTGTATAGACACTAAATAATGCCACGCTGTGCAGAAATTAGCTATTAATCTTTGGAATTCTGTACTGTTCCAATTTCTTAAAAATTGGCTATTGCGTTCCCAGGAATTGGAAGTCTTGGTGTTCTTTTCTTATGCCAAAGCCGTTGCTAATGCCTAAACTTCACTCACATTTTGTTTTCACTGCCCATCTTCCAGCTATTGCAATCTGGCTAATTCCCCTGAAATCGCCAAATGTGAATTGTGTGGAAGGAATTTCAAACAGCATGGATGTAGTTGGAACTTAATACTTCATTAATATTTCACTGTACTTCAAGCTGCCTTTTATAATTTTTCCCCTTTCAATTGCCCTTTACTATGCTTCCATAGCAGGACCCCCCCACACACACACTCCATTTTTTCCAAATAGTTTCAAGAAGATTAGAACAAAACAGAAAGATGTTTGGAGTAAAGCTCTGGGGAAGAGAAATCAAACAGCATAGGAGAAGATTTGTCAGGACTGAGAAATGGATTAACTGGCAACCCAAAAGCTGGCAAAGAAGGCCTGCTCTCTGGCTAATTGGCTAGATGTTTCTAGTAGCAGTGATCTGGAAGGCTATGTAAAAAGAGAATGATTGTACCAAGATTTCTTATGGTTTATTATATCAGGCATACAGTTTTGCTGGAAGGCTATGCTACATCAAAACTCCCTGATACCCTTCTACTCCTTCAGTGCAGCACAGCAGGTTCAAGGATTTCTTTCTTCCCCTAGTTCTGTTTGCCCTGCAGAGCTGTTTTTACAGAGAACAGGAATTTGTTTCAAGAACATCCAAGCACGTATATTTTCCACCAGTATGTTTGGGAGCTTAACTTTTCAGTTCTGTAACCAAAATGGAGGAGTTGCTCCACAGCATTGTAGCCTTTAGATTTCCTGGAGCACAGACATTTGAAAATTCCAGAGTAAAATATGGCTACAGATTTTAAGATTGGAAGATTTGGGGGATAGTTTTACAGTTGCTAGTTTAAAATAGTTTTAATGCTTCTTCCATTGTCTTTATTTGTTTCTTACAAAAAAATGCTTCACGCTTATTTTCACTTGTACTATTAGAAATACAAATACTTCATTAAAATTAAAGGAAGTAATTTTTAGTAAAATTTTCATAGAAACACACTTTCCACATCTCACAGTGCGCTTATCATACTTGTCTTATTGAATGATAAAAAAATGTTAGATTTCAAATAAAATCTGTACCCATATGGATGAAACTGCTGCCCATGCCATGGAAAGTACAAGCTGTACACTTAAAATATTTCACAATAAATTAAAAATACTACATTTTTCTAATTTTTTTTATAGTTTAAACATTGGTATTGGAATGTATATTTCATAGATGACCTGTCTTGGAAGGAGGACTTTACTAAATCAAGGTACTCTTAAAATCTCTGAATCTGTTTGGCTTTCTAGGCTTTGCAAAGACTCTCTTCCTTGTTTGCTCAGATTTTGTGCAATATGCAATATTTGTGTTAATCAAGGTGGACATTGCTCAACAACATGTTTCTTTATCATGCCCAACATATGCCCTTTAATTTTCCAAATGCACGTTGCACTGTCATCGTCAATTTGCTTTAGAAATTTTTTTATATGAACCATTTATCCTTTGGAAGACTTTACCAGCTGGGGTTATAGTGCCTGAAATACGGTTTTCCAGAAAAACGGTATATCTGGTACTTCACTACTTTAGATGCTTTAGTACTGTGATTTTTTCATGACATGGAATGAGTTTATTCTGATGTTGTTATAAAGTTGATTTTTTGGATCATCTTGTATTAAAGTTGAGAAAATTGCTACTACTTTTTGAAACACAACAGAAAACTACATTCTATTCTACTTATGAACTGAGAGGTCTGGCATCAAGGTCAACAACAAAGGATTTGGATTCCATCAGATTCAGCAGTGCAACTGATACAGTGCATCGCTTGTGCCAAAGCGTGGAAAAGCCCTTGCTGACTTCCTGAAGACTGACAACCTTATAATATTCAGCATTACCTCTTAAGCCCTTTGTCATCCTTGACATTCTGCAGCCATTGCAGGTCATCCCAGAAGTATCCTCTTCCAGCAGCTGACACTTGTTTCATGAATCAAGAAATGGAGCTGCACCAACAAAGCTGATCCAAGAAAACTTCTTCCAGAAGCAGCTGGTCATTGTCGTTCTTGTTGTCTTTTGGTGCAGCTGTACACAGACTAATTGGTGCATCTGCCAAAACTGTAGCAAAGCTTCTCAGTACTATCAAGGTTGGTGTAGAAAAGCTGAAGTTGTCCGGCAACAAGATGTCAAAAACATCTCAAAAAGCCACTCCACTTTTGGCAGATATGGAAAGTGTTGCTCCTAGAGGCAGTGTTAAATGCACACAAACATATACTTGGATTCCCAGGGGCACCTGCCAGAACCCTGCGGATGCATTCAGTATTGGGGGGAAAAAAAAAAAAATTGGCGTCAGCTCTCTCTCCAAGAATTTTTCTCTGTGTTGGTTGTGCTTAGTGTTTTCTCTTTCCATATTTATTTAGTTCTTCTGGGCTTCTTTCAGTTCTACACGCTCTTGACGGTTTCCTTCTCTTGGATGAGATCCTTAAACTCTCTAATTGTTTTGTTCTTTGCCACTGCCATGAATATATTTCATGGCAAGACCAACTTTTTTAGCATTTTTAACTGGTGGTGCAAGATACTCTTCCCCCTCTTGTCTCCCAGCATCATTTCCAGTTGATTATTTACTCTTTAGTTCACATATTTCTTTAGGAAGGATAATATCACCACTGTAAATCTGTTAACTTTTTTTGACAGCAGCTTTTCTTATACTTCATAATATCCTATTTGCTCTCATGTTGAGTGCCAGTTAGTTCAGCTACAATGTTGTCTTTTTTTCCTATTCCTTAGAGCTGTCTATACCGTACAGAGTCTACCGGTATTTGCAAACAGCAACAGAGTAAGTTAATTCATTTTGGACCTTTTTCTGAATTTTTGGGCATTGTCTTGGGTTTGCAGGTTTGCCACAGCACATGGTTCTGTGTATCATTTCTTCCCAGCCTATGCTTTTGCATGGGGTTATTCTATCCCATGTGCAGGGCTTTGCATTTATCTTTGTTGAACTGCATGAGGTTCCTGTCAGCCCATTTCTCCAGCTGACGGTGGTCTCTATTAGTAACAATCCTGCCCTCCAGCATATTGACCACTCCCCCCAAGTCTGGTGTCATCCACAAACTTGATGAGGATTCATTCTGTGCCATTTTCCAGGTGATGAAGATGTAAAGCAGCATTGGCCACAGTACTGACCACTGAAATCATGACTCCGAACCAGCTGCCAGCTAGGCTTTGAACCATTGAAAACTGTCTTTTGAGTTTGATGGTCCTATCAGTCTTCTGATCATCTTCTACAATCACTTTGTAAATCACCCATCTAGACTGTATCTCCCCAACTTGGCTGCAGTGATACCAAAGGAGCCTGTGTGAAAAGGCCTGTTAAAAGTTAAGGTAAACAGCCCACACCGCTCTCTCCTCAGCCATAGACTTTGTTGTTCATCATGGAGGTTGGTCAGGCACACTTTGCCCTTCGTAAATCTGTGCTTTGTGTTCTCAGTCAGTTTCTAGTTCTTCCTGTGCCTAGAAATGGCTTCTATGAGGACTTGTTCCCTAATTTTTTCGGGAACCGAGGTGAGGCAGTTCAGCCTGTAGTCCCCCAGATCCTGCTCCTTGCCTTCTCTGAAGTGTTGCCCATGTTTTTTGTTTCTCTTTTGTTTCCCCAGAAAATCAGTCATAATTTACAAAGTGCTATAGGAGAGTAGGTCTCCCAAGGGAAAAATTTGGGTTTTAGAAGTTCCATTTTCTAAGGCAATGTCAGTTGGTTTTTGTTTTTGTTTTTTTAATAACATAATTAAAAATTGCTTTGCCATCACACATTTTGATAGAAAATTTTCAATGAGCCCTACTTATCAGTCACACTTCATCAGCCACTGTTTGTTCAGTCTCTCCTTAGCCAGTCAGGCCCAGAACCTTTGGTAATTCAATTGTTTGAGCTGAGCGTTGGCTCTTAGAAAATTCCACTTGCATGCAAACAATATTTTTCTAAAATGAAAAACTGATTTTTCAGTTGGCTACTTTATAAACCCAAAGAAATCTGATACTTTGAAATATAGATGTTAATTCACGTTAACTTGTAAAATTAGTATAGAACAGGTACAAATGATGTGATGTGATTTTATCAATTACAGGTATCTGAAATTAGAAAATCATATGAAACTTAGAAAAGAATAATAAAACATGAATTATTCAAGCAATGTGAATGTGTTATTCTTTTTATACCTTTGAAAATTTGTGACTTGCTTTTGTGTTAGGATAAGAGATGCTGCCGCGCACCGAGTGGATGCTAGAATGTATAGGAATGTGTGCTGTATGCTTGTGAACTGATTTACTAATAGATAACTGGAATATACTGGCATACTGCAGCTTTTTTAATAGTTCTTCCAATATTTTAAGGATTTTTCCGTTGTTCCCTTGTTCAACTACACTGTCTGTAAAGTGGTTTACAAAGTATCTTGTATTTATGTTTTGCAATCACTGCATCAGTGCTTTGGCCTGCCAGGGCTTTAGACATGCACTGCAGTTTGTAAACATGTTATGAATTAATCACCTCTTTCCATCTGAATAGTTAGTGGATATTGATCACTGTTTTGTCATGAATTGCAATATATTGTATCGTTTAAATGTTGTTTGTCAAATACTTTTTACAAATTACTGTGCAGGACCTTGTATCACAGCTGGTGTAGTTTAAGATTTGGACAGAGTCACTGTGAATGAAGCCCTGCTGTGAAATAAAAGTCAAAAGGCATCTTGGCATCCCAACCATTTCCTTGGGAGAAGATTACAGCCCGAGTATGTTGAACTTTATTGCCATGGGCCTCATGACAGTATTCAGAAACATGCATGGCATTTCTGTTAAAGAAACTCAGATGTGCTCAGACACAAGGGATGGCATTCTTGTGTTTATCAGTGTCTTGAACAAAAAAGTTAAACTTTTTTCCTCTTTTGGGGTTCAGCAAAAATACAGTGAGGGATGTGTAATTTTTGCACATAAGAATTGAGGTTCTTGTTTTCCTAAGCATAATTTGTTATGAGAAGGAAGAAATGACTAATCTCAGCCTTAGACTGAAGTGTATGTATTGACGGAGAGAGAGGAAAAAAAAAATCTTGACAGCTCTTTGAGTAAAGTGTTGTTGCTTGTGTTGGCTTGCTGTTTCAGAAGTACGATGGAACTGTGTGAAATGTGCTGCATTGTTAACTTCTGATCCTACAGAGAAAAAGCAAAATGAGTCTTAAAAAATTTAATAAAAATTATGTGCTTGTGTAATTCCATCTAAATTGCATCAATTAAATTCTGTCCCTTACACCACTGTGTTTCAAGGACAGACAAATGTATGAGAATTCAGGGCCAAGTAAAGCCAAATATGAAGCTCTTCATAAAGTAAAATCCTTCCAATACAGAATGAGAACTCCTGCTGTCTGGAACAGCAGGCGACAGCATCTTGCATCCTATTGCTCATCTGATAGGTTCCTTAATGAAGTGATCATTATGGAGGCTCCTGCTCAGGCAGAAAGGCCACAAAATTAAAACAAATTGGTGAGGATTCCTCTGGATTGGGTACAGTTCCTCTGTCTTCTACTTTGGCACTCTTATGAACATACAGCAATCTCACTGTAATGTAATGGCCATAGAGGATGAAGAAACTCTTACACCTGGCATAATTCAGAGCACAAGCAAAGTCTGTCTAATACGTACTTTGTGTTGAATTATTGGTGTGGGACAGCACCCAGGTGGCAGTTTGAGAAGCTGCTTTTCAAAAACCCTCAGCATGATTCTAGTCAATGTTAAAACTGGAAAGAAAAGATAATAAAAAAAATCGCATTTTCATTTTTATTTACTGAAAGTCTCTGCAAAAGTGTTTAAGTAGAGCAAAAATTAAAAACTTGTCCTAATGAGTAACAAATGTAAAATTTCCCAGGGTCATTTATGAAGAAAGAGATGATTTGGTGAGTTAAAATTTTAAAAGATGGTATATATCCTTATCAAAATGAGAGGCTTATAAAATAGCGAGAAGCAAGTACCCAATAACCAGAAGCATAAAGCATAATCTTCCATGCTTCGTGTGTGTTCTTGTAGTTCCGCTGGTAGTTAAGTCCACAGATAATCTGCTATATGGATCTTCTGCGTATGTCTTTCCTCTCATCCTGTCTCTTAAGTCACAGAAGAGTTGTATCTAGATTACCAAAATTGTAGCTGTCTCAGTAAAGTTAGATTTCACTGTTGCTGACAAGAAAAAAGAAATCTTTGGTCCCATTATAAAGCAAAGCAGCATATGCTCTAATGCTAACTAACCATGAAAGTTATAAAGAAAGTAACTGTATGTTAATTTTCACTGCAAAAAAAAATTTTGCTTATGATTTCAACAGAAGAAGGATCTTACCCAAAATGTTGTCTGAAAAATCAGATTACAATCTTCCTTTTGAAGTTTATTACAAGCCTTTTGTAATAAGTAATGTAATTAGTGTCATTTTTTGCATTTATTCCAGCAAAGTATGTCGTTTTGATTATTACTCAAGAGCATGTCCTTATGGAGTTAGAACTTGTAGTTTAAATACTTTAAAAAGTTGCATTGGAAATTTCAAATAAGAACATGTGTTTTCTCCTTTATTTCAAGGCAGCATGTAATTTTGTTAGTGCATGGTGAAATTGCCAGTTTATTTACTTGGACTTCTGTCTCTGCTGAGATTGAATATAGAGGTATTAATCCTAATATAGATTAACATGGGACAGCTATTTTTTAGATCCTATAGCCTATTAGATTTATTGCCTCTTTCAGATCAGATTGAGATAGTGTGCAGTCTACATTTGAAGGAAAATCTTGCCTTCTTTCTGTTTGGAGAATAGAAGATACTTATAGTAGTTTCGTAGAGTAAAGATTAAATCTGTAATAGCACTAGGGTTTTTTCTGAGGTAGCAGAATGTTTGTGCACATTCATCATTATTTGATAAATTTGAGCAGATCCTGTTTGGTTGTGGTACAAACTACCATAATGTTTACAGTTAAATTGCATTAACACTGTGATTATATATGGATGCATAAAGTTTATTCAGCTCATCTAATGAAAACGAGTATGTTGTTCTTCACTGACAATAAAAATGCTGTGATTCAGTAAAACTCTGCCCACATAATACATCTACCACAATAAGGATGCAGATTTGTTTTGAGAATAAAACACAGTTGGGGCTTTTTCCTTTAGTCTTCCCATTCTGACACTTAAAGTGATTTTATGAGCTAATTTGGGGGTTTTAGGTATGGCACAATACTGAAAGGCCTCACTGAAACATCTGTCAGGTTTCTCAGTGTCCACTTTTGTTGCTGTCTGCCTCTCCTAAAGTGGGATGTGTTGGAAAGCGTAGACACTCGCACACCTTTTGTCTCCCATGCCTAGCTAGCATAGGTGCATTCATGCAGAGTTAGCCATGTTAAGGCCTTCAGTAACTCTGTGCACAAATAAAGCTTCACATCTATGAACCTGTTGTGCACCTTTTAAAATCCAATTTTAAGTAGTTTTCTAAATGCTATTTTGTTTAACTGTGTGTGGACCTTGATATTCTGCTTAGGTGAGCTTGATTAAATGAATTAATAGAAGTTGGAATATTTGTTACTGGAAAATCACAAAGGACAAGATGGACTTTTAAAGTAATGAGAAGAATAGTCATGTGATGAGGGTTTTTTGGTCTGTTGTTTTAAGCCTGTAGTTCCATAATCACTCCCAGCCATTTGAGAAAGAAAAGGGAGAGGAGTACAAATAATATCCGAATGATCCTTAACATCATTGTTCCTCAAAGGAAGTCAGATTTTGTATTTCTGCTATCCCAGTTGGCTGGAGCCAGTTTTTTCTAGCTTTTGTGTTTGGAGAACTCCAAGGATGAAACACCATAAGATGAAGGCCTAAATTTAAAGTCCGGCAGAGGAACTCTTGAGATATTTCAGTTTTGGAATTTGGTCAGATACTATAGATAGTTAATGGGAGTTTGGGTTGAGTTGAAGGGTGCCCACTGTAGGAGTGAATGCTTTTTAAAAAAAAAAAAGTTTTGAGATGAAGAGTTCAAATGTTTGCCATTCATCATCAAGGGGCACAGTGATAATACATTTGTCTAGAAGAAGTATGTGCGTTATTGTGTTTTTCAGTGTTGACAAAAAGAGCTGAGGTAAAGATCCAGTCACAAAAAAAGAACAAAAAGACCCTCGTGGAAATAGACTGTGCTGGGGGAAATCATCATGGGTTGCCTTCATGTTTTTGGTTGAATATTGTTTGTTCCATGTTTAAAACAAAGTCTTAAAAATTCAAGTAGTTTGTCTTTTAAATATTAAGTTACAGTCTGGTTCTGATTTCATTTAAAAGACTTCCGCAATAAGATCCCCGTTTTCATCAGTGCAATTACCAGTGGGTTTACTTTGGCGTACCTTTTCCAGCTTAGAGGGGCATGAATGACACACCTGCCTGTTGAATGAGGCACTTGAGACAGAGTGGGTTTTTATCTTCTTTTAAAGGCAGCCATGTCAAACTTTTGGAGAGGCTGTGGAGGTGACTGTTTTGTATTAGATAATGCCAGTTTCTTCATGTAAACTTTGGAAAGTACATTCTTTGGTCATCACATCACTTCCATTTTACAGTCAGATTTGCTATTGTCCTAAATGGAAGCAAGTTACCTTTTATTGTTTCCCAAAGGAGTCATACTTTTCTTTACATATGTAAACTGTGTCAGTGAACTTCTTCTTTTTCAAACATAGGGATGAAAAAACTGCTAATAAATTCCTTTAAGAATCATAGCGATACCTATCTAGCAGAAGTTGAAGGGAGACGTATATGTATACACACACCCATATATATTACTCTCATGTTATATGAAATGATTAAAAGATACATTATATATGGGAAGGAACAATCAGAGGGTCTTCCTAAGACAAAAATGAAATTATATAAGGCATAATTTTGAAAATGATTTTGCTTATTTTCCTCATATGTTTTTCTTTAAGGATTGTTCATCTTCAGAAGAATATAGCATTGCAGCAGCATTGCTACCCCTGATGACTGCTTTTTATAGGGTAAGTTTTGATCTTCATTAAAATCCACTGCTATTTTGTGTTTTGTTTGCTTTATGTACATTGCTGAAAGTAATGACAGGAGATGCATAATGGGTAGAAAACCTCACGCTAAAGCTTTTTTACATCAGTAGAAGTCTTTCAATTGGCTTTTATGGCCTCTGCTCCAGAGTTACACTTAGCTAGGATACTGCACAATGATGATTATGATAAATTAACCCAGAACTAAATGCAGACTTTATATGACGGGTTAGAGAATTATTTGAATTATAACTAGTAGCTGAAATAACTGAAAAGAATCATTTCTGATATTGTTGTATAAAAGCCATTAACCAGAGTACTTTTTTGTTTAATTTAACATCTTAAGCATTGGCCAAAAAGCACATGTTAAATTTTCAAGGTCTGTGCAGTTGCAAACTTACAATATTATAAATGCTTGTTTTAACGGAATATTTCTTTTCAATTTCTGGTGGTTTTTTTTTAATTACTATTTTTTTCTCTTGCATAGAGTTTGATAGGATAGTGATAAAATACAATATGGCAGTAAATATGAAAATGTAAATGATGCAAATCCTGCAAATAGGATCATTAACTGTTTCAAAACCAGAATTTTTGTAGTATGGATGTAGTTATTTCAGTATCCCTTTGGATCAGTACAGTGGGTGTTTCACCAGTTCTGATTAGCTCTAATGTTGATATTTAGGATATAAATATCCAAGCAGATAATCATTTTAGGACAGGGACTTGGTAATTGTGGTGCCAGTTGATCTTTTTTTAGTGTCAATATCAGTTTACAATCCAGTTTGACAAACTGTTTGATAAATGTTTTTGATTGGTAAGTCATGGTATTATACACCATAGGAGTTACTGCATCAGTCCAGCTAGATATTGGTGACATATCATAACTGCAAAAAATGTAACCAGTCATTCAGATAGTGCATGAGGCATTTATGCATAACCTTAAAGAAAATGCAGAGATTCCTTTTTTAACTGAATGCAAACTAAGGCTATAGGGAGCAATATTTTTCAACAATAGTGAGGTGAAGAATCAAATTGTTCTTCTTGATTCAAACTAAAGACTATAATTGAAAATTTTCTGTTTTTTCTATAGTTGAACTAGATTCTATGATGTAGTTTAAAAAAAAAAAAAGCAGAACTTTCCTAGTCATAACACAGAACAATCTGCTGAAGATAAGAGCAGCTTTGACAAAGTCATATGCATAGGAAGTTTCTTGAAATCTTGTATGTAGAACAGTATTTACTACATATATAGAGCATAAAGCAGTAGATTTTATCACTTCTCATTTGAGCTTTGAAAAAGTTTTAGTTAAATGAATTTTATATTAGAACTGTGCACAGTTATCCCAAGACTGCTTTCTAGAGTGGGTTTGCAGAATATTTACATTCTCTTCTATAAGCTAGCATGGTCAAATACTAGATTTTTGAATCCTGACAAATAAACTTCCGATACCATCTTTAATTGCGTGCATCTTTTTCTATTATCTCTCTTTTGAGTCCTTGAGCATCAGAATCATGTGTTTTGTACCATTTGTTGCCACTGTACCTAATTCAGGGAAAGACCTAATGAGCTATATAGGTTTTCCATTCCCTTGTTTTTTTTCTTGTTACTGCATCAGTCGTATATTATGAAGAAAGATTGATTTTAGTTTTATTTCCTGCTTTTAGTGCCTCTAATGAAATTTGCCAAGATGGTCCACATAGCTCTCTATCTTGAGAGGTGCAAGAGAATTTTTAGGAGTTGCAGCAGTTTGGTTAGGTTCCTCATTTGGTAAAGTTTGATCAAATAGAAAAAAATAAAGCAGTTAAAAGATACTTTATTTTGCATGGAGTATCATGAATGTTGAAATAAGCTTAAGCAAGTTTTTAATTTCACAGTGAAGGAGAACAAAAAGTCAGACTGAACATACACTATCTTAAAGTAATTTCTTCTGTACGCTATTTTTTCAGTAGGACTACTGAGATCTCACACCGTTTCTCCCACAGAAAGTTCACTGACATCTTTGATCTAATAAAATAGTCCCATACTTACTGTTTAAGTACTATGTGACCTGTCCCATGCTCAGGAAATTGTGAGCCCCTTGATGTAAGAAGCATGATGATTTTCTTAATGTTCCAGACCTGAATTAAAAAACAAAGTAACCTGACTGTCACTTGAGAAAGCCAGCTGTTAATGCATAATAGAAAAAGAATTTTGTTTTTCCCAGAGCTAATCCTCAGGTTAAGTGATGGTCCCCTTTGGTATGTCCCATAAGATACAATTGTTTGGCAAAAGTACTTATTTTGGTATAAAACTTAGTTATTCTTACTAAACAAACTAATATGTTGTTCAACACATAAGATCAGTAGACGAACTTTGCAGTGATTAATTAAAATGAACAGTTAAGGTTCTGTTTGGAATTTGAGTGAAAATGAAGCTTTTTAGAGCATTTTTCAGCTTCTTAGAGGTTTTCAAAATTTTATGCTGGATGGGAATGAGTGTCTTCTACCTGACATGAGCCTTTATAGGAACAATGGTCTGTGTCAGTAGTCCTAAGTTAGGAAAAATGGGTGGTATTTTTCCACCTCCTTAAAATCTCTCTTTCATTGGGTTTCCCTTGCAAAAATCTTTGATAGAATGAAAAGTTTTACTGCTTATCACAGCATATTGCTGTCACTCAGATAAGTTCAGAGGAATGTAAAAACTACAAATCAAGGTCATGGGGGGGTATTTGTTTTTATTAAAATACCTTCTGAGAAAAATGGTATGTTTGCATTGTCAGCTGTTTCTGCTGACTTGCTTGTCAATTTTATTTAATTACCATGTGCAGTATAGATTTCTCCCCCTCCCCCTTCAAGTTGCTTTCTGTTTTTCTGTAGGCAAAGTATGGGCAATTAGTATTGCAGTAGTGTTGCTTCAAGAGAGATATGCATAACTCTGGCCTTGGCTATAAGTGTGGTTGTTTTTATGTTTTCCAAAAATCCTGTAGTAGTACTTGGGAATGCATACTTGTTTTTACTGATGTTTCTGTTACCAGCATATCATGTTAAATGCCAGAAGCATTTTAAATATTATTTGACCTGGCTTTGTTGAAACTGCAGAGTGTTCTTGGTAGCCAGGAATAGACAACAGGAATTCTGAACCTAAGTGACAGGTTTTTGTTTGCATGTGCAATTAGTATTACTGCATCAAGCGGTATTCCACATCAAGTCAGCAGTGAGAAAACCTGTCATAAATCTAAGAATGTTTCAGAGTTAATCAGATGAGTATATATTTTGCCATGTGTATTTGCTATAGCATTTTGATATGAAATTACAGCGGGATTTCTTGTTATGATATTTTATTGTTAATGTCATTCCTGTAGCTTTAAGTGAAATAGCAAAAAGAAGTAATACGGCATCACAGTTCCTTTGTTTAGGGGGTATTGTGCAAATGAAATGTTAAGTTTTGGGGTATGCACTCAGTTTAGTTACCTAATACAAAAAGGGTAACAGAGCACCAATGAAACAATTATTTCTTCTTCCTAAACAGTTTTACTGAACATGGACATACATGTTGCAGGCACCAAGTGTTTGAGGTGTGTAAGTGAGAAAGATACGTTTTTACATGAGTCCAGCAGTTGAAACCAAGAAAATGAGTACATAAAATAAGTAGTAAGAGAAATGTATTCCTAGTGCTGATGTTTGCTGGTTTCTGGAATGGTCTTTTCATGGAAATGGCCAAAGCTCTAGCCTTGAAGTATTTTAAAATATTCTTGGGAAAAAAAGTATAAAATACATTATAAGGGACGAGCTTTTTTGATCTTCTATGATCTAACAGGTCTTCTGTCTCCTCATCTCTTCAGTATGTAATGATGAGTCCAGGGTGTTTCTACATCTAGCTAATTAAAATAAAAAGAAACATCACCATGTATATAACATGGTATCAGCTCTTGGGATGTTTAGTGAGATTTCAGAATTCCAGCGGTTGAAGTCTAGTGAGCAGTCTGTCGAGAAACTTGATAGGACAGCGTTTGATTTCAGAAGTACTCTGGCTCATAGCTGGCAGGGTTAAATTTGCAGGCAGCAAGTCAGTACTGGTTACATATTTGTGGCCTGGAGAAATACTTGAATTTTCTACAAAAAGTAGACACAATGCTTTTTAAAAATTTAGGATATTGGACATGAGCTGTTAGCAAAATGTGACTCATCAGTGACAGTGGACTTCTTGGTGTGTACTGTTAATGTCACAAAAACAAACAAATCTTTTGCTTCTGAGTTAGAAAAGGTTTTAGTTTACCATTAGTAATACTTTTGGAATTTTGTTTAAAATTGGAACAATATAAATAAAATGTATTTATACATGAAGATAAAAGTATTTTTCTGTGTTTTTTTGATACAGATGGCCCATGCTTATTTGGTATGCAGTCATTTTTGGAGTGTAGGGTTGTATAAATCAGAACTGTAATATTCGTTGGTGCTGTAGAAAAGTAGTCGTCTTTCCACACATCAGAAGAAAAGGGCAAATTGAAAAGGATATTCTTTAATTAAGATTCAATTTTATTAACTCATCAAACATTCATTTCTTGCATACCTCAACCATTGCAGGTCCTCAATATGAAGATTATAATACAGTAAGAATTTTCTGGTTTTCAGGGAATTTTTCAAAATTTTATACCTAAGATTTTATTCTTAAACTGTATATGATCATCTGTGCTCCCATATCTTTCTGAGGAAACTCTGTCACATTACACATTAGATATTAACCCACTTGTAAATTAGTATTATTCAGCATTCAGAAGTGAGTGTTCTGATCACCTGCATGTGATTAAAAGAAGTGACATAATAAAAATGTACTCTTCTGAAAGTCCAATTTGTTCTGTGTAGAAATTTTTAGTGGACTTCATATTTTATAGATGAACATGCATTTAAATTGCAGCAGCCAGAATTATATTGTTGTTTGGAATCACAAGTGTTTCACTTAGATTTTTGAGTCGGTGTTATAAATTGCTTGAGTTACAGCACTTACATCAGTGATGATCTAGTTTGAGCAAAAATAACCCTAATGCAGTAAACTGCCTCATAGGTTGGTTGTATTACATTAAAATTGACACTTGCCATTTAAGGTAACGCAGTGAGCTGCACTGGAGACTGCTTTATAATTTTTATGTAACTTAATTATGTAATTCTTGGGAGGGATGGAGGGAAGGATGGATGGTTTCTTTATGCTTGTAAGCCATTTAATTTTGAATACAGTTTCAGTTGCATCTTTATGTTATTTTTATTCTCTAAGTTTGAGCTATTGATTAAATGCTCATATGCATGTCTGCCTATATATTTCTCAATTGAGATGAGAAGAAAATAATTTTTGGTAATGGAATTGCATAAAATAGGGGAACTGTTTTATTCAGTATTTAAGAAGTTTACCAACAGTTGGTAAATTGCTTTGTATGAAACTTTTGAATATAGTAGCAAACCCTTATTCAGCTCATCTTTGGAATTACACTGGTGGAGTTTTTGAGAAGTGGGTTTTTTGGTTTAAGAATTTTTTAATAATCTTTCAGGTGAGCACAAAATTTAGGTCTAAGAAAAATATTTGAAGTTAGTGATTAAATATGAAACTGGAAGCATTCTGTGTTAAGACACCGGTATAATCATCATGTTATCCCTAGTGAAATATATATGCTCTTCTGCAAAGCATAATATTAAATGAAATGAATTTGAGAGTATACTTTCCTAGTTGAAGTGAACTATCAAGTTTCACTAATAATTGTGGTACCCATGCTATGGAGGAAATTCTTTACACCCTGAAATGCCTGAATAAATGACCACTTCGTTCTAGAGCCTGTTAGGTGTGGGAAGGATTCCTGGTTATAAGGGTAAAGACTTTCTGTGAAGACAGAAGAGCCAATACTAGAGAAAGTCAGAGTAGTTCATCATATTATAAATACTGTAATCAAACCCTTTTTCAAGAGAGACTAGTTCCAGGTTAATCATGTAACCGAAGCATCATAATTTGAAATATTCTCTCTCTTCTGTAGCATCAGCTACAAAGTCTCAGAGAAGCCACATAATGAAAGGCTGACTTGGAAATCTATGATGATGGGTGAAAAGTTGATTCCATTTTCATGTCTTTATCAGGCAAAATTTACAGTGATTTCAGTTAGTATCAGTTGAGTCAATGGAATATTTGCACAATTCTATTATGAAAAACAGTGAAAAACGATACTAATGGTAGTTTACCATATAATCAAATGTGTGTACTAGCATTATTTGCAATACTGTAACATCGAGGAGCCTTACTTAAGGACCAGAACTGCTGATATGCTTTTGTACCAAAGAACACAAAGATGGTCCCTATCCTCAAGAGCTTACAATCCAAATACAAAACAAGGAGTAATACATGAAGTCAGGCAGTTTGAGGCACTGCAAGGAAACTGTAGAACAGTTTTAGTCATCATTATTGTGGGTGGTTCTGTCCACCAACAGATAAAGTATGGCTAAAGTTTTTATAGACTTCACATAAAAGCAGAAGTTTTGAAATAGGATAATGTGGTTACTTTGTAGGTGCTCATGAATATGAGCAAGGTTATGGAAGAGAACATAAAGGTGATGGTCGAAGTTCTGTCAATATTTCTAGACACTCCCAGTTAAAGGTTTCTATTACATCCATTTAAAGTTCCCTTCGTATACAGATTACAGCTTGATAAATTATTTCTGTAAAAGCAAACATAAGTCTTAAGTTAAAACAAGAATCTGGATTCATCCATAGCTCCTTAGCATGACTGAGTGATTTTGCAGTGTCATCTGCAAATCAGGTGCCAAAATCTTGTGTATGACCTTTGATACTTTTCTTAGTACACTTTGGTTTTGAATGAATACACAATACATGTCTGTAGAATAGATTTAATGTCTTAGGAGGCAGAGTATATTTCACCTTCTAAACTATTTTTAGGTTAAAAAAAAGGAAGCGATCAGACAAGAAAGTATATTGTGAATGTTTTCACACATTTGTGGGAGAGACTATCTAGAGGATTTTTTTTTTTTTTATGTTTGTCTACAAGGAATTTTGGAAATGAATTACTATAGTAAATTTGCTCTGTTGAAGAAGCTCTGCTGGAGAATCACGCTTTCCCAGAATGATAACATCATGAGAAACATTGAAGGGAACTTTGCAGTTGCAATTTCAGGCCTTAGTGGTTTGTGGGAAGAAGTATTTGGTCAGAGAGAAAAAAAAAAAAGAAAAACTCCCCAAAACCAAACCTATTAAAATAAGAAGTAAAGATAAATATTGCAATAAATGTTTAGTTCTGCAACTCAGAAACAGATCCACTATCTCCTAGAATAAATAGAAAGCTTTCCATTTTATTTCCACAAGCATTGGATTACATAATTTGTAACTTTGTTCCTGACTCCACTTAAACTCATTTTCTACTAATGATACAAAACTCTGGTTCAACGATAACAATTTTAATTTAGTTATAGCCCATCTCTTTACATTGTTGTTATTTCCAGGAAGGATTATAGTGTATATAAATATTGCTTCACTTAGTATTTTCACCATAAAAGAATTTCTGGTGGCTAAATAAAATCTCTGGTAAAGCTTCTGATCTTAAAGTGAAGGAGCATAAATCTGAAGTAACTGAGTCCCATACTTTTTCCAGATCTGTAAGTTCAACATGCCTTCCTGATCACTGTCCTTATTTCACTGGAATGGAACTTAAGTTTCTACATGAAAACAGAATTCCTTCATCTTAGTGAATTCACTTTCATTGGGGCACCATTATTTTTCATGACTGGAGTAATGTTCTTTTACATTTCCAGAAGAGAGCAAATGCTTACAGAGGGTGATACATTGAGAGAGAAATTATTAATATATTCATGTACATTGCATGCTTCTGTGTGAATTTTTCTGTTGCCATTCTAGGTATTTCATCAACAGTTTAAACTGGATGTGGCTAAAGCATTTGAGTATTTTAAATTTTTTCCTGTCTTACGGTTTTCCCCTTCACTCATATAAATTATTGTTCTCACTGTGACTCAAGCCCATAGGTGAAGTGCATATCTCTTACTCACATCCGCATCCCTACATCTTACCCACTTTCTGCTTCCTTATCCTCTGTACATCATCATATCATCCGTACAGGCAAAGTTCTTGTTGTGATTCTCTTCATTGCTTCCTCTGATTTATCACTGGCTTTCTGAACTTCTGAATACCACGTTGCCTCCTTCTAGTTAGTTCAAAATGCTTTTGCCAATAAGAGTAGGATTTATTATGCAAAAGTTGTAGCTGTTTTCTTCCCCATGCACTGCTCATGCTGTATCTGCATTGTATCATAAAGCAGATTTTTAATGGTGATTTGCAGTGTCCTGCCCTGTAATGCACCTGCATCCAGCACCACCAAAATAATTTTCTTTGCCTGTTGCTCAAAGTGGTTCTGTTTTCTAATGTGTCAAATCGCTTACCTCAGAATGCAGTAAGCTGAGGTTTCTTGTCCTTATTTTCAGTATTCTTCATGATTTTGCCTTTCCCTTCTTTGCTTATCCCATCTCTCTCACCTTCTGAACGGTGTAGTGTGTAATTCTTATTACCAAGATGAGATCTATTGCTGTTACAATTTGGTTTTATTCCTTTGCAACACATATCCTGTATTGTACTTCTGCGTGTTTCTGCCTGTTTTGTTTTTACTGTTTTAGAGGACTCTTGTTTTAATAGTTTCTCCAGAAAGGTAACACTATATATTTATTGAGAGAACTTCAGAGAGAATTCTACCACTGAAGACAGAGAATGCTGCCATAGGAGGAAAAAACAATAACTAAAATAAATACTAGAAAGCAGTGACAGCAGGACTTAAAAAGAAATACTTTATTTCCCTTTCCAGGGAAATACTCAGATCCTATATGAAATGGTCTTTAGTTTTCTCATCAGGTCATCAATAATTCTGAGAGCCACTCTCCGTATATAAATGAAGATACAAATATGTGAAGTTTACAGGGTGTATATGTTTCTAAATGGAGATCTGGCTTACAGTTTTGTTGCTGGGATGTCAGTTTTGTGAGTGGAGTAATACCACAGTTCCAATGCAGTTGAAGCTTGAGCTTTCATTTGTCGACTCGGAATCTATTTTTAACAGTCATATAAGACATTGTTTATCATTTAAGGCAAGCCATCTCATTCTGCTTCCATAGAAACGATTTTAGAGAGTAGGAGAGTCATAAAATATTTTGTGATTTCAGTGTATTCTTGATGTCTTAATTAGTATGATTTAATTCAAAATGATATTACAAAGGCCTATATCTAAAAATCTTTATTTCTGAAAAACTACTTACAAAAAGAAAAGCATCTTTAGTGAAAGGATTTGGGATTTCCCAAAACTAACAATAAGTGCAGTTACACACTCACTGCTGATTTAGTAAATATTGACACCTGATGTCAAAGGAATAATGTAAATTTTAAAAATATTTTCAGAATAGCTGTGTCAGAATTTCAGGAACTCTTAAGATGGATTCAGCAGCACAAACTGAGGATTTGTGAAATCTGTAATTTAACTAAAGGAATCAAACCTTGTTAAACAGAGTCACGGTAATCTGTGTTATGGAATTAGAATTTTTTAAAATACCTTTTTGAATGTACTGTAGGTAGAGGAAGGAAGTCAGAATATTTCTTATCCACTTTTTGGAATTTAACTTTAGTTAGAACTGCGAAGTTCTGGCAGGGAAATGTCTTACCCTTTTTTCGCGGGTTCTGAATGTCCTTCATTCTAGATGATTTTAGTTTACTTGGGGGTATTCAGTGTGTAACAGAACTTTGTAAATCTCTTTGTAATCTCTTTGGAAAAAGGAAAAGTGTGTTATTGTGCATTATTTAATGTTTGTGTACCTTTGTATTGTGTGTATATCTGTCTGTCTTGATACATCTATATAGAAATAAATCTCTGGGAGATTCTGCAATGCATAGGCTAATGTATAGTAAATTATACATTATCTTTGTAAATTATACATTATCTTCAGGAATACAAGATAAAGATCATTTATACTTAGATGTTAAAGTCACTTCTGCCAGAAAATGTATGCGATAAATAAAGCTCCATCCAGAATTACATCCCAATTTTGCAAGATTCTAGAATTCTATTGCCCTCTGCTGGTTTAGTGTACCCAGCTGTGACTTGGTAGTGCTGAATAACAAGCAAAGCGGCCTTCTTTTTATTTTTCATGGTGAAATAATAGTAGATAAATGTTGTAAGGAATCACTCTGTCACTCATATTTTAAAGCATTTTAAAATATAAATAATCTTGAGTCCAGTCTTGTTTGAAGGATTTCTGTAGGCAGAGGTGGCAAATTGTTTTCTTTGTTCTTGCTGAGTTTTTGAGGTTAGAGAAGCTTCATTCAGTATTTTGTGTCTCTTTTCTTCTAAAGTAGTAAAAAGTAAAACTAAAAAAATAGTTGGAGTGGCACCAACTACCACTGCCAAGTGGAGGCATCATAGTTATTGCTCATTCTTTTATGACCTTTCCCCACATTTGTGGGTATAATACATGTGGGTATGATTTTAGACCAAATGGGAAGACCATTTAGTGAATGAACTGATGTTATCCATGCAGCACTCAGTCAAGCTTGAAAACATATTCATATACACATGTATGTGTTTTGAGTATGTTTGTGCTTTGATTAATATCAGTATATGAAGAGTGTGATGCAGTATTATGTTCAAGTTAGTAAACAGGTAAGCCTCACTCCTGCAGGGCAGTCTGCGTGGTTTGATCCTGAACAGAAGACAGGCATAGTCACTTCACTGTTTGTCAACCAGTGCTCTTTCTAAATTTTCAGTGAAATTAGTTTTACTGTTTTTAAGAAGCAAAAATTTGATAGAACACAGAAGTGTTTACTATCAGTGAATATTAATTTGAGAAAGAAATAATATTTTGTCCTTGCCTCAGCAAAATGAGGGAAAAAAATTTGTTTAAAAAATTCTCTAGGTTTTGCATCCTGATTTTTTTCCCAGAAATGAGCAATCTAATTAAGCCAATGTCATAGAGAAGCTATTTGGTCACCTGCACTTCACAGTAAGTTTGGAAGCCCTGGGAGCTGGGGCACATTTTTCACTGAGCTGCAGATACCGTTTTGGGAGCCAGAGGTGTCCAGTGCCAGAGAAAAAATTCTAGGCAGGCATCAGCCTGTGCTACTCAGCTGCGTGGAACTAGTGGGAAGATAATTCCTGAATTCAGTATAGTCGCACATAGGAAGTCCCAAACCTGCCTTGTATTTTCACACTCTGAAGAATTTAATTAATTATTTTGATGTGAGTAATGTCTGTTTCATACGTAATTTAACAGGGGGTTGGTATTCTGGATTTTTTTTTTTTAAGTGCCATTAGTCTATTGAGAGAACTCAATGTACTTTGCAGAAGAAGTTAGCTCATGTTATAAGGATTGTTACAACTTACACCTCAATGCTCGTTTAAGTTATCATAAAGACAGCTTTAGATTAAGGACTTTATCAGTTCTGAACTATTTTTATGATTTTCATCTGGGGTCTTTTTTAAGCTGTCAGCCCTTAAATCCTCCCTTATAAGTAGGAAATTCTTTTGCCGCCTCCTACATTCATCCTGTCTGGCAGAGATGAATTATCGGGGTGGGGGGGGAAGAGATATCATAAATATCTGTATAGTTTAGCTGTCTTATGGAAAGTTAGGTGAATATTCATTTTATATATGTAGTACTGCTTGATGAAAAACACTGAACTGGTTTTACTTAAATCTCAGGAATACTGTGCAAATTCTTTTTAATGCTGCAGTAAGCATTGGGGTGCTTTTGATACATTGGATTAGTAGGCATTTCAGTTAGATGATTGACTGACTAAGTGCTCCCAGAGTAGAGAATATAAACACTTCAGGTTTCGTGGAAGGCCTGTATTTGTACCACGGGTTTTAGTCCAAGGCTTTTGACTGCTTACAAGCAGCAGTGCGCTTCTGAAGTTGGTATCGCCTATTGCTCTTTTACAAATAGATTAACTGAAGCAAAGTGAGAATCCAAAGTGATTTGGTCCAAGATTATTATTGGCAGAGATGAGCTTGAAACTAGGAGTCCTGACTTCGACTCCTTGCTTTGGCCACTATCGGGCTTTGCCATTTGTTTCAACACATGCAGTGAAAGCCAGTGTTCATAAAGATAATGTTTCTGATACTTTAGCTTTTTGATGATTTTCTTTCATCCTTTTGTAAGCAAACTGTTTTTACTTTGCCTAGGAGTTACTTTTAGTGCAGAGTTATGTCAATATATCTGAACATAAATCTCCAGCCTTCAAATATTGTTTTGCACATGGCTGTTAGTGGTTTTAAATTATGAGTACAGCGAGAGCATCTAAAAGTCCCCTCAGCTCTTCTTTCATGTTTCTGTTCATGTGAAAATCATTTGTTTCATTTTTATTTCTGAAACACTATTGCTACGGACCTAGGGTTAAGAGTTTAAACCTTCTTTTGGATTTGTGCCAAAATCACCCCCTCTTAACCTAGTTTACACAATTACTTGATTTGGGCTGAGGCATCAAAGGCAGCTGGACAGGACGATAAGTCAAATCACTCCCTTGTGTGCCATTCACTACGCAAACTGGCATGGCTTAACTATGCCAACTAGCTAAGCTTGAACAGACCTTTGGCTTTTTTTTTTTTTTTTTTTTTTTTTTTTTGACTTGGTATTCCCTTTTTGCAGCTGTATTGTAACTGGGAATTACTGACAGTGAAATATATGTACAGAAAATAAGTCAAACTGAAAGCTGTGATACTGCTTTAACAGTAACTGTTAACTGTTGCTTTCAAGATGTGTTGTCCATATTTATATTCTATGGTTTACCTGACATTCCCATTCCTGTGTAACACAAGCTGTGTACATCTGGATTTTGAGTTAGGCGAATGGTTGGGTCAATTCCATTCTCTGGGTCCTGTGTTAATTACCATGGCTGAACAAAATAATCCATTTCAGCAGTGGAAGATAGCAAATATGTACAGAGGTTTTTGAACAAAAATTAAGGCAGGTAACTACTTTTTTTAGAAGATCCTCCTATTTATTTTTTTATTTTAACATTTTCTTATTTTGACAGTTTAAGACTGTTTCATGTACAGTCAGTGGTCCTGCTAATTAACAGGCATAGGCATGAATTAGACTATCTTCTGTATGCTTAAGGTTTTTTTCAAGGGATGCTCAGCAGTCAATAAAAAGATTAGTGGGAGACTATATGAGCTGTCCTGTTGTGCAATGTAACAGCTAGATCAAGGGTGGGAGCTATTACTGAGTGATCCCTTATCATTTCCTGTGAACTACCATACGCTGTATCGCAACTGAAACTTGGGAAACTGTTAAACAAACCAGTCAAGTTAATTTCTGTTTCAATCTATATTGAATAAACAAATTCACATCTACTGTAATTTGCATATAGCACACATTCAGATTTCTTAGCAGGTTACCAAGAAATTTTGATAAAATTCTCCATGATTAAATAAAAATCGTATTTCTCACTTTTTTGATAGTTAATCTCAAAGAGGTGCTTCAATCTGGTAAATCTTAGCAGCATGTCCCCAAACATACCATTTCAAAGGACCTTTTTTTTGATAGGGAATGAATACATGGCACATGATCAGAACGTTTAGTTCATGATGTACTTGGAAGAACATAGTGTGGAAAACACAGTTGTTCAAAGAATTGCAAAACCAGAAATGTGTAAACCAGACCTTCAAATTTTCAGTTACAATTTTCTAGCCTTCCATTTGAAGGTACTTGGAACCTAGTAAGGAAGTATTATACATACTGACTGTCATGTATGACCATATAATTCTAAATAGAGCAGTGTTTATGTTGTGAAGGAAAGTGGTTTACAACATAATCATTAATGTAAAAATTAACTTCCAGATCTAGTGTATGTTTTATGTACGGTTTAGTATTTTGAGTGTGAAAGTCATTAAATTAGATATCACGTAATGTACTTTATTCTTAAGTTTTACTGTAGAAATAATCATAAGCAGATATGTAAGATTTCATTCCTCATAATCAGGTCATTGAAATCAATTTCTTCCTGTTGTATGTGGTTTTCAAGAATGTTAAACAGTCACTGGATGACTAGTGCCATCTAAATAAATAGATTGTGGTAAGTAGTGCTATAACCATTCTGGTTCTGTTTGAGACCTTAGCACAGGGATCCACAGCCTTGTGACTTCAAAGAACATACCCCTTTTAGGAGTCTCTCAGGAGCTGGGTTTGGGTTGTACAGCCCAGCAGATAACAATGAAGACAACAATTTCATCTTTTGCTGTTGTAACAAATGCAGTTTCTTGGAAAGCCTTGGTTGCCACTTACGGTTGCTTTGAATTTCTTTACTGTAGTTCTAGCTTTTAAGTAAAATGGAAAATAATTTTAAGGTGTCTTAGTAATTCATTATTTATATGGTGTAGCGTTAGAATACTACGTTTTGTGGGCAAGAAAAATATTTTGTATTAGAAATTTGTTTCAACTATCATGTGTGAAATGCCGTGTGAAATGGTACATCATAACATCATAGAAGAAGGCTGGAAACTGGTCACTGCTCGTGGGAGGAGAAAGGCTCCTACTCCTCCTGAAGACCTGAAGCTGAAGAACAGGTTTAGTGCCCTCCAGGATGAGGAGGAGATGGGCATGGCTGCCAGGGAAGTAACCGGGAAAACAGACCCTGTGCCCTACCGGAACACCCGGAAAAAGCGGCGGGTGATTGTTGTGGGGGACTCCCTGCTACAGGGGACGGAGGCATCTATCTGCCGACCTGACCTCTTGTCTAGAGAGGTTTGTGGCCTGCCGGGGGCTCGTGTGAGAGATGTCATGCAAAGACTGCCAAGGCTCGTCCATTCTTCGGACTATTACCCACTGCTGCTCTTCCATGTGGGCGCCAATGACACCAAGGGCAAACTGCAGACCATCAAGCAGGATTTCAGAGCTCTGGGGATGGTGGTCAAGGGTTTGGGAGCCCAGGTCATCTTCTCCTCAATCCTGCCAGTGAGGGGGATGGATGAGAGGAGGAGGAGACGGACTTTCCAGGTTAACGACTGGCTGCGCCGCTGGTGTTGGCAACAGGGTTTTGGTTTCTACGACCATGGGACCCTGTTTGAAGATCAACAACTGATGGCGAGAGATGGGATCCACCTCACGAGGCGGGGCACGCGGGTCTTTGCCAACAGGTTGGCCAACCTGGTAAGGAGGGCTTTAAACTAGGAAAGATGGGGGAAGGGGAGAGTTATAGTGACAGGGTAGTTGGCAAAAGACTGCTCAAGTCAGGATGCCTCCAACAGGTGAATGCAGCCAGGGAAGTGCGCATGGGATGTGGCTATGGAGGACCCTCTTGTATCCCTCCTGGGAAACCTGCATGCTCGATCACCTCCCTGAAATGCCTGTACACCAATGCACGCAGCTTGGGGAACAAACAGGAAGAACTAGAGATGTGTGTGCGGTCGCAGGGCCATGATCTCATTGCCATTACAGAGACATGGTGGGATAGCTCGCATGACTGGAGTGCTGTCATGGATGGCTACGTACTTTTTAGGAAAGACAGGCCAGGAAAGCGAGGTGGTGGAGTTGCTCTTTATGTGAGAGAGCAACTGGAATGTATGGAGCTGTGCCTAGGGGTGGATGAAGAGCGAGTCGAGAGCTTATGGGTAAGGATCAAAGGGCAGGCTAATAGAGGTGACACTGTTGTGGGTGTTTACTACAGGCCACCTGATCAGGATGAGGAAGTGGATGAGGCCTTCTACAGACAGCTGGAAGTAGCCTCACAATCCCAGGCCCTGGTTCTCATGGGGGACTTCAACCACCCTGATATCTGCTGGAAAGACAACACAGCTAGGCACAAACAGTCCTGGAGATTCCTGCAGAGCATTGGTGACAACTTCTTGACCCAGGTGGTGGAGGAGCCAACAAGGAGAGGTGTGCTGCTGGACCTCGTACTAACAAACAAAGAAGGACTGGTGGAAGATGTGAAGGTTGGGGGCTGCCTTGGCTGCAGTGACCATGAGATGGTAGAGTTCAGGATCCTGCGAGGAGGCAGCAGGGCACCAAGTAGGATCGCAACCCTGGACTTCAGGAGAGCAAACTTTGTCCTCTTCAGGGACCTACTTGGAGGAATCCCATGGGTGAGGACCCTGGAAGGAAGGAGTGTTCAAGAGAGTTGGTTAATATTCAAACATCACTTCCTCCAGGCTCAAGAGCGGTGCATCCCTATGAGTAAGAAGTCAAGCAAAGGAGGCAGGAGACCTGCATGGATGAGCAAGGAGCTCCTGGCAAAACTCAACCAGAAGAAGGAAGTATACAGAAAGTGGAAAGGGGGACAGGCCACTTGGGAGGAATATAGGAATGTTGTCAGAGTATGCAGGGATGCGACGAGGAAGGCTAAGGCCCGTTTGGAATTAAATCTGGCTAGAGATGTCAAGGACAACAAGAAGGGCTTCTTCAAATACATCAGCAGCAAGAGGAAGACTAGGGAAAATGTGGGCCCTTTGCTGAATGGGGTGGGTGCCCTGGTGACGAAGGATGCAGAGAAGGCAGAGTTACTGAATGCCTTCTTTGCTTCAGTCTTTACTGCTCAGGCCAGCCCTCAGGAGCCCCAGACCCTGGAGGCAAGAGAGAAAGTCTGGAGAGAGGAAGACTTTCCCTTGGTGGAGGAGGAGTGGGTTAGAGATCATTTAAGCAAACTTGACACCCACAAATCCATGGGCCCTGATGGGATGCACCCACGAGTGCTGAGGGAGCTGGCGGATGTTATTGCTAAGCCACTCTCCATCATCTTTGAAAGGTCATGGAGAACAGGAGAGGTGCCCGAGGACTGGAAGAAAGCCAATGTCACCCCAGTCTTCAAAAAGGGCAAGAAGGAGGACCCAGGGAACTACAGGCCAGTCAGCCTCACCTCCATCCCTGGAAAGGTGATGGAGCAGCTCATCCTGGAAGCCATCTCCACGCATGTGGAGGAAAAGAAGGTGATCAGGAGTAGTCAGCATGGCTTCACCAAGGGGAAATCATGCCTAACCAATCTGATAGCCTTCTATGATGGAATGACTGGCTGGGTAGATGAGGGGAGAGCAGTGGATGTTGTCTACCTAGACTTCAGCAAGGCTTTTGACACTGTCTCCCATAGCATCCTCATAGACAAGCTCAGGAAGTGTGGGTTAGATGAGTGGACAGTGAGGTGGATTGAGAACTGGCTGAATGGCAGAGCTCAGAGAGTTGTGATCAGTGGTACAGAGTCTAGTTGGAGGCCTGTAGCTAGCGGTGTCCCCCAGGGGTCAGTACTGGGTCCAGTCTTGTTCAACTTCTTCATCAATGACCTGGATGAAGGCACAGAGTGCACACTCAGCAAGTTTGCTGATGATACAAAACTGGGAGGAGTGGCCGATACGCCAGAGGGCTGTGCTGCCATTCAAAGAGACTTGGACAGGCTGGAGAGGTGGGCAGAGAGGAACCTCATGAAATTCAACAAAGGGAAGTGCAGGGTCCTGCACCTGGGGAGGAATAACCCCATGCAGCAGTACAGGTTGGGGGTTGACCTGCTGGAAAGCAGCTCTGCTGAGAAGGACCTGGGAGTGCTGGTGGACACCAAGTTAAGTATGAGGCAGCAATGTGCCCTTGTGGCCAAGAAGGCCAATGGTATCCTGGGCTGCATCAGAAAGAGTGTTGCCAGCAGGTCGAGGGAAGTGATTCTCCCCCTCTACTCAGCCCTGGTGAGGCCACATCTGGAGTACTGCGTCCAGTTCTGGGCTCCCCAGTACAAGAGGGATGTGGCACTACTGGAGCAAGTCCAGCGAAGGGCCACAAAGATGATGAGGGGACTGGAGCATCTCTCTTATGAGGAAAGGCTGAGAGAGCTTGGCCTGTTTAGCTTGGAGAAGAGAAGGCTGAGAGGAGATCTTATCAATGTGTATAAGTATCTGAAGGGAGGGTGTCGAGAGGATGGGGCCAGACTCTTTTCAGTGGTGCCGAGCGACAGGACGCGAGGCAATGGGCACAAACTGAAACACAGACACTTCCATCTTAACATGAGGAAAAACTTTTTCACTGTGAGGGTGACAGAGCACTGGAACAGGTTGCCCCGAGAGGTGGTGGAGTCTCCTTCTCTGGAGATATTCAAAAGCCGCCTGGATGCAATCCTGTGCAATGTGCTCTAGGTGACCCTGGTGGAGCAGGGGGGTTGGACTAGATGATCTCCAGAGGTCCCTTCCAACCTCAGTGATTCTGTGATTATGGAATTCTCCTTTGGAGTGTTATGTTTCTACTGTGAATCAAGGCCAGTCCTTGCACTGGCAGCATTAGACTGTATTAGATTGTATACATGCCTTCTGGGAGGTAATTTCTTTAAGGGCACAAAACTGGAGATAATTTCTCTTTCCTATATAACAGTACATCAAATGGTAGATATTGCTTATTTCAATGCGTGCAACTGATTTGATACATACCTCAAGTCATAGCCTCTAAAAGAAATGAAATAATAAGAATATTTGATCAATTTTTTGCTTTCAGAAATTAGCACCTGGAGTCAGTCAATTTGCTTACACCTGTGTACAAGACCATCCTATCTGGACTAACCAACAGTTTTGGGAAACAACCTTTTATAGTGATGTGCAAAATCAAGTTCGGTCCCTCTATCTTACAGCCAAAGAAGACAACCATGCCATGCAATTGAGGCAAAAGGTAAGAGAATATATTAAATAACAAGGTAGTATTTTTTTACTCATATATTAAATGCCACCTAAGTCATAGAGAGCTAAATTATGTCTTTTCCAGTTTTACATATTTTCTCTCATTTTCCCCATATTAAAGAGATACTGTTAAATTTGTATATTCATATAAAACTTCATCATAAATTTGTGTCTAAGTTAAAGGAAGCAACGTATGAAGAATAATATGGATCTACTGTAGGTATATGCTGTGCCAAATACACAATACCTGAAAATCTCAATCAATAGAATTTTGTCCATGATCCAAGAAATATATATATATATATATATATATAGTCTTCTGAAAATATCTCGCTTTTAAAGTATCAACTTTAATTTAAAAAATGTGCGTTTCATTTTCTGAAGAAAAATATCCTTTAATTAGTCGGTATGAAAATACTATTTGGCCTTCAAAAGAGATTTTGCTAAGCAGGAGAACAATGTTTTCAAAAATTCTACCATACATTTTTAAAATATCTAAGTTACTTTTTGGCCAGGTTTCAGTAAGTGTAGGTAGCAAATCCATAACTTCCTTATAGTAAGTTTTGGAGATTTTATTTCAAACTGTGCATATGTTGAATCTTCCTTAAGTTAAACTGATAAAATCTGGCACTTATTCTGATTATCTTGGCCTATTTTAATGTGATTATGCTGTTTGTGATTGGATGTAGCCACATCCAGATCTTTAACATACAGATCATAGATAAGCGTACAAGAAGTAGCTAGCCCACAAATTAGATAATTTTAGACTCACTTCTCCATTTATAGTGAACAATCTACTGAGAACATAAACTTGCCTTAACAAAAGAGTTGATAGTCTGTTATTTGCAGATAATTATAACAATATCCTCAAAAAATCTCTTGAATTTTTTAAACAAGTGAAAACTTAAATATTGCTGTATCATTTATTTTTGATAAAGAGGTCAGCTTAGAAAATTACTGTACAGAAAGAACCAATTCATAGTTTATTCATTTAAAGACTTTTTAGGGCACATACACACTTGGCAGAACAGTAAAAAGAAATCATACTTTGGTATTCAGTTACTGATCTTTGTCAGTATAAAATAACACTAAAAATATCAAAACTTCAGACTTATCTGCAAGACATTAGAATGTGATGTTGCCCTTATGATATTTTTTATAACACTTTATGTATCATTTTTCATACTTCAACATACCTTTTTTTCCTGAGATAGTAATTTTTCATATACCAATGTTATAAGCTAGCAATAGTTCTATTATACCAACAGCCTAAGCTAGCAGCAGTTCTAGCATCCAGTGTTAGGTTATTACTAAACCCTGGGCTTTTCTGTTGATTGATATTCAGTTTCCTGTGTTAAAATTGAACAGATTTTCCAGAACACAAATGGTCTCTGTGGTAGGAAAGTATATGTCTAATTCAAAAATGAAAGTATTATGGGAAGCATCAGAACATGCTAAAAGAATTTTTGAAGACGCACATATACACGGTAAAAAGCCTTCTGTGATCTCTCTTCTTGCATGAAAATACCATTGTCAGCTCTGTGACTGAAAAGTGATATGCTACCCAAAAACATACAGCATTGTGAAGAGAGGAAGAAAAATGGAGAGAGGGATTCCTGCAAACGGCGTCAGAATGAAGAACTGAAACAGCAAGTCAGGCATATCAGGGAGGAAGGCAAAAGGACTGTGCACCCAGAGCCCTTTCCAGTTCAACACAGTTTAGGGAGAAATGTGAAGAACAGTAGGAATTACAAGGAAACTTCAGCTTTAACCTTCACATGAGTAATTATATGGAAAATTAATTGCACTTAATATGGTGTTAGGTTACTAACATCAGCTGCCAGATTCCTTTATTCTGTTTTCCATAGGCTATAATATAATTTGACTACGTGCCACCTACTTAGTTTTACACCAAGTGAATGCTAGAATTGGAATCCAACGTGCAAAAACATGAGTGTTTCAGCTGATCTGGAAACTATTTATATAAATGCATACCTCACCTGAATATTCTAGGAATTTAGAGCATATCATCTGCATCAAGCAATCAACTGCATGTTGTTTCTCAAACTGATTTATGCTTGTTCTTACATGAACTAAGCGGATAAGCTAAGGAGAGCAGCCATATTAAAATCAGTACACCATTCTGAAGAAAAATTAAAGATAGTGTAGCACAAAAAAGATGTAAAAAGAAATTATCTTATTGCTAGGTCTATCCACATTATGCTACTTGCATATTTCAGTAAACTACTTTCAATGCTAGATAACTATAATTAAGCTGTCCTTAAACCCTCTTGAATTTTCTTTTTCTTTTAAATAATTGAATTGAGAGTTCAACACTTTTGACTGGTTTTTTTTAAGTTATAATTTTATAATTGTTGTATAAATTTTTATTTCTTTATATGTTTTCTAGGAGAAAAATTCTGTAGGTCCAGACCAGGATAAGACAGCAATGGACCTAGCTGCTGAGCAGTTGCGTTTATGGCCAACTCTTACTAAACAAACTCAACAGGAGCTAGTACAGAATGAGGAAAGTACAGTTTTCAGTCAGGCAATTCATTTTGCTAACCTCATGGTCTACCTGCTAGTACCACTGGATACAAGTAAGAACAAATTATTGAGAACCTCAGCTACTGGTGACTGGGAGAGTGGAAGCAACAGTATTGTCACAAACAGGTGCGTAAACAAGTTCAGTGGTAATCAGTTAAGATGGACCACTCTGTTTTTCCACTGAAAATGCTGTATTATTGAAAACTTTCATTTCAAAACTTAAGATTAAAAACCTTTAAATTTTGTTGTTAGTAAACTTCTTAATATAGAAAAAAGGACAACTTTTGAAATCTGATCATTTTTAATAGCTTAAAATTTTTCATTTTCAAGACTTATTCTAAATACCAGATTATTTGAATATCTTCTTTCTGAGTTCATTAATAAAGGAGAGTGGAAATCTAACATGATGCCTCTTATATGATAGAGTTTCATCCAGAGTAAAGCACTGGGAAAATATCTGTTTCCTTTAGCACCTTAAGATCATCTTTGCCAGCAGCATAATCAGAGTTGTACTCTCTGGAAGTAGTATTCAGATTTTAAGTTACAGCAGCCTTTTGCCTCAAGAGTGGCCATTTGTGAAAAGGAATACTGAAAATATTTTAAATGTGTTTAAATCAGATTTCTACTCTTATGATTGTCTTTTTTTCTAATAATCTAAATTAATTAAAACAGGGAGAACTTTCACACAGACCTCTTGGCTAGCACATATACTTAGTATTGAGTTAACAAAGCTCTTACTAACTTTATTAGGAGCAGGATAAGACAATTAAATATTTTCCATAATAATAATGTGATAGTGTAGATTGATTATCTGATGGCAGTGGAGATGATATATTGGTTTAGGAAGTTAGCAGTTACCTTACATTGATGACTTATTGTTTAAATATTCATCAGTATCTCCACTTCTTCATAAGCAAGCAAGTCACAAGCAAGAAAACCCCTTTTGAAGGGTAATTAGAAATATAATGAGTCTTTTCAAATAGTGCCATGTAATAACTAGATAGTAAAATACAAGCTTTATCATAGACTAGAACCCTAGAGAGATCCAAAGGCTGAAAAATGAGTAGTTACAGTTTCTGCATATCATTGGCTCATATTTTAGTCATAATATTTAGATATTTCTTGATGTGTTTGTCCCTTGGGCATTGTTTTTAAAGAGAAATTTTCAAGGGCATGAAACCTTGTAGTAAATTGCTGGTAGGTTGATAATAAGTAAAGCTCAGTTGCAGTTCTAAAGAATGTGTGACACTGCTAAAGAGCTTCAGCCTAGAAAGTTCAAGTCATGTTTTTTTTGTTTACCCTTGCTTGCCTTTTTCTTTTGAATTTGTTAGAATGGTTATGCCAAGTATTTAAACTTTTTCTTCATGCAGCTTCTTGGGTAATGCCTCCATCTGTCCCAAGCAGAATAATTTACCACCGTTTAAAGAGACAAGGAAAAATTTTATTGCTGCAGTAAGAATTTTTAATCTAATACTACAAATTGTTCAAGACAGATATAGGATATGAGAAAGAAAACAACAACCCCAAAATGCTTCTGTTAGATTTTCTACAACCTGAAAAACAATTCTTTATCAACCTAAAATCAAGTAATCATATTCATAGCATCCCTAAAATCACAGTTTCTATACTACAACTGCAAGGAAGAAAGGCACTGTAGTCACAAAAAGCAGGAAGGTTAAACCAATGGGGCAAATGTTAAGTTACTAAAGAGATGGGAGGAGTATAGAGCTGGTAAATTCCCTAGCATGCAAATCTAGCACATTTATTAGCAAGTGTTCCTCCCTTTGTATTTATTGTCTTCGTAACAGCTATGATCAGTTGAATCACCCAGCTGATAAAATGATAGCACATGACATGAGGACGCTGACATCAAGTTAAAAATAGGGCATCAGTATTTGTCTCCCCGTGGCGGCTACTTCTGCTGACTAGACACCTCTTGTCTCAGGCATTAGGAAGTGCTCAGTGGATGGATTGGGGGGTATGATACAGTGTACAAATCTGGCCCTGAACATCCCTGAAGTTCTCCTGTATTGTCATCTGTGCAGTTCTGATGGTGTTAGCAATAGTGAGAATACAATGTGATCACGGTACCAGTATATGCTTTCAGCAAGTACTTTAGGTATTGTAACTAGAAAAAGACATAGCTTTTCTCTGTCTAGCCAAATATCATGTTATCAAATATCATTCAGCTTCACCAGTTGAATTTTTTACACTTGAGATTTCTTTTATTTATGTCCCTAGTATTGCAGGCAGTGTTGCAGAGAGTTATGACACTGAAAGTGGATTTGAGGACTCTGAGAACAATGATGTTGCAAATGCGGTTGTACGGTTCATCACCAGATTTATTGACAAGGTTTGCACAGAGAGTGGAGTTACCCAGGATCACATCAAGGGTCTTCATTGCATGATACCAGGTAAGAATTGTGCCAAAAATGTGCATTTGTAGTCTTTCTTTTTTCTTCTTTTCTGGTGAGAGAAATGCATTTTTTTAGTTTCAGTTACTTTCAGTGGAGTTGAAAGGTTAGATTTCTTTTCTAGGCTGTAATTGCTGTTGAATTTCTGATAACTATTCCCTTGACAGTAAAATTTCAGAATTTCAGAACATCAGAGTTATAATTACATTGCAACTTTCTCTTTCATGTTATGTGAGATTTCATTTACGGTATTACTGATTTCCAGGCATTGTAGCAATGCACATAGAGACCCTGGAGGCTGTCCATCGTGAGAGTAGAAGACTTCCACCAATACAGAAGGCAAGTATTATGAAACATGTTTGTACTGTTTACAAGTATTAGAATCATGCAGTTTAGTCATTCTTTTTTTCCTCCCTCATGTTAAGAGGAAACATCAAAACACTGAAAGAAAGTTTCCACCAGTGATAAATAAACTGTTTGGCTTTGGTCTCATGAAATATGAACTTATGAAACTAGCAGAGCTAAACCTCTGAACATAAACAAGATATTGCATGCCCCCTGTTTTTCAAGACCCATTTCTCCTAGTTAAGTCCAAACTCCATCTCCCTTCTCTGGAATCAGTCTCACAACAATTTTGTTTTGAAGCTTTTTATGCCAAATACTATAACTAGACTGAGGTATAACTCTGGTATCCCCATTACACTTGCACTTTAATTTATTTGCATCAGCCCAAGATTCTACGACCAACTTTATTGCCTGGAGAAGAATTTGTTTGTGAAGGTCTCCGTGTGCTGCTGGATCCTGATGGCAGAGAGGAAGCAACAGGAGGATTGCTTGGAGGTCCTCACATCCTCCCTGCTGAAGGAGCTTTATTCCTTACCACCTACAGAATTATATTTAAAGGCACTCCTCATGATCAATTGGGTAAGAAAAATTAAACAGTGATAATTGTGGTCCTTCAGATATGCAGGACTCTAACTGACCTATCCATCTACTTAAGCATCAACATCAAAGCTCATATACCGCACAGTATAATTTTTCATGTTGATCACACAAGAATAATCTCTTCATATAGGGTTTTTATCACTACATGTGACAATGATTGATTTTGATTTTACATTTTAACTTGACTAGAGCTCATTTCTTCATTGGAAACATGAGGTTTGAAATTTTTGTTCCTGTGTAGTGGTAGGTATTTAGAAAGCTGTCTTCAGTTACTTATGTAGTATAAAATCAAAATATGCACTTGTCTTAGGGGAAACAGTTCAGTAGGCTGTCATATGGTATTACGGGCTCATGGGTTCTTATGGACCGCTTAAACTTGGAGAAAGAAAACAAGGATGTTCCTGAATAGTATTCCACTCATTTCCATAGCCTTTCTGTTTCGAATGGACAAAATACTTAGTATCTCTATACCTCTGTTCCATCTGTAAAATTAATTTAATAATTTTGCTATGCAGAGCAATAATAAACTGCTTCACTGCTAAGAGGGAACATAGGAATTCTGTGTGATCTGCAACTTCTACTGCCTCTAGCTTTTCATTAGACACTTTTTTCAGCCACTATAAGTCTGTTAAATGAAAAATATTCATGTGCCAGCATTCTCCCTAAGAGGATTATTAATAAATTGCATATTGTTTTACTATATAACGGAAATTATGGCTCTTACGAATGATAGTTTTCATGTTTTGACAGCTGCCATTTGTAAGCAGATTAAATTATCACTCTGAAATATAAAGTTGTCTTGGAGACTTCATGGTCATATGTAAAGAAATTACTATATATCGTTCCTTGTTTATAAGCTACATAATGCAACCTGAAGAATGAGCAGGTTTGAAACTGATTCTTGGGCCTCTACCAACCTAGATTTTAGGGGTGCATTTTCACTGTGTAGAAGGACTCATTCCTATGTATTCAAAGTACAGTGTGACCTAAATAGATCTGACTCAGTGATCTAACAAGTATCTGTAAAAACAATTCTGTGGCCCTTAGTTGGAGAACAGACGGTGATCCGAAGCTTTCCTATTGCATCTGTTACAAAGGAGAAGAAGATCACTATACAGAATCAGCTGCAGCAGAATATGCAGGAAGGACTGCAGATCTCTTCAGCCACCTTTCAGGTAAAAAGAAGTTTTGTAAAATGTATGTGATATTACAGTCAGCTCCAAATACTGATGAGCACTGCTTTGTCCTGATACCTGTGAGGAGTTCAGTTTCCTACCTGTGGAGTCAATAGAGAATGCAGTCATAGACACCCTTGAGCTTTTTGGCCCAGCTGATGCTCACAGAAGGTTTACTGTTTTCAAACTGGATGTCTTTCACTCCTTTCCTCACCCTTCTATTTTGGATTCAATAAAGAGCTATCTTTGAGTCCAAAGTCTCTTCATGTGAGGAAGCAGAGGCCCAGGCAGGCCAGTGGAAACATGCATTCTCTCTCTTCTAGCTATACAGAATGAATAAGAAATGAAAAGGCTATAAATCTTACTTGTCAACACTTTCCACTTTACCAACTTTCTGGAAGGATCCATGGCAGAAAGTCATCCCTAATAGTACATTGCAAATGGAAGCTACGCTTCCAGGAATCTTTAGGGCAGCCACCAATAGCAAGAACCAGCGGGCCTCAGTATGAAATGCCCTGACTTCTGCACAGAGGCTGGTACTTTGCTGTCATGAGGATCCCCCTCCATGTGTTCAACAGAAGCAGGTACTACAGGACAGCTGGCAGAGAGAGACTTCGAAGCTTTAGGAGTCTGAACTCTCCCTAAATGTTTCTTCTTGGTCCTGATCTAATCTGTGGTCAAAGCCCAAAACGTGGAAAGCTGAAGAATTCTGTAATGTAGACTAGAAGTATACAGCAGTGCTTAAGGTATAAAATATTTTACTGGGTTGTTTGACTTTAGAAGTAGTATATTTTCATTCAGAACAATAAGTCTTTACTGATAATGAAATAGGTCATCAGTATTTTTACTAGTTCTTTACATAATAGATATTATTTAACTGTATTATCCTTCAATATCCTATTCAAAAGCATAATATTAGTAAGACAAATGAGATATTTTAATTAAAACAATCTGAAGAAAGTTATTCTTTTGGACTTTTGGGAGGACTTGATGAGGACTTTTATTTTTTAAAGATTTTTTTTACCAGAATAGCTAGCATGCTTCAATGATGTGCTAAATGCAGACACAGATCAGTGTTTCTAGTGCTGGATTCTGGTCAGACATCATCTCTGCTTTTGTTTAGCATAGTTTCGTATGAGGTTATAAAAACAAAAACGATCAGCAGACAGTTTACTTTCTGTTCCCTTTGTAGCAGCTAGAGTTCAATACTGTATCAGATAGCCCCCCCTCTTTGTTTATTAATTATGACTTTCAAAGGGTTTTGGCTACAGCTGTGCTATTATAATGTCTTCAAAACTTTGTATCACTGTAACTGTCAAAGATTCAAAACCTCCTTTCAAGGAGGTCCTAGAACAACAGAATTATTAGTTGTCTGGAAAATAATTACTAAAGCCAGTGAAATGGAAAACCGGTGATGAAACCTACCTTATGGATAGCAAATGAAAGACTTCAAAGCTATTTAGGCACACAAAAATAAACCTCTAGGATATTTTTTGTTTGCTTGCTTGCTTTTCCCTCATTCTGATAGTTCTTTTTGGCCCTCTTATGTATTCCCCATTTTCTTATTTTTATTTTATTTTATTTTTATTTTATTTTATCCCCAAGAGCTGACTGTCATTCTTCTGGCTGAGGGTCATGGGATTTTTTCAAAAGCATTATAAAACTTTATAAAGAGGATTTTAATGGATTAGTAGGTCACTGTTGAATAGCATGTTAGTTCCTTTTTTGGCATCAGATTTCACCATTATGCTTTGCTAGTAGCAGTTTTCTGAACTTTTGTAAGGTGAAGCAAAAATTGGAATGTGTAAGTAACGGAAGAATAATGGTTGAGATTTATGAATGCTGAAATTGTTGATTTGATGAGAGTTTTTGAAATATATTACCAAACCTTGTTTGCAGTGTATGGACAGAGCTGACAGAGTATTTCCACCTAAGCTATCCCATGTAGCTAGTATTTTAACTAATGTAGTCATCTTAGCGCCAGCACCTGCACTTAGATTTACCCAGAGTATTTTGTGTTTGATATTATGGGAATTCTAGATGCTTCATAGTCGAAATAACTTAGTATAGGAATATAAATGTAAAATGTAAATAAAAATTAATGAACTAAATAAATATCCCTTACAATCAGTAAGATGTACATTCGTATATTTGTATTTTCCAGTATGCACAGTACTGCATAAGTAGGATGTTTTTATCAATATATTTTAAGATCTTTTAATTTCTTGAATTCTAGAAATAATGATATTTTCAGACTCTAATGTGTCATGTCTTTTATATACAGTTAATTAAGGTAGCATTCGATGAAGAAGTAAGTCCTGAAGTGGTGGAAATATTTAAGAAACAGTTAATGAAGTTCCGCTATCCTCAGTCTATCTTCAGTGCTTTTGCATTTGCAGCTGGGCAAACAGCACCACAAATAATTTTACCAAAGCAAAAAGAAAAGAACACTTCATTCCGGTATAGTCATTTTTCTTCTTTTATTACTGCTGTTCTTGTTTACTATTAGTCAAATACATTGACCGATCTGACAGCCTTGCAGAACTGCAGATCGTTTAAGCAGTCTTCAGGAAAGTCAAAATAACTGATTACTATTCTGCAGCTTTTTTATGTTTACCAAATAAAAGGTAGGTTAGTATGAAATGTATGTGGATTTGGTGTAAAAATATTTTTTTTATCCAAACTTCTCACCATGGAAAATTTGAGCAAGTATCTCGTTACGTCTTAAAACACATACTTTAATATTAATATTATCTTCAGCTATGCAAACTATGCCACCATTAATACAACTTTCTTGTATATTATGCTATAGGTTAATATCCTAGTTTTGGTAGGAATACATTCCACCCATAGTACAGTCTGTACAGTTGTCCTAGTATTCTTTAAAGAGTTTCAGCTTTGGGTCTTCTTTTGAAGTTTATTTTATACAATAATTTTTACTAGACTAGATGGTTCATTAGTCTCTGCCAGAACGGCAGTTCCCATGATCCTCTGTTGATTATCGCATTGGTGACGCAGGGAAGTAGAATCCCAAGCTGGTCATGGAATCCTAAAACTTTAAGGTACTTTTTATCTTTCCTGCCTTCACTCCATCAACTTCATAGACTTGTCACATTGCTAGCAAAACACAAATACCTAAGGAAAGGTGACAACTGGTTATTCATTGCTATTGGTCATAGTAGGCATAAATTTATCTCAAAGTATTATCTGATATAATAAAAATGGCAATTTAAAATAAGTGTAGAAATGCATTTTTCTGGAGGTTAGGATTTTTCTGTCTTGATATTAAATGAAAAATTATGAATGCTTTATGTGGGTAAGTGGGTTCATCATAAAAATCTGTACATGCTGTCAGGGAGAATTACACATATCTTTCTAAATATTTTTATTGCTGTGGATTTATAGTACCTTCTCAAAAACCATTGTGAAAGGTGCAAAACGTGCTGGGAAGATGACAATTGGCCGCCAATATTTATTAAAGAAGAAGACAGGCACAATAGTGGAAGAAAGAGGGAATCGTCCAGGCTGGAATGAAGATGATGATATATCTGGTAATCATAAAATATTTTTCATTTTGGCTGATAAGTTTATCCTATTATGTTTCCATTCCAATATGTTGAATGAGTAATATCTTCAAGAAGAAATTGCAGAGTCTGCCTAGACAGGAGTAAGAAAGATTTCAAATACTTAACAGTTTCCATTTGTGATGACCAGGGTTATAGGACAAAAGAGGAAGCTGACTTCATTCAGTGGTAAAGGAAGATGCTAGATTTTAGTTATCAAACTACATTCACACAGTATTTTTTGGGGGGGGGGGAGGGGGTTACATCTTAATAGTGTAGACAAAACAGCACTGAAGCACACTGTAACATTCATTTATCTTTAAACAGTCTGGCATCAGCAATTAGTCTATAACAAGAAAGCAGTAATTGCTGAGGTTCAAGAAACAGCAAATATGGGAGAATTTTGCAGATGTGGAAGTGACAAATGATTTCTCAAAGGAGCAAAAGTCCTTATTACTGAAAATACTGTTTTTCATTGAAAATGCCATTTTTCCAAACTTCAATTGAGCATATTTTGGGAAAGAAGGTAGAAAATGATTTGGACACTTTTTATAGTTGGTGTGGTGGTGTGGAGTTCGACTTTCTTCCAAATACTTCTTTTCCTACCATGTGCTGCTGTCAGTATATCCTTATCTGGACCACTGCTAATTTATAATAAACCACTAGAGGGAACCAGATTCTCCTGTACATAAGCAGGTATTGGTTTGTCATACCATTTTCTTTTTTTTCTTTTTAATTTAGCATTTCAGATAATGAGGTGTTTATCAAACACTAATAATTTCTTCAAAATATCAGTCAAGCCAAATTTTTCCTTTTGAATATTTGCTCAGTGAGCAAGATGACTTCTGTGCAGACAATGAAAGCTTCTCTGAAGCTGGACTCTGCTACTGCACTGTCTCAGTGCTCTCTGAAGTGGAAGAAGGCCTTTCCAGGAAAGCTGAAAAATATTGATTCTCTTCCTTCATTACAGATAAATGTGGTGGATAAAAGACAAAAAGAAAAGATAGTGAAATACTGAACGTCTTTACACTACTGAAAACTTAGGTTCTTCAGTTGAATTTGTAGCCTCTTCCTTAAGTACTGACCTAGTGTATGTTCTGATGTTGCAAAATCTTCAGGTCAGAAGCACTTCTGAGGGCTGTGCCTATTCTGGTTGTTTTTCTATGTCCTTCACCCAGACAGAGCAAGCATAATCAATCTGTATATTTGTACTTCTCTTGACAATGACAAAATCCTGAAAGTGTCTGCACTGCAAAAGTACAAAACAACTGCATTCTTCCATGAAGACAGGTGTTATGTAAATATTAATGATAGTCACTTTTTTCTCCCTTAACAAAAATATAAAACATAAATAGTGAGACTTCCTAGCTACTGCTTCCCAGATGTTGTGTTTGGGAAGGTGTAAGGTGAAGAAAGTCTGACAGCTTGCATTTCTCCCAGTGCTGCACTGACACCTCTTGGGTAGTCTGCTGACAACAGTAGTGACTTCTTGCGGCAGAATTCTGGTATATCTGAATACAAATAGCCATAGGAAATTTGCCACTTAATTACAGCAATTTGTTTTATATTGACTGCTGTGCATTAATGTTTGTTTGCAAGTCTCAACAACTGGAGTCTAGGAAACTGTGCAGCTATACCACGAATGAAGCAAGTGGGGAACCATCTGCAGCGAGTGATGCACAGTCTTTTAAAAAACATTAAAGAACTCTAAGAGAAGATAGGGTTGGAAGAGACTCCAGGAGATCATCTACTCCATCTGTCTGCCCCAAGGCAGGATCAACACACTTAATCTGTTTACCTAACTTTCTCTTAGAAGCTTTCAAGATAAAGATTCCACAACTTCAAGCAATTTATTCTAGTGCTTTAACCATCCTTAATGCTAGAGAAAAACAGACAATTTTCTGTTGTCCAGGCCCAAATGTTGCCTTGCTGCAATTTAAATTCTTCACTTTGTGTTCTGTCTCCGTGTATATGTAGAAGAGATGATTTCCTTCATTTTGATAGCAGTTTAATGTATTTGAAGACTGTTGTAATATCTCCTGTCTCTGTTGTTTTATTGATAATAAATATCTGCAGTTCTTTCAATCTTTCCTTATTAATCATGATAGACTTCTGATCATCTTCACTGTTCTTCTCTGAATCCCCTTAATTTGTCCATATTTACCTTGCAGTGTGATTTCCAAAGCTGGGCACAGTACTCCAGTTGTAAGTTGTTGGTAATGAACACCTGGCTTCTTTTTCCCTCCAGTACCTCCCCATCTTTTTATTTTCAGAGAGTTTCAAATCTCATCCCTACCAAATGCTGTTTGCTGTAGATGGTCACAATGGGATGTTCCATAAAGTTTGAGACTTTCTGTAAAACCCATTTTTACAAGCAGTAGAAGCTCAAGAACAGTAAAATAGATTGTTTACTCCTGTTCTTTTCAAAATCAAATGAAAAATTACATTTTGAACTTAAGCCAGCAAAGCATCTTCATCTTCCACATCAGGTTAAGGGCACCAACATGAGCTCCTATAATGTCTAGCTTTTATGTGCACAGGAAAATGGTTTGCAAATTCTGATCACCAATATACCTGCTTTCATGACAGAGAAATGAATTTAGAAAACACATTTCAAAAAATACACACTGACCTTAGGTAAGCCAATTATTGCTTTACATTCAGAACTGTTAAATAGTAAGTTTCTGTATACCCTAAAATAAAATTATATCTAAAGCTCATTTAATGTGTTCCTTTTTTTAAGTGAACTTTATCATCTTAAATGTTTGTAACTTCTTTCTTACATGACAAACATAAAAACATAGAAAGAGAAGAGACATTCACCAGGTTAAACTGTGTTTATTGTTTAGGTCAAATAGAGAACAGGGCTGTTTGTTTGTGTTTTTTTGATGTGCAGTAGAGGTAATAAAATTTTTCATTTAGCTTTTATGCTAAGATTCACAAAGAGAAAAGGTATCTAGGTTCTTAGTCATGTAAGTTCTGAATGTTGTCTAATGCCAGTAAAATTTTACTTGTATCAGAATTTTGATTTTTAAATACAATTTTAATTTTTAATTTAGAAGTCCTGTTTTAAATTTAAATTCTTATATACTTTTCAGTACCTTTAGTCTCTCATTCATGAAGAAATATTTCCTTTCCTGTGTGCATATTTTAATGTTTGAGGTTAAATGGAAGCAAGTAACTGGTATACACTGTAAATCTGCTGTCAAAAGCATTTGAAAATAGTTGAGGTTAAAGTGTTGATAACAGGCAGGTGGCAAGTTTAGTATAAAAACCTTGCTTGACTTGAATTTCCGTGTAGTTTGAACTTGTGACATGTTTTTTCTCTCTCACGGTTGAAGGCTTTTTCTGGAAGGTGCAGCTGACATTACTGATCTGCTGAAAAAGGCTGCTGGTTGGCATTCATACTGAGGCATTAGGAAAACAAGAGAGTCATCTTTTGTGAAATTTTGACATAGAAACGTTTTTCACTTGAATTAAGCCTTAAAAAGGTTGTTACATCTTTTGAAGAGAGAGCAAAACAAGTATGAGGCCTATCCACTGGATGTTCACTGAATTTATGTGCACACCGTAATGATTCTGTCTTGTGTACATCTTTGTATGGCAGTTGTGAATTTAGTAAGTTTTCATAAATAGGCTATTGAAAAAAAGAATACCTGCCATCCGTTCAGGTCAAATGAATGTACAAGATAATTTTTTCCGTGATTTTAGTGTGAGAGAGGTGTCAGCCATGCCAACCACAAGTGCAGTAGATAACTGGGGTATATTTAAGTTTTTTGACTAAAATATTATTTTGTTGCTTCCAATTTCTGTAAACTGGTCTGTATTTATTAGTGCCTTTTGTTCATCACTGACAATAAGACAAACTAATATTTTGCTTAGAATAAAATACCATAGCTTTCTGTGTAACTGCAGGCCACCCCAAGAGCAAACACGTAACCTTTTTTACCTTCAGTTTCAGATGACAGTGAACTGCACACAAGTGGTACTCTAAAAGCATCAGAGAAATCAACGATGGAGCAATTAGTAGAAAGAGCCTGTTTCAGAGACTATCAGCGTTTGGGGCTGGGGACCATCAGTAGCAACTCTTCTCGCTCAAAAACAGAATACTTAAGAATAACTGCACTGAACAGGATGTATTCACTTTGCAGGAGGTGAGTTCACCAATTCAGTCTAGTATTTGGCAATAAAGATGACATAATACCTCTTAAATATGCGTTCCACCTGATGTGTCCATTTAAGCAACTTGTTCTGAGCAAATTTTTGTTAAATGTGAGTGCGTTCAACCAGTGACCTTCAAGCTGTTTGTATTCCACTCTTCCATGACGTGATGGCTGTATGTGTGTTCAGCTGATTGGGAAAAACTGCCCAGGAAGGTAGCCAGCAGCGAGGGGGCTGCGCTGCCCCTGCAGCTCTGGCTGGCACGAGCCTGGCCTTCCTCCCTATGTCCTCCCTAAAGGCAGTGCAAAGAGAGTGCCCCTGGGGCTCTCAGGGAGACAAACCTAGGTACTCTGAATTGCCTTTCCAAGGAGTTTCTCTCTCTTGGCTTTCTACATTGGTGTCTAAATTAGGAGGCTATTTTTCAGCTTTCTGAATTAGGCATGAAGTTAGGTGGTAGAACTCACTCTGTTATGATCTGGGTGACTTCTGTAACTTGCTCTGTTGGAACTGGAAATTATTTATGTAAATTATGTGCATATAGAATATATTCTGTCCCTAAATCAGAAAGCAAGCCTCAGAAACAGATGTATATAACTACGTACTTAAAAATATATTTTAAAATTGGATTCATGAACAGATATTTACACTGCTTACTTTGGAAGTCTGTTGTGAAAGTCACATGCTGTGTGTGAACACATGAACATTACTGAGAAAAACATGTAGTTCCTTTTTTGTTGTGAAAGCTGATGTAATTTACTACTACTACCCACAAATATGCTGTTTAATACAAAAGTATATCTCCATGAGTCATATCAGAAGAGCATCTGCATTCTCTAAAGCCAGTTTTGACTAGTCATTGTTTTCATTATGGATAATGAAATTGCCACTGCCTCTTGGAAGAAGGCACACAAGAAAATATTAAATCCTGTCTGCTTTCTCACTTACCTAGAGCAACAAACTAACAACAGTGTTTTTGTTCAATCACCACAGAATACAATGCAAAGGAAGTCATTTAAATCTGTACATTTTTAGTTAAGCTTTGAAAATTACGTAAATAACTGTCTCCCCTCCCACCAAAAAAACAGCTGTTTTTAATATTTTATAGCCTTTTTGGAGAAGGTAATTAATATCTGAGTGGATCACAAGTCTCAGGATGTAAATATTTGTCTAGTGCCATATTAGTTAATTTGATTACTGTACTGTAGGAGATAAACCATAAATGGTATGTACATGGATTTTTGTATGAGGGCAGCTCAATAAATGTTTATAAGAGTAGTGTATATCGTATAGGAACAAAGTTGTATAGTAAGTGCTAACTTGTCCCAGCTCTTCCTCTTAGTTTCTTCTGAACATGAAATTGTTACTTTACTTGAATATTCTTTTTAGGAGATAAAAGATAATCTTTCGTATTGCTTCAATCCCTCCTTCACTTGCATAAACACAACTGCTATCTTGTTGGGTTTTCTATTTTTAAAGCTGTTATATCAGTGCAGTTCCTAATCTTTCAATGTATTACAGTGTTTCAAAAAGTACACCAACAGTCTGTTTCAAATACACTGTTCCATGCTGTTTGGCTACAAATTATAATGTATTTTGACACAAGCCAGTTACAACCAAAAACTATTGTTTTAGTTGCGATACTTCAGGCAATGTAAACATTCTTTTCTGTCAATTCTCATATTCAGTATACAAGTGTTAAAACTGCTGCATCATTTACATGCCTGAAAATTCTGTTTTCTGTGTAATTTTCAAAAATTTGGCTTTATTCTAGTGACAAATAAGAGAAGCACAGAGCAGAGAAATATTAACTAATAAAAAATAACTTTAAATGGAAGAAGGCTAGAAGTGATAGTCTTACAAATTTATCCTAATTAAAATGTTTTAAAAATTGCAGTTCTATTACAAGTTAATGTATTTGCTAGGGTTGGACTAGAAAACAAGTGTTGCTAAATAAAAAATGATTTAGACATACATTTAGCCTGTAATTTTAAAAAAAGGAATCTTTTCATTATTTAAAATTTTGACTGGGATTTTAATTGTTGTTCTTATTTTCCCCTTCTTTTTCAATACAGCTATCCTGGGCTTCTGGTAGTACCTCAGTCTGTTCAAGACAGCAGTCTGCAGAGAGTTGCTCGCTGTTATCGTCACAATCGCCTACCAGTTGTCTGTTGGAAAAACACTAAAAACAGTACTCTTCTACTTAGATCTGGGGGCTTTCATGGAAAGGGAGTTGTTGGCCTGTTCAAATCGCAAACCACACATACTGTAGGTGAGCAGATGCTGCTTGGCTTTCTATATATGAAATCTTTTTTAGGAATAGTTAGTTTTGTAGAGAAAATCAGTGATATGATTGTATCAAAAGACTTGGGATATAAATGGTTGTCTAATATTATATTCGTTCAGTTTAATTACTGTATGTCAAGAAATGAACAAATGTGGGTTGGGTAGTTATAGTTTGAGGATGTCTGGAGGAAATGGGTGTGTTTCATCCCTTTATACTGCTGTTAAGCAGTATGTGAGGGGATGAATGGTGGTAAGGATGAAAGGCAAATTTTCCATATATAATCTTACACTCGACATTATTGCCGTGGATCTTCACCCTAGATACCTGCCCAGTTCAGTAACAGAATTTCATATAAATCAAGCTGTTCATCCACTGATTCTCTTTCCTAAAATACACACTGCTCTTCAGAATATAAAACTTCATAAGTAGAAGCAATACGGACATTATCTTTCTGTTTAGGCAGAACTAAATTATTCAGATCTGAATTGACTTCTTGGGGTATTGCTTCAAGGCATAGGAGACACCGTATTATTAACCCAGACATCATTCAAGTGGATTTTGGGATATGCAACCCCTGCTTAAAAGTTGAAGAGAAAATAATGTTTTGTCTTCAGGCTTGTTCCACTGTGTCAGACAGAGCAGCAGCATGATGCTTCCTGCACATACATTTTCTAATCACTTCCTAGTCATATTTCCAGTTTAGATACTAATTTTAACAGGGATACCTTGAAATTTCATTTGACACCTCCAACTAATCAGGTAATTGTTGGTTAGTCTCCAGAATAGAATCTGATTGGACCATCACTGGAGAAGAGAAAATTATTTTAAATTACAGTAATTGTGGTTCATCAAAATGTGCTCATTCAGGTTCTTTTACTCTCCCTCCTTCACCTCTGATTCCAAATGCTGTCTCTTGTGATCAAGACACTGAATCCAGTTTAAGTTGCTATGATCTTTTTGCCCTTCATCTCCTTTACCTCCTTTTAAGTCTGTGCATATGGACAGAAATGGGTGGGGTTTGTCCAGTTGAGGTAGTGTTTCCTTCCATCATCACCTAATTTTTTAACATACACTGAAAACTTTATGTTTTTGTTTCCTCCCTGATTTTGTTTTTTGTTAATTGATTCTTAACTTTTGTTAAGCCTTAAGATTGTATTAAGTGGACCATCCTTGTTTAACTTCATTGCAGTACATTCTGAGAGCATCCTACCTTCTCATCTGACTTTTTTTTCGCCTTCTGTTTTTAAACTGTTTCTGTGGCCTCTCTGGCTTTGCTTTCATCCAGTCATTTACAGCTTCTCTCTATCTGAAATAGTCATTCTCAAGGTCCCCAGTAACTCAGGCAACATCAGTGACAACTGAAGAATGATTGTTTCTGAGATCTGTAGAGTAGTCATCTGAAACTCTGTGCACGTCAAGGATTATTCAAAGGTTTCCAGATATGGAATCATGGTTCACACAGACAGTGCAGTCCTCCTCCTACAAGTTACCTAATCATATGGAAGACACTTTCTGGAGGTACCCACTGGTGACAGAGCACATGGACTGTCAGTGGGGATCAGGAATGTTACTTATTTTAATTGGAGATTCCTTAACATGCGTTATGCAGGTGTAAACACACTGTCTGTCCTCCTTCTTCTCTTCTTTATCCCATTAAAAAGATCAGATTAGGGGAGTTGGGGACCTGAGGGACATGGAGGTTATGTCCACTGATGTCTCTAAATGCAGCATAAGTGGGCATGAACGCTGGTGTCCTTGGATATGTATATGCACTTTCAGTGAATGGACAATACATTTCAAGGAACCTCCAGCTATTAGTAAGTAACTTTCCTTTACTGCAGTGAAGAAGAGCTGATGGAATGAGTTTTTTGAATATATTTTTAAGTTATATTTGCTAAAGAAACTGTTCCATCTGTTCTCTACACATTTTTTTAAAGGCTGAAATTTGCTGACAAGTACCACAGACTTAAAAATGTTACCTTTCATTCTGAGAGTGAAGAGAAAACTACATCATTTCTATTCCATTTGTTTTGACCCCTATTGATGGATGCTTAGGGCTATTGCTTAGGGCTATGGCTATTGATGCATGCTTAGGGTGGTGACCACTGAGTAATTTACGTCTTTTAGAAGCTTAGTTTCTGCAGTGGATCGCGGGAGAACTTGCTGGGTGTTTGCTATGCAGACAAGGGAAGATGTTCTGAAAATTCTTCATCGTTAAAGGAATGGGCAAATCATGAAGTTTTCAATGCTCTGCTTTACCTAGTGAGCTTTTTCATCTGCTATTTTATATATTTATAAATGTACTTTCTGTATTTTAATGTATTCCATTCTTTCTGTGAATTTATTTAGCTCCTGCTTCTTTAGAATCTTCAAGCAGTATAGAACAGGAGAAGTACCTCCAAGCCTTACTGAATGTGATATCTGTCCACTGCAAAATGAATGGCAGTAATACTCTCACTGTTAGACCAACAATTGCTTTGTCTCCAGGTAAAATTGTTTTGTACAGTGCTTTCCTATGAGGAAGTTGAAAAGTGAGTTAGTTTTCTCTGATTTGATGTTAAGTAAATTTCTCCAATATGAATTCTGTTTTTCCTTTTACTGTTGCACTTTCTGGATAACTTCTTCACTCTCAGTTTTGGTGAATGTGTTTTCCATATGTAAAGGATGTTTATAATCTTTCCCAAAATATATTTTTAGTGTTGTTATTTTGACAGTAAGTGATTCTCAACCTGCAGTTTATGGTTTTTGATGAAATAGGGTTGAGGATGATGGGCCCATCTTGAGGCTTTAGCAATGTGTTGCAATTATAGAACAAATAAAATAAAGGTTTCCAGAATATCAGAATGCCAGAACTTTACAAGTTTTTCTATATCAAATGCGGCAATTACATTATATAACCATATCAAAAGCAGTGATACGCTTTAGAAACTTTTATAACAAATTAAGCATATTAAAAATTGTATATTGAATAAGAGATTGCCAACCTTGAAGGGACTGAGAAAATGTGAGATTGCAAGGTCAGATTCTACATGAACTTATGCAGGATTTAGCTATAGCAACGATGGAAGGCATATAGAAATTTTCATGTGTGTTACATTCTCAGAATGGGATTTTAATGCCATTTCCAAGTAGAGCTTTACTTGAAATGAAAACCCTTTCAGAAGACATTATTTTTGTTATGCATTGGTGGAACCATGAAGAAATTAATCCATATTCTGTTTCAGTTATCATGTGACAAAACCTGGTAGGGTTCATGTAAAGGTAACCCTGATGTCTTAGAAAGAGGATTTTGTGACTTAAAACTGTGTCTGTCCTGCTTTATTCAGTTGGTGGAAATTGGCCTAATATAGCCAAACAGTGTTTTTTCTTGTAAAATAACATCATTCCCAAAGTGTGCATGCTTTGCTTCATTTATTGTTAAATATGTTGATTGCTTGGCTGTATCTAACATCTCCATACTGTTGTAAATGTATACATCTGTCTTTAAAAAAACAAATCTGAAATACAAAATTGGCAGCAATTGGCTGTATTAAGTGTGAAAAAATCATTTTTATCATTTATGTTGTTAGTCTGAAGTAACATTGTAGTTTTTTAATCTTCTATTCTTTTTTGACTGACTTTAGGCACTGAAAGGAGGGCTTCAAGAATGTCCACTGTGTTTAAGCAGGTAGTGCCAGGACATTTGGATGTAAATCTATCCAATAGCTTTGCTCAAGGAGGTTAGTAAGACTAGCTCAAAGACTAAGCACCTGTGTTATTTGAAATAAAAAATAAGAACAAAATGGTAGTGAAATAAAAATAATAATACTGCTTATTGATTTGTTCCTCTATGAAACAGCAAAATAGAAATTACAGATTAGCCTCAGTCCATAACATTATTTAAGTATCTAATTCCTGTTTAAGTTCTTTACTTACTATGGAAATGAAGTCTGTTTCATGTTGGGAATTAGTGGAAAATTAAGCACTTAATTAGGAATTATGTTTCTAAATACTGTTTGAGTCATCTCTGTTTTTAATTAGCTGAAATGTATGGCCTAAAAATGCTTGTTTTCTATCCCTGAAATAAAATATATGGTCATGAGATTTAGTAGTATGAGGAAGTTCACACATACATTAGGATTGAATGCACTTTAGAATCTCCGATTACAAATCAGACCAGCATTTGGCTGAAGATTATTTGATGGTTCATAAAGCTACAAATAATCTAGCTAAATAATTGTACTTTATGTAAACGAAGGAGATATATGGCCAGCTTGTAACCAGTAGAGAGATACAGTGCATTCTTTGGGAACAGTTATTTTTAGGAACAAGAGCTGATCAGTGTCATTTCTACAAGAAGCTTTCCTTTTTGTGAAGTGCATTTATACTACTTCTTCAGTTTGATGAAATTGTTAGGATTTTTTAATGTGCAGTACTTGCATAAATCAGTGCAGTGAATTCCTTAAATATAACATATGGTTGTTAGAATAGATATGAAAATATTTCCCAAAAGAAAGAATTTTATATTGCTTTTATTACCTTTGACCTCTGAAGGCTGATAGTACAATTGTTTCTAGACATCTATAGCTTGCTGTTCTTCCCTTTTAACTCCTTGCAGCTTTGTAGACAGTGAAGTAACAATCTTACAACAGGTTGACCTCAGATTTTCAGAGGTGGGAGTGAGAAAAGCCATAAGAAGGCTGGTCTAACCAGGAAGTTAGACCTGTTTTGGCCTCCTGAGGTCCATTCCAACCTAAATTATTGTACAATGGAAAAGCTTTGTATGGAGAAAGATAAGACAGTTTTGTAGAGAAAGACATTCAAAAGAAGGGATTACAGGAAGGAAGGAGGTGGAAGGGAGGGAGAGTGGAAGGAAGGAAAATACACAGAACTGTATGGAGAAGTTACATGAGTAATGTAGCAGAAGAGAAGGGCAGTTAAATGGGGGTCACCATAGAATATACACTTGTGTGCATCTCCATCATCATAGTATATGCATATTTCATACCTAAAAGTTCTGTTTATAGACTCTACTCACTGTCTCAAGTTACTGAACACGGAGATGAAAAGAATGGAGGTTTTAATTGGATAGGTAAAATGCCTGTGGAGATAAGAGAACAGTGATTAACGGACAGTGTCTGGAAATGTTAGATAAGTTAGTGCTTGTGCCCAGCTTGCCTTAGCACTGAAATAGTGAAAATGCTGGGTAGCTGACAGCAGGCTTTTTGTTGCATTCCACTCCTTCGTGCGGGAACGAAACGTGCCAACAGTGGAGTTGTGCTGAGGGGCAATGAAGGTGCTCCAGATAAGTCAGGGGAAAGCTTGCTGGTTGAGTGTTTGGAAGTTGTCTTTTGAAGATAAAAGGATTACTGAAATAAGAGTTGCTGGTTTCTGGGATTACACTTTGTGTAAGTGTGATAGGGGGAATTTGGTAAAGGTAAGAGGAGTCTAGAGGCAGTATTAGACCATAGGCTTTGTGTTGTCTTCTTGGACATGGCAGTCTCTTGGCTGAATTCCAGCAGTAGTCAGAAAGAGGGCAGAGAAGTTATCTTGTGTTCTGCTGGACAAGTGCCCCATCTGCCCTTTATATCTGAAAGGTGTGACTGCAGGCTGCTATCTGCAGTCTATTCGCAGCTCAGCAGGATACACGAGGACTCAGCTGAAACATAAGAATGTTTGACAAGTATGATGGGAGTCCTGGTGAAAGGGAGAAGTGGACAGGGAAAGAGAAATGGAGGGGTATCTCCCTAAAATAAGTAAACACTAGGTCTTTTTGATTGGATAACAGAATTCTTTTGGAAATTTTCCAAAATACAGGAGTATATAGAACCTCTAAAAGTGATGTTGTCAAGTTAGTGGATTCAGATAGGCTTTGTTATTGCAAGGGTTTTTGCTACTAGTTATATTGCACATATGGAGTAGTGTCACAATACAGTATGCAAGACCAAGAATGGACATAGCAGATTTTTTGATCAGCTGAAAAAGAGACTTATTTTATGCAGACAGTCTAAAAATGGTGCTTTCTCTCTCCTTCATGTTTCTCAGAGTAACCAACAAAGCAAAAAATATACATAGTAAATATGGTGGGGTTAGCTAATTAATTTATCATAGCAATCAGCCCAAAGTCTGCAACAGCCATTTAATAACTGGATTATGTACTACACTGTACAAAATACAACAGCAGGATTTTTGTGGTTTTGTTTCTGGATCACTCTTCCTTTTCTTATTTTCATTGTCACACGCAGAGGGCTCAAAAGCCAAGTTCAGCTATGATGTACCAATTGAAAATGACATTTTCTATTTCTATGTGCCAGATATTGCGTGTTTTTAATATGCATCCTTTTAAAACTGAAGTTAAAAGATATGTTCCAGTGCTTGAATAATATTTCTCACTTTTTAAAATTATCCTTGTTCTGAACATTCATCAGTTTTCCTGAATATTCATGTTCATGTCAGATACCTTTTTTATTTTATGTGGGAAATTCTAATCAAGTATTTGACCTAAAAACAAGTTAAGTTAGTTCTGAGCTGAAATATTTGGCCAAACACTTCCATTTTATAGTATGTTTTCATTCTTGGGCCTTCTTTTTGGCAAGTACTTTGGATGATTCACAAAAATCAAGTTCACTTAAAAATGTATACCTTTTCTTCTTATATTACTTTATAGGTATAGTGTGGTACTTAATTGGTTCTAAAGAACAGCACTTCTCACCTGCCATTGTTTTGTAATTTAGTACAATAAAATGTTTTCTCAGTATGATTTCCTGCTGCTAGAAAAATACGAGGATATTTATAATGAATAAATGCAGACTCCGCTCTGAGATATTCATTTTAAAAGCAGAAGAAATTAATACTTTGTATTGAAAGAAGCTGGTTGTGTAGATGTTGTGTCTGAGCCAATAACATGCTATCTGATAAGCATACAAGACTCCCACTGAAAGTGAGTTTTTAGGCAAGGGGAAAAAAATCCCTTTGATCGATACTGGAGAATGACTGTTTTCTAAATTATATACTTTTACACGGTGCTTTAAAAATGTAAGTAGGTATACAGAACTAACATCTTGCATTCTGATTTCATTTTGAGGTCCATCAAATTATGTAATTAAAATATTTTTGAGGAGAAGAGAGTTTTGCAAAATTGCACTAAAATTTGAGATTTTTAAGTAAACTAACTTTTGACTGGACTTTCAGTAAAGTATCCAGCCGAATGATTTAATTGTTAAGTTTCCTTTCAGTATTATAATAATAATAAAAAAAACATAATGGCTGTGCTGCATGTTTGAAATTATTGCAATGACCATTAAATTATTCCTTTTTGATAAATGGGTACTTCCTTCCCATTTTGTATTGGTTTTCTGGCTTGATTGATGTTTTGTCTTGTGATGACTAAGATTTGTGCTGTCTGATAAATCATGTACTTTAAAGAAATTCAATATATACTACATCTTTGGAAATTAATAAGTAACCCTTTTCTTTTCTCCTGCAATGTGTCTCGCTGCAATGTGCATTCCATTCCTCCTCCTTCTGTCTTTACTGTTATCTACCAGTGCTTGGGTACAGAGATAAATGTTTCACTCATTCAAATTCCAAATCAGCAACTAAGGGAAGAGTCCATCAAGGTACTGTATTCTGTGTCCTGAAAGCACATTCTGTTCTACCATCTCCATAACTGCTACAATATTCTAATATATGCTAAAGTGGTACTTGTCAGAAAGCCTTAACTCTGCATTAACAAAATTTGGGGGGTTGGGTTGTGGGGTTTGGGGGGTTTTTTTTGGTTTGGGTTTTTTTTTGCCAATGAATGTATGATGCAGTGACAGTGATTAGCTAACAACACACTTCAGCATGTTATACTTTAATAATATTATGATCTAATGCAGAGTGACATGTAGAATCTTTTAATTCTTCAGAAAAAAAATTTTCTGTGACAAAATTTTTAACAGCAAAGATTAATTCTGCAAAAGAGTAGTTTCTTTTGCAGTAGTAGTTTCTATTTCTTTAGTAGAGTAGCTAGGAAATGCTACTGCCTACTCGATGAACTTTCCTTCCAAAATCATTGGTAATGTTAGTGGACAGGGAGGTATTGATTTCTGCCAGATAAGAAACTCATAATAATGAAATATGTGCCAAATAATGAAAGTTAGTTACTACTGACAAAAAATAAGATACAGGGCAAAATTAGAAAAGAATTATAATTGTCTTTTGATTACCATTATCCATCACTGAGTAAACATGTTCATCTGCATGTATTTGTAACTGGTTCTGTTGCTTTTGATGTGCTACAAGCTCTAATGATGGTGTACTTTTGTAAAATGTTAGAAAGTGTGACTGATGGGATAGAGTATTTTTTCGTATATAATATTTTGGGCAGTTGTCTTTGGAACTAGCATTGCTCCATACCAAATGAGCAACAATTTATTTCCATTATCAAATGCTTGCTGTGATTTCTCTTTGCTTCCTAAAGTCTTTATTTTTTCTTCTGTAACAATTCAGATGTGGAACACAAGTTTATACCAAACATACTACTTTAGTAAGTGAGGTATTTCATAAAACTGGCTTTCTTTGAAATTGAAACTGTTTGAAACTTAGTGACTCTAAGTTCTTACCAAACCATTCTCGGTTACTCCCATTTGTTTGCTCCCATCTAAACCTGGGAGCCAGACAGGCAGACAAGCTATGCTATACGGACAAGTCCCTGTGGCAGATTTCTCTATAGGATTTTTTTTTAAGTGCAAAAACAATGCTGCTTCTGAAAAAATAGAATAAAATTATTTTGCTGGTTGGGGTATCTCAGTGGAATTTTACTGCTATCTACAGCTTTTTTTCTTGTATGCAGGAAGTACTAACTATTCATATTACTGATTTTACTGAAGATTCTTTTCTTGCTACTGTAGTATCTAAATTTCTGCTGCCACTAGATATTTTTGGTGCCTTTATTTTGGATGCCTTGCTTCACAGATTTATGGACAAGAAGAGTCCTCTGATAATCTGATTTACTGCATATTGGGTTAAAGAATTTCACACAGCCATTTGAACACCAAATTCAGTATGCTTTTAGAGATTTGATTGTCAAGTAGTGCTATTTATATTCTGAAAATCAATTGCCTTTCAGATATTTCACACTGAACATGAAAGAATTGTCACAAAAAATCATAGTTACTAACCAAGGCAGAAAACACAGAAAAATACCTACTATTTATCTTTTCTTCTGCTAGTGCTAGATAGGCTCTGACAATCTGGTTTACCAGTACTTTATCTTACATGGACATCATAACACTTACTTAAGTGTGATCAGAGCGTTGTAGAAATTTCCTCCTCTGGAAATGACAGTAACATAGCTGCATCAATAAGGCACAATATGCAAACTAAAAAGCTTGTTGAGAGGCAGAGCTTATTAGGTTGGTACAGCGCATTTCGAGTATGGCTGTGCCGCTTTCAGATGCGAGACTGTGGCTCCACGTCATACTGCGCTGTTGCTTGCGGATATACAGCTCAAGTTGTTGCTAGCTTTGGGATTTCTGTACTACTCCCTGCTGCCAGAGTGATGTTGATACTAGTGCCAGAACAGAACTGTAAAACTGTCATCTTTGAGGCATCCTCCTCTTTACTCACACAATTAGACCATAGTCACATCTGTTAGAATGTAGTTGTGAAACACAGGATTAAAAAAAGAACTTGCTTAAATCCATTTCGCTTTCTAACATGTCCATTAGACATGGACAGTTACAAACTAAGATCTATGGCATTCTCCATTTTAATCAAAGTATTTAAAAATCAAATATGGAATACTTTATCCTGAAATGTAATATTTGAATTGTTCATCCTTATATACATTTTGATTATAATAAAATCTGGGGTATGCTGTTACATTATGTGAGGCAAAGGGAGTGCAAGAGTTCTTGGTAACAGTTTAAAGTGATGCTGTTTCCATTGTTGAAGGAGATTATTATTATATAATACTTTTAGTAGTTAGACTTCCAAAATAATAGGCCTTTGACGAGGAAATTCAGCAAATTTTTGTCCCTGCTTCTGAAAAGAACAACACTATTCATTTCATTTCTGTATGCTTAAATGGATGTTAGTGACTTGCAAATTATGATTCATTTTATCATTGTGTTACTGATTTCATAGCAACCATTTTCTATACAGTAGAAATCACTGTGCAATGTTTGATTAGAGTCTTAGTTTAAACAACAGTACAGTAGGTTGATTTTGACAATTTTTGTTATGAAATGATTGCTTTCCAGTGTGTGTTAATTGTATCCTATGGAGAATGCAAATGACATGTTTAAACACTGTACTTTCTAAATTATATTTTAGTGCATGCCTTAATAATTGTGATCTCTAGCGCCTCACAAAAAAAGTTTTTTAAATATTCTTCATCTTCATGAAGGTGTCTGGGCGAGTCTTCGTTCCAGCAATCGATTTATCAGCGCTCAGACTCCATTCATTGATGTTGGTGCAAGACTTGCAGGGAAAGATAACACCACTTCCTACAGTAGCAGCACATTTTTGCAGAGTCAACTTCTGAGACGTCAAGCAGCACTTTACATATTTGGAGAAAAATCTCAATTACGGGTAATGGCTATTTTATTTTTATGTTAAAATAGTTTCTTTTTGGCTTGAGTGTAATAACCCTAGTTTTTACAGAACAGTAATATTCTAGCTAAGATAGATGGATAACTCTCCTGGGGTGGGGGACAGCGGCAGCTGCCCTGGGTGCCCCGGTGCCCACGCCCCCGGTTCCCACAGGTGACGGCAGTGCGTGCCCGCCAAGGAAACGCGCTGCAGCAGCTGCTCCCTGCCCCCCCACGGGGCGCGGGCAGCACTGAGGGAGCGAGCGGAGCGGCACGGAGGCCGGGCCCGGGGGGCCACCGGGAACTGCCACCACCGGTCCCTGGGCCGCAGCGCTTCAAGCTGCTTCATGCCCAGGGGTCGCCCCCGCCAAGGCACCTTGTAGTGTATCAGAGCTCCCCCCCCGCCCCCCAAACAACCAGACCCAAAAAGCCTCCAGCCCCCAAACCTAGTAACTCTTAAGCATTAGGCATCAAACTCCCTCAAAAAGCCCCGGTCGAAGCTCGGCGCCCCCAAGACAAACAGAAAACCAGAAAAAGCAACTAAAGGACAGGCTCAAACCCACAAAAGCTGAAGTTCGGTGGCTGGAGCTATAGCTGTTGTCTCTTGCTCAAGTGTTGATGTGTAGTAGATACAGAGCTAAAGACACAGTTAAAAGATACAGAAAAGGATGACAAAGATGATTAAAAAATGGAGTAGCTTTTGTGCAAGATAAGAGTATTTAAATTGGAAAATACATGACTAAGACCGAAATACATTCCAGGTCTGTAAGATCATGAAAAGTATGGAGAAGGTGAATGCAAAAGGTGATCAACTGTTTCTCAAAGTAAAAGAACTGAAGGGTATCCAATGAAATTATCAGATAGCAGACTGGGAAAAAAAGGAGGTACTTTTTTCAGTACTTCATAATTAAACTGTGGAGCCCATTACAACATGACCCTTTAGAGGCTAAAAATTTAAATGGATTCAAAAAATAATTAGAGAAATTCATAAATGATCAGTCCATTGGCATAAAGTCAATTAAAAGTTTTTAAGCGGTGCAGGCCATATTGTATTTTCCGCCACAAGGGTGAGGACAAAGTAACTTCTCATGGCAAGATAGCAATTTGGCAGCTTTTCAACATTAAGCGGAGATCTTATTTTTGTACTAGAATCTGGCAAAGCACCCGGCTTCCAGTTCTTGTTCCTAGCGGTGAGGCTTCCCCTTTGCAGTGGGTGCCTGTTGGCTAGCCAACACCATGTCCAGCAAAGCCTTCGGATTCAGAAGTGCCCATCTCTTCAGTGCCTCAGCAGCGCAGGCTGTGCAGGGAGCAGCGCAGCAGCGTGTGGCCCCGCTTGGTGTGACTGCTGAGGAAAGGCTGAGGGCTGGAGCTGCAGGCAAATGGGGTGGGGGGGATGTGCCGGCAGCGGGGCTCGCTGCCCATCTCAGGGGCTATTCGGAGCTATTCCAAAGGCAGATCTGGAGCTCTATATCTGTGTGTTCTCACTTTCATAGCCTCAATTAAATACTCCTAAGCACATACTACTGTCCTCTGATTCGACTGTTTCATCATCTAAACGTTCAGCTGACTCATCATCTCACAGTGACGTCTAGTTTTGGAAACATAAAACAGACTTATTTGGTAATTTAAGCTGCAGTTTTGTTTTTCTTGATGGGTTAAAATATGTTACAAAGTAAATGGAATGTTATTAGTCAGCAAAGCAATTAGCAGGGAAAGAAAAGCATCATTAGTGTGGGCCAGCACCAGGATGAAGTGAATGAGGTTGAAACAGAAGTCTGTCCATCTTGATTTTATTACATGAAGAGGTCCGTGATGTTTACAATTTTTCACACCTTTTTGGTTAGACCTTAATATTTTAGATGCTGTTGTTTAAGAAACAGGTGTTCATCTACAGTAATTCTTGATAATTTAACTTTTCTTTTTTCAAAAAATGTTTGCAGGTATTTTTTAAAAAGTCCTGCACTCAAAGATTGAAAAGTCACTTATTTTTTATTTTCTTTCTCCAAGAAATATTTTTATTATATTATAATATATATTATAATATATATAATAAAATATAAATAAAATATAAATAAATATAAATATTTATTATAATATATTATATTTTAATGTAATTATATTATATATTTTATATTATTCATATAATTACATGTATCTATTTTTTTATTTTCTTTCTCCATCATGCAGAGAAATAGCAGATGTAAAACATAATGTAATGAGTGAAGTCTATAACTTTCAAAAGCTCGTGTGGAAACACCGTTATTCAATTCCTTTTGAAATTATATTTTTTCAGGAGATGGAAGAATGTCCTGAATCAAAATACTAGAATTCTTTGCAAAATGTGTTTCTGTGTTGACTTTTATACTTTAAAATATTTTATATTTGATTTGTATTCTGAAATACAAATGTATTTTTAAATGATGGTTAATATAACAGTTAAGTATCACTTCTTGTTCCTTTTTTAATTTTTCTTTTATAATTGGTTTGCAAATTCATCTTCTGTTTGGTTTCTTCATCAGGCACTCGTACAGGATGTAGTCACTTTTAATTATTTATATTATGAAAATGTCATCTGCCATGTAATCATTTTCCACCATAGTTAGCAAAACAATAATTTGCAGAAATGTCATACTAAGTCTTGTAATCAGTGTTTTAATTTCATATTATAAAGCATAATAATATTACTTAAAAGTCAAACCAGAAAATTCCAAAGTAAATGTAATTCATCATTATTAAAACAAACTGTTATTTTGAATACTGAGAAAACTGTTTATTTTCCTTGAAAAGTTTTCATTTTAATCAAGTTGGCACTTTCATTTGGTTTTCTGGAGAGCGTTCTGCCTGAAGTTTTCAAACAGGTCTGTTCGTATCAATTTTTCATCATCTTAAAATATCTTTTATAACTGTAAGCCACACAAGGCTCTGGCAAAGCAGACCCTTTGATGAAAAGGAATACAGGAAGAGGAAGGTGAGGGAAATGATTAGATGGAATAAAATTGCTCTAACCAAATACAAATAATTTTTCATGTTTCTGTTTGTTTAATTTCTTAATGAATTATAAGTGGAGAGTTCAGTCATGCATCTAAAGGAAATGAGTAGAAACATCTTTAGTCTGCTGCTTCAAAGTGACCTTTTTGACCACTGGGACAAAAACTAGAAATGGTTTAATATGCCAGCACTCACAAACCAGATGGGGATAGTATGTTAATGCTTGGTATATGTTAAAGCATTTTAATATATTACCATTCAGGTGTGTATTTTTATGCAGAATACAAAAGGAGTTGACGATTGGATGTGCAAACAATAAGCATTTGACAAAACCATCCTGAAATAGTCTGCAGCCCAGTAGCATGTGTATAATTTGGAAATTTTGTAGAGGGGCAGTCCATCAGGGATCCTTATATTATGCCAGATGGTGTCCTTATTCCTACTTGTTTAGACCTTAGAGGTTAGGGGTGGGTTTTTTCACTTTTTTTTTTTTTTAACTTAATAATATGATTTTGCAAAAGATGGGCATTTCTAAGAAAAAGGTGTGTATTGTGTTAACCAATGTAAGAATAAAATTACATAGTGATTAGTGTATTGTTTTGAGCTTGCTGTCATTGATCTGTACCTAATCTATAAGATCAGTTCAACTTTCGCCTTATATAAAGAATGACTGATGATTTTTGTTTGTGAGGTATTTGCCTAGCTTTTGTTAGTCTTGCTAACTTGGAATTTGCTGGCTTTGTAATAGGCTTGGCGGAGCATACATTTCGGATGTTAATTCCTGTAAGGACCTGCTTTATTCAAATCAGTAGCATGTCACGTATTTTGGTGATGTAGACAGAAAAATATAATGTTTTGAGGAAATACAGCTATGTTTCTCATGTGCTCTTACCATACCTCCTTACAACTTAGCATTCTAAAAAACAAGATTGGTAGTTAAGCTGTATGCTTTTTAAATTTATTTTTGAGCTATGCCAAAACATAAACAGGACTAATGGATCTGGGCTTTTGCTTTCCAACATTTTGGCCTGGCATCCTATGAAACATCTTGATCGAGACTGTTTGTAGACTATGTTTATTGTATTAAAGAGCAGTTTCTGAAGAAAACTGAAAACAGTTTGCTGTGAAGGTCTATCAATGCTTCATGCATGAAAATTGTTTCTTTTCCAATTATGTTCTCCACATTATCATCCTTCTCTCTGTAGTTCTCTTTTTCAGTGAAATAATTTGATCTCTTAATTCAGCCCCTCCCTTTTGTCACTCATTTTCTAAATATAGTATGTAAAACATGAAAAATTTTGCTAGGAAAACCTCACATACCTCTTGGAAATTGTATCAGGTGTTCCCCAACTACTGCTGTGTGTTGAATTAGGTACTTTAGACGAACAGCTGCCTCAGGTTGCAAGAACTGCTTAGGTGAGTTTGCTAGGTTGCAGTTTTGGGGGTTCTTTTGAGATTTGGAGGGTTTTTTTCCTGCTTTGTTCATTAAACTACTAGAATCTGTACTGCATTGTTAGTACTTCAGACAGGGTTTTTTTGTTTGTTTTTTTTTGGTTAATTTCCATTAAAAAAAACTAAAGGAAGCATGTTATCTGGTGCGTAAAGAACTAAAAAATAGCAGACAGACATCTTCCAGATGCACCCCATTTTATGCATACATTTGTTATGCCTGTACTCTATATCATATTGGGATAAGATTCCATCTGCCTGGTTGAGAATATATAAACAAAGAAATATAAAGGAGAGAGAATAAGAGGAGAGAAAAAGAGAGAGGTGTGATTTTGAGTACAGGCCTAGGAGTCAAAAAATTCTAAATTCTAGTTTGGATACTAATTCCTTTTGTGACCTTGAGCAAATATTTCTTCATGTTCCTCAAAACTGCCAGTTAATATTATTGTAGGTATGCCTTGTGCCCATGCCATGCAAGTCTTTGCTTCCAGAAGAATCAAAAAAAAAAAACCAAACAGAATGCTATTTGCATCCCATGCATTGTGCATCACTACTGGAAAACTACCTATGTTTAAATCTGAATTTACTTGTTCCTGGAAATTTGAATATCAGCTTAAATATGCTTATTGACATTAACTTTGGAGAATAGTTTGATTTCTCTAGTGAACTCTATAAGGGAGTACTGCAACTTCCTTTATTTGGTATTTATCAACTAGTAGTATTTGAATCACAAATTTTATTGTCATTTCAAAAGAACTCAGAAGATTTATCAAAATCAGCTTTGTTGTATTAATAAAAATATTAATGTCATGTGTTATACATTCCTTTGCTATGAGTAGTAGATGGGTAGTTTTTTATGGGACATTTTGCAAGTGTTGTAAGCATCATTATGTGCTGGGCAGCTGCTTAAAATAAACAGAATTTGAATTATGAATTGAAATATTTAGCAATAAAGTGAGTAAGGCTTTGAGATTTGATGAGGCCTGCGATAAAAAATATGCTTTCCTATTAAATTGCATCTGCTGTTGTCCTTCTCACACAGGGCTTCAAACTTGATTTTGCTTTAAATTGTGAATTTGTTCCTGTTGAATTCAGTGACATCCGACAGACAAAAGCAAGCTTTAAAAAGCTGATGAGAGCTTGTGTTCCCAGCGCTATTCCTACAGATTCTGAGGCAACATTCCTTAAAGCACTTGGGGAGTCAGAATGGTTCCCACAGGTAATTTATGTGACAGATACTTCTAATAATCTATGTGCAGGACTGCTTACACAAAATAAATCTGACGCTGTTGTGACAGAGAACTATTATCTTCTAGCCAGCTGTTGTTGTTCTTTGTAGTTACTTTGCATACTGTCAGTTTTGTCAGTACATAGGCATTATTATTTTAATATGACCATAACATTTACAGATGTAGGAGGCATTTTTAATAACATAATTTACTATTTCTGACATGGAACAAGTACCCAAGTAGAGATGACCATTTTTACTGCCTATATCAATTTATAGTCTTGATTTCAACTGCTTTGTCTTACATTATATATTTTAAAAATCAGAAATAAGCAGAAAACAATAACTGAGTCTTTTGATTTTAAAGCCAGTGTTATACTTTTCATATGCGTTACCCCCCTGACTTCCCATATGCACAAGTATTTAACAACAGGCCAACATCTGTTGTCTATTGTGGGATATAGGAACACGTCGGGGGACAGGGGGCTCATCATCTATCAGTACCTGTTCTCTCTGAATCTGTTCCTTTATTTCCGTATCCCACATTCTCTTATGTTAAGACTAAGAAAGTGAAGGCGTGATTGGAAGTAACTTTTGCAAGATTCAAATGATGATCATGTGGAAAAGTCAACTCCTTGTGAATCTTTGAGCATTTCAGTTATAGCGAATACTTTTGAACAGGTGCATGTTAGGTTTGGAATCCTCTGTTGAATAAATTCTCCTGAATATAATTAATCGTAGAAAAAAGAATAGAACCGTATCTTATGCTAATTTCTCAAGGAGGAAGTACCTGTCCGTAACATAGTAATTCTGGTAACTATGTATCATACTCCTGGCTGGCATGAGCTACAATGCAAGGACAGGCTTGCCACTTTTCCCCTGGCGGCGTGATCCCTGCTAGAGAGCACAGGAGCTGGTCAGCGCTGTGTCTGAGCCCTGCTTTGTTCAGGAAGGGGAGAAGGAGGTGGGGGAGAATGAATACTTGACTCCTCCACCATACTAACGTTTTCAATCACAAAGCGATTGAGCAAATCAAAAAGTGTAGACAGATGAGCTGAGTTACATTTTGATGAAATAAACTTGTCCCTATAGCAGCTCAGAGATCAGCTGTTTCTCAAAGTATAAGAAACTTCAGAGCAAGGGCAGCAGTGCATTGCTCTGTGCTCAGGACTAGATCAGAATATCACGCACTAGCCCTGATTCATTACCAAGATGTTTCTGTGGTGTAAATCATGTTTAAAATGCTATGGTATGTGACTTATGTGATAAACTTAATTTATGACTGATTTGTCCCATTTTCTACTTCTTTCTGCTATCTGTCATCTTGGAAATTTGTTTTTATTATACAAAGCTTTCTTCTGCTAGATAACAGAAGTTACATGGTATTGGCTTTTAATACTGTATAGGTTAAATAGTTCTTTTTAAGGCTGTGAATACACAAAAAAATCAAGATGCTGCCATATTTTCTGAATGTAAATATAATGATAAAAATAGTGAATCTTTATAACCAGATTACACATCAGTTTCTTTTCGTATGGACAGCAAGAAGAAGTCTTTATTCTACTCTACTGCCTAAAAAATATAGACATGTTTGATTTTTAAAGGTGATATTCTTTTCAATCTTTATCTATTAATAATTTCAGGAAAATGAGTTGCTTTTATTTTCTAAGTAATGACTATGGGAATGTTCAGAGGAGTTAAGTATCTGCCATCGTAATTTCCATGGTAATATTTATAGGATTGTTGATTGTTTTTTCCTTACATGATCTTAGATATGTCTTGTCTTTTATTTATTTGTTTTCCTATGTTGTTTTCTTTCTTCTTTCAGGCTTTCATATTTCCTACTGCTGGTCTTGGTTGGGTTCTATTCAGTGCTCTACAAAAAGCAGTTTCATTCTACTGTAAAAAACTGAATTGGTTGCGTATTGTCTGTTATGTTGTTTGCCAGGAATGCTGTCACAGTATCACAAAAATGATAGAAACAGGACAAAGATTTTCCCTTTTGTCATTATGATGTAAACTGCTTATTAAGAAAAAATAAACCTGTGCAATCCACTAAATTTTTCATCTGCTTGTAACTTTTATGTTTGAATAAATCTCATTCAAGTCAATAAACCTGCCCAGAGAAATTAACTTCCCCATATGCTGAAGCATTTGTAGTAAAACTGCATAATGCATGTTAGAATTAAAGTATCCTCTTTCTACATGTTTTAGCCAGTTTGTCCCAAAGCAGAGAAGAGACTTTAATCTATTTCCAGATTATAGAAATGGGATTTTTTTTTCTTTTTGGATTTTTAATACATAGTTCATTGAATTAATTTCAAACGTTCATGAGATTGTCCTCTTTTGTTTTCCTGTATTTTCTTTCTTCCTTCTTTCAGGCTTTCATGAGATTGAATATTAGAAATATTTTCCTTTAAATATCTTACATGGATTCTACCATTAAAAGTATGTAGTGACTTTATGAAACTTTAACATTTCACAGGAAAAGATTTTAGTGTTGAGCCCAGCATGGAATTTCTCTACAATAAATCTGTCAACCATGTTGTTCCCATTCTCCTTTTTATGACATCAATTTTATTACAGAACACATTAGTTTTAATAGATTCAGCTCCTATCTTCAAATCTTTGCTTAGTTTTGTTATAGTTTGAATAAAAACCTTCTGAGACTGTTATGTTATTATAGTTTCTAATCTGTTGCATCAATCAATTTCTCTGTGCTGTATGTCAGCTTCATAAGTCATTTTTAATATTAAGTATAAAAGGATTCTGTTTGTTGATAAGATCTAGAAATTTATCTTACATTTGAGTATGTTACTTATTTGTAATACTTTATAGCTTCACAGGATAATGCAGTTGGGTGTGATCATCTCAGAGCTCCTGGAAAATGGTTCTTCAGTTATGGTTTGTTTGGAAGATGGCTGGGATATAACCGCACAAGTAAGCTGCTATTAAAGCCTGGAAATAACTAGTGAGACGAAACACAAGGCAATATTTTTTAGATAAGTGACTGAAAGTTTGATATAACATTAACAACTTTGTGATGTGGCAGCAATGAAGAGACTAGAATGCCTGAATCCTGCATTCCTTTGCAGTTTGCACCTATTACTGATTTTTCACGACCATGAAAAATGTTCCATACAATGAACTTGTTCCAAAGGTCCTGATGGGCTTACACTTTTAAGGCACATCTAATATCTGAAATCCTGTACTGACTATATATTTTAGACTGAAAGCTGAGAGTTGCCACAGCAGCTCATTTTATCTTTGTAAATAAAGTGAACGGTTGCCTCGAGGAGACTGACCAACCACAAGAGAGAAGGAAGGGAATTCTTTCTCTTGCCATTCACTTTTCTTAAATGAAGTTAGGAGACCACACACAAAGAAAAAACTGAATTTATGCCAAAGTGACACCTGCTGCAAGGACAGATGACTATAACAGATAACTTTCTGAAGCAAACTATAAATTAGGTGAATGATGACCCACTGCCTCATGCGGTGGGTACATTGTGTCCATGTAGTTGCTTCATAATCCAGAAAATAAACACAGATACCAATAATTTCTGTAAATAAAAACCTCTTGTACAGCCAGCATCCCGATACCAGCTAAACAAAAACACAAGGGAATGTTAACATTATTCTTGGAACCACTGTCAAAAATGAAAACTAGAGAAGGGAAGGTACATAATAACTGGAGCTAGGAGATGTCTGTACTGCGTTTTACAGTCTCCTGAGATGCTGTCTACAAGAACAGGCTGGTAAGCACCATAGTACGGCAACACTTCAGAAGATCTAAAGTAACCCTCAAGAACCATTCTTTAAAGCTTTCTCTGCTGAGGTAGCCCATACTTTTTTGTAAATGTTTATCATCCATGTTTTATTAATAAAAGTGGTTTTATTTCAAATTTAATTTAAATTTGGTAAGCATTGTAATAACCAAAATCTCAAAAAATCCAAAATCTACAGTTGCTCAGGTTTGTCTTTTACCCAGTTTAGTTGAAGCTCTTAAATATGAAATATTATTTGCATTATTTTGATAACAATATCTGTAATTGGTAAAATATTTGTAATTTTGTTTATATGAATGCTTTTGTTTCCCTGAAATATAAACAGATTATGGAATATTTCATTGAATAAAGTGTTCTCCTTTTAACTCTGATCACGCTTAACACAGAATATTCTGTTTTGTGATCTAGGTGGTATCTCTGGTGCAGTTACTCAGTGATCCCTTCTATAGGACACTTGAAGGCTTCCGAATGCTGGTGGAAAAAGAATGGCTGTCTTTTGGTCATAAATTCAGTCAGCGCAGTAATCTGACTCTCAATTGTCAGGGTAGTGGATTTGCTCCTATTTTCTTACAGTTCCTAGACTGTGTGCATCAAGTAAGTCAATCTATATCTAATTTTAGTTTACAAGAAGTATTCATAAATTAGTGTATGGATGCCACGATTGCATGTCTATTATAGATAATGCTTTGAGAGAAGACTAGTAAACTTTATCTCTAGCTTTTGGTAAAGTGAATGGGTTTTGCCTCAAGAAAGAGTTGAAAAATAGCAAATGGTTGCCTAGAGGAGACCGACCGTCCACACAAAACTGTATAAAGGGGATTGTTGGCATTATGGATCTTTTAAGACGATTTATACGGAGGTTTTAAATAGGAGTTCTTTAAGCTGGCTTTTGGCAGCATGGAGGACCTTAAATTTAAAAGGAGATATTGGCGGATTGTAAATACAGTGAGTAGCCAGCACATGTGCTTTTTAATTCCCTGTGCATGATGATGACCTTTGAAGAGGCCTTGTACTGTGCATCAGTTCTGGAGACAACCTATATGCTGCAGCTGTCTGTGATGTTTTCAAACTCCAAAATAGAATTTAAATCAAAAACCCCTCTATTTCCTCTATGTAATGCATTCCAAAGGTCTAGTGTGTTACTCTTACATGTTCTAGACAAGCAGAGCCTGATGACTGGTAGCAGTGGAATTTCAGCACGAGTGCTATACGTTTTTTTCCCTCTGGTAAACAGTCTGTCTTAGATCTGACTGTTGAAGCTTTCCTGAGGAAAATTCTACCTTTACTTCATTTTTTTATACTAGCACTTAATTCAGTACTATACCTGCCCTAATTCTCAACTCCATCCAAAAGCTTTGTTTTAATTTTTTGAGAAACTCTCTTCAATTTCATTCCACATCCTCATTTGTAGATTTTTTCAGGCTGCAGGGACTGAACCTTACTTGTAGCAGAAGAGGAGTGCCTTTTCTTTCTTTGCCTGTTGGCACATAAATATGGTGATGATTTCTCTAAGTAGGATGTTGTAGCTAAGGTGAGTAGTCTTTTGGTAGATTTTTCTTGTCATTTTTTTCTAATCAAATGCAGGGACAGATATGCCAAGTCTGCTGCTATATATAATTGCTGTAGGCCTCTTCCCAGAATGAATTAGGTTTCGAGCAGCCGATCATTGAGCCTCAGCCTAGTACCTTCCTAGAGAGGTTCCTGTGGGGTGACCAACAAGAAAAATCTCTCTGAGAATATGGAGCCCACTGGAAGTATCTCAGCAACCTGAGCCTCATTGTGCTCCCAATCAGAGTTATAAAGACAAACTTCCAAAATGATCATAATTATATGAATAGAGTCAGTGTATTTTTTTACATCACCAGTTGGTTTGACCATTCGACTGTGCATAACATTACATTTGCCATCCAGGTCATTGCAGCAACAGTATGGCAGTCCGTAACTTCTTCATGATGATTTTTCAGATTAGGGTCTTGCATAGAAAGAAGGATAAAGCACAGAGTGATGAGGTTCTTGAAGCATTTTGGATTCAAGACAAAGATGTCATTCCAGGAAGTTAGTTGCAGGCCTGATGTTCGAGTGAGCATTATTAGGCAGAGGGCCTCCTCTCAGGAGCATGTTAACAGATGTTCAAGATGGTTATTAGGGGAAACAAACATAAATAAAATTTTGTAGTTCGTGGTATTCTGTTTTTCTCATGCTAGTCTAATCTCTGCCCCAGAGTTCATACAATTCCACCATAAGTAATGCTTTTTCTGCAGGCTTTATATTCTTGGCTGGTAGAGATTTCGCTGTAATTTTCCATTTCCGTAGTTGAAACAGATTTTTCAGAGGTGCAGTAATAGTACCAGAAAAAGAAGGAACATAAACCTTTAGAAAGCTGAGAAACAATGGGTCAGCTGGAATGTTCTTATTTTTTTATATAGTGCATGTTCAGAAGATGAATACCAACAGTTACACGATGTAGCAGAAGTTAGATTAACAATATCACACTCATTTCAGGTTAATTCTAAAGACTGTTCGATTTCAGGTTGATTATAAAGACTGTCCTCTTTTTCATCTCAAAACAGTAAATAAAATGCTTTGCAGATTCTATGTGTATACGAACACTAGATAGGAGGAGGTAAATGACATCTTGCAAAGCTTGCATACTTCCTGTTACATGCATGTGTTACCTTTCCATTTCTCTTGTTTTTCTCACTGAAAAAAAATGTGCTTTATTAAGCACAGTTTATTAAGCTCCTGGGCTTTATTATTAACCTGTATTTGAATCTGTGGATGTCTGTGTCTCACATAAGACTGTTAAAAACACCAGCCTCCTTTCTGGAAACAAACATTCAAAATGAATACTTGCATGGAGTTGACCTGAAAGGGGAGTCAGCAAGTAGACTTATTCTGTTGCCTGAAGCAAAGTCCACAGTTTAAATTTCACAATAAACCGATGAAAAACAGTCTTTAGATGTCTATGGGCAAGGGATAATGAATGAGAAAATGAGTAAAGACTCACTGAAGAACATATTCAAGAAAAGAAAAATTTTGTATATATCCCAACATTAAACATCTCCTTAGAACATCAGATTTATTACCATCTTGCAAGTTAATAAATCATATCCTTGGAATTTGGTTCTGCTTCTACAGCGTTTCCAATTAGAAAACAGAAGTATTTGTCATGTTTCATATCTTATCAATCTGTTTGCCAATGGCTGTGGTCCTCAGGTTAATATTATTTAGAATGGGGAGATTTCTCTAATGAGAGTTGATACTACACTTTTCATTCAAACAAGTCTGACTCATTGTCACAATAACTGTTCCTTACAATAACTCAAGGTTATTGCTCCTTTGCTGAAGTAGAAAAATCTAATTCTTAGCTGCAGTGACTACTACAGGACAGAATAGCCCTGTCTTCAAATATTGAGACCCTTCTGCTGGGTGGTTCATTCAGTTCTGTGTACAAATCGTCCATCTGGTGCTATAGTCTCTCCACTGTCAGATCTCTTCCCCTTGCTTTAGTGAGATGACTGGATAACACTGCCTATTAATAGGATGGAATAAATAAACATCTGGTTTGAAGCAGTAGTGTAATTTTGAAGTGAATCCCTCAAGCATCTTCCATTACCATTTGTTGATGCTGTTTTGGTGCATGTGAACTAGATTCATCTTGGAAAAAATAAAATGAGTTCAACTTCAGGTGTGTGCCAAACGCACATCAGCTCTTCAAGGGATCTCAACCAATGACCAGTCCTTCAGAGAGCTTAAAACCATGTGTACAGCAGGGTTCATTAACTTAACTGGACCAGACTAAATCTAGTCCAAAGTAAAACAACCAACATGCAGTGAAGCTGTAGGGACCTCAGCACTAGCTGCTTTAGTCCGTTTGCCCACTCCTGTTGCTCTGAATTACTTGCTAATGTAGACATAACTGACATCATTTTAGATATCCTGTTTTTGACCCCGGAGACACTTTGCTGCAGTCTTATTGTAATCCATCTTAGAAAGCTGGCATAAAGAAAAACGAGGAAATTATCCATGCATACCTGCAAAGTATTTTTCTTCGAGTCCAAAGATCACAGAAATTTTGGAGACAAATGGATTAACCAGAACAAAGATGAAAGTTAATATTTAAGGATTTGGGCTTATTGTCATAAAACAGAATTTACCATGTTTTCTTCATTTTCTTTAATTATGTTTAACACAGTCTGCAGTTTTAAGAAAGTAGTTTGTAATTGTCCTAGCTTTAGAAGACAGGACAAGATTTAAGGAAGTGGGATAAATCCCTGCTGCTCCAAACAACTGGCAGGTATGATTCTGCCTCAAGCTGCAAGGCGCCTAAAATACTCCTCCTAGATATGTGAACCTGTCAAAGAAACTTGACCCCTCTCCTGAGAATTTCTCAAGGAAGTGTGCATAATCTGTAGTACTTTTATTTGGAGGCAGAAGCAGGGGGCAATTTCAGACTTTCCAGTTTACTCTAAAATTAAATGTGATGCTTTTTCTTTTCCTAAGATTAGCCTTGAAATAACAAAATAAATATTCATAGTGTTACTTTTAGGAAAAAGTTTCCGTTGTCTAGGTTTGTTTTCATTTGATTTGGTTTTCCTGAATGGTAGAGAAAAGTTGCCTTTGTAATTAGTCTCAGGTATCAGCTTTGCAAGCATGTTGCTAGGTATCTGACTCTCCTCTATCTTTAAGAAGCTATATAAAGTTCTTTCAGCTTCATCAGCTTCTTCAGCTTTAAAGTTCTTTCATACATGTTACTAACAGATACTTTTCACAGAAAAATCTGTATTTTTTATTTTTTGTCTCAAGCTGTGTCCCCATGCCCTGGCTGCAGCTATGTCAGCTGAAAGATTACCTCCTGCAGGCCATCTGGAGCAATTCATCCCTTCTCCTCTGGTGGAGATACCACCTTTCCAGTCTGTTAGCTAAGCAGTTCGTGTGAACCTGCCCACCTGGTCGGTCAAAAGGGTAGAAAAAACTTGGTAGAAGAGGCACACTGTATAAACTGACCCATCTTGTTTTGCCTAGTGTGGATTCAGGAGCAGTTCAGCTGGTCAATCTGAGGGAGGCAGTAACCTCTCATGATGTGCAGATAGGACTGGCTAGGGGTTGTAATCTTTTCTGACAACATATCTTCAGCCAAGAAAGGACATGGGAGCACAGCTTTAGTGTGTAATCAGTGTAATATAAATTATGTAAATCTGTCCATTCTTGAAAGAATGCTTTAAGCTGACTTTCCTATGATTCTATTTAGAATGTGGCTCAGAATAGGTTTTCTCGAAATAGACATATGAGGATGAGTCTTCTAACTCCTAATGGCACAGAACTGCCTTACCAAATTCTAACCAATTTATTGTAAATTCTAGGGAAATGAGTTTTGAAGTCCAGGTAGTGGTTGAGCTTTCTTAAGAATTTACTGTGAAAAATATATTTACTGTTTACTAAATATTCGTATGTGAACATTTCTGTTACATTTCATTGGTTTGTGTGCAACTTGTTAGAGCACTACGGAATCCAGTTAGACCAGAAGTTGACTCTGAAGTATAATATGATCATATATTGCATCTAAAAAAATAGCCCATTCACTTGAAAGAAACATTTGGTCCCTTCAAATTATTTTTAACCATTACAGTCTCAACATAATAGGTACAATAAGTCACTGTAGAGCCAATATGCTCTAAGTATCATTGGTTAAACTAAAGATACAGAGAAAACAAATGAAGCAGTGATTCCTAAATTAGAACTGCATCATCTTGTAAAAAGTCATTGTTTATGCCAATATCTCCAGGTGTCAGCTGAATTATTAATGAAAAATCATTCTTTCACAATAGCAGCATCTGGCAGATACTCTCACTGCTTCTGAGAAGACTGGATTTATTAAAGTGATGTCACTGCAAGAAGCCTTTCTTATTTTTCTTCTTTATCTATTTGTTAACTCATTAAACATAATTAAACCTGGATGATTTTCTAAAACTGACTTCTTTCAAGCTCAACAAGAAGCTCTGTTACAGCACTCTCTAGTACTTACAGCCACAATGGATATATTCAGTTATGCCAGTGTTTGCAGGAGTAGCCTATTAGTGATTATGAGCACAGGGCATTTTGGAATATATGTATTTATTATTTAAGCTAAATAAGTATTGATACGTAATGGGAATACAAAACCAAAATGTTTCAAAAAACTAAGGAAGGCTGAAACAACAGTAAGATTACTAAAAACATTTAGGAGAGATTTAAGTTAACTGGGGACATTGTGATTTGAAAAAGAATTCTAAAATACTGGATTTCTGCAATCTAATCATAGTATTAGTATAGGTTTACTTATGTTTTAAATGTTTGTATATTATGGAAATTAAGCATTTTAAAAGAAGGTGCCGTTCTTATTTTCAAAAATACCCTATCTCTGTAGCCATATCTTTCGAGATAGTATATGTTGAAATTGCAAAGTGTAAAACATTGCTTCTAACTCACATGCAAGTTTTGAACATACCTCTTTGAAATCAAAGAATTAATGAAGTTTGACCAAAGAGGTCAACAGAGAGAAACCAGCTATATTTATCCCTAACTTCAGTGGTTAAGTTGCTTACAGTAATTAGTCTCTCTTTTGTGTTTATTTTTAATTGTTTAAATGAATCCAACTATTTTCTCCTGTGTTGAATTTCTAGTGAATGATCTAATCACCTCTGATGTTAGAGCTGTATTTTATCAAGAACTTTTTCCCTGATAGCTCAGCTGTGATTTGAATTTTGCAGACTATGCAGCAGCTAAACAGATCAGTAATAACAGTAGTCACTTCTCCCAGTGGTAGCATCCTTCCCATCTCCAGGTGTGCTGAAACCAGCCACAACCATTAAAACACATACACTAACAGTAATTGCATCATTCATCTTTGCTGTCATCAAGGAAGTGGTTTAGAAGACAGTTGTTTTCACTTAAAAGGTAAATTGTTCTGTTATAATTTCTAGTTGCTTGTAGTTGTAGCTCCAGAAGTCTCAGGAATGGGATCACTCACAGCACCTAGATCCATGCCAAGATTTTAATAGCAGCTTATTTTTGTAACTTTTTAAATTTACTATAATAATTATTGACTTATAAATAGAAATTAGGACCCAGTAAAAGTCATGTCAAAGAGCAGAGTGTACACTAACTTATCAAAAAGCCTGTCCTTCTGTAGTGTTTAAAGGAAACTCTTTTCCTAGCATGAGGTGAAAAATGTATACTTAACTGCTTGTGTGTGTATGTATATGTGCATATACACACACACACACAGAGCTTTTTGAATCACAGTTCAAAAGTACATTATATCATTGTTGTACAAAATTAGTGTTCTCTGGTTGTATTTTAATCTAATGTATGCCAGTAAAATTATTTTCCCTTTTTATAAGTAGAACTAAAAAGTTACTTCGTCTACAAAGTTTATCTTGAATTTATTATAGTAAAAATTCTGCTTAGTTGTATAAGCATACAAAGCTATGCAGGAATGTAATCATTTGTATCAGAAAAGTAGTGCGGGTAAAGCAATCATGAATACATTGAATTGAAATATCCTAACATTTTACATGCCTACCCACTAGCTAACATCCTAACAAGAAATTTGCAGGCTGAAATGCTGTGTATGTGTTTATAGGTCTTTCAAGGGATTTTTCTGTCACTGTTGTACATTCAGTAGCTAACCTTTCCTTGCTAAATTCATACTTGGCTTTTTTGGATTTCTTTGGGATTTTTTCAACTGGCATATGTAAAAATCTAAACATCAAGGAGCTTCAAATAGTCTAATACGCTGGTTTCCTTAAGCATTTTTAAAAAAAATCTCTCTTGAGGAACCAATAAGTAGAGATTAGCTAGAGAAAAATGTCAGAAAATGAGAGTGGTAGGAATGCAAAAGGCAAGACATAGGGGGATTGCAAAAATAAAGGTATTTTACTAGTTTTGATGTGAAGCTAGACAAAGCACTATGAGAATTATATTTCAAACATTAAATTCAATCAACAGTTTCTTTTGTGTTCAGTAAACTATTTATTTCTCTTGTAAATGGTGATTTTCAGTTAATTCCTTGTTTAATTCTGAAAATAAAGATGACAATTTAAAAATTTATTTTAAAAGAGTACATTTTAAGGGCAAGAATTAAATTTTGAATCTTGAATTTTATATGGATAGCAAGTATACAAGTATATATCATCAGTAATTAATGCTAACAAATATGGCCATGAATATTAAACTTCATGCTCGAAAGCTTACACCAGTCTCTTTCTGATAATGTCTAGGATGAAGCAATTGTGAAGAGCCATCTATTGCACCTTGCTCTACTGTAATAATCTTGCACTTTTTTTTTTAAACGTTTGGTGCTGACTCCTGTTGGAGACATACACTAAACTAGATGGATTCCAAGCCTAACCCAGGATAATGAATCAAGATGTTACATTGTTTTTACTGTTTTAAATGTATACATATGAATAACAGCAGCATGGTTTTCATTTTTTCCATACTTCAACATTTCAGCACATATTTTGAGAAGGAAAAAGAAGTGTGTGTAGACTAGCAAATACTTCAGAATGGGGCTGAACCAGTAATGAATGATAGACTATCATTTGCCAGCATTACTTCTGTACATATCTGCTATGTTGTGTCCTGAGCAACAGCAAGAAGTCTGCTGCAAAACCTTCCCATTAAGTTTGATTTCCAACTATGGAAATGATGCATCAAGGAGTAGCATCTTTGTCTGTGAAGTTGCATGGTGTCTCATGAACTATCATAAAGGATTTATACCCAAGTGGATTACTTTAAAGAATCCTGGGTTTTATTCAGAGTAAAATACATCTTAGAAAAGTACACCCTATCTGCTCTGAAACATTTTTGCCACATAAACGTTCCATGAATTTAATTAGTTTTTAAATATTTTAAGACAAAATGTAGAAGCATTTTTGTGTACCACGAAGGCAATTGTATGGATATATTTGTTATCAGCCTTCACAGGAGAATTATTTTGTTGTCATATTTCACATTATTGTTCCTTACATATCCATTTGTATTATACCTCAATACACTTTTTCTTTTCTTTTCTTAGATTCATAACCAATACCCAACAGAGTTTGAGTTCAATCAGTATTACTTGAAGTTTCTGGCTTTTCATTACATATCAAATCGATTTAAGACATTTCTTCTGGATTCAGACTATGAAAGACTAGAACATGGTACGCATGATGTTTATTGCACATTGTTTTTGTAATTGTCCATATTTTTCCCATCAATGTTTAATCTACAAAAATTTGCCTAGCTTGAGATGGTCCAGTAATTTTATGGTGATGATCTAATGAATTCCAGTTCAGGAATATAAAACAAAATGTAGGCGAAGAGCGTGTAGAATTTCCTGAGTGAGTGATTCCTGAGTCATGCCACTGATGGGACTAAGAGAAAATGAAATAAAAAATCAGTGCTATACCTCTGTTTCTTCAACAATTTCTCTTCTTGATTTAGTTTCCCCTACAAAATACCTTATTTTAACAGAAACAAAAGCCTTAGGGATACTTCAGAGAGTGCATGAGGTTTCAGGAAAGGAAAGCCTTTCCATCTGTTATCTCTCACTCTTTTCTCTTGAATTCTCTTCTGTGTTTCTCTTCTTTTGTCTTTTGTCCTTACTCCCTTCATCTGTCATTTGCAGGCTCAGTGTTACAGTCAAGGCCTCATCTGCCCTCACAGCCCTCTTAGTAAGACAAGCCACTTCATAACAACCGCATTTGAGGCTGTTCTTGGAGCCCATTCACTTAGCAAAACTCTTACAATAAATGCTCTGAATTTCACTGCTTCATGGAGTGTTTCTCATGGCATATGGTCAATTTTAATGCTTTTCTTAAAAACTAGAGTAACCATGGAGCAGATTGAAGTTGAGCAGCCACTTTATTTCTACAAAGAATATTGATTTACAGTATTTACCTTCCTTTGAGCAAGAGATTGCAGTAGATGACCTCCTGTGGTCCCATCCAACCTGGATTATTATATGATTCTACAATTTCTATTTATTTTTTTAAACCATGTTTGTTTAGTGTAGGGTAGTTGTGCTTTCAAATACCATTGCATGTAGTATAAAGTCCTGTTTCCAGTAGTCTTTGACTTACCTGTATGTCGTTCCAAAGCCTTTAAGATTGCACAGGTCTGTGGCTCATTTGTTTACACTGGCCTGATCTGTTTTGCCTGTTGTGAGTTAGCAAATAACTCCAGGTGCAACTGATCTGGCAGATTGGAAGGGCTGGTAGCCTCTGGTACTGGGGGCAGGATTGGCTGGCAGCGCTCAGTATCACGACCGGTTGAGCCAGCACAGCTGCAGGCAGGAGGAGACATTTATCTGTACACTCAAGTATTCCAGTAAACTTCAGAACAGGGGTATAAATATAACATCATTGAATATTTTTTCATACCAAATGGATATTCTAACTTACAGAAAGAGTGGCAGTTACAAGTCACAGCAGTTGTTTCATCAAATATGATCTCTTGTAGCATTAGCATTTGATCGTAGATTTTTATTATACATTTAATCTATGAAATTCCTTTGGCTATGCTTTAGTGTTTGTTATGTCTTATTATAACTCTATCTTTTTGATGCTGTTGTTTTCCATAGGGACATTGTTTGAAGATAAAGGAGATAAACATGCCAAAAAAGGAATTTGTATTTGGGAATGTATTGAAAAGATGCACAAAAGGAGCCCTATTTTCTTCAATTACCTCTATGCCCCTGCTGAAACAGAGGTATGGTATTAAAAAAAGAGGTTATTTGTTATTTTGAATGGTTCCTTGAGTACATTTGATACCGTAATTGTTCTCACCTGAATTAAACTCTTGGGGGACAAAATTGACCCTCCTTTATTGACTGGTGTAGTGTCTTACAGGCTTGTAACCTCAGTCATGTTAGTTTTGGAACGGTCACTTTAGTTCACTATAAAGAACCAAAATCTGGAACATCTATTTCTGCATTCCCGCTGAGGTAAATGAGGATACTTGTTTGATGCAACTTAATTATATGAATGATTATAAAAATAATCTCAAAATTTGCACAGGTTGTTTAAAAAAAGTTACATACTGTAAACCACGATTCTAGCAAAAATAGTTCAGAGTAAATTCCAGTCACAATGGGATAAGTTTTGTAATGATCTAATTGAATCATATTACCTATGCCACTGTCTAATATGATAATGTATGTTCACTAGGTTGCACTGTGTCTTGAATAATTATATGAAATTCATAATACCCTCACCATTATACAATTCTGCAATAGACAGGGAAGAGGCAGTCAAGACATCTCAAAGAACTGCATGGAAAGGGTGCAGTTCATGCTTTAGCTCTGAGGGCAAGGCTGGCTTAAGATGTTCCTGTCTTCCCTTGCCCCCCAGATGTTCATTGCTGTGCTGCTGCCTCCTGCTTCGGCAGCCTGCTGCAGGCTTCCCCTTGATAAATGGTTTGTTTGCATGCCTGTCCACTGATGGTTCCCAGAGAAAATAATGACACCACAGTCTCTACCCATCTCTGAGGCCATGTTTCCATTGCCACTTTTGCTGGTGCATCTCCATTTTCTTGGTTTTCCTTTTCCTTGTTTTACCACATTGTATCTTAGCATACGTAGCACTTTGTGCTTTATTTTGTTATGTAAACCGATCTGTTTTTAAAAAAAAAAAATTTAAGATTATTTTCAGTCTGGATCAGATCACTGTCGGCAGTGAACAGTGCAGCTCCCTGACCCCGTTGTACTGGCATGACAAAGTGGTGATGTGAGGGGGAGGCAGGAGGAAGCACGAAGGTGACACAGGAACTGCTTCAGCTGTCTTTGTTACAGAGAAACATCTGTTTTCTCTGTAGAACCATCACTGTGATGAATTTGGAGGTTGATGAGCTTCTTGTTCCCTGTATGTTCTGTCCATTTTATTGTAAACAGTACTTAGTAGCCTGATTACGTAGTAATTAAGAATAGTTTTTGATATTTTGATGGTATTTTCTTTCTCCCTTTTAGAAGAAGGAACTATTTTTCCTCGTATGAAATGGTGTCGTGGTACCAGAATTACTCATTGTGACTGAACATCACTACTGAGATTTTAAAATTTCCCATTCATCTGAGGCAGTAATTCCCCTTAAGGAAGCTGCATGCAAATTAAGAGTGTTACCTTACTTATTAAAAGAAAAAGAATACATTTTTAATAAAAAGTAAACTGTTTAAAAGTGCTCTGAAAATCTTAGAGCCTCTGGCTGCTTGGCTCGTGATATTACTGTGGGTTGTCCACTGATGTTATAGAGCCTATCTTCTTTCCCTGATGCTATAGAGTCTAAAATTCTCTGCTGAAAAGAAAGTGAAGAGTGACTGCTATATTTGCCTTTTATATCTTTAACGGGAGGCACAAAGACTGTGAGGGTGTCAACTCTATATGCTGAATTTGAGTTCTTGGTGAGCACCTGACTGAGTAGAAGGATAAGCAGAAGGAGCAGTATATTCCCAAAGCTAGTATCTTTGATCTGACTAAGCCATATATAACAGGGTCTTGCCATGGAAATTATCAAACGACAGTGCCACTCCCCTAATACAGTGTTAAATTTAGTATAATCTAGAAAATCTAAGTATTGCATTTTTAAGTCTGAATCTGAAAGACCTGTTTTTGTCATTGTAATAAAACTTTCTTTTGAATAGGCACTGAAACCAAACGTAAGTATGTCCAGCCTCAAAAAGTGGGATTACTATGTAGAAGAGATTTTGGCTACAGGCCCTTCCTATGATTGGACCATGGTGACAGCAAAATGCAGTATTTTAGAGGAAGCTGACCAAACGAATGGTTCACTGTCTCAGAGTAAGAGGAAAATAGTATGGCCGTGTTATGATGATGTTAAAAAAATACAACCTGATGCCATCAGCAGCCTCTTAAATGTAAGTACATATGTTTAAAAGAACATAAAGGTCTTTTATTGTCATGAAATTCGTGTTTACTTTTTATTTAAGTTATTGCCCTATAGATACACTGTTATTAAAAGTATCTTGATAGACGTCAAAAAAAAGAAATTTTATAAAAATGTTCAGTTGCTTTGAAGAGATGTTGAATCTGGGAATCAGTCAGACTTCCTGCAAAACTTGCATTGTTCTGAATGAACAATTTTGTGGGAGTATGCTTTAATAGTGGTCAGTAACTGTGGGAGATAACATTGTATGCTTGAGAGCCATTTGGGGATGCATTTTCTCCACTGTCTTTTTGAAATAATAAGGTAGCTAGCAGAATAGATTTTTAGTTTGCCTTTGTCTAAGATATGCGGCTTTGTCACTACAAGAGCTGGTATTTTAATTCAGGCAAGCATTGGTCCATCTTCTTGTCCTCTTGCTACTCAGTTTAAAGTAGATGCAGGGTAAAATGTCAGAGCCAGATTTCCAGAGAATCAGAAAACAAATCTGACACTTGTTGATTGCAGGTGGGGAGGCAGACGCACAAAAATACCCCTGGACATCTTGGCCCGAATTTCTCAACAAAGCTTTTCATGATTGCTCTTAGTTTATTCATGTTGACTAAGACTCGCTCCTTCCTTTTGGATCATAGCAGTTGCCAAAGCAACAGATGCAGAAACACTGGCTCACAGGCTTTACTTTCTGCAGAGTTTACCAGGTATCGAAATAGGATGTGGAAATTACAGTAACACTTCAGGCTCCATACACAAACCTAATGCAGAGTATTGGATACCTTAGAGTATTTTGGCAATTGCAATAGATGCCAGACTTTGGCTTTTACTTGTTTGCGCTTCTTTAGGTTCCTTAGGTTTTGTTCTTTCATTAGAAAATGAAAAAGGGTCCTATTTAACATGAAAGTTGTTGTAGTTGTTTAGAATGATTTAACATCTATATTTTCTTAAATGTCTGTTGTTTAATTATGATAAACTAAACATTAGCAGTGATAATTAATTATATGAATTAATAGCTTATGCAAATGACAAGGGCATTTTTCACTTCTTAGAGCTGTTGTTTCAAGCTGTGTGCTTATTCAGATACACACTGTTATGTACAGTTTTTTATTTTGAAAGCTATATATGCAGACTTTATCTTATAATAAAGCTGGGATTATGGAGCCTGATGTAGCAATTCGTGGAAAGTGGGGGTATGCTGTGTGTCCCTGAACTTTCCAGATATCAAAGGTGATTTTTATCAAACATCTTAAGGCAGAAAGGATCTGAATAGGTTTGACTCCTTGAGGATATACTCTCTTTGCCAGAGAGTTAATTTTATTCAGGAACATTCCTGGGATCTCTTTTGGTCCATTCCTTTCCCTCATGGTTGACCAAACACAGGAACAGTGTTCAATTAAAAAAAAAAAAAAAAAAAAAAGACAGAGATTGAGAGACAGAGATTGAGAGAGATTTCAGCTGTAAAACTCTCCTTGACTCAAAAGAGCGTAACCAGAACTGATCAAAGCTTAAGGAACTTCACAAATGCAAAGAAAGAGCTTAACAGTCTATCAGCAGGGGTCATATAAGGGATTCTTTAGTAAAAAATAGAGAGCTTTCATATCGGGTAACTAGAGGCCAGAACTACGTTGGGAATATAGCAGCAGTGCTCTTCTGCATTTCTGCTTGGAGTAAATGCCAAACAATCCATATCCACAGCTGTGAAAAAATGCCATATAACAAGGAAATTAGCCATATTATATTCCAAAGATATGTGGGTCAGGTTTTATAGAGTTTAAATGTTATCTGTGAATTAGATTATAGTAATAAAAGATAGCAATAGAGAGGAACTTTTGGAAAACTTTGAAGAGGTTGTATAAAGGTTACAAAAATATTCTTGTAAGTGTAAAAAGAAAAGTGAACTTCCTTCTAGAACAAGTTGTTAATTTAGGGCTAGTGCTGATGTAGGACGAAGACCTCTCTTTAATCATAAACGTGTCGGTATCCAAAAAATGTTTGAACTGAGACCATATTGAGCTCTGGCAAACTATTAGGGAAGATTGATTCTCCCCTAGTCTATAATGATAAGCCCAAATATGTTTGTTCTTAAAATATTTTGCAGTTGAAAACTAGATAAGACTCTTCAAGATGTAAAACTGGAACAGAGAAGCTATTGAGTGGCTTAATTCAGAATTTTCCATGGTAGAATGTAGTGCTGTTTTATTAAGAGAAAAAGGTGTAATTTTACAGCAGTAAACATTGTAAAGAATCTGGATACCTAACAATCCACCTCTAACCAGGTGTGTGTGATGGCTCTATAGTCTCCACAGAGCCACATGCTTATGAGTTTTAGGAAGTTAACTGATCTGCACATTTCATTCATTTAATCCTGAACACTAAACAAAGCCTTTTAAAGATTGAAAATGTTAAAGTGCATTTTAAAATAAATATTTCCCCATAAAACTTCTCAGTTCACTTCTGCCTCGTCAGGGGCAGCCAATAAATACAAGCTAGGTTGTTCAGACCTTTGATTCTCAAAAGCACGCATAGAACACCTGAATGTTCAAAAGCAGCTGCTTCCACTTTAGGGCATTCTGCATCATAGGAATCAGAAACAAAGTACCTGCAAAAAATTACTAGTAGTAACAATACCTACCCATCCATTCGTTAAAGAAATGAAAGATAATTATAAAACAGAAAGCCTATGCCTCTGTTTTTTCTTTCAGATTAGTTGAAAATAGTTTTAGAAGAAAATTTCTCAATAAAAGAGAGTAGATTTTTTTCCATGGAACTCAAAAACAACTCATTTGACTGAAACTTTGAGGTTCTTGCTGGGTTTTTTTGTAAGCACTTGCTTTCCTTGCATTTGATGTGTCTAAAATGCAGAGTATGTAACCTAGAGGAGTTTCTGTCCGATAAAAAATTAAAAACAAAGGAGGAGAGCATTTAAATTTCGATCAGATAATACCACAATGTAGCACATCCAAGAGGATGTCTTCAGTAGAGGCTAAAGTGTTGGGTTAAATGTTTCCAAAAAGTCTAGCTCTTCATGTTGTCCTTTGACATGAGTCTGTGGAGATGCTTTATAAATGAGCTAACTGGCCTGAGTGATGTATGCCTGAGTGCAGTTGTGCTAGAGGCAATAATCTACCTGTATTTCAGTGAAAATACAAGTTAAACCCCTGAGGGCAGACAGTTCTGCAGTGTTTTCCACCAATATGGTAACATTCCTAAAAGGACAGGCAATCCCTGTATTTCATTTGGAGTGGCTCAAATTCCTTTTAAGATACTTTTTTAGAATTAGGTGAGATGAACCTAGATGTCCTATTCTCTCCAGTAAGTAGTTACATTGCCAATGAGTAGAGACAGTGACTGATCAGGGAGGGGCTGGCAAACTCAAGGCTGCCCCTTCTGGATGGCAGCCACCCAAGTTAACTCTGCTGCAGAGATATACCAGGAAGAACGAGAGTTAAATAAAGGGTCGGTGAACAAACAGCAAAACAATAAAAATAGTACTCACGGTTGTAAACCACTTGCTAACCTCCAGTTATGAGCCCTAAAGATTGGTCCCTCAGAATGAACCCTGAATCTAGAGGATTCCGAATAGTGGTCAACCAGTCATGTACAACTTTTTGCACACAGAAACCTGCATACTTGGTAGAGGTGTCAATTCAATCACCGGATACCTATCTTTCTGTTTGTAGCCAAAGTCACAGAAGCCTTCTAGTCCAGGAACTGAAGAGAAAATACTGGCAAGGAAGGACTTACAAAACAGGGATCTCTGTCACAGTCAAATAACTGATTACTGTAGGACTCGGTCCAGGTTGTTCTGTGTGTGCATGAACACACTAGGGAGGCAAGTGATCAGTCTCCACAGTTCTGGAGTATCAACAGGATTAATTCTTGTCTGTACTATTCAAATATTACAAAGCAGATTACCTAACAGATATTTCTTTTGAAAGGTGCAGTAGTACTAATTGCATGTAATTATTAATTTCAGGAAGTGGGTGCACATACAGTTGTTATTTGTCGTAACTTTTCTTTTTCTACTTGTTGATTCTTGCTCCCATAACTCCAGACAACAGAAGATGAACTAGAAAGATAAATATAAATACCTACAAATTTTTCTTTCAAGGAAATGCTGGTATTCATAGCCCATTCCACACATGGAGGGAAGAAAAATCTGAAGTTTTCAGTAAAGTTTACAGCTGAAGGAGTGAGAGTAAATCATAGTGATTTATAGCCATGTAAGTTTTCTAGGCAGAGCTTATTAAGGGAGAATTCATTCCTAAATTTTCAGCTTATACATAGGAGATGGTTGAAAGTTTTTCATTTTAAGTTCTGGAAGCAATAGTTATTATGGAGCCAAAAAATAAAGGAATGTGACCCCGTTGCTAAGTAACAAGTTTCAGTTACTTCCAGATTCTGCAAAGAAAGACTCAGAAGTCAAGACTGGGGCAGAAGGAAAATGAGCAGATTAAAACCTAACTAAATTTTAGCGCTAAAGAGCTTGTATCCTTTTGCAGAAATCTGGAAAGCCTTTTACAAAAACTATCTGTGGTAAGTGCGTTCAGTCCTGTGAATCCCATCAGGAAATGTTTTACACTCAGCACTTCAAAAGAGAAGCAAGTAATCAAGAGAAGCCTTTAGTCTGGCTTGTGTTTGCCATCCCTTGATTTTGTATCTACAAATGAAGTTATTCCAAACAAAACTATTCTGATTATATTTCTTGGCAGGAAAAGAGGCCACATAATGTTTAATGTGCATGTGTATAACACGTGTGTATAACTTCAGTATTTTAAAAGTCTATTTTGATTCTTGGCTTTAAGCCAGATGTCTTATTTTTAGCTTTACCTTTGAGTTTTCTAATTTACTTTCAGCAAGGAAGAGTTTAGAGAAATATTTTGTTCCTGTTCCTGTCTAATACTGGCTTTTTTATTTTTAATTCAGAGTTCAAAATTCAGTTCAGCAACTACCTCCTGAATGTTACCTAATCAGAGGGACTTGCTTATTTACAGTGACAACTTCTTTCCTGGTTTAGTTGATTTCCTGGTCAAAATGCTTTCTTATCTTAAAAATATGCAGTCATTTTCTGTAATTCATTCAATCATTAATGATTTCCTAAGGAAGTTGTCATTCACCACTATCAGTTGGAGAATATGATAAAATCTGAATTAATTGTTTGGTATAGTAGAAATAAGCTGTTGTCAGAGACTTACTGTCTCTACTTTGAAAATAAATATCTTGGGTTTTAGCTGCCTTTTACATAGCCCGGGAGTTCTCTGTCCTATGGTAATTTTTTGTTCCATCATCAGTTCTTAGTTGGATTTGTAAAATTGATGTTTTTAACATGATTCAATGAAAAATCAGATTTTTGTAACAGTAGTTGTTGACAGTAAGAAACATAGAAAGGAACAGTGGCAAGGAATATGGAACATCAAAGTAAAGATGTGTGGTGACTAATCAAATGTATTGATGAGTGTTATATTTAAGCTGGTTCACAAGTAAACATGAACTAGTGAAATAGCTTCTTTTTACTTAAGTCTGCATGCATTGTCTTATCAACGGGAAATAACCCTAACTGGAGGTTATCAACATAGGTCATATTCCCAAGTTCCACAGCAAGAACATGTTGTTATAGTTTGGCATCCAAATGGAATAAATCTTTCTGTTTCATTTCCTTCTTTTATTACAGCTTCATATCACATTTTATAAAACAGGGTAAATGTTAATATTGGCAGTGTTCAGTGTTGATGTCACAGTGCAGAATTTGCTCTTTGTAAATATTTTTATAAAATATATACTAGCCTTATTGTTATCATGTTTCTGTTATGGCAATTGGTGCTGACTGTTGTGTGTTCAAGAAGTGACCAGTTAGAAATGTTATTCTCAGCAACACCCTTTTAATTTGTTTCAGGAAATCGAAAGGTTGGAAAATAAATTAAATCAGAGCCCAGAAAGATGGCAGCTTTTGTGGGAAAGGGTCAAAATGAATCTAAAGGATGACACCAGACAAGACAATGTAAGTAGCAAAAGAGCTCGTCCAACAGAGTAAGTTAATTCCTGCTGTAAAGGCTACCTGGGACACTGACAAAATCACTGTATATTTGTTGGCGTAAAACTTTTCTTTCTAAAAACTGAATATATTGTTCTAACCTAAGATACTGGCTCAGTATTTCTGCATGTAGAAAAATATATATGCTTGTGCCATTTATCTGATTGATTCTCAAAAGATTAATGCATCAGACAAACCAAGCATTTTACTAATATACAATTTATGACTTCATATATGTAAAAGATTCTTTATGCCTGATTCTTTAAGCACAAAAAACTCAGTTCCTGAAAGTGGTTGAAAGGACCTCACTGAATTTCAGGGACATGTAAAGATATTTGCGAGGCTAAATGGAATTTTCAAATTGTAGATTCTAATCAAAGTAGGATCTGCTCGTGCTCTGTTCCCGGCTCTTGACTGCTGTAAAACTGACTAGTCGACAGTATAGATACATCCTAAGTCAGATGTTGCCTCTTCACTGTCTGTGTGTGCTAGGAAGAATATTAGATAATGCTTTATAGGGAGCTTTCTCTATAAACTTGGCACAATTGAGTTACCAGCTCAAAGCTGTTCCCTGACTCTTCAGCTTCCCAAGCTCGTCTGAGTTCGCCAGCCTCTACGCAATGGCTAGTCCCCAGCACTACTTTGCTTTGTGTCCTTTGCTCTTGAGAAAGCAATACACTTAATGTCTGTCAGACATTGATATCTGTCATTCAAGTTCACTCTATACCCTAGACAAATTTAAAATGAAAAAAAAGTTTTATCCTAGCAAAGAAGAGGATTAAGTTTTTTATTGAATAATTGGAAGCAGAAAAGAAAATGGAAGCATAAATATTCCTGACGTCAGTCTCCTGTCCTAGCCATTATTTAAGGATTTTCTGATGAATGCAAGGGTCAGTCCCAAAGGACTCCATCTCTAGGATGCTGTCATGTAGATTAAGACCAAGTTCAGGATCCCTGTTGCTCCAGTTTTACTTGAAGTTTTTTGAGATTCTACTGAAATGACTTGTATCTATAAAGTTGCTCTTGGGAACCTCACTTTTTGTTTCTAACTAATGAATTCAGGGAAGTTTACTGTATCCAAAGGTCTAGATGCTTCTGAGAAAGCAAGGGAAACATTGTTCAGGCTTATGTCACTGGGATATACAAAAGTCTTGTGAAATACTGTTTTCTCACACCACGTGAACCCTTCTGCTTAAGAAATTAACTGAATTGCCATATCTCTGCCTCTTCTTTTCTGAGGCAACATTGACTTGTATTATGAAGATATTTTTGCCCTCATAATAATTTACAACTTACATCTTATACCAACTATTATCTATATACTATTGAGGCAGTCTGATAATGCAAGGCACATTACTCAATTTTCACAAAGATCAGAAGTGACATATTAAGAATATTGATGAGCATGTTGGTATGTATCTCATCTGTTTGTCAGTGTAAAGGTTTGAGCTGTTAGAGTAAAAAAATGCCTTTTAGTGTTCTGTGCATTGCTACACATATTTAGGATTTAGCAAATAATAAAAGGTAAATCAAGCCATAACAATCTATTGTAGATCTGTCTAATATTTAATATAATAAAGGTGGCTAAGCATTTTACCTCCTAGTGAAAACTTCTCTATCGACAAGCTGTTATTGTTCAAATCACTGCGTATGTATTGGGATAGCATATATGCTATTCAGCAGCCTAATGGAATTCAAAAAACTCTCTGTTTCATTCCATTTGCTGGGAATATTTGGAGAGACAGTGGAGAGATCAGTGTACAAATCAAATATTTTGGTGAAGGCTTATAATATACTGACGGCTTAGATACTTTTCTGCTAGTGCCCTCAACAATCTCAATTTCTTAATGTAGTTTCACTAGTCTACAAAAGTTAAAACACGAAGTAAGAATCTGATCCTCTCCCCTTCTAGCTATCTAAAATATTTACTTTTAGATGCAGTAAAAACTCTTTTAGTTTTTTCTATCATGTACCCCACTCTCAACAGAATCAGAACTCTCTGTTAATGTTTAATAAGAGGTCAAACTTTTCCAGTTACAAAAATGTCTACATATTCACTTTCACCTTTTGTGGTCACTTTTATCCTCACTAGGAATCTCAGAATGAAAAGTTTCGCAAATCTTTGTCAAGTATTTAAGTACCTTGTCAAGGTGCTAGCACTTATCTTCTGAGGACTAGTAAAATTAAAGCTGGAAAATCTGTTGTCAAGTGCATGACCCACAGATGTGTGTAAAGATGATGTCTGAAATAATGCAGTTATTCCAGAATCAAAATCAATAAAATGTTCCCTTGAAGAGTGCACTCCAGTTAACATTGTACATCAATTTCTGTCCTCTTCAGACTCTTCTTGCACAGTGTAGTATAATGAGTACAGTGAACATACACTAGGTTCTCATTAATTTAGACTAATGACTAGAAAGTTGGGTAAAAACAAAATTATAAAATTGTAGTAAGAAGACTAGCTACAGATCTTTGCTATTCACTTCTTGTGTGCAAGTTGGTAACTTTGTGGATTACCAAAGAGAGTTGTGGATTGTATGAGTTAGAAAGAATTGTCTCCTGTAATACTTCTTCTAATGTTTTGGTTCAGCAGTCAATCACATTTCTCAGTTCTAAACTTGGCTAGATCTTGTTTAACTTTGTTTGTTTTATTTTTATCTTTTTAGCTCAGGAGACATCCTTCTGGCTCCTCAGGCATGATGTCAGCTAATCTACATTCCTATCAAAAGAGGTCTTTGTTGGAAATACCTGACCGCGGGCTGGCTGAGGAACAGAGTGCAAATATCTCTCCCTCCAATGGAGTAGACAGAAGAGCAACTACACTATTCAATCATTTCACATCAAAGAATGATGAAAATAGGTAAACTGAATAGTCATAGAATATTTATGAACCTCATTTTAGTAGGCATTACACTACTGTTTTACCTTGTATTGTAACAGTACAAGTTTCTGCCTTAGGGAAAAAAAAAAACAAATTTTCATATATACAGAACACTCTGATCCTGCTTTACTGCTTTTCTGCAGTTTTAATTATATTTAGCTGTCTTGTCAGGGAGGCCCTCTCTCTCCTAGTAATACCTTTAAATATTTCCCTTTATAAGCACGAGCAAAGTGTAGCTGCATGATATTCAATTCATCCAAAGCACTGAAACAGTTAGTGTTTATCAGTGAATCACAGCTACCAATAACTAATCTAGTCTGTGGTTTAAAACTGATTTGTTATCCTGCAGTAAAACAAGTGCTTAAATAGTGTAGCCATTTGGGACTTTATATATCACTAGTTTTCAGATTATGGAATCACGTGCCATTCGTGTTTTCTGTACCTTCCAGATCTTTTGAAGGTACGCTATACAAAAGAGGAGCTTTGCTAAAAGGTTGGAAACCTCGCTGGTTTGTGCTGGATGTGACAAAACACCAGGTAAAACCTTTTCGAGAGAATGGATTTTTATGCGACTATTCTGTTGCATTTTTATTTACTGAGTTTGTATAGATTGATTTTACAGATAATACTAATGTTTTTTTCAAGAGCAATGTGTATATTACATTGTTACAGACTGTATGTGTATCTTGTGTGGCTGACATAACATTCTGAATGAACGGTATTTATTTAAACAGTGATAACTGTTTGGTATATAGTCATAAAAGACTTCTTGGACTGGAAATTATGCATTATTGTTTGGACTCAAACATTTTTGTCTTTTCATATTTTCAGGGCATTACTGCATACAAGCAATATAAGCAATTTTTTGAAGTACTGCTAACATGAGAAGGACATAAAGCAACTAAATGCTGAGCGTAATCTGGCCTTTAATATGACCTGTTTAGTTTTCAGAAGGACCAAAAACTCACTCTAAGATAGCTAAAAAGTTAGAAGGTGTTTCATAGAGTGCAGTTGGGAAGCTGAGAGCTAATACGGTAGCTGACAGCAAATTTAATGGAGGCGTTCTCATTGAAACTGTAGTAGTTACCATATGTTCCCAAAGCATGTATTTTAAAGCCCTTTGTTCCTCAAGCACTTTGCCTTGAGCACTTTTCTTTGCAAATGGAAGTACATTATATACTGTGGAAAACTGCAATCTGAATTTTTTTCAGTAGAAAAATCCATTTACCTCTTATGGCATGTTTGGTGTTTTTCTGTAATCTGTATTTAATACAGCTGTTCTGGAATCTCTATATGAAAGTATTTTCAAATCTTGAGAACAGGATCCTGGATCTGTCTGAAATCATTTTTGTCATTAATTTTGTCATTAAATTGAGGTGGAGTTTCACCCCAAAATTTTATCTCTAAAAGTCCTCAAATGCCAAGTTCCTGATAGAAAAACAATTTCAGATGCCATGTGTAGGGAAATTTTAGATTAGTCATAGTGAAGTGAGTAAATTTAGTTGCAGTATGATTCATAAATGTTCTGAAAATCATTGCACAGCAAGGAGCACTGAAAACAGGAGATCTGTTCTAAACATTTTACCCAATTTACAATGTATGCTGGAACTCTGCAGTGGAATCTGTGGTCTCATTGAATAATGTTGGGTCATTGGGCAGTAATCTTCATTGAGCCAAATATTCCCCACAATTTGAGATTTTTAAAGTAACCATTGAGATGCTTTTGCTAAAAAAAAAAAAAAAAAAAAAAAAAAGTGTTTTAATTAACACACTATTAAAAATATATATAGTACAGACTGAGCGTTTCTAGACTAGTGTGCCAGTGTGCCAACCAGTGTTCTAATTAGTCTTCCTGGTACACAAGAGAAAAAGTTAATTTTCTAGAAGAAAAAAAATACTTTTAAAATTTTATATAACCAAATTTTCTTCTGTGTATCATGGATGTAAGAGTAATACACAGTACGCAGCAGATACAGGTCAATCTCATTTGCAATTCTGTTGTGCATTCTTTGCTTTGAGGGTTTGCTTTATTTTTTGCATCAATTTATAGGGATTTTTAAAATAAGCAACTATCTTTTCTAGAACTATTTGCATATCAAAATTCATTTTACAGAGTGGTTAACATTCAAATCAAAGTATCTTTGTAAGAAAGAAAAAAAAAAGCTTTGTTCAACCACTAAGTGCAGTATAGGAAAATGTGAGTTTTCTATGTAGTTTGTAATTATCTAAAATGATACTTAAATTTTTGCTGATCACTTAAAATTCTTGAAATATAGAAAATAGTAGATATTATAATATAATATAATAATATATAATAACATAATATAGTTAATAGTATTTTATTAACTCCTCAGTGAAAGTAAAGCTCTTTTGTTAGTTTCAATGTAATGGTCAGTGAAGAAGTTGGTTTTGGTATGAAAACTGCTAGGGAATGCAGGACTCGAAAGCCCAGGTTCTGCTCTCATCCTTCACACCTCCTTCTACCCTGAAAGCAAAGCGTGACTTTTTGAAAATCCTCTGCTCTGTAACAGTAGTGATAAAACACTCCTCCCTCAACTCCATCTTTCTGCAAAGGAGCAGGGGGTGGAGACATTGCTGTTATCGGAGATGTCAAATATGGGACAGGCCAGTTGAGGGCTATCGCCAGTCCCACCATTCTTTATACACCAAACTTCTGGTTTCTGTCAGTTGTGTCTTAGAAGCAGCCTGTGTCTGATGTCCTCCTAAAAATTTTTTTGCCCCCCACCCCTGGCCTCCAGTTTTACCCAGGAAAAGGGAAGAAAAAGCAAAAAGTCCACCTAAATAGCATACTTGTGTTTGTTTTTTCTCTTGTGGGTCTAGCTGAGATACTATGACTCTGGTGAAGATACAAGCTGTAAGGGACACATAGATCTTGCAGAAGTAGAAACAGTGATTCCTGCTTCTCCGTCAATTGGAGCCCCAAAACATGCAAGTGAAAAAGCATTTTTTGATGTAAGTATATCTGTTCTTTATTTGACCTTTATCTGAAACTTTCTTCTCTTGGTGTGTTTTAACCTGTTACTTTCATTCCTGCTGGAAGGTGAGAGCTAGAAAGAGCTGTCAGGCCAACTCAGAACAGAGCTGTTACACAACTAATATCTGGCCCTCACTCTCAACACACAGCAGAAATTCAAAGAAATGTTTCATTCAAACCCAATTAGTACATTGGGTATTAAAGTTTAAAATAAAGTTTGCTAGTTTCTTTTTGTTTTGCATGTTGGCTTTTCTATCTTCATGTTATTTTTTTTTCCTTTACAGTTGAAGACAAGTAAACGTGTGTATAATTTTTGTGCCCAAGATGCCCAGAGTGCCCAACAATGGATGGATAGGATCCAGAGTTGCATTTCAGATGCTTAGAAAGGAATAACATTCCATAATCAAGACATGTTTAAAGCACCTCTTTTTGTAAGAAGACACGTTTTGAAATGTTACTGACGGACAACCAGCCTTTCTTACATTTCAGCCATAAACTTTCATAATATGCTGAAGTTCCTTTTCTATTTAAAAATGATAACCACTATAACTGCTATTTTTTTCTGCAGGGAGGACTTTGAAAAATAATGATCCATTTATCCCGAATTTCCCCTTTCTTCAGTACAATTCCCAGCTATAAAATGCCTGCTGTATTGCACTATCATCTAATCTTGTTTTTCTCATTTCAGAGTTATCCTGTTAGAAAACCTATCCAAAGTTAATTGTAGAAATTTTCCTTCCAGTAGGAAATCTATTTTCACGTTATTTATATTTTTAAACAGAAAGTTCATCTTTCCGAACTAGTCATTAATAAGAGGGAACATGTCTACAATTCCTTGGAAAAAAAAAATCTTGAAACTTGTGAGCCCAGTGGCATATATATCAGGTGGCTGATGTTTAGGCAGTTGGTATTTTTTAAGACCAAAAAGTAAAATCGCATGATATCAAATTTTCAGAGAAGGTATATTTTCAGCGTGCAGGCTGTTCTCTAACCGTGTGTTCTTCAGAGTACTCCTGCAATATTGCTACGGAATTTCAAGTTCTAGTGATTATCTAAAAATCATAGCACTTTTATTTTGGATTTTGTTTGCTGTTATTATGGGACAATGAAAGAAAAGTGGCTGACACTGTCCAGGAGAAATAGGCAACAAACTAGGAATTCAGTGGAAGAAAAATCTCTTGAAATATGAGAGTTGTATATGTTAATTTATGTGCTGTTCTGCTCACTGTAAAATAAAAAATAACAAACATGGTAATGCACTAAACAATAAAGCAAGCACTTGCACTGAAATCTTTAAAATGCAGACATTTTGAAGGACAGAGGTAAGTTATTTATAGCAGAACAATACTAGCTAGTTAACAACATTTACAGATAATAAATATGTACATAATTGGGTTTCATGTGTTGCGATTTGATACTTTCTAAACATTTTTTGCACATGAATCAGAAGACGGTTTATAGATTTTTACATTTGATAAAATTGTGCTTGTTCAACTTAATATCTTGGAGAAACAGTTTTTAATAGCCCCAAATTAATAGAAATTTTACATTCTACAAAAAGCGATGACATTGATAAGTAATTAAGCCGTTGTGTTTATTTTGAAATGTTTATATGTTAAATAGCACACTAATATTACAAAAGTTTTGTACATATGATTCAGTATTTTCTCATTTTTCCAGACATTCTTCTTGTAATTTAATGTCAACCTAACCAAACTGACTATACTTACAGGATTTTTCGGTTATTAAATTGTTTGTTTGTTTGTTTGTTTTAACTAATGTATTCTGTCAGAAAGGAACATAAATTTCTCACTTCACACACAATAGGAAATGCAGCTGTTTTTAATACATTTGCAATTTCAAAAAAAAAAGGATTTTTCTAGCATTTTTCAACTGATGAATTTCCACCTGTGACAATGGTGTTTGCACATTTGTATTTTTCTTTGTATATGAAGTACTTTTATATGTACTTTGTAAAATACTGATCCCATTCTTAGGTTATATAAAAATATACACACCACTTCTTATTTTGTAACTAGTTCATTTTAACTCCTGTATGTTATATGACTTATGTATGCTAATCATCTTGTAATAAATACACTTTTTAAGGAAAAATAAAACCCTTCCTTTTACTGTAAAAGAGAATAGAGGTATACAGCAGGACCCACATCTTGAAGCATTTGCCACAGGCCCAAGACAAATCCTTATTTACTCTGTATTAAAAACAGAGGGTGTACTAAAACCAGTGTGGTCTTTTGTATACTTGCATATATTCTTACATAGAAGTTGCACTTGAGCATCCTTAACTCAGAGTTAAATACTTGTCAACAATAGCACTAAAAGCTAAAGAAATCAGAATTTAAAGCAGAATTATCATTCTAACAAGTCTCAGTGTGTAGCCTTTACTAAAAGGCTAAATACCTAATGTTCAATACTAAGACATTGAATAATGACCCAGATTTTTCCTATGTGATTTCAACCACATACCTTCACCCTAAAATGTATTTCACTCACGTATATCATCTTATGCTTAAATGATCTGGTTCATAAGAAATGACAAGGTCTCAGTTGAGAATGGGCATCTAACTTGGATTATTGGGTGTATGCCCACTGGAGTGGGACAGCAGAGTTAAAAAGGAAAGGGAATGTGTGATGGAGGTAGGGGACCTGTGACAATTCTTGGCTGCTGTGGTGCTTAGATAAGGTTTGCAAATTGGGCTTGGCATGGATGCTAATGTTGCCTTAAATGTTGATCTCAGTTTTTAGTATCTGTATTGGTGGAAAATGGACTCGAGCAACTTAACTCAAAAATATCCAAATAAAAGTCAAAATGAGATGTACAAGATTTGTGTTGTTTATATAAGGGATATACAAAGGAATGGTAGGTATAGGCTTTTGTTGTGAAGAGACAGAGTTTGCATTGTCCTTGATGATCTTTTCTATAGAAAATAAAGATTCAAATTGCAGACCTAGAAAAAATATGGAGTATAGCATAAACTGGGGATTATCAGCCTATTTGATTTGTGGCAGCAGTAGAGAAATAGGAGTAGAGAATTTGCTTGGGAAAAATTCTGTGTGCAAAGGGATCCATCTGCATGTTCTATGAAAATTTTCCAGAAAAAGGAACCTGTCCAGGAGTTGGGGAAGACTATTGTGTCACATCGTTATTCCCATGCTGTGTATCACAACATTCCCACTGTAGAAAAGAGACAGTATCATCAGAGGCTTACGTAAGGGAAGAAGATTACTTATCCTTACTCCGTGCTGAGCAACACAATGCCTATAGAACAGGTGACGGGATGAGCTGAGTTTAAGTTTTGAAGAGTTCATACTGGCATATTATGTTACCACCTTCTCCTTCCTATCTAACATACACGTGTTTTCTGTAAAAGTCCTTACTCTTTATGGAACTTCAGAATTAGTATACTAAATAATAAAACACGTAGCATACCACGTGTGTGGGTCACTGCTTACGTAATAATACATGAACTAACAGACACAGGGCCAGGTGTTCAAGATTTTTTATCACGTCCCACACATATTATGTGTACCTGATACTTTGTGAATTGCAGACATAGAAATAAGTTGTGATCTTGTCCAAGTGCTGTCCTTTTGCTGTTTCATCCTGTAACATTCTTGGAGTTTGTCTAAGTGGCTGCACCGCATTTCTCATTTTTCGTATCTTTGATCATTCAGATATTTTGTGTGTTCATGATTATCCTGTGATTGCTCTGGGGAGTCAGAAAACAGAAATGAATTTGCCAGTTCCCCAGTTATGCTAAAATTTATGCTGAGTATCAGTGTTGCGCCTACTTTCTCTGTTTTTGTCAATCAGGTTTGTTTCTTTCAGAATTTTGGCTGCTCTGCAAGCCAAGGACAGTATTAGCATCCACATTCTCATTTCGGAAATTGTCATCTTTGTGTTTTTTCACATAAAAACTTTTCTTAACTGTCAGGTAAGGATGCTCTCTAAGTTCACTGTTGTTTCTTCTCTTTAATTACTTCCTCAGTCTCTCAAAGGAATGGATTACTAATACAGATACTACTGATAATTATTGGGGTTTTGTTTCTTTTTACACAGTACAAAATCTCCAAAGACCATTTTTACTTTTTTTATTTTTCTGCTGTAGACCTTCCCAGTCTAAGCTGATGTGACTTTTCACCCCAAGGGACTACTTAATTCTCTGTTTAATCTTTTCAAAGATTCTTGAAATCTTTTCAGAAACTACTTTTCAAAGATCATCTGTAAGAGCAAATGTGTTTAGTGTACTGTGCTGTGATAGCCTCTTTATCCACAACCACACTCTAGTAATTAAAACCCAGACACTAACTCTCCTTACCACTGACAGTTGTGGAAGTTTCTCCTTCATCATATGTGGTAGAAACAGAGACTGCCTGTCCAGACTGAAGCAACTGAATACTAGATGTCATTTCTGGTTTAGCAAGCAACTCTAAAATAAATTCAGAGAACGAGAGAAGGTTGTCATAATGCTCATCTGAGTCGTTCTTGAGACGACAGAGTCTTTCCTAAACTGAGATGTTTGATTTCATATGTGGACTACATCTGCTACTTGTAGAAAGTTGTCAAAACCCAAACTTGGAACAAAAGATAAAAGCTGTATTTTAAAAGCAGATTCTCCCATGTATTTATTTATACCTTGATCTCTATGCAGACTCTGCAAACCGGGATTTATGTTAGTGGGAGATGAATTTTTATTCCAGATTGCTGGTCATATCTAGCCTAAATGCTGTCCAATCCATAGTGCCCTGATCTGATCCATCTTTGCTTCTCTAAAATACTACTTGCTGTTATCATGCAGTCTGAAATTGCATTTTGTCTGGTTTTATGTTGTACCATATAGTTTAAGATTCTTCCTTTTTCTTCAAGTTTTGCTTCCATATCAGTATTTGCACATTTGTGAAATAAATGGAAAATATTACTAGATTGTGGGAAGATTATTAATGCTGTTATCCATCACGTGTTCTTTTTTGAAAATGTTTCATTTATATGTCTTCCAGGAGATATTTAGAGAGCCTGTATTTTATCTGTAGAATAGGCAAGAACAGAAGATGCAAATAGTTAGGATAAGAGGACCACAGTATTATCCTGGAAAGAGATATGAAGGTAGCAGTTGTTTCAGGCATTGAATGATACTTTTTCCTTCCCCTAATACTCAGCTAATATCTGAATAGTCTTGCTTTATTTTAAGATTTACTTGTTGATGAGTATTCCAGATTTTATATTGGTATTTTGTCATTTGTTGTTGTTTAATAAATTTCTATTATTGTTCAACTCAGTAAGGATTCTTGTATTTTAAATCCACTCTATCTGGACCTCCAAAAATTTCAGTGTTCATTTGTGTTAAAAGACCCCATTAATTGCCCCAAATTGATATTAGGTACTACATCACCATTTCAAGATGGACAAGTCATACTGCTTTGAATTTTAATGCCCAGAAAGAAAATGTGTTTGGTGCAAATGCTTTCCTGATAAGGAGAAATTCTCAGGTAGCTCAAGAAACTAACGTCCCACTGACAGCACTGCGGGCTTTGCTGTTTTACGCTGGCTGTGGGCCAGCCTCCTAAGGAATGCCGGTGAGTTCAAAATGATATTCACATCAAGACCTCCACTAAGTTCAAAAAGATAGCTACATAAATTTTGGGGTAAGTACATGCGTAAGCTCAGTGTAGTAGACTATACTATGCGTAAAATCACTCTGATGTTTAAATACTTGCAGGTTCAGGTTCTGCAGTGTATTGCATTGGTTTTATGCTGCCACATGAAACAACAGTTAAAACTTTGATTTTTATTTCTGCTGTGCTTAGATTATCACCGGTAAACATTTCAACTGAAACAAATGCTATACTGACTTTTTAAATCAAATACATTTACATTATTTAATAGAAAGCATTCAGATCTTTCTAGTGTACCATACAGGCAAATGGTTTGGGATTGGAATTTTGAAGAAAAACCTGAGACAGTTGGGGACCCATTAGCTATTGAATTTTGATGAAGTTGGGCAACCTGCTCCTCTGAGATGCCTTTAAGATCTTATTCCTTATGGTATTCTTTTTAAATTTTCAAGGAAGGTTATTTTATTTAAAATATGCAGCTCATTTCCTATTGCTCCCTGAATTAGATGTCTCTGCAGTTTGTTAATATGCCTTTAAATGAAGTTCAAAAATCTTTGCTGCTTTCCTTGCTTTCCTGAAAGCAACTGGATTCCTTCATCTTTAGAACTGTTTTTTGATCAAAAAAAAAAAAAAATCAAAATTAAAGTCAAAATTAACTTGACTTCTTCCACTTCAGGCTCCTGACTCGAAAGAAGACTTGCAGTCAGTCTCCTTTTCTGGTATGAGTATGTAGCAATGCCTGAAAACCTGGAAAATATCCCATCAAGTGATAATGAACCAGAGCCAGGAACAAACTGAGGAGTTAGCTATGGTATGTAAAATCATGTCATTGACCACTCTGTGTGTTATGTACATTAACAATGTCAAGATGGGCTAAAGGTCATGTAACAACCTCAGAAAGTAACATGCTGTTGCTACAACAATCAGACATCTGTTTTTAACCCTAAAACACCTAAGCTTTGTACCCTCATCTTCCTGCAGAATATTCTTCTGAAACTTTGTCTCTTTAGGGACACTAAGTTCTGTAGAAAAAATAGTTTTTAAGATAAACTCATTTTTATCAGTTATTATTTCAGTTGTTGTTAGTAACTACACAGCTGATCATGGCTGGTATATGTGACAAGTTTCTCGTGGCATAATAAACCCATGTAGCTATTTCCTATGATAATGTTTTTGATTCTAAGGATACTGCACTCAGATTTTTGTCGTGTGACCAGATTTTCTGTTTTTGCTATCAAAAACAAATATTGCTTAAGGTTAAGTATACACTAGCAACTTGCCTGGGCTACAATAAAGTTTTATTTGCTGTTGTGAGAAAGGCATCTATTTAAAAATATGCCTCTTCTTTGTCCTAGCTCATTGGATGCATGTTACCTTATGATGTTTAAATATTTCCTGAAAATATGGTTCTATGCAACTTTTCCACTTTTTCTTTTCTCAGAAAAGAGAACTTTGCACCATTTCACGTTGATATGTTATGCATATTCTCATTATTTTAAAATTAAATTCATAATACTTAAGATAAGGAGAGCATTCCTTGTTTGATTATGCCTTCTTAAGACAACTTTATAACTTTATTTGAAAAGTGAGTATGTGCAACCAAAACAGACAAGGATCCTTCAGTTTATCTTGGAGTTCCAGCCCACTGATTTGTATTAATTTTTATTACCAGTCTGAGTTTCATGAAAGTCTAGTGAGGCCTTCAGTGATACTTGAATTTACAAATAACTGTATTACTGCTCTAATTATTCTGTATTAGAAATTAGGATTTTAGAATAATCTTTGTATGTGTTTTCTTCTCAGAAAGCAAGGATGAACAGAGATTATGAAGGTTATGGAGACCAAAAAGCAGACAGATGCAAAAGCAAAAGAAGCCCTAGCTGGTAATTAGTGCCTAACACAGCAACAAGTTAATGCCAGTGTAAAGCAGAGATCAAAATAGCACATGTAGACAGCCTAGTGCTGGTTTATCTGTTGGACAGATGATCAAAGAGTTAGAAAGGAAAAAGGCAGGTATCTGTGACAGAGTGGGATGCAGGAAAGCTCGTGCTGCAGATGGGAAGAATGATAGTTAAGCATGCAGTGGAACTAGTTCCCATATGCCCACCTCTCCAGGATGCAGCAAAGGCAGACTTCCCATCTCCTTTGCCTTCCTCTGAGCAATTGCATTATCTTTTCACTAAAATCTCCTACTATACTTGTCTCAGCTTGTTTTGTGTTTGTGACCTTTACTTGTTTGATCATGTCTAAATTTAGGTGAGAAATTTTTGAGAAGCAAGGAATCAGTCTTAACTTGTTCCATAAAAGTGCCCAGAATGCTTCCAGGTGCTGTGATATAATTAAAGCTGAAAGGAAAAGAGTCTTTATTCTTGAAAGTTCTCTGAAGCTAGTGGCTGATTCAAGCAGTACACCTATATGCTGGAATTTTTCCAGGGATAGCAGGGACTGGGCTGGTGATTGAATTTGGTCTGCCATAAGGTATGGGGCCAGTTTATAAAACTGGGATCGGAGTCTGAATTTCAAACACTCTCAGCATCTGACATGTGATTATCACTTTTTTGGAACTAGATGAACAGCACTGAGGAAAGAGGTTAAAATGAAGTCAACGTCAAGTGTGCTGAACTCTGGTCATTGAAAATACCATTGCTAATATAAGTGTATTTCCAGTAGAACATCACAGCTCTGTTTATCAAACGCAGACTTAGCCAAATTATTATCAGCTGGTAGAGAAGGGTACAAAGGATGCACTCTCAAGTTTCTACTTTAATTTCCAAATTTGGGCCACTCTTTCCATGATGTAACATACTTACCTGTTATGTGGATATTCTCAAATGTGGAATAATTACTAATATAGAATTTAATCCATATAGTGGAATATGGATGCCTTTGATAACATTGCTACGGTAGTGATTGTTGCTTTACCCAATTGGTAAAAATTGGGTAAACAATTGGTTTATAAATATGGTTATAAACAATTCAGTTATAAATTTTCCTGCCCTTTCTTCAGTCTAGCTATACATGACCTATTGTCAGAAACAGTGAATATAGAAGTCCAGATGAGCCAGTGGGCTGACCAAAAATTGCTAACACAATGCTCTACCCTTGGGCATTTTTAGTGGGGTAATTATTACTAATTACTAATACTATTTTGATATATTGTGTAATTATCATTGTTATTTTTTGGAACCATGAAAGAATTTCTAGTGGTGGTTTGAAATGTACACAGCACACCTAAAATGAAATCTCTTTTGATGCATATACTGAATGTTTTTCAAACCAGAGTCCGTGCAGGCCACAGAGCTGTTCCGTTTTATGTACATAGGGAAGAAGCAAAACCTAGAAGAGATATGCCAGTAGAAGTGGGCCCAAATATCCTCTTCAGTGCTAATAAATACTTGAGGAAAATAATACTACCTAGAGCTATTGCTTTTATTTCTCCTGAAGGAACTTGGTACATAATATAACCACTTCATTCATTTTTTGATAGTGGGCTAGTACATGGTCAAAACATACCTGAGTTTTTGTTGTGTTAAATAAAGATGCTCCTTTTAAAGACTCAAGCACAGTGTTAATACACTAGAGATTTTAAGAAGTAGTAGCCATACAGCACTGGAAAAAGATGGCAATAAAAATGCCATGCAGCATTTATTGCAGTATCAGAAGTGATCATTATCAGTCTCTGGTTTGCACGGCTTGAAAAGAATGGGAGAGGAGAGGGATGGATACCTGTGGTCCTTTTAGAGAATAAATATTGATGGTACTTTCAAAGGGCAATGTGAATTTTGGAAACAAACCTTCATATTGGCCAACACCTGAATTATTCACTGCGAGATTCAGAAGATAAATGGTAATATAGTACATAATACATTTTTTCTTAAATTAGAAGCATTAGGCTGAATTTCTGTCTAAAATACAAAATTCAGATATTTGTGAGAGGTCATGCGCAAATACAACGCAAAGAAAAGTATGAAGTAGAGCCTAAGACTCTGTTAGGCCTTGACTTGTTACACACAGTAGCATTAAATGAGAAGGAGATGTGGAGTTTGCTTAACTATATAAAGGGCAGGAGAGCAGCCAGGCAAAAGAGAAATTGGGAAATTATTTTTTACCTACAGAACTTGAAAAAGGCAGCTTTGTTGCTTGATATTCCACAGGCTAGCAGAAGACTGAAACTTAGACTAAAAATCTCTAGCCCAGAATGGACAGAAATTTACATTTTTATCTTGGGTTAATTTGTTTGTTTGAATTATGTTGCAGGAGCCTGGCAACTCTTTCCTGGGAAGGAAGAGACTGAGGACAAACTCAGAGGTGAAAAAAGTGTTACTTATTTAATTCTACCAATTTAGTGGACATTATTTGAATTAATACTTTCTTACTCTTAAAGAGAAAGGAGATTGTCATGGGGACAGCAGATCATTAATGCCGTTGCCAGAAACATGTTCTGGATGGACGAAATGGCAGCTCGTGCACGAGAGGAGTTGCCCTGGGGTGTCAGTGTGCAACACACAGTAACAGCGAGTAAGTGCTGGAAACGGTTAAGCAGCCTGAAAGTGTCTGCAGATGGCTCTGGTGGGCTGCGGGCAGGCACTGGCTGCTAGCTGTGCCCAGCAGCGGTGCGGGGGGCAGCTGTGAACCTCCATGAAAGACTGGAAAAGCCTTTAACTTGTGCAGCTGAGCCGCTAACTTATGGAATTGCGTCGCTGAACAAATGCCGTAAAAGAGGAGCACGCCTCATGCATCCTGAAACGCGCTCTGTTGCTGAGAGCGGTTTGTTGCTACTCGCCCCGGGGGCCCCTCTCAGAGGAGAAAGGGGGCCTGGGCTCAGCTGCGCCTCGTCTGCGGCAGCAGGCCCTGAAAAGCAGCACCTGTGCCAGCAGCTGGGGTGAGCCGCCTCCATCCTGCCTGGGCCTCCGGCTTTGTCCCTGCCCGGGCGGTGAAAGGAGACGGCCTGGGGCCAGAGCAGTCCTCAGCGCCCGTGGGAGGGCCGGGTGCCAGGAGAGCCCCCCTTTAGTGGCGGGGCAGGGGTTGGAAAGGCCCCGGGCTCTCTTCAGCTGAGTGTGAGGAAAATAGGCTCTTTGGGAAGCTTGGGGACTGCGGTCCGTGAGGGAATGGGCACCTGGACAGCCACGTGGCAGTAGCCTGCGTTAGGAGCCGCTGAGCAGCAGGAAGCAGGGGTCTGTCGCAGCTGGGAGCCGAGGAGAGGCAGGTGGGCGAGCGGGGCCTCCTGTGTCACAGCGAGTCCCCCAGGTGCAGGAGCTCCCTCTGTGCCGGGAGACTGTCTCGGCTGAGAAGGGAGTAGCAGCTGCCATGTTGCCCGAGCGTGCTGGGAGTAACGTGCTCTCTCAGTGTGATTTTTGGAGGTACCCAGGTAACCTGAGGGACATTTGGAGGGCAGTATTGAAAGTTTTGATACAATGGTGTAATTTGCAGAATTATTGTTGCCTGCAAACTGTTATAATGTAAAGGGCTTTTTAATGGTAATAGTTCAGTCTGCAGCAGCCTTCTCGTGTGGTGTTTTGGGAATACAGTGCTGCTTCACTGGGGGCATGTTCTGTTCTGGATGGTCTGTCTGCAAGCTGTGTTAGGAAAATATTCTGAGGTATCTTTTGTTTCAATGGACTTTAAAATGGAGGATTTCCTTGGTGGTTTTTTTATGTGTCATTTAGTTTGTCATGTTTAGCTTGCTTCTTGGGGAACTCTGAAGAAACAGTGTATGGTGTGAGACACAAATGCCCTGTGCAGGTGGTGAACTCAGCCCTGAGAAGGGAGTTTACTATTCGAGGTGGCTGTTTTAAGGCCAGCTGCATGAGTTAGTGCTTAGGGTGCAGTTTATGCCGAGCTGTTAAAGCCTGTGGATGCTGCATCCTGCTTGCACTGTATCTCTGCCAACTTTGAGGTAAATTCAAAAGTTTTTTTCCCTTCCTTTCCCTCACCTACAGGGTGAGAACAAGAGCTTTGCAAAGTCCTAGCAAAAAACAGTATATGCTATAGAAGTAAAAGGAAGCCAAAAAGTGGCTGCAGCTGTTGTTTACTACGTTATTACACATTTTGGTACTGTATGTGCTTCTATGGAAAAGAAGTGCTTCAGAACAAGCAAATAAAAGTTGTACAAATTGGAGAAAGCAAACGCAACTAACCACCTTCAGCTTCTAATTCCCACATTACAACAGAGCTTCTTTTCTGTATCCAATCCCAATTCCCCAAAGGATTTAGTGTAGATCAGAGATAATTGAGTCTAATCATGTTATTGGAGTTCTTGTGTGGAAAAATAAAATAGCATATGTGCAGATTTGACGAATGTGTTGAAAGTGTGTAGAATAAAAGAAAGTTTGGACATTGTGTTAATGTGATGGAGACTATTATGATGTTGTAATTTGCCTTAAAAGCAGGTGTAAGTAATTGCTGCATGAGACAGTGAAGCCAGACAGACTGTTCACAGATGCTAATATTTCCACCTTGCAACCAGAGATCCCTGATTTGCTTTACATTACAATGCCTTACAAAACACCGATAGTTATTCAGTTTTTTCCTGTTATTTACCATGTTTCTTATGTTTTATGTCAAAGATTTTCATGCTTCAATCTTCTTGCAAAAGATTTTTAAATTCTGCTTCCACTATGAATAACCAGGAGTTTCCTATGCTCAGAAGAAAGGCTAAGATGTTACTCTCTAATCTGACCCTGGGAGTAGCACACTTATGTGCTTTGTATTTGATGCATTGCATATGTCAATGACACATGAGAAGGTTCTAGCATGACATGCCAGTTGAAGTAGAGTTTGGGGTTTTTCTGTGTTTTTTTGTTTTGTTTTGTTTTTTTCCATTTGTGGTCTATCCAAACAGCTCATTCTAGAAACCATAATATGACTTAGTATATGACAAACTGTCTTGGAGAAATTCCATGTAGTTTGCAGGTAAATGCTACTGCTGTTTTAGAGTAGCATGGATCCTGGTTTTAGCTCTTTCTCCATGTAGTAGAATGGATACATCATCTTAAATCACTTTTTAAAGATCCCTCAGCTACTGTAAGTATTTTAATGGTTGTAGCAATAGCTTTAGATATGTCTACCACCCTTAAACAAGAAGGGCCTTTTTTGCATTACAGCAGTACTTCTGGATGTAGTTGACTCTCAAAAGGCATCAATCCTTCTTCTCTTAGGCAATATTGTAGCCAACCAGAGCATTTTTCAGTGATTACATGAACATAAACAGCATGTTTTGGATATTAAAATGCTTAGTTTGACTTATACCTAACTTCCTGAATAGTATTGACAACAAAGAAAAATGTTCAGAGTTCTCTGTTTTCTTGGCACATTCTTTAACAAGTCTGTTTCTGTGCTGTCATAGGTAGCAAAATCCATGAAAACATGCAGCTGAACAGCTGTCATGTTATCTATGGGACCAGGAAAAGGGCTATTTTTATTACACAAATGGTTTCCTTGATATTTTTACTCTTGCTCCTGAACTCTTATTTTTGAGGATGAAATAATGGCCCACTTAACTCTCTGGCAAAGTTTACTCTGAGTTCAGCAAAGCAGAGATTTCATCCTTTGTGAAGATTATCGTATCTGTTAAATTGAGATTGAGCTTTGGTCACATGGAAGCCAATACTTGCTGTTGTTATTAAAGTTGCTTTCCTTTTAGCAGTGTACTTTGGAACCATGTTTCTGTCCTCTCTGGATTTACCATCATAATTTCCAAAATGCTGTGTTTTGGAAAAAGGACAAAAATGATACATGTTAATGGCCATGGGATGACGGAAAACTTCAGCTGGGTTTGCAAGTGACACCATAAATTGCTCTTAATTCTGTGGGTTTATGATTTCACAAAAGAAATGATGAGGTAGCGTTTGTTACAAATGGTAATCAAGATGAATAGATGGTGCAGGAATTACGTTCTTGCAAAGTCAGCCGATTCGATATAATTCTTCACTAATGCAGCAACCAGTTCGTACTTCTTGTGAAGGAGAAACCAGTTTGTGCTTCATACATAAAGCTTTTATGTCAAAGTATCCCACAGTCTGGGTGCATGGTCAAAGTGAGTGAGATCTTACTCAGGTGAATTATGTTTATTGTGTTAAGTGCGGCTCAATCCTTCAACCTTTACTTATAGATATATAGCTCCCAAACCCCCAACTGTGCTGAAGGAGGGGTCACCAAAGTCTGCGTCTACTGGGTGGGGAAATGGAGACTCCCAAGCTGGCAAAGCCTGGAGGCTTGTGACTTCTGGCACCAGGAGGGGAAAGCTCCTGCTCCACCTGCAGGTCTGCAGCTGCAGAATAGATTCAGTGCACTGGTGGCAGACAAGGGCCTGCGATTTCTGTCCAACAAAGCATCTGAGCCGGCTGAGCCTGAGCCTATGCAGCAGTGCCAGGAGGAAGCAGCTAGTGATAGTAGTGGGAGATTCCCTGCTCCGGGGGATGGAGGCCCCATCTACCGGCCTGCCTCCTTGGAGAAGAGAAAGCTCAGGGGGATCTTATCAGTGCATGTAAAAACCCCATGGGGCCAGCAGAAAGAAGACAGAGACAGACTCTTCTCAGTGATATTCAGTGAAAGGACAAGAGGCAATGGGCACAAATTGAAATACAGGAAATTCCATCTCGGTATAAGAAAAAACCTTTTTACTGTGAGAGCGGTCAAACCCTGGCACAGGTTACCCAGAGAGCTTGTGGAGTCTCCATCTTTGGAGATACTCAAAACCTAACTGGATACAGCCCTGAGTAACCTTCTTTAGTTGGCCCTGCTCTGAGCAGGGGGTTGGACTAGACAATCTCCAGCGTAGACTAGACAATGGCCTAGCATAGAGGATGGTAACCTGTGCCTGAACTAATGTTAAGTACAGGAGGAAAATGCAGTGCTCTGGTTCTGGTATAGCTTCTTGGAGTGAGTATAGATTATTTAAAGCCAAAGAGAAGCTAAAGCAGGCGTGTGTTTGCTCTCCTCAAGTCTCGTTCTGTGAGGTATCTGCCTCGCTAAGTAATGAAACTCAGAAATGTGCCCTGTGCCATGATCTGATGCAAGGGCTGGACTTGATGGTTCCATCCCATAGGGTTACAGACCAGCTAAGCAATTTGAATCTAAAAAATGCTTTCAGAGCACAGAAGTTCAGATCTGGTATTCTGGTTCCAGCCAAACTGTAGTGAAAATGTGATGCTACTTCACTGTTTTATGGTATAGAAATTTAGAATTCCAACTATGACACTAAAGCAGTTAGTGTTTACATAAATTTGACAGTCTATGCATTATCACATATGTCCTGTTTAAGCTTGTTTGCCAATGTGGTTTGCCAATGCCATGTTCAGTGTGGGAATGAGACGCCAATACTTTCAAACTCAGTTTTGCTGATATCTGTCTATCTCAGACCCTTTGGATTGAAGTTTTTCATGTATTTGGCTTCCTGCACTGTCTGTATTGGGCTTGGATTTGTATTGATCAGTCCTAGAGTCTCACTAAAATCTTCTAGGCTGTCCTTACAATGTGTCATAGAGATGAAATTGCTATGTTGGGACACCACAAAAATGCTTCTGTCTTTGGCATTGGTTTTCTGCATGCCGGAAGCATTTATTTAATTTACGTTTTTTTCCTTTTGAACATCCGTTATTTAGACTGTAGAAACAGTAACATCTCTTTCTTTTAACTCTGGCTTTGTCAAAGTTAAAAACGTTGCTTTCTGAATGATCTGAGGCTCTGTTCATTGGAAAGGATTTTGCATTTCTTGTGCACAAAGCAGCTCATTCTTACACAGGAAAAAAACCTTATTTGTTATAAATACTGTAAGAACTTATACAGTGACTCCCTGAAGCTCTCTGGAGTTATGTCAGCTGCCATCATCTCTGTGAAGGCTGATGCAGTAGCCAGAATCCACCCGGTATAAAGGATTTGGGGTGTTTTCTCTTTGTCTTTTTTCCCTAGCTATGCCCCTCTGCTGGCATAAAAAGCCAAAAGGATCTTCCTAGTGGATATGAGCCCTACTAGCTAGCATCTGAATTGGTGCTATAGTGTATGTTAATGTACTGGGCTCTTAAGTGCAGTTTAGAGATGGCACAGTAACGTTCCAGCATCCTCTGTCATTAATGTCTGTGAGACTTCCTCTTCCCCTTCCCTCCTACCCCCAGAAAAAAATCATATGCTTTCTTGGGTGCTGAAAATTTTGAAAAAGATAAATTGGTGAGAAGTTGTGATTATTAAATTAGAAGAAATAAACCAGCTGTTTTTGATCTTTTCTTCATTTTCCTGAAGACACAAATTCAAAGGTATCATGAGTCAGCTTCATGATTTAAAAAAAAAAAGAAAAGAAAAAGAAAGAAAAACTTAAGCATAGCAAAGTAATACATCAGACTTCTATAAGGAGTTTGTTCAAGCCCACAGGACCTCGGGCTGAATGTAAAGTATTTGTGTATTTAACCCATGAAAAAATGGAAATAAATCTGGAACCACTAACTGAAATCAGTGTTCTGTAGTGGAACAAAGGAAAAAACATGTGAGTTGAGAAGCGCAGCAGAGCATCGCAGACAGCTGAGTACCCTTCACCTTTTATCTAGCAGTCAGTTTTCTCGTGGGATGTTTTTACAGTAACTGTTACTAACAACATCTGCATCCCAACATTGGATTCAAAGAACCTGACACAGCACAACAGACGCCTGGAGTGAGGAGCGTGACCTGGATGCCCATAAATGCCTGCCCACATGGGGACGTCTCAGCCCAGAGCCTTCGAAACTTGGCGCTTTGTAGCATGGGCAAATGCCCTCTCCTGCTGGACTGCCTCTCCTGTTGTGAACAACTGTTGTCGGTGATGTCGGACCATTTGCAGTCTCTAATGTCCTACAGCAAATCTCACTTCACCAGGGTCAGGCTTTCAGTCTTGCGATGATGGTTTACTCTGAGGTTTTTTTCTTTGTTATGCAAATGCTGTACTTATTTTGGTTATCCTGAGTGTCTCTTCTTGTCATTTTTAGTTAGGGAAGTTCTTGGCTCATAGAAGAGGACTAAAGCACAAAATTGCATCACATATGGTTATTCTGGCTGGGTATTTCCAAAAACTGTTTGGTGAGGACCAAACTAATTTATGTACTTTTGTTCTAGAATATTCTAGTCCTTTGCACAGGAGTAACAACTACAAGAACCCAGTTTGTTTTCAAAGGACTCTGCCTCATTCATGTGGTCTGTGACATGCCTCAGCTCATTTTTCATTAGTCTTTGGTAAAAAATTAAGTTTAGCTCTCATTGGTAGCAAATAATGCTGATCTAACCTTGTCTAAACGCCTTTTTTTTTTGTCCTTAGAAATTTAAATGCACTGTTATATTAAGTATGGATATTTATGCTTCAGCAGTGCCTTGTGAAAGATTTCACAATGTGGTTTATTTGGGAGCAGGCCATCTGCACCCAGTTCAGTTTCTTGTTTTCAGTTTGTTCAGGAACTATTGTTATAAACACTTCAATATGAAAATAGTCATTGGCTTGTACAGTGTTCTAACCTTGTACTCTCCCTTTTGCCTCTTTCAGTACCCTCATTTAGTTAACAGTGTAGCTTGCTGGGATGTGTGATTAGCTGAAGCTTTCTTTTCCTGAATGGTGATCTGTACTGTTCTCTGTAGCATGTGTGACCAAGATAGTCCTAGCTCACAGCATCTCCCTGCTGCCCAGCTTGCTCTGATCAGCCAGCCCCAAAACGGGCAGGACATTGAAGCACAGCCATGCTTCAGTTCCTTTCTGCTAGTTTTGACAGTGACGTAACCTTCAAAGTCCAGTTATAGGTTTCTATTTTTATTTAACTTTGTATGGTTCTTTATTATGGTGGTGGAGGGAACAACCAACACCTTAGGATGTGCCATCTTTCTTTAAATAAATCTATCCTTCCTCTGTCAAGAGATTCCAGAGTCATCTAAGAAGCAAATAAGCTTTTCCTGCAAGATGCTTCAGTGCTTGCTATCAAACTTAACGGTCCTGGATGTGCCTCCTTGGTCATTACTTTTCTTCTAAGGATACTGAGAAGTGGAAAGAAAGGATGTCAAATTAATCATGGCTGCTACAGGCCTACCTAGGCATTGAAGGGAGAGAGCTGTATGAAGTCTTTAGATATCAACTTGGTTACTTTTGATCAGTGTCCAGTTCCATTCTGAACTCATGGGCCATGCGTGTGCCTGTCATCAGCTGCATGACTCATTTGGACTCATTTGTACAAGTACAATACATCTCAAAAAGACTGCTCTTGTAAGTAGGTACCAACTTTATGTGGTGTATGCGATAGCTTCTAAAGAAGCTTACCTAATAGAGCAGGTAATTTTCAAGATGAGCTCTTTAAAACCGTGAGTGCTCAGTCCTCCTGTGAATCAGAACATAAGAATCTCAAGCTACATCTAGAAGCCCTGAGACATCTTGAGGCAGAAATTTGTAGCTTAAGATCTCTGTTCTTCCACATAGTCATGAAGAGGGGATGGTAGTCACTCTGCAGTGCGAGTATGTTGAATGGCTAAAGGTTTCCTTAAGAAAGTGATGGCTCTGCTGGGAAAATTCTAGGAAAAGCCTGTCAGTAAACTGTAGCATTTTATGTTTTCCTCAGAAGATGCTCCAAAAAGCAAAGGGGGCGACAGGACGGGATGTAGCATTCTGCAAGTAGCACCAGTATCAATAGGGAAGGATCCTGCTTCACTCGTTGTGGTCTTGACAGTATAATAGTGAGTTACTATTGCCCTGTTTTCCTAACTAGAAGAATCCTGGACTCTCTTGCACAGTGAATACGTTTTGAACATATTTTGTTGCATTTTTCAAATGCAGAAATGGCCCGTAAACTGTGGGACAGAAACTTATGTTAGGCATCCACAGATTTGCTTCCAGAAAGATTCCTGAGTAGCTCATGTTGTGATCTGTCAAGAACATTCACTGCTGCAACCTGAAATGCAGCTGTAGTACAGAGTTTATTTTCAGTTTTATTCAGGTATCTTTCCTCAAGGGTAAACCTCAGATGGCATCCTACAGATTATCAAACATGAATGCCTTGATCATATCAGCACAGAGAAGTGTGTGCTCTTCTGTTCTCCCTGTTTTATTTATACTTTGATAATTTATTTGGAATTCTGTAGCTTTCTGCAGAGTCTTAATTGTGAGAATAGAGAAAAATGCAAATGTTCTTGCTCAAAGCAGCAGCAAGTGTGCTTAACTTATTAGCTCAAATCAAAATTATGGCAGACATGTATTTACAGCTGTCCTGAACTGAGGTCAATAGGACCTGGCACTGTCAAGACAGTTTTTGATTTGGTTACTACAATATGATTTACATAAGTGAAAGAAAAATTTATTTTTGTTCTGAGTCCTAGGCCTCTTGATGCATTATGATTAGTACCTTGGGAGCACAGTGCTTAGTATATTCAAAGTATTTAGTTATAAACCTCTTTCCCTATACAGTTCTTTGAACCAGCTTGATAGGTGAAAATTTCTGTTTATAAATGTTTTCTTTCTTTAAGAGAGAATACAACTGCCTTTACCTGATTCCATTCAAGTTCATTGTAATGAATGTTAGAAATGTGCCTCATTGGATCCAAAGTTTTCCAAAGTTCAGGAATACTGCTGAACACATCTGGGGCTTCATAGGGAAGGAACCATGACATTCAAATTCAGATCCAAGGTTTTTTTAAAAGATTGGACACGAGTTGCAAGCCCTATAATATATACAGTGGTGAGGGATAAATGTCCAGTTAGAGCCTCTTGAAGTTCACTGTTAACGACCATAGCTGTTCATTAGGCTGCATTAATATGTGTAAAGCTATCTTGATCCATGAAACGGACTATTTCCTCTCAGGAAAGGAAGCTAGCGGGGGGTGGAGGGGACAGTCCTGTTTTTCCATATATCCTTTAACATTCTAGGTGCTCTGTCACATGTCGTGCAGCCTTTCTGCAGTAACAAGCCCAAGTTGCAGTGAGCAAAAAGTACGGTTTGGCTGTGCCCTTGGTGTGGGAGGTGATTATTTGGTTACACTGTTATTTGTCCAGAGGAGCCCAAGCCTTGCACTCTGGGGGTGGCACTTTTATTTGTTCTTTGTTTAGCCCTGCATTTTTACGTGCTGGCTGTAGGTCAGTCATTGCTCAGCCAGTTCAAAAAGTCAGTAAGCTGAATTAAAATGTTAGTTCATGTGTTCATCCCTAGGTTTCCAAGGATTTCAAGCGGTAAATCTGGAAAATATATCTAATCCCACTGAAGCATTCTCAAGCTTTTCTGACATGAAGGATCATGTGGTGGCCACTGTGATTTGTGTGCAGCCAGTGAAGTCTCTGGGACACAAACCAGTGATTAGGAGCTGTGTGATTTGGGGGGAAAGGGGAGTTTGTTTGCTGTTTCTGGGTTGGGGAAGAAAGGCAATTAAACTTTATATTAATGAACTGACTAGAGGAAACAGACCCCAAATCCAAGAACACTGCCAAACATTAACTTTTTGTTGATGGTAGAATTTGTTCCGTTTATACACCTGCTGTAGAAGTGTTTTTGATCAGAAGCTGGCTCACGTCCAGAGATGAATAAAGCCTCTGGGCAATAATAGATAGAACAATAAAGAGAAACAAAAACAAAATTGCAAGCATCTGTCCATAATGATTTATTCACATTTTTATCCACATTGAAAGCAAATGTTTTGATTAATTTGCTGCAAGTTTACTTCTCTTTGCTTTCCTTAACATTTTTCTTTATTATTAGATTTACATCTTAATATAAAGGGTCTGCTACATATTTATATACATCATTTTGCTTATAACAATATAATAGGAAACAAAGATGAATTAGAAGCTAGCTACTGAGAACAATAAATTAGTGATTATTAAATTTGTTTTCAGATCCCTGGTGCCTCTTAGCTTTGAAAAGCAGAAAACTAGAATTTCATCAGAATGGTATTTTTGTTGTTATAGGGATGGTAGTTTTGTAAGTTGCTAACAGGAAGGTTGATGATGGCAGAGAGTGAACTTAAAAGAAGGGGGGGTGAGGGGAATACTGAGAAATACTTTTTTTTTTTTTTTTTTTGGAATGAAAGGGGATCTCCTGGCATTGTACTATACCTTACTCCCCATAGCTAGGGTACATACACAATTGAAGCATCTGGCTCCAGCATAAACTTTTCAAATAAACCAAGGAGGATATTGGATCAAAAGTTTGGTCTGATCCTGTAACTCCTTGTGAACTTGGACTCTCTTGCAGACCTACTGCAGGAAAACTAGGAAACCTCCATGCTCAAGCAGCAGGTGGATATTCTGTGCTAGGCTCTTTCTTTTTTTAAGTATTCTGAACTGTTAGATCCAGTTTGGGGTAGAAACTGAGGAAAATCTATAGTGGCATTACTCAAAATCTTATGAGTTGTTTCCATAAAACTTATGCAGTTGCAAGTTCATACAGTTGAATAAACATGTAAACTGTTGGGTGCTTCTCTTTGGAAAAATGCCCAGCTCTTAACCTTTACACAGCTCTTAACCTTTACACAGCTCTTAACCTTTACACAGCTCTTAACCTTTTCTTATCTGCCCACTGTAAGCATCTTCACAATTGCTGACATAAAGAGCAGCTCTTTCTTACGGATCTTAAAAAAGCAGTGTGACTCTTCCTTTTTTTTTTCTTCTTCTCACATTCTGCCTGCTGTGAAAGGTGACTCGCTATGGCTGTGTGTGCCAGTTTCTGCCTGTGCACTTTCGGATGTTGCCAGCCTCCGCTTGGCCTTGGGACGTGCCATTCCGGGAGAAGATTGCATAGGCAAATTGCATTCGGGTTTACCTTTGCTCTCAAGGACAATCTCAGTAATTCTTGCAAGCTGTTTTGATCTACCGGAAGTTGCTCTAATTTATTTAAATGAATAGCACATCTGACTCTCCTGTTTGCTGTCTGCAAAGCTGCATCGTATTTTCCATGGCCTCACTCCTCCCTTCCACCCCCGCTCTCTCCTCCTTCCCCCAGAGGAGGACCACGCTGCCATACGGCATAACAATCTTGGGAGCTGGAAGTGGCCAGTTCGGGACAACTGGAAAGGAATTTGAGCCATTACTGGAATTCTAATCTAAGACTCTTCTAGAAAAGAGCTTAACAGCTTTTTGCTTGTCCTCCGGGGTCTGATGTTTGACAGGAAATGAGTTTGAAGGGTTCAGAAGCAGGTCACAGAACTCGCCTTGCTGCCAGCTGCTCTGCCGACCTTAACAGTGTGTTTGCAGAAATGTGATACACTTGCTTATTATTTCTCTGAGAAAAGTTACTTGCAAAGCCAGGTCCTACCAGACTTATTGCTAGCATATTGCATCCTCTCCTCTCTGAATTCTTCTCCACTGATACTTGTTGTGACCTAAGACTCCAGCCATGTGAAAAATGCTGTTTTGTAATTCAAGGGAGAGTGAACAATTGTGATGTGTTTGCAGGCATGTTTGTTTGTCGTCTGCAGCATGGATTTTGTTTGTCCTTCATGTGCCCATCTGTGGGGTCTCAAAGAAATCCAGATACTTTCCTCACCTCACATAATTAATGTTAGACTTCATAAAATATCTCAGATCTGGTCTCAAGAAAGTGACTTCAGTGGATGGGCTGACTGTTTCCTGTGTAGCAGCTGAGAAGTATATTTGCAAGCAAATTTAAAAATAAAGCAGCTTCCATACTTTCTTGGAATCCTATTGGCGAGCAAATGTTGTTCAGACTAGTGCAAAGTTCAAATAGGCCATGGAGACTGATTATATGTCCCTCTTTCTTCATAGTGCTTCTGATTTAGAAACTGCTTTCTAAATCAAAAACATCAGAGCAGGGCAGACCAGATCAGGACAAAGTGGAAGTCCCATAAGAGAACTACAATGGCAGAAGTATTGTAACTAATACTAAAAAACTATAGCCAAGTACCCATGATCACCTGCTTTGCAAGTGCTGCATCTTCCCAAGAGGACAGTTTAGCAGCTTTGCATGTTGTCATGTAGAGGGACACGTCTAGAGAGAGATCCTTGCACAGACCTTCTATTTCAAACCCAGAGGGTTTGTTTTTCCACTTTTCTTCCCCCCACACAAGAAACTTAGGTGCTTTGCAAAAATAATTAAGGAGATGAGATGAAAATAATGCAAAATATGTAAGGCTGATTGGTTATATCACTGCATTTTTAGTGTCTTCACCTTTTTGGTTCTCTCTCAGCTCTTCACGTCTGTAGGAATTTGGCTCAACAGCAGCTTCAGCTGCTTTAATATGTTGGTCAGTTTGCACTTCAGTTCAGCCTCCTCAAGTGCTTGCTGTCTCTCCAGAATCAGTGTCCTGGAAAACTAAATGTGTGCGCTGACAAAAAACAGACACATGAAATACAGAAGTGTACCATTATGCATTTGACTGGTGAGAAGTCACCTAGAAATCCTGAGAAATGACTGAACCGGGCTTGCAAACTCATAAGAGCTATCATTCCTGGATAATGGTTGCTTCATCACTATTCATTAGTGGTCCACACCCCAGTTTGAAAATGACTACACTGACAAATGCAGAACTACATGGTAACCCTCTGATTTGGCAATACGATTACCATTCTTAATAGCACTGAGTAAAAATAAGATGTTCCTTTTCCTTGAGGGCTGCATGTTTACAGTGCTCTATAGAATGGAATAGTGTAGGCACAACAAGGAGTTAATAACAACTAGGATTGTTATTTGAAATGTTACTGCCGTCCTTGTCTTCCTTAGGGGTCTAAAAGTCCTATGTCCTGTCCTTAGCTCCACCAATTAAGAGCTACCTCTATCCTAACAGTAGGTTACATTTAAATGCAAAAAGCTTGGAACTGGAGCAAAAATATGTATTACCTTTTAGTGCAAAGACTATCTTCAGTATGGCCAAACAGAATAAGGTCCTGAATTGCACAGACAATGCCCGTTGAAGATTACTGAATGCTCAGGACCTCCTCCTCTTAGGATACAGGCAGGGGATCCTGTTTGAAAGCTGAGAGTCAAAAGTAAATAAATAAAACGGCAACAAGAAAAAAAGCCATCACTGTTCTGACAATCTGATCCTTCTGCAACTGTATCCGTCTTCAGAAACAGAGCCAGTTCTCTTGCTCTCTTCGAAGGAGCTGTGACAGACTACATGATTTCCCATGAGAGTCTTTGGGAACTTTAAAACAGAACAAACTTCTTAGAAGGAACAGTCTATGAACCCCATCGTTGCCAGATGAGGCAGCAATCTTGTCTACGTGACCTGCCAGATAAAACCTTCTCTATTCAAGATTTAACCTGTCACAAAGATGAATTTTTCAGGGTCCCGGTAGTAGGAAGGTGTAGTAAGCTCTGTTTCAGATGGGATACAAGCACTTGCTTTCATGCCACAACTGAGTCCTCGGAGTAGAGGAAACTTGGATAGTGACTAAGAATAATTGACTTTTAGTTATTTATGAGCTTCTGTCCTTTTCTGCAGCGTTAAAGTAGTTCTGGATGCTCTCAGTACATTGGGAGATCTGCAGCTAGCATGTACAAAATCCAAAACTTTGGGGCAGTGTGGATAAGGATTAGTCACACTCATACTGGAGTACGTGTGCACGTAACACACCTCAGGAAACCAGCTATTTGAATTCTTTTTCTAGATCAGATGGAACAGGACCTCAGTCCAACCTTAGCAGCAGGAATCAGCACTAGTTTTAGAATGTGAAGACAATAAACAGATTTTTCTGGAGCTTTTTATTGCTGAAGGATGCCTTGTAAAGATAGGCCTAATTAAAAGTTTTCCTTCTGTAAATATTACTGCTTTTAAGAGCTGTTTCAAGTATAGACATGGAACATGATTGTATTTCTTTATAACCTGCATTGTTCATAACAAATGTAAAGAAAAAAAATTTGTCTGATAAAGCAAAAGTGGAGTTGTAATATACCTCTGCAGTAAGGCTGAACATACTTGGAAAAGGATGCTGAATGTTCCAGCCACCCAACTCGGATAAATTTTTATTGCCCAAAATAACAAAATCATCTAAATGATCTAAATTAATAAATTGCCTCTGCCTGATTGCTTGAGGGTATCATATCATTTGCATTTTGGCAAGAAAGCAGAAAAGTTTTCTTGTATTCATCTGTAGATGCACTCAGAAATGTGAAATGTGGCAGAGACAATAATGAGACTAAAGCTTGGCTTAAGCACACTGCAGTGAAAATGAATTGGAGGACAACCAGCTAAATGTCAGAGGAAAAGATGGGAAGAGTGAGAAATCCTTATTTCAGTAATGTGATTTTTACAGCAGACATATAGTGGCAAAAGCCAATAGCCTGATTCTGGGTGTATGGTGACCTACTGAAACGAGGGCTTGATATGCTGCTCCTGTAGACCATTGTAATTTGGCAGTAGCTTTGCTGAGGGTGTTTGTAAACTCAGAGTTAAGGTGGGAGAATCCAAGGACTCCAACTTTTTAGTGAAGGGGTGGCCAGCCTTCTTGACCTCTTTACCAAAATATCTATGTGGCAGGGGCCACAGAGTATGTTTCATTTATATAACTATATCCCCAACCTGAGGAGGGAAAGCCTTCAAACGCAGCTCACAGATAGGTGAGAGCAGTGGCTCTCTAGGGGTCTTCTCTCCCTATTGCAGAGACTGGGATACTGTTTACAGCTTTATCCTAATCCTTGGGTTAACACAGCTCTGTTGTAGTTTAGTTCTCATGCGGGAACTGCCCTGGAAGTGCGTCGGCACTATGGATCTCTCTGTCTACGTAAAAGCTTAATTATGTAACTCTTCTGATTTTTTCAGTTGCTGCTCTGCATCATAATGAGCTAAGCACTACCGCTTCTAACATGCTCTCTGTTGGTTGGCTTTGTCTTCAAAATTTTAAGCAGAATAGTGAAGTCCACTGATGAAACAAACATCTAAAAGGAAGTTCAGTCTTGGAAAGGTTAAAGATAGGAAAGTTTGTAGAGGAACTTCACAGGGTGGACAACTACTGACCCATTGAAGTCACCTGGATGGAATCACTGAACATTGCTTCACCTTGCACGGTACGACTTTGGGGGATTTTTTTGCTTATGTTTTCATGGTTTTGTTTTTCTTAAAGCAGAACATGCCATTTGCAAAACTTTTACTGAAACTGAGAAACCAATACCATTCTCAACTGGGCCTTTGTTTCAGAAAGCTCATGTAAGAAAAAAACGTGACCCAAAAGGTAACAATGCTTCCAAGAATCATTAATTTTCCCCTTCTGGACAGAGCCCTGAAAAAACTTGCTTGTAAAGGCAGAATTTCAGGGGAAACTCCAAGCTAAAGAGTCATCATTGACTTGCAAGCCAAACAACTGTAAATGATGAATTAAGAGTAGTTTAAGTCAAATCTGCTTGTGGATCCTCCACTTTTTGTCATATGCTATTAGCTTTTCACATTTTAGTATTCTCTCTCCTCTCTGTTGCAAAAGAGCCACACAAAAATCAGAGGAAACAATGAGCTTGACTGTGCACAAAGTGTTATCAAATGTGCAAGTTCACTGGGGTGGAAGGAAGGAGTGGAAGAACATGATTTTCTGTTATCACCTCTAGTCATCCTGGGTATGATAATGGTAAGTGGATGGAATAATGTTGAACATGTTGTTTTCTTAAATCGATGCTGTTCACAGCAATTCACCCTTTAGTGCAAGGGCTAGATGCACTGGATTTTTACTGTCTCATGGGGTCTGTGATTACCTTAAAGGAAAATGCTGATTAAAATTTTTTTTTCTTCAGTAAACTTGGTTCTCCTTGCCCAGCAGCTTTAGCAATCGTCTCTTGTGGCCTGATCTAAAAATCTACTGGAGCTGCAGTGGGAGTCATTTCATTGACTTCAGTAAGCTTTGGATCAGACCTATGGGGAATGAAGAATGACTTTCCCTTAATCTCTTAAATTCTTCTCCTCTCTCGTTCCAAAGTGATTACAAAACTGGTGAGGAATAGTTTCTCTTAGTCTCGTGCTCTTCATCAATCTCAGGGTTTATTTTAGGCTATAAATCGCCCTAATCATGGATGCTTTCTTGTTTTTGTCTTACAGTGTTTAGCTGGGAAAGGCCAAAATGCATGTTTACTGCCCTTCTGCAGCTGCTGTTGTACTGAGATTGTTTATTTGCATAGTGCCTGTCTGCTGTGACTTCTTAGGTATTTCACAATCAGAGAAGCTCAAAGCTCTTTAGCAGAGTTTTTAAACTGGTAAGAGAACTGAACCACAGTGTTCTGGGAAGGAGTCTATCAGACTGAAAAGGCTACTTTTTCTTCTTTTGTAAAAGCATTGTTGAGGGTCAGCATAATAATAGCAGTTTTCTGTGGCTATGCTGTCGTGTGGCACTGCATGCCCCACTTCACTACTGGCAGAGCACAAATGTATGCAGCAAACGGCTTGCTGAAGGGTCGTTCCATGAGGCTAGTAATATGATATGTACAGTGGTTTTATATAGTTGAATTGTATATCCATAACCACTGTGCAGTGAATACTGTGCCATTCTGCAGCCAAAGTAGTTCTAGCTGTGTGTCACAGCAACTGTCCAGTGTTGCAGTGTTTCCAAACAAGTGCTCAGCTCTTTAGTCAGGCTTCCCGAGATGTGTTGTTCTATGGCTGCTGTGTAAGATCCTGGGGCTCTGCATGCTGTGCATTGTGGCATCCTACTGCAAGATGATGGAATTTTGAGGCTTGGAGTGAAATTTAAATTCCCATGATTCTTCTTATCTCGCATCCATCTGGTTTTTTGCAACCCAGCCAGCGCCAGTTTCAAAACATTGGCAAGCACTGAGATGTTCATGGTGATGAATATAAACAGGCTGTTGCAAACATGTCTGAAGTCATGCAAAGTTTGCAAGACCAGGGCACTAAGGGCAGCCAGAGAGGAGACTAACGTTGAGCAGACAGGACGCCTAGAGTCCCCTCACCCCTGCTGAGGCAGCCTTGCTTGCTGGAGTGCCATCTTTCTTGGGCAGCCAGTGATGACTGGTAGCAAGTTAGTTTGGTAGATCTGAGATTACAAGTTAAGGTAACACCCCCACCCCCCATGACAAAAGCCCTCCTCAAAGCCTGTACAGAACCCCCTTCAGAGGGGTGGCAGGGGATTAGTTACGTGAAGGCAGTTCTTCCTTCGACAGTGAGAACCTCATGCGTCTCCATCTCCAAGCATGCTACATCAGCCAGCTACCAGTTAGCCGCTGAGGAGCTGTGTTGGTGTAGCAGCTGACTGGCTGTTGCACAGGAGGTGTGTGCTGCTGTCAGGCAGATGTATTAGGCTGAGCAATGCATAAGTCTGCGTAGTTTGCAAGTCTGTGTACTTGGGAGTTCCCAAATTGTTCCATTTGGATGACTCTCGCTTGTGCTTGGAGCCCCTTGAGTAGCTCCATAAAGAAGGGGATTTCTCTAAGGGCTCAGAAAGCTTGCAGCTGCTGTGGGAAGTTCACCTGTATTAATGCCTAACGGTCTTGAAAGGCCTTTCGTGCCAGGCTCAGCAACCTGCAGCCATGTGTTAACCTCTCTGGCTGTATCACTTGGCGGAGGAGAGCCAAGTTTGTTAGCTTGTGCTGTCTGTGTCAGGCACACCACCACCAACCTTTGCAGTGGCTACACAAGCTCTTCTGCATAACCTTATGCGACAGATGGGGGGAGCCTGGTAGCCTCTGAAGGCAGGCCAATCCCATAGCAATTCCAAACATTAACAAATACTGCCACGACTGGAGTACAGTCACTCATGCTGCTGCTTCGAGGATTAAGACTGTTCATGGAAAAATGCGTGTTGTGCTTTGTTTGGAATACATCCCACATGTTAATGCTCTGATGTATAGCCTCTGTCCTCCCCATGAGTGTGTGACTGGAGTGGTGAACATGCAAAAATGCTTTATATGGGGGAGGGTTCAGGGTTTGTACAAAAAGAGATGATTTCTAATAATAAACACACTTTGTGTGGGTGTGTGGTGAGTTGTTTGTTTGCTTTGTTGCTTTGTTTTTCCTAAAGAAATTATCTGTGAAAGATCGTAAGTATGTGTCCTCAGAGCATGTCAGTCAGCGAGTGCTAGAGATAAGCTATCCTACTGGCAGGAGACAGCGTTAAGAGCTCTTCAGCGCCCAGAATTTTTTTTGCTGTCATCTCATGCAGGAATGCTCGCTGTGCGGGCAGGGCTGCGGTGTGCCACAGACCGGTCGACTTCAGAAGCAGAGGCTTGCCGAGGATGCCCAGGCTGCAGCATGCGGTTCGTGGCAGACTGCTAGTGTCCGGTTGCCTAGGAAGGCAGGCTGACTCTTCGACCTCTGCCGCAGCTGTGTCTGTGAGACCACTTCTCTCTCCCCTGGTAGGCTTCAGGAACCCTTTCCTCCACTGCTCTGTCTCTTTATTCTCCCCCTGGGACGCCCTTGTGAGCACTTTGAACATGTCGTCATCTCTGGAGCTCTTCTTTTTCCTACGTAGATTGGACAAGTAGTTGCTTAACGACAATAGCAGCCCTGTCCTCAGTTGCCATGAGTTGTCAGCTGTTGGGGGGAAGGAGAAAATGAGCTATTGTAAGAATGAAGCTTTTGTGCCAACTGGAACAAAGGGCTTGGGTTGCCCCCCCTTCCCCCTTTGTTTTATCATTCTGGTTCTTCCCAGTCTTGGAGCCAGCAAGGCATTTTCAACATCTTCTGCCTCTGAAGAATGGGGGGGGGGTATTGGACTAGCTACCTTTGGGAGAGGAGGTCAGAAAAATTCAGTGCAAAGCAGACTAACGTCTGCATCTGTTCTTGCAGAGCGTATTGTGGCAAGGGCAAAACAATGGTCCATGCAGAGGCAAGGTGGGATTTGTCCACGCATTGGTATGGCTGCCCTGACTTAAGCGGGTATCCCTTTGCAAAAAGGCAGCAAACTGAGATGTTGCACTGTAGTGGAAGGAGACTACTGGCTCTGAATGGTACCAGTTGTATGATCCAGATTTCTGTAAGGTTGCTCTTGTTTTTTCTCTTTCACCTTTCCCAATAACTGCAGTCTGCATGAGTTGCCCAATAAAGTTAAGTGAGCCAACAGTCCAGAAGGAGGTACATGAAACCCTGGTCATGCCTTGAATCATTTGTATTTTTGCAGTCTCTGGCTGCCTTTTTTAATCCTCAACTATTTCTTTGACACTATAGTTATGCTTTTATTTCTGTTCTCTTAGTTTGTGCAGTGCTGCAACCTTTAGTTAGGTGGCCATGTACAGCAGAGGGGAAGAGAGATGGTTCAAAGAAAGATGGTGTAAGCAGCCACATAGTGCATGGCAGGATGGAGTAAGTGAAGCAGTCATTCTTGCTCATCACTAAGGGGAGTCCAGAAAGTCCACACTTCTAGCATAGCCTCTACTTGGAATGAAATGTTTTGCATATCTTTAAAAAGAAGGTGGGGATAGTCTAGATGAATAGGGCGGCACTTACAGGGTACCTGGAACTAGACTGCCTCAGTGATACAACTGTAAGGCCAAGAGGAGCTGAGACATACTAGAAACAGTCCCACCTTTAGCTCTGTGGTGCATGTTGTTTCACTGATCATCCCAGTGGTCTTGGGACTCTCTCTCCTCTGGCTGAACATACCGAGGCTGAGGATTTCGATGCTATGCTGGTCCTGTTTGGTTCCTTAATCACCTGCAGCAGAGGCAAATTTCTTCAGTGACGCTCATAAAGTGCAGCGATGGGTTTTATTGCAAGTGTATAGTCCAGTTCAGGTAGCGGTAAAGCCTAGGTTTCCATGAGTACTCAGATTATCTGGGGCTCTGTTTGTCTGCCATTGGCACTATTGTATGAATAACTGTTTTTATGGATTTGTTCCTCACAGTGGCTGGAGTTCAGTTGTGTCCTGCTGCATACCTCTCCCCAGAGGTCAGGGAAAGCGAAGGCCTGGGCGCTGCACTGCACAGAGGCACGAGCCACCGATGCTCACCCAGCAGGTGAGGAATCCAGCGTAGTGATCCAAAATCCTCATGAGCTGAAACTGCAAAAGAAAATCCCATCCTGCACATTAGCGCTCCCTGCAAGGTGAGCTTCCATCACAGTGGTGGTGGCACCGTGACACGCATAGCAGTAAGTGACATAAGGCACTAGGAAACGAGGAGGATGCAGGGTGGGGCTGACCTCCTGCTTTGCTGCAAGTAAACTAAACTCCCATCTCACTCCTCACAGTAGCAGCAACAAAACTTGCATTCACAAGCAAGTTTTTTTTTTTTTTTTTTTTTTTTAGTGGAAAATTTTTCTGATCAATGCATAGTAAATTATAGATACAGATAAACCCTAAAAGATGATGCAGTACAGATTATACAGTCTGGTGAAAGAATTTAGGCATGGGGTTATATTAAGGATTCATCACAGACTGTTAATAGTTTAGACTTTATGCAGTGTAGATTTAGGTCTGATTCCTAAAGTTGTAATTTGTGCATGTGATCCTTTCTCTCCCTTAAGCCCCATTAAGTGTATACTGTAGTAAATTGCATTATGTTTCTAATACAGTTGACTGACCCCTAGTGTTTAATGGAATTTCTTGTAACAGAAGTGTTGGAGCTGCAGTGGGATGATGGATAGCTAGTCAAACTTCAGGGCAGCTTGTGAGATGTATCAAAAGTGAAGTCAAAATGTGTGCACGTGTCAGGGAGAAATAGTCTCTAGCAATACAAATAGTTCCCTATTGCCATATAAATTAGTATGTTGCAAGAGAATTAATCAATAGGTTTATTCCAGGGATTATTCTATGGCTGAAGGACAATCTGATCATCAGCAGAAGGATATCTGTGTTGCCAGAAACAAAGCTGCAAAAAGCATAGGAATTTGAGAAAATGCATTCGATGATGTGTTTGTAGTGGATTTAAATATTTGTAAAACTGCAGAATGAATTAATTATATTCCCACTGCTTATAGTATAAGGAAATCTGAGAAGATATTTTCCACTGATGATGATAATAAATGTGATCTGTATTAAGTAGTTAAAAATCATTTGAGCCAAAATTCCATAAAAATTGGCAAATAAAGTATGGGCAGTTTTCTTGAAAACTGGCAAGAAAGTGAACTGAAGGAGTGTTGCTGGAAATCTATATGTTTAACTCTATTTTTAATGATGCTGGGAAAAGCCAGGAAGCATCTAAAATGACGAAACGCTATGAGGAACTGAAATGACTATTCTCTTCCCCCCCCCCCCCCCGTGCTGCTGAGTGCAGCTCCCATCAAGGCTTTCAGAAGCCGTGTGCCAGCCACCGTACTGGCGCTGGAAGGGACGGCCGCTTAGGCTGCCCCCGGGCCAGGCGCTGCTGGTGGAGGCACCTTGGCCCTTCTCGTGGGCCGGGCTGGGGGGCTGCTGGCCCCGGGGCTTTGAACTCCTCCAGCCTGTAGCCCCCCACCACGGAGAAATACCTCCCCGTTGGATCTGCTGGTGCTTTTGGTGTGGGGAATGAAACCTCTTGGTTTCTCTCAGAAACCTGTGGAAGTTCTCGGTATTTCCAAAACAAAGTGTTTTTTTCCATTTAGTGGGGTATCTTTGCCACTTTCGTTTCAGTTTGGGAATAAAAGTTCTTCAGAGGAGGGAAGCTTTCAAACATGTTCTGACATTCTCTACACATTTATTTTTATTTTTATATATATATATATATATATATATATATATATATATATAAGATATCTTTAAGCACATACATTTAGAGATGAGACTGAAGCCAAATCTGTCTTGCCTGTTTTAAGCCCTGGATTGTCCCTGTCCCTTTTCAGCCAGCAGACATGCAGACAGAGTCAGCTGCAGAGATAAGTCAGCCTCTCTGCAAGCAGAATGATTAAAACCTCCTGATCTGAACTCCCGCAGACTTCCAGCACCTTTGATCCAGATCTAAACTTCATGGCACAAGCCTGTTTCTAGCACTAGTGCAGATAGCTAAACCACTACAGCAGTCACAGCTGAGCACTAGAAAATGGAAGAAGTGAGTCACATGAGAGAGATGAAAGCCAACACTAAGTGCTATGATTATTCTATCAAAATGACTGCTATAAACACATCTTTAAAAAAAATCCTTAGCTAAACAATACCGTCAGGTGATACTAACTGGTGACACTTTCTAATCTGGGACTGTGAACTGACTGGTTTATGTATGCTTTGTAACAAACTGTCAGGAACAGATAGGTAGCTGCGCTTGCCAGGCTTGGGGCTTGCTGTGCTATGAGACACTAGCAGTGGAAAAAGACTAGCGGCGCACTGATGAGTTGTTATGCAAAATCATCTGTGCAAGCACTGCCGTGGAAACCATGCAGGAGTCTGCTTGTGTTTGTCCTTAGGGTGGGTGCTGTCATGGGCTGGCTCAACAGCAAAGCCTTGCCAGCACCCCAAGAAAGGGCAGAAGCAGTGCAGCGGGAAGGGTAGCGCAGGAAGGCTGCCCACCGGGCCCCAGATGGCGCCTGCCCGGCTGCAATCCCTGCCTCTGCTAGGGACTGAGAGAGCAGAAAGGGCGAAGAGCTCCGCACTGGCGTGCCGCTGTGGACAAGGAGCGTAGAGACCAGACCCGTAACACTACTAACTTACTCCCTGCACCTCTTAGCAGGAGGTGATGTCAAGCGTTTTGTAATCCGACAAATTCTCTACTGCCTGAGCAGGAGATTAAGCTGTAACCCTAGAGGGGAGTTTGTAATTCTGTTTCCTGTACCTGTGTTAGCAGCAGTCTGAGGTTTACTGCAGCCTGTAAAACCTGGCCAGAAATCAGAGTAAATTTTGGGGACCTCAGCTGGGATCGTTTCTGTATCATTACTTGGGATGGTAGTTTGAAACTTGCTTGCATGTCTCTACGCAAACTTCATTTTCATTGTTTAAGCTGCAGTGTAGCTGTAAGAGGCAAAGCTACGCTTGGATTAACTCTAGAGTCTGCAGCAATTTGGTTCTACTTCCATGGCTCACCCAGTTTTAACTACCTGGAAACAAAAACAAAAAATCCTATTCTTTTAGCCCTTTGATGGTTACACAAAGCCTGCTATTTCGCTGCATTGGTTGCTCCTGCCAGTAGTGCAGGTACTGACTTCAGCAGCTCTTGTCCTGCACTTCTGCAGAGGTCACGGTACTCTGGAGCCCTGTGCAGTCGGAAGAGCCTCTCTTTCTGAATTCAGTGATATTGTCTCACCCATTCAAAGAATACAAGAACAGGAGAAGAAGGAGAGGTTTTTGTCATGCAAGTGATTTTCTTCACAAGAACAAGAGAATTAAACCCTAAAGAGTCCCTTTAAAATTACAAGATGATGTAAGGTACCTGTGTCCCACCCTTCTTGGGTGTTCTTGGCTCCACTGTCCTTGACCTGAGTAATTTCAGTACTATTTGTTCTGAGTAATTTTAGTTTTGCTCCTGCATGTCCTTGTGAATAAGAAACAATGTTTCTATTGGCAGTAGTTAGTTCTCCATCCACCCATGCCTCCTAAAGTATGGTAAAAGCAGTGAATGAATGCTCAGGTTTTGACCTTTCAAGCATGCAAGTATGTATTTTGTCATCAAAGTGGATTTAGAGCAACATTTCTTCCTTTAAATGTTCATGCTTCCATGCTAATGGAAGAAGTTGGTTGTCGTAAGATCTGGGTCTAGACTTTGAAGGTATATCAGTATTTGGTTTTGGAAGTTTAGTTGATGCCACTTGTAAATCCAGATCCAACTTCTGTAACTTGAGTACTGACTGTATGAAATCACTGGGAACTCTGCCATGCCCATAAGGGCGTTACGAATTCATACTCATAATTTCCCAGGTTTGGGATTCAGGGTTTCTAGTTGAACCAACTTTGAGTAGGGAGAGGCAGGTTACTAAGACAGTTAACTCTCTAGGGATATTTTTTCTTCGCGTGTTCACATTTCTGGGAATTCCATGTTGCAGAGCTTTGGAATTAAAAGTTGGCTTAGGCTTAAGAAAGCAAGAGGGTTTCTTGCAGGTTTGTGAGAAGCATCTTTTTGGCCTTCATATGCTCTTGGCTGTAATCTTCAAGCCTTCTGGGAAATGAGTGAGAGTCTAGTCTTTCACACATAGTGTCACAGTGTGCCAGTTTTAAGCTTATATTGTTTAAAAAGTTTAAAACATTTTCTGTTTGAGAAGAATGAATCTCCCAAGAAGTATGTCTGCTGCAAATGAAAAGCCCATTAGCTGCTCCAAAGCTCAGTGGAGGTGTTTCCTGCTAGATCTGTAAGCACAGCCTGTCATGTTTTGAGTTATGGAAGGATATGTATGTTGAGTTCAGATTTCACAACCTTTTGTCCATTGCAGAGACTTCTTGTCCCCTATCTGAAATGCTGAATCACTAGATTCATAGCATCTAATGGTGTCAGTGGTTGCAAAAGGTAGAAATTGTCACTTAGTGTCAATAGACACATTGGATGAGTTTGTGGGATATGTAGCTTATTTTTGTTCTGCATTACTACACAGCTATGGTTTTTATCTAGGAGTATAGCAGAAGGTTGTCCTCTTGTTATACTCCTAGAACCAACATCAAACCTGCTCATGCATCTCCTGCACTCCTCCTCTATGGCCTAGAAAAGAAAGGATAATGCTGCAGCTGTTCAGGGGGATGCACAGCTCTGTGGTAACAGGGATGTGCAGTGCCTAAAGGCCCTTCCTAATCTGCATGGCAGGGTGTCTGCCCTACGGCATTCTCGGCCCTGAGTTCTGTCCAGCTTTTCCTAGATGGGACTCTCCTGGTCTGTGCTAGAATACTGCTTTTTGATGTATAACTGTTGCAGGGCAATTGTCCTTTAATGAAAGATTCTTGCTCTTGCTGTGTACAGGCTGTAGGTTAGTATTGCTCTGGGACACCTGAACAGAAAAGTAATGATACTGTTTGCAAGTGAAATGGAGGGAGGGTGGAGTGACTGTCATAGGTCTGTATGTTCACCTGGATCTTGCATCTATTTCCACCTCCCACCCTTGAAAGTAAGAGACAGTATTAGAGAAAAAACTCTGAACTTTTTGTCAAGGTTACATAGTGATTACATGACAAAAAAAGGAATGTATATCCTTGAGCAGGCCCCAGCTTACATGACCTGTTGAAGTCTTAGGGCCTGTGATCCCATGAGAATTAGACAAACTGTGAAGTGGAGTTTGGAATTTTTACTATGTGCCCATGTTATTTTGGTTAGAGGCTCACTTCACAGCTCTGCTGCTTTTACATGACCTTGCACAAATCCCTAAACTCCACTGTTCTTCAGTCTTCTGCTCAGTGAAATAGAGAAAATCTTGATATATCCTTGCCTTAGAGGGTTAACATGCGGCTTGTTTGCACCGTGTTGTATGATCCCCTGATGAAAGCTATCATGTAAATTCTGATAATCCAGCATGCTCGTCCTGAAAAGCACGCAGTCTGAATAGTTAGACAAGCTTTCTTCTCACTTGCAGAGAAGACAAGACTTTCAACATGTTTTGTTTTTGGATTTTGATCTTTAACCTTGGTGCTTACAATGGTCGTAAGAGGGAGAGGGTTGGCAAGTGTGTTGCTGGTAGAGATTAACCAGACCAAGAGCGGTGGAGCAGCTGGGGGGGATCCCGGCTCTTTCCTGTACAGCACACCTAGCCCAAGAGTAAAATCTGTGTCATGTCAACGAGGAAAGATCTGCCTCCACTTGGCAACAGGTCTGTAACACTAAACTTGTTTTCTTACTGTTCTTTCTCTCAGTACTGGTGATATTTTCTTCACCTTCTTATGTCAGCTTTCTTCTCTAGGCACAAGGAGGATCACTGCTGTGTTCTCTTAACAACCTTGAGATGAGGACCTAATGCTAAATGTTCGTCTTGTAACAGCACTGAAGGGTCCTCCTTTCCCCTCCTTGGGAGTGGGGAGAAGAAGGTGTGGAGAAGTATTAGGAGTTTGTTCTGTCTTTGGCTTGCCAAGGTATAGAAACTACATGAAGCAGCCTCGGTTTTTAGTTTCATTTGTTCTGTCCTCTGGTTTCATCATTTTGGAAATGTACATATTGCACAAAGTATCTTGTTGCAACATCTTCCGATAAGACCATTAAAAAATTGGCTTTGTTACATGATTGTTCCAATTCCCTGTTGCCCATAATAATCTTTCTGATAAGTAATTTAAAGGTATAGGTCCAAATCAAGATGTTCTTAATCTCTCTTGTTGCCATAATGGCTTCTATCTTAGAGAAGACTGTAGGACTTGGCCTGCTTCTTGCAGATGGTCAGAGTCTGCACTCCTGCAGCTTGGATGTTAGCACAATATTTTGAAAGAGACTGATTACCTTTGTAACACAGCATGAACTGCTGCAGTTGTATTCTCCTCCTTGCCTCACCTGAGGACAGGGATAGGGTGGAGGAACAGTGGTCCATACTGACCATGCCAGCTCCTGGAGGTGCGGAGAAATGCTTGCTGGGCATATTGTGCTATGATTGTGATATATACTGTAATTGATTCCTACCTACACCCCCAGAATGTTCCTGTTCCACATGTGGCTGCATCCTTTCCTAAATGAAGCCCTTAATTTGTAAATCTGAAAAGATGGTAAAAATCTGAAATTTTTTTTATGCTGATGGTGCTATGGTAATAAGCAAGTGACAGTTCTCAAAATTAATGCCAGCTCATGACTAGTCTCTTTCAAACTAAAATAAGTACTTCCACAGCCTTGTGAGTGTGGCTATGAGGAAAGAGATTCCAAAATACAAAGTACTTGAGGGGATCAGTAAAAAAATGCAAACGTTTGTCTTTCAGGTTAATAGCCTGTGTGGATGCTGTCATTCAGCCCTCAGGACCCTGTGGGTTGGCATCCAGGCTGTCTCTGAGCGTGTTCAGAGAAGTTAAAGCATTATTAATATGGTCCACATTCCACTGATGTGCAGCTTCGAGGTGCTTAGGACACCCTTCTTAAAATCTTGGCAGATCATCACAAGCATCTTCCATGCTTTTGGCCTGAGGGAGGTGTTCCTTCATGAGCTGCATTAGTCAGGAAAAAGAGGAAGGTTTCAAAACAAAGCCAAAGTTCAAACTGTGAATCTTTTGCCTTTTTAAATGAGAGTCTGGTTCTGGGGCATGTAGTTGCAGGCATGTGCAAAACCACAGAAGCCATGAGGAAGGTGTAAGGCTTGCTGAGAAGGGAGCTCTCTGCATGGTCTGACAAGTACTGACTCCTCCGTTGAAAACTTGCACTTTGCCAGGAAGTTTTCCAGCTCAAGTAGACGTGTTCCTAGCAATGAGAGAAAAACCACTTTACTGAACTTCGATGAACTTGCAGAAAATATTTGGACTTTTACTTTAAAAATCTTCTTATCGTGCATGTGAACTGAACTCATTGGGCTTTGTGACCAACAGCAAAAACTTTAGATCAAAAAGAGAGTCAAATACTGTCAAAGCCTATTCCTCAGTTCTCGGCCTCCCTGGGGGCTGGCCAAGGGGCACCTTCTTCGTTTGGCCTCTCCAGGCTACACTAGGAAGCATGAGATTTTGAGGAGTGTTTATCAATATAACAGACACCAGCTCTGCTTTCCCTTCAATAGGGGATGTCAATGGCTGGGTGAACGCATCAGGAGTGTCGTGGGCAGTCTCACCCTGCTGCCCCGTGTCCTTTAAGCAAAGGTTGCACACAGCTGAATGGCCGTTCTCTGGAAAGGGAACAGACAGGCTAGCAATTTAAAAAACATTATCGAAAAAGAGAATCACTATATATGTCTGGTGTGCATTTATTTGAACAGGAATGTTGGAAGCTGGTTTAAATAAGTGAGCATGCCTTAAGTTCCTCTCTGTTTTGTACTAAATGTTTTAAACCCCAGCTCTTGGGTACAGACAGATAAGTCTGAAGAAAATTAGTCAGAGTGTGTAGTTAGCTTTTTTCCCCCTAAAAGCTTGGAATCTGGTCATTTTTACAGCTTGTAAAATTTCACAATGTTGTCAGACTTGATGAAACAATAGTAACTTCTGTGTAGCTGGGTTCCCCTCCATTTCCCCCCTGTATTCTTGACAGGAGGCAATTCCTGACCCCTGTAAAGGCTCCAGTGGTCCCTTGAGCAGTCACCAGTTCAGGCAGGATTGTAGTTGAATATTGCTATGGTTTTTATGCACAAACTTCCTGGTAAGCAAGGTAGCAGCTGCAAACTGCTGGCCTGGTCTAGTGTTGGTGATAGTCCTGCTTCGAGGAGGAGGTTGGGCGAGGTAATATCCAGAGGTCTCTGCCAACCAAAGTTTCCGTGATGCTTAGTGGTAATTTGTGGAGGTGATGCCGAGGTTCAGTAACATCTAAAGCCTAGCGAGCAGGCAAACCACAGAAGCAGATGGAATAATTTCAATAGCGTTAGGCCCACACCACACAGTGCTGTTGAGTGATGCTGGCAGTCGGGTTCACATGCCTGTACATCTGCTTGGTTTTGCCTACCTTTGTAATAAGCTAGAAACGAAAGGATGTAATTCTCCATTTACTGAGACATCCAGCCTGCTTGAAATGTTTATGGTAGTTAAAGTCTCTCTGTTCAGAACAGGCCAAAAAAATTGCTGTGCTTTGGATGAGTGTTTCTCGGTTCATATTTCAAAAGATGCCTACATCTTAAATTGCCTTCTGCAGGCTTTTATGAAGAGTGGAGTGTCAGGGAGGGGGTTTTATGTAGCTGTTAAATGTTATAGCACACCGATGTTGTGTTTGTCATCTGAATTTAAAAACTCTAGCATGAGTATATTTGAAATAGGAAACATTTTCCGCTCTGATTACTCTGTGAACAGCTTATGAATCCGGTGGCCTGCTGTAAATCTGGGAAGAATTCTTTGGACAAAAGACCTAGTATGTTTTCTACTGTTTCAGCTAAAAACAACTGAAATTTTGAAATACCCACTTTGAAAGGATGTTCAGTGGCCAAATTCACCAAAATTTAAAGTGTGTGTTTGGGGTGGGAGGGGCAGTTAAGAGTAATCTGAAAACAATACTATTGGTAGTCAAAAGAGAACTTTCACCAGTATAAGGAGAAATTATTTGGGATTGGTATCAAACAGTTAATTATATTTGGAAGGCTGTTAAATGGGGAAAAATCAATTCTACCCTTCAGCTTACATTGCTAAGTAGGGTATGGTCAATCTCAGCAGCTCACTGCATAGGGAGGAGAAACTATGGAAATTGTTCCGGGTCCCCTGGCTCTTTCTGAGGTACTTTGCAGGAGACTTGGTGGTTCAGCAAGGAAAGTCTGAAAAGCTTGATCATGGCACTCATTTTCTCCCATGTGGGGCCCTCAGTTGGATATAATACTCTCCCCCCACCATCACCCCTGCACTAACAGGATCTCCAGCCAGGAGCCTTTCAAGCATGTCCCTCTGGCCCGGGCAGGGATGCCCTTCTGTGGCTCCCCACCCTGGCAGCAGGGGTAAGAGCCATCCTGCATGGGAAGTGGTGCTGTATTTGTGTCTTTGCAGTCTGCTGGAAAGAGCGCATTGGTGGCAGCGGACACTGTCCCAGCTGCAGCGCTGGCTGCGACTGACTGCTTTGGCAGTGGAGAAAGCCGCAGGCCGGCCAAGCCTGACAGAGTCAGGGGAACATCTGACCGCAGTGAGGGTGAACGAAGGTGTGCTGGCATGGCAGGGGGATCCACTGCAAGGAGGAATAGTCCAACTGAGTTGGTCTCCCAGCAGAAATCTAGGGCAAGTTTAAAATCAACTTTGTTCAACATCTGCCAAGGGCAGACCCAGGAGCCTTGCTCTGTCCCGCTGGAGCCTTGTTGAGATAATCAAATGGATATTCAGGGGTATGCTGGAGCACAACTAAGCCCAACAGCACACAGCTGTTTTACCATCTTAGAAAGTCTAGCTTACTTACCAAGAGGAATTTTTGCTTGTTGACTCGTATGATTTTCTTTGGAGAGGAATAGTCCTTTGGGTTCTCTGCTTTTTCACTCATCTGTTAAAAAGCCCCATTTTGGGACATCCCAACTCTTCCAGCCAAGAAGAGCTGGATTCTGCTCCTGGCTTGCTCAGAAATGGTTGCTCAAGAGCAAAATGAAGCATTCCTGTCAGGAATTGCATGCACAACATCCAGCGTGCTTCAGGGGTCAGAGAAATAGGTCTTAGGTTCAAAAAGAAATCCTTCGCATGGTAGTACATTACGTCAGTACACAACTGGACTGTCCAATTCTGCATTCCAATATGAAACACAGCAGCCAGGTGATATGTCCAACAATATGCAAGTTTAATAAACTTCCTGTTAGACTTGCAGACAGAATAAATAGTTCCATGATGTCTGCTTAACAAAGCCAAATCACACACCTCTCTATATTACAACTAGAACCACTACAGTTAAGGGACTGTCAACATTTCCCATCTGGATGGATGATTTAGCTGCTTTGCTTCACATCAGGGCTAACTTGGCATTTGACTTGCCCAGTGCTGCTACAAGATTTCTGTTTTTAACAACTATAATTTACATCAACTGGCCGTGTCATTCTTGATGTTGAAAAAGGAGTTTTATGCAGCATTTGAGTAGAAGGAGAATGAATCTTTAAACACACAGTTTTGCAATTGGAGAATAAGAGGAAGGTTAGAGAAAGACACACACACACACACACACACACACACACACACAGTCTGAAGATGGCAAACATCCCTCCGTTTTTGCTTTTAGTTTTAAAAAGGTCCATGGGATTGAACTATTACTCATTAGTGTCATTCCTCCCCCCCACACACAGCTTTCTGTTCCATACTGGACGCACTGTGTTTGTATAGAAAGCAAACTTATTGCACTGTGTAATAAGATTTGAATGTAAACATTTAATTAACATTATCTGTTCAGAAGCACTGCTTAAACAAAAGTTAACTTTTCTATGCCAAAGCTGAACAAAACTTTGAAACCAAAGGTTAGTTTTTGTTCCTCTGACCAGTGCTGTAGATTGATGGGCTGTTGATACAACCGCATTCTCAGATTTCATGTATGGAAGTTTGTGATGGAGTAGTAACATCATTAATTTGGCCCATACTGACTCAGTTGCATACTAATATTTTGACCTTATTCCCTAGGAAATATTCTTCCTGCTGCACAGACTTGGAAAGCATGGCCATCCCTACAGTGCGAGCCACATTTATGACAAACTTTCAGAAAGATAATATTTCACATGTAAACACATGACTGTTGGTTCTTAACACTTTCTGTATTATCAAAATGAGGTATATGTCTTCACTGTCCTTTGGTTTTTGAGTTTTCCTTTTTTTCTCTTTTTTTAGTTTCCTAAGATCTGTATTTCTAAATGCACTGCAACTCAGGAGTGACAAAGACGCGAGCCCCATGTGCAGCTGACCTCACTTGGGCTGACAGAGTTATGAACCTTGGACCCCGCAACACAAAGGAGAAGGATGCGCATTCACAAAGGTGTTTAAGCAACCAACTCCTTTAATAACTGTGTGCATCTAAGGCCCTGTAGTGGGCCCACCAGCCACCATTAAGCAGGGATGTGAACAAGCTGGTCGTCTGTTGCACACTGACCAACCCATGTAGTCTAATTCGGTAATCATTGGCATGGAGTCTGACTAGTTATCTCAAGGAGGAGGAGGAAACTGGGCTAAGAATGATGTTTTGTGAAAACACAATGCAAATTCCTAACCCAGTTTTCAGTCAGGAGAGCATGTTATTGTTGAATAATTGATACCACTTCATGGAAGCTGATTTTCTGTGCCTTGAGGGAAACTCAGTTAAGTGAACTTCTATTTTAAAACACTGCTCTTTCCTGTCACTGATGAAGCAATAACAATTACAGAACATAGGATTTTCTGGGAGCGTTGGTTGTTTGTTCTCATTGATATTAATTTTGCTGCCTCTTCTAAAATCCTATCTGTGACACTCTCTGAGGCAGCCCACTAGAGACCTGCTTGATTTTGCTGGTGACTCCAGGCTAGTGTATACTTGTTGCCCACTAAAGCTAGAAGAAGGGTGTGCTCCATAGCTGCAGGTCTCAGTGCTGGAGGTGCTATGGCAGTATTGGACGGGGCTGTAGACAAAAATAGCCAAGGGATGTGGCAGAAGAGCTTGTGCCATACTCTGTCCATGGGCTGTCACTGACATCCAGATGAGCTGCTTTCTCTACATAGAGAACTGCTGCTGTCACTAACCAGCCTAGAAACCAAAATGTTCAAAAGTGGTGCTAAACCATTGTGTAGTCCTTGAGTCCACACTCATCACAGCTCAGCACATGCAGAGATTTGAATCTAACATGACAAGAAGTGTGAGAATTGGGGGTTAATTCTCTGTGAAATAATTTCCCTAATGGGTTGCTGCCAGGAAGCTTGACTCTGCATTCCTTGGACACCCCAGGTTTCCACAAACCATGGTGAGAGGACTGTAGGGGCAAGGAATGTGATATGAGCTTGTAATCTTTTCAGCTAGATAGAGCTATCTTAGCACATAAGTGGGATGCTCTCAAGAGCCTGCTGTGCCAAAAAGACGACCCTTCTAGGACTGGGACCATTAAAGAATGAAGGTTTTTGGTTCAGAGCACGTTTTTGTAGATGACTTCTATAAATGTTAAATACCAGGCCAGTTAAGTTTGACAGTGCTGACAGAGTCTTAATTAAATCAGTGTGAACAATATCAGTCTTGCATAAGACTGTTTCCATCAAAAGCATCAGAAATTCTGGGGTTTTTTGTCCCTCATAAGAGATGAAGTTCTGACGGCTTGTTTCTGTTTCCAGAACTGCTGGTTCAATAATTTGTGTCCCTAATTCGGAATTTTCTTTTACACTCCCATCTCTCTTTGGTTCTCTGTTTTGCTTCCTTAGTGTTGACATTTTGGCTCATTCCCTGCAGAGCTATATTCTGGCAACAGAGTTCAAGTGTGCCTTTCCTATAACCCTTCTCTCCCTGGATTTAACCACAGAGGGTATAAACCTGCAGTCCTTCAACAAGGATGGATCTTGTAGAACAATGACTCATGACCAAGAGCTTGTATTTGGTGTGTGCAGCTGATTTGATTTGATTTGATTTTTAGGACTGAGTCCCTAGGGAAAATTGTCATTTAAGTACAGTGGAAATTCTGCAGGCAGGTAGACTGCTGAACCAGGGCCGCTTCAGGATGTTAGCAATCCACATGCCCTTCTATGAAACAGGGTGCCAATTAATTACTGGGTATTTAAGAGTTGAAGGTGCTGAAATGTCTGGTCTGACTGTCAGAGTCTCCTTTTACCTGTCTGCTCACAAACGAGGGGGGCTACAGAGTGCCAGCCTTTGATTCATACGGCAGCACGAGGGCAGCCACACATGCAGAAGAGCCCAAGCAGAGGCAAAGTACTCTGGTTTCTGCACAGATGAGGGACAGAAAACCTGGCAGGTCCCCTGGTAGTTACTCACTTCTTTCTCTGGTTTACAATACCTGCAAAAGCAGCTGGAAATGGGGAGGCAAGAGCTGCCTTGCTGCCTGTGCTGTTACGTGAGGCGAGCACAGGAAATGCTCATGCGATGTCTGTAACTTCAGCCAGCTGTGCTCCTCCCTGGGGGCCACCACGTTTAATGCCAGCTGTCCCCTCCTGTCACTGGCTGTCTGGGTAGCACCCGCTCTGCTGGCAGGGAGGAGTGGACAACTCGAATTTGATTTCCTCTGGCCTGACGCCACAGGAAAAGGAAATTCCCAGCTGCTCCTGAGAACAGCTTTAAGTCCTCTCTTCCTCTAGAATGGTGCAAAGGAGACTTAACCTGGACGTGACATCTGGGATCTGGCCTGAAATCTCCTCTTCAGCTCAAAAAATAGTTTGCCTGTCTCCCTCTCAACATTTTTGGCTGTCTGTTTTAAAGCTTTATGTAATTTCATGAATCTACTCGCACATCCAACACTGCAAAACAGATAAACAGAGGAGAGGAGCCGAGTGTGTATAACAAGCTGGAATATAACCAAAAATATTTAAAGGCTGTGATCAACTTGGTAGCACATAGGGACCACCAGGGATGGTCATTAGGGTTGACTGTTATTCTGCTCTCTCTCTCTTGCTTTATTATCCCGTTTACATCCTTGATCTCCTAGTTAATCATTCTCTGATGAATTAGTTTGATCAAACATTCAGCTCTTCTCAGTAAATGTTGTTAGCATCTTCAGGGAACATGTGGATTCAGCCTTCAGGGTCTTGAAAGTGCCACCATGTCCCCAAATCCCACTATTTCTTAGACTGCGGTTCATCTTGTCTGTTCTCCATTTAGTGCCCCGTTGATTTGTGTTCAGAACCAGACCGCGTGATGTAGAACGCAAATATAGAGGTTTTGTGAAAGACCACTTGAAGATTATAATGTGGTCTTATCTCTCATTCCAGACTGTATCCTGAAATGACTCCTTCTTTCTCTTCTTTTTATTTCACAATGTAGGCATTTCACACAGGAGGTGACATCTTCCAGTGCTTTAGCATTTCATCTCCCTATGTCTTCACATTTTTTTCCACTTTCTCATCTGGATGTTACGAACTTAATTGAACTGCACAATAATTTAAAAAATACAAACTCTAACAAAGACTAACAGTGTTTCTTGGCAGCTGGTCACAGTTTTGCATTGGGCCCATGGCTTTGCTTGCCACTCTCCACTGGGCTCTGAACCCATGCTCGTGTTTAAAGATAACTGCTCCAAGCACGATTATATCACGGTTTCCCTGTATGCTTTCAGAAGGATTTAGTGTTTTATAATCTGCCCATTCTAACCACATTTCCAGACAAAATGAGGCTGTAGAATACAGTGCAACAAAGTGTGAGCAAATACTGTTTCAGTTTTTCTCTGTTGTTATAATGTTTTGGTTCTGATGAGGCAGTTTAAGAGCACACAAAAAAACCTGTGGGTTCATTGCTATGGCTGCAAATATAACCAGTCGTCTTAGTCCTCGAGCAAAGATGACAAAACTTCTAGCTGAGGTATGTGATATTTTTCCATCTGAATCTGTTTGCCAAAGGACCATAAGCTTGGCTGAGACCTTTTTAATCTAATCATGCAGAAAGACTGTTAGGACTGGACCAGCCCTAAGTAAGAGAGAGTAAGTCCAGTGGCTATCATTTTCTGTGGGATTGCAGGTAAATTCCTGCAGTTCAGTGTGTCTTGGACATGTGAGGAAGTGGTTTGTTGAGAGCAGAAGAAGCTTCTCGTTCTTGTTCTCTTCTGTATGACCTCTTTTCCACCAAAATACCATTCTGCTGATTGCTTTTGTAGCAGTGCAATTTGTCATGATTTAATTATTTCTTCTGTCAGAAGAAACTCAATACAGCAGTTAAACTGTTGTTAGTAGCTAAAGGAGTCAAATTCCATTCAAGGCTGAGTATAAGTTACTTTGCCTCAGTTTCCGGTCTTATTGAAGATATAGCTAATGTTTAAAGCATGGGGAAGTTGTGTTCCTTGAAAGACCTGTTCCTTAACACCTTTAATTTCCAAGTACCATAAGTTAGCAAAATCCTGCAACCATCCTGAAGGCATGTTATTGCCACGTAGTTGCATGGGTCAGATTGGTCTTTTGCAAGACCAGAAAGGGTCTGAACTTGTCCTGAATTGTGCTCCTGGTTCCTAGAAATTCCCTTGCTAAAAAATAAGCAATATGATGTAATCATGGCTATCCACTGGGTATTTTGGATTGAATGAAATCCTCCTTGTGTACCATGGGAATGGTCATAAAATAAAAATTCCAGGCAGGCTGATCATAAAGGGAAGTGCTCGCCTAGGTTTCAAGCTGGGGCATCTGGAGAAGAGCTATGCTGAAATGAAAAGGCATCTTTGTCCTGACTGAGGGAAGCTCTTGAGGGTGGCTAAGGCCCCATATTGAGGGGAAATCTTTCTTCGTTTGGTCAGTGCTAGTTAATGAGTAGGTTTTCCAGTGTGTCTGTCCTTGGATTTGAAGGTGAGTTCACCAAGTCACCTTCAGGCTGGGAGGAGTGGTCCCTGGGGAGGGGTATCGTGGAAGCCCCTGGTACCAGCGGAGCCTTTAGAGCAGTGTGCCCTGGCTGTCCTCGGTAACACTTAAATTTATTGTACAGGGAGGAGAGCTGACCTTCAGTTTGCTGTATGTGCCATCTTACAGGTAGCAGGATGGGAGAAACTTCTCCCCCTGTTGAAGTCATCCTCATACTTTGCATTTAATGTAAACAGTGTGTTTAGAAATGCGCTGTCTGTGGCAGATCTCACTGACATCACAACTAAATTCTTTAAAATGAAATGTTTAGGGGGAATCATGTATCAGCTGCCTAGCACTGAAATGTATGGAATGGGATTAAGCAAACCTTTTCTTAATTAAAAAATGAATATGGATTCTGAACTTTATCTAAGGGTCACTTTGGGATGGTTTCTAGACAGAAAAAATCTTGGCTTTCTGGCAGGACAGCTGTGAGGGAGTGTTCTATTCATTAGAACACAATTTGTCCAAGAAAATATGTTCCAAGTCCTAATCAATTCAGATGAAAACTTACTGGATGGGGTTCAAGCAGGCTAGCTATGGAGTCTTATAAAGCCAAACCCACATGTCTCAGTGGGCAAGAGGCAAGATAATCTTAGCTTACAATGGAATGTTTAAATTTATACAGCTAAGACACTGACATAGGCACAGGGGTTGGTTCTTTTTTTTTTTCTTTTTTTTTAACCAGAAACATGTGAAGAATTACAAGTTTTAAAGCAAGAGAGGGAATGTCCCTGTAAGATATAATCACTCGTGACAAGAGGACCGCAGCCAGGTTTGTCCTCACTTTAGCGTCTGTAGAAAGGTTTTTGGAAAAGGCCAGCTTCCAAAGCGCTAGAAACGTAGGTGTGCCTCCGAATGAAGGTCTTTGGCATCACAGACTGTTGCAGAGCTTTATAATTCCTAGCTGTATATTGATTTTTTTTTTTTTATGAACTGCATCAGTGGTGAAATTCAGCAATTTGGAGAAGCTGTTGCACAGTTAGCCCTTGGGAAGGTGACAGCATGCACAGCAACCAACGATCATCCATTAAATGCACACTCTTTACAATGACACATCGCTACTGAGCACAGAAAACCACAGGATCACCCCCCAGCCTTCCTGCTGTTAATGGTGACTATGCTAGGGTTTGCTTTTCCATCATTCAAGTTAGTTTCTCCATTAATGCAGCTAGCATTTAAGGCTTTGAGAGGGCACTCATAACTTTCAAACTAAGGATTTGCAGATCCATGTTAAAAATTCTCATAGGGATGAGACATAACCTCAGCGGTCTTTACCTGGGGAATATTTAATTTCTTCGCTTAAAATGGTTTTCTCACTTGCAAATTCTTAGCCAAGGCTAATCTCCTCTGCAAGCATCTATCAAATGTGTTTTTAGCAGTAACTAACACTGGTAAAAAGCCACCAGCAACAAGTTGATCTCTGAAGTGCCAGTTTACATCCATCTCTTCGCTGGCGTGTTCTCCGCTCTCCTGCATCTGTCACCGGTAAGTGGCAGACGAGCCATTTCACCAGCCTCTGTCAGTTCTCTCCTGGCACTTGCAGGCCCCAGCCAACTTCAGAAAACTTATTTTTCTTTCTAGACGCAGCTGGCCTTGTCTCCATAGTGCTCGCGCTCAGTTCCTGCATATGTTGCTTGCAAGCCCTCTCTGATCCAAGGGCAAAGAGACCGAGTCAGGAATCTTCTTTTCCGTCCATGACTCTCAAGAGGCCGTGAAGCACCTTCTCTGCAGGTCTGCCTTCTCAGGTGATGCGATACCTAGCGTGCTTCACAAGGGGTTTGCAGCTTGGGCCTACTGCTGTCCTCAGCGGCGTACTTGCAGCAGTCCTTTTGACTTGAAAGGGGTTTTCCCAGCGTGACTGGGGCAGACTGTAATGGAGAAGGAGCATACAGTACCCGTTAGCGACTTGTGGTTAAAGTCACAAGCTCTCGAGGCTCCTGGGCTACTGTAAGCGCCAGCAGTTCGTCGTCCCACAGCCTCTTCCTTCCTTCCCTCCCCACCCGCCAAGTTAGCCACCTGAGACTCTGCTCGTTGCTCTTGTTTTCCCTGGCTCTTTTTACTTGTTTACTTAAAATCTCTTTCCCTTCCCTCCCCTTCATTTGAATTTCTTTCACGAGGGTCTTGTAAGGACACCTACTTTTCTCAAGCTTTAATCAGAATTTCCTGTGAGCTAACAGGCAGCTTTTTTTTTTTGAAATGAAAATGTAATCATTTCTTAAATGCCCCTCTTACAAATCCTTTCCTTATAGGAACTAATGTTTTTAAAGCCCCAATTTAAAAGATTAAGTCTGCACAAAGGAGGAGGGACATTTCAGAGACAGCAGGATAGCCTGTTGCCCAAGGGAAAACAGCCTACGTACTGCTGAAACTGGCTGCATATTTTCATTTTCAAAAAGTGCTCAAGACTAAAACCACCTGTGAGAGTCTAGCCTCTACAGCTGATTTAGTAGGGCCTAGTGCAGAGTGTCCTGTTGAAAAGCACGCTTATTTTCACAAGGCAAATGAATCAGTTTTTATGTGGCAGGCCTACAGCTCGTTGGGATGAACTCATTAAAACTTTGTACAACAAACTGCAAATAAGAGGTTCAATATTTCATTATTTACACCCGGAGAATAGACAGGCGTCCTATGGAAAAGTGACTCATGTTCTCGGTAGTACATTCTGTTCATTCCGTTGCAATAAACACGAGTGTTTGTTTGCGGAGCCTATTAGGATCCAACTATAAACTTGATTAGGAGAACAAGTTCATGGGCCCGCTGCTGGGCTCGCCTGCGTGCAGCCTTTTGCTCGCTGGTTGTATAACAGCAGCAGTCGTGTCAGGCTGCCATTCCAGGAGGAAATGACGGCAGTTTCCTTGCTTCTTTCAAATCCATCCCAAATTTCTATTAAAGACATCAAAGCTATGACTCTAATACTTTCCATGCTTTTTAAATGACTCATCTTTTAAAGAAGCTGCTGGGAAATAAGGCACCACCAAGGTTCCTTAATTTCAGTGTTTGAGACTTTTAAAAATCTCATGGAAAAAGTCAAATCAAAAAGCCACAAATCCACCATCTAATAAAACTTTTCTCCATATTTTTTATATTCACATTAATTTCTGTGCTACTAGTTCGAGTTGGTTTTACAAGCTACAATGCCAGAAGAGAAAGCAAATCCTCGGTCTAGCGGTCCGCTTCATGATCTTAGTTCGACGGAAGTTAAGTTAGATCATCAAATGTAATTATTGGCAACCCAACTCAAAGATGATGGCCAAGGGAACAACTTTTAAATAGGTTAATGGATGGCTGCATCTTCAGGTACTAGTGAAACAAGGGATTTTCTGCTGGAAACAAAGGGATTTCTGGGAAGGAAGTTTCCATTCAGCAGAAATAGCATTTTGGAAATCTGACTCTTACCCAGTTGTAAGAATGGGCAAGGTCTCCAAATTTTTAAATGCTTGCTGCATTTCTAATGACTCTGGATGTGGTGGGAGGGATTGCTGCTGACTTCAGCAGGGAGAGAGCTGGAGATTAGCCATGGGTTAGAAACTTGTTGGGTTATAGCTACAGTCAGTTCTGTTGAAGAATGTTTCATTTATTTCCATAGAATTACTTGCTTATTACAATTATTCTTCTAATGCAGAGCTCCAGGAAGTGAGGTTATTATACTGCAGTATCGGAAAGGAATCGCTGAGGTTCCATATATATATGTATGCGTATATCACGTGTATCTATATATTTGATATATTCTGAGTATGCAGGAGCTGGCTCTGACAGGCAGGCATTCCTCACACCTGGGATTCATCAAGCAGTATGTTTAAGGCTGCACAGTTAACCCCCCCCCCACCCCCCAGTCTTATATAGATGTGTCAGAAGGGCAGTGGCATACGGGCGCAGACTCTCTCTAGTGCAAGATGGAGCAGGCACTGGAAATCTGTGGAGTGACAGTATGAAGACTGCTGGTAGAACTGTTACACTCTTCAGACTGAACCTACTTTGCGGCACCCGAACAGGAAATAAGCAGTCTTTCCTTTTTCTTAGCTTAATGTCTGTCAGCAGTGGAGTGGTTCAAGTTCTACAGATCACAGCATGGCAAATATCTGGTGATAGTTTTGGAGGATGCTTTCTGTCCCTGATAATCATTTTTTAAAATAAATTCCTCTTAAAGGTGCCAGTTACTAAGGTGCATTCCTCCTTTTAAGTCCCATATTGCAGGTATTTTCAGTGGTAAAGGAAACCATTTATTGTCCCTCCTCAAAGTCATCTCATGCCATCCTTTGCTGAACTGCAGAAATGCTTTAGAGTGATATCAGATGCTTTCAGTCCACAGGTGCTTAGACTAGCTGGCCTCAAGAGCAAGCCAGGTTTCAGGTTCACAAGACCTCTCCCATCACACAGAAAAACAGCAACTGGAAACTCTCCTGACTCACCTGCAGCATCCCAGCTTACTGCTGTGAGTTGTGCATCTTGTGTGCTGGCATTTCCTAACTAAAAATGGGGTGGTTAATAAGCCTGTTCTATTGGTTTGGGGTTTTTTTAATCTTTGGATGTTCACAGTTATTCACAAGAAATAAAGTACAGAGATTAGCATGATAAACTAAGTACGCATTGGAAAAAAATATAAAGTCTAGTACTTGAACAAAAGCCAAGGTCTCTCAGTGGATTCCCCGGCAAATATGAATGATTGGTGTAGTATTTTTCTAGATAAAACACAGGAAGTTTATCTAGTAACAGAGCCTTTTATTCTAGAGCATCCTGAAATCTTGTAACACCTCATGCACACACACACACACACACATGCACTTACAGGTGGAAACTCCACCTTTAAAAATGCAGAATGACTTGATTTCTGTTATTTATCCCTCAACTTTCTCTAACAACAACTGTCTTGTTTCTGTGGTGGAAATTGTGACCCTGTGATCCCTGGCTAAAGTGTTTTTTTTAATCTCCCCTCCCTGGAGAAAGGGATGCTGTACGTGTGCGGGTGCTTAAACCAAAGTGCTGGATGTTGGGAGCTATGTGTTCTGGTCTTTGCCTTGCTGACTCTGCCAGTGGGATATGGGCATACAAGGCAGCTTGGTATGTGTTGCTCCAGGGAATGCATGTGCAAACCTGATATGATATATGTGGGTGCAGGAGTGTCTCCTTGGGAACTCTGTTGTTTGATTTGCTGGCAATATCACTCCTGTGAATAAACTTTTAGTCACTTCTCACCTCAGTTTGTTTATCCATAAAATGGGAATAGTGGAACTTCCCAGAAAACACAAACCTCAATTTTTAATTATTCAAAGTTCTTCTATATGATTGAGTGGAGCATGAGCTGGAAATCTGTGAGGCTGCCTGTCGACGGATCTGTGATTTAAATGACAGGGGAGCCCCTTTTCCTAAGACATTGCTGTATTGGTCTAGCTATATGTTGTGTGGCACACTGTGCTTAGTCCTTGGTATGTGGAGTAGTAGTATCTAACCCCTGCAACCCCTTTCCGTTTGCAAACCCAGTTTTTGCTTTCTGTGAAGTCTGTCCTGCTGGAGGTACTGGGGTAGTTGCTGGAGCTAGGAGGATGTCTGTTGTGTGCTCTGTGCTTCTGAAGTGCAGAAAAAAGTGTCCAGTGGACCTGGACCCCACTGTCAGTCCAAGCAGTGTTGCAGGTGCGCCTGTCTTGTGTTCAAGTGGAAAAATACGTCTGACTGGCCTTCAGCTGGCGTGTGAGAAGGAAGGCTGTAACATGCTTCAGGAATTGGACCCGCTCCTGAGGCCTGGGTCTCGACATGACAGTCGTGAGTCACATAATGAATTGTAAGGTCGGTCAGCTCACCTCCTGCATCTTGGTAACAGGCCCCGATGCTTCACCGTCTGCTCCTGGGAGGCTGTGACATTTGAGTTTATGCTGGCTGCCCCAGCTCGGGGAGGTCAAACGAATTACTCTTCAAATTAACTGGATGTGGCTTTGATCACTGTCCATTTGAGACCTTTTGTGTTTTAGCTGGAAAAACGCACGCCACATTCCAGCCACCTTCTGCAGCCAGGAGAGCGGTGATGCCACTGGCGAACGTGTGTGCTAGCTGAATGTTACTTAGCTCGAAAGTTATCGCTGGAGCGTGTCCTCTATCTAGAATGATCTTGGCTTCACTGTGCCTATCTATTACAGATGTTAATTCTTAACTATTATCTTTACAAGTTCCAGCAGAATAGTAGACTGCACTAAAGAGGGGATATGTTCAATTTGAGCAATGAGATTACTATGCTCTGAATAAAGCCACTTTTATTAATAATTACCTCTCTGCCGTGACTTTAAATTCGAACAGCTGGAGAGCCTCTGCTCTTTATTAATTTTCTTGGATCCTTTGGCACGAAGCCCTCAATTTCTGTGATGTAATGGTATAAAAAGTTGGCTCCTGCCTTAGCTTCCACCCACAAGTTCTAAATTTGGAGCATGGCAAATTTTTGCACATTCCAGAGACAGGCTATGTTCAAGACGTGCTGATGCCTTCAGTCCCATCCTATTGCACCAAACAACAAGATTGTGCGCTTTTTATAACTGGGATCATAAATATGACTCAGATGCACATGTTGTCTATGTAAGCACTTGGGGTTGGCTATCACTTTATGGCACTGGGAAGAAGCCAAGCCAAATAAAAATTGTTTTGAGTAAATATTACATTTCTAGAGCATGAATAACTTTTCTCTACAGCCAGCGTGTCACTAATGGGAATAAGGAAGAAGACGGGAGGGGGGGAAAGCAGTAACTAAATCATCCCACTGAATGCAGACAGTCTGCAGAAAGACCTGTTGTTTCGACTCGTCTAGGGTGTAATATCCCAGATAATTCTTAACAGGTCTCAGCAAGGCCACAAGTAATGGAAATAAAAATAGCTATATAGTTCAGATCTTTGAGTCCTGGTGCACGACTGTCTCTTGGGTGGGATCTCTGCTAGTGGTATGTAAAACAGGCAGCCGAAGAACCAAGTGTCCTTCTCTCCCCCACTCCCAAATGTACGGAGGCTTGAGCACATGGATTGCTCCATGGAGATGAGTGTTACACTCACGTGCTCAGCGTGTGCATATGTCTGTTCGGGACCTGGACCAAAAGGAAGGATCAGTTTTTCATCCTGTGATTTTGGGACCCCAGGGGATGTCTGCATTGCAGAGCACTGGGAAACAGAAAATGAGCCCACGTGCAGCTTTGTGCGGTTGTACCAGAACATGAACCAGCTCACTGCAGCTCTTCAGGACAGTGAGATGCCACCCCGCTGCCAGCCCGGATTGCTGCAGGACTGGCCGTCAGGGCTGCCGGCTCCACTCCAGCCCTGCCAGGGAGCTGTTATGCCTCAGCCTCCCCCCAGTGCCAATCGCCCCTGTCCTTGAGGAGTGTTGGGAGGCTCAGTGAGCAGCTTCTGAAGTGCTTCACCTACCTGAAATGCAAAGGGATGAGAGTAATACTTTGTTTTCCAAGCACCTATGCAGGAGAAAAGAAATAATACTGATGTATGCAAAAAAAAAAGGGGTAAGAAATTATCAGAAAAACGTTCCCTCATAACAGACCAAACCTTACAAGAATCTTTGAGTCTCCCAAAAAATAATATCCAGATAGAAATAACGGGGTGAAAGTCTAGCTTTGAAAATCATCAGAGGCTTTCCCATTTGCCTAATGGGCATGTAATTCCCAGCATTGTGCATTCCTTCATGTTGCACCTGTGAGCTTTTGGACATCAAATGAGTCCTAAACATTGCTGTATTCTCTTTTTTTAATAGGCTTCTCTGGCATAGTGGAAAGAAAACATGGCTTTAAAAGAAGAGTTCAAACAGGAAGCAGCAACATTCCAGAGAGATTTCAAAGTCAAACAGGAGAGCAACTGGTTTCTCAAAGTATGTATTTCAGAGATTCCCTAAAACAATCAGTTGCAGGGGTAGAGCATGTTTATCAGGGAGGCGTCAAAGGAACTCAGTGTTCTCGTGTCCCAGCCATCCCTATCAGAAGAATTTGAGGAGCTTCTCTGCACTGCGGGCTGGAATACAGCTTGCAGATAAAACGTTTCAAGTCCTGTGAGCCCTGCAATAACAATGACAGTCTTGACATCAGCAAACATGCATCTCTAGGGACTAGTGCTGAGAAATGAGTGCCTGTTTGCCCAGCCAAGGCAGCTTTGACTATGTTTCCAGGATCTGGACAATAAGTCTTTTTTTCCATGCCTTACAAGCTGCCAGTGGTCATTTTCTGCCAGGACAACAGCCCAAGAAGTATATGAGGGACTGGCTCCCTTGCCCTTGTAATGCATTTTACAATTCAGAGGCACTTTTGTAACACAAGAAAGTGTTTTTACATACTAGAGCTTCTAAATTGCTAGAACAGTTGCTAAAACCTAAATTACCTTTACCAGAAAGGAAAGACCGGTGAAAATAATATTGTGAGTTGCACAATTAACAAAAGTGGGAGCTGAAGATCAGTCTTTTTAAACTGAAAACATATGCAGGGGCTCCTGTTGTATTTGCAAGCTTAATACAAATACCTGAGCTTTCAACAAGTGATTTGCACCTACCTGCAAATCTCCTTGCTCTGACTTAAGCTCCAAAAATGGTGTGCAGAGATGTAGTATCCAGGTCTGTCACATTTAGATGTACCCAGGATGTTTAGTGCTCCACATCCACAAGAGAGGGGATAATTTACCTGGGATTGATTCATTAACCCAAACTGGAGATGACTAAGGAGGGCTTGGCTAGAGTGCAGGACGATTTTATGACTAGTGCTGCGATTTTTCATGACACTTCAGGTCTAACAACGTGGTGATTTAGCTCCAGATAATTAGAGTTAAAGGCTGCTTCAGTTCTCAGTTGTTACCAAGTAGCTCGTAGGAGGTTTTCTGGCAGCCAGGGATTAGAAGTAACTATAAAGGAGCCTGAGCTCCCTCTGTCAGCGGCTGGCAGGGGATGGTGCAGGGGCAGGCGCGTCTGGGGGGCTCCAGGCGGTCGGAGGATTGCCCTGTCGAAGGCCACGCGAAGCAATGTGCACCTCGTGGACAGCTTATCCTGGTATCACTTAAAGAGTGAGCTCTGCTTTTAGGGACAGCAGAGTATTTTGCAGACATTCATTAGCCTCAGTGCTGTTTTATTGATAAGTATCAGTCATGTCGCATCAACGGGCGAGTGAGGCGTAAGGAGGTTAAGGGACTTGACGAAGGTGATAGCAAGTCAAATTGTTTGGAATTTTGTAGCTCTGAAATATCATCTTTCTAAAACAGGAAACCCTCTCAGGAGTAGTAGGTTTTCATTAAAGCAACAGTTCAAACCTGTCGATCTTGATATATCAGGAAAAAGAGGAATGTAGAAAATGCGAGAGTTAGCTTAATCTCTCTTAAACTAAACCACCAGGTTCACGTTCCTATGGAGAAACAAATACCCTGCAGGCATCATGGTGGCTTTGATTTATTTTTGGAGATTGAAAACTCCCCATTTTGGTTGCTGAACTAAGACAAAACAAGGATTTTTGTGGGCCAACAAACATTTTCTGGAAAAAAACATCGAACTCCACTTCTCAAGAGTTTATGACACAAGCAGTTGTGAGCTGAAGTAATGTAATGCAATATTAGCCTCCCCTACATTTCGAAATTGGATTAAGGTTCGTAAATTGTTTAGGGAAAATGTTACTCGATACAGTAACTGTCTGACAAAAACTGAGCCATCACAGCTATGGGTGCAGACCCTCTTTTCAGTCACCTGAGTAAGCCGAGGTAACCGATGTACCCCGAGCGAACAAGGGGCTGAGATGCATTGCTACCGCCCAGCCCTTGCCATTAGGTCAAAGTCCCCCGTGCTGTGATGACTTCAGTGTGCTGATACCCTTCTCATTCATAAGCTACCTGATCTTTGCTCTCTTTGCTTTTCTTTGGTAAGACAAGTTATCAGAACCGTAATGAAAAAGTTTTAATTAAGTGTTGCTTGTGCTTTCCCTCCACATAAATAGTGAGTTTTTTCTGATGCATTACTAGTGAGTTTTGCTGCACGTACACAAGTAATATAGCTCAAAGCATGCTACTGACTCAGCTTAAAAAAAACCCATTGTACTGAATTTGTGTGAATCTGCCTTTCAAAACATGATCTGCAGATGTGATTAATTAGCAGTCCACAAAAGACGGGCTTTATTTTTGAAAGCTGTTTTCCGAAGTGCCTGTGCTGGAGGGCTGTGCGGCAGTGTCCGCCTGCCATCTGGCGTCCAGCGCTCGGCGGCGGCTGCGGCGGGGAAGGGACGCCGGCGAAACGTTCCTGATGTCACCCTGGCCCTGACGGCAGCGCTGGTGAAATGGCAACCTCTGGTCTGCGGCCAAGCCGTGAGTAAATCCTGCCCAGACGCCCAAGGCCCCCCGCCACGGTGTCTCCCGCATTCCTGCGGCGGAGCTGGCATTTCTCATTGTTCTGCTGCGCTCCAGGGGAGCAGCTGCAAATGCTTCGCCGGCCTGCCGGGGCAGGAGCTGGCTGAGTCCTGCGCAGCGGGTCCTGGTCGTTAGCTGCGGGCCTTGGAAGACTCGTGTTGCTCTTCTAGCGCCTCTTTGGCATGTGGGGAGTCGGAGCTGATCAGGAGGGGCCAGATAAAAATGAGAAGAGAACAGAAAGTGGGAGGAGTAGTGGCTGTACAGCCCCGTTAGGCTGGCAGTGGTGCGTGGTGAGCGCTGTGCCCGGGGCTCAGTGCCAAGCTTTCTGATAACACAGCGGTGCTGGCTCGTTGCCACAGAGCACGTCTAATTCGCTCCGTGACAAATGCCTGCTAACTGGGTGCGCTGTCAGCTTGCTCGCCTCCAGTAGCAGTGGGATTGAATGGCCAGAGCCTGGGTGAGTGGAGGAAATGGCAGCAGAGGCCTCCTCAGGCGAGCAGGACCGGTGCAGCTCTCCATGGAGCGAGGCAGAAGCGCAAGGGAGCAGCTCTGCCTGGACATGGCTGTTAGCACCCACTGTGGTTTCCTTTTCTCCTTTCATGAGCTGATTCTTGTACCCCCTCCCCCCCCATGCCCTGCGCTAGCCCTTGGTTGCTCATTCTCTTGGAAATGCAATTTTGAGGAATATATGCTCTGGATTTTTGCCTGCCAGCAGGGAGGATTTCCCAGCCTGATAATAGCTGCTGGTTTGGCACTTGCCATGGGTAAGGGTGACAGCGAAGGAGCCCTGAGGAAACTGCTGCAAACCTGGAAATAAAGAAGGCACCAATACTAGCGTGTGGAGCGGTTGTCAGGCACGTTTCTTTTGCAAGAGAGGCCATGTATGGCCACGCGGAGCCCAGCAGCCAGTGATTTATGCCCAGCTGCCTCCTGTTTCCACATCTACAAAAAACAGGAATGGAGCAAGTATGGAGAGGCTCTGGGTTTAGGACTTAGCAGGTAGTCTGAGACACAGAACAGGCGGAAATGAACTCTCCTGGCTGCCTCTGAAGCTGCTCTCTGTTATCCAGGGAAAGGCTGTTATGAGACTGTTGTACAAGTTATTTCAGCGCTAAGTGGCACGAGCATCTGCAGAGCGTAAAGACTTGTGGAAATTCCCATATTCTCCTAGGCACCGAAACCGCTTACAAATGGCAGCCCTGCAGAAGCGCGTGCTGCTTCTGAAACCTTGTCGTGCTTGCGTTTGTCGCCCCGTCTGAGGTGCCAGTGTGTTCAGATGAGACTTGTTGGTCAGGTTAGGTAAAAGGACACAGGCACATTGTGCACCTGTGGGCAAGACCAGCTGATGCAGGCTTGTGGCCTGTCTGGGCTGGAGCTTGTGATCTGTGCTAATCATGGCCAAATGTATGACAAACATTGCTTTTGCTCGCTTAGAAGAGAGCAGCACTGGGAATAATGGCAGATGAGCGTGTGCATGAAGACATTAGGCCCTGATCCTGTACAAGGTATGTATGTGCTTTAACTGTTGTAAGTAGCTCTATTAATTATCAATGATATTAATAACAGAGTATAAAGCTGGCACTAGAGCAAGTTCCTTTGACCAGCAAAAGAGCAGTGAGCACACTGACTAAGGTAGACAGATTTTTTGTGTGCTTTTTTTTTTTCTATTATTATTAAGGAGTTTAAAATAATGATTTCATGACTAGTGGGGAAGAGTGAGGGTTGAGTACTTAGCCTATCAGTGAATTGTTTTATTTATTTTTTGTGTCTTTTTATCAGCAATCTGCTATTGCTATCACGGGCCAGCTGCATATATCCTTTAACATTACCTCTCTGGATTAGGCTAAAACATCAGAAATAATGTGGAGAGAGAGAGAGGCTGGGTTGTTAAGGTCTTTCTGGGATTGAGTTTGTGCTACAACTGTCTCATTAAATGTCCCTCTCAGGGCTTTTCAGAGTACTTTTATCTTGTGTTTTGTATCATATTGGTCCAATTTTAATTTTATTTTGGAGTAGAGAAGCTGCTACCATGTTCCAAGTCTCTCTGTTGTAAGTGTTAAAGCAACTAGTGGTCTTGCCATTTTTAGAAAGATTTCTAATGTGTACTTGTGACAGATGTGGAAAGCCAGTGCTCATAAAACAGTACTCTGCTGCACTTTTACTTCCTTGGCATTTCCAAATAGCTGAAGTTTGCAATGAGACTCCATCTATAAAAATAGTCTCTAAATTCATGTAGTGTTAAAAACTTTCTATTATTTGCTTTTTATTTTGGAACTTCTGAAGTATATTGTGACCACATTAACTAGACTCCTAAGGACATCGTGTCTACATGGCCACTCACCCTGCCAGGCAGTGAGCCCCAAAGCATTTTAAACCAAAAGCTGGTCTTTTTTTCCCTTGAGATTTGAAGAAATGAAGCCGGGTCCTGCTCCTGCAAGGGGAGTATGTGAGCCAGAGCATGCGCATCCTTTTCTTGGCACTGCGCCCCCCCCCCCGGCCTCTTGCAGCCTCAGGGGGGTTTATCCAGCAGTGCAATGAACACTGTTGGGTAGGATGGGGGAAAACTGAAGGTGGATGAAAGATAAACCAGATGTGTAGACAAGGCACCTGGGAAAATGCCAGTTACAGGTAGGTGACCTTCTTTATACCTCCTCCTTGCCCTGGCTCTCATGCTTGAGACCATCGTCATCGCTGCTGCCTGTCTTGCTAGTTACTGCTTTTAACAGGGCCTGTGTGGCAGCCCAGGCTTTGCGCTGCAGCTGCAAGAGGCTGCTGGCTGATGTAGCTGACTGCATTCCTCATTCTTCCTTGGTGAAGGTGTTTGTTTGGGTTTGGGGGTTTTTTGGTTGTTTTTTTTCCAAAAATATACCTAAAATGGATGCAAGGCCCTGAGCATACTTTTGTTATAGGCCTGTGGTAACACTGATAATGTAAAATACTTGTTTTCTAGGATCATGAGACATCTCTGGGATCACATGTACTAAGCTGAGAAGAACTGAACTAGGTCGTTAAGTCACTGAAGGCCAAGTACAGTGATGAGAGCAGCAAGGTAATCTTAATGCAATCAATCAAAGCTCTGGTTCAGTTAGTTAATTTTTGTCTAGCCTTTTTATGTATGTATGTATGTCATTCATTGAACTTTTTCTTGTAAATGGATGTTACAGTTGTTGAAAGGGAATGATTGAAGATTTTTAAATGAGAGGGCAGCACCACATCAGCTGAATGGTGGGGTTTTTTTCCATTGTCTCAGGATGGGGAATACATTAACAACAGTGTATGTAACCCCTGCACTCCGCCCCAGTTGTTAATAATTTGATGCTGGAAAAGCTCTGGTGCTTGAGAGAAGCTGCCACCAGATGGCAGCTGGAGTCCAGGCATGACCCAGGACTCGGCACACAATGGGGGCTCCCACCTTGAATTGGAAAGTTGAAAAAACAAAAGCAGCCACCCTTGTCAAATAAACTGCATAGTCCAGGCAGTATTGGAAAGTCCTCACCTGCTGGGGGGGGGGGACCTAAAATCTTTTTTTAGTGTGGTGGGAGTTTTTTAGTTTTATTAGCGATGCTACTAATTCCTCACCTCTGCTCCCTTTACTTCACAATAAATTACCTCTCTATCTCGAGGGGCTAAAAGATCTTATGGATATTCCCTTTCCTGGCCACACACCAGTTTGATCAAAAAATTAACTGCTTCATGTAATCAAGATAAAATGAGAGCAGTTGTTTTCAGCTCACTTCCACTGAAATGGATGGTGCAGCTACTGTTCCAGAAAGGCTTGCATGTCTGAAAGGTTGCTTGGGATTTTTTTTTTTTCCTTTTTCTTCCTAGCTACAGAAGTTGTCCTAATTCGATGTTGCTTCTCCATCTAAGCTTTGCCTTTGTGGCTGTATACTCAGGAAAAGTTAAACAACAGAAGCAAGATGAGCTGCTGGAAACTTGCTTGTTACAATTCAGAAATGAGTGAGTAAGGATGTATCATTCTCATACATTCAACTCCATAAAATGGTCACAGGGAAAAAACTGTTTTGTCTTAGGAGGAAAAAAAAGCATGACACTGTACTATTGGTTTGCAGGCTAATTCCACCATCAGCAGAAGGTAAAACTGAATCTGGCAGACAAAGATGACAGAAGTCTCCAGCGCATCTTACAGATGTTGCAAGAACAGCAGCGGTAGCTTTCTGTTGCCCTCTTCAGGGCTCCACAGGCACAGGTAAGCCTGGTGGTTAGAGGGTTTGCAGGGAGCCTCAGGGACGGAACGGGCGTGCAGTCCTGCAAACAGCGACTGGGATGGCACAGCATTTCACTGAGGATGCCTGCAGCAGGATCAGCTTCGTCTGTCTTTTAGAATAAGAGCGCTGTAACCTTTGGGCTCACCGGAAGTGAGCTCTCCCTGGGGGCTGGCTTTTTCCATGCTGCAGTTTCATGAGATGTGGCGACTCTGACTCACACAGCGCTACTCTTGGTGAATGCTATGATTAGCATAGCTTTAGTGGACGACTTCTAAAGTGGGATTTTTGCTCAAAAGGCATTTGTTCATGTTTTGATTTTTTTCCTCCCCTTTTCACTCTGCAACATGTCACTGCCTGTCAGAGCAGGCAGCGACAACAGTGCGAGCAGATTTGTCTCATTTCTTTTTCTGATAAATGGTGACTAAGAAAGACTTATGTGGATGACATTTTTATTTAGAGCTGTTTTGCCCACAGAAGCACGTCTGTATTAAGGTGTACTGCATATGGACATGTAAGAAAAGTGTTGCTGTTAAGACAAACTTGATTATCTGTATCACCAGTATCTGTTATGGCTTTAATTCTAACACCATTTCTTTCTTCAAAATATTAGTATTTCCACACAACAGTTACTGGCATTTGCTTATATTCTGAAAGAACCACCAGAACATACAGAGAACCAATAATTAATTTGTAAATGACTTTGCATTACTTTATTAAATAGCCAATTCTAAAGAACAGTAAAAAATAGGAAAACATGCATCATTTGGTGTTCTTAAAAAAACAATTGTCCAAAATAAAGACTGTTAGAAAAAAAAATTAAACAAGTTTAGCCCAATACACCTTCCACTTTCCATGTAAAAAGGTGTTGGGGTAGTTATAAATACTGTTCCATCTCCTTTAGCAAAGTTTAACAATGTATACATTAGTATTTCTATTACAGTTTTTTCACATTTCTTCTGTAAACAAAATCAATTTTTAAAAGGCCTTGTTAGCAAGCTATTGTTTTCCTGTACAGTAAATATAAATAGGAAGATGCTGCATTTTCCTGCCATTCTAATGAGCAGAGCACACTGTTTACTAAAACATTAAAGATTTTAATTAGTATAAAAATATAACCGCAGAGAGTAAATGTTTGAGAAGATCCAGTATTTGAGTGAGTCTTAGTTAACAGGCAAATAAAATGCTATCGACTTTCAAATCTTAAGATCAGTTTTGTACAACTTATGCTCTTCTGGGATTTGAGTATCACAGCACTGTACTGGTTATCATCTGTCTAAAACATTCACTTCCTACTTACTAAAAATAATTTAACACTTAGCTGAACTAAAAAGTAGGTGCTGAAAGATGGGTGTACGTGTTTGGTGTACATACAGCGGTCAAAGCTCACTAACGAGCCACACCACTGGGCACCTGCTCTTCACAAGGGGTCTCATTTCTCAAAATGTCTGTGCAGTTTAGCATGAATATTATTTCACTTAGCAACAGATTGACTTCTTCTCTAGTGTAGAACTTCTACAAAGCGAAATCACACACTTGTTCCCGTTCCCTAAAGAAACAGAAGTAACTGGCTTTTTCCTAGAGAGAATTTTGAAGCAAAGCAGTAAGCAGGCTTTTTGGAATGCTTTTAGTTACTAGAAATGCTGAAATTACTTCACTGACACCAAGTAATCTTTTTTTTTTTTTAAGCAATACTGCTACACATTCGTCATTTTTATCTCAAATAAAAATGTGAAATTTAGTTTTCTTCTTGTATTACTACCTTGTTTGGAATCTGTACTCCAATGAAGAATAAGACAAGACAAAGTGCTGCATCTAAACACAGGTATGTTATAATCAGATTTCTTGTAAAAACATAGACCTGATACAGATGATATTTGGCCTATATGTGCTATCATCTTCCATTCATCCTCTCCAGAAATCTGTAAGTAAGTCAAAACTGTGCATCTTTTAAACTATGAATGGGAAAGCATATGGCTTTCAAGGTGCTCTCGGATTTTTTTAAGCACATCCCAAGTATGGAGCACTGCAAGAACAATCTTGCATCACTGCTTTTTCCAAATGCTTTAGGGCAGCATTTTGCACATGCTTATTTCCAATTCTTTTGTCTGGATTCCTGCGAACAGATTAAAACAGGATATGAAAACAGACAAGCTGGTAAACAGCAGCCACTGGCACCTACTGATGCCAGCCTGCCCCTCACTAAGGAAGAACGTATTTGAGCACTAATCCCACCATGTGAAGAACTGACAGACAGAGAAAAAACAAAAGGAGACTAAATGGAAGGAAAGGTAATGCTCTATCTCAGAGTTGCACAGAAACTTCAGAATTAATTTATCCTGGGTTTAAATTATACTAACTAACTGAACCAATATGACAACTGCTTCCCTCATTTTTTGAAAGTGACACTGCCTGATCAATTAGATGCTGTCAGACTGTTACAAGCTAATATAGGAACAACTGTCACAAGCTACATATAAATAAAAATTTTCAGTTGAAAAGTTTTCTATAAGAGAACAGGATTTCTAGAAATGTGAGGGAAAACAGCAAGTATTGTCAGACACCACATATTATAATTACTGAGCTATGAATAGATACTCCTATGTGGTAAATAGTATTTCCTTTATAGAAGGGCCCAATCTGCTGAGCAAACTAAGATCTGCATAAGCAATAAGCTGTTCTGTGCGAAGCAGAATGAACAAAGGTGGGTTTCGATTTGCAAATGGTATTTCAACAACCAGCGTTACTCTGAAGTGGCCTTTTTCCCCTTCCAGCTCTTTTGTCTTTGTTCAAGTTCAGCTTCAGTGAAGGCCGCTGGACCCCAGTTTGTAATTAAGTGAGGATTCTTGGAGCCTGGAAGACAGAGTAAAATACTTGAAACAGACATTTCCAACTGTAACATTGCTCACATACCCTCGGTGGAACAGGCTGAGTGTCACTACAGGATTATTTGGTAGCTGCTGTGTCTTTTGTGATTGGGAACTCTCTCAAGAGAGTGGCCTGAGGACCCTCTTAACCGAGGAGGGAGCAATGTCCACGACAAAGTCAGTGAAGATATTTCATTGAGAAGTTCTGAACTGCTACAGTCTTTTGTGTCTGTATCTCCCACCTTTTCTCCAAAACAGCTGTGACTTAGTAACCTCCCTTCTTCTTGCCTTTACAGATGTCCCTGAAGGAAATCTCCATCACTGCATTACAAAGCCACTTTCCTCTGGGCTGGCATACTATGCAGGTAGAGAAATTAAGCTTTTCTTAAAAATCAAATCAATTTTTAGGTGTCTTCACTTCTTGTTTTTGGCATTCAGTATTTAAGCTAACTACATTAAACACCCAAACATGCTATGTTCAGGTTGCATCTTGATTTGAGGTTAAAAAAGTTTTAGCAGGGCCAATGAAGGTAAAGACTTGAGAGTTTCCAATTTTTAGTTTTGTTCAGATTTCAACAAACCTCAAGTACCAGGCTTTAATAGTCATCCTCCCCTTGAACAAGTAAGAGCCTGTATTTGCTCCCATGATCATCACTAATCTATTTCAAGCAGGACCAAATCCTCAAGGGCACTAATCTTATCAACAAAGATCCTTTGGTGCTGGTATTGCACACACCTGATCTTGAGAGTGTTATTGCACAGTTGGTTAGAACAGATATTTGTGCCTGTCTCGCTCCACTTAGGTTCTGAATGCAGTGTTTGGAAAACTGACAATTCTACCACTTTGAAAAAGATCCTATTACAATCAGCAGTTTTGACAAATGTAATGTTTGTAGGCTGTTGTGAAACCACTAAGTTACAGGAAGAGGCAGACTTAGTGATTTAGGTGATCTAACATATAGGAGACAGAATGAGTACAATGTTAATTTGTGATTTTTTGATAACGTACCTGGCTCTATTAGTCGAATTAGTCCCTCGTGATGAGCTACTTTATCTTTCCAACTTTTGGTGTTATTAGCTGCTGTTTCCAACTTCTTTTTAACCTCCTGAAATAAGATACAGACCATGTGAAAACAAGAACAACTTTACTCCATTTATACAGAAAGAGAGAAGTCCTTTTAAATCTAAAAACTGAACCACTGTGTGCTAGCCAGCACGATGTGCTGAGTGTAGACAGGACCACTCCATTTCAGATCACCATCTTAACTAGTTTAGTCAATCAATAGCCATATGAAAGTAAGCCCTCAAACCACAATCCAAAAATAACCAGGTTGTAAAAGATTTTGCAGTGACATGGGTAGGACTCCATGAAGACTGAAAGCATAAACTGTAGTTTCAAAATAAGAAGATGCATTTTCCATTCTGAGCCAAGATCATTTAGCAGTCCCCTCTCTCCAGCAGAAATGATTAGATGTTAGACATGGAAAGGACCACTACTGCCACCCTCGAGCAAGGAGGAGCTACTCTTCAGTCTAAGTTGCTCTTTTGCTCAATTTCAAATGCTCCACCCTGAATGGAAGGCCAGAACGTTTCATTTTGTCTAAAATAATGACTTAACTACCCCAGTGACCTACTCCACCATCTGTTTTTTGTTTTAAGGCCACTGTATTCAGCCAGTCATGTGGAGTAGTAAATCATGTTTTAGACACAAAAAGTCACAGATGTCATCTGGAAACATGCAAGTATTATCCAAAAGTAACTCCCATGATGGCATATGCTGTACCACCAACACGGTAAGTTGTAACTACTCCATCTGTGTCTCAGCTGGCCCTTTCTTGCAGTCCCTGCAATATTTGTATTCCATGCTACTCAAGACAGCTCACTGAAGCATCAAGCTTATCCTTCGCATAGCTAAGCCCAAGGGCACAGATAGCATAAATACACTCCCAAGTTAAACAGAACTCTAGTCGTGTTTTGTTTTCTTATCCAAATAGATGCAGGATCAACACATCTAGCCCCAGAAAAAATGCAGCGATTCAGTTCAGTCTCCCTACTCACTGCGTTCTGACTCCTATTTCCTCCATAAATGCAGCTAACTGACTGACCTTCACCAAAAATGCTTCTCAGCAGAGCAGGGCACAGGCCTGGTGTTTGGGACATGCGGCCCTGTCACAATGTTGAAAATCTGGGCTAATTTCTACCTATCCTTGACAGCAGTTCAGTGTTTAAATACCTTTTTGAGGGGCAAGTGCCTACAGCAGCTCTTATATTTTTAATCTGTAGAAGACAACATTGCCCCATTATATCAAAACACTGCACAGATAATTAACTCAAGAGCATAAGGCATTAGTCATGGCAGCAATGGGACTGCATACAGATAGTTAGTCTATAGTAGAAGACAGAAGGATAAAGAGTATTTCAGGATGTGACTAAGCTGGCTTGCACATAATTGGGATAAAAGAATAGAAGGGTGGAACATCTGAAAGCTGCCCTCCACTCCAAATATATCCACTGGTCTAGGGTGAAAAAAAAACATAACACTCCTACCTGTTTTTATAAACCTTGTATCTTACCACTCCTTAAACAAGCATGGCACTGATGAATTTTAAATTCAGTTAAACTACTGAATACTGAATGATACCTGGCTAAGTATGAGAGGGTGATGAACAGAACAGCTCACCTCATATTGCCCAAGGGCCTCCTTCCTTTCCAGTTCAAGCTGTTCCAGTTGTTGCATGGCAACTTGAAGAGCCCGTTCCTTTATCAGTCTCTGGTTTTCCAGCTCTTGCTTCTCTGCTTCTGTCATCTGAATGGTCTGTTGCTGCTGCAAGTGCCATTTTTCCAGTTCTGCTCTCTTTGCAGACTCTTCTTCCAGTAATCTGCAATGAAGATTGCAATGTTAACTGCATTTTAAAGTAAGCTGTATCCATTACGTAGCATACACATAGGGAAGCCTAGCTAATTATTTTCTTAATTTTTTTTTTAAACCTTGGAAAGCCGGTAAAAATACTGCTTATTGGCTTATTTTCAATATAAAACTAAAATCATGCCAGTAGTTTGACTGCTACAAAGCACTGTTCAGAGACTTTAGTCAATAATGCAAATGCACAATACTGAAAACCACAGAAGAAACAAACATGCAAGAGTTATCTTAGTTGTCTTAGCAGGACTGAATGTATGAAGCAAAATATCCACTCTAAACAGAACTCAAAAGAGAAAGAGGAGACTTAACTCTTTATCAACTTGAATTTAAACCTGTGATAAAATACAAGCTGACACAGAAAATCATATTTTAGAGTTACTGCTTTATAAAATACACAACTGAAAAGTCTGCCCATGGTGGTCTCTATTTTTCAAATGTACACAGGTACAACACCCAATGAAAAATAAAAATGAGTCTGCTTTTCTGAAATTGCTGGGCAGCACTACCACTGGTAAGAACTCTCGCTATGAGGGCTAAGAAATCAAACATATATAAAAACCATAAATACCACCCTTAGACTTCATAGCTTAAGGAACAAATCTGTTCTGCCTTTAAGATACTCTCTCCCTTTCCAGCAATGTGTCCAGGATGCAAAAAAAAAAATCTCCTCTTAATAATATGGCAGTTATTCGTTATTACTTGGCAGAGAAGAGGGGAAATCAGTAGAAATAAGTCTCTGCTAGGTAAAACCCTACCTGGCTTGAAGTTTCCTAACAGTCTCTTCATCTTGACGAGCCTGTTTCTCATCCTCCAAAGCTTCCTGTAGCTGCTTATACATTTCTTCCAGTTCACGTACTCTCTGTAAATACTGTTCCAGTTCAGACGACTTCTGAGCAACCTGCTCTTCCATTTTTTGTCTTACCTAGCAGCATAAATTGAGGACACAGATGAGCTACCATTTAACTGAGGTTTCCAGTTTTTAAAGGAAGTACCAGGTTTCCCTCAGATGAGATTTTTCCAAAGACAGACCTTTTCCTGCTGCCTGCAGAGTAAGACTGGCAAAATGTGTGATTAACAGCATAAAAAAATGCAGGTCACTTGAACTGGCCTACTTCAGGCAGCACAGAATTCTTACAGTTGTTTAAACTTAACTTCTATCACTATGGTCATGTCACTTTGGAAAAAAAAAAAGAAAAAAAAAAGCTGGTAAAGTGTCCAGAGGCAAAGGTCAGGCTGGTTTAGTTACGCTGTTTCGACGACTTTCCTTCGGCAAGCCCTCCCTCCATAGTGTATTTCACAGTTACATTTAGATGATGGCACTGCAACTTGCAATGGATAAAGGGGTTGGAAATCTGCTATGGAGGTAAGTGATAAACTGGAGGTAAGTGACAGAGGAAGGGAGGCTCTCCCTCACCTCCTCACCATTTAAGGTCACCCAGTCTCTGCTCCTCATGTCGCACCCTTTAACTGATCAGAGCAGGACACAAGGAATGCTCACAGGGTGCCAGAGTCATCCTTTTTATGCCTGAAAAAGCCCTTCAAGATTGAAAATTCTTTCTTTTGGAAATCTGGGTGTGGATTACAACAACAGCATTTTAAAGCTACCATGCTTATTTAATTAATTTATTTATTTATTTATTTATACACACACACACACACACCCCTTATATACCATGCCATATATATATATATATTTTTTTTTAAACATTTATATATATATATATTAATGTTTAAGTATGGTAGCTTTAAAATGCTGTTATTTGTGTGCGTGTGCCTGTGTGTGTGTATGTATGTGTATAAATATATATATATACACACATACACACACATCTACATATATATGTATATACAAAAAATACATGTGTGCGTGTATATATATAAAAAGTTTGAAATAGATATATAAACCACACAACATAAAAATCCAACAGTTTTAAAAATACAATTAATTCCAAAAGTTCCTAAAGTGGGTTTTAATGATGCCTATATTCATTTTGCATATTCACATAATATGCACTGGCCTTAGGTTCTCCATCTTTAAAAAGTGGAAGGATATCTTCAGTCTGCGTTTATCTTGTAAAATGGATCATTTTATTCCCAATTTTCTAATAACATTTAAGCCTTGAATGCTATCCAGATTGTATGCAGGCTGTTCCAGTGTTTGTATTCACTAGGATAAATATTTTATTTCTGTATTTCTAATAAAGGCAACCCATGTTGCATTCTGATACCTCCTGCAAAACCTATCTGAATCCTTTCAGTGACTGCCTATGAGTGAAGTCATTGCTGAAAGCATTGCTCACTAAGTGTAATCATGGCAAAAAGTCACTTGTGCTACTCACCATTTTTTCTCTCTCCAGCTCTAGGCTGAATCGATCTTGTAATTCCACTTGAGTCTGAAGTCTTTTCTTCTCCTCCTCAGCAGCACGTGCAGCTGCTGCTTCCAGTTGCTGTGGAGGGAAGGGGAAAAAAAGGAAGGAAGGAAAAAACAATTTGTCAAAACTAAAACGTTTTGGGAACATGGAATTTCATTTAACAATTTTTTAAGCAAGAAATCTTCAGATTTGTTTTCAAAAAACAAAGTCCAAATCTATTCTCAATCTCTAAATATTATTTTAAATATAATTTTTAATCTTATCATTGCAAGCTAATTTTAAATTTGCAAATTAAAAACCAATTACCAGACCTCCTCCAAGTTCCCTGTGAGTTCTGCTTTGCATAGTCGACAGAAGTCACTGTCTTTCCTTCTCTAATTCATATGGGGTAGGATACAGTTATGGAAAACTGCATCCCGTTCATTTGCATGCAGGACTAGAAAGTAATTCCAGCAACAGTGAAGCCATGCCAGAACGCATAAAGCTCACACAGAAGAGAGAAACATTAAATTACCATGGGAAAGCAGAAGTGCCACAAAGTTTGACTATAATAAGTGATTATGCTACTGTGAATCACAACCCTTTAACATCCCCAAAATTGCCATGTAAGGTAAATAAAATTATAGCCAATAATCACCACTTGAAATTAGGGGGAAAAAAAAGAGTAGCCTAATCAGAGTTTAGGACAGGGAAACCAAGATGCTGGTACCTTCATGACTTCTCACAAGTTACTTAAATGTTTTTTTTTTTGGCATCTTCATTTCACAAATAAAGGTGGTAACACTTTCTCCTTTCATCAGGAGTTTGATAGCGTGTATTGTTAGAACACTCTGAAGGCTAGAAATGCAGTACTAGCATCAGCCAAAACTTTAACGATAGTGCAAACGAAAATAACCCTTTCGCAGAATTTTCCTAAGAAATTGACCTAAAGCTTAGGAGGAAGCAGAAAACAAAAAGCAAGCACCTTTTTGTAATATGCGGGGCTACGTCCACAGACGTTCAGGAAGAGAGGGACACCCACCTTTCTAAGTACTTTGGAAAGGTCCCCACATTTAACTCTTCTTCTTCACACAACACAGGTGAAGTAATTAGAGGTCTAAGGATCAAAAGTGCCCAGCCAACACTAATTCCTGTAAGTGCTTGCAATATCACTGTAGCCTGAGATGGACAAACTCAGAGAAGGGAAGAAGAAGAGTTTCTGTTTTAAGTTGTAGAAGATAGTACTTACTTACAGAATTGCTGTCCTTGAAAAGACTAAAACGATGCTACCAGTTTTTTTAAAGCTCCTCCTCTGCCTCCTCCTAAGCATATAATTGTGGTAAAATCCAAGATGGCTATTTACATGAAGTTTTCTTTTGATTTCCTGACCCACTTCTAAATTAAACAAACATTGCCAATCCTGATCTGAGACGGAGAATGTGCCCTCACAAAGTCACTGGCAGGCTCTTGCCAGAGAGCTTGACAAGAAAATACACTGCAAATACAAAAAAATACACTCTTCAAAGAGTGAAAATATACTCTTTATCATCAGCTGCCTGATTAATTCATGCCAGAGGACATCAGTTCCTGGCAGATAAGGTTATGGGTATCAGGATAACTATATAGTTTAGGGAAAAGCCCCAAAATGGGGGGTGGGGGGGGTGGGAAGAGGTGTCAACAGGACCCACCATTACAGCAGGAGTTAGCAGAGGGTCTGAAGAAGCCCATGTAAAATCCCAAACTGCAACAGAATGGGTGCACATGTCTTCTGCATGGCCTCTTCATAACAAAATTTACCTTTTAAGTTTGTTCAAAGCGTGCATCTCCAAAATTCTATTAAAAATATGAAAGATATTAAAAAGCCCTATTTTAGACAAACGTTCTCATACATCTGATATTTTCTACCATCGGAGCTATCAAAGCACAAGCCAGTCTCGGGGTGCACTTTGGCAGCTGCCATGGGCTGGCTCACAGCCATTTGGAGCAAATCAAACTCTAACACTCTGACACAATTCAGTTTCCCAAACCATTCTCATAGCCTTTTCCTTGAAGCACATTTTTTCTAGCTAATCAATCAAACATAAAATTCCTCCAATACAGTAGCTGCCCAGTACTTCTACTTAGTGGAAGTGCAGTAATTCATGGCCAAGACTAATTTATTTTTCTCAAGAAATCACTTTAATCCAGTTTAAAAGATGCTTCTTACCTCAATTCTCTTTAGTTTACCAGTTGTGACTTTCACAAGCCTCACTGGAGCCTGTCAACACCCTACTGCTCCTTTGGGGTTGCGCTCATCTTATTTTCCCCTCTTTCTCTCCACAAAGTAAACTCAACACAGCAATCCAGCCCTAGGATTTCTGTTAAGAGGTATATTACATACCAGTAACTAGTAAGTAACACAGGCTGCCTTTAAAGCATCTTTTGCATTCTGAATCTTAAACATATGGTAGAATATAGGGGCTAAAATGAAATTGAAAGATGGTTTTCCACTGCCAGACTTCATTTAAACAGAATAATACCCATGTCAAACACTGTCAACACAAGGTTAATTAAAAAAAAGAAAACAAATTGTTCCTTGCCACAAATTGTGACTTAATGACAAGATTTTTGAAAAGATATGTTTTTCATTTGCTTTCTGGTGTCCACATCAACCTGCTCTCACAGTATTTATAGCTTTTTTCTCAAGATCACGGAAGTTTTTCTAATTGAGGGCTAAAATTAATATTTTTTCATTTATGAAAAGCACAAGAAATGAGTAAGATTTGTTCTAAATGGTAATGAAAAGGAAATCATTAATTTAGGAAGGTATTGGGCAGAACACTTTAGACTAAGCATAGAGTGAAGATCTGAGCTGCTGGCAGCCGGGAGTCTGTTCAGCGACTGAGATGTTAGGCAGCAGCAGTGAGAAGAGTTTGATGGCATTGTAAGCTATTTTCAAGGGATACACCTCATTAAAAGGCATCACAGCAATAAAAGCATAGTAACTCTTCTTGTAAGCTTTTTCAAAAGAAAATAAAAAATTGGAAAGTATAGCTGAACGCTAATCAGGTCTCTGTGGAGAGCTACTTCAGAGATACCAGCTGTTCCAGCATACAAAGCCCACCAGCATCTTCACTCTACTGTTAGTGTGCAGCTACAACAAACACACCTTCGTGCTATTTGCAGATATTCTGCCAGTCTTTAGACTTAGACTAAAAAGCTGTCTATAAGGTAGTGAATTTATTTATAATGCATTTGCTAATACTCATAAATTTCCAGGGCAAATATCAGGCTTTGAGAATTCAATACAACATTTATAGCATTTAAACAACTTAGAGCTGAGAAACGTACCAACCATTTCTATAAGCCTCCCCCTAATTATGCCAGTAAAATTATACATTTACACACATACACACACAAAATGATTTTGCATCTTTGGAATCTCTGTAAATTAAACTTCTATCTCTGGAAGTATTAACTATGCACCAAGAGAAGTGTTTCTCCCCCACCTCAGTTCACACACCGTAACAGGAAGACTGCCTAAGAAAATCTTAATAAAAAGTGCTATATTTGTTAGATGTGTCCAACAGGAAAAACACAAAACCCTCAATTAACTGAGCATACTAGATTCTCCAGTCCCTGAACACCACCCACACAGCTGGGATTTTCTTTGCTTAGAGGCTGCACTAGCTTTACAATACCTTCCTATGTACAGGGGCTAGGCTGGGTCACTTCTGTAATCCGGGGCCTGCTGAAGAGTCCTTAGAAATGGCTGCAGCCAACACTTAAGGTTTCACTGCGTCTGAACAAGCAGGAGTGCTTACTTAAGGCCTCCTACAGATACACGCTCACCTCCCCTGGAGCAGTTTGCTCAATGTGTCTGAACACCTATTAGGCAAATAGATGCCTAATATACCTCCAGAAGTTCATGTCAATAACAGAGACTGAGCTTGAAGGTCAGCACCTCCTGCTCGCACTCCCACCTTTCTCACAGTCTCCAGCTCCTTCTGCTTGTTCTCGTTGGCCGTTTGCAATTCTTTCATCTGCCGCTCCAATTCTTCTTGCTCAGCTAACAGTTTCTGGCGCAATTCTTTCCGTTTCTGGCGTGCTTCTTTGTGGGGTGGAGGGTTCCCCCCTCTAAGCAGGTTTACAGTGGTCTGTATGGCTGGAAAGGAATGTGCAAGACACAAAGGAAGAAGAAAAGTAAGAGAAAACCAGAGAAGGGAAATGCAAAACTTTCTGGGCAGCCCTGGTGAATGGCTGTGGGGTTGGGGTTTTTTTAATGCATTTACTTTAAAATCAAAAATAACTGTGTTTGTTAGTTTTCCTAGCTGTCAACACAAATCAAAAGTGAAAGACACTTGGCATTCAGCATTGTCTGTATCCCACAAGGAGACTGTCAGGCAATTCCAGTGCATTACGTCAATTCTAACATTGATTTCTTTCTAACAGGCAGTGGACATACTAAGACATTTTGAATGCAAATCATTTGCACCCCTAGCCAAGAAAAACAGCTCCAAGATTTCCCACTACCTACATTCCGTAATTCTAATTGAGAAGTAAAAAATGTTATCTAACATATAAGTTCACTTACTTTCCTAGAACCAACCTTTAACCTTTTTTATTCTTATTGTCATAAAATGGAAAAACTTTCTCCCAGTAAGAAAGTAGTTCTCATTTATTTATATTCAGTAAGGAAGTATTCAGGCAGCAAAGTAGAGAAGTGGTAAATGATTTTGATATTCATCTGGCACAACTGTGAAACAAGATCTTATTTTGGAAGCCAGTAATCATTATTCATACATCAGACTTTGCTGTAATTAAACACATGCTTCAGGTAAAGAGGGAAGTGTGAATGAAAGCACGCAGCTCTAAATATTTAAATACCGTACATGTTTCAATGGTATCGCCCACTCTGTCTTAGCAAGGGCTTCTACCTCTGCAAAAGATGCATATACCTATCACTCAGGATGTATCTGGGCAAGGTATCACAGAAGAAATAACTTCACTATGGTAACAGAAAAGGAAGCCCCAATTCCCAGCCTTATCCTGAGCTCAGAGGTACAGCCATATAGAAAAAGCAAACAATATCCATTTTCTTTTTGGTTTTGGCTGCCTACACTGAGGTACCTGATAAAAGTTAATTCCCATCACATGGAGCCTTAGTTCTTTCTGAGCATCAGCCTCCTTAAAGATCTCTTTCCACGTGTCCAAAATGGAGACACCCAAAAATCACAAGACCAAGAATTTCATACTTGAGTAAAGCACATCCCTAAGACTTCAGCTTAGCAAAGCACTTAACTTTCACATAACTTTAGGATTTCTGAATCTTTACCTTGAATCCACTCCTGCTTCTTCTTTTTATCAGAGGCACTGATCTCAAAACTTTTATCAAGACATTTTATGAGAAATAGGCATTTCTTTCCATCTTTATCAGGCAAGGCCTAGAATGGATAACAAAGGATTATGCTTCCAAACATTAAATTCTATGTTATATTGTTAAGACCCCTCTATTCAGTGTTCTGTTACATATCTACAAATACCAGCTTTAAAATAGTTTATAAAAAAGTGTTTATGGCCTGTTTTTATATAAAGTAAAAAATCTCCTGTTATGCATAATATCTTCGACATGAAATCATCAGATGATTTTCTCATTTTGAATGCAAGCACCCACTTCAGTACCAAGAGACACTCTTAATAATGGCTCTTTATTCAACAGCAATCCCAGGACAGAAAACCAACCGAGCTACTTATACAAAAGGAAAAAGAAAATAATCACTTCAGTGTTAATGATGGATATCAGGAGTCCATCACATACACACAAAAAGAATAAATTCTTATTTTTGGAGAAATTTTATATATATATATATATATATATATATATATATTTTTTTTTTACCTCTACACAACAGTTGCCATCCAGCATGATGTCTCCCTTCTTGTCTTTTAAATCTTCACTTACATAGTAGGAAATAATATTGGGTTTTAGCACAAACCATCGTTCTGTCCAATTTTTCCTTTTGTGACCTTTCTTCAACATATAGCCCTGCAAAAAGCAAGGGATTAATTGAAATGCCTGGCCTCTGTTGACCACCTGGACTTTTAGTTATGTGGCTCAATGGCCCATTGTACTCAGAGAAGTTTGATCACAGTTCTAAAATATTTCACCTAGACACTTCCATTCCCAGTACCAGAACACTGCTATTTGTTGTTTAGCCCACAAGAAGCCATGTACTATTCTTGTGTCCTATTTTTAAGTAACGGGGTCATCTGAAGACATCTAACTGAACAATTACTATGTGCTCTTTGGATCCTCTTTGATGACCTTTACTATTTAATTTTCTTCAGTCAATCAGAGACACTTGCCAGCACTAAGACTCATCTGTAGTGCTGTAATGATAGGCTTTATTAAAACAGTCCCAGGTGGATGCACATCCTAGTGATAAAAGTGGGCCTGCATCTAGGCACCATAAATCCAGCCCCTTATGCGCCCAAGCCCCGGGCCAAAGCAAAAGCACCTCTGGCAGGGGAGTGGCTCTGCCTGGCCAACACACTCACTGCGCTGCACCCTGTTAAGTGATCCCACACACCAGTAACAGCAGCTACTTCAATTAGCACATTAGCAAAACGGATAATGGAACCATACTCCCGGAGTACCTATGGGATGGGATATGGGAACACTGGTAAAGTCTGGATTTTGCCTTAGGAGTTGTACCACTAATTTAAATAATACCACAGTATTTTATTTTTCCTGACAGATGATTCACTCAGCTTTCTGTATGAGAGAGAGAGACTTGTAACCAAGTCATGAAGTTTGCCATTAACAAGAATATTTCAAAAGAAAGAAAAGCTCATACGTTGCTGCTGAACTTTATACAAACAAAAGAATAACAGGTGTGATGTTCTATAATGATAATAAATAGGCCTGATCAAATCCTCCAAGTTTGTCTCAACTGAATATTAACATTTCCAAAATATAAGCACCAATATTAAGTACAGTAACTAATAACCTTAATCGAAGAACCACCCTATTATTCTTTATTCTGTGTGGCTATGGCAATTCAAAAACAATCCCATGGCAAAGAGAGTGCACAGCGAATGATATCATAATTGGACATTGTCAGACATTGGGTTTTTTATCTGGCCTTAAGGAGGGGAACCTGGCTGAAATCTAGTCAGTTTGCAGGTATTTCAGCTACACCTGCTATTTCTGCAACCACTCATAATTTAGAAGAAATTCAAATCACAGAGGAAACTGAACACCTATATCAATTTAACTTTGAACCAGCCATATAGAACACACTGCCATGCTCTGAGTATTCCAAATTAAGAGGATTGAAACATTGGAAAGAAGACCAAGGAACATTTTTCTGTAAAGTCTTTCAGCTACAGTAATTTTGGACACAAGCAAAAGAATAGAAGTGCTGTGACATGTTTAAGTCAGAGGTGCCTTTCTCTACAAGTCTGAGGGGAAAAAAATTCAGGACAGTTGGTAAAGCTGCCTTTTTTGTAAAAAAAGTATGTATAACGCACACACACACACACACACATATATAAAAATATATACACATACGTATATCTATGTATATACATAAATAACATGTATATGTGTGTGCACACATGCACACACACACACATATATATATATGAATGAAACAACCCCTCACAACTTGGCTGTGCTCAGCTTTTCTAGTCAGTTAAATGTGGCCAGAGCCGAGGCCGTGCCTATTCCCTTGCTGCTCCACCCACTCGCTCTGGACCAGGAACGAGCAAACAGCTTTGCCTCCTCTGCGCTCAGGTCCACGGCCTGGGTGGTCATGTAAGGGTGTGCGAAAGACTCCCACGGTTTTACTCTTTCATGTCTTGCACATTCTAAGTCAGAATCAGATGTTTTTCTCTCTCCTTCTATGTTGAGTGAATTTGCTTTCAAAGTCAAGTCAGACTAATATTTTCCCCTCAAAATTTATGCTAAATCTATATCCATTATTTTTGTGCATAAGCTTCTTATCTTCTGATAGCCCTCTGGCAATTCTTAGGGATCACTTTTCACACTATCACATGAGGGATAGATACTTCTCAGAAAACTAGAATATCACAAATTGAATTATCATTGCTATCCATCACAAGGCTTGGAGATTACAGGATAAGTGTTCAATAAAAATGGTAGTATGAGACTTTGCTACTACACGTTATATCATTAAACAAACATTGATGTAATCATATACTGCAATAAATGCTCATGACGATTCTGTCATTCAACAAGCTATCAGGGTACAAGCTGGGACAGAGCTAGATAGGTGCAAGTCACACAGGGAACACCATTTTCCAACTTGGCCACTGACTGTCCAGGAGGAGTTGGGTCAAATCTTGACACAATCTATTTTTACATGTCAAGGATCTATTTTCAAAGGTACTCAGACATCCTTGAAAAAGAGACCTAGTCACCAAAAGAGGAAAGAAAGGAGACAGTCGAGTTTAAAAAATAAAATAAAATAACACACACAGAGACAATGCAGCTTAAAAACTGAAACCGTTTTACACATCCAAAGAAATCAGATTTCCTCACAAGTTTCAAGAGGAAGGACTGACCTGACACTGGTTTCTTTATTTTGATGTTGTTAATTAGCAGAATGACTTCATTTTGTCCTCAACTGATTATGTCCCCCCGTCCCAGCCCTCACCTCCAATAAGCAACCAGGAGTTAACAAAAATAGACTTTTGCATTGTTCTGTGGATATTCTGAAAGAATTTCCTGTGTCAAGACTTTCTGATGATTTCTTCAGAATGGTTTTGGAAAGTCTGCCAAGAGAGCTTTTGTTTCTCTCCTACCAAGAAACAAAGATGAAAAAAATACTCCATCAGGTAAAAGTCAAGTTTAACTAGCTCTCTAGGTAACTTCAGCTGTGACCCCTTAGAGCTTTAATATATTTATACTTCCTATGGAAAAAAAAATGCAGTTTTTAAAGCCATTCGTAAACTTATAACCAATCCACTGGAGATCTGAAACAACAGAAGATTGATAGAAGTTTGCTAAGAATATTAAGGCTAGCATTACTTTTTGTATTTGAGTACAGGAAAATAAGTCACTAGTCAAATAGCCTGCTAAGCCTAGTAAGAAGAAAGCCCTGGAGCTCCTGTTTATCTTTCTGCCCTGCTAAATTGTATCAGCTTAGAAGCAGATACTCCAACCTTTGTCCTGACCGTGTTGTCTGAATATAGAAGTTGTATCAGTACAACCTATTCATTCATTTGCTACAACCTAACTGCAACTGGAAAACAGCATTTTCAAAAAATTCAAGAGTTGTCATAAATTTAAGAACTGGCAAAAAAATGTAGCTATTCGGTCAGCTAATGAGTAATTGACACCAGGATTTAAAAAAGTTGATATTTCAAGTCAGAAACACGCTTCCTTTACTTTCTAAAAACAAGTTCTCCCAATGAGCAACTCATTCATAATACTGTGACAATTACACCAATTTTAACAGCACCACAACTTCTCTCTTATAATAATAAGGTCATATTATAAAGAACCCTTAGAAGTACTTTACCTAGTTTTCCCACTGCTACTTACCCATCAGGTAAGGAAATGTCAGTACTAAGTTTAACATTTTCTAATTATGCAATAACTTGTTCTCTTTTAAAATAACAGTTCTCCATGTTTCTTACCTGTTTGAGTACATCTAATATGAGCTCATTAAAGACTTCATTAATTGCCATTGACACTGTCTGTCGGTCCATCCCTTTACTGAACTGTCCGCTTCCGATGAGATCAATCAGCTCCCACGCAGAAAGACCTTCTCGACTGGTGTTGAGAGCAATCTTATAATGGTCAAACTGCTCTTGCTGCCAGCCTGCACCCATTGCTTCAGTGAGTTTTTTAAGCAAATATTCAATCTGTACAGAAATAGAAATTAATCATTTTCAGACATGGAAATCAAGTGTTTCAGAGTTGTAAACAACGCTTCTCTAGAGGCTATTTTGTATACCTGGCTGTTCTATAGCCAGGTTCCTGCATTCACATTTAGGCCCCTAAATGTAGAAGGTCTAACTGGCAAAGAATTTAGGCTCCTGCAGCTTTCTGCCTCATGAGGTTGAACTTTTGATGGCTGAGCCCATCTGCAGCTTCTCTGTTCATATGAAAGAAAAAAAATGACTGAACCAGAGAGCCTCTCTATTTCAGATTCCTACAGAACACATGGGATCTTTTCTGTAACAGCTTCAAAACTGTGATGACTGACATGTAAGAAAGCAGGAAGTTTTAAAAATCCTTCTTGTAAAATAAAAAGCAAACAATTAGAAACAGTAAGAAGAGTATGATGACAGCTTGGACAAGAAGTGAAATGAAAAACTACCAATGTATGTTAGACTTCACTTGACCCCTCTTCCCCATCTCTACCATGCCACTACTGGACACAATCTTGGCAAATGTATCCAGAGAGGCAAAAGAACACATTTTTCACCTCTGCTTTTACTGCTTCCAAAATAAACTCTCCTTTTCCTTTCATTTTTCACCATTCCATACACATTACCATACCACAAACTAATGTTTCTAATAGCACTAGTCAAAATAAACCCAGGACTGAAAAAGAGGGAAAGAAGGCTGGGTTTCTTCATTTGTCTGGTTTCTGTTTTTATTTGTTTTTAGCTTACCACTGTTTGTTCTTTAAACAACACAGTATTTGAAATTAAGCCCATCTGCAGCTTTAAGCACACATAAAACATTTTAAATGGATTTTTAACCAAACTAATTTGGGAGAGCCTTCCTACAAAGACCTCTATACAACGAAGTCAAAGCCACACCTCTGAGTTTTTATGACTGTAGTCACCTGATGCCAATTACAGAGTTTAACCCAGTTTTGAAGACAGACCAAGTAAATGCCACCTTCTGCTATTTTGGGTAATGGGTCACTGTGTTTCCTCACCAGCTTCACACCGAGGTGCACAAAGTCACACGCCATCTCCAGACTGTCCCCTCCGACCAACCACGGCACTGACAGCAAGTGCACCTACACGCTCCTCTGGGAAGCCCAAGCAAAGGCTCCTCGGCAAGGCCCACGTGGAGCATCACTCCCAGCCGGAGGCCAGTGCAGACAAAGGGGGAAACCAGCTTCCCCAAGGGCTGACTGTTTTCTCCAGGTACCACAAAAGCCAGTAGAGAACCACTTCCTTTTATTTTGGTCCACCCAGATTTCAGGCAGTGGTTCCTCCAGCTGCCCCCTTTCCTGCATGCAGCAGGACCAAAAAAGTCCCCCCCCCAAAGTGGGACACTGGGAAGGGCAGGCTCCGAGGTGGAGCTGGGGAGGGAACATGGCCTGACCCGGCCGGGTTCCCTCCGTGCACACGGAAGTGAACACACGTCCCAAGTGCTGCATTTCTGATGGTTACACCCATAGGTTAACTTTAAGTGGACTGATTTTAGGTGATGTTTTTGGAAACACTAAGTGGTTCGGGAGTTTGAATCCCATTATCAGAAATGACAGGGTGTACAGCCTGAATGTGCCTTGTTGAAAAGCGGTAGAAGCTGAATGCTTTCAAAGACTTCATTTCTTTAATCACTATGTTGGTTCACTTCCCTTCCTTAGCAGTGCTTGAGAACAAAATGCAATTTCTCCTATGGACAAGAAAAACCCTAGCTAACAGAGCCAGAGGATGTTTCACCACAGAATAAATGAACTTTTCAGCTACATTTTATCATCACCTTTCAACTGGTCTAAGAGGCTTTTGAGCACCCAGCAGTCTCTACACAGAAGTTTGGGAGTACACAGAAATGAAGAAAAGTTTTTCCCCACACATTTCCCCACAAGGACTCCCAGGCCTCAAGCTTTTGATGCAGTATACATGCTAATTTTGTGGCTGCAGCTTCTCTCTTTTGCAACTGGTACACGCAAACCCCCTCCTTTCCCTCACATCTGTGATCAAGAAACACACAAGCGTGCAGCAGAGTACACTCATCTGGCAAAGCAGTAAATTACTGGACCTGAAATTCACTCTACAGATGGGCGACTTTTTACTCCTAATTTCAGTTTGATAACTATTCTTAGTCTTAGAGCCCCTATTCTAATAGTATGTGAGTTAAGGCTAGGGCAAAATGAGGAAGCTCCTTAAAGCCACTGTATTGTCTAGAATAAAAGTTCCCACTGTAAATGGGCAGGAAGCACATACTCCTCTGAGATGTGGCTGTCATCCTCCTTGTCAAGAGTATCTTAAGATATACTAGCCAGGCATGAAATATGTCTTTGAGGTTGGCACAGAAGCTGTAGATAGTGTTGGTTTTCACTTCAGCTTCATCAAGGCAGGCAAATTTGGGGGGGGGGGGGGGGGGGTTAAGCTCTGAATGCAATTCTTATTAGCGAAGATACAATTTGAACAGAGGCCTTTGGAAAAAAGTGACATTTAGATTTTAGACAAGTGCAATGAGCTGGGGGTATAGAGTGAGATCGCTAAAGCTGAACCCAAGCAGCTGAGCTTGCAGCAGCCGAGCTTGTAGCAGCCCTGCGCTGCAGTGCCGTGCCGCAAGCTCCCGGCCCCGCTCAGCGCCGCCACCGGGGCAGCTGGAGGCGCCCAGGGCCGAATGGGGCGGGCCGTCTGCCACGCAAGTTCAGGGCTCAGCTCTGCAATACTCACTGCTGTCACTGTTTCGCTACGCTGCACACGCAAAGGCAACAGGCTATTCAAAAGAACAGGTCGCAAAACTTGGCTTTTCAGTGGTTCCATGCACAGCTTTGAATCATTCAAGTTAAAATAGCCAGATGATAACATGAAAATTTTAGCATGCCCTCCCCCAAGCTACCAACTTATAACTTTTATTAGATTTTTTTTAAATCAGTAATTAATCTCTTCTAAAATCATGAAAATATGCTTTGTTGATTTCCACTCTCAAAAATCCTTATGATAAAAGAGTAATCTATGTACCACTAAGGCTTTTGAGCACCAAATACCACAAATCCTCAACATTCGGTTAAAGGCAGGAAGCAGGTTACTTCCTACTTCCAGACAACTTTTACAGAAAGGCAAAAAAAAGATATTTCACAGCATGCATGAACAATAGCACTGACCCCTGGTTTCAAAACAAGGCTCCTAAAACCTCAATTTGATGAGCTGAGCTCTGGCATCAAAACAGGAGCAATTTTTTTCCCCTATATAAAATACCTTCTGCCCCTCAGCTCAGCCTCTCTGAACAACATGCATTCTGAACAGTGATCCTGTACTTCAGTTGCAAGGGAAGCTAAAATAACTAAGGCTTAATTAAGCAGGTGGTTTCCCTGCCAAGATGCAAAACAATAAATAATAAAAAAGAAAACTTAATGAATTTTAACTTTGAAATTTATTGTTCCAAGATTTCACAACCTATTACACTGCTTGAGGTATGCAGCTCTCAAATTCCTTTGGTTAATTATTTCAAAGTACTAGACTCACTAGCAGAAAAGAGACAAAACAAAAAAACAAAAAAACACATATTAGAACAGTTTTTTCCCACTCTTCTACTCAAACCATGTGAACAAAATGTACATCAAACTAATGGGCTGGAAGAGGAGTAATGCAAACTGTCGGCTATTACATGCATCCTGTAATGCACTAACAATAAGTCAAAACACCCGTTAGTTACTAACATCACCACAAATATCCAAAATCCCATTAGAGTACGTAAAATACCCAATTATTTCTAACTGCATTAAATCTTCTTATATGAAAAAGGACCTGTGCACATTACCGTTTAATTTCTAAAATTAAAAAAATATTAAAGGCTTTACCTTTTATTCAGACAAGCACACGGCTAACCAAGGCCTACACAAAAATTTTGTCCAGCATTATCTGCTCTATAGCAACAATGAGTGTTAGGGGTGGAGGGAATATAAACGTAGAACAGTGTGAGATAAATGAAGAAATGAGCTGGATTTGGTAAATATGGAAGCAAACAAGAGATCATTCATTTTGTGCTCAAATGAGGAACCTCTGAGAGCAAACTGCATTTCCTCTCCTTCGCAGAGAGACATGTCAACTCAGCAAATAACTGACAAATTAAGTCTACTGGCTCAAACAATTTACTTTTGTGGTTAGAAAGTAGAGTGTCAAAAAGCAAAGCAACGTTTGCTGCTATTCTGACTGGATCTTATTCACTTTTTGATATAGATGTAAAGACATAAGGCTTTTGTTTTAGGAAGAACACTACATACACCAGCAGTATGCACCAACTGGTACCACCAGTATGAAAAACTGGTTCCATCCCAAATCAACAGAAACTTTTCAGCTAGAATTTGCCAAGAGAAAGCAAAAAGAATATAAAGAACAGAAGCTCTTTTAAATGAGATGTACAGCCTATTTAGTACCTTTTCAGAGAATATTTTCTTTTCCTTCACTTTAGTACCTATTGTCTTTCTTTTGCAGGTATTCTTGGCACCATTCTCCATGGAGTATGAAGTATCATACCTGTTTCACATATTCTTCTGATATACAAGTGGGTCTGTTAAAGGATGACAAATTAAAAGCCAAGGCTAAATGTCAAGGAGGCTTTCATGCTCAGGGGAGCATGGCAGACACAGCCATTCTGGTTCACACCATTCAGACAAGGTTTGCAATATTAACACAGCAGACTTGAAGCATATCCACATTATACAAAATTCCGTGGGAGCATATGTTACTCAGCGAGAGACATGAAAGCAATTATATCTCATTTCACAATCAACATCAATTCCTTTTTTCCCCACCAGACCATAACTTATTTTTAACTCAATATTTGTTCCTTCCTTTCCACCAATAAAAAAAATCCCCATCTAGAATTTATTAGACTCTTGTGAATAACTACTACTCTGGTTCAAACGATTTTATGAAAAAAACAACTGTGCTCATCATCCAGCCTAAACCATTACTTTTTTTTTTTTTAATTAAACTTGCATTAAATTGTACATAATAAAGTGCAACTCAAAGCACAATACTCATGATAATCCTAAGGACATCCTGCTGCACAAACTGAAAATTCTCTTGCTTTTTGCAGCAATCAAGGAAAAAAGCAGTAAAATGGGAAGAACTGAAGCAAGGCATAAGTGACTAAGCATCTAATCCAGATCTCTTTCTAACCATCAGCAACAACTTGTAGAGGATATAGATCAATTACAACCCCACTCAAGCCCCACTCAAGTAGCTTTCATTCTAGTTGTATCGGTTTTGATTTTATTTCTGAATATATAATGAATGATATAATTAATGAAATATTGGGAATTGTATTTAGCCAATTTCTGATATTAGAATACAGAACAGGAAAGCAAATGAGGTCACACACAAAAAAAATTTTTCCCCAAGAACTGCCTCCAGAAGAATCACCAATGGATAACTTCAGACTTTCATCTCCTCAGTCTAAAAAGAAAAAAAACACCTCATTTTCAAATGCACGGAAACCCCCCCCACAAGATTTGGACCCTCTCTGTCCTATATTAGGAGAGTTAGAAATGCCACTTGTTAAAGGTTGGAGGACAAACAGAGAACCGTACAAAGAAGCCAGGCAAAAAAAAAGACAGTAAATATATTTAGCTTATTTAAAACAAGTTACTTGAACACTGTATTACAATACCCAAGGAGTGTACAGCTTGCAGCGTACAGCTCTGCAACTTTTACGATTAAGGACGGCCCAAAAACACAGCTAACCACATACCACAGCTTTCAGGCGATAATGCATTCCCGAGGCTACAGTCACATGTTCAGAAATAAGGAAGGGGAAGTGTTTGGAAACCTTTTCATAAAACAGAAAACGTCTGGTTAAACAATACCAAAGCATACAAAGGAGTCTGTAACAACTCAGACAGGAGTTGTAAGGAAAGCTCATGACAGAATAACAAGTAGAAACATTTTTCTTCTTATAAATTTCTCCACCTTTCTTCTCTCTTTTTTCCTTCTCAAGACAGAGAATCAGAAGAAAAGATACTCTGGATGCCCACATCTCAGATGATCTCGAGGAAGAGGCTGGCTTTGGGGAGGGGGGACAGACCCAATCTTGGCTCCCAGTTCAGAGTACGCTGTAGATATTGCTGCTTTTGCAGCGCTCCCCATGGCCGCAGAAGACAACTGTGTCCCTGGCTAAGGATTGTGCTAATTCTGAAAACTGTCCATCAGTTGAACAAACTGGACAAACTAATTTTAACTTGAGCAAACAAAACACAGTGTTGCTCTTCTCCAATCTATCTGTAGCTCTTCAAAATACCACCTTCACCCAGTTTTCAGAAACTTTTTGCTCTGTGCAGAGCAAGGGCTCTCACCTGAAAGGAGAGAGCTTTCAGACTTGGCACTGCTCCTCTCTGTCCTCAGGAGAGGGGACATTTGCAGGGTGAAAAGGGGACATATCCACACGTCCCTCGGGACAGGAACACCTTTGCAAAGAGACATTCATGGGCCTGTGTTTCTTTCCAACTCTCCTACTTGTTCTCAGCCACCCACTTGGAGACAGCCGAAGCAGCGCCAGAGTCAAGGCTGTCACCAGCTGAGCATGGTGCCCTCTGTGGCCAACCCAGCCATACCAGCACTGGGCCCTTCCCCGTGCTTGGTTGTACTGACCCGAGTCCCTTGCGTCTGGGGCTGCCCTCTCTCTGCTCAGGGCAGACGAGGAAACACAGCCAGCCGCCGCCATGGGACTGCACCCAGATAAAACAAGCCTCGGCCAAACAAAGAACTGGGCAACTTCTATCCCTCGTGCCCCTGCACCACTGCTTCAAAATTCCCACTTTGTCACTGCCTTCCTTGCTTTACTCTTCCTAAAGCTTTCCTCAGCCTGCGTCTCTTGAAGCCTTTACAAGGGAGCCTACTTTTCCTTTTCTGATTAAGGAGCAGCTGCAACAGCTCCCGATTTGCTGCTGTCCCCAGCTGGCCAGGGAATCAATCATGCCTTAACACTCTGCAGGTGGGAGAAACACCTCCACCATAACTAGCTTTCTAATAGGAAGGCCTAATACAACAGCCCTAGAGCAAAGGTACATAACACTGGCAAGAAGGTAAAAAAGCAGCCTCAATCTTCAGTCAGAACAGTGCAAAGAAAATGAAATTGCACCTAAGCAGTAGAGATTTCCAGACACATAGTTATTCAAGCAAGTGCAGAGACAGCCTACACCATTAAAAAAATAATAAATAAAAAAAAAAAATCAAGGAGCAGCTCCTCCTCTAAAGAGGAAGAGGACACATCCTTAGTGACACGAAGTTGTATCAACATACTGAAGACCCAAGAAGTTCTCTCCTTTCTATCAGTCAGATCTTCCCATCCACAAGATGGGATGGAAAATCTTCAAGGGATCAATCACCTTTCTCACCTGAAAGTATGAGGCAAGTTTCCTAATTACATAAAAAGAGGAGGGGAGGGGGAAAAAAAAAAAAAAGTCTACGAGGTGGAAGGGAGGGAGGAGGGGCAACGGCTGGCTCCCACACAAAGGAGTCCAAACCAGAGCCTGCAGAGGCAATTGTGTGGTGCAATATTCTCAGCCAACGATAAGAGAAACAAACAAGGAGGAAAGGAAAGCTCACTCCCTAGCTGGAAAATTATACTGATTCATGAGAGGGGTTTACATCCGTCTTACCAAAACATAAACACAGAATTGCAGCAGCTCTATCATCATTCTATCTGTACACCACTTAGCAAACAATCCCTGTTCATCACTCATTTAAACATGTGCAAATCATTTTTTTAATTAAATGACAGAAAACACTATAAAGTGGTGAAGACTAACTTTATAATCAAGCTTTATTATGAACTCAAGAGGCATAAAAAGTAAATGGAAAGAAAAATACCTTAACAGTATCATTCTGAATACTATTGAAATGAATTATTTTCAGCTAGAAACTCTCAGCGCTAGGACCACCATTATCAGTTTGTATAAAAAAATGCTTTGGAAATCTCTTCTGGAGTTTAGATTTAGTGTTTAAAAAAAACAGACAAAACAACTTAAAAGGCTGATATGAAAGGTCACACTGAGAAAAAGCAAAATCGACCAAAATTAAGACTTTGCATCTCTATTTTTGGAATTCTGGGTAAAAGGATAAATGTGGCAAATGTGGAATTTTTCAGAAACACAGAAAACCCAGGAGGCCTGGTGCAAAACAGAAAGCAATGCATTCAAAAGACAGCATTCCTCCACTGACTGATTACATTACCTGTGTGGTCTAAGGCAAGAGGTTGGAGAGTGAATACAGGCATTGTACATGATAAGAACAGAGCAGCCTTTCTTTGTCAGGCTTTATAAGCCTTCTTTAAATTGTATTGCACAACTTAAATCCTGCTGTAATCAAGAAGATACAGACACAGGTTCACTTTAAGAGATTTAAAATAATCCAAGTGGAAAGAACAATACAGGTTAGCCCTGGACCTCAAGGATGGAAAGTAAAGAATGACACCAACTCTGAAATCTGGAGAAACTCTTTCAGGCCCGAGCTGACTCTGCAGCCCATCCGACAACAAAAGACACGCTGCAATTACCCAGCAGCACCTACCTATATGGCAGCATGAATTTGGGGGTTTCTTTGGTGGAAGGAGAGCAAGCAAGCAACACCAGCGCCCAGAGTTGGCAGCTCTGAAGCTTTTAACCATGCCAACAGATAATGAGATGTGAAATACTTATTCCCCCAGAAAAGCCAGGCGGCCCTGTGGAGGACACAGTGACACACCAGGGAAGTGAATTTGAGTCCCAGGTTCTACATTCATGGTTCTGACCTTCTACCAAGGCCAAGTCTGGCACCATTAAGAAAAGAGGTGTCTTAACTTTCAAAAATGTTGTCCCCATCTCCCAAAACTTAGGAAAAAAAAAAACAGGAAAAAAAGTATGAAAACTGTCCCATTTCTCATGGACACAGAAGCATGCCAGGTAGGGCCCTGTCATCACCAGTCTGGGTAAAATCTGAAATGTTACACAGAGTGGAAGTCTCCTGCTCAAAAGTAAGTGATAAGGCAAAGCTGGGCTGCTCATTTTGATAGGGAAGGGGAGCTATCTCTGCTTTACGGTTTGGCATAACAACTTAGAGTCACACAGTTATGCTGTTGTGGCACATAAATCAGACCGTTTTGATCTCTGACTCTTAACAGTGTGCAAAATGTATTAATTGGTACTTTGGTGCTGAACTGCAGAGCCCTGGGATTTCTGTACAGGGTTTTGCATGAGATTATTTATGCCTACAGTTCTGATCTTCCCTATCTTCCTTCACCCCTCCCCAAGAAAAAAGCACTAAATTTTGAAGATACTAAAATTCTCCTCTAGGGTTAAAATTCCTATCTGAGCTTTGCCCATACTTGTTCATGCACTTAAAGTATAAAGAGATCTCTCTGTTTATTCCTTCAACCGTTTCAAGCAGGAGGAGTTCAAATGCTGTTTGCTTTTGATCAGAAACAGACGTCATCAGAAAAGTTCATACTTCTCCTTTTCAGCAGGAGGGTGACATGAGACTGAACACTCATCTTGCAAATCATGATAACACAGAGCAGAAAGGAGAAATTTTTTCTCCAGAATCACACTCATGCGCCAACTGTGCAAAACATGCACCAACATATAAGCAAGTGCAGTGATTGAGAGGTCACACACATGCACTATTCATTAGTGAGGTGACAACCTCAACAGCTTGTGATTTGAAGCTGAGTGTGGTATTGGAGCTAGCCTCTCCAACATCAGTCAGTCCTCACAAAACGCAAAATTAGCTAATTAATAGTGGCCAAACAGCATGTTCCATTTAGTCCAAGCTGTTTAAAAGACATCAATATCTAAATATCTAAAGTGTCCTGTGGGGTTTTCCCCATATGCACCCTGGAAGTTAAAAAAAAAAAAAAAAAAAAAAAGCAGCATTTGAGGCCTTACATTATTAAAAGAGAGGAGTAAAAGTTTTACATTCAAAAATTAATTTCTCCTAAATTCGTAGAGAACAGCAAACACTAACATAGCTTAAATGGAACATTAAGCAAACTGGTGTTTAACAGCACAAGTTTTTGTTTCTTACCTCTTCAGGTACAATGATTAAGGGGTATTTGTCCTCTGACAAAAAGTTAAAAATAACCCACACTTTAAATGCATCTTCATCACTAATCAGCAGAGGACTCTTAGAGAGGTTCTTTTTAGCACAGAGCGTCCAGCACATCCTATTGAATTCAACTTTGTCAAAGTTTCCTTGAACCTAAAAATGAAGAAATTGAAAAAAATATTTTTTTAAACATGCACAGACAGACACATAATAATAGACAGACAAAGTCTAACAGACAAAGTCATACAAAAAGCACTGAGGAAATTCTAGTTTTCAAGAAAAGTTATGGCCCAGAAAGAGTACTGTAGCAGCCTTGTCTGACTTCCTAAAAGGAATAAGCTGAAGAATTTCTTCCAGCAAAATCTGCATCCAACCTCTCCCAAATCTTCACCTTAACTGATTAAAAAACTACCTGCTTTTGTTATCCTTTATCATATCTAATATTTGTGCATACACATCTGTGAACTATTTACATATGCAAAGCTTTCATTTCCTCTATTTTATTTTAAAACCTCATTTATGTTAGAGATGAAACCTATATATCTCCCTACAGCTCTGCCATGCTATTTCTTCGCCAACATGAAGCTAAAGGCATGCTTTGCACTGTAATGGAAGTCTCTTGCGGTTTCGGAAAGCATGTGTAAGAAACAGGTTCTTGCACCTCTTCTGGTAATGATATCAATAATGTTCAGTGCAAATTTTCTTATGATAGACCAAACCACATTTTAAACGCATGAAGGACTTGATCAGTGAAGCGTATAATTTCCTATCCAGTCTGGTAAGTGGTCAAATATAGCTGAGGGTGAGCCACAGTGGCTAACTTAAAGTTTGACTAAGGAAGTGGATGAACTGATGTGGGTGGAGAGAAAAGGCAGAAGTAAACAGGAAGCCAACCCTATGCCAACAAATACTTTAAATTCAGTTTCCAGGACTAAAAGTGAGACCACGGAAGAAAACCATAGACCTTGCATGCTTTCAGAGTCAGACACCAGGGCAAGTGACATTGCAAGAGGCAGGCCACAGGTGACAGCTGTCCTTTGAAGAAGGTGGAAGCTGCAAGAGCTCCAGCTTCTACAGCCACAAGCTCAGCATCCAGGTTACTGCATGAGAAACACGATGTTAAATGAAACACTGGCTAAGCAAACTGCAGAAACACTCTTTGGAGGCAGGACCAGAACCAGGGTTTCCTTCTACGTCCTCCTGTTCGCCAGCGCCTCATCCCACGGCTACATTTGCCTGTGCTTTTCCCTGCCTGTCCTCACCACCTAGCCCAATGAAGCTTGACTCCTTTTCTAAAACAGTCACACCAACCCAGGTGATGAGCACTTCTGCCTTGGAAATGCCTCGTGATTATGCTGCTCCCAGGGAATATACAGGTGAAATGGGAAATCTCCTTTCCTAGAGCCACCAGCTGGCAAATGCCCTAAGCACCATAAATACAGCGGGTGGCTCTACAGCCAGCTCATATTTTGAAACAAGGTAGCTATCAATGATCCACAGGGAGAGGATAGAGAAACACCTTGTGCATGGACCCCACACCAGTGCAAGGTAACTGGCTGCCCCAGTCTCAGCGGGAACAAGACAGTTGTTATCACGTGGCAGAGCAGGCCACGCACACCTGAGAAGCTGCCATTGCAGCCCAAGTCACCTACAGCATGCTACAGCCACCAGGACTGGCAGCAGCCAAGCAGGAGGTCTGAGGATCATTTTGCTGCAGGGGACTAAGTTCCGCCAGAGACCCAGTTTAGATAAGTAAATCCTTTTATCAGAATCCAGATTTGATTCTGAAATGAACTGCAAAAAGCGTGTCAATGTGGCATCAGTAACAGAGAGCCTATTTAGAAATTATTCAGGAAAAATAAACAGATTAGCGCACAAGCCCAGCTCTCCAAAATAACCATGATTCACTTCTGTTTTTTTTCTAAACAATTAAGCTGGCTGTTAAATAAAGGATATAATTCCAACATTGTTCTGGGGTGTGTGGAACTAAATAGTTCTCTTTATTGAAGAAGAAAAGTTTTCCTCAACAATTTCATGTAGCAATGCCAACTTTTTCTGGTGTATCATTTCTTCAAGAATATTTGAGGGGGTGGGAGGGGAAGGAAGAAGAAAATCCTACAACTAAAAACAAACTAAAACCAAACCACTTTAGAGCTAACTCCATAGTACAAAACTCTTGGCTGTGCTACTTTGACCTGCTTAGTTGGCAATGCTCCGCCCTGGGTGGCTACATTTTAATCGCTCTGAAGTAACAATTATTCTGAATGAATAATCTCTCCACGCTTATGAGAGGTTATTTCTAATCATCATTTTATAAATTGAAGATAATTGGATAGATTTTTCAAGTTACACTTGAAATTATTCACGAAGGTACCTCTAACTTAATTAAGAAGCTGTAAAGGTAGAACACTTCTTAAACAGGAGGAACTGGTGGCAAAAGAGCAGACAGTCGTAAATGCATATACAAGTTGCCTTTTCATGACATGAACAAAACATGTATTTATAAATTCAGACTGGACCAGAGACAATCCTGGAATTTCAATTTAAAGAGAATTACAAAAAATAGCTTTAATTACTGTGAGACTCTACTATGAACCCTACATTGAAATCATCTTGATTTGAAACTAAAATATTAGGTTTATGAAACTCTGTTGAGAAACCAGTATTTCAATTTTATTTGGGCAGAACACTCAGCCCTCTTACAACCAGTACGAATATCAAAGAATTCAATTGCTTGATTAACAAATGAATCCTTGTACAGGAAATTTTTAGTCTGCACTAGTACATGCTTTTTTAATTTTACTTCATAGGGTCTGTCCAAACTATTATATGTCTCTGTTTCATTTGGAAATTGCTATAGTACCCCACACTATTAACTGTATAGCAACTATCACTTATTTGTGTATCTGTCCAAATTATGAAACATGCAAGATGAATTGACCCCTCCAACCCCAAAACAGCTTAAACTCATAGAGATGGAAACACCATACTTAAAACACCTACCTTCCCTTTCCAAGAAGTTTCACAAAATAATCACAAGAAAAATACAAAATCCATAAAACTTAATAGATCTTAAATTTATACTGCTATGCAAAGTATAATTTACCAGTATCAGTATCTTAACCAAATAACTCTAAAATATAAAGAAATACAGAAAATATTTGGGTTAAGTACCAATGATGGGATCAATTCCAAAAACATACTAAACATTGGTAGTATAATTAGTATTCAATAAGTTGTCTGTAAGATGAAATAACCTAAGCTTTAGAATGATGTTCTTTGCTTGCCCCCATTATGCCTGTTCTCTGCTAAGTAAGGCATGTTGTAAAATACCACCATCAGCATCAGTGTGAAGGAAACATTTTCAATTGGTATTGAACAACATACATTATAAAATGGAACATGTTAAAACAGTTATGAAACAGAGTAAAACAAATTATGAAGACATGATATTGGCAAGTGACAGTTCCCTCCTGAAAAGGACAATTACAGAAAAAGAATAGATTTTTATTTCAGACGCCAGAAAATCCTGGATACATCTATCTGCCAAGTAATAAGCAGCAAGGTACTTTCAGGCATTATTAGTTATTCAAATTCCTTATTTGAATAAAGGAAATTAGTAGCTATGAACTTCCCTTTTCAACCTACTAACTTGTGCATTTCTTGATGATTCCTTGGTTCTATATAAAGAGGTTTTATTGCAGGGTAATGCCAGCACTTTAAAAAAAAATTACAAATTTGCATTCAAGTGCACAGGAGGAGATATTTCAAAAAGGTTACAAAGTCCTCTCAGTGAAATTATACAAGTTGATGTTATGTATCTGCTTAAAAAGAAATGCAAGGATTTATTCTGTAAATAAAATCTTTTGCTGATGTTTTAAAGCAAAATATCTGGGGATCAAAAAATTGTCTCATGAGAAGGCTATTTTTGCTCAAGTCAGTAAGAAGCTGCAAGCCCAGAAGAGTAACACACAAGAAAATGCATGACTAGAAATTGAGATCTTTCTCTGTATTTGTGGGTATAAAGCACTGATCCTTCTTTAGTAGCTTTGCTTAGTAGCACAAGTTAATAAGTTTTGGTCTGCGATCACCCCATCTAAGAGAACAGATTACTCCTTGGAAGAAAGAGAAAAGAGGGTGTTTCCTGTTTGCTTTTTTTATTTGTTCTAAACAAAGGTCTTTTGACACTGATTTAAAATCATCTCTAAAAGATGACGTCACAATCAAGATTTTTACAGTCCACAAAGATAGCCTTGTGTCTACAAAATTTGACTAACTTTTAGTAGGACATATCTTAACTGAAGACATTTAATCAGGATTAAATAACATGAAGTTACAGGCTATTTAATTCTGTTCCTTAACATTTTCATGTTTTAAGATAAACTAATGGTATGGGCATACGAGCCAACTATCATAAGACAGATTAGGGTATGAATAAAACAGCTGAAGAAACTACATGCAATCATACTATTTCCATTGATGAAAACAGTAGCCTGTCCTTTGTTTCTACCACAGGGTAAGAAGGTACACCAGAGTAGCCAAGAACTGTAAATTCACACCTTTGCTCACTTCAAGTTAACATGTTTATGTAGCCAGGTCTTTCATTTTCAATTTAAAGTGTTGTTTAATTAATGAATTCACTCCTCATTTCCCCAATTCTCTCCCTATTCATCCTATAAACATCCTTTAACAACAAAGCATGTTTATATTTGAAAAAGCCTTCCATCTCCATCCTTTTTTTTTTCCTTTGATTTAATGGCTTGCTATCGCCTACGAATGACATTAAAAAAAACTGTGGTTCAGACTCTACAATTGTAATCCTTCAGTCAAAATAAAATAAGGCCCTTTCTTTGTCCACAAAGTTTGATCTCAGCAGAATCTTACAGGAGCTCGAATAGCCAACGCTAAGTGGAAATGAAATGATAGACTTCATAGGGACAAAGCAAGGTGCTTCAACAGCAAATAGCCAAGACAGTAAACAGATATCTTCACGTGTAGCAATGGCCAACAGCTCCCACACATAAAACAGGACACTATTACTGGGTACGAAAAGAAACACATGCTAGGGGGGCAGAAGTTGATGACTGGTAAGAACAGCACAGATGGGCAGAGATTAACCTCACAGCTCACACATCTTAGCCAGATTCATGATGCTTCTCTTGTTTCCAGGCTGCCAGACTGCATCTCAGGTATGTATCACATTTTTCACCAGTATTAAATATTAAATGTAGTCTAAAAACTTCAAGAAGCAGAAAAATTAGCAAACTGGGTTAAGGAGTTAGCATAATCTGCAATTGCCAGATAGAACTTTTCAGACACAGATCAGTTCAGGACTTTTTAACATTATAAAAGAAAGCATATATGTATCTCTGCAGCCATAGTATCAATATTTGAGGCTTTATGGTGTCAGTCCCCAAGCATAAGAGAAATCAGTGGTACCGAAACTGATATGTTCCCATTATAACATCAGCTATTTTTTACTGCCTTCACCAGTCTCTTAAGAGAGGTTGTCAGACAAAAAAGCAAAAAGGTGATTTTTTACTTTCCAAGAAATTCAACCTAATTCTCCCATAGAGAGCTCCCAGAGAACAGCTCTGGCCCAGTGACCTCCTCTGCTTAGAATGAGGTGGAGAGGGGACTGGGGGAAACACTGTGGCTTTCCAGAGCTTCCCCCAAACAACGCACAGTACAAAAGCACAGACAACTGAACAGTGCTCAGACTCTACAGGAAAGAACCTGGAACACCAAACTTATCAGCACTCCCTGATGTCACCCGCTATAACTATTCTGGGGGATCTGTCAATCAACATATCTTGTGAACCCACATTAAAGATATTTCTGCCCTTCTTGTTTGCAAAGGAGACTATGACACCACTCTACTAAAAACAGTATAAAGCAGGACAATCTATAGCTCCAAGACACTTCAGCATACATTTAAACAGAGGCTGTTTAGTAACATGAACACAGTTTTGCATGAGCAGAGCTTAGAGAATAACCAGATATAACAGGAAATAGAAACCAAAGAGAGAGGGGAAAAAAAGAAAAAAAAAAAAAGTATAAAACTGTGCAACCTTCCATTTTAAAGCAGAGACTCTCCTGAGTATTTGTCCTGCCACGACCAAAACAGACACACTCACAACTAGATTTTCTTCAGATCAGTATGCCTCTTGCAAGGAAAAGTCTATTGTAAAGATAAGACCCTGAGTTAAGATACTAATTCAAAACCTGATCGAGGAAAACAGAACACAAGAATTCAAAACTTACCTTTTCCAAGATGAATTTATTTAAATAAGGCATATAACCCTGATTGGAAACTGGTCCTTCATCATCATCCCTAAAGTGCTCTTCCAAGGCCACTGGGTCATGGGGAACATTCAACACTGTGCACAAATTGTGAGAGAGGACCTAAGAACAGAACAGAAATCAGTGATACCACTGTTGACCTTAACTCCATTGCATTTCCTCCACAGGAGATCTGTGACTCCTGAGACTGCACAGAAAGTGACACCTTCTTGTCAGCAGGAGTTTTGCCCTGCGTATTTTTGTCAGAAGGCAAAATATAACTTAAAAAGTCAATTCCCAAGTATTCAAATGCTTCACACGGTTACACTTTTACAAAAGCACTGTGATTATAACAGGTTCTTTACTACATAGGTGCAAACATACCTACAGAAGCTACCCTTTGTATGCGTATACTAACGCATCTGAAAACCTGAAATATGCCAGAACACCAAAGTAATATTTACACAATGAAATTAGACACTTGGGGGAAAATGACTAGCAACCTCTAGCCTTTGAAATTACAAATATTCATTATTTAGTGAAAACAATTAATGAAAAAAACAGTTCAATTTGTTCCTTTAGTTTACAAAGAAATGACCATTCAAATTAAATGCTTGCTTTTTGACTACTTTTCAACATTCACACTGTGTTTCAGTTGGTAGAGGAAAAGCAGCATCACAAAAAGGGGAAGGGTTTAGATGTGCTTCTTGAAAGTTTTATTTTAAAAAAGTATTTGCATGAATTATGTCAAGAATTTAATGCCCACCACCCTCAAGTCTTTCTTGAGAAATGACCTTCAAGAAGAGGCTACATGCTTGATTAGTTTTAAGGAAGTACAAAACTACTGAAAACTGACTGGTAGTCAATGCGCCTTAAGTTCTTCAACTTAGGCCGAGTTTTGAACACACAAACTAACACCTTGGTACCAATGACAGGAACACAGAACCTGAAGAATAGCTATTTCTGTGCCACTAGCACATTTATAAGACAAGGTGACCCTCCTTTTGCTTTTCACATGTTCCTGTGAGTCAGGTTAGTCCCGTGACCTGCTCCCTAACAGGCCTTAGACGTGCTGGCATTGAGGACCTCTCACTCTTTGGGATGATGCAGGGCTAAGCCTCTACAGACTATGCACTACCTACTGGATCTGGCTAGAGAATTTAACCTCACATGTCCAAGAATGGGCTGCATTACAAAATGTCATGAAGTAGCAAAGGCAAAAATAAAGAAAAAAAATTATGCAGAAGTAAAACAGACTGCATTGTTAAAAATACATGTTGCTTCTTGCATTTTTTTGGATCAAAAACCAGTGAGGATAGACTGCAACTGAATGTTTGGTACACTTTATTTTTTCACTGTGTGGTGCATAATTCAAAAAAACAGAACCAGATGAGGCAGAGAGAAAGCAGTAGAAAAGGGGTAGCTGCAAAGGAAGATTAAAGTCTTCAGAGCCTAGAAAAACAGACATATGCCACACACACACAAAATCTGCTTTTTTCCAAAATAAAACAAATCTCAATGTAAATTTACTTTTCTTATATATGCTAGGAGACATGCAAAGTCTAAGCACTAATTAGCACAAAAATCTCCAAAGACATCCCAAATATCAGTTCAGGGGACCATTCCTCTACACACACCTCCAAAGCTGCATTTTCTTTTAGAAAAGCACCCATTTCCATGAGAAATATCTATTTTCTTACTTGTAAGCTAAAATTAAGCCACTAGGTCTAGCCACATGCAAAAATTTAAGAACAGAAAAACAAGAGCACCAGCAATATTACAAAAAAGCTGTATTTTCCAAAGCAGTAAAATTGTATTGATAAATTTTCCACATTTCACACTTCTCTCCATCAGGGGTCTATTCCCCTTCAATGTATCCTTATTTTTAACAAAAAAAATAAATCAAGCATTTGAGTCTATGCGATTTACATGTGGGGGGAAACTGTATTATAATGTTTCCCCCTCTATTTAAGGCTTCCGTTGTTATTTATGGAAGATGGATGGATTCTTGAATTTCTGTGAGATAAAGGTGAACTCAGTTTTGCAACTAAGCTGTAACTCATACAAATATTTTAAAATGTAACTGATTTATGAGATTATTATCAAAGTTACTTAAATTCTCAATAAAACACTTCCTCACTGTGTACTTTCTACCTATTTCTCTTCCCTCCTTCTTAGCTTTCTTGCTGTGCTTGGGCTGTCAGAAACCTGTGTGGTTTCAGCACCAACCAGCTAATTACCATGAAAGAATGCCACTTTCAATCATTTTCTAAAATCCACCTTATCTGCGATCTCTCCTATGCCCAGTGCTCTCTTTTCATAACTCAGGAAATTCCTCAATGCCTGCCAAAGTTTGCCATTCTTTAACACGGCCAAGCTCCAACTGAATTCTTCAGCTACAGGTTAAGCTTGAAAAATTCTGCACTGAGTTCTCATTTTGTTTTGTTTTGTTTAAATCACATTATATGGACAATCATACAAGCTATTTTAATGATCTATATATATATATATATTAAAAAAAGAGTAACAGTTGAGAACTAGTTTAATTAGGGTACAAAAAATTGCCTTGTCTTGCAGAAGCCCTGTCAATCATGAGGAAGTTTTCCACCCGTAAGGATTATTCTCCCCATGTCCACATGGTTGCTAGGCAGCTTTTTCTTTCAGCACTTAATATGCTCTGGATGCCACGTTCAACAATCTACCTTCACGCCAGAGCCAGCTCCTACCCTAAGCCAGAAATTGTCTCTCTGTGCTGCAAGCAAATGGATACACCAATGGTTCCCAAATTGTAGTCTATGAGACTACACAGTGTGGCCTGCAAAGGGTCCACAAAAACAGTGCGTTATTGGCACTATTTTTCCATTTTTGATTAAAAGTTTCATAACAAAGATGCCTAGTGGTGCCCAGGAAATACTGAAGTTTGTCAGTGTTTTGCCACTCTTGCTGCAGGTAATCAGATGAAAGAAGAAAGCTGAACACCAAAGGTTCAGAAAGTGCTGTGGCACCTTGTTACAGACTTTGGATTTACTTTATTTATTCCCATTTTCATGCTGCTCAACCTGGAGTACCAAACGCCAGCACAACTCTGCTTCTCCACAGCTGCTCCCCTCTGAACTCTGATCTTCCAAGATGTTATCTTCCAAAACTTGTAAACACATCCTGAATTGATACCATCTGAGTAGTTCCATTTAACCTTGTCCATAAAACTGATCTGCATTTCTAAAAGGGAGAGAAAGGTCTGCTAGACTATTTATTGCTCACTGACAAAAATTTGGCCCAAATCATAGCATGACCCTTAACAGAAGAGATTAAAGGTACAGTGGCTATCGACATTTTCTTCAGTGCTTTTTTCTTTTTCCTTTCCATCTTTCAGGGGGGTCTTCTCCCTCCCCACCTCTTTTAAAGATTTTAAAATGCTGGTGTTACAGAAGCTGACAGCTCCATTCAGTGGCTCTGTGTGGGTTCATTCCAAGACATTCTTGGCTCATCTCTCTCCGAAATCCATGTCAGCAGCTAGCCAGCCAAATAAGCCTACTCACAAGTAGTTTCCCTTTTCCTTTTTTGATCAGTGTGGACACCATCACCACGTAGACCCATTAGCACAAGCACAGGGTCTTTTCAACCAGGGTATGTCTAAGCATTCAGTTTCTTGCTTTGTAACATGTCTAAGAGACAGCCTTCTTATCCATCCATATAGCAGACACTTTATTCAGACTTCTCATGGTTAACATCTGGGTTTCCGCGGTGTCCTCTTTTCTGGCCCTGAAGAGTGCAATCATGTGCATGTTTTGACAGCTCAGAGCCGTGAAGCTAGGGCCACTCTCCTTGCCTCTGCTGCCATCAGCCCACCACTCGGTTCCTTCATTTGCTCCCCCTTCTCTAGGACACTCACAGATCATTTGTCATCATTTTCAACAACCTCACCCTTCCTTTTCCCCTCATCACCAAAAAGCTTCCTTTGGACCCCCATGATACACTGGTGCCATTTTGCATATGCTGAATTGTGGTTGGAAATGCCTTTCTCTTTTATGGCTTCTGACACTTAGGAAGAGCTCTCAGTAAATATCATGGATCTAATAGGCCTTTCTTCAACTTGTTCTTTGAAATCAGTTGACAAAACCCTCAACAACAAAGGTTAAACAGGCTACTGATCTACTGAAAGCCGCTCCTCTCGAGCTCAGTAACACGGCCCCATTGGACCAGTCGTTTCCTAATGCTCCCCCTCGTTCACTCTACAAGCTCTCTTCATCTGCAAACTCTTCCGGATGTGTGGCATCCCTCCGTGGTGCATTTGCACAGCACCTAGCACCTTATCACCAGGATTCCCAACTGCTACAATACTACAAATGCATTTGATTCCAGTTAATAACGTAACAGTACAACTCTCTCATAATGAGTCATAATGACTAATTTCCTACCATCCTTCAATGTTGTACAAAGTCAATTGTCTTACCGGGGTCCTGCCCATTCATCACAGATTCTCAACCTTTCCAGTTCTTTACTGCATTGTTCAAGGTCTTCCTCTCTATTTGGACAGTCCCTCTTGCTCCTGATTACACCATTCTTCCTCTTCCCACCAACTACTGACTTCCCACTTAGCAAAAAGGCAAAACAAAGATAAGAAGCATAATAAGCCTATATCATCCTACATACAGTTAAAGACTAGTTTACGTTTTCTACACTTGACTAGTAACTTTGGTCATCCACATTTTATGGGCTCGAATGAGACTGGATTTTCACAAGATACTCACCACCCACATTCTGCAGCTATCAAATCAGGAATCCAAGACTTTGAAAATCTAGCCCAATGGTAGCAAACAAAACACAACAAGAATGGCCAACTAGCTCCACTGCCAAAACACAGACAAATCACAAAGCATTGCAAGGAATAGCTTCCAGAAAGATTTTAAAAATGATTTGATATGTATTATTTCCAAGATCCAGTCATGCAAATATACTACAAGGCTGCTAAGTGTATTGACATTTAAAACTATAGTAAGTGTTTCAAGATCTGGCTAGAAAGCAGGCTGAATGTTGACACATCAGAGAAGCTTTCAAAATAAGTCAATTTTAAAATTGCAGATTGCAAGAAAGGTGAATCTAAGTTAAATATAGGAACACAAGTATTTGCATGTAGCTCGTGTTAGAACCATGACAACAGCTATAATTGCATCCACAAAAATTATAACTTTAACCTTGCTATAGCATTGTTGGAAAGTGCTCCTGAAATACACGAACAAAATAATGATTGTGTTCATATGTAAACATATGATTTTAGATACACAACAGAACACATATTTCTGCTGATGTAAAAAAAAAAAAAAAAAAGGATGAAATCTGCAGCCATTGTAACATTAAAACTTCTAGAGATTACTGATTAGAAAAAAAAAATCAGTGCACACTGGAAAAAATATTCAAAATTACACAGAGGACTGATTTTGCTGTCTTTTCTCTTAGTAAGTCAGACAAAGGATACGAATGGATAAAGGACATCTCATGAAATCCTTATTATTCCAAGCAAGTCCCAGTTTTTCCTCCAAGACTTTGTTCCATCTCCAGACTAAGGAACAGAAAGAATTTACTTGGCTTCATCATTTTGCTCTAGATATATTAAAAATAATGCATGATTTAAACCCTTCATGGTAGGGTCTCAGCTGCATAACACACATTGATTTTTCTCATAGTATTTTAGTACCATTTCATGAAAGTGATTCATTTTCACAGGAGGACCAAAGATCACTCTCTAAAGAAAGTTATTTCTAGTTTCTCTACCTAACAAACACCACATTATAGTTAGGCCCTTCTGTGTGATATGATCGCAATACCTTATACTGGATTATACAACCCAAAGATCCAGTCTCAATAAGTTTTCTTATTTTTTTTTTAGAGTGATGGGGTGACAGTTCAGCAAGTTACAACATTTTCATGCTGTTCTCAGAAAACAAATAGATTTCTAACAAACTTTTCAATAACAGAAGTTTCACTAAGTTATTAAGCAATTATTTCTAATGCCACAGATCTCTACTAATTCATTGATCTCCAAGCCTCACTGCCAGCTTATATAGGCACTACATCTCACTTGTGGTAACGCGGACGAAAAATGCAGTATTGTGAAATACCTTCTCCATGCAATATAGCTGTAAATCACCTTGTTGGGAACCTCTTTTTTGCTGTTCTGCCTACCCCTTCTGCTGCGTCAGGTGGAGCTACTGCCATAATAGCGCATTTTGTCTCTGCAGTAGGACTCTCAATTTGACGCTAGCATTTACCATTTGCCATAAAAAGTCTACAAGAGAAGACTCCCTATCCCCTCCCACGTTTCCTGAAAACTAGTTCTTGGTGGCCATACGGAGCAGCCTCATTTCAGATTTGCTTCTCCATTCCCAGATCCTCCACTTGACACTTCCCTCAGGAGCATTTACATAGTAGGGAGACCTGCACTAAGACCCATTATTTTTTCCCCTTCTGTCTCTCACACAGACAGCATGAAACATCAAAACTGTTTAGGAAGATATTTGGTGGGTAATAAGGGGACAGGTTTAATTTCCTCTCTCCTTTTCATTTTTTACCCTTTTTAAACACAAGCATTTGTAGACATAGGAATCTATTAAAGACAGCAAAACATGACAAGACAGGTACCATCTGTGCTTTGGTTGCAAATACAACTGTTGCTCTAATCCAGCTAGTTCAGCCAACAATCTTAGAGAAGAAATGACAATACAGTCATCAGAGCAAGCTGTACAGACCCATCAGGATCCTGACCTCTTATTCAACCATTTAATTCACCCCAGAGCCTGCATCACTCAGCTTCTTCGCCGACTGACACGCCAACGTGTGCGACTGACACACCTCCTGTGTGAGCGCACAAACCAAGGCGGCCCATCCAAGGTGTGGTAGCAAAACAGGAAAACAGAATTCCTTTAAAAAACATGCGTCTCTGCAATCTATTTAAGTTAGTCCTGCAATACTACAACAAAAATACTCACTTTCATGACACTACAGACTACGAAGGCCACGATGGGCCCAGGGCTTGCACTCACTTTTAGCCTGAGCTCACAGCCAAGTCTGGCTTTTATCCTCATCCCTGCTACACACAGCTTCGGGCTGGGTGAGGCGGCATCGCACGCTCCTATCACTCGGGGTGGAGAAAAGGAGAAGAGGGATGGGCTGCTCGCAGCAGCCAGCGTGTTGCAGGCACTTATCGCACAGTGCTCCAAGCGCAGCTCACGAGCAGCTAGCCAGATCGCTCTTCACAGCACCGCCACGGCCACTCCCGCTCCCCGAGTTAGACCCGTCAAGTGCTCCAACTTCAGCTAGCCGCCGCAGCTAACGCAAGCGCTCAGCAGTGAGCGCAACGACCTCCTGTCTCAAACGTCAACAGGTGCCGCGCTCTGATTCCAAAGGTTTCCCTGGAGAGACTCCCGCTACCAGTCCGAGGCGGAGGCAGTGCGGCGGCGCGGAGCGGAGCGGGGCCGGGCCGGGGCGCTGCGCTGCCCGGGAGCAGCGCCCAGCGGGGGAGCCTCCCCACGGACCCCGGCCGCCCCGCTCCGCGGCGGGGCCTCGCGGCCGCCCCGCGGCGGCCGGCGCCAGGAGCACGCGGGGGCCCGGCCGCGGCGCAGCCCTCGCGCAGACCAACCGCCTCGCGGCGCCCGCAACGGTCAGTAACGGCCACGCGCCGCGCCGGGAGGGAGGGGGAGGGGGCCGCCCCGCCGCGCTTGCCTTGAGCTGGGACTTGGAGACCTTGCCGCTGCGGTCGAGGTCCAGCGCGGTGAAGGCGTGCCAGATGGACTTGAGCAGCTCCTCCTTGAGGCCCACCATGGCCGGCCCGCCCGGCGCCGCCGCCGCCGCCCCGCTCCCGCCGCCGCGGCTCCTGCGGCGCCTCTGCGCGCGCCTCGCCCGGGCCGCCGCCCCGGCCCCGCCCCGAGGCCGGCCCGCAGCCGGGCCCGCCCCGCGAGGCAGGGCGGCCCGCGCCGGCGGCGCCTTCCCGCCGCCGCCGCAGCGGGGAGCCCCCGCGCCAGCGGCTCCCCCCCCCCCCCCCGGGAAGCCGGAGCCCCCGCGCCAGCGGCTCCCCCCCCCCCCCCCCGGGAAGCCGGAGCCCCCGCGGGCAGCTGCGCCCGAGGCCAACCAAGTGGCATTAAAATCACTCCGGGGGCCTTTCCAGGGCCGGCCTGGTACAAAACACCCCCACGGGGAAGCAGCTCATTCCTTCTTGTTTTGAACCTGCCCCGTAAGATAACGCAGCCCTTCCTAAAAATTGTAGGCTCAGTACAGGCAATGGCGAGAGCTAGCAGTGCTGTGTGACCTTCGATGGCTCGAAATTCCCGGTGCTTTCCAGCAGAGCCTGAACACTATCTTCCCCTTATTGATAGGGGTAGTTGCATATAGTCAAGAAGTGGAAAGAAGTTAACGCTGCAAGGTACAGGGCTTTGAATACCCCACAGTACACAGTTCCTGGTCAAGTGCTTTTAAAAAAAAAAAAAAAAGTAATTTAAGACACCTGACAAACAAGAAAAAGGCTGGTCTTAGCTTTTGTTAAATTTTAGCCTCCATTCAACCCCAGCATCAGAACAAAAAAAAGAATAAAGTTGTACACCACAAATATTTTTTGGTGTTCACTGTAGGAGTTGCTTTTAATTTTCAGGTATAATAAAATCACAAAATGAGCAATTTCTACACGTGAGACCCTGAAAACTAGAGTTATCCAGAGATTTCAGATGATGATTTTTATTCTCTAGTATCCTCTTGTTAGCTTAGAGCAAACAAAAATAAATTAAAAAAGTATTCTAACAGTGCAGAAACATAGTCTTTCAGTAGCACAGTGAATAGTCAGAAACAACCTGCCTTGTTCACAGGAAGTATCCTAGCAGCTCCCCCCCCCCCCCAATTTTTCTTAACCCATTTCTCCCATTGTGGATTCTGAAGTCTTGAATACACTAACAATTATTTATGCTGTCTCCTCAAGATGGATGGTACAAGTTACACAGTTAACATCTACTAAGATTCTTGAGGAAATTTAATTAGCCTGATTTGCCAACATTATGGCTGCTGATGGTGCTAGAAACACATATAATCTTGAAATACATTAGCATTTCTCCATTTTGAGTGACCACAGCTATTTCTCTTAAGCAGGAAGGAGGCAAATTTTGTATATGCCAATAACCCACCAAATTATCTTATTTGGTAGCTGAGCAGCCACACGCTTGTCAGTAAATACAGAACATCTCCATTAAAGTGCACTAAATACAGACATGATCTGTAAAAATGTCACTCTGGAAAAGCAATTTGGAAATTTGGACCCTTATCCGTGTTGTACAGAAGTCTCCTCAGGGCAGGGACTTTTCCATTTTGCACAGAGTTCAGTGAGAGATTATATATAATTTTTGTAAAAAAAAAGTGAAAAATAAAAACAAAATTCCCCACAGAAAGTAATTGTAATGAAAAACCCTACATGCTTCTTTTTTTATTTTTGCTGGTTTCTGTTATTTAAGTTACATATGCTTAAATCCTTTGCCAGAACAGGACTTGTTTTCCATATAAACAGTTTTATTCAAGTGAGCAGGGTTATAACCCATGTTTAAATGTTTCTTTAAAATTAAGTTTGCATAAGCATCACCTACTCCAGCTTCTGCTACATTAATCAAAAAGGTACTTAAAATTATGTATTAAGTTAGTACATGATTTTATATACACATATTCATTTCAGATTTAAGTTTTTCATAGCATTGCACTAATTGAGCAAAAACAAACTGAAATTCTTTAGTCTAGACACAAACTTGCACCCACTGAACAAAACCTTTTTTTTAATATTTACAAAAAAAATAAAAATTACAGGTTTACCTGCATCTACACCAAAAGTGTATCTGTATGGTATATTTTAGGTAACTCACCCATTTTAGCCTACTAGTCTGGATATTTGCATATCAAACATTTTACAGGCAAAACCTTTTAAGGTAAGATTGACCTATAATTTGTAGATCATTAACAGTAATCACACTTAACCACAAAGTCCTTAGCAGCACTACATAACAAGCTTGAATTTCTCACATTATTGATAATACAAAAATAAATTCTGATGCAACTTAACATACTTCTGCTTTTCTTGAAAGTTCTCTGAAAGCTCAGCAGCTTTATTTCAAGCCTGTGCTTATTCTCATCTTGTTTGCTCAGTATGGCTAAAAACAGGACTGATGGATGGTTGGGAGACCAGGTAGGGAGAGTGGCTCAGTCTCAGAGCAACTCAACCTTTCATGAGGGAGCTTTGGTTAGACCCTGCTGAGTTCAGCCTTAAGAGGTCAATCACTTTTCTCCTCCTCCACCCCCTAACCCCCCCCAGAAGCTTAATTACTCTTTTTTTAGCCAAATAATAAGTATTTGCCAGGTAGATTCTAATCAGAAAAAAAGATTAAACATTTGAATTGTCTTTTTTTTTTTTTTTTTTTTGCCACGGGGGCACTTAAATTGCCATGGAGGAAAATATTTGGATACACCAGCAACTTACAGTTTTGGCTCATTATTACCCCGGAGAAAGCATTCTTGAACTCTGGCTAGAACAGTGCTTTTCCTTCTCCACAACAGAGTTAAACTGAAGCAAACAGGAAAAAAAGACCATATAAGCCAACTTTGCAGCCTTCATTGAATAAAGTTGTTTCCACTATCTGTCATTTCACATAAATGTTTGATTAGTAAATAAAAATAAGACAAATACCAGTGTTAATGATCAACACGTTATACTTTCGGAGCAGATTAGTCCTATCCCAAAATATCTCAAGAAAGTACAGGGAGAGGAGATTTAAAGAACACCCCAATCAGTAAGCATATTCATCATTATACAATAACCTGGTCCTTTTATTCTGCATTTGTATTTGACAAGTTATTTCTCACCAAGGTTACAGAATTCAGCACAGCACAGAACTCCTCCTCCTTTCTGCAAGTAAGGTAGCTGTGGCAATTAAACCCCAGGTGTGCTGCATTAACCACCTGATGCCATATCTTGGGAGGTGATCTGCACAGAGAAGTGGGCAATGGAAAAGCCATGTAAGCAAGGTCAGTGTAGAAACCAATCAATAAATATTAGCCAGCTGTCTACAAGACCAAAAGACTATGATCTCCTTTGTTAAGGCATGGAGCAAATATCCAGGAGACTTGACCCTAAACATCTTGACATCTAAGTAGTCAAGAGTGAAAAGAGGCAAAAGAAAACAGAGGTAGAAGGACTGAAAGTAAACAAGCAGCAGTGACTGGTGAGACTGCTAAAAGTCAGGAATAGGGGGTATTTCAGCCATGCCCCCCCATCTCAGTCTTGCAGAACATCTTGCCTCAAATATGTTCATTAATGGCACATTTGTGTCTGTAAATCAATACATAAACAAGATCTTTTTCCATCTGCTTCTATATATGCAGAACATGCAGAATCTTTCTCCTTGCATAAGTAAGAATGTTAAATCAGTAACAGCAGCAATTTCCATTAGCCCACCTATCTTGCAGTTACCATGGTAAGGCAGAGATGATAAATTAGAGTTAGGCCAATTGTTCCACTTTTAGCTTGGGTCAAACAGGAAAATCAATTTAGATTAGCATGATTATTCAGGTATCATGCTAAGTGTTGATGCTACCTGTTAGAAAGGAGTCAAATTATTGGGGAAAACAAAGATCTTTGAAACTGATTCTACAGATTTTGCAAGAGTATCCAGATTCTAATTTTTTTAAGGTTGTACAAACTAGGTCTCTGAGGAACATGTCAAGCAGTAATAAATTGCTTCCTTTAATAAGGCATGGTAGTATTCTCTCCTTGGAGGACCTCCATTTTCCATACCCCAATGCCATTAGACTTCAGGGGATAGAGTCTTCATCCAGTTACAACTTTTCAAACTCAAACAGGACCGTAAATTCTTGTGTGCTGGCCTGGCCAGTTACTTCTTCCTTTCTCTCCACAGTGTTTCTTCTTTAAAACACAACTAAGAACTTATCTGTCAGGTCAGCAGCCTCCAACTGGGGCAGCAAGCAGTTTTCTCTTAGATAGTTTCCATGTTTCAGTGATAGAAGATAAGCTTTGGGCAGAGAAGTGCTATGCTTTTGACTGCTGCTGAAGTTGAAGGCCATTGATTTAGACCTGAGCCAAAAGTCACTAACTGTAATTAAACATAGAGTAAGCAAGAGAAGGGGTGGGGGGGGAGAAAAAAAAAAAAAAAGGAAAAAAAAAACCACACCCCCCCACACAACAACACACACTACCACACATTCCAGTCTGCTTCTCTGAAGTTACTTCTGCTTATTTCTCAGTTCTGTGCCTTATCTTTACTAAGTGCCAAACTTCTAGTTCCATATCCTGTTATCTTCTGCATCTTGAACAACAAAAAGCATCCCCAGAAGAACATTTTTTGTTTACTCAGACATCCTTAAGAAAGGGATGAGACACAGCTAGCTCCAACACTTGCCCCTAATTCCCAGCCAAACCAGAGAGAGGTCAACACAAATAGACCTATTTCTTCCTTAGTGCTGTGATCACCTCAGAGCGGTTATTCATGTAACCTGGAGCAGCTTTATGCTTCAGCTCTTTCTGATCAAGGTGACACCCCCAGAACCCCATACATGGCAAATCAGGGATGGAAAAGGGCAATTGCCAGCCAAGGATCGGGTTTTTGTACTGAGGAGTTTGATGTGCCAAGTCCCCCAACTGCTTTTGATTTCATTTCACATTCAGATCTTGAGCTCTCAAGCACAGCTATAACGATGATATTAATAGGTAGCATATGCATATATAGAAGTATTAAGCACACATTTGTTATATACCATATCACATATAGTGAAATCATAAGAGGATTCCTTTTCCAAACTTGGGGGGGGGGGGGGGAGAAAGGGGGGCAATTCAACACTTACCTATGCTACTGTTGGCAAGAATGCTCAAGTCACTACTGCAGATTAAGATAAATATTTCTAATAATCTGTGTAAAGCGTCATACTGGCATACAGACACTTCCTCTAAAGAAAAAAAAAAGTTGACTATTTCGTCCAGCAGGTGTTGCTGGAGACTACTAAGCACATTAAAGACAAGGTCAGCTGGTCAGCTTCTAGTAGGGTATCACAAAGACTGCACACACACACACACCCCAGCTCAAGAGGAAAAATAGGGTGACAGTTAGAGTGTACTTCTGTTTATGAAATGTTTAGGCTCTACAGTCTAAAGGGACATTTAGAATAATGGAATCTATTAAATTGAAATCTTTTCCAGATATACAGCAGTGCCTACCTCCATTTCTAGATGGGGGTGACAAAATTGTCTACGACTTCATATGAAGCCAAACAGCCAATAAATTCTTCAGGTTCCACATCTTACTACAGTGAGATTCATCCTAACTGAAATAGAACATAGTATTAAAACAGCAACTTAGAAGTTTTTAATTAGGTCTGTGATAACCAACAACTTGTACCCAAGAGTTTGAAAGGGGCAATCATAGTGAGTTGATAGGACTTGGAATCTACAAAAAAGTCTGGAAAAAATGCTAAGGTATTAATAACCAAAAAATTAGATTAAGATGACTTTAGTAATTCTAGCTGATTAACCCTGTGACAATTCAGTGCAAGATCACTGGGAGTTTGATATGGAAGCTACAAAAGAACAACAATAACTTCCACCTATACAGCAGTTTCCAAATGGAAGGTGCTAATTTCTCATTACAAAACTACTCCTCTTCCATTTGTTGGCCTTCATGGCTATAATGGAAAGCAGTATAGCATGAACATCACTAGCGTTTTCTGGAAGAAGTATTTTCTAAGCAAACCTGATTTTGTTTAAAGATGAGGGTTTAGTAATGGCATAAACAGAATCCAATATAGTATTTAAATACTAAATAGCATTCTGAAATTTAAAAATATAGCGTTTCATTGATTACAATGACTTGGTCCACAAACCAGTGAATAATTATGGGCCACTGATGTTTCTAGAAGCATTCCATGGAAAGGTTTTGGTTCACATGATCTGTTACGCCAAAAATTAAATCAATCCTTGATGCTAGCAATTTACATTAAAAAGGCTTTTGGGGGGGGGTTAAGATAAATTTCAACAAGAACTGGTTTTGTACAGCAAAGAGGAAGACAATTCGCCTACAAATCAATCATTTAGGTGAAACAGTATGAGAATATGTTTTTTTGGAAAGCAGCATTTGAGAGTGTTTTAAGTATCTTGTCTCAACAGAAAATTCTGTAAGAGCACTAGTCCACCACACCACCCAACCTTTGGGCAGAAGATGTGGCAACACTAAGCAAGACTAGACAGATTATATTGTCTAGTAACAAAACAGTAAAACATTAAATTTATTACCCATAATCTGTCTTCTAGTTTCAGATATGGAAGACAGAAGCAGACATGTCTAGAGGAGGTAGGTATCTAAAATACCTGGTTCATGATTAGTTTTTCATTTTATGCAAGTTCTTCAAGAAGTCAGGTACTCTAGTCAAGAAGTCAAGGCACTATGAACTTTATCATGCTACCTCTGAACGAGGAAACAAAGCTAAATAAATTCACATGAGAAATGATTAAAGTTTAACATTAAATGTAGCCATTTAAAATAACTTTTTTGCCACATAGCTCTCATGCTTGCTTTTTTAAAATAGATATGAAGTTTTCTTAGAGTGCTGAAGCTCAACTTGTTACACCAAGCTTAATAAAGTTTCTCCAAATGACTTCTCTATTGCAAAATATAAAAAAAAAAAGTTGTTTCTTCTCAGACCACCTGAAAAGGTGACTTGCATAACTATGTACAACTCTTAACCAAAGGGTTTTGTAATAAATTCATTCACTATTGAAATTACTGTAAGACTATTTCCATTTACAAAGGAAAAGAAGAAATCCTTCAGGGCTATAAAACAGATACCACTTTTGACTTGGTAACCATCTGAACCATATATCCCTGTATGCAGGGAACGGTTGAAGGAAGCATTAAAATATACTTTCCAAATTCTCAGGGGCATCCCACCAGCCACTGTTGGGGCCAGGATTCTCAGCCACACCACTGGTCTGACTCAGGAAAGCCACTCCTATGAAAATTTGAGATAAGACTTCACTATTTTTATAGCTCCTGCAAGCCTCTTAAAAATCCTAAAGCTCATTTTTATAAGCTGTCACTGACACACGGGAAGAAGTTTGAACATCCAAGACCATTTCAATCAAGTGCTTCTAGACTGGGCATCCCTCATGTGGCAGATAATAGCCTGTGCTCAGCAACAGCCTAAGTCACTATCACCTATGGCTTACTTATGCAGCAAGACTTGTACTGATGGTACAAGCCTCTGAAAATGAGTGAGGCAAGAAGAGATAGCAATTATGGGTGTATCCAGTTTACACTGGGCAGGGGGGTGGGGGGAAGACTTACGAAGTTTGTTGATCCCCTACTAATTAATAGGTATTATCATTTAAGAGTATGCTTTACAAGAAGCCTTATTTAGCATAAGCACTCAATTGCTCCAGCAAAACTATAGAAGAGCTACACTCTTACACTTAAGTATTCTCACAAGCAAAACAGAGGACTATCATGTCAAAACTTCAAGGTATTCCAGTTTAGCAACTTTTAATAGTGAGGAGTGCTTATTCAGAGTAAGGTTACCTATAACAAGCATCTGAATTTCACTGTCTTTTTATAATCAGCTTTATAGATGTTCACACTTAAAGCTTCATGACTGGACAAGTGCAAATACATGAATAGCACTGAGAAACCTCTCAAATAGGAATACTTAGTTTTCATTTGTTAAGTTAAATTTTGTGAATGTCCATTCAATTCAAATATCATCTGTCAAGTAAAGATAGTCACTTACAGCTCTCTAATACAGCAACAGACAAGTCACCTTAAAAAGGCCAGGCTATTAAGTCTTCCCTATTAATTTTACTGTGTCTTTCCTCTTCCTACAAGATATACTACACAGGCATAAATACTTTACATCCACACCACAGAACACGCTGCCATTGCCTTCCAGGCTACTCCGTTTATCCCACCATTTTCTACCCACCTTCTAAATAAGCAGTTCTCTAGTAGCAGAAATTTGTTACTTTTCCTCCTTACCTCAGACCTGGCAGGTCTGTTTCTTCATGTAGTTTCATGTAGTCCTTCATCTTCACAGTCACAGGTTCCACTTCAGGTCTTTCAGGGAATCCAGCTTTTCAACTTGCAGTACCATTTCTTAAGTGGTCAAGCCAGAGCACTGTAGATACCAACGTACACAAACCATTGTGCTTCTTTTGCTCAACATAACTATCAGTGAATATGGTGCTCTATGTCCCAACCCCATGAGAGGGAACCACTGGCATTAGGCAGGAACAGGAAGCAGATCTAATCAGGACTTGCCATAGTACAATCCTGAATCAGTATTTTATTTCTACAACTATAAAGTTAAGCAAGTGTTAGACACTATTAAACACAACTTTTAACTTTAATATTCAAATTCAACACTAGTAGAACAAATAAAGCACAAATGGGAAACATTGCTGTTTAAACCAAAATTAATGAAGAGACAAGCCAGTAATTAGATCAGTTCTATTTTTTAGCAACATCTGTCAGCCTAAATCCAACCTCAGTACAAGTTTTGATGGCCACATCATATTCATTCCAGGACTTAAAACTGAAGAGTTAAGTCTTGTCTGTTGGCATCTCAGACCGCAGTTTTAGTATAGTATACTGTGAGCAAGATCAAACTTATGTATATAAACAATGAAGAACCTGAACACTTACACTAAACAATTATTTACAAGTACTCCAACATAAAAAATATACAATAGGCACAAAAATGAAAAACTGAAGAGAATACCAACATTTAGAGAACCTTATTAGAAAGAATTACAAAACATCAATAGCCAAGACATTAACAATTGCACTACACTAATACAGAGTTCAAATATTAAATTGGTGCATTATTTCACAATGCACTAGCTTCAGGAGAGAAATGCTGCCTTCACTAAAACGCAGCTTAGATTTGTTTCACGTAATTGTTTTAACAAGAAGCCTATTAACACAATAATGATTGTTTTAATGCTACAGTTTACAGCAAGGACAAAAAACTAAGATAGCAGCAGTTCCACATGGCACTTAATTCCACAGGTTTCTAAGCTGTGGTTTATGCAATGCCTACAAAGTGCTCCCAGTTGAATATACAAATAAAATTCACAATAAGAGTTTACCTGACATCAGGTACATTGAGTGTAAGTGGCCTTAAAGCCTGTCTTCCAAAAATTTATTCCCTCTCTTCCAAAACCAGTAACTAACAAAGCAAGGCCCCCTCCCTCCCTCTTAAAGATCATTAGGGATATTACTTCTTATTACAATGCTGTAACACTAAAAAGCAGCACACCACTATAGTGGTTAACCCTGGGACGATGTAACATCTAACAGTGTAACCAAAAGGTTTATGGATTAACATCCAGGATCCTCTATAGACAAGACAGTAGAGTCCAGTATCTCAAATGGTTAATACAGCTAATCAGCTGTATTGTACAATATTAAAAAAAATCCTGTAAAACTAATGACACTGATCAAAGACTGGAAAGGAGTCCAGGAGTTGAATGCTTCTTTCAACTCCTCAGACTTCAGTCCAGCAGAGACTCTATAGCCATCCTCAGTAGTTCTTTTGGACTTCATAGTTCAGTATATAGTAAGACTAACTGAGCGGTTCATTTTCTTTCCAATGAGTCGAGATGGTCTATTCTGTGTTGTAGATCTAGTTGTCATTCTGTCAGTGAACAGTGCTCGCTCCTCAGCTGCGGCCTTTGCCATTTGTGCCTTCTTCAGCTCTCTGCAAGACATTGAAAGAGTCACCCATATGCAGTGTATCAGTAAGGACTACAGCTGTATCACAGGAAAAATGTTTTAGAGGAGTTACAGCAGTTCAGAACTTAAGACTTGCCATCAGTTCAGGTCATACTACAGGCATCATTCACATCCACCCGTTTACAACCCATGGGACAGAAGTAAGAAGTTTATGTCTAAATGTTCTTTCTTTTGAAAGAGAAGGGCAGGAAGTAAGATTCACACAACTTGTATGTCCTGTTTGCCTAACATAACAATCTGAACCCAGAACTGCAAGACTGAGTCACTGAAGAAGGCACAGGCCGTTACCCCTATTCAGCATTCTATCAAGTGTTCTGTTTCAGAGAAATGCCAATACTCAGCCTGTGGAAAAAGTTAAAATAAAGCTTTCAAGACAAAGTTATGAGGTAATCTGATTAAAGAGCAAAGCTTTTTACTGCTGTTATCAAGGTTTTTTTTTCCCCTTTTCTCCTTTCCTTAAGGAGACATATAGACTAAGCATAAGGATTCCTCCCCATACCCTTTTCCTTTCCCTGTCCCAAAGTACCCCTTACAGAATTTTCTGTCCATAAGAATCAGTATTTTTTAATCTCACTTTGCACCTGGTCTCAAAAGCAAGAGCAAGTTTCACAAAATAGTTGTATGTTGGGGTATGTGTATTTAGTTTTAAGTTATGGCTTTAGTTTAACCAGATACCCCTATTTTTGTAAGCCAAAGTACTATTTATTAACACCAGTGCCCCACCTAATTCTCTAAGTCAGTTCACTACAAAAGAAAGCAATCTGTTATTAATCATCTTTCCTAAAGACCAGATGTATATACATACACACACACGCATGTGTGCGCATGCATGCATTCTCCCAAATTACTGTATGGATAAGTATTCTTCTGAATCGTTCATTGTCTTTATATGAGCAGGTAAGTTACCTCAGCAAGTCTGCCCTTAAATACCTGCACAAACTGTCAGATTATTCTTTTTGCAGTAAGTGTAATTCATAAGGGGACTACAGATAACCTTCCAAAATTGCAAGTCTGTCTACATTCAGACTGTAGCAAAGGCAAGATAAGTAGGTAACAATGCAGAGAGTCTAAGAGGGAAGGTACAATAAGTGTTATGTCTTCATTCAAAACAAGCCAGTCAGAAAACAATCAGTGTTCCATGTTCCCGTAGAAACTGCCGTCTGTTAAGCATAATACATGCAAAGTTACTGCAGTGAAAGACTCAAACGAATTTCTGCTATGTTTCAGAGAATGACCTAGTAACAGTCAGACTTTCCTAAAGGGAATCTCTTCTTCAAAGCCTTAATTCAGTGTTTACTGTTTGAGCAGGAGGTAGGACAAGGTGACCAAGGTCTCTTCCAACCCAAAAGATTTTCTAGTTACCTAATACCTTAAGCTGCATACGAGTCAAATAAATGTAAAAACATTCCTGACAAGCCTTTCAATGCAGTTCAAGATATTTGAATTCAGACATGTTTTGTAACAGTTAAATTTACAAGTGACCTAGGAATTTTCCACTGAAAATGCAGACACACGTAATGTAAATTATTATATATGTGGCAAAAGTATGTATTGTGCTTAAAACATTCCAAAAAAACCCTGAAGGCTTTGCATGCTCATAGTACTAATAACAAAGTTGAGATTGCTTGAACAGTGTTCAAGTAGTTCCTTCTTAAGGAAAAGAAAGTTTCCTTATGAAGTTACATAACCTCTTTATACTCTCAGGTACATAAGGAATGTTTGAACCAATTAGACTTCTGTGAAAGCCTCTGAAAAAAAAAAAAAGAAAAAAAAAAAGGAATGCATTTTTACATATGTAGATGCATAAAGATTTGTGGAGCTCATACTGAAATGAGGAGGACAGCCTTGAATTATCATCACACTACTTCCACATGAAAAGTCATTAGAAATTGAGTTATGTTTAAGGACCCTAAAGAATTACTTACTTCTGCAAGAGAGAGTTTTTGAATTTTTCAGCATTCAGTTCTATCCGCAGCTGCTCTGCACTCTTTTTTGCAGCAGACAGCAGCACTGAATGCTTCACTAGTGCCACAGCTGAAGGTCTTTTCTCTGGATCAGGGTTAATCATAACCTTGGAAAAAGAAAATAAGGTATTCTAGTAAAGGCCAGTAATACAGTATATCACACTAATCAGTGAACCACCTGTACACAAGAGTTCTTACTTTTAGTAAATCTAGTAATTCTTGAGAAAGCACTTGTGGTATTCTAGGAAGTTTTCCTTGTCGAATTTCATGCCATTGGTCCCCATTAGTTGGAAGTGGTTCAGCACCAGCAGCACAGACGACAGTCAGAGCAAGAGCAAAAATATCTGCTTTTGGCAAGTGAGTGTAGTTCTTTAAAAATAAGAAGAGGTTTATTATACATACCACATGGTATTAAAAAAAAAAAAAAAACACACCCCACAGACAGACAGACAGCTAGACTATTCAGCAGGAAGCACATCCAGATTATTACACTCCCATTTAAGTACTACCAGTATTTTGGAGATTTATGATACTGTTTATGAAGTTTCTCCTCCAGCAAGGAGGAGGCAAACAGCAATGCATTCTAAGAAAACAGCATGCAGACCTAAAATGAGTATCTTCCATTAATAAGAGAGGTACCTCTTGCAGGACTTCATTCGCAAGAAAACGGCTATCACCTTCCTCCACTTGTGGACTAGATACTCGAGTTACATGACCAAGATCACCTGCAAAAAGAGGACAAAGTTATTTTTTTTGGCAGACATATAGACAACATAGTTCTTTTAAGCACAAGTATGGTACTCCACCTATTTTAAATATAACTCTATCAGATGACCAGTCATCATCATCACCTTCTTCAGAAGTTGTACTTGGGACTGATGTCCTAGATATGAAAATATTACCTGGAAAAGAGCAGAAATTAAAACATTTGTGTACAGTTTCTACCTCATCTGGTTTCACAAAGTTTGCTTTAGCCATACAGAAGTTTCAGTTACATAGCCAGTTCCTAGAGCAAGAAATTAGAGCACACACATAAACACACACTCTCTCTCTGCCTCTCTACTGGGAGGGGAGCCAAGTATTATGCAAGTCAGTCAATTACACAAAAAGGACCCAAGATAAACTCAACAACAGCTTAGGTTTGCTAGCCAGTTTTACAACTGACATCTTTGTATTGCTATTTAGAACTTCAACGAAGAATTTACAGTTAATAGGGTGTGGCTAACTGCTCATTTTTCTACAACACATTAAACCAACCGAGGAAACTGTCAATACATATTCAGAGTAAAGTAGTTTACGCACTTACTAGGTTTGATATCCATGTGTACCAGTGACATTGAATGAATGTACTTTAAGCCCCGAGCCACCTGAAGTAGTAGGTCTTTCAGCTCTGGTTCAGTAAAGTAACGCATATTCCTGTAATTTTCACTTATGGCATCTGCTAAACTGCCACCTAAAACAACATTACACAAAGCAACTAGTTATTTTACAATCAAACACTTGGGGAAGTAAGCACAACTTACTTCCGAAAGTACAACTGACTCCTAAAATTAGCAGCGCATGTATCACTAAGACCTTGCTGATGGTCGACAGGAAAGGTGAAATCAAATGCTCTATCTCTTCTTTATAGCCATGTAGTGTATTAAAGTTACTTTACTCCTGTGAAGTCTGCTGCAGTGCCATGCAGATTAACAGGATATTGAGTGTGAAGGGAAAAGCCTCCCCCTCCCCTCCAAGTCTCTGGCAGGGCAACAACAAGCCTTCAAACTTGGGTCCACTTCCATTGTGAGGAAAACAGTTGGTCTAGGAATTTTCTCTGCTTCAGCCATAGGGAAGTGAAAAAGAAGGCCACAGCATAGTAAATACCTACTCTGAAAACAAATTTGCATCTGTGTAGCTGCTGTTACAACAATAATATTGATGGCTTGGGGAAGGCATTTATTCTAATTAAAGCATACTTCTGATTTTCTTAGCCAAACCCCTTCCCCTCTTCCTTTGCAAGACCTTAGTGTTTGCTGAATTCACTTTAAAAGGCCTCTGGTAATACTCCTTCCCCCAGCCTTCACTTACTTTCTCAATAACATCCCTTAAGTCACCCTTCTTGCACTTCATAGCTCAGCTCATGGACATGAGGTGACCACTATCATGCTTTTAAATGCATGACTAGCATGATAGTTGTACTTTTCAAACAAGTGTCTCAGTTTTGAGGGCACTTTCCATCGCACAAGAGGGAGGCACATGCCTTTGTTTTGCGACCACTCTAAGTGTTCACACACACAGTCCATGAAACGTGTATTGTTTTACAATGAAAAAGTCTTTCATTCTGAGGCAAAACTGCAAGTCATACCAGAAAAAGAGCAGTTTGATATGACAATACAAAGAAGATACTGAAGTTGTGGTCATCTGACATTCACAGCTTTTTTTTTTAAAAAAAAAAAAAAAAAAAAAAGCCATTTCTGAAGGTAACTGAGTAAGTGACATTTACCCTGAGATTTTAGTCAGTTTAAATGCTCAAACATCCCCCCACACCTCACCCTATTCATAAAGGTTGTCCAAATAAAGTGGCTAGAATAAAATGGATGAAGGAACAAGAGAGCATTCACTTTTATTTAAAATGGGCAGCAACAGTAATTTGCTAGCATTCCTTGTTATATCTGAAGTGCATACACATCTTAACAGATAAAGATGTCTTTGTTTCTTAAACAGAAGGCAATTTCTCCAGGTATACGTTATTCAGGAAAAAACAAACAAACAAAAAAAAACCACACACACAGTAAATATTGCAGTATTTTCCTTGATAAAGTATGACTGGTCATACCTAGCTGAGGTTTCTACCAGGCAGAAGAGAAAGAACAGTCTTACTGCTCACAAATGCCTTACTGTACTTACTCTAGAACACTTAAGACTTTGTTTGTAACTTAGCAATTATTGCTTTAAGTATCTAATATGCCTTTTCCAACAGAAAGGAACATACAGACATATGAGACAATGACAGTAGGAGCTACCTGTAGGGCAATCAATTCCTAGTTAGTGCTAGGAATGCATAGAGATACCTGTATATCTTCAAAAATTAGATTTTGGAAGTGCAGAGCAAGTGATAAGCTTTACTTACCATTACAATACTCATTCTGTATAAGCATATGATCATCTTCTGCCCATGCAGAGTAGTATCTTACTACATGAGAATGCTGTCCCAGAACTGCATGTGCATAGACCTCTCTCAAAGCATTTTGCCTATTACAGTCACACACAAAAACAAAACAAAAAAAGCAGGAATATTGTGAAGTGATATTAGTTCAATTTCAGCTTGATACAAACATTTAGAGTATCATATCCTTCTGCCAGCTTAAGTTTATAATCAAGTCTTCGTATTTAGTTCTGTAGCACCTTAAACTATCTTTGTATCCAAACAGTTGAAACCATTTACATTGTATTAAAAGTCTAAATATATGGAAAATATTGAAATCCCAGTTTTGCTGCAGATGATTCTTGATAGAGCTGCCACATCCATTACACACTTTCCAAGCACTGTCAGCAGCAGGCTTTGAAAAGTGTCACTGAAGTGTTTTAGGAAGAACTAACAATGATCATAAACCAGGAGCATGACTGAACTTTTGGTCCGTGAATATGACCAAATTCAACTTCTTAGCTTGTGCTGTTAAATCTGGTACGTAATCCAGAGCAACACAAACATTTAGGTTTTTATAATATAACCACAATTATTCTATTAGAACATTGGGGGGGGTAAGGAATCCCAGGCTCATTCACAAAAGCCAAAAAATCCCAAACTGACTTAACTAATTTGCACATCACAAGTTGGACAAGGATGAAGACTTTGTTTAGAATTTTGTCTTCCCTTCAAATATCTCAAAGGAGCATCACTGCAGAGTTTATTCATCTAACATCTCATTTCATTATTGCAAATAAGTGTTATTCTTACTGTACAGATAAGAACCTGATCAGTTTTATATAGAATACTGGGACAAATCTGTGTTAGAGCCCATTAGCCTTTTCTCCCCAGTTTCTTTGCATAGTATACAGAAAAAAAATGTTGAAATTATTCTACATTACTTACCTGTTTTACATTTATTAAATTGATGAATATTTATATTTTTCCTCTTAAACACATTCTCTAGACATGAATACAAATGAATATGGGAGAAAAAGCATAAAGGAGGTGGCTTTTAACTCATACTAGCAGGAAATACTCACTCATCCACTGAGCCAGCTAAGGGTTTCTTGGACCGCTTTATAGCATAAATACAGCCATCGAGCCTTTTCACACATTTAAACACAGAACCGAATTCACCAGATCCAATCTTCTCCAACTCGTGGAATTCAGTTGCATACCGTGACTTCATATTACTTTCTGTTATTGTGATCCTCTGCAAAGATTAAAAAAGGAAAGATTTAGATCTGCAGATATACAAAATCCCAAGCTTAACACCAAGTTCTAAAAATTAATTACCTTAGCAGGTCTGATTGTTTCATCTTCAAGCTCTCCATCACTTGCTTCCATGTCCTCTCCGCAAGAGCTGAAATTTACACTAGTTACTTTCGCAGAATTAGTATAGTTCTGGCAGCTGTTTGATTTTTCCTCCCAAGATCTACTTTTCACATTCTACTTATGCCTAGTCTAATTGAAAGCCAGATGTTTGCAAGGACAAAGTCATAAAATAAAGGTATCATACTAACATCTTTGTCATTTTTTTCATGTTTCAAGTTAGTATCATTCTCCCCTACTCAAGAAAGTCTGTAGGCATAGTCCATTCAGTCAGGTAAAGAGTCCTTTGGACACAGCTAAGTTTACCCACTCCATATACAAGCCCAGTCAAAAGATCTAGTACTAAATGGTTATTTCATAATATCGTGCATCACTGAGCACAGAATTCAGATAGCTATGTTTTGCAACACTAAGATTTGGAAAGAAAAATACTTTCGTAGAAGCAATTAGTACCAGAACTTTTGCAGCCAAAAGTAGTTCCGAGTATAAGCCTAAATAAAGGAAGATATTCAAGTTACTCACTCATTCCAGTGAGTTCTCTTTCTCCGACGAACTTGTCCTTCGGAGTTGTGAAGGAACATGGAATCAGGAGTGAAGGGATTAATGTTCACATGAGGTGTTTGTCTAATATCAGGATCTTGCTTCTCGGATTTCCCAACATTCATAAATAGGGAGCCACCTCGAAGTTTAACTGAGCTGGAGCCCATTCCTTGTGCTTTAGAAAGCAAACTCTATTAAAAAAAAAAAAAAAGACACTTATAGGCTCAATGTTGTTTTAGACACAAATAATCAGGTCATGCTCAAGTACATTTCTCAGCAAGCCATTACTACAATAGTGCTTAATCAAAATTAGCATGAGTTGATTAAACAAAGCATGCATTTCCATCAAGAAGTTTCACAGAAACTATTAGGCTTTACAACCACACAGAAAACAAAGTAAACATTTACATGTTAAAACCATAATTAAAAAAAAAATTAAACCTTGTAAGGGCAGTGTTTTTCTGTCTTTATTCAAGCCATCACCTAACCTTCCTAAAATGAAATTCATGGACCATTCTGTACTACATTGTCACAATGATTTGCACACGTGGAAGTAAGACCAGACACAAGATATAGCTTTAGTGACTTAGGTGGCAAGTTTGAAAAAATTAGATTTGATGTACAGACTCCTCTTAACGGGCCTACAAAGAATTGCCTAAGAATTGACAGCACTTATCAGTGCTGTCAGTCTCTGAAACACCAGAGGACAGTGCATATTTTGGGTGATAATCTGTTAGATCATGCATTTTCCAGGCACATGATCAAATCTCTCCAAATCAGGTTTGTACTCGAGTCTCCCATATCCTGATGGGTATGCTACCCACTGACCTATTGGATCAAAAAGCAGAAGTATCACACCTCATCCTAGCAACACCTTACAAGAGTAAGAATTGACATATCTTAAAAACCTAAAACACCATGGGGAAAAGAGCTCATACTTGGGAATCTTGACTGTACTATCCACATCCAGACTAGATCAAAATCCTTAAGTCACCTTAAGGTATGGAGTCTTAACACACATTAATATTTTCATTCGCTACCTTAAAGGAAAAAAAAATATATATATATATATATATATACACATATATATGCAGATCCCTAGAGGTGCCAGCTCTCCAAGATAACCCATAAGGAAACCGGGCACCTAATTTAAGAATTTCACAGTACTGCACAGTGGTAAGACATTGTTTTTTGTGTCACAACGCACAAGACTTACATCTCTCAAGTGACTGATCCTGAACCAGTAGGTCATCTGCCATTTTTTTCTAAACACAGGGCTAGGCTATTAGCAAAATCTCATTTGAGACAGAAGGCTGAAGAAAGCCAGTTAACAAGTACAGGTTGTCTTCCTTGCACCTAAATTCAGTTGTTTTCAACCTGTAGTCTACAGGCCACCAGGAGATTATCCCTGGATTACTTCTAAAGGGTTATATGAAAAGTAATGAAACAAAGCAAGCCTATTATCACTAGATTTAAACTCACTATATAGCATTTCATACAAGCCTGAAGTCAAAAGCTGAAAGTATCTTCCAAAATTTCTTATCCTCATAAGAGCAACCTATCCTTTTAGCATCCATTTAACAGTATCTACTACTCAGCCTGCTTTACATTTGATGCAGAAAAGCACAGCCAGTGAACTTGTTTTGAGCAGTACTGTGGCACTGTATGCCAGGACAAGGCAGAGCAATCTACTAATAGATATGAAGAAGCAAATTTCACTTCGAGTTAACTTCTAGTTATAAGCACACAAATACCTTTATTTTATGATACTAAAATACTAGTGGTTTTTTTTAAAGGAGTTTAATATTATATTTCCGTGGTTTTTTGAACATTTTTATGCGTTCCAAAAAATACAGAAGAAGTTTCCTAAACACACGAGAGGCTCCTAGACGAATATTGTTCTCGATCTCATATGCTCCGGGAGCAGCACTTCCCTCGGAAAAATGTCAACGGGGGGGGGGGGGGGGGGGAGAAAAGGAAAAAAGAAAAAAGGAAAGAGGCGGCAGGGGTGGGGGGCTGTTCAGACGCCCGCCTGTCCGGCGGCCCCGGGGCCGCGGCACCGCCTTTGCTCCCGCGACCCTTTGAGTCGCCCGGGTTCGCCGCGGGGGCGGCGCCGCCTCCGCGGACCTTTAACTGCCCCGGCCGCGCCCGCGAACGCCCGCGGCGGTTCCACGCTCGCTGCCGAGGGCCCCGGGTTACACAACCCAACAGCCGCCGCCGCGCGGGCCCCAGCTCCCCGCCGCCGCCGCGGGCGGGCTGATGCAAGCGGGCGCGGCCAGCCGCGGCAGCCCCCGGGGGGCCCAGCCCCCGCCGCCCCGCAACGCCCTCGTTTAAGATGCCGGTGGCGAGGGGCTTCCCACTCCCCCCGCGGCGGGCCGGCCCGGGCCCCTCGGTGCGGCGGGCCGGGCGCCCCGGCGAGGGCCGCCGCCCCTCGGCGGTGCCTCACCTTGGGCGTGTGCGGCGTGTCGAAGAGGCGCAGCTTGCGGAAAGTCTTGTGGGGCGGGGTGCCGGGGTAGTCGGGCAGCGGCGAGCTGGGCTCGTCGCTCCGCACCCGGTAGCAGCCCGCCGCCAGGTGCGGCGGCGAGCGCCCGCAGTAGCGGCGGCCCTTGTGGGGGGGCGGCGGCGAGGGCGAGCCGGCCATGAAATAGGCTCCGGGCGATTTCACCGGGGACGAGCCGAAACCTTCCTCCTCCCACGAGTCCCCCTCGTCCGGCAGCGGCGCTGCCGCCGGCTCCATCTCCTCTTCCTCCTCCAGCAGGGGCGGATCGCCCCGCGCCGGGGTGCGAGCCGCCGAGAGCGGCGAGTCCGCCTCCTGGAAGGCCGAGTCCTCGCCCGTGCTGTTACCGCCTTCCTCCTCCTCGTCCTCCTCTTCCTCCTCGCAGTCGCTGTGGCCGCTCAGGAACAGCAGCTTCTGTCGGATCGGGGCGGCCGCCCGCCGGGCCGAGACCCGCCGCGGCGGCGCCGCCGCCTGCTGCAAGCTCAGGAAGCTCATGGCGGCTGGCTTCGAGCCCCGCTCCCGCCGCGCTGCCCCGCGCCCGCGGCGCGCTGCGCCCCTCGCTGCGGCTCCGCACGGGCGCTGCCCCCGGGCACGGCTCACCTCGCGCTGTTCGGACTCCGCGGCTTTCCCGCGACCGTTAGTCACGTGGCACGCACGCCAGCCAATCACGCCCGCCCACTCGGTTTGAAAACACGGAGGGCGGGGGCAGGGCCACACACCTCCGCGTCACGGGGCGCTTTGGCGCGAACGGTGCGAGCGGGGTGCGGGCGGTGGGGACCGCTCCTTACATGGGCCGGGCCGGGGGCCGGGCCGCCGCCATTGGCGGCGCGGCGCGGCGGCGGAGGGCCGGGCAGGGCTGTTGGAGCGGGGCTTGGACGTCATTGCCCGAAACCGGCCCCGAGGTGGCCATGTTTACGTATCTAACGCGGGGCGCGGTTGCACGCCTGAGGCGGCGCCCCGTGACTTGCTGGGGCGGCCGCGCACCGCCGCGGGGCGTTGGGGTGCGCGGCCTCGCCACGGCTCTCGGCGCCGCCCGCCTCCATGTTGTGGCCCTCGCCCGGAAACGAGCTGGCCTTTAACTTCCCGGGGCTGGGGAGGGGGGGAGGGGGCGGCGCGCCGCCATCTTAGCGCCGGCGCGGGGTAGCTCCCGCCCAGCAACGGCGGGCGCCCGGCTCAACGCGGGCCTCGAAACTGTGGAAAAAAACAGAGTTCTCGGCTCCTGAAGAGCAGGGTTTGCACTGGGAGGGGTCTCCTGAGTCACACACAACGCGCTACAGTTCCAAAGGCTACAGAAGCTCCATTTTAGAGCGAGTTTTTTTGCTCCCGTTTGGTTATTAGAAGACTGCTCAAGAGCCCCAATTTCACATACCCTAAAACAACAATAAATCCCTTCAGACTAACTAAAAACACATTTTTCAGTTGAAATAGCAAATTAATATTCAAATACATTCCAAATGATGTGATTCACAAATTTCACTCAGAAACACACCTCAAATACAGCATCCCAAGTGGTTAATAGTCACTTCCATAAGAACTTCTTGCACAAACCAAAAAGTCACAGCATAGCAACTATGATTTATAGTGGACACCATTAATCACGCTCTCTCCCTAGAGATGCACTCGACTCTGCCTCTCTGCCTCATTTTAGGATTTGTAGTACCTTTCATTAAATTTAACCCAACAGCCTCAGTTAGCTCAGGACCCGTCAGCATTATCCCCAAATCACACTGGCAGATAAAAAAATTAGTCTGCAAATGGAACATCTCTGCCAAGAAAAGCATGGGCTGACTCTGATGCTAAAAGTTTATAATATAATGAGTTAAAATACATAAGACCCAGTCAACAAAAAATAAAGTTTGTACTTAACCATGTTTCCGTTGCTCCCTGTTTTCCTGTGGATGTGCTGCTGGTCCCTGATTCCTAGGAGCAGAAATCTCAGATTTCAGGCACTTTTTACCTTGCACTTCCACTTTTTCAAGTCAGGAATATTCAACGTTTCCAATTCTGAATGACCCTAGGCAACAGCAGGTCTCAAAGGCTCTTTTCTGCGGCTGGCTGAAACAAGACACCTGTATCTGTAACAGGTAATGATTTTTAGACAGATTTTGCATTGAGGCCTAAACCAAAAATACCCAGATATGGTTTTCTCCTCTTTTCTGTGCTGGTCACACAACTGCTGCTCTCCCAGTCTGTATTTTCAAGATGTAAGAAATGCCACAGGGACACAGGTATCTCAGGCTAGGACCGGCACAGTTCGCATTACCTCCACTTCTATTAGTGATCAGTTGTTTTTTTAATCTTCCCTGAAACACCTGTTGCTGCGTGGAGAGCGGCCGAGCGCCTCGGTACCGGCGCAGCACAACTGTCACCAACTGCTGCGGGCTTGGTCGGGCCTCGCGCCCCCCTGCCCCTCGCTCCTCTGCGGCGATAAAACGCACGCGCCTGCTCCGCACCTTCATGTGCTGATGGTGCTGCACAGATGCGAGAGCGTTTTAAAGAGATTTGGCTGAACAGATCAGCTGTCTACTCAATACTCACATGCACTCCTGGCTGATGTGCAGGGAAAACGGTTCTGCTTGAGGCGTTGCCATCACTAGAGACATGGGTAATGAGTCTTTTTTTCTCGTACGGTATTCGTAGGAATATTTCCACTTAAATACCATATACCTATGCATTTCTCATGCTTCTGATGGCCTGAAAGCTTAAGAGAGTTTTTGTTTTCAGGACAAGCAATGGCAAGCCACAAGAACATAATCTTTGAGATTATGGAAACCTCTTGAAAACTGTAATTTCTGAAAACTGAAAGTAGCCAGGCAGCCAATACAAGCTATGAAAATGGGATTGGATAGCATTTGGAGAGATACGACTACACCAAGTCAAGCATTATAAAAACGTCTGGCTTTCAATAACTCAGAATCTCAATAATGTCACATTCAAAATACTAATTAAAAAAATGAAATGCACTGTATAGCAAATACTAGCTGAAGCATTCCAGTTTCAGGACAGATGATGTAAGAAAAGGCTATTACAAAATGTAACCTCCATCTGTTTCTCAATTAATAGCTGACAGAGGGAAATGCAAAGAATTCCTAGTCACTAGCTCTGGCTTGCTTGAGTCATGTATGGTGTTTTTATTTTCTTAAAAATAAATTAAAGAGCTTAAGCTTTCAATAAAAAACTTTTTTTTTCCCCCTAGAAATGTCAAAGCTGCAGGGTTTCCTTCCTAAGCTCAACATAAATGGAACTGGTGCTGCATTGCTTTCTGGAGTCTACAGATGCAGCTATGCAACGAAGATAAGTGGCAAAGTGAAATTCAGAAGCCCTATTGTATAGACTTTAACTGTTGAATTGCTGATCACTGTAACAGTTTAAGTGGGACAAAAACAAGTGAAACAATTCAGAGTTTCTGCAGAGACAGAAATACAGAAGGATGAGAAAACAGTAAAAGAGATACAAGAGGAGACAAAAAAAGGAATGGAGAAAGAAAGAAAGAGCAGAAACACAATAGTTTAAAAAGAAAGTTTATTTCCAAACTGAGACCAAATAAGAAAAGAAAGTACTGGATAAATATGTAAATATAACAAAATTTATAGGTATTCTATAAAGACCTCATACATCAGCTCTATATATATGCCATCCCACATTTGCATCAGTTTGCTTCTTTTGCTATCGTTTGAAGGGATTATAAACTGTTGTATTGAATAGAAGATGACTTTCCCCAAGAACAAGTATGGTAACTCTGCTATCCTGTCCACCATGACAAAAAGTATGACTAGCATCAGGATTCCTATACACAGCCTAACTAAAAAGCACTGCAGAGCAAATTCCCTTAGACACATTAACAGCGGAGATTGAGGAACAGAGGAAGTGGGGAAGAGCTGTACAGGCTTCCACTGTGTCATACTCACTGAGCCAAAATAATCCCAAGTTCTCTGATTAAATTGCACCTTTGATCCTCTGTAGATCTTGCAAACTAAAGCCCTGATCCTGCAAATTGATTTAACAGTATGTACTTCTATGTCCAGGCAGTGCCTGACTGATATTCTTAGAAATTTGGGTGGTTTAAGGGTTTTCAGAATATATTTGCAGATTTTTTTTTGTTAAATACTTGATTTTAAACTAAAAAAGTATATGCAGTGTGCTGCATTGAAGCTTTTGCTACCAGAAATATTTATCTGGGGCACATACTCACAAATAGCTACTTTTAACTAGGAGTTTTCAAGCTCAAGGGGAAACAGTTGTTCTCTCTTTTGTGGGTAGCAGGGGAACCCAAATAATGATGAATGGGAAAGAAATGAAACAATGGCCAATTTGTCTAGCTGTCAGAGGAAACTGCCACAGAAGTGGGAACAGTGCCATCTTGTCAGGATTTCCTGCACTTACAAGTTCAGCTACAAGACCCCCAAATCATTTTGATCAAATTAAGAGTTCTGCCAAAAATCCATTCTACCGCAGCCAACATAAACTTGAAACTGGTTGAACTTACGAGAAACATAAATGGAGTTAAAAAGCAAAAGAAAAGAGGAGGAAGGTCAAGCTGCTTATATGAAAATCAGGAGCCACTAGGATAAAAACATAACTCGTATTCCCAATGTCTCATAAAACAAAAAAATTATGTTTTAAAAGGCCTGTGTCTGTATCTTAGAGTTATACAATGCCCTGAAGTTTCTTACAAGGAATAAAAGACCAGCTTACTAACTAGAAGTTTGAAATCTGCTCCCCAAAAGATATTTAAAAAGAAGGATGAAGCTTCAGGAAACAGAAGTTAGTTCATGCTCTCAAGCATCAAAGCTTCTGGAGAGTATCCATGTACCTGTTCAGAAACATCTGCTATAGTGCTATTTAAGCCTGTGATACTACAACCAATTAAGTCCATAAATGACCAGAGACTGGCACTAAGAATATGGTTACTGGCCAGCACAAGCCTTCAGAGAAAAACAATGGAGCATTATATTCTGTTTTGCACGTATGAGCCTTCTTGACACTGTCCAAGCCTTAATGGATGATATAGTGGTGGAGTCAGTTGAAAAATGATTTTTTTTAGAGGTCAAATTCCTTTGGACTGTAGATCCCAAGTCTACTTAACTTCCTTTTGTCAGAATTACAACTGTAAAGATTTTACCTTGATTCATTTGGTTATGAATGTAAAGGAACTCCTTTGCAACACTAGTCCTGGTTCCTCTTCCTATTCACTCCCAAGTTTCTTTCAACAGCTGCCTGAGGATAGTCTCATTATCTGTTGAACTGTGAAAACTGATAGAAACCTGAAGGTCATTTACTTCCAGGAAGGAAGCTGGTAGCAATGCAGGTGGTCTTGGAGCCAAACTGTTCAATATTCGTGCAGAATGTTCCCCTACAGCTACTTGTAGATCTGGAGCATGTTCCTCTACAGGCACTGCTGAAGTAAAAATTATCTGGCTAATGATGTTTGCATAAGCATATTCATAGCATTAATGTACAGTTGCACAGTCACTCAAAATACAGTCTTTCTTTTCCTGACATGGCCTAGACAAATATGAATCTATCCCTACAATCAGCAGTATATTACAGTTATCTTCCTCTTCGCTATATTTTGCACTGAACATAGCCTATTTGGAATAGAGGTTGCTAATTCAAAAAGTTTCAGTGTTTAGAAATTAAAACAATCTCCATGCAACTTATTTGTAAGCTAATGAATACCTACAAAGCTTATAGCTTGTACAATTCTTAAATATTTCTCTGTGACTATGATAGCACACACACTAACAAATTTTTAAGACATTTCTGTCTTTATTTCTGCCTCTTAAGACTTGAAATCTCTACTTACAAAGAAAATGGCAACTGAATCTGATCCCGAAAGTTGTATTCAGATCAGAAATTTCCGTCAAAACATCCTAAAAGTTGAAGAGAAAGAATGATTGTCATGGCTGAAAACAACAGGTACAATTAGAATACTCCATTCCTTTGCTCAAGTGAGGTTGAAATGATAGAAGTCAAGACTTCGTATCTGCAATTAAAACCCTCAAAATGTCCAATGTACATAATGCTAACTAGTCACTACTAATTTACTGGTATCACTAACCTTTTTCTCCCTCAGGGTATATGCAAAACCATAAAAAGGGCATTCTACCTTTTTCAGATTTACTAATATTCATTTTAATAATCTCTTAGACACATCATTTAAAATAAGACATTTTGCAAGCATTTTTTAGAGATGCAGGTCAGAGCCTTGTAAGAGTTTCAAGAAGCTCAGCCACCTTTCTCCCATTAAAATCCTCAGAAACCTATGTACATTCAAGTATCTGTCTCTTAAAGCAAATAGCAGCTAATCCTGTCTGCCCCACAAACCATTCTTGTACTTGCTGGTTTTTCAAAGTCATTACAACTTATATTCAAATCTAAATTAGCTCTACACCAAAGCAAAAAACCCACTCGAGACATAACTTTGGAACACTGCAGTTTCTCCAGAAGCTTTCTACAGCCACGTGGTGGTTTCTGTTACACCAAGAGACTGTCTGGGTTTCAGGTTGTCCTGTTTTCCTTGTTTTGCCTCACTTAGATGCTGGCTCAGAATCCTCTCAGCCAAATATTACAGAACACCCAAAATCAAGCAGTAATTTTGATGGAGAGCCAAAAACTCCCTAGAAGAACAGGTAAAATACAGCAGCCAATCAAAGAACCGTATTAGTTTGTTAAGTCTCAACCAAAAGGCTGGTGAGGAATTTAAGCAAAGGAAAGGGTAACATGCTGGGGCTTTGACAGTAACGTATAGGATGCTTCTTTCTTTTAGAAAAAATTCCACACCATCATTTGCGCCCTGAAAGTGTAAATGTTTTGCCATTCCTTCTCCTGCTGGGAGCAGCAGAAATGATCCAAATAGAGTCTATTATTCCTTCAGAACCTGAGAGGAGGGGGATTTAAGGCAGTCACATTTCCAGTAGAGAAAAATACACAGAGAATGTAGGACAGAATGCTTGCTTGTTGATATAAGCTTTTATGTTTATTGGGATAATTGAAGTCTTCTTTGATTATAACCCTCAATTGAAAAAGTCTAGTAGCACATTCCTGATGGGGTTAGGTGTCAGCCGGTTACTACAGTGATGATCTAATTGCGTTGTCAGATTCTCCTTTGGAGAAGCGAACTTTGCTAGCAGAATCAAAAATAACATCAAAGGAATCTCAGAACTGTTGGCAACACCTGAGCTACCTTTTTAAATACACACAAAACATGGCAAGAAAAAAAAAGCTTGTTTATATTCCTTATGTACAGTGCAATTTACTATTTATGTATGACAGACAAGAATTTTGTTAAGAGACTGGCTCTTGATTTTTTGGTCTCTTGTCACATTGGTCCAAACTTCAGAAGGTTATCATTGGAAAAAGACATTTTTTGAGGATCTGATGTTGAAATATACATTGCTTTGCAGAAACAGGAGTACCTCAATATTAACAGCCAGCTGGAGTTTAAAATTTGCATCTGAAAAAACAATGCACGTATTAATTTTTCTATTTTTAAAGACAAAAATGATACAGGCTGAATAAATATATTTTTCAAGTTTCAAACAACTGAAAAGTAATAGCTGAACGGGACACAAGTTACCCTTCACTTCCATTTTCTTTACTCCTTATTGCTTAAGAAAATCAATTTGTTTCCCACCCAACTATCAATAAAATTTCAAGATATGTATTATATTTCATAGCTGAAGAATTTTACAGAATGCTCAATTCTTCAGTACATTGAATGATAATTCAATGACCAAGTGAGAGTGACAGAATTGGAATAGGTTGTGTTACAGGGCACTTCTGCTTCTTGGTATGTAGGACCTATGGTCAGCCTAAGGTGCACAGTCTGACTGAGCTCAACGGCTGTAGATGCCAGCTTCAGAAGCACTTTTCCTCATACCCTTCCCTCCCTACCATCTTTTCCTGGTGGCTAAATATTGATTAAATAGCTTCCTGTCCCTGGGGAAGGCTCTCTGACTCTGCACTCTGGGAAGAACACAGCATTGTGTTCTAAAATTGTTTAGAAAGAACTGCCTTCCAAGCCTAGACATTTTATCTGGACTATTAGCTCTCTCCCTCTGTTGTATGCTAAGCAGACACCACATGCCTTTTCTCCCACACTGTGCCTGAATATCTCTGGTATCTAGTCAGCTGATTTGTGGCTGAGATTAATTATGCCATCAGGGATTATGGCTTTTTAAAACTTTGTTGTCTGGCTTCAGGATTTACTCTTATAAAAACACAGTCTCCCAGCTTCAGCCTATTCATGTGTGCCTTGGCATTAGCTCTTTAAGGTAAAAACTGCCCTTTTGTTATGTGCCCTGTGTCTGGCACAATAGGTCATCAGCCAGGAGCACCAAAACAATTACCTCTCTCTTTTTACTATCAAGGCAGGCACTAAGGTACTGTAAAAGAAAAGTCTGCAGGTGGTGAAAACCTGTAAGACCATTTAAAAGGGAAAAGTTGATTTTAGAAGGGAAAAGTTGAGTCTAGAGATGTTTTATTTTTATTCCTTTAAGGAAGGAGTTGATGTAGGCCTGGAATTTCAAAGGAAAAAAAAAATTGTGAGTGGGGAATACTGTATGTGTGGGAGCCAATTTCTAAGAGGGAGTGATACAATAAGTTGTTTTACTTCATAAGATCCCTCTTTTACAAATGAATTGCTTCCCCTAGTGTGCCAAAGCATTCACTTTGAGACAGAACTTTCAGTAAAGAGGAGTAAAATCTACAGGGAAAGGCAAAAGTTTTCTACTGCCAAACACCCAGTCCTTTTTGGCATGTTCTTTGTTTCCTCCTCCTGAAATACTTTTTGCCATTCTTCCTATCTAACATAATTTCATTCTGTATAACCTCCACTGCAGAACCTCCTGATACCAACAACCAGTATTTTCTTACCAAAAAAAGTTCCTGCCATTCCTGTCAGAATGGAAGTAGAGAGGAAAAAAAATCACACAATTTTCTCCACTATGAAAATAATATTGTCTATTATGCATACAGACCTCACAGCTAAAATACATGTAAGCACCTCTGCTCCTCTTTAAACACAGAGCAGTCTAAGTTGGCCTGTCTTTTTTATTCAGTACTTGTTTTCCTTTAGAGAGGTAGCTAACAATATGGAAGCAAAACCTGTGACTTGGGAGTTTTAAAAGAACTGATAAGATACAAGTCAGAGAAATCACTTAAAAGAAGTTACAGCTTTTCCTAACAGAGCTAAATTTGAATGCCTTGCAGCAAACTAAGTGAAGTATGAATGGGGAAGGAATATTCACATTGTACAGTGATCAGAAAAACTCTTGGGAAACAAAAAGTAAGGACTGAAGTTACTTCTTTGCTAAATCACTTCCAGTCATCATTTCCAAAAACTGTTAGCAATGAAATTTAAGAAAAAACTGTTTGAGAGTTCATGTCAAATGTTACATCTTTAATTTATAAAATGAGCTAAGAAACTAATCTAGTTGACAGGTAATTAATCCTTCGTGCATAGTATATTTATCTCCATGGCATATCAGGTATTACCTAAGACACTTCAGGAAAACTAGCGCTTAATTGAGTAAGCAGCCTCAGTCCTATACTTAAGCTGCAGACATTTCCAGGTTTTACTCTGTAGTGGATCCAGAGAACAGTCTTTGTTTTATCCATATCTATCCCACTGTACTGTAAACTTTCACTGCATTTTTCAGTTGGCTATCTGTATGAGAAACCTAAAAGGCTATAACCAGTTTTGATATAGTTAGTCACACTAAATCAGCTACACGCTATTAAACGTTAGAGGTATTTGACCTCAAAAAGGCCAAGTACATAGCTAGGGACTTTTATTTTTATGGTAAAATGTGTAACTCACAAAATTTATAAAATGCTTACTTGATAAGCACTTCATCCGGAAGATTTTTAACTCTTCTCTTGAGATGGTAAAAGATGAGGCTTCAGTTTCAGAAGCTGCCAGACTTGTGCTCTTGACACTTATCTAAAACAAACACTGAATCTTACATGAAGCCAAAAGTTTTAACTTGCTTTACGAGCCTACTAACAAGACAAGAGTAAAGACATTTTTGGTATAAAAAAGTTTAAAAGGTACCTGTTACTGCATGTGTTAAACAGATCTACAATGTTTTTTTTCTTTACAGAATGATAGGTGAAGAAGAGCGCTGTACTTACATCATCATTAATTAATCCCTTTTTTCTAGTAACTTAGGTCCTGATTTTCAAAAGCACTGATTATTGGCATATCCTAGGTAGTGAATGGTAGCTGCAGGCACTCATAACTGTTGAAAATCAGTCTATTAGTGCTTGTACTTATCCTGCAAATACACGATTTGAAAATACTCCTTTTAATAACAGGTAGTTTACTTTTTTGTCAAAATCAGTTGGCTAATTACTATGTTAATCATTCTTGTAGTGTTTTAGAATGCTTAAAATTAATAATCATGAATACTAAATAGTTAATACACTATAATGGATTATGATCAAAATTCATATGCCAAAAAATTAAGCTTATGGTAAATAAACTTTGGAAAAATTTATACAAGGCTGTAAATAAAAACTTCATTCTCATTGAAAAGTAAAACAGTACGTCACATGACAGTATCATCCTATCTAGACAATATAATCTTGTTATATTTATTGCATCACAATTTGATGGTAACATTTGAAGTAAAATATGTAAAGAAACGAAATCATTAGATTTACTTCCTTTAATATTGAACAACCAAAGTTTCTCTTTTGTACATAATCCAATTTAAAGATAATATAATTAGCACTTCCAGCATTAACAGTCTGTATTTACAATGAATGAGATGGGGTGGATAATCTAAAGAGTATTCAAATCTGTATGAAACAAATCAAAATACGAAGATTTACAGTAGGTTCAAAATCCAAGACTTTTTCTATTTCTGGAAAGCAATTTAAAAGGCTTTGTCTTCTTTATTACTTGTAAGGGTTCCTGAAATGATGATTTTGTTATAGTATTTTAAACATTTGAAATCTTCAGTAATGCCTTCATTATTTGTACAGGACATTAAAAATTCATTCCAATACTTCTATTTCACTTTTCACTTGCTTGTAGACCAGTCTGAAATCTGATGAAAGGATAACAAGGAAATTTACTATGTAATCCTAATTCCATATTCCTGAATATACAACGGTTGGAAGTAGATGATGTCAGTCCATTCCAAGGGTTATGTACACAAAAGTTACAAAATGTTCTTCGCTCTTGCATAAAATGTGTACACGGTATCAATGAGCGGGGAACTTCAAAGTTTTTATGGATTGCTGCTGGCATGGACCTTTGTTGATTGAAAATAAAATACCTTTCAATCTATTGTTCTGGTAGCAGTGTTAGAAGTTAATCATCAATCCCTGGTGTTTCACCCTGCTGTATTCTGGAGGCTATTCTAATGGCTTCTTCCAAAGACTGCTGTTCTCCAAGCTGAAACAAATGCATTTAAACATAAATAAATCCAAAAGGTTGCATAAGATAAGGGATATAAATTTATAAAGAAAAATTAAAAATGAAACCAGAGACCTAGGTACCAATCAATATTTTAACACAAGTAAGTGAGATTAGTATTGTCACACCTCTTTTGAGTAATATATACTAGCACCTATCTAATCAGTATGAAAATAAAGATAAACCTCTGATAGCAGAATAAGCTGAGTTCCAATACCTCTACCAAATGCATTCTTCAAAGAAGAATTTAATTTAAATTTAATTTAAATACATGATTTCTTAAAATACTATATCTTCCAGATTTAAAATTTGCAAAAGCTTCTACTTCTCTACCAATATCATATGTAACAAAAGTAATATATAAACATAGTTAAATTGAGTGTTTCTTGAGTAAGGTAGCATACTGTCAGTCATTTACCCTCAAGCTTCCAGTCAGACATGATTTTCTTCCCTCTAAAAAAACTATTCACAAAAATACTTGTCTTAGTTTTGTTTTCATTTCCTTTCTAGCCAGAAGTCTAATTTGTGCTTGGTTTCCACCTTTTTCAAAACTAGACCAATTTAAATTAAACTTCTCTTTCATACCTAGAAATTACTCTTTCATTGCAGTGTTTAGACAACGTGAGGAACTGTTTATAGAAACTGCTGCTTGCAGTACTTTCTATATAAACTATTGTATGCGGTCAGTAATGGTAACTGGTTACACAGATAAACAAAAGGTGACTTTCCAGAGATTTTTTATTTTAAAATCTTTCTGCATAACTGCTTACATTTTAATTTTTCCACTATTAGCATTTCAGGCTTCAAATAGCATAGATTCAGTTTGCCAGATGAGTTGTTTTATCTATATAGGTGTGTATATATACATACATACATACATACATATATATATATATATATATATATATAGCAATTTACCTTTGAGAGTTTGGCATTCCTGATCAACTTATTATGTAATGTTGAAGGATGAATGAAAGTGCTTTTACACTGGAGACCTGTGATCTGAAGTACCATCTCACTGAATATCTATGTCATTCTTCCATGAAAGATTCACTTGGCCTCAAATTTGGCCCTCTGCCCCTTTGGTTTTTTGTTTTTTTTTTTCTGTTTTTTTGTTTCTTTTGAAGTTCTACTAGTTGATTTGGAAAATAAGGTGCTTATTATTCCTCTTCCTAATCCTACATACTATTTAAAATATAAGATGATACAGTTATGTGATCATATGATATGGTTATGATATGGTTATCAGGGGAGCCAGATTTATTAGATTCATTTTGTTACATGACTAGGAGCTTCTATCTCTAGAAATAAGAAACATTCCAAAAAACTTACCTGTACTGCAATCTGCGTTCCATTGGATGTAGCCAGCAATGTAACAGGTCTGGTTTCTGTAGTCACTAAATGGTGCCCATGTTGCTGATGTCCCATTTCAGATGAGGCACTATGAAATGCTGCTAAGTCTTGAGCCACAATAGCAACCTTCAAGACCAAAGGAAGAGAATTAACTGGGTTATAGAACTGTTACCATTACTGACCTCATACAATAGTTAACTTCAAAGTTCAAGTTAACTTCAAAGCTACTATTATTTATGAGAATAATTTTATTCTGCAAAACATATCAATTTTTAAGAAAGGTTACCATCACTTTGTTTCTTAACATTATCTATTAGGTCTCAAAATACAAATATCCTCAGAAGTTCACAGAAATTCAGTAATTGTGCCTGTAAGCCTGTGATTATGTATGTATACAGAGCATGCTGATTAATAAATATTGTCATTTTCACATGGCTCATTTTTACAACATTGGAATGAATTTTAAATAAAAGAGGAATTAAAAATTGTATGACTATTTCTACTAAAAAGTTAGCTACAGTAGCTGTATATTAAAAGCAAAAATGCAAAAAATATACTTACACAAATGTTTCCACTCTGCCAAACAAACTACCGTCCCATAATGTTAAGTGATAAAGAGCAATGATTCATATTGGATTGTGTTTTTAGCTCTGCCACACATTTGTTGTGTGACTTAGGTAAAATGCTTAGCACCTCCATCTCTTATTTTACCTATACCTAAATGGATTATTTGATTGGTACCTAAGAAATTGTTCTTGTTCTTAATGTTTCTAAAACATTCTGAAATATTCTGAGGTACAGCACTGGAGAAGAAGACATCATATTATTATGAGGAAAATTCTATGGCCAGGTATGGGAAACTGCTCTAATTAAATATATCTATGTAAATGGTAATCCTGTAATTGCTTAGGTGTCTATTTTATTTCATCTTACAATGGAACATTACATATATACACAGGAAAATATTTTACCTGCTGTCCTTCAGTGCCTTCTGCAGTAACCATTGCTACCGAATGTGTTCCTGCAGAAGAGATGACGGCATCATGGGCAGGGACTGTGATAGTGGTGCCATCTTGTGTTACCATAGTGATAGTATTTCCAATGGCCTGCATATCAGCCTGAGATATGTTGACCTGAAACACAAAATCATTTCTGAATTAAAAAATGTTCAATTGCTGCTTGAGTGATACCCAAGTTTTAGCTTTCAGCAACATAACATATGTTTACAGGTAAAAACACAGGATCTGTAAATGTTTCTAAATAAGATTTGAGAAAGGATGTCACACATTTAAAGTGTAACACTATTTATCAAAGAAAGTCCTGCTAGTTGGTAGTGCGTATTCTTCATTTGAAACAAAATGTGTAACAATCCAGCATGAAAAGGCATGGTGTTCATTACAGCACTGAAAAAAATACTGTAAGCAGTGTTCTCAAGTAACACATTGGCCATAGGCTCTACTAGCTATTATACCACTTCCTGATAGGCATGCTTTCATGTACTTCCTGAGAAGCACGGTCCCTCTTTGGCCCAGTCTTTCTTTCTTGGACAAAGAGCCCTCACCACATTTATCTTACTGATGGGGATCTAATATTCCATGATCATTCAGACACATATACCTGTTTACAGAAATAAAACCATGGTTCAGTAATAGCAAAACTAGGCATACTTGTCAACAGAGTCTACAATTCCATGTTCATCAGATCATATCCCAAATAACTGCGTGAGAGATTATCTATGGTTACGTCTTATGTAGTGGATAGTGCAACTCTCAGTAGTACCACCTGACAAACTTTTACCTTAATGGAAATCTTAAAAAGGCCTCTATTGATTTAGAAGTTAAAACATGAATAAAAATTTAATTAAAAATAATGTTATAAATTTTTTTATGTCTTCAGTGTAAGATGCATTAGGGTATCAGATATGATATGATGTGTGATTTATAAGCCAATAAAACATCACAGAACTAAAGTCAAGCTGAAAGGTGATTTAAATAAATGCAAGAACTCCATGTTAAGGCTTCTGCAGACCTTCATTTTAGAGTGGAAAAATGCTGGTTACTTAGCATTGCTGCAATGTTTGGGGGCTGTAATATAACAGCCCCCTTTAATATTTCATCCCTGATTCTGATTTAGAAGACATTTTTCATATGGTATTTGCAGTTCAACTAATTTCTCAGCTAAAATATAATTTTTCCCCACATGCCAGAGCTAAACAAGAGAGAAAACAATTATGGCTTTGTATTGAAATCCCCTCAATGAAATTGCATATAACTCCTTGCAGAAAACAAATTATCCATAGGAATTATCAAAGCATTCCTTATCCTGGTCCTCTCTTCTTTATGTTAGAAATGGTAAAGGACTACACACTAACAAACACCTTTTAAGACAGGCAGGTGGGCCAAAAGATTTTATTTATCAAAAATGTGTGCAGATAGATGACAGAGAAGATAACAATCAGATATTAATTATTTGGGGAATTCTGGGAAATCTCAGAAATTAGACTATATACATAGCAATTGTTATAATAGCCTACAGTGTAAGCAAAACGGGCTTGCAGTTTTTTCAACCCTTACGAACATGGATAGCAAAAAAATCTAGCTTTGTATTAATACAGTTTCAGATGTCACAATATATGTTTAATTTAGGTACTCCAGAGGAAGCCCAGTCCTAACATATCCTGACCCAGCTCCAAAACCGTAAGAAATCTAAGTATGTATTTATCAAGGATCCTAACTGATGTTAGAAAGCACATGGAGTATCTGCAGACAAAGAGCAGCCTCAGCTCTCAGCGCGTCGCTGCCAGTTCTTAGCACAGCGGGTACTTACGTGCTGGGTTCCATCCTGGGAAATGAGCGCTACTTGTTGACCTAACCCTGACTGAGTAACTGTAGCAACTTGTGCAGAAATGACATCTTCTCCCTCGACACCTGTCACATAGGTTATCTGAGAGCCTTTGAGAACATCTTCACCTTGACCTATTTGATACAACGAAGGCAAGAAGGTAGTTTACATACTCTAGATACTGGCAGGAAAGCTAGTGACAAGGATTAAGTGGCAGTCTGGTTTGAAGGTTTTAAACACTACAGTGGAAAAAAGAGAAAAATAAAAGACGGAAAGATACCAAAATCAAGTCAGAAAGTCCCAAATGACTGTTTTTGGAACCTGGGGTATAGTCTTTTAGCAATGAGTTGTAATACATACAAATACTACACATTAAGAAAATATGTATTTAGTTTATAACCAAATATCAAAATGGTAACAAACATTTTTGATGAATTCATTAAATGTTAACTTCTCCATACTAGAGGCTTCTTGCAAGCACAACTGGCAGCTTATTAAAAGAGTTATTCATTAACAAACATACAGAAGAATAAAGTGATGCCTTTGTGCGAATATTTAAATAAGTTTACCATCTCAATAAATGTTTAACCTCAGCAAATGCAAATCTTATCACTCCCTTAAAAGGTGGCATCAGTATATAGCAAACTTTTTGCTTAAAAGGCATGCAGTGCAGTTTCCCATATACATGTAGTAAAACCACTTTTCAGACCAATACAGATTACATATGTTATTCCTATCCTCAACCACATCTAAAATCAGATTTTGGCAAGTTAAGTTTCTTCCCTCACAATATATTCTTCAGTCTGATCTTTTATGATCACAGAATTCAATACCCATGATACCATGAAAAATATTTTCTAAAGAGTACTACAGCACATGAGCTTATTTTCATTATTGCCTCTACAACAGTCTATAGAAGCTGCTATTAACTTTACAGCAAAATAGCTCAGTATCATAGTGCTGCACAGACAGATTTTCCCTTCTCTCAAGGCAGTGCCTTTAAACCTGCACAACAGGCTGTCACCAACTATGGTGTTATACATATTCTTAGAAAACCTACTCAGAAAAATCCGGTATATTGCAAACATAAACAGTTCAGACTCTTGCAGGTTCCCTCCCATGTTCATGTTTATAGCAAATCTGTTTATAGCAGGTTTGCTGGGACTGCAATTTAAATTTCTCTTGTATCCTCAGCCTGCTATAAACTGAGTTTATGATCTGCTCAATTACTCGCTCAGTTTCTGTTTACAGGTTACCTACCATACTAAAAAGTTCCATGAAGAAGTTAAATAACTTTATTAAGTACTTCAGATTTTTATCTGTGCTATTCATTTCCTTGGTTATGAAGAACAGCAAAAATATTATCCAACTCATTTTTACTGTTATAACAGGAGATTCAAAGACTACAAACTCTAACCTGGAGGTGGCTCAAAAAAGGCCTCTTGTTCTTCTTCAATGGGCTCTGTGTCATTGTGTGCTGTTCGCTTGTGCATAGCAAGTGTGGAAATCTGCTTGTATGTTTTTCCACAGTGATTGCAGTTATATGGTTTGGAATGTGTATGTACAACATGGTGTTTGTATAAACTGGAATACTCTGTAAAACGTTTATCACAACCAGGAACTGTACAGACGTAGGGCTTCTCCCCTATATGAAAAAACAAAACACATAAAAACAACTTTATCTAGGATGCACACAAAAAATTGTCAACAAATTTGTAGGCATTTAGTGACACACCTTAATTACCAACCATACTCCAATTTCAGTGACAATAGTGAAGCTCACCAAATACCAGTGCAGCATCTTGCTGTCTCTTTTTAAAACTACTGCCAATAAAAGTTGGGCCTTTTTCTCTCCCTATCATTCCATCTAAAAATGTCCTTCAGATGAAGACAGAACGATAGTCTGAAAGCTGCAATTTACAGAATCTTTAGAAACTGACACTAAAGATGAAAGCAGATGCAAACTGCTTCACTGAATGACAGCACTCCGGCCTCCTGGGAAGTCAACCTTAACATCAGTTTGGCACAGTACTGACAATTTTGACCCTTCTATTCTCAGAAGCCCCATGCTTTTCCTCAATTATCAGCTATGTTGTTACACTAGCACAATTTCACTTACTTTTGAGATTTACGCTCTAAAGAAATCTGTAGGAAGCATATGTTTAGACAATTATTTAATATAAAAACTTTGCACTTAAAAATCAATGAAACAAATGCAAAAATTACATTATAAACTAAAGATATAATCTGAGATATAAAACTTATCTCCATTAAACTTGTCAGTGCTTCTATAAAACATGTAAGGCTATAAAAGATGACGGCTGTCACTAACTTTTATATTTTAGAACCTTCTAATTTGTGCAGACGACTCTCTCTGCCAATCAAACTGGGTAACTGTTTTCACCTCTAGTCTAGGAATGTAAGGTTTTGACCACCACTCCAGCAGCAAGGAAAATACAACTGGAATGAAAGAGTGACTCACAAAGGCAAGCCAAATTCCAGCTCAGGCTGGTATGTTACTGTTATTTATTTAGGAAACAACTCACAACAGAGGCAAGCCCCAAAACCATATTAAGGATTTAGCCCAATGTCCACTGAAGATAAGGTTTTGCATTGGTTTTAAAGAGCTTTGGATCCAAACCAAAATTATTCTGCTTTGAGAGCAAGATGCAAGAACTAACTGCTTAACTACAGTCAGTAGAAGGAAAATGAGGCTCAAACAAAAGCACCAAACCAGAACATATAAAACTGTCTATAGCCCAGTTACAATGCATCAAAATAGTGTTCACAAAGGAGAATGACACAGCACATTGCCCTTCAAAATACTACAAAACATAACTCATATACCTGTGTGTATCCTCACATGATTCTTATAATTAGTTGCACTGGCAAAAGCTCTCCCACATCCTGGCTCTGTACAGTAATAAGGTCTTTCGCCTGTATGTGTCCTGATGTGAACCTTTCTAATATTAGATGTTGTAAATGACCTGCCACATCCTTCAAATGGACACTTAAAGGGTCTTTCACCTGGGGGGGGGGGGGGGGAAGAGAAAAAGCACACGTGCAAAAGTTACAAAAGAACACAAAAATTATTAATTACGCTTAGACGGAATGCAGGAATCTAAAGCTATGTAATTCTCTCTTTGGGTCTCCATCACAAATACCATGAACATGCCGCTAGAGACTGCTCTACTTTTTAGCCAAATCTGGCAAAGTTTAGGAAAATCATACAGATTGTAAGCTAAATTATCATGCATTTAATTAGTACTTTATGATGTATAAAATAGACTCAATTGCTTGGAATAGCTTCCACACAGTCCATATTCTAATGTGTATTTAACTCCCCCAAAATTCATACACATAGTATCCAAAAGAAGTATATCATACCATTTGTACATTTATCAATTGTACTTCATAACACGAAAAGAATCCATTCATGATTTAGCATATAGCTAAAATATAGATGGATTAGTAAAATTCATTATAGAAAGCACTTAAGCTACAGGAGCAAAACCAACTTTTTCAAGAGACACAGCCCAAAACTCAAATTTTAAACCCCCAAACCAAATCAATTACAAATACAATTGTCTTTTTTAAAGGAATCTATTTGTGTAATACAGATTTAAACACATTAACTTATATCATTCCACCAAAGCATTTCACCATGAACGATAAGGCTGATCCCTGTCTACTATACCCTTCAGCTCTATCAAACTCACAGGGTTGCCCACACGGGGCGAGCGCAGGGGGTTAAGGCAGAATCCCCACCTGACATGCTACCCCATTGCGATTTCACCCTTCCCAGAGCTAAGTTCCTTCCACTCACTGCACTGTTCACCAAAATGAAGAATCTGAGAGCAAGAGAGGGCAGATCATTACTACAAATACAATATTAAGTATTTAAACACAGAAACAGGAAAGTCCTGATAGAGACATTAATACCATGAAACTCCAAAGTAGTTAGCTCCTTGGCAGAGGAAACTATAATTCACTCCCTAAGGCAGCTATTAGGGAAAGGTTTTTCAGTTTCCTGCCAAGGCGGTGTGCGTGTGTTTAAGTGTACACGCCTCAGTGTTGTGTTGCCATGGCTCCCCTAATCCCTGCTTCAACACAGAACCTCAAATTACAGCCGGAAAGGAGCCAGGCTGTGCAGTCCACCCTGTGCAACACTAGCCCTTCCCCGACCAGGGTTGTTCCTCAGGAAGGCCCGCAGGAATGTCACCCGGCGGGTCTGGGAAGTTGGCCTCAGCTTTCTAATGCACTTCTTAGAAGAGTGACCTGTTTCCAGGTGACTGCAATTTCTGGTAGTAGAAATGCAAAGCAAGTCAAAACACTTTAAAGCTCTACCCCAGCTCAGCTGCAACACACAACAGCTCAGCACTGATCTCTGAAGATGCACTCTGCCACCCATGCAACTTCCTGTGCGACTGGCTTTTCTGACACTAGGATGTATCAGAAGATAGGGCAGAGATATGTCTAGGGATGTCATGAAAGAACCTGATGCAAGCATTTAAGGGCAGCAGAAAGTGAGACTGGACTGCTAGTAAAAGAGAGGGAAAAATCACTCTGGGCTCAAATGGGCAGAAAATCAAGAATGCTAATGCTGCTCTACATGATAAAGGAATGAAAAGGCTCCAAAGCCAAGGCAGAGAGCAGGGGGAGCCCAGACCTGTTTGCCTCCATCAGCTGCACTGTTGCAACCTGCAAAGCATACAAGTGTACACTGCTCCATCCATCCACAGAAAGGACTTGGTGCAACTTTTCTCTCATTCTTTAGCTTCCTGCAACTATTCTTAAACCTGTAACTTCTTGAAGAAATCCCTGAACTCTGATCCAGGGACTGCTGGGAGTCCATGTTTTACTAATAGTGTTCGAAGGGGTGAATTGTGACTTAAAGCTGGCTTACGTCTCATCTCAACTGTTAAATCAGAATAAAGTGTATTAAATTTCCATGTAAACTTGTATGATCATAAAGAAGCAAAAAAAAAACAGTCTACAGATAATCAGTCTGTTGTCTATACTATAGAAATCTTTCAGTTTATATTTTGTACTTGATCATACTACACAACAACTTCAAACAGTTCTGTTCTACAACTGAAAAGAGATAATACTTTTATGTCCTCATCCTGATGTCCAACTTGACATCAACACAGCACTAACCGCAACAGACTGTCTTTAAATATGAAAGTCCAGGGAAGCAGAATTATTTTAATGTAATCAACAGCTTTTATAATTTTTATTGTTTGCATTCTTTTCTTTTTCCCTGTGCATTGCCCTTCTGAATCTGAGAAAAACCAATTTCTTTAATTCTTTTTCTCTTTTTTAATCTCTAAAATTCAGAGAGATGAGTGGAAAAACTTGCAGGTGTTCTAGCAGGTGAATTAATATACTTAATGGAATAACATAGGTTAGTAGGTGGTAAGAGGTTATTCTTCCTATTTTTAAGCTTTTTTGTGTGTGTGTGTGTTTTTTCTCCAGATCTCTGGAGCAAAGGAGACATTGCACAAACTTGTGCAAGCATGTGTGCACACCTACAGAGTTTTGTGGAGTGCAGGATATGCTGTACAGAATTTATTTCTGTTTTGGCTTTCAAGTGACTTTAATTAGACAAACATAAGATTTAATTTTTTACGCATTTGAAAGTTTTAATAACAGCTGTTTTTGCATTATATTTTTATTCATTTTTTCCATTGTCAGAAGATAAGGGAAATCAGGATAATAACAATCTGAGAACCGTCAGCCTTCATAAAGCCAACATGCAAGTTATCTGAAAGCACCAAAACTTAAAAATATTGATGGAATTTCTAAAAGGTGAGCTGCATTATTGAGGAAAAGTTCCTTCTTCTGTTACAGCTGCAAAGCAATACCTTCTATCTACAAAGAAACTATAAAGGCACCAAGTGACTCAGTGACAATGCAAGGGTTACACACATTGCTCAAAGTTAGTGCATTTGTAATGGCAGTGTGAATGCTTAAGCACTTTTCTGAGAAATGCTGCATGCTGGATTTGCAGTAAATGCTTACCATGCTGAAATGTTGTTGAGCTCACTGGGCTTCAGAAAGAGAATATACATAGACTGATTTCATAAGTATAAAGTCATAAAATGCTCAAAGAGAAAAAAATCCACCTAATTCTAACCAACTAAAAAAAAAATGTAGATGATAATAGTACCTGTGTGGGTTCGGATGTGTTTCTGCAGGTCTCCTGAAGTCTTGAATGATTTGGTACAATTTTCTTCTGTGCACCGATAAGGCTTTTCACCAGTGTGTGTTCGGACGTGACTTTTTAGCCCGTATCCTGAAGATCAGAAAGGATGTTATGATAGTACACATACTAAATTAAGATACTCAGAAACCATCATGATCAAAAGCTATGCTTGCCATTCCAATCAGGAAGCTCCCTGATGAATAAAATTTTTTATTCTACTCTTCACATGCTTTTTGTTCCACCACACAGAGCAGCAGAACTCTAGACACAGTTTGGAAATTCTTTCTTCCTTTATTTATGAAGAAAGTACATTTCCATAATGCTTCTCCTTCCCTTCAAAGGGATACATCGTTATGATTATAACATGTAGACAAATATTTATTCAGTCTTCTGAGAAATCTGTGTTTTCGCATGCACTTTTTTTCTGTCTCCTACCACTACTATCATCAAAATGGCCTTTAATTATTAGCTCATATAGTGATCAATAACATTAATGAGTCAACAGTAAAAGCTCTACTGCTATGAAGGCTCTGAGTCTATTCTAATTTTTCTAAACCATATTATTAACATCATCGAATATATAGGTGCCAACAGGCAGTATTCATGGACAGTCTTTCCCTTTAAAATTATTTTCAGGAACTCATCATCATCAAAAATACCACTAGTCTCAATAGGCTAAGGCCCCCGTAAATTTATTTTGCAGAGACTATTTTACCAAGATCTTCCCTTCTCTACTTTCCTGAAAAGATCATGACCAGAGAACCCCAAAACACCCATTTAAGAAAAGGAATTGGAATCTTGTGTCCACAAGTGATCATATATTTCTACAAGATAAAGTCAGTCTATAAGAAGATGGCACCTGCTTTAATTTCACAGTGTGCTCTCAATACATCCCTACAGCAGCTGAAATCCTTAGTTTTGATTAGTTATTAAAAACATGAAGGATGTCTACCAAGCTGCACGTTCATTCTTACATCTAAAACAAAGTTTTAACAAACAAGCAAACTCAGTTTCATGATCCAGCCCAGTAAAGTTTCTATTATTTAATCCAAGAGCATTCAGTACTTAAAATGTACTTGATCAACAGCAAGGATTGCTGATCTAAAGTGGCACAATAGCTCTGCTCAAATGTATGATATTAACAGACAGAAAGGTGGTTATAGTCACACCAGTCTGTTGCAATGGGACAGAATATTTCATTATGTGGTTCTGAAATCCCTTTACAAACACTATGCAATTAAACAGATGCATAATCTTTTAAGTGTGTTTGTTTCCCTTTTGAGCTTTCTCATCAGCATTTCTTTTGTTGGTGTAGTCAAAGAAGCAGTATTAAATATATTAAATCATATGGAGTTCTTTTAGAAACACCTTACTTTTTCTGCTTTCTAAGGATTTAAAAAAACCCTACAGCCTTACATTTCTAAGCATCACACTAATTTGCATTCAAAGCAAAAGAATAAATTTGAAACAACTTTTGCTCTTTCACTGTCTTCCATGTTTTATTACTCATAATTGCCTTTTACATGATCAAATGAAATGTCAGGTTGTGCATTATGCATGAATGGAGTAGTCTGTATGGACTGTAGAGTGTGCTTCATGAAAAATGTCACTCTTTCATACAATTTTGATAAAGAACACTCAAAACAGAGTATCTCCCATCAATATTCTTTTCAACTTTGGACCAGAAGATCAGATATTTATCCACAGCCAACAGGTTCAGCTTCTTATCACCTCATTTAACTTATAATATTAGTTTCATGTTAAGAAAAATCTGTTTCTTTAAACTGATGGTAGCATGACAGGTGAAAAGTAAGGAAAAAAAAGTGTTTCACCTCATTCCTTCTCCAGTAACTAAGAGTTAAATCCTCTGTCTTTTCTATATGCTGCATTAGCTGGAATGTTGACTTTTTTTTGCAGTTTTCATAAATGGACCCCAATCAGGAACAGGTTCTTTACTTAGCAGTTAAAAAAAAGGCAATATTAAAAACATATTTTTTATAAAGACAAACACTAACAGACAGACGGAACTAGTGTACAAAACATTACCTGTTGCAAATGCTTTACCACAACCTGGATGTTCACACTGATACGGTCGATCTCCTGTGTGTGACCTTTCGTGCACCTACCAAGACATGCAATACATTGACTCAATGAAATGTTTTATCCAATTCCATCAACACAGAAACCTCATTCTCAAAGACAATATATTTTGTTTCTCTTCCTAAGATTCAGGTTCAAAAAGCATCTTCTTTTTAAATCGGTGATAACAATTAATTAAATAGGATAACAGCGTTTTCCCTAAAACTAAAAATGTCTCTTTTCAAGGTCTAACCTAATGCTTTCAAGTCAGTTTTACAAAAAACATTTTTATAAATACATGCAGAGTAGCCACCGAGCAACGACATTAAAGACAGCATGCATGCACGCCACTGATTTTTGACTCCAGTGAGCCCTTCTAATGATCCTCTTATATTGCACAAAAGAATGCAAAGGTGTGCTCTACAGCAAGTGCACCATTTTAACGTATAATCCATAGAGCATCAGTTACTCACTGACTGCAGACTGTGTTGTCAGAAGCAAAGAGTCACTGCAAGGAGTTTACCTCATCTGCAAGTGATTAGCTCAGCCTAACCTGGTATGTGGACTGCTCTACACCTCTATTGTTTCAGTAATTCCTTTACTGAATTAAAAAAGAAGAGAACTAAGGAGTTGGCAACTGTAAAGAAAAGATGTTCCAGCTTTTCACTTTGAATCTTGGATTGGTTTGAAGAATTGAACCTTGTGTTATGATGATAAAATCTTTAAAAAAATTGTAATTTTTGCTGGATCATACAAAAATGTAAATTAGAGTGAACAAAAAGTGAACATTGAATTTCCATGGTACTGCTGTCAGAAGCTATTTCAACAGCAGATTTCTTACATGCTGGCAATATATGAGCAGAACATAATGGTCATGTATCTGCCTCTATCCTACTTTGACAGCCAAATGAATGACATGGAGAGTCAACATTTTTTCCTCATCATTGAAGTTATGGTGCAGGTGTTTTATATGACATTACAGGCAAAGAGTGTATTTTGCTTAGTCAGTGAATGTAGTCTATTTGATGATCAATTTTCAAAACCAGCCTCATCTCAGAACACTAAGCAAAATCAGCCGAACATCTGAGCTAATCAGTTGCTGTAAGATCAGCCCAATAAGCATTTGACAAAACAGCACCATTATGACTGGCTCTTGGTTCACTTCCATAACTTTTAACCATATACTTTGTAAAAAAAAAAAAAAAGAAGCCTGCACAGTACCAATGCTCATTTTACATATTGTTACCTTAAGATGGTGAGCTGTTGTGTACAGTTTTCCACAGCCATCATATTCGCAGCGAAAAGCTTTCTCTCCGCTCTGCTGAGATTTTGCAGTCACTCTTGTTCCATGTCCTTGCAAGACAATCTAAGTTTAAAAGAAATACATAAAAATCAAAGGAACAATACATTTGATCAGAAAACTCATACATTGTTATTTTCCAGTCAAGTCAGAGCTAATTCTAACAGGTTTCTTTTGTCTGTCTTTGCTAGGCCATGTATTTCTTAGTCTGCAAGAAATAAAATACTTTTTTTTGGTCAGCATAATTTTTAATGAAACAGAGAAACTGTAAAAAGCCAGTAAAGTTAAATTCATAAATTAATTAGTCAAATAATGACAAAAACAAAATAATTTGAAAAATAAGTCCAGTGGTAAGATGACCAAACTAGTAGATAGAAGAGGCTTAGACTACATCTACTGCACAGGTTCAGTTCCTGAGGCAGATTAGCCATAAAGCAGAGCACCTTCAAAGATAAGTTCATGCAAAGGCCAAACAATAATTAAATGAACTTAGAAAGAGCACTTTTTGAAAATGAAGGAAAGCATTCTTGTACTTTGTCAGTGATGCATGTTTTTTGATCAAAGGAGAGTAGAATGTAGCACAAATTACTATTTGTAATAATTACTACAATTAGTAATTTGTGCTACATTCTACTCTCCTTTTTTGCATGTCACTTCAGGAAAAATGTAAGAAATATTCATACACTGACTCAAGAAAGAGGCAGAAGAAAACCAAACATAAACATTTTAATACAACTATACGTAAAGTAACCAAAAGAATTTTTAAAGGTCTATCCTTATTTTAAACTACCCCCCTTCTTATGGATCCAATTCCATTCTAAATTGTCAAAAGAACATGTCATAGAATCACAGAATGGTTGAGGTGGAAGGGACCTCTGGAGATCAACTAGTCCAAACCCCCTGCTCAAAGCAGGACCAACCAGAGCAGGTGGCCCTGGACATATCCAGTTTGATTATGAATATCTCCAAGGATGGAGACTCCACAAGCTCTCTGGGCAGCCTGTTCCAGTGTTTGACCAACCTCCTGGACCTCTCTTCTATCCAGGACCATATCCCATGGGATTCTTCCAAGCATGTCCCTGAACAGGCCAGAGTCTGCTCTCCTGAAGTCCAGGGTTGTGATCCTGCTATGTGCCTTCTTCCCTTCTCTCAGGATTGCGAGCGCCACCATCTTAGGGTCGCTGCAGACAAGGCTGCCCCTGACCTTCACATCCCCAACTAGTTCTTCCTTGTTTGTAACTATCAGGTCCAGCCAGAACCTCTTCTCTCATTGTTTCCTCAGTCACCTCTGTTAAGAAGTTGTCATCCATGAACTCCAGATGCCTCCCGGATTGCTTGTGCCCTACTGTGTTACTCTTCTAGCAGATACAGGGTTGGCTGAAGTTCCCCGTAATGTGAGACCTCCTCCAGTTATCTGAAGAAGGCCTCATCTACTTCTTCTTGATCTGCGGTCTGTAGCAGACAACATCACCCCACACTGGTCTGCCCTCTAATCCTGATCCCTAAGCTCTCAGCTGGCTCATCACCCCAGGCATGCTCCATGCATTCCTGCTTCTCTCTCACATAAAGGGCAACTCCCCCTCTTTGCCTTCCTGGCCTGTCCTTCCTAAGAGCCTGTCTCCAGCCATTGCAGCACTCCAGTCCTGTGATCTATCCCACCCATGTCTCTGTGATCCCAATGAGATTGTAGCCCTGCAACTGTAGACAGGCCTCTCATTCCTCCTTCAGATAAATCAAAAGTTTGGGTCAATCTTAAAACAACCTCCCTAAAGGATTCTTCAGAGAAAGTTGCCCCATCACCTTCACACCGTTCTTAAGCTGAATAAGGAATTTGAAGTCCACTCAAATGTACAACAACAGTTCAGAAAAGCTTCTCCTGAACCACAGGGAAAAATATAACCTCATGAATCCAGAAATCCATTACTAATATTACTATTTAACCCACAATATCATTCACCGTTAATCACAGAAGTCACTTTAATACATAAAAGATACATGGAGAAGATGCACTGGTAGTGCACTCTTGGTTAAACACCTGCACTTAAGTATTTTTGGATTTGACTTCCCTGTCAGTAATCCCACTGGCATTTCTTTGCTGTTTCATTATATAAAAATATTTATGTAGCTAAGATCAGCTATAAAGCTGAAGTATTCTAAAGTTTAAAAGAAAATTAAAATATTTCTGTAATCGATGTTATTTCTAATATCTGTAAGGAATAACCAGAAATATTTTACCAAAATGAAGATGGATACAAAGAGGAAAAAAAATCTAAAACAAATAGAACACTCAGGAAAAAAATCATTTGGAAATCATAAGCATTTGTTTGTTCAAACAACTATCTGCAGAAGTATGCATTATCTTTGTAATACATTAGTTAACGTGAGTTGAGGATTATTAAGAATTCAGTTAGTGTTATCATTCAACAAGGACAGATGTAGTATTAACATTATTATTCTTAGAAGATAATGCTGTCTAAAGAAACTTAAAAATTCATGTTAGACACAAAATCAAAGAACACAGCAAATAAAGCACCTTTATAATGTGAAACTTCTCAAGAGGAATTGTGTCCTTCAAAATACTTTTAAATGGATAAAACAAAAAATAATTGTAAAAGAAATCACAAATACATCCTAACTTAGTTCAGAGAATTAACACAGGAGAAGAACAACAAAGGATACAAAGATCTCAAACAAGATTTTTATATTGTATACACATAAATGTCAGTCTTATGATTCTGCTCTTATGAACAGATGGGTATGACAGGCTTGAAAGGAAATAGCGTATCATATCCATTTGGTCACATATATTCTTTTGTCCTCACACATACATATCACACTAAGATTCACAAAGAGGTTTTCTGTTTTTTCTTTGGTGTGAAACCTAACCATATGCAAGAGGTTTGAATGATTACTCTGCAGCATGACATCTGTTCTGTTCTTGTGTTACTGAGGACTTTAAAAGTTTATAAATATACACTTATTTAATATTATATCTAAACATAAGATTATTTTATCTCAAACATTATATTATCTCAAAAGAAGCTACAAGTAGATATCTACTTGCATTAAGATATAATCATGGTTAAGATTTTCAGAAATTACTGATAGTTTTGCGACACTCAGTTTTTGATTGGCCAACTGAAGTCACCTTATGGGATAAGAATTTGAGACTAAGCCTCAATACCTTTTGAAATATTAGATCTTTTTCCATTTGGAATACAATGCTGCATAAGATTGGCACATTTCCCTATGGCATACAGGTTGTCATATATGCATAAGATTAAGCAACCTCCATACTTACTTTAATTTGTGCTGGGGCTGAGGTTGAAATCCATGTGTAACTGGATATCACTTACAAGTCATTTTGCTTAAGAGGCTCTTATTACTTTTAGGCAGAGCCAATCAAGATCTTATCCTACTCTTCTTTAAATTTTGCATTTTGACCGAGTTGTATTCCCATTCCAACTGACAAGTGTGCAAAACCCTAAGATTTCTGAATTTTTTATGGAATATATTCCAATACAGTAGATAAGGACAACTGTGCAGCAAAATATGCATGTGTTAGCTATTCTGTCTTTCACTGTCATGGCCACACAGCCAACTGGGGAGTGTCTTTAGCTTTAAATACTGTGGTACCTAGATTTTTAAACAACTTATAAAAAGAGTATTTTGAAGTCACTGTCAGAGGTTAGCCTGTAATTCTTTCTTGGGTACTGTATCATATTTTACCTGGGAAGAGGATTCTTCCTAACTAGTTCATACCCTCGTAAATTAAATTAAAAGGAAAACCAGGACTACTTTGATGACCAAATCTTTCTCTGTGCAATTACTTTTTCCCCTTCTGATTTTGTCATTTAAGCATGTGAGGGTAGAGGTTTTTTTGTAATTATTTTTGTTGTTGTTCGTAATTCTTTGAAGATGAGAATTTTTTTTCTTTCTTCTCCTTTTACAAAGTATTTTATGACAACAAAAACCGCTTTCCTTATGTAATTTTATGGATCTCTGGTAAAAACTTGAAACTTCACAAATTTCACCTGAATTTTCCATTAGCCTTAGAACTTTTAAGTTAACACCTTCATGTTGAAAAATTGTTACACTTCTATAGTAACACCATGAAGGCAAGCAAATAGAACTGGAAGTACTATTCTGCTTCTTTCATGGTTTATCGGGAGCAACATTCTCATCTACTGATGACTTACAAAACCTGCAATAGAAGTAGAGGAGCTAACAGAGCAAATGGAATCAAAATAAAGCACCAAAGAAAGAACAGTTGGAGGCATATGCCTGAAATTGGCTCTCAGAGAAGAAAATAATTCGTTAATTGATCCAGTGTTGCTTATGATTTAAGGACTATAAAAAGTAGGTTCATCCTCTGGAAAAGAACTTTTGAATTACTTAACCTCTCATTGCTGAAATACTCAGGTGAAAGAGTCAGCCTGAAAATCTTGGAAATTCAACATAATTTTTTACTTACCTTTCAAGAGAAAAGAAAAAGAACAGAAAACAAGAAGTATTTGAAGATCTTTTTAAAATCCTGGGAATGGATCTTCCACAAAGTGAAAAATACAACCTAGCTGCATAGGTTTGAGGTGAAAAATTCCTGAAGGGTAGCAGTAGACCCTAGTTCATGGCTGAACAGAACTCCTACTGTGCAGGTTGCTGGGCACAGAGAAGACAGAAGAAACAGATGTATTTGAATCAATTATTTTGTACTGTGCTACATACCTGCATTTTTTTATCTTGTTCATTTTCACCTATCATTCCTGTGCCACTTACACTGTCATTTCCATCAATAGACACCTGAAAAATTAAGTCAAGATGGGAAAAACATTTACAGGCTATTTTTATTTATCTGAAAAACAGCAGGTTACAGACAGTTCCTAAGGACTTGCTATTCCACAGCTCTCTAGCTCCCTCTTGAAACACGGTAATCCTATAGTACATTAACTTACATGAAAGTCACCACTTTTAACAGCTGCATTATATAATACGTATGAAGGTGAGCATCTCAAGGTTGTCTTAAAGCAAGGAAGAAAAGACTGCAGGAACTAAATGCGTTAAATCAATAGACTGGCAAGAGTATTATAATAAATTAATAATACTGAGTTCTGACAGAAAAAAAATATATCTCTTTTAGAAAAGGGATATATCTTTCCTTCTCTGCTTAGCAGAATTTATTTGTTTCAAACAGCACAACTCCTTTGGAATCAAAATACCTGTACAATATATTACATCTCAATTCAAGACAGTAAAATTACAACAGCTAAGTAAAGACTCATGCATTGCTCCAAAGATTTATTTTTTAAAGCAGTCTACATGAAGAGAAAGATACCTCTGCTTTCCAAGGAGCTTATAAAAATATTTGAGAGAGTATTAGATGTTAATTTGAAATTCTTATTTGAATAAAGATATAATTGCCCTAGTTAAAAAAAAAACTCTCAAGTACATCAACTCAAAGAACAATGTCTTATTAGTCACTGTAGAAAAAAATAATTTAAAGTATACTTTACACAGTTTTCCCATCCCTTAACTGCCTCTGGGTTGAACACAGGCTTTTACAATACGCTATGCATTCATTATGCTCAAGGCTGAGACTGCTGCACCTAAATCTAGTCTAAGTGATCTTATTCTCCTTTCAGACAGTTTGGCAGGAATGCTAGCTCAGCTGGTAAGCCTATGCCCTTACACTAAGGAGGTCACAGCAGGCTTCTGAGAAGGTTAATGGCTGTGTAAAGCGTCTTGCTCAAAGCATCAACTACCAAAGTTTCCCTTGCAGACTGAAGATGAGATTGTCCATTAAGAGGTTTTCAGACTGCATAATCTTTCTAAATTAGATGATTTTGAGCAATATTCTTTTGGCAACTTTGAGATAAAACCCTGAAGAGCAAAGGAAAATTATACATTATATCAGACAGACTGAAAAGGAGAGTCCATAAGCAGTTATTTCTCAGGTTTTCTTAAGGAAGTAACAGCCATTTTGGGACCTTCTCCTGAAGGATTTTTGAATTTGGAAGGAGAGAGATCCTGCAGAGAAGGAGGACTTGAATCACTTAATTCTGAACTTCCTGTTGGCTGAGTAAGGAATTGATGACATGAAATGAGAAGTTCATTAATGCCACTGGAAACAAATGGTGAAAAATGCATGTGTGTGCATGCAAACAAATGATCCAAACTGCATGTGCATGCACGCACATACACATATATACATACACACACACATCCCAGGAGCTGTATTTTTTCAGCAGCTGGGATGTTACAGGAAAACAGCTTATGGAAGGGAAGTATGTGTTGCAACTTTTTCACAATTTCATTATATATCCTCTGACTTGTTCAACTGAGAGCAGTAATCTCTTTTTTTCCTCTGGTTACTTTGGGAGGAAGGTGGCATTGCCTTAGCCCCAAATTAAGAGGACTCTAGTTAAATCTTATCTGCTCTTCAAGTTCTATGCCTAAAGCAGAAGCAAGGGGCAATGAAAAATGTACATGTTCCAATACTCCCAGCTAGCTTCTGCGTAGCCTTCTTGGCTCTCTTTGTATGCACTCTCTCACAGAGTTCATACGCTGATCTTGTGCTGCCTACGTATCTTTGCTATTTCTACCTGTTTTGTAAGGAAGGAGAACAGAGAAGAATCACTATCCTCCAAATACTCCTTATTTTCTTCCAAGTGTGGTTTTGTTTTTTTTTTTTAAGTTTTGAAGAGAAAACCTTCAAAGCTAATGAAAAAAGCAAGACACACATGATCTTAAACCTTTCTGTAGTCTTGGGAGAATTCTGCCCCAAAGGAAGACCTCTGTTTGCCAGGGAGATAGTTGCTATCCGAGAAATTTAGAGAGTTCCTCTTAAAAGACTGTCTTAGATTCTGAAGAAAAATTTAGTCTGCCTTCAATTAAGAACATAAGAACAGCTAAAGGTCCGTCTAGTGAACCATCTTGTTTTCAACAGCAGCCAGTAGCAGATGCTAGAGAAAGTGTAAGAACAGGCCAAGCATATAGTGATACATTCCCAGAAATATTCTCCCAACCTTCAAGCAATTTGTGGCTTAGGAACTTCCTAAACCAGAAGTCACATGTTTGTACTAACAGCCCTGGACACATTTTTCTTCTATGAATTTGACTAATAACTCTTTGAATCCATGTTAGCATCCACAGTATCCTACAACAAGTAGTGCCATGGCTTATCTTTATGCTGTTTGAAAAAGTGTCTTTCCCTTGTTGCTCTTAAACCTGTCACCTGCTAGTTTCATTTGATGTTTCCCAGTCCTTATACTGGTAAATAAAATGACAAGTCACTACCCTTCTCTGTGCCACTTAAAATTTTGTAAAATTTTATCATATCCTTATCTCACATATTTCATATGTTTGCTCATCATTGTTGCCCCTTTCTGTACCTTTTTCGATTTTCCTATACTGGCCACTATGAATAGTACACACTACCTCACCATGAACTCTACATGAACGTAGAGTACAATCATTAAGCCACATTTCTCCTTAAAAAAAAAAGCAGTGTGATAACTGAGGTATTATTTGCTTTTCCACATAATGCAGATGAAGTATTAGGAAGCTCATTTCTACTGTCTTTCCTTGAGGAGTTATAGCAGTACTTTTCAAGATAAGTCTCTCAGATGAAAGCTTAAAAAAAACACATGCAGTTTTTCCTAGATATACATAAATACACTTCAGAATATAAATTCACACTACAGAATTCAGAAACATGTTGCAAAAAATAGGACAAAAATGCAAATATGTTGTTTCAAAATGCAAAATATGTCTGTTTCTTCTTCTCAAAACAAAACCTTATTCTTACAACAAATTAAGATTAATACAGCTCCTTATAAAAAAAAAAGCTATGATTGCTTTAAACTGAAATGAAAGAACAGATGGGGAATTTGTAAAAGTTTGTCACTACAGCTCAGCTATGCTTGAGTTACCTTTTTGTTTTATGAAATCTTAAGGCATAGGCAAATGTAACACAATCTGACTGGCTCTCTTAGGATCTCCTCAATTATATCAAATTGAAGCATAGTGGAAAAAACAGTGCGTCAACCATTTAATTTTCCTAACTGGCCTTCTACCAAAATTTGACAGTTCTGAGTGACAGTAGAAGACAGATTTTAAAACTAATTCTACTCTTTTCCAGAGCAATATAAGTACTAATGGTAATCATCCAGAAACTGGGACACTGGAAAACTAAAAAGCCACTGCCTATTATATTATTACAGTTACATCATGATTTACAGTTGTCCTTAAAGTATAAACTATAATATGAGAAGAGTGTTGGAACTGCTGAAGTTCATTATTGGACTACATGAATTTTGAGCATCACAGTACACTTTTATTATTAAAAGCATGCATCAAAGAAGTTTTTTTCCAAACTCAGTAGCTGATTAATCATTTATTTTACACTTTGTGTCGTGTTGTCCTTGTCAAATACACCAGGCCCCAGTCTTCTCAATGAAAAAAAAAAAAAAAAAGCTTTTTAATGGTATTTTTTGAGAAAGTAATTTACTTTTCTAAATCACTTTCCAAGTTAATCTGACTCCACATCATTTCAGTGTTCAATTCCTTGTTCCTTTTATGCAACACTACACACTGGAGCTGCTCATGACAATGAAGCACTGTCACAACAATTTGGTGTCCTCTCTTTTAAGAGTCTGAATGCTCTCTTAATTGTCATTTTGTTTCTTAGATCACAACTGGCTCTTGCTGTCAAGTATCTACATTAAAATCTTATGGATAGATAAAAGGTCTTTCAGTATACCTTGGCTGCATATTGCTCCAAAGCACTGATGGTATCTGGATCGATGGCAGCATCTCCTGTATGAAGACCTGCCACTGTGCCATCAGCCTGAATAGCTAAAATGGTATCTGACTGTGGCATTTGCACTGTGTGGTGTATGTAGGCAGTAGTACCATCTTCCAGCTGGACTGCTTGTAATGCACTCTGGTCATAACTGTCTGAGAAATAATATTACAAAATGTTACAAAAGAAAAGGAAAAGCAGTGTCTGCATGTCTTCAAAATAAAGACATTACACGAGAAAAAACTGTTTAGGAAAAGGTCTCTGAGAAATATAATCACTTAAAATATTGCTATCAATAGCACAGATTACATTTTTCAGAACAACTCTTCTCATAGCTTTTACTTCTGTCCACTTATGAAAGTGCAAAACCAATTTTACGTTGCTCTAGTTACTTACAAAATATACTGGTCTGGTTACTTACAAAGGAAACCACATACACAAATATACTTTCAATTTCTTATTCACTCACAATAAAATGTAAATAATATAACGTACTATGGTTAAAATTTTAACTATTTTAAGAACAGAATCATGCAAGTAACACCACATATGCAAAAGAAACACATAAAATATGAGATGACTTTTAAGGAAGAAAATCTTAAAAGATCATTATATTTGTTTCTCTTTGCACTGCTGTTTGTAGAACATAATTCTCATCATGCTAATTTAAACAAACTTAAAATATTTACTTGTTCACTTTTCAAAGAGAAATGGGCCTATTTCCAAGACTAGCGTCATCAGCTTCTGCAGAAATCTAAATTATCATTTAAAATAAATACATTTGCATTTTGGACTGTTAGCTGTGACATTTTCTGCATTACCATTTAATGGCAAAACCATCAATAGCATGATCTTTAGAATTTAACTCAATCTCTACATTCTTCATTTCAAGAGAGATTGATTTTTTCTTACCTGCTTTCTCTTCTCATTTTCACATGCAATCATTACTGAAATCCATACAGGGGTTTACATTTCTATTAACAGCACATCTATTTACTTTACTGAGATCCTGGACTAAAAAAATAATGAAGTATGCTGGCTTTTATTCTGTTTATAACTGCTATATAAGGTCCAAATGAAGAACTGAACCAGTCTCATTTTAATAATTTCCAGATGTCACTAAGTAAAAGTAACAAGTCATCTACAATGGCAATCATATTAAATGATGTCATAGTCTAAATACAGTATCATGTTTTCTATTGCTGAAGTTCTGTTGAACTGTAATAACAAATCACACTTCAAAAATATTTACCTTTGGAAGTGTGATGAATAAATGCTGTAGTTCCATCTTCCAACTGAACTGCTTGTCCATCTTCCAGACGCAGGCTGTCTCCTGTTCAGAGGAAAGAATTCAAATGCTTCAAAAACAGTTTGAAAAAGCCATTAGTTAGAAAGATTGAATACTAAATACCTAAATCTCTTCAAGATTGTTTGCATTAAAATAAGAAATCAAACTATTACAGGTTATTAGTTAATATAAATATTTACCAATAATACAGTATTTTAAAGTATACTTCTTGTATTATTACACTTACTACTTTTAGGCATGGGTACATGTTGAACATAGGCAGCAGAACCATCCTCTAGTTGAATCACCTGGCCATCCATTAATTTACCATCTGAAATACATCATTAGACTCCTAAAAAAATATTCTGTATGACACATCACACTTTAAACAGATAGGTGATAACTCCTGGATTAAAATGTCAGTAAAAAAATCACAGAGAAATAATGTTTAGGGAAGAGTAAGCACAGTATGACTATATAGCAAAGGTTTTAAAATTCTAGGATCAAAAAAATGGCAAAAGGTCTGATAGTTGAAGTAAATATACCTCATGTAAAAAAACTCTATGCCCTATCCAGTGTGCAGAATGTTTGTTTTGAAATGTAAATATCATCTCATTTGGGTTGACTTACGTTCTGTTTTTGATACCTGCCTCCTATTAGTATCAGGAATAAATATTTATTTTATAGTGTTACTTTAATATCCCAGTTGGAATTGGAGCTTCATAAGCATCGTACAAACATGAGAAACAGATTTTCCCTGTCTTTAGGGGTTTACAACCCAAAGAGATGGTTAAAAGAGGGAAACAGTGTTAAGACAAATCAACTTTTAGTCATTTACCTACCTTTAGAATTGTGCTGTATGTAAGCAGTAGAGCCATCAGCAAGGGTAACTGCTTGCAAACTTACACCTTCCATGTTTTCTAAGTTGTCACCATCTAGTAAGGAAAAAAGTTCATATACGCTATTACCAGCATCTAACCTTAAAAATCACAATTTAAGCACCTCCAAAAATTATGACATCTCCTTAAAACATAATGATTTTAGAAACAGTGGTAAGTAACAGTTCTTATTTGCTTTCTGTTTTTTTAAATCTTTAAAATACACTAGGGTCACATGTTAAAGATTTTGCTCTATAAACATGACAGATAAAATCTAATTTTCTTTAAGTAAAACAGTGAGAATGCCATTTAATAACTACAAAATTGAGGTTTTAGGACAAATATTAATTAGGTCATGAGTCCCAAAAGTGAAACCATGATATATACTTGTATCAATGATTTTGTTTGTGCACTGCTACCTGTCATTAATAAATACAAAAACATTTAGAATAAAATACAGAATTAGGAAAAACGTTTTATTACTTAAAATCACATATGAAGTGTCAGAAAACATAAAAATGTAAACCAATCCTAAATCACCAATTTATCTGAAAGCCCAACTAGTTTAATACATACTTAGATGTAAACTGAAGTTACAAAGCATAAAACAGTAAAACTACGCTGAAATAAAGTCACATTTTATGGTTCCTATTTTGGCACATTTGTGCTCTGCTACTTTAATTAAGAGATCACTTAGTTTCAGAATTAAACTAATGAACTTAATCAGTCTCAACTAACTAAGAATAATTTGCTGATTTGTGCCAGATTCTTCATTTAGAATACATTACATGCATTTTGAGAGATTTATCTGAATTTCGAACAGAAGAGACACAATGATGTAGAGATATTTTAACCTGAATGTTCACCTTGCACAGCTACAGCTTCTGTTAAACAAAGAGTCACATGCTGGGCCTCCATTCCTCCTCCAGAAAATTCAGTCATTCCCTGAGAGTCTCGATTTATCTGAGCTAATAACATCGTCTACCTAGAAAGAAAGTATTCACAAAACATAAACAATTCAAATATAGAACTAGAACTAGTTAAAGACAATCCAAGTTTAATTATATTTTTATGTAACAGTTACAGATATTTTATGTTGCCTTCTTCATAAAGATGATGCAATGAGTGATTGACTTATCTGGAAAGCAGTTCAAAGAAAAAAAAGTTATTTGACATGTCCGTTTTTATTACCTCAGTTGACTAAGCTCTTAAGAACTTCAGGTAGCAGTTGCTAAATTGTAAGTGCATCAGCCACATTTAGATTTCAGTCAAATATGAACCCAGGAAAGGTTCTATAAAAGAAAATGTACCAGCTAGAAAATAGTAATGTACTTCATGATAAAATGTGCTAATAAGAAAACAAGAAAGTGATTGGTGAGTGAGAGTTACAACTTTCTGTTTCTGATAGAACCAGATATAGCCATCCCACTGGCTATGATTTTTTTTCCTCAGAAATGTTTCACTACGGGATATTAAGAAGTCTACTGAATCTAAAAGGCTGTTGATAGCTTTCAGTACTACTGGATTAAGAGGCTATAAAGGAAATATAAAACATTGCATTCTGCTAACTCAGATGTTGGCTTTCATCATAGATATAAAAAAAATGAGTCACTGAGTTCTGCAAGCCCTTTAGTTAAAATCATATACAGAAATATGTGGATATAAAGAAACAAAAAAGCCACATGGAACTGTGATTAGGCTATGCAGCATTAAACACAACTTTTTTCCCCAAATTTCCTCAGTCAACAGGTTTGTTTTTTTTACAGTAAGAAGTAGTTTAGATAATCTCACAAAAAGGCTACAGATAAACAATCCAGACTTTAATCTTAGTATGGTTCTATGATCTACTGTTTTGTAACCCAAGGCTGAAAGGAACAATTTTAAACTATTTGCTGTTAAATTTCTGAATAACTAAACTATTTTTAGCCTTGACGGTCTGGAAATATGCCTTTGGATGAGCAATTCATTAACAGTCTCACAGACCACTGAGAAACTCATGCTCATTAAGTTGAAACTAGAAAATAACCAAAACACAGTTAGATCATTTATATACTCCAGAATGCCTGCAGTGTTTAAAAAGTTCAGTACATTAATTCAGTACTGCCAAATTGAAAATTATATCCAAATAATATTTACAGAATATGTCCAAGTGACTTCAGAGCAGATTGCATTTCCTAGAGTGGCGGACAGCTACAGCAGTCTCTTAGTCTCAGCAGAGCAAGTTAGCCCACACTGAGCTGCTGCAGCTCTATTATTGTCCTTATCTCAAGTAACTCTAAACCTGAATGCGGTGCACAAGGCAAACATATCACTAACTTACAAGCCCAACTAACTTTTAATGTGATGTTATATCAAGTATCCACATTACTTCTTGAAAGTAGACCTGGACTCTAAGTCACCTTGGCATGTATAAGAATATGATCGACAGCTTGGTTAACTGTTAAGTTTCCAGTTAATGGAATACATATAGTTTAATAAAGAAAGTGGAAGGAATAGCTTTAAGTTCCCTTTAGAAAAGCTATTCTTTTCATGTGTTACTTTGAACATTGTGCAAGAAAAAAAACACCACCAATGATCAATACACAACTGAGTAAGAAATGTGCCTTCGAAGATTAAAATCTTAAGTAATATCTAACTAGAACATTAAGGAGAAAAGAAACAGGTCTGAAATAGAGAATCTGAACCCTGAACAACTTTGAGCATCAAAGAGAAGATGCAGATAAAGTGGAAAGAAAATACAAAACAGGTGCAAGAGAGATTTTTTATATCCAAGGGAAGATGGGAAATTCTTGTTCTCAGCATACTTTTCAAGAAAAGTAGCTTTTATAGAAAATGAGGTCTCTAAAAGATATGTAATACAACAGAAAAACATCCAGTGCAGAGAAGCCATTCAGACTAAACAGCATTCATACTAGGTGTTTCTGAGGAAAATGAAAGAGCTACATTCTTTCAGACAGTATAGCCTAAGGGACAAGGAATTGTACTAAGACATAAGAGATCTTGAGTTCAACTCCTTGCTTTGTCATCTCCTACTTAGTGACTCTGGACAAGTAACTTCCTAGCTAGACCATTTTATATATTGGAGAAGGAATGCTATATAGTATTTGTTTTTGACCAGAACTCAAGTTTTGAAATAATTCTAGCAGGGACTGGAACTCAAAGGCCTTCAGCTCTGGTCTACTTTAGAGCATTCCCTCTCTTCAGCAAAGTATCTTTTAAAAAGCCTACAACATCTTTAATATGCTATTTGCCTTTAAAATAGAATAATGGCCTTCCTCCAGAGTTTATGCCTCTTCTCTCCACTTTGGGGGGTAGAGGGAGATAGTCAACTCTTAGACAATAGCAAAGTCCCAAAATAGTCAAAAGCAGAACAAATTGAGTCAATGGCTATTTCGGGGGAAAAAAGAAATCTAAGGCAAGATGAATTCAAGGGGCAAAGGAGTAAAAGTATTTGTTTCAATTATTTAGTGTTTCTTACTGTAGTGTGGCAGATTAATAACTCATTGCACACTGTGAAAAATCAGAGTGAACCGCTCCATTCACCAGAACAGTGTTCAGCACTTTCCTTTATTCCAGGCTCCGAGTGAGCATGTCCTCTCACTGACACACACTGCTTTGCCGTTTTCTCCCAATTCTGACACCTTTCACATCATCCCTTCCAATCTCTCTTCCTCCCAATCCTCCTTCCTTCCACTAGCTTCTTATCCCCAACTCCATTCCTTCTCCAAGTACCAGTTTCTTTCTTCAGCCAGTCCTACTATAGTACCAAATTTCCAGGAAGTCCCCCTTCCCAAATATAATCCCATCCTTCTTGTCAAAGTAATCCAGAATATTCCTCTTCCCCCTCCAACTCCTTGTGCAACTAGTCCCCAAGTTTGCCCTCACTGCCGGTCTGATCTATGTCTTCATTACACCATTGCCTCTCGCCTTCCTGCCTCTTTCTCTCAAGACAGTCCTTGATGTTTCCTTAAAATGGTGATGCACAAAGTAACTGGAATTTTTCATGATACCAATATAAAATAACACACACATCTCATGGATGAGAGGAGGAAAGAGTTCAGATCTGTTCAGACCTGTCCACCCACAGTGGAGCCTGCAGCAGAGCGGCACTGGGAGCCTCTCAGATGGCAAAACCCCAGCCTTCGCTTGCTCCTCTGTGATGCAGTGCAGCGCTGCGGGCAGGGAAAGGAGGGCCTTCAGCCAAAGCAGGATGTGTGGCTCACACTCAGCCTCTCTTCATCCTCCTCACCGGAGAAGATAGCGCTATGTGCTCTGAGGAAGACAATGAGGAGAGATCCAAGGCAGATGTAGAGTGGGCCTATGTTGTTCAAAACTGGGTCAGGCTAGCGCAGAGAAAATGTTTTACAGATATTGCTGCTACAGTACCATTATCTTATCTTTTTTTTCTATGAGGGCAGTTAAACACTGGAACAGATTACCCAGAAAGTTTATGGCATCTCCATCCTTGTAGGTGTTCAAGACTCAGCTGGACAAAGCCCTGGGCAACCTGGTCTAATTAGACCTGCCTTGAGCTGGGGTCAGACTAGATGACCTCTGGAGGTCCCTTCCAACTTAAACTATTCTATGAGCCTATGATTATCTGACCGTTTTGATACTGCATAGATTTAGAACAGTATCACCATGCTGTTGGTACATCATCTATCATCGCTCTGCAAATCCAGCAGCCTATTATATTTTTCTTCATTCACCTTGCTTTTATAAAGCCAGTCTCTTTGATCAGACTTGGTCTTCTCCCTTACCTCATCATCTTGAGTCATTTTTTCTCTCCCTTTTCTGCTAACTGGCTTATAGACTGCTCTCTCCCCCGCTTCCAATAAATTTGTCTTCACCCTTCCTCCAACCCAAATCTCACCAGCTTCCTCTCCTAATCCACCTCACAGCTTTTATTTCCATGCATTTGCATCACTAAGTTTTCCCTTTAAACCTGTCTGCCAGGAGTTTAGTCAGTGAGAACCTGGAGAGAAGGATTTCCTTTACCCACTTCTAATATTGCACCTCATAAGTCAAAAAGCTGTTGAAAGCAGCTGTTTTTAGGAAAATATACGAAGCCTGGTCTGGGGTCTATATGGCTGTTCAACAAGACTGATGCATGCGTATTCTGGTTGATCTCAAGAGCTGTCCTAGAGAAAAGACACAAGTACAGCCCTGGTCATAAGGTACTCACTGAAGCAAGAACCTGAGGCTCAACTTGGTGAACTCCTGCAGATCTTCATAGATCATGTACAACTTGCAATTTGCAAAGGCATGTAACTTGATGATATTTGGGAAGACTTTCACAAGGACAGTAATACATACTGCATTCCTGACATGATCAATCACTGAAATATTCCTATGGTACTCACAAAGAGAAAATCTTACTATTTTTAATGGTTAAAACATTTTCTAAAGAAAAAAATCAGCCTGAGACAGAAAGCATTGATTAAAATATGAAAAAAATGCTGAACTGTAAAGCAGGGTCTGACAGAGAAGGAAGCAACAGCCAGCCTCAAGAAGTGATGCTGAAACAAGCCTTGCGCTGCTAGTTAGGAAGCAAAAGCAGTGAGTTAGTGACATGTGCTATTGACTTCATAATGCTTTTTGGCAAAAGCTTCACAGAAATGTAACAGTCCAGGACAACTTTGATAGAAAAAATATGTCACGCACTATGGTACATTGGTGCAACTTTTTATTAAAAAAAAAAGTATCCCCTTCCTGCCAAAGCACAAAAAACTGCAAACTCAAATATGCTGTTAGGTTCTAAACACTCAGAAACTTTGGGGGGAAGAAAAGCAGGATTTTTCATGAAGTTGCCTGTCTGGAGAGCACTAACTTGTATTTTTCCTTCCACCAATACTCAAGCAAACAGCAGAGTCTTTCAGGTGCTGTTGCTTGTTTTGGAGAAAAGATGAATTGTTAACGGAGAAGTTTTTATGCAAACTAGATATAGCTGCTGGAAACAGAGGAGTGACAGCGGAAAACTAGCAATCAAGCAGCTATAGAACAGCAGCTGCAATTTAGGCAGTTGAAAAGAAAAGCAAGAGCTAGTAGAGGGCATGCTGCAATGGAACAGAAACGGAGTTCTGGGCACTTGGGAACTCAGGCAGCTGAGAGGACAGCATGAGGGGACCCTACGTAGTTGAGAACACGGCAAGTAACAGATGAAAAATAGCTGGCATTTTAAAAATGACCATACCATTTTTTTGTTGGACAAAGAAAAAAAAAAAAGGATGACACTTAAGAGGATGATTAATAGGAAATAAAGTTTGTAACAGAAGCCACAGAAGAAAACTTGCAGTAATAATATACATGGGGGAAAAAAAGGAAAAAAAAATCTAGCATATGCAGGAAGAAAAAAGAGGCAAAAGTCAGGAAAAAAAAACTATTCCAAACACTAAGCAAATCTCTGATTGTTCTCCCTCCTGGCGCAGACAGCACTGAGAATTTTGAAATAATATCCATTTATTTCATTTGAAAACAAATATTACTTTTATTTAAAACATACTTCCATTAATGTACAAAAATATTGTAATTTTATAAAACTTATAAAAACAACAAATAAAAAACATTCAAAAAAGTAAAATGGCAAATGCCACATAACCCTACAATACTTTCCCTACAATACTGGTTTAACTTTCACTAAAGATTTTTAGAAAATTGCATTCCTTACATTTGACAAAATGGATCCCTGAATCAGTGCAAGCATGTCTGCACACTGAAACAATTATCTGAATTATATATTGGCTGCATTACAGTCCTTAACAGCTGATATGATTGCAAATATCAATACAGTAATTTCCAAAAGGGACCTTCAGGAACAAATATTTGTGAAGAATCAAAATTAGTACCTATAGTTAACATTCTGGTTAATTACACATCAATTTACAATTCATTTGCATTACAGTCTCCCAGGTCTCAATGCAGAAAATGACAACTGATAATTTACTGACTTGCACAGAAAAAGTTTGTGTTAGAGGACCTAAATATGGTTTACCAATTGCACAAAATCATTTGACAGCTGTAAGCTCAGAAACAGAGACATAGCAGAACTAACGCTAAAACCTTACTTCTGTTCCTATATGTACCTGTATGATAATCTTTCTCAGTATTACACTGGAAATTGGTAACAGGGTCAGAAATGAAATCCAGATCCTGCGGATGCTTTGCTCAAATGCTTCAGAATGAGACATAGATTTCTTTCTCCTCCAACAGCCCTTACCTCTTTCAGTATTTTACCAGTGCACTGAGTGAGACATGGATTTCTCACTATGAACCCAAGGAGGTCAGGTTCACTTTTAGTGAATATACACAACAAACTACTTACCATTAGGCATTTCCCAACTTCTGAGTGCTTTGTTCTATAGCCCTAATGTCTTTTACTATATTTTTTCTAGTTCTTGTAAAGGCTACCAAAGCCTAATTAAACAGCAATTCCCATCACATTACACCAATTACCCACTGTGTAAGATGGAAACAAGGCTGAAATCCAAACCAAAAACCTCTACTAAAGAACCTGGCAACTACAGTTGGGTTCAGATAGACTGGTCATTAAAGAAGGTGGAGATATGCAGTTTAGTAGTATATTACATAATTATTTTCTAGATAGCGAAGAAGTGTAGCAAATTATAAATTGCAGACTCTAACCCTGGCCCTGAAGAGGAGCCTAATCAGGACAGATGGCACTGTCAAGTGCATAAGCATGATATTCACACTCTGAATGGCAGGCAGCACAGCTAGCCTGCAAAGACTCATGTCACCCAAAGCAGAGGCTTGCAGGCAGACTCTGGACTCCATACTCTTTTTGCAGTATTTCAACCTTTCTGTTCCACAAAAGATGAATCTTAGTTATGATGTAGTTCAAGACAAATTAATTACCACAGTCTATGATATCTCTTAACAAGTAACATAAAAATGCAAGATCATATTTATCACTGCCATAATCAAATGCAAATCTTTTGACTTCTGTGTGAGCACTGAGAACTGCGTTTAAGCCCACATAATTACTCTGTGTTCCAGCTGCCTTTTTTATCCCTGCAAAGACTTCACCATATATTCAGTTTACATTGTGAATCACACCTACTAAATATAAATGTACAAGCATTGCAAGTGGTCAGTGCTTGCATTTTATCAAAAAATAACAGAATTAACCAGTGCAAAAAATAACATTTACAAGTCTTCATTCTAACCAATATGACATAACACATTTACGTGCAGTTTTACACTGTGGCAGTGCTGAGAATGCTATGATTTTCAAATATGTGGCATTTAAGAGAAAGCAGGCAGATCAGAAAGCCACCCACCCACAGAGATGTCCTACGCATGTGGAGAAGAATCAGGTTGATCCCAAAATTAGACTACTTACTTCACACCTTTCTTGAACATATTAGAGAACAAAGAAATTACTGGTTAATCAGTGCAGATCAGAGTAGTTCTATCACTACATTAATTGTCAGTGCTGACAGAAAAGTAACTAAACTCATGGTACAGCTCTGGTATGTGCACCTCACCAGCAAATGCTTAGTTCAATGATTATATTTGCCTTAGGTGGCACTATTACAACAGTACCGCTTCTAGGTAACTATCCCAATTGACCAGCATGGCTTCCTGAGCCAGAGATTTGAAATGGATTTTGGAAGACTTTCTGAGAGATCAGATTCCAAAAATCCTTCATGAAAGGTAACAAGTAATTGAGATCCATGAAAAATACAGCATCATTTGCAAGGGTGCATAAACCACAATTCTGAAAGCTTTACAGAAGTACAGAAAAGTATACTATGCTGCTGGTCAATGATCAATACACTAATGAGACAGCTATTCTTACTATACTGCTGAACATATACAGCCTGAGAGAGGGCATATAATCTTTATTAAAACATCAAATTCAAATGAGACTGAAGACACCTATGTATCATTCAGAATACTTGTGGGCACGCACGGAATGGTCCACAGGCATATAAGAATAGCAGCAATGTAAATCCATCTAGCAAAACAGGCCAGCCAACCTCTCTGAAGTCAGATGGTCTTCCTTGCTCAAAGTTAAGACAGATTTCCCCTTTCCCAGACAAGCTTGTTTTACCAATGCTTAGGCATATGTTCTTTTCTATAAATAAATAAATAAATAAACCTGTTGCAGGCTAATAAATTAATTTTACTAGTCAAAGAACTCAGGATAAATAATAATGTGCAGGCTCAGAAACTGAGTAGTAGCTCTGAGACCAGAAAAAAGCTGAACTATGGTAGCTCATCTGATTTTCCATTTTATACCTGAAAAACTTGGAACATGATTCAGAAAGCTAAAAAAATTTTTCAGTAATTTTTCAACACACATGTTAATGAAATAAAGCACTACAGATTTAGTACTAAGTGGATTTTTCCTGAGGAAGTCACAAAGTGGGAAAGAGAGGTGAATAACTTGATCAACCAATGAACCGCTGTGTTTGTATATGTACTATTTTGGGGGGGTTTTGCAATGAAATATATATACACAAAATACTGGCTAGATAAAGAAGGCATCCAGATGACACACATGTCAAAATCCTGCTCAAATTACTCCCAGAAATCAGTAGAAATGCCTCTCTCTGGTTAAAAGAAAGAAAGAAAAAAAAATCTATTTCTATCAGTGTTTTACTTTTGTGCCAAACAGACTTCTAGTCTCATAACTGTCAAGAATTCACAGAAGCGTCCCGTTTGAATTACCAATACAATTAACACTGGCTTTGACCATTCAAATCCTTCAATTTGCTGAGACAGCCAACAAAATAGGGAATCTTGACTGGGTTGTGTTGTGTGATATGAGTTAATTAGTAATCTGATAACTACGTTACAGAAGCATCAGTATTAGGCATGACAGTTAACAGTAGTGTTTTAGCCCATGATCTGTATTTCAGGAACTAATCAGACAGTCTTCCAAATTATCCACCTTTATCCTTAATTTGAAAAAACAGATTATGAATGTAAGCTAAAAAACAGTACATCTAAATATATTTTAAGAAATTGAGTGCAATTCCATATTATCTGAGTATGAATATACCTAAGATATGGACTACACCAATGAACTTGCAAATACAGACAGACTGTCTTCCAATTCTAGAGGTCTGTCATCACTAATGAAGTCCAATAGCATTAAGCAGAAAACAGAATTTTCCCTCAGCAAGAGTTTATAGAACAAACCATTCAGTAGACAATAAAAATACAGACTGAGGGAAGCAGTAAATAGTTGTAACTGTAATTTTGATGTCAACTTTGAATACTGCAGAGCTTGAGGGAATTGTAAATTCCCTTCAAAACTGAGAACTTCAGTTATTTAGCAAGTGCTGTCTTGCTTGACCAAAGTACAATCCCACTACAAGATTAAGAAAGCAGTGTAACACAGAAAACTTTAGCAGACCAAGTCACTGGAAGCATTCACTAATTTAGTCCAATTCAATTTTTGAGTAACTAATCAGTAACTCCTGGTGCGCAAAGCACACTGTAAAAAGACCAAACCCATGGTTCCATGAGCAGGTACACCTAAGAACAGATTAAATTACAGAGATCTGCTGCTTCTAATTCTCTTTTCCAGGAGCCCCATTGACACCAGTTGTGCCATAATAGGCACACACCTGCTCATGTCGGAAGGCTTCCTTCCCCCCTGCCCTGGAAATACGATGTGCACGGACAGGCACCTCCCTCGGATCTTCTCACTCCATCCTCAGAACAATGCTCATACGCATCTCAGTTTATGGAAACTCATGTTTCAGGGCTAAATTCTCATATTCCAGAAGAGAATCCATCCGTTAGGATCACGATCTCAGGAATCCGTAAGCTGAGCAGAAACCTTCCTTCAATATGTTGGCACCCCTGTGCCACAGGGCACATGAACAGGCTACTCGTTTCAATGTTCTCTTTGCCAGGTCTACAAATTTCCTTGCAGCACAGAAGAAAAAAAAAAGACCAGCTAGGAATGGGGAAAGAGCAGAAAAGGATGTAGATGAACTGCAGAAATGTGGAACAGAGATACAACAGTACAAGACAAAAGCCAGTAGCAAAGAAAGGCAAGCAAAGGTTGGCCTGGGATGCCCTGATTATCAGGAATGTGCCTGTTGTTTTGTGTGTGGAAACTCATCCAAATTCAGCTGAGTCCTAAGCTTCGGAAAACAAAATTAATTTCACACATGCCAACTAAAGACTCAGAGCTTAATAACAATGTTCCTCAAAGACTCCACCTATGCTGAGCATGTTTTAACCCAAAACTCTAAGGCCAAGACTTGCATGTGACAGCAAGGAAAGATCAACATCCTGCACTCTAAATGAAGCCCAGTTATACTGGGAGAAGCAGCCCAGGTCCAAACTGTTTTATTTTCAGCTTTATTTTAAAGCAAAACAACACACATCTTAAGAGACCATTACATTAAGCCTGCAAGAACACTCCAAATTTCTTAACTACTAAAATTAACTGAACCTTAATTCAGACCCATTTGTTCATTACAAAAGCTAACTACAAAAGTGTGAATGGCGCACAAGGATGCCTATTCTGTTAAGAACTATCCTACTCGGTCTAACCAATGGTCCAATCGGACCAGTATAGTATCTGTTCTAATCAGTTAAACATCCGCTACATCCTTGCTATGAGGACTTGCTACTAAATTGCTTTGTGTACCCAGATGGCCAAGGGACAGGCTCAAGTCAGGTACTGCATTACCTCACTAACATAGTGTCACTGGGTTCACTGCTCTGTCAGTATGTTTAAAAGGGCCAGGACAAACATTTTTTTCCAAGAGAACACATTAGCTTGGCCATTATCTGCAGTGCATTCCCCCAAATCCTTGCATAGGCTTAGGCACATTGTGGGGTACATCCCAACTCCCTTTAGTATTGGCTGCTGCCTTTTTGGCTACTGACTTGAACAAAGACCCTCAAAAACAGGCTGAAGGTCAGATGAATCATTCTGATGCTTCTAAATATCTTTCCCAGGCATCCAGTAAATTCAGCTCTGTCAAGTAACAGATGTACGTTTGACCTTTTAAGGAAGGCCCAGAAAAGAGGGTGTCCAGGGACAGACCACGACCACCACCAAACTTAGTTGATGCACCCTCAGCCTAATCCCTCTGTGCATGTGAACAACCTCTTGGCAGGAAGCCAGCCTGGAGGCAGCACATGGACCAGTAAAGCAGCTGCGAGCAAGGCCTGGGCAGCAGCCTGCCGTTCAGACCGTGCTCACTGCTCAAACTCCCATCAATTCCCTTCTCCTGCCTAGTAGAGGACAGTAAAACACGGGGCAGCAGCGATCAGACATACTGAAGCAGTGTATGATTTGAAATATTCCAGAAAAAAAAAAATGTACAAAGCCGGCCTAATTTGGGCACCTATTATGAGAGAATATTCATCATTTTATTATCTCTGAAAAGGGAACACCACTTCATGGCAAAAATATTTTGATGTTTAAGTATTATATGCTACACAAACATGAAGACACACAGTGAAGTCTGTATGACTTTTCAGTTAAGTAAACTTCTACGCTTGCTTAAGCATTTCCTTTATTTGAGCTTGACAATGTAAAGCAAAGAAAATCTTGCATAGATGGGACACTAGAAATAATGTTATTCTATTACTATAAAGAGGATAATTTATGTAAATTATGTTATCAACTTCAAATACATCTAAAAAAAAGTTTATTTTACATAGCTCATTTACACTGCAACTTATTACCAAGACAATCATACACTATTTGACTACACATGCTTGAGTTTCATTTTCTTTAGTGATTCAAATTAATGGCTTCTGACATATAAACGGCTTGAAAGATCAAGAATTTAATGCATTAAATACAAAGAAATAAGCCATAGAAGATGGTTACGTTGTACTCTGCCATTCTAAAACTGCATGGCAAGTATACTTACACAAAGATAAAACATACTACACACATGCTCCTTCTCTTTGAAAAAAGTACTAAGACAAAAACATTTCATTTTCCAGGTGCTATCAACTTGAAACTGTGACAGGAATGTCTGCTATATAGTCCTCTAAAGCACTACAGATTCACAACATAGCTGAAGCAGAATTTTGAGAAAACTTTATGATGGAGAATATGTTTTGTTTAAAAGACTGCAAGGTTGTAGCTTCTATAACACTGGAAACAAGAATATGTTTTGTTAAAAGTACTAGTACCACTCTGTATACAATGGCAAATTTAAGCCTTTGGCCATTCAAAACAAACCCTTAAATAACTTTATACACAAGTGCAGGTGCAAAAATGGATTTTTTTTAAAGAATATTTAACTTGCATGAAAGCACACCATTTTTTCTTGATAAAAAAGAACCACAAGAACGAACTTATAAAAAAAATGAAAAAATCTTTAGGTTACTGCAAACACATTTTCTAGATGAGTATCTTCTAGTTATTTTTGTTCTATTAAAAGCTCTAGACCAGAAAAGCTTTCCAAAAAGGAAATGGCAAGAGAGAACAGGTTATAAAGCATTTAAAATAATTTTGCATGCTATTTCGATGAGTTGAGAGGGATGAACTAAAATAGATCATTTCACAGGCTCAGCGCAAGGACCTTCGTCTGTGCTAGCACAGCAACAGCCACGTGTGTGCCACTACACTAAGCAACGTTAAAAATAAGCAAGTTCACGTTTGAATAGCGAAGTATTCCTTCCCGAACGTGTCTACATCGAGCCTCATCTGTTAGGGCGAGAGAGCTCGGCACTCAAGTGTTTTTTCCTTGAATGCTGTTTGGCGAATTTAGCCTTCTTGAAAATGGGGATTTCAGGCAAAAATGAAATAAAATAAATAATAATAATAATAATAATAAAAGCAGACTGGGGGAAGGTGTGCCCAGCAGCGAGTGCTCACTCATCGCCCCCCCGGCCGCCCCCCGCCCCGCCCGAGCCCCCCCGTGACGCAGCGACTAACGGACGCCCCCGAGCGCCGGGGCGCCGCCGGGCGGGGAGGGGGCGCCGGGGGCCGCCCGCCGCGCCGGGACCCCCGCGGCGGCGGCGGCGGCGGCGCGGGGCCGGATGGGCAGGGGGAGGGCCGGGCCGCACGGCGCCGGCGGGCGGGCGGCGCGGCCGCCGCTTTATTCGTGTCAGTCGGTGCCGGCGCTGCCCGGCTGCCCCCGCTCGCCCGCCCGCTGCCCCTGGCCGCCTCCCCGCGCGCGCCGCGCAGGGCGAGGCCCGGCCCGGCGGGTCGGCGAGGCGGCCCCAGCCGGAGATGGCGGTGGTTAGAATAAGGCACACTGGGTAAAAACACATTTATATACTAACCTCGCCGAGAAATTTTCCAACAATTCCTCCGTCCGACCACCATGCACCAGGACAGGAAACGGCCGCCTCAGCGCCCGCCCGCTCCAGCGCCGCCCCGAGCCGCGCGGCCGGGCCCCGCACCCAGCACTCCCCGCCCTCCCATTGGCCGCGCCGCTCCTCACGTCACCGCCTCCGCTCGCCATTGGCCGCCTCCAGGCCCCGCGCCAGCGCCCATTGGCTAGGCGCCCAGGGCCCCGCCTCGCGGCTTCATGGCGCCTCGGCTATGCTGGGTTCGGGGCTGCCGCCGCCGCCATTTTGTACCGCGGAGGTGAGGCGCTCCTGCGTCAGCGAGGGAGCGGGGCGCCATTTCCTCCTCCGGGAAGGGAGCCAGCGGCGGCGCTGGCCGCGGCGCTGGAGGCCGCCGCGGGCCGCCGGCTGCGCCGCCGCGAGGCGGGCAGGCGCCGCGGGTCCCCGGGCTGTGGCGGCGGGGAGGGAAGGGGGAGGCGCGGGGCCGGCTGCCCGCCCGACGGGGCAGCTGCCCCGGCCCCCGCGGCGGCCGCTCCCGTAAGGGCACCACGGCGGCGCCGGCGGCCGTGTGCGCGGAGCTCCGGGGCGCCCTGCGGGGACCGGGGCCGGCTCCCTCCGCGAATTATCTGCCGCCACCACTTCAGCCCGCCCCGTGCAGATAAGGGCTCCGTTTTTAAAGCAGCGTTTGAGGATACGTTTTTCCTCACCTGATTTTAAGTACAAAAATATGTCATGGCCCAACTAAAGGGTATTAGGATTTTTCAGTAGATGGTTTAAAAAAAAAAGTGGCTGAATGATTAAGCAAAATTAATGTAAACAGTCAACACTGACATAGTAATACACTATCGAGGAGCTGTTTGAACATGACAGATTTGAGAGTATTTAGGATCTCTTGCCTGAAACTCCAGAATACCAGTTTTAAGTTCCTGCAGTTGTAGAAACGGACAAAAATAGATGAATCCTGAAGAGGCCTTATACACAAACAATTACAACAAGCAATTTTTCTTCTGTAGTTTCATGTTTTCTTATTGAACAACTTTCACCCAAAATACAAATTAAAGCCATCCATTTAATCTGAGCTCCAGCAGCAGTGCAATACCCAAAGACAACTAACTATTTGGGGTTTACTAACACCCTCGTACTTCAAGAGGATTATGCGTTGCATCCATCAGATCTTACAACTCAGTGTTTCCCATTCTGAACTGCTTTTTCCATTTCTTGTGTCAACATCTGAGAATGTGTGGTTATAAAAAGCAAAACTATGCAAACCCATGACTTGCCAATTAAGTTGAAATACTACTCATTGATTGCAATGTACTTTATAACCAGGCTACACAATACCAGAAAAATGAACCTTTTTAAGATGCATGGTTGAACGTACATGGAAGGTACCACTAAAAACAGGGAAGAGAAAAACTAGGCTCAAGGAACTCAACTCTCATTTTTACAGTTCATAGCAGCACAATACATAGAGCCTCCAAGCTCTTCTCAAAAAAGTTTTTTATAATGCTTTCAGGTTATTACTTACCTAGTGGATTGAGCAGAAATGCAGAACTGTAGTGCTCTTTGTGACTACATTTTTTAAAATAAATCAGATGCTCACTGCTGCATAGATTTTCCGAAGTTCACCCAGTCAGAACATACTGGTGATCGTACACCAAAGATAAGAACCAAGTCATGAGAGACTTGGTAAGGCCTTTTCAACGTAAAAAAAAAAAATTGGACCAATATATCTGAACTTAACAAAACCTGTTAAATCAAAATCTGTACATAGACAAAGGGGTCTACAACTATCGAGCTAGGCATCGTGTCAGTCATTCCTTAGGGGATTCTTACACGTCTGTTATGGACCTGGCAACTTCGACGCCTTGTTCTGCAGATTCCCCCCAAAGTGACTGGAGTTGTCTGTGAGCATCGACCCAGTTGCTGAGACTCCAGAGGAAGGAGGGAATTATTTATCAGGGTGGTGAACAGGAAGAGTCACCTAGAGGTCCAAATATAAACTGTTTACCATTTCTGAGCAGTATCTCAGGGGAGTTAAAAGGGGACAGATTCAGGCACAGGAAATGAAAATGATTAGCAACAGAAAACATGTATGAGGAAGGACTGAAAAGGAACTTGACAGAAGCATGCAAAAATAAAGATACTGAGAAGATTAATGATGTTTCTACTCTCAGTGCAAGACTTGATAGTCACAGAAGGAGCAAATACCTTTTTTAGAATAATACAACTTAATCTGTAAAACTTATTACCAGGTATCAAGAGATCAATTACAGGGCAGTTAAAAACACCTACATGTTATCGTCAGGTATTCTGTAATTAATCCATTGCAGGCTTCTTGAATCTTGCAGTAATTCTAGGTTACTTACAAGAGATTTGAACACAGCTTTGCTGTACTATACCAAATTAATATTTCAGTATTATCTCTGTTAATATCTTTTGAAGTAATTATCTAGGGGGAAAAAATATTAAACTTACCCAACATGCCAACATTAAAAAAATCATACATAACATTAGACTTTTGTATTTAACACTTGTTAGTAGCAGTTAAGAGAACTCTTGTTGTGCCTAACATCTCTCCTTGAAGAAATACTTGAGAGGAAAATACAAATCTTAGAGTTAAGTAACTAGAAGGACTCCCATGTACTGTAAGAATACAGCTACATTCAAAACAACACACTGAAATAAGTGAAGATAAGGATTTGCTTTAGATGTTTATTAATCCAAGGAGATCTTCCATAATAGAAAAAACAGAGGCTTTAAATTTCCCAACTCTTCCTTTAGAGTTGCATTATCCTTGAAAAATGGAATTGGATAAGTGCAAGTTCCAGGAGGAAGATCAGTTCTAAATTTGACAGAAGTGTATCACTGAAACTGATATATTGCATCACAAAATGCACTATCACCACCAACAACAATGCAAAATTGTTTTGCAATTTATATAAATACATTTCTTGGAGCAAAGGAAAGCAAAGTTCTAGTTCCATTCTTAAAAAAAAGATGCTCCTTGTTAACCAGTCTAGCAACACATAAAAGCACCCTTGAAGTAAGACTCTATTCCTCTCACACCAAGATAAAATTTCTTCCTTGACTGGTGACTTGAAAAATATAACTGTTCCAGAAATGACCATGGCACTAAATTGTTAGTTTCTCTTTTTTTTTTTCTCATCTGTTTTGTATATACAGCCTTCTCCCTGCTGCTCTGTCATGTCTTCTACCATGAGGCAAAAGTATCTGTCCTAAAAAGTTCTCTTAATTTTTGGGGAAGCATAATGAGATAAGCACTTATGGAACAAGTTAAATGATCAGAAATGATTTATGTAAAACGGGGCATTTTCCAAGGTCAAGGAATGCACAAGAAAATGCTTGCTGTACCTATGTCACCTTTTCTACAAAAATAAAACCTTGTCTAGAGATTATCTTGAGGCCGGAGTACATATGTATGTGCTCATGAGTTACACATTTATTAAAAAAAAAAAAAAAAAAAAAAAGTTTTGCTATATGTACTTGGCCAGTCAGCTAACGATTCAAAAGTACTATTGTGGTGCTTATACCACTACTATAATGGATACTTAGGTTCAAGGCTAATTTTTACGCTTTTTCACATCAGGTGCAATATCCTTCCTTTTAAGTCCACAATTTGCTTTGAAGTATCCCTTTGGTATTCAGGTAGGGCAACATGGCATTTACAGTCCTGGCTTAGTCTATCACATTTGAACTCTGTGCGCAGGGAAATGTATTTGTCTAAGAACGGCAGTCCAGAGAGGAGCGACTGGAAAAACATGTTATATTTGCCTAGAGAAGCACTAGGAACTGCGTAACAAATGGAAGGCTGGGAATCGTGCTGGACAACTCATCAAGGAAACCCCAAACCACACATTCCTGCTACTCTGCTGATGCAAAAAAACACACCACACAAACCAATTTTCTGAAGACTGCATTTTGAGTATCATAATATATATATGTGCATTTCATTTTTTACAGATATAAACTCAGTTTATTTTTAACCTGTATTTAAATTTTGGAGGCTTACATTAAATTAAGGTAGCTTGTTTAATATCAATTGTAACAGCAGGTGACATTTTTATATAAAAACAGCCAAAAAAAAACCAAAAAAAACCCATGTGATTTAAAAGACCTGACACCAATGATCTCAAGGCAAGATCAAAAACCTATGGATTTATACTTTCAGAAAAGAAAAAGGGGGCACTTAAGCCAACCCATTCACAGCATCTCCCTGCTGGCTTCTTCATACAGTGGTTTTGATAGTGGTCCCAGAGGGAACTGTATTTTGCCTCTCTAGCTAAAATACTAGTTACTATAGCAACTTTGAAGGAAGAAAATTGTGGCTTCAAATATGAAAGATTGGCAAAACTTCAAATACACTGTCTGGATCAGGCAGACAACAGCACGCTAATGCTGGGAGTGAAAAAAGAGGGGGAATGAAATGCAAGAGTAGTGCACCTGCAATACGAGGTGCCAGGGAAAAAAAAGCATTAATTGTTCTGCAGAATTAGGGAAAAAAACCCTGCACTCATAGATCAAGCCCAGGTTAGCCAAATTAAGTTTTTTGGTTTTTGTTTCTTAATAGATTGCATATATAGATGTTTCATCCACATACTTCAATCAACTCCTTTAAGAGCAGAATTTAATATCTAATTTACATGCTTCAGAGAAGGTAACTTTCTCAGTGCTTACAATAAATGTTTGTATCCAAATTTCCACTTGTACAGTGAGATCTTTAAGAAAAACAAAGGAGACAGAGGGTGTTGCTTTTTTCTTTTTCTTTCTTTCTTTTTTTTTTTTTTAGCAGCAATGAAATATCACTAACCCCTTTTTACATAACCGAATTCAAGTCACAACCAGAGGTGACTGCACCACAAAGTCACCAGGTACAAAACTGCTAGTTCATTTTAAATTAATAACTTGAAATTATTTTCCCCAATACATCCCCCCCCTTTTTTTTTTTTAATAAACAGCAAACATTTTGCTATTTTTGTACATAGGCTAGCAGGCTTGTTTCAATATGAAAGTGCTAATTCATTTACAGATTTCTGTTATGTAGTGCTACATTAAGTGTCCAATATTCTACATATGAACAATCTGGATAAATGGAAATGATGAAGATTAAGTAAGGCTATCTGATTACCTTATCTTATTTACATTAAAAGAATAGACACCCAATAGGAAGGGAGAAAAGGGAAATAAATTGGGCAAATACTCATACTGCCACAGGTGTAAAAATTAAGTCTGCCTTCTAGCTTGTACTGTAAATGAGACATTTTAAATAGTCCTGCAGCCCATGCCAATTTTTTTCCTCAGAAAAAGAAAAGCTGCCTTCATGACATCCCCTCTTGATTTCAGATTTCCAAAGCGTGTCATTTGAAGCTTTAAATTCAGATTCTTCCTATCTTCAAAAAAACCTCTGGTTTGCTTTCCAGTATTAGGTTGCATGATCAGGTCCCACTTCTGGGGCTTTTGTCCAATCTATTTATCAATTAGTTTAGAGTGAACTGTAGATAACATGAACCAGTTCTGGAACCACTATTGGGAGGAACACAAGCTCTTCACTACAATCACACAGTAGCAGGAAAAGTGATAATTCAATTCATTCCTGGGGCAGGGCCTCCAAAATTAAATGAAGTTGGCACAACTGGAGCATTGAATTTGTATCCTCCATGCTTTTCAATCATTTTGGATTCTAAAAACAAACAAACAAAAAAAAGATTAAAGTTTTGTGACTGCATAGTATTTTGATTCTCTCAGAGATAGAGGCTTTACCCAGTGTAAAACACAAGAAAGCAACCAGGACCCACAAAGTGGGTGGAAGCACAGCAGGCCCCACCAACATACAGAATGAATTTACAAAGTTTCTCAGTATCGTTACAATTATGCTTAAATTAAATTATATTTAAAAAGAAAAAAAAAAATCACACTTTAGCTTTTGGGAATTAATATGTAATTTTCACATTTCAGGACAGGACCTAAACAAACGTTGGATGTCTAAAATAGCTAGCAGATGCACAGTGCTTTCTGATTAACACTGATAGACTTTTCAGTCAAATCAATAAAAGAACAAATGTACAAAAAAAGTAGTACATAGGTATTAGTTAAATTTTCAGCATTCCTATATGGATTCAACAATATAAGCAGAAATAGTAACTAAAGCACCACCTATGACATGCCATAGCTCAGTGTATATTTGGATACACACTAAAATTCCCTCCAAACCCAAGCATAGTTTGGAGATACTAAACCACATAACTCAACATAGTTTTGAGAGAAACCACCAAGTCTGTCACTTTTCATTTTCAACCAAACCTTAGGACCTTTAGGCATTTACAGTCCACATTTCCATCACTCTAACTAACAATTATAGCTGAGCTCTCTCTGGTTTTACTAGCTACATATTATGTCCTGCAAGGATTACTATAGGGCTGGGGTGTTTTTTTTGTTTGTTTGTTTTTTTACAAGCTGTTAGACAACTCAAAAGCAGATTGATAAAGAGCAAATGGAAATGTGTAGTTCCATCCACCTTTACTGCGGTCTAGATCATATAGCAGAAGGGTTACGTTGTTCCCTCAAGATAACAACACTTGTTAGCTTTTCCTTTCCAAAATGATCTTTCCCTATCTCTGAAAAAAGTAGTCCATTTAAGACTTTTCTCCTACTTTGACATATTTGCAATCTCTCTCTTTCTGGAGATACAGGACAGCTCATACCATCTAGAGGATCTGCATTTTGTCTGTTTTTTCGGAAACAAGATAGAAGAATGTTGCCACGGAGGGGAAGCGGGGGAGAACCTGGGGAGCATCACCTTTGTCCACTCCCTGCCCCCCCCAGTTTATCAAAATCTCTTAGCTTATGAAAATTCTTATTACCTAGAGTAATGGGAGATAATTATATTCCAAATCCTTCTAACAGGATGTGCCCATGTGTGGTAGGTGGCCTAGATGGAGTATCAATATGCTCTGATAATAAATTCCTGTATTTCCTGTAAGGATCTAGTTGCTTAAGTTAACCTTCATAATCTGAACCTAACTTGCTCTATGAATAAGCAGCTGAAAAAAAATGAAGAAAGTTCTTTTTCAGAAAATGCACAAATAGTGTATAATCTCATCAGTGTCTAGAACTTGACAGGGATCGCAATGAGACTGAATTTTATATCCATTAAAAGTGGATCATTGTGGACATTTAAAAGCTTTGTGAGGTAATTTAGGCTGTTCTCTGGCATAAAATACTCATAAAATGATTATTCATAATACCAATCTTTTTACTGAAAGGTTTCTGAACTTCTCTTTTGAAACATCTGGTATGAATAGCTCAGTAAGGAGCAGGATATGAGACTGGACAGATGACTGACTCAGAATTCAGCCATTAACCCAGCTTGACTTCAGAGACAGTGATATATGTACATATACATATACATACATACATATAAATTATACATACATATATACATACATACACACATATATACACACACACACATATATATAGTTTTCCCAGGTGTTTGAGGGTAAGCCTAATGGAAAGAAATGAGGAAAAAAGATCTGCCCCTTTTCTGCATCTAAAAGCCTTAATCTGTAATATCTGTATTGAAGAATGATAACCTGAAATATTTTATAAGCAGAATGATGTGTCTTTATAGATGGATACTACATGCATGAGCTGGTATTTTCCCATCCATAGAATCACTGGCTATCCCAGGTGGCCTAGGTCACATCAGGAAATAATTTATCAGCCACTTAACATGTTTGTCTGATACCACACACAGTCCTTCTACCTTCATGTCATAAAATCAATTGTTTTCAAATCCATGCAATTCTGACAAATATGCCTTTACTTACTGGGTCACTTCATTAAGATATTCCTACTATTCCTCATATCTGTCATATGGCATACAATTTGTGCCTTGAGCCTTTGTATTACCTGACAACCTTAGAGATTTCAAATGTCTCTAAAGTGTAAAACAACTCTGCTTTGATGAAGACATTATTAGACTTGAATTATAAGCATTTTTGTCTTGTGATTCCTGAGCACGTGAACAGCATTTAAAGAGCAAAAAGCAATTAACAGTATAAAGAGGGAAAAATACCATGTGCTGCCCGCCTCTGATCTGCCAGAGTTGCTATGTCCTGCAATTGTTTTCTTTGTTCTTCATTAAGACCCTGTGTCAAAGTTTGGTACCACACAGGGTTACGATTCTGAATTGCTGCAAGAGAAGGAAAATGGTCATTAAATATTCCGTAACTCAAAACTTGTTAACTCACTGCCATTTTAATCAGAGTAATATTCTGATCAACCCCATTGTGGTTACATAATTTAAGAAATTTAAAAACACTAATACAACCTCTTACACTTCTTCCTTCCTGCCAGAAGTCCACTCCAGTGTCTCCCCCTGCTCTAAAAGCATGGTGCTCTTTTCCCCCTTCCAAAGAAAGAATTAATTTAAACCACAAACTGGAAAGCCTGGTGGGAAGCTTTCAACAAGCTCTAGTTTACAATACTATTCCTATAGCTGATTTTCCAAAACACTAAAATTAAGTTAAAATATAACTTTTTGGCCAGGAAAGGAAATAGAATTACTTACTCTGAAAAATTGTTTTAAATATTTGATATTCATCAACAGGGTTGTCCTCATCATCAATAATTGTTGAATAGCCTTCCAAAGCAGTCTCTTCAGCATCATCTTCTTCCCAGTCTTCATCATCTCCATCTTCACCAGCCTGTTTTGCCAGAATCTCTAGATATTCTTGACCATCTTCATCAATGTCGTCTTCATCACTCCCCAATTCCTCTGAGTTAAATATCACACACAAAAAAGTTTATCCCAAGAATAGCAATAACAACTCTTTAGGAAGTTGCCTGATTACACAAAACAGGCAATGGCATCAGACTAGAAAGCGAGAAGCTTTTTTAACAACACTCCCAGTGCCATGGTCTGCTCTACTGTTCCTTACTTACAGCATCAGTGTAAGTGGGTACAGAAGATTTTGTTGTCACAGAAATGCAAACAGAAAAATGTGTATACAAATAATTTGGAACAGCACTTGATACAAGATTAAGCAAGGCATCATTCCTGCTCAAAATAGTCTGAAATAATTTGATGAAAATGGACATTTAAAGGGGTATTTAAAAGGGCCAGGAAAAGAACGCTTGAGAAATGCAACATGTAATGGCATGAACAGATTATAATGAGAATAGCTTGGAGCCCAGAAGTCAATAGCAGAGATCAAGAAACCCCGCTTAAAGTAGATGGAAGAAAACCAACAGGTATTTTTTGTATGTGAAAAGCTGTTCCAAATAATCATTCCCAAAGACACAAGCTGATGATGGAAAGACAAAAATAGGCAGTAAGAGTGGAAAGCTTACGCAGAGTATAGGGAAAGGTGGACAAAACAGAAGTACAGGGAAAGTGGTACATAATTTTGAGCTTCATATAAAGATGGCAAAAGGTGTGAAAACTTGTGAAAAGATTGTATGGAGAAGAAACTCTATAAAGGTTGATGAGGTTGAGGTTAGTCCAGAAAAATTAATTAGTCCAGAAAAAAAAAAAAAAAAAAATACAAGAACTGTCATTTTCAATACACAGCTAAAACCCCAGCAGTTCACACGAAACTTTCTAATATATAGTTGAAACTGTGCAGTGGAGCAGAAGGATTCCTGGAAACTTCTTCTAATGACCCTTAACCATCAGTCAAATGGGAAACATGCCCCAACAATAATTCCTTTCAGAAATGACAGCATCCACACACAAAAGCTAGCTTGACAGGGCTTCAAAGAAATTCAGCCTAGGAAACTAGCTTTTACAAGAAATCAGAAATAAGTCACATATACTTGAAAGGCATTAAAAGGCTGCCCAGTGTCTTACCACATGGTTGACTTTTGGAATTAGGGAACTGTGAAGAGTTGCATGAAAGAACTGATTATCTCCATCAGGAAAAGTAAAAAAATATAACATAACTGATATTTCAGTTACTGTACCTGTTTCCTCATCTTCTTCAGCTTCATCATCATCATCGCTGTCATTTTCGTGTTCTGCATGACAAGCATATGCTCTTTTCAATCCATTAAATAAAAGGATAAAAGCTGGCAGGATCTGTCCAGCAACTTGATTTAAAACCTGTGGTATTTGCTCCAGATCAATAAGAGCACACAAGCCAAGCACACACATTTTTCTGTCATGAAGTCTGCAAAACAAAATGGTTACAAATTTTGTTATGATTTAGAAGCAGGTAATACAGTAGTATACCATAGAGGATAATCTTCAAAATTAGAAACACTTACCCCAAGAAACAATCTACATCATTAAGCCACTGTGTTATGAAGTGATTAGTGACAGGCTCCACATTATTGGGAAAACGAAGATTTTCCAAGGTATTTAATAGTAGGTGAGGATTGTAATACAAAGCAGCTATGGCAACCTGGAGGCACATTGTTCGCAGTTCACTTGTTTTCACTTCTCTGGTCAATCTCTCCAAAGCAGCTTCCACAAATAAGGGTATGCACTGGAAGAGCAAGAATCATTACAACTTCAGTACTCAAAAATCAGTAAGCAGTTCTGTGGTTCTGTATTTCACAGTACAGTTGAAAGATGGCGCATAACCAGTTTGGTAGATGAAAATCTTTTCCCCTTTCTATTACATCTTCATATTTGACTTTTACTAGCAGTTAAATATTATTCCAATTTTACATCCTCTGTATTTATCTACCAAACTGGTAGCAAACAATCTACTCTGAGCACATGGCTTTTGTGACATTATACACAGTATGTTTAATTCCTGGTACTGTAATTCCATGTTTTAAAAAAAATAGAAATAGAGAAAAAACTGTAAACTATGAACTCCAGAAAAATTATTTTTAAATATCCACCCCAAAAAAGAGATGGCATTAACATAAGCCATTCCAAGAAAAAAGCTATTCAAAGGAGTAGCCTCTTTAGATATGCCATACTAAAAAAAAAATAAAAAATCTGCTATAGAAGTTTTTGCTTCATATAAATTAAAAATAAGAATTTGCATGGAGCATATCCACAAGTATTAAAAAAACCATGCATGCAAAAAATGTTCAAGTATCATACAATGCTTGGCATGAACATAAAGGAAGGGCCGGGAGATTTCTCTCTCAAATTCAAACTTCCATACATGCTTAATGAAATCTGATTCCCTCTATGACATTTGGGATTCTAGGAACTTCATTTTCATTTTTATTTCAAAGTTATTAACTTGACAAATTCAATCATTTTCATGAATATTCACCAGAATCAATTTAGAATATAATTAATCAAATTTTAGAATTAATATGCTCCTAAAATGGTACTCTTCCAGATTCATGAAAATGCTTTACATTAAGAGTTTTGCAACATTCTAAATTCGGGAGGCAAAGTATGCAATAACCATTTCTTCAGTTCTATTACTACACAGTAGTACTTGCAACACTGAAGTAGAAGACAGGATTATTAGTCAAACCGCAAAAACTTCTCTTAACAGAACTTTTCATGTTAATACATAATCAACTCATATTTGAGAGTATGATCTTTTTAATATATTACTTACAGTAATCAAAGTTGTTACTAACCTGATCAATACCACGCCCTTTACACTGAAGAATAATTACTTCTAAAAGCTTTGCTGCATGACATTCTGCATCTTCCCCAGCAACTCCTGTAAGGACCTGAAAAATAACAATTACTGTTGATATTATCCCTTTAAGAGGTATTTTCTATATGCTGCATGGCTTTGAAAAACTGATGCAAATTTAGGCCCTCTATTACAATACTAGCATAAACATCCATCAGTGAAGAAGCCAGATCTACAGCAATGGCTCAGTGTTATAACTAGAGACTGAAACATTGCTCCATGTGGCTGCAACTACCTGTACAAATATTAAATAACAGAATGGATACAAAGCTTACACTAGTAACTGTTTAAGCATTGGCTGCCATTTTGAAAGGCTTTATTTTCATACATAGAATGAAAAATCTTCTTATGTATTCATGTACCAAATCTTGTAAAAACCAAACTTGCAATATTTGGGGAATCCAGTGCGAGACCACACAGTACCCTATAATTTCTGCGTCAAAGATTCATTGTGCTCAGGTAATAAAACATTAACCACTAACAGACTAATTTTTTTTTGTTGTTTGTTTAATAATATAGTTTAAGTATTTACAATTGGTCTAATCAACCTGGTTGCAACTTCTTTTCAAATAAAGGCTGGCAAGAGTTATTCACAATAAAATTCAAACATCTTCAGAAAAATTATTATGGAGAGGGCAGGTGACTGTTCACCACAGTGTTCTTGTGTAGACACAACACATGACATACTGAAGTGGAAAAATGAAGATTACAGATTACTATTGGAGATTGTAAAATATTACCACCACCTTATAGAGAAGTATTCATATCTTTACACAGGGCTAGCACTCTGGAAAGCTTTGTCCTCTATATATCAACTGAATAAAGAAAGCTCAGCTGGCAGCTACCTATAACATAAAGGAACTGAAGAGCTAAGTTAAACATGGAAATACTGCCCAAAGTCACCGCACTCAGACAGAATAATTGGATTCTGCTCCAAGCTTTAGATACTGATCTAGCATGAGCCTGGGAAAATAACTCCTTATTCCTGTGCCTCTACTTCCCACCCCTACATACTTGATTTAGATAATAAATTTAAAATCTTTAGTGTACATATGTGGTGTGTGGTATTCTAGCCATAGTGAGGCTACAAATCTCAGATAAAGGAAAGTAGCTACCTTTTGCAATACGCATACACATCTTTTGCAAGCCCATATACACATGCTGTGTATTACACAAATACATATACCTAAAAAATGGAGTGTTTAATCTGCTTTTGTTGCGTATGATTTATTTTTCCCTTTTAGCAAAAATGTACTTCTAGAATTTGATTCAACCTCTTTCCATTTCTCTGTAATAACTTCCTAATTTATGGAATCATAGAAGATGCTAAATAGCATAATGTTTTAAGAGCAGACATCAAATCTCTCCAGTTTTACAGCCTGCTGTTATGGAATAAAGTACCCAGCCTAACAACATATAACTTCAGAGATTGCAGGTTTCAGGTTTTTTTATTCCCTGAGTAAGCATAAACAAAGGAATCTACTTACCTTCTTGCACATACTGTAAATCATTTCAAGATATTTTGTGTCTGACAGAAGTGTATCTGTATCAACAGTGACATAATTATGCAAGAGAGGCATCATATCTGTATTAAAAGAAAAATAATCAAAGTTAGATACTGTTTTCACATTTTATGAGGCTAGGTGTTAAAATCACATTGAAAGCTACGTATTAATAAATTAATCACAGTTCCTGCTTAGTGTTTTTCAAGATAAGTGTGCATCTAATCATAGATGCCTTAAGAAATCTGGCTGCTAGAACAGCAGAATAAAGTACTGCAAATGTAAATTCATTTGAATATTCTTCTAACATTTCAGTCAAGATGCAATTCATCTTATGCTTGAAATCAAATACATGAAACCATTAATTTTATTATATATGAAATAAATTTATTAGTCTTCCTTACCAGTAAAATAATCAAAGCCATCCTGCTGAAAGACTTCAAAAACAAGAGGAAGAAGTTGCCACATTTGTGCAGAAACTTGTTGACAGGTCAGGCTATGAGCCAAGGAAAAGATCTCCTCATAGAACTCTAAAACATGAATAGAATGACATTAAATTTAATGTCAATCACATACACTTAAATAATTAAACCAAATAAAAGTACACATACCTAATACATGCTGCTGCAAAACTGTTCCAATCACTTGCAGACAGATCCCTTCCAGCTGCTGTGTAATCTGAAAAGTGAGATTTATGTCTGTTTTCAATCCTCTGGAGTTGGAATTAAACACATTTTAAATAAAATTACTCAAAGCCATTTCTCTTTAGAGAATATTCTAAAGTAACATTGAAATTTCTCATATTTTAGAGCACTAAATGTATAAGAGCAGCACTTTTAACTAACGATTTGTAAAATAGTTTCTAACATGAGGTGTTTTTGGAATACTTTTTGAGTATTGGAAAAATCTCCTTTAGGGGTATACTAAAAAAAAAAAAAAAGCCCAACAGTAACCTTATACAATGCTTCAGCCCCATTAAAACACAGTAAGCAGGTGTGTTATGTCAGCCATGTAAGCAATAAAAGCTGCAGGAGTATTTTACTGTTCCAAAAAGTTAAGATTTCAAAACCCCCAAAACCTAATTTAAACTGATAAAAACCCAGTAGCTGCCTTTGCCAAGAAGCATTTTGATCAGCCATAGCATCTTCTGAACAAGCTATATTATGGCTAGAAGTTAGTCCGCTCAGTACAATAAAACTAAATAATACAGTTTGCATCACACTGGAGAGTTCAGCAGTATAGATTAGGCAGGTAAACAAAGCTATCATTTAGCATACTCACAACAGCTATTTTTGCAGACACCAATACTGTTACAGAGCACAAACTAAGTCAGCAGAGTTAATACTCAAAACTAACTGAAGTTTTATCTCTTTTGTTTCAAGGGCAGACACTATCAAATCAGATATTTTTTCAGAAGAATTGACACAGTTCCATTTGCTAGAGACAAGCTGACGAAACACAGCTTCCACCTGTTTGAACAGGAACCTGGATTTTTACAAGAAATACTGGGGCAACATTTATGGTGTTTATGATGTTAGAAATGTGATCCACTATGTTACATCTTGGTGGCATCCTAAGTACTTCACTGTTTTGTTTTAAGAGATTTTTGGCTGAAAGAACAGATTTCCAGATAATGTCATATACACTGAGCTACAAAAGACTTGTCAGTGTCTTAGCCAATGAACAATGGCTTTAAAGTAATTTTTACTCACTTCTTTGTGATCTTCAACTACACTGAGAAGTGTGTCAATAGTATTCAAGATTCCCATTGCTGTCACTGCTTTGTCATCACTGCCCTCTTCATCTGGTCCAGTTTGTATCACCTGGTTAAATGTCATTGCCTAGATGTAATAGGAAAACAACCCATAAATATGTCATTCAGTGAGGATGTGCTTGAAGATGAAGAATGATTGCACAAGTCTGGTATTCTACACAATCAATTTAATGAGGACTCTGCTAAGAAAATGTGTATGAATATTAGAAGTTCACTGTCCCTATTGCAGTTTGTTTTTGAAGTTGATAAAATTTGAAAATTAAACCATTTGCACAGTTACCATTTATCCGTACATGACTAAGAAGATTTGCAACTATACATGGCATTGCTTTCCATGCAAAGGAATAAATTTTCTACAAGTAAATTTTTCTGACACAAGGTTTAATTGGTAGCTGAACTGCACCACTTTGCAGGCATTCCCAAAGAGGATATACAAACAATTTTGTTTTAACTTCAAGGTAAAGGCCTTTTACAAATAAGCACAGAGCTGACCTCTTTGCTTTTGAAATTGTTGGTACGACTTCCTAGGTATGGACACTCAAGCTCTGAATTTCTTCTGCAAATAACCTTCAGATTCAACTTTATTTTCACACTACATTCAAAATCATATTATTTTCACACCAAATTTGTTATTAAAAATCTGTTCTTTATTTCCCATTTTAAAACAGAAAAAGTAGTTAAGTCACATCATAAAAATTATCTAAAATGTGCTACTAAAATACATTACTAACACTATCAGGATAAAAGGATAAGGATTTCTTGGACATTTCTACTATCATTCTTAGAAACTTCCATTTAATTCAAGTTATGGAGCCACTTTTGAGCAAAAAACAAACTAAACGTAGAAGAAAATTTCTAGTATTAATGCATTTAACCAGATTGGCTTAACAGTAACTAATGACTGACTGCCAACTACCTTCATTTTAAACACCAATCTCCCACATATTAAACATCTTTCCAAGTCACCAAAAAGTCTTACCAAATGCTGGGTCATTTCTACAGCAATTGGGGTAACTTCTTCACTATATTCACAGATCATTTTCTGAATCACATTAGTAAGATCATCATTTTCAGTCTCCCTTATAATATGAAGTAAAGCTTGCATTACAGGTCTAATGAATGGAGTAATATATTCTTTAGCTGTAAAACAAATAGAAATTAACGCATGAATTGACATCATTCTTACAATATCACAGTATCAGTATAAGAAAGTCAATATAAGCATTTTTGTCAACTTAGCCAAAGCATTTGATATAGAATTTATGCTCGATTTGTGGCATTTATGCCAGCTTCAGGAATACTAAGCAATGTAAAGCCCGCCAGAACAAACAACTTTTTCCTTAATAAATTTGAACATGAAGAATGAATGAGTCAGATACACTCATATGGCCACTGTATTTCTGATTCAATAATTAGGAGGTGTGAAACTAGATTTATTGTGTCATGAAATCAGATTAATTTCATTCATCTGAACCTTAGAAACATGATTATGTTGTCTATAAAAACAGCAGCCAGCTGGAAAATTACAAATAAGTGATTACAAATTACAATTGTGAGGAGCGAATTAACATCAGGGAACCATACAATAAACCTCCCTGAGCATAGTTACATTAATGCCTATTCCATTAAAACAATGAATTAAAGTAGTGTATGTTTCTAAAGAAAACATCTTTCAAAAAAAAAAAGAAAAAAGGTACAGTAAGTTTCCTGTAGCTTTAGGAAAAGAGGGATACCTTTCTCTTGATTACTGATCAGAACTTGAAGTGCTATGGCAGCTTCCACTTTCACAGGCATTTCCCTATCATCTATCAGACATCGTCTTGTGAGTTCTAAGGCTGTCTGAAGATTCTGGTCACTCTTAAATTTGACTTCACAAAAATAATGAAGGACCCAACAAGCCTGAAAAAAGACACTGAATGAATTCAGAGTTATGTAAACTACAAACTGGATTATGACTCTTTGTATACAAAACCAATAGCCTAAAAAATTTATTATTAAATTTGAACTACAATTATGGTTAAATAAAGATACTGGAAAGCTTTTAACAGCTGAAGATGTTTGAGAGTTTGGAGGCTGGTCAGTGGGAGGCTTGTCTTTCAGACATCACTAGACCAGTACTATGATCTCAAGCTCATCTTTGGCCACAGGTTGTGTGTGAGCAGTACGGTCTAAACGCAAAACACAAATAGACCATACCACTAGACACAGATGGAAAACTATGCACACTGTTCTGCAGCCATTTTAAAGCTAAACAATTGCTATTTAAAAGCACACTATATATAAAGACTGATAGTAATTACTGAAATAAGCATACAATTTATTACAGAAAAGGTGCAAATAGAAGCATCTCTCTGAGAAAAAAACGATTAAGAAAATATCCCTAAACTCTTCAGTTGGAACAGACAGTATCTTAACAATATATCTTTTTCTTACCCGCGCTCTCATGTAACCCAGCTCACTGCTGAAGAGAGGGAACACATGATTCTGCAACATATATTCCATCTGATCTTTGTATATCTTCTTCTGTTAGAATATTAATACAAATACATCAGTTTGTAATTTTATACACAAATACACTTCTAATCCAATAAATAATGGCATATATCGACGTGTGAACAGCATAACAAAACCCTTACACTTTTAACCTCCCCCCCTACTAAAAACCTATTAAGCAACATTAAAATTCCACATTAGTAATTAAACTTGAATGCTACATGTTTGGAACTGACTTTCATTATTTTCAACAAAAGTAAACACATTATTTTTTACTCTCATTTTTGGACTCCTAGAGACACCTTTTGCTTGGCAGTATGTTACTCTGACACCAAAAGCAAAACTGGTCAGGGAAACTTTTCTGAGTCATGGTCCAAACAATACAAATCCATGACCTTCATCTCATCCTCTGCCATTCTAATTCAGCAAGGTTGCTAATTTTAATTTATTTCCCCTCTTCTATACACAGAAAAGATCTCACTAAAACATCAGCTTCTCAGTGGATCTTTTTACTTCATTCCACTAAAAAAAAGTAGTTAAGAAGTAGGACAGAAAACTGTGCAGCAATTCTTATTAGAAGCAGCACATAAGAGCTTCAAACAAGTCATCTGAACTTGAACAGGAACTGATAAATCTTATGTAATTAAGCTGACAACTGTTCAAAAATGAAATAATTAGGTTCAACAGCTAAAAAAGAACCTGTGATGTCTGTTCCAAAAGTTGTAAACTCAAAGAGCTATTCTTATTTCTTCTAAAACATTAGGAAGGAAATTATGTGAAAGACGGAAAGAAGAAAAGTACAGAGAACCAAAAGAATTGCCAGATTGATTACACTTACTTTTAGGAGAATTTCAGCCAAAGAGCCGATCATATGTAGAGCACCATCCTTCTTACGAGGGTCAGCATTTGGCTCCGTAAGGATCTGATAACAAAATCCCATTGTCTTCTGCAAGACCTAGATTATATGCAAGGACAGTGTTAGTCGACGTATTTCAACTAATTGGCTAACATACCATTGGCAGTGCTCTGAAATGCTCAAATTGTGTAAATCTAATAATCTCCTCCAAGTCCACAATTTGGCTAACACTTTATGTCTCTACTATAACACACAACATTGCTGATATACCAGCCTTAGGGGAATTGGCAAATACAAACTCAAACTCACATAGACTAGTGCCAAATAAATTTGAGAAAAACTATAAATTTTAGTGTATTATGATATGACATACAGAGCAAAAATTTTATCAATAGCTCTTTCAGCAAAAAAAACAGAGAATATCAACTAAATCGGGGTCATGTGTGTGTTTAATGCAAAGTAAAATCCTTGAATAGCTTACCTCTTTCCTTTTACTACATGATGTAAACAATAATGTCTGAGCAGCAGTTGTTGGAGAAATGAAGTCTTCAAATACATCTATTAAGTAAACGTAACAGCTATAAATTTTTGTCCTTTAATACAACTCATGATGCTAAAGTCATCTAATAGTCTAATGTAAAACAAAGAAGCAATAATTCTCCAGGTTGTTCAGGTGGTTAATTGTGCTTTCCTATTACAGCTATCAAGACCAAAAAACTGACACAGGTTTGGAGTTTTTTGACATACAGCTGTTCTGTCTTTTCCATGATCACTGGCTCCTTGTCTAATTTCAAATTGCAAGGTCTCCTATTTTCAGAATAAATCTTTTGTAGATACAGAAGCAGACACAGTGATACAGTGAAATATGTTATTTGCTGTAGAGTCAAGCACGCAACTGGTTGAGTCAAAAATGCTTGGTTTCTTACTTCTCTGCAAAGAGAATTATCAGAGCCTTGTATAATATCTGTACTGTTTTGTAGGTCTGCCCCTGACCTGAGGGCAACACCCTCCCCCCCTCCAAACCCATCAAGATTCCTCGTTTTAGCCACATAAAAGTCCTAAAGGAAGGAGGACTTCTGTTCAGGAAGTCTAATGTCTCCTCTTTCTTCTTCCTCTGCCTGAATGGACTGCACAGCCTTATGGCAAACTCCAAGAACAAAGTTTCTTTTCAACAAGCCATAAAAAAGGAAAACAGACAGAAGTCTGGAATATTAGGCTCATTTCATAACATTTTATTTACTATGATGGTGTTTTATTTACCATATAGTAAATCAATTCTGACCTATACCACGTTTGAAATTCCTTAACATAGTAAAAAATCTAGGGCCTGAAAAGCTGCTGTAAAAATTTAATAACATTGAACTTAGGTAATTACTGTAAGCTAGACCTGGACTGTTTGATTTATCTAACAAAAACTTCATAATTGTCAAAATTAGCTACTTTTTGAAATGCAGAAACAACTGTACCACTGTTGAGACATAAGTTATCTGTTATTTACACCAGGATTTCCAAAGTTAACTATATGAAGCTATATTACTTGGTTAATACAACCACTTTTTTTTTTTTTTTAAAGGTTTAAGCTATCTCTGCTTTCACAAAAAATTACAAAAATACTTGCTCTGTGTGCAGCTGTATTTTAACAGGATGAGTAGATTTTAATTTCTCACCAAATTTCATGCGAATATATTCATATGGATCTTCTTGCCAAAGCTCTTCATCAGCATCTGTATAGCACATCAATGGAAAAATAACATCTTGGATAATTCCCTGCAATAAAAAAAAAAGGTGAAAGGTAGTGCTTTTCAAAGCAATCTTTATATTTTGTCCTGTATTTAACACAAACCAAATTTTGCGCCTTCTATCAATTTTGATACAAAATGGTAACACTCTGAAATTATTCCAACATATCATTTTATATACTGCCTTAAAGAAAGAGAACCCAGTAAATTTTAGCTTAAGGTAGAACCACAATACAATGCAAACTATTAGATTTGCTTTGGATAATGGCACATAGAGATGATTTAATGGCATAAATTCAGTAGTTATAATCTCCAAATTTGTTGTGTTGCTCTGTTACATTATATAATCCTTAATAGTAAAACACCAAAGATTGACACCAAATCATTTAATTTGGAGATCTCATGTACAGTGTCAAGTTTTATTTAAAATTTTAAAACTTTCAAGTACTTCTCAATCTCTCTGTTCAGGCAGCAACACCACTTCAATGCTGTAAATATATGCTGAAATTCTGTTCAAATTTCATGAGCACCACTCAGCTAAGCTGTACAACTAAGCTGTATATTGGCTAATGGGAAAGTCTCTGTTACCGTAACCCCACTAAGAGACAGAACAAAAATCAGTGACGGTACTTAGAGCACAGATATAAGCATCTAGAAATAATTGTATCCGCACAAATGTTTGCAAGAAATATCATAGTTTGACCCAGAGAAAAGTAATTAGACTGCTTTCCTAATGTATCTAGATAATCTTCACCAAACAGGTTTAAACTCTTTTCATCAGTAATTTATAATAGAAACCCATAAAAACTTAAATTCTAGCAAGGCTAGAGATACTGTACAATAGACTGACTAATGTACTATCAAGTCATCTAAGTATTAAACCCAAAAAATGGTTTACTTGAATATGAGGTTTCAGATTCTTCCAGGTGACAGCGTGTGACACTCCTTGATTGATGTAATTCAGTGTTTGCTGCAGAACTCTAGGAGCCATGTACTGCTTTTCCTTGTACTGATACAACACCTTCAGCAACACCTAGAATAAACAGATTTCATCAAGAGCTTATACAGAGCACAGACCATTTTAACCTGAAAATTTTCACCCTCCCTCACAATCCAACATAAGAGCCCTTCAAAATCCAACTAAAAACTTTGTTTACATATTAGACTAAAATGGATGCTGACTTAATCCATCAACTAAATGTCACTGTTCATTTTATGAGGCTATTCACAGCTCCTATCAGGAGCTGTGCCTGTCTGCTGGACAGGCATCCTTTAAGAATATTTTAGACTCAGGCAGTCTACCAATTCATGCCTATGTGCAGCATTACAAAGGTGACACCAGACTATGTATGAATAACATCAAATCAGCCTCTCTCGTCTTTGCTTTCTAGCCCAAATTTTTCTGCTGAGGTGGAATTCAAAACTAATTACAGGGATTTAAATTCTTGAAGTCCATGTCTCGCCACAGACAAAGACATGAAATTCATGGAAACATTATTAGTATTTAAATACCATCTCATTGGAAAAATTTGGTATCGGTATGCAAGGACGCTTCCTTGCAGCCCAATCCAAGCCAGTCTCTGTTCTCCAAGAGCAGCAGCACAAAACTGGAGAGAAGTGACAAATTCAGTTTCTGTGCTTCCATTTAATTGTTTACATAAAACAAAAACAGTGAAAAGAACCCCAAACTGAAGGAACTGAACAGACATATCTATCAATCTGTAGTATCACCAAAAATGTTTGGGGAAAATGCGATTCATTATTTAGAAAAGTAATTACATTGATAAGATTTATTACATGAGCACTGAAGCATTTCTCCCAGATGAGATGCTCTGCACATGAGTTTAAAGGGTAAATGCATCCATTCATCATGAATTTCATCGCTTTACAAATGGTTTTATGCTCTAGATCCACATATTAGTCCTCAACAAAGCATAGCGAGCCCTGATCCACTCATGTTTAAGCTTCCTGCCTTATGAAAGCAGTTATCAGTTGTTACCCTCACCTGAGTAAAATGCTTTGGGGGCATTAGATATTGACTTAGGATAGGACAGTACGACTTATTAATTGCTCTGAGACTTGAAACTATTTGGAGTGTATCAGAAAATATATATGTCAGAATAACTTTTTCATCTCTTGTGAACTAAAAGAGAAAATAATTCTCTGCAAAAGATACCTCGAAGTGACAGGTGATTGCTTGCAATGTTCAGAATCAGTGGAAAATGAATGAACGATGAGACTAACATGCTTCTTGAAGTTAGAACAACTAGGCAGAATGTTAATCATTAAAAATCTGAAAGATCTGCATAAAAATGGATAAACTAAACACCTGGACAAGTCAGGGACATACTTTACTGCCCTGATTTTGTACCTTAAATATGATCTTTCCAGAAATAACTTAAAAACTAAGGAAGACTGAATTTCCTTGTTGTATTACATGGAGTACATTACAGTACATTTTACAGATCGGTTGGCTGTATTTATAAATTTCAACATATGCCAAGACATGACCATATTACTAGCATCATATACTGAACTTTTATAATACATGGATTTGAGGTGGGCTGCATTGCCTAAGTCATATCACAGCGGCAGCTCAAGAAAGGTTTAAAATATAAATTGGAGGTTCTTTATTCTAGGCAGAAGAAATCATCCTGTCACTTAAGCCAAGTAAAACTTCATATATAGTAATCCAATCTTTTCTGTGGGAAAACTTATGCAAGCAGCTCCCATTTCCTGGTATATTTGAATTTTAGAATTACAAATTTTCATGTTTTTTGAGGGGAGATCCTCCAGTGTAACAAGACAGTACAGAAAAAAAGACTGAATTCATCAATATTTAATGAAAGAATGGGGAACAGTCTTCAAAAATGAGGACAAATCTGTGGCCCAAGAATGGGTCTTTGCAGTCATATTTTGAACGAAAATCTCTGGGAAATAATGTATTTGAATAGCATACAATATTTTTCAGGCTTAAGAAGGGAGCCTGAACAAGTGTTTTAAGACTCTCCACAGATCTAAGCAGTTACCTCCTATGGTTCAGATGCAGTATAAAATAAATTAAAGAGAAGAATAAGAAAAGATTTAAGAGTTGAAGCGAGAAAAAGCAAGATGTGGGAGGCAGACTCCAAGGCAAATAGAAGAACAACTTCTGCAACTCTGCCAAGGAACAATCGGGTGTTACAGCCTGGGCTCAACTGGGGCTGAAGTTCTGGCTCATCAGGTCTTTCCAAATGAACAAAACAGTCTGCTAACATGAGGGAGAAGAATCAAGGTGTTTCAGCTAGGTAGCTTAGCCTGTTTTGGCCAAGCTTAAGAAAGTTCAGCTAGAACTAATGGTGAATGTACTAGAGTTTTCTTTTTTCTTTTCTTTTTTTTTTGTTGGCAACAAGCCCGTATAAAAGATTTAGGACAGACAGATGAAAAGAATAATGAGAAATAATCATAAAAACATTATTAGCAGTATGTTTCAAGTTTATACTCAAACAAGCTGCGATTCCGCACTGTGTATTTATCTATTATTCCTTTAGTAAAAGGGTGTGAGCACCTTGGAGAATAAAGAGAACTCAGCTGAGCATATTATCAGGTCATAAATTATATTCTTTTGTATTTCAGGGATCTCTAATTTTTTGTAAAGAAATGCATCCTGTTTCAAAATCTTCCCTAGTGTTTATCCGAAAGATTCAATTCCTTGAGTACGTGTCCAAGATTCACCTTCTGCTCAGAAATAGAGGACAACGCTTTAAAAATCATTCATATCTCTTTACAGCTTACATTATTGTATAGGAAGAAGCTGTAAGGACTCTAAAACACCGCTTTGCAGCAATTTTCTTTAAAGACTTGAACTCCTGGTGTTTCCTAGATACAATAACAACAAGGAACAAATTTGATTTCAAAGAAAACCCCAGGAAAAAAAATTGTTGTACTGTTTATCTTTTTGAAAACTTATTTTTTCATGCAGTCTTTGTCAGAAGTTGGTATTATCTGAGAAAAACAACACAACCAACACAGCTTTAAAGATATGTAATAATTCTCTGTTTAGTAGGACTTCATCCACAGGTACAGGCATCTCGGGAGGAGGACCCAGACTCCACTTGTCTGAGTAAAATGTTGAGACATGTTTCCTAACACTCAGCGTTGTAAATTTTGTGCTCCTTTCAATACCGTGGATGACCTTCAGAATGCATGTATATTTGGGAAGAGTTTTCCCTAATTTTTCTTTTTTAAATGTTAAGTCCTGTAACTTATTATAATTTCTTTAGGAATGAAAAAAGATATTTAAAAAACTGAACTAGGAAATATTCTTCTCATGATTAAAAGAAGGACTTTTAGGAAAAGATTCAGCTCCTTGTTGTTTTCGTAAGTGAATTGTCTGTTTACATTTACAGTCTAATCATCTTCAAATAAGCAGATTTATGAGCCAATACAAGCATAAAAATTTTACAAAGCTACTTAAAGTTTTATGAACAAACTTGTTTCAAGAGAAGAGGAACCAGCAGTACAGCCAGGAGCTGCGAATCAGATCTGAAATTTTCCTGATTTTCATAGGAATTTTCTTGCTGGTTCAAAATATTCAAGTTACTGACTCATAACACGTGCACTCTAAAGAGAGGTAAGGTGATAATTACTGCACCACCAATCCATTCTGCCCTTTTCCTGCAGGTTGCTCACATGAGCTAGGGCTGACTGTATCCTGAAGTTACTCCAATAAAGGCAAAGCAAGGGTAATTTGGCATTTCATTAATATTCCAGGTTATAAACTGCTGTGGTCCAGAAGATACCTTGTGTATAACTCAGCTCCTATAAAAGTGTCTTTAGACAGGGATAAGAGTGAGAAGCGACCAGACCCACCTGCTTGTACACTAGCCCCTCTTGGATCAGGCCTTTATAGAAGGCTAGGAAGCTTAGTATGTACAAACAATCACTGACTTACAGTCAAAAAAACCCTGTATCATCTGAGCTAAAAGTGGTAAAGGGTAGCTAAGAGGGTCAGCTACACCATAAATACTATACCTATCTCTTCCAGAGGAAAAAAAAAAAAAAGATAGTCCTTATCTAAAACTCATTTGCGAACCAGCATGTACTCTATTTACAGATTATCCATGCTGCACAGGCTATTTTCAGTGGATTGTCCCAGGGTTCACATTAAAAAGCTTTTTTAATTTCTTCACTTTTTCCTTCACAGACACCAATGCTTCCAATTATATCCCACTAACAGAAACCAACTGCGAGGAATAGCAAGAAGTTTTTTCAGAAAATAAGGAAAGAAGAAATCATTACTAACTCTACATTTATCCTAATATCCCACACATTCAGTGTTTCTTACTTGCTGAACACCAACAGCAAATGCCTTCAGGAACACTTCAGCAAACTCATTGTACTCCTTGGAAACATTACCAGGACTGCCATATCTAGAATTAGAAGCAAGTATGCAAATTCAGGTGTGCAGCAATATGTTACCAACTTAACTCTTTTTTTTCTTTTTTTAATAGCAACAGAAGAGAAATTACCTCTCAAAAAGTCTAGCCAAGATATGCAAAGCCCACTTCTTGCATTTCCACCAAGGCAATTCAGGTCTATCATCTTCATCAACTTGAAGGGTTTCCTTCAGGAAGAAAGCATTTATTTACCTACTTCATAAAGGGTTCAAATTATATATATTTTGAGCAACTAGATAGCATATTTGGCTTATCTTTTACATTGCCAGTTGCATATCACATTTCTAGCTTAACGGAAGTATAAAGTACAGCAAACCTACAAATAAATCTCATGATACATGCAGCATAAATGGTCAACAAATTCTTTAATCAGGAAGCCAAAATAAATTATGCTATAATTTGAAAACAGAACTACCATGCAAGCTACATATTTTAAAAATTTATCTAGTCTGTTTAAATCACCATATTTAGATTGCAAATTTTTTTCTTGGTGCCTCTGGAAAAAATAGAATTCAGAAATGAAAAGTTAAACTTTCAAAATTCTTAAGAAATTAAAAATATTTAGGCTTAAAGAGATAAATATCCAAAAGCCACTTACAGCTGGTACATCCCTATCCACAACAGTCTTCAGGATTTCTATCCATTCAGTCAGGTTTTGCTGATTTATCAACTCCAAAGGTAACGTATACTTATTTTTAAAAATAACAAAAAAAAGCAAATAAAATTCAGTAGAAAGCAATTTGAAAACAATGTTTCTTTCAGTTTTAATTTTAGCTTTTTCAAATATTTGTGTATAATTAGCTATCATGAAAGATTAGCAAAAGGACTCCAAAAAACAGTCTGAAAAACATATGCAACCTATTCTATATCCTCAATAGTGCTAGAGAGCTTTACTCCAACTCTGCTTCTACAATGCTAAGAGAGTTTTTAAAACAGATGTTACTCTAATTTCTGAAGCTATCAACAGCATATTAACAGTTTCCTTCCAAACTGCCACATTTACTTGGGTAATTCTATATAGGCTGGCCTCTACAAACTGGCATTAGAAAATTGATTTTGTTTTCTAGCAAACACTCTGGCTTAGATGATGGCATGCATAACTTCTATTTAATGCCTGATTAGGAAAAAGTATAGTATTGATTTTGCAGCACAATTAATCATACCAAAAACCTGCTATTCATACCACAGTTGAGTAGTAGTGGAAAATGACTCAGATGTAATTTAATATCACTAATATTTCTATTATTAGCTACTTTAAGGAAAAATAGTAATGCTTCAAATTCAATTACTGATCAAGAATATATAAGATTTATTTTTACCTGGACAAGTGCATAAAATATTTTAAAGATCTGTTTCTGGATGAGGACAGACTGATCAGATGGATCACTCAAGAGCTGAATGAAACTGTCCTTCAGAACTGGTAGAAAATGTTGCATTGCAGCTATCAAAGGACTCCGCTCCTCTGGTTTCTTGTACCTTCAGACAAGACTAAAATTAATCTTATAGATCTTACAGCTTTTAAAAATTTTAAGCTGTATTTTTAATGTTTTTTAATTTAACACTTTTTATTTTAAAAGTTCACCTTTTCCCAGTGTAGACACTAATAGGTCATACTACGGTTCATAAGAACATAAGATTTTAAAAACCCTACCAACATCTTGTTACAGAACTTGGAAATTGAGTTGTAGCCAGGCAACATTACTGTCAAAAAGCAAGTCAGAAAACTGCTCAGATTCCATTACTCTGCTATAGATCCGCATTAGTCTTCTGCTGGTAATGCACTCCTGCTGACTTACTTTGAATAGTACACACCATGTTCTGCCACACCATTACTATGGTGAAATGCAATCAAAGCACTATAAAAACTGCAAGCAAAAGCAATACGTCTATAGCCAGGAATGGCAGATGTTGGGCTAGTTGGTAAAATTCTAGAAAGACATTTGTCAGAGTGCAATTTACCAAAATATTTCCAGAACCTGGATTACTTCACTGAAATTGAATAAAGTAAACTGAGAGGTCTTTCCCACATCCTACTATTTCATTTGCCTAAATCTAACAATTTGATAGAGAATGAAGGCTTTGAGTGTCTGAGACGGATGCAGGGCAGCCTTCTGTTTAAAAACATCCTCTGAAATAAGACCCCTGAGCCTTCCACGCTAGTGGTAGTTCACCAGTTTGCCTATGCTGAAAGCAGGGCTCCATTTCTTTTCTCAGAATATTTCAAAATTTCTGAAAGGAAATGAAGCCACATTTTGAAATCTTCTCCTCAACTCTTAACTTATAAAGAAGAAAGTCCTTAATGACTCTAGAGTTAGCACAGAAGACTAGGATCTAGTCTGTAACCATGATGACAGTAAGAACAAAGTAAAATACCACTTTAAGAATGTACAGCTTAATTTTTTTGTTTAAGCAATTAATACTGTAACATTCTTTGGCTCTTGTGGGAGGGTTGTTTTTTTCTTTTTTTCTCCACAAGAGCATTTTTGGTAGACTTTCCACTAATAACAAACATTAATCAATGCTCAGTCTCCTACAGTGCCACTGTGGAGAAACATACGATAAATTCTATTCCCTCTCCTGCCAAATGGCATGTTCTGTTAAAACTACTACAGAATAGAGAGCTCCAAAATCCTGTTCAAATAATATAGTTTCCACATATTTGCTGAAACAGAAGCCTATATATAAAGACTAAATGTTGTTCAATAAAACTCAATTCCTAATTTCCCCAATGGATGTAATTAAAAAAAAAAAAAAAGGAAAAAAATGACTCTACAGAGTCATTTGAACTTGCTTGCTGGATTTGGAGAAGAGATATTGAAAAGCAGCAACAACTTGACCCAAGTCACAACATTATGCAGAAAGGATTTTTTTTTCAAAAAAAATAACATGGATTTTACAGAGACCTGCTTACACCCATATTGTCACTCAATTAAATGTGCATAACTTGTACACAATTTGCAAAACTGACCCTTGTTGACTTCAGTAGAAAACTAATCAAGTACAAATGGTTGCTGGTCTCAGCTAAAGTGTTTCATCAGCTAAGATTACGAACAAACCTGATAACTACACTTAATCATGTGATGATTGTGCTCTTATCAAAATTCTTCCTTACATAAGGATTATGGTAAGCTTCGTAATTCACTACCTTGCCAGTGAACACTTCATGTATTCATATAAAAATATTTATTTTGAAAACCAAGTGAGAAATTATGGAGTTTATTTTCCTTTCCTAGCAGAACTTGCAGTTTTCAGCAACAGAAAAGACTCAAATATGTTATTATGGTCTTTATAGCATTCCTATAAATAAGGATTTTTTGAGGAATCAATATTCATCTCTTTTACACTAATTTACATGCAATTCATGAAATTAAACTAGCAACGGAAGTTTTCAATATAACATTTTAAATAAAGTATCTGAAACAATAATGTTACATGTAACAGCATTTCAAAAGATTTTAGGTTGTGGCTCCTCCAGCTGCACTACCACAATTCCCAGACTGCAGAGCTGCACCTCTTCTCTCTGAATGAGCCTCCCACATGCCAGCAACACCTGCTAAGCTCCACCTAACTTCTCAAAGAGCAACTTCATTGTTAGAGCTCTGAGCAAACACAAGATACAGAGCAGAGAACATCCTCCTGCATCCCAGCCCGGTGCCATGCATATAGGAGAATGGTGGGCTTTGATACAGATTTCCTATGACAGATTGGATGAGGCTATCAAAAGACATGAGAGAACCAAATCAAAGTCTGAGTCAACTAATTCTGACATTTCCCAGAATTCGAGACTTCACACTTTGAAACCTTTATATGTTAACATATTTTTTGCAGATACCTAGAATATGAACTGTTTAAGAGTCTAAAACTAGTTTGAAAAAATAATTGTTTTCTGTAAATGTCATGGTTTCGAGCAGACTTTCTTATTACTATGCAGCTTATATTAATATACCACTTCAATCCATACAAAGCAACTACCAAATTAGGGCTTTAAAAACACCCTCTCTTCTTCTGTTCTCAAACCTTTACTGGAGGCATTTTTCTGGACTTTCCTGGTGGAGACAATGTATAAGCCAACATCTGTGTAGCAAGTAGACAAAAGCAGTTACTAAACTTGGACTTCTATCACCTTTGCTCAATCCAACATGCAATTTTACACTGTTACAATATACATACAGAACACAAGAAATACACAAGTGTATTCATTCTGCTATTTTAATTGGTAAAAACAACTTACTCATAGTTTTTCACAAGTTGATAAAGACAGAGAAGAATTCCAAGCCAACAAGCACTGTTGTCAGACTGAAGATAAAAACCAATTTTCTCCACAACTGCAGTCCAACGACTAGGATAATCATGCTTGATAATATGGTGAATGCAAGTAGTAAGCTGTACTCTGGAAATCAAATGCACAATGGTTAAATTAACTCCTGCTATTATTTTAACAATTTTTTTGTGGTGATGAAACAGCTAATTTTGCCTGAATTCAGACTTATTTCAAGTTTTGTTTTGAAAGTTAAGTTAGTCCCCCAGTTTGGCTTCTGCATTTTGTGCATTATTCTCCATTTGAGGAACTTCATAAAAGGAAGTGATAGGGAGTCCCAGTCTTCTTTTAGTTTAAAGAATTTTGTATTAGTAAATTTCTATATGCTGCTCAAACTGAAAACAGTTTTTCTGTCTACATTATTTCTATGCTTAAGATACAACAGTGTATGACAATAATACTTTAAATGTAGGTGATCTTAGTTACAAAAAGGTCAGAAACCACGATCAATTCAGAAACAGATTAAAACTGCATACCTAATCAGCTCAGGAGAGTGAATAATGGCTTCTACAATATTTTCACGAATACAGTGTCTGTCTTCTTCTGGGATGGAATATGGTGGAATCTCTCCTGGTGCAGTTTCCCGATCAGGCCAATACTGGGTTATCATATTTTTCAAGTAGATAACCCCTGTCAGATAAAAGCAGCAAATCAATCAATAGCCATTCAAAGTACAAAACAATCACTCATTCTGCAGATGAATCTATTTTAAAACCAAACGTATTGAAACAAGCAACTGCACTGGCCATTTCTAACAAGGAGAATCAAGATACATAAAACATGCAAATTATTAACCTATTAATTTACTGTATTACTATTTCTTATCCATTTATTGTGATGTCTACATTTTTAGTTCTGTAAAGAATGCATTTTAGTATGAAAATACTAAACATTTTGCTTTCATCTGTGCTACAGATAAAAGCTTGTGGAACTTTTAGCAATATGCCTCTGTAAAACCATTTATAATTATTTTCTCACTCTTTTCATTGAAATAAAGCTAATGACTATCTAAAATACTCCTTTTATTCTGTAAGCAAAAAAATGTAATTATATTTGGGATATAGGAGGGAACATTAGAGAAACAGAGCTGCTCTACACAAAGATTATAGGCCACAGCTCTTTATAGCAATCAGTTTGCTGGCATAAATGCCTGCTTTTGCCATTCATCAACCAAGTCTAAATTGCTTATGTGGCAGAATATAGATTACAGCACTTGAAAAGGACTTACAAAATGCAAAAGGAAAACTCAAATTACAAACTTACAGCAATGCTGCTATTAATCTAATTCTATATACAAGTCCATAAACTGAATTCTCTTCCCAAATTTTGCATGCAGTTATTCCACCACCATAAAGATTCAGAAACCATGCCCTACAGTTCTATTTATGTGGAAATAATGCAGAAACTAACCTTTTCAGCAGTTAACATGCTCAATCAAGCCTGCCTATGTATATCTGCTTACAAACCAAAATTCTCATCAAGAATGTTTCTTTTGCTCTTTTCCCATTTTCTGCAACTAGGAACGACACTCCTTCCTCAAAATGAACTGAGCTACAGAAGAATATATATGATGATCCAAGTCCCAGAAATACAGATCGGAGGTTAATTAGTTCTAACTTAAAACTAAAGATCAAAAGAATCAGAAACCTCAAATACAAAAATATCCAAACTTTTTTTGAATGTGAGTCATTCTAAATTTCAGACTAAAACATAACCACAATCATTCACTGCAGTGCAAAAGATAAGAAACACTCAGCAGATACGTGTCATGACAACATTTAACTGATGCAGACTTTAGTTTGTCCTCAGTGGAATTTATCAAGCCACTAACTGCTTTGCAAAACGTGCACTGTTTGTAAACTATGAGTTATATGAGTTGGCTCCACTCTCTACAGACTGCTTCGTCTTTTAATCAGCTTACAGTGAGAGTGAATTTTCAGAGCTTTTTTTCAAATCTCCTCCTTTTTTTGCATTTTAAATATGTTAAGTATGGATCCTTTTGACACCTTCTAAAAGCTATCCGAAAGTTAATAAGATAAAAATGCAAGCTAGGGTCATGTTACAAACTAGAATAGTTTACTAGCTGGAAGATCCAAATAAGTGACCAAGATCACATTACCTGAACTGTCAGAAACCAAAGCATTGTATTAGAAATTTCTATCAACTAATCCTAATACCTTTAAGGTGATTGGTAGGAATTGCCAACATTCAACATCCAATTTTGCTGATGGCTCATGTGCAAATCAACAGGGTTTCACATGACAGAATTTGTTCTCCTCTACTTCTAATATTTGAAAACACTGAAGTTGCTAATGCAAGGTTAAATTACCTCCCTGGGCCAAGAGTACTGTCATCATAAACTATTCTGTTTTCCCAAAGACCATTATTCACTAGAGATGAAGGAAAGCAATCACTGACAAGTTAGCCACACTCTTCTTTATACCTCCCTCATTCAATGCATTGTGTCAGAGTTAGTTTATGACAAAGACAAATGTAATTCTGACAACTTCTAACTTTTGAGTGTTTGGGATTACAACCATAAGTATTCTTTAAATTGCATATGTACTTGTGGGCATGCACAATTAAAGTGGATACAATGAAAAACGATTTGAAAACTTGCCTGCCTGTCTCACTGGTAAATCCAGTTGCTCGGACATAGTGATCTGAAGCAGAGTTGAAACAAAGTTCACTGACTTATGAGCCTGCAGAGCAAAACAAACAAAGTCAAAAAAATCAAAACATTATTTAGTCATAGCTTGTCAAGTTTTAGTTTTAGAATGCTCCTGTAAGTTTTGCAGTATTTTTATAATGATGTAATGCAGTCAATATAATACCAACAATTCAAATGATGTTACAATTCTTCACTAACAAAACAAAGCACGCCAAAATTATGTGCTCACTTTATTCTGAAGACAGCGTGGTGGTGGAAAAATCCTACTGCTTAAGATGTTAGAGGTAAAGAATTCACTAAATAAGCTTCAGAATTCAGCCTTTTACAGTCACTGAACAAGTTCTTCATTCGGAACAAATTCTTAAAAGAAAAATATCTAAATAGCCACAAAACCCCAAGTGTAGCAATTTTACACTGTGACCTTAAACATCATGTGAATTCATTATATAATAATCTAAGCAACAGATGGCAACTATGTTTAAAAACTAAGCTCAGCCTTAACCAAGCATATATCCAACTCAGTTCATCTTTCTGATGGCTTCAAGCGACCATCAACGTATTACTGAAGTAACTATTAGGATTACTATACAATGGCAAACCAACAGTATGGAGGGACATCAGAGTAATAAGTTTGCAAGGATTTCCAAGAGTTCACTTACAAAAAAACATAGCAGGATTTTTCTTATAATAATGAGAATGTCACTGATACACTAGATGTTCTATTGTATTTTCAATACTAGAAAACTAACATTATTACAGCACCCTTTACTCTCTTTTCATAAGCACCAAAACCTCAAGATATTAAATGAATTTCCCTGGAAAAAGTGAATTTTAATCCTTAAAAAAATTTCTATAACTTGTTATATTTAGAAAGCAATGTCATCTTCCTCAAGGTCAAGAGGCAATGGACACAAGCCACTGCATGGAAAATTTGGATTTTACAAAAGGAAAAAAAAAATCTTCACAATAAGGCTGGTCAAGCACTAGAACAGGCTAACCAGAGAGGCTGTGGAATATCCATCCTTTGAGATATTCAAAACTCAATTGGATAAGGTTCCTGACCAACCTGATCCAGCTTCAAAATTGTCCTTGCTTCAGGGCATTGGACCAGATGATCTCCAGAGGTCCCTTCTAACTTAAATTATTCAGGATTCTATGATTCAAATTGCCAAGATACATTTCTGCCTTCACTAACTGGTTCTTTGCAGCACTTATATCAAAGATAATTTCATAGGTCTAAACTTCTTAATCCACAAAATTCCTAGGAAAATATCTCTTGCCTACTTATTATTCAGTTTATTGCTTCCTATATGAACCAAAGGAATTAGTACTTGGAAAACTACTAAAATAACACTATCCATTTTATCAAAAATAAAAGAATGTCTCAGTTACTGCAGTAGGGCAAATTAACATCATAAGGAGAAACAGACAATCAGAAATTATCGTTCCCTTCTTTTAGAAGGACTAAGAACTCTTTTGTCCATATCAAACGATGTCAACATCTCTCCTAAGAATGTGAAGGGCCAGCAAGCTCCTGCAGCACCAGATGTTTCTCTCCATCCTCAGTTTCTGCCAAAAAGGATCTCCTAAACGTTGTAATGTAGATGTATGTAAAAGGGACAACATGGGACTTGAAATTCCTTCATGTATTTGTACTGAAATTTGTTTAATATAGCTTGTTTTCTAATCAACCTCCTCTCATTCAAAACTGATTTTAAATGAGGAATGAACTTCACTTTTAAAAATCTCCCCGAGATGTTAAAATGGTGTTTTGCATATTCATTACATGCACTCAAAATCTACATGCACTCAAAATCTACAGACTACAGAAAACCCACAAAAGCAACACTAGCATCTAGTGCAACTGAAATGTTTATTTGTAGAGTACGCCTTGATGAATTGGGAGTAACTGATACTGCAATATGAGCATGCACCTTTCTGACCTATGTCTCTCTGATAACCCCAATTTTCTGAGAAGCAAATACATTTTCAAATGAAAATAAGTGTTTGTTTGAACTGTCAAGGAAATGGTAGAATAAATAAATTTTGAATAAAATTACTTGTACAAATTTCTATCACAACTCTAGTACTGTTCAGTTCCTTGTCTACTTAAGTAGCATTACGACATATTTCTTTTACAGCACATACCAAATGACCTTAGACCCTAATTCAGCATGGTACTCAATTATGTGCTTAACATTAATGTCAATGGAAGTGCTCCTGTACTTAAATGTGTTATTATGAACTTGCTGAAGCAAGATTTCAGTTTCAATAACCTTTAACTCACCTATGAGTAAGGTTATATTACAGTCTACATAAAAAAGACTTTAAACTGCAAAATCGTGTCTTTCCACAATGAATGCAATAATCTGACCAGCTACTTTTTTAATATTGAAAATTATTTGCAATGTACTTCATGTTTGGAAATTAAAAAGGTTATACTGTTATTTAATCCTAGAATTTTGAAAATGAAGGACACTCTTCCTTTTTTCGTGATGAATGACAATTATCCTTAAAATTAAAGCTGCTATAACAGGGCCGCTTCAATGAAAATTATGGAAATTGCTTAAGAACTATCAAGAAACCAAAGGGAAAACAGAAACAAACTGAATACAAAAAAATGTAAGTGCTTTAAAAGCAAAAAGCAACTGAAAATTAGCCAGCAATGTGGAAAGAAACTGCCACACACTGAAGTTTAATACTATCAATACCAAAGAATAATCTTTCCTTCATTAAAAAAATCAGAACTGAGACTACGATTGTAGCAAGCTGCAGAAGCTTCCTAAAATGTTGATTATATTAGTATGTGGAATTAATACATTTTCACTGGATTCTATAAGCTATAATGAATTTAAAAGGATAGCACCACGACATCTATACCATCATCTTGCTTTTCTAAAATCTTACAAGTAGCACCCTTATTAACACCTTGAGCACCAGCCACCGAACTGACCAGAACGCTGAGCCACTCTATCACCTTTAAAGTGGTTCAAAGTCGAGATTCAGACTAGATGTGATTTTAATCCAAGATGACATATAAGATAACTTGTACTTTTCAAACATGACTCCTCTTAATCCATTCAGTTCATAACTAAATTCAGACAGCTACATATGACTTCTATGCATTCTTTGTGAAATATAAAGGATTCCCAAACTCTTCACAACACTTCCCATACCACTGATTGGAACGTAGATTCCCGAAAAACTGAAATTTGGAGAGGAGTAAGGACCACTACCACAATTTATGAAGGTACACATGTACTGAAAGGTCGACTTAAACCTCAGACCCTACAAAAACTGGTCACTCGCTCCCTCTCTTCGAAAAATCAAACTGAAGATTACCAGATCAGCCAGTGTTTTCCTGGTACTCAGATACAACTCAACTATAAGATAAGAATCACCACATAAGTGCAGAGTCCATAACTATGGCATAAAAGTTACAGAATAAACTTCCATTTTAGCTATTTTAATGTTTCGAATTTTCACTCTCCAAAGATGGCTGACTCTCAGGACATCATGTTCCTGTTCACTGACACCACTGCCTAAAAAAATAAGTTCTATTTTAGGTACTTATTCTATACAAATACTGGCTTTTGTTTTAAGAGCATGTGATCAACCAGGATACATGATTAAAAACAAGATGAGCTGCAAATGAAGATGCATTAAATGACTATCAGACAACTATCTGCATGTAGAGGATTCTGGTGGCATACGGGTGCTCCAGTCTTCAGAAGGATCAGACACGTTGATGGCACATAAGCGAAAGCCATTGGCAAGTACCATCACTCTGTACAGAATTAAAGCAAGCAAGAATTAAAACCAGGACTTCACAATGATTTCTATTACATAACCTAAAGTGCATAGAGAATAAAAACAATTTATATGACTTTAAAGTTTTGGCATCAGGAAAACTTTGTTTCTTATTCTCATTTTCCTTGTTAAGAGATACCCTTTACATACATACATGTATATGTATAAAGAGAACTACAGTGATAACTGACGGCAGCAGAACAATTTTTTTTCCCAAAGCCTATTTCCTGACACGTAACTCAACATTTAATAAAAAAATGATCTAAAGTCTTTCCCCCTTACAAATGCTCCAACATGCCATGTCACTGGTATGACTTTCTGTTGTCTAAGAGCCAAAGAATTCAGGGACTTTTCCCAAGAGCAATCTTTGCTATGCAGCCTTACTAGCCGAGGAATGTGTTCTATCAGACCACAAACATTGCACCACTGGCTGTTAATATCAATCAGTTTTCTAGAGCATACAATCTTTGTGCATATTTCATTGCACTTTTTCCTAGCAGAGCTGGTTCATTAGGTATGTGCTAAAACACAATTTTATTATGACACAACTGTCATGCCAGGTACACAATCTGAAGTTTGAAGGAAACATTAAAAAGACCAAAGTATGCCATACTTTAACTACCAACAGTTAATTATGACACACAAAAGCACTTTTCCCACTAATGATATCCACTGAAGTCAATTATATTCATCTTTTATGCCAGAATTATTAATATTTTACACAAAGCCTTCGTCCTGCTAAATGATAAAAAACAAGCAGCTTCATCTTAGGTGAAAAGACCTCCATGTGTTCTTCTTATATGTTAAGGATCTAACATACTGTAATAGATACTCCTAAAGGTATCTCTTCACCTGTTACCAAAAAAGTAAATCAGAGAGGTACTAAAGTATTTACTACATGTTCCTGAACTTGAACCCTAGGTTATTTATACAATTATTTCAAAGTAGTGCACATTTAAATAGAGATTATAATTTATTTTAAGAGATGAAAAGTACTGATTCGGTACATCTCCTCCATCCCAATTTTGAAAAGTCTGCACGGAATATTTTATCTGTCCCATAACAGTACTAGGTGAACACAACTACTACACTGCAATAAAACAGTTTTGTTTTCTCATAGAAAGGTAAGGTCAGGAACTGAAAGGCCATGCTGAATCAGCAAACTATGCTTTCAGTTCTGTTTTAAGAACTCAGCAGGTGTGGAAGTCATTCTGACCTCAGGTTTTTGCAAGCCAGTTCTACCACCTCTTATGCAGTTACATTTTATATGTAAAATCAAGTTTAAGGTCTACAAAACTACATACGTGTATATCAGATCTTGCAAATATATTGGACGCTCATTTCATCAAAATACTGTCTGCAAGTTTGGAAGCTTACTAGTAGTTCTGCTATTCACAAAGGAAAAGGAATGTGCTCTTAGCAAAAGCCAGCTAAGCACACACAGTAACTATTTGCTAAGTCATGAGAAAGTGACAAGTTGCCCTGTCTCTGCTAGGCTTTTACCTTGTGCTGGCTAACATGAGTCAAGAATATAACTTCTTCCTAATGAAGACAAAGCTCCTTTGGTTCCTTACTGCCCCCAAGGGGATTTCTGGTGTTGGACCAGCCTTGAAACACACAATTTTCAAACCATTTTTTTCCCATCGCATCTCTCATCTAATGCATACCAAAACATATAAACAGAAAGGAAGTGAAAATAAGGGAAGTGAAAACAAGTCAGTATTTTTAGTAAAATGTCATGCTAACATCTTAAAAAAACAACAACAAAAAAACATGATTTGAAAAATCAGACAAAGCCTGGATACTCATGCTCTATTCTTGGTTTTATATATACTAAAGTACGTAGGTATAGTCATACCTGAAAACCATGTTAAATCTCTCATGTAAAATAAATGCAGGTAACACTAAAATACCTTCCCCAAAGTGTCCAAAACATAGTATTTGGTCAATATTTGGAGATTCTTGGACGAAAGGCATGATGAAAGGAGCTTCCTTTTCGCCCTTTTATAACCTTTCACTCCAGAGCGCACAATAGCTAGAGTCCAATCACTTTATTTAATCATTCCACTATTCTGACATTTATATCTATAAAGCAGGAAATGAAAGACACCAAACTAGACCCTACAGTATTCTGCTAAACTGATAGCATGCTATGGCGACCAGTCAACAAACTCAAGCATTCTTCTTTCCCCTGTTGCTCGTATTTTAGAACATGAAAAAGGCAAAATATAACCTCCGAAGGCACTTTTTCAGTAGAGCAACAGGATAACAATTTCCTAAACAAACCACTAAACTTTGACTTACAAAAATAAGAATTATGGGGGGGGGGCTACTTTTTTTTTTTTTTTAAACAAAATATTATCAGGCACAAAATTGGGGTTGCTATTCTAAAAGGATGACCTAGTAGCTCATATGCACAGGGGTTAATCTCAGATATTCACAAAATTTACATAATAGCTAAACTATATATATATAAAAAGTAGATTAGATTAAAATACATTATCAATAATTATCTGGAATTACAATGTAGAAATCCACAAGGACAGTACTGTCTACCAACTGCACCTTTATAAATACAGGCATACCTCAGAGATATTGCGGGTTCAGTTACAGACCACTGCCACAAAGCGAATATCATAATAAAGGGAGTCACACGAATTTTTTAGTTTTGCAGTGCATATAAAAGTTATGCTTATACTATACTGTAGTCTATTAAGTGTGCAATAGCATTATGTCTAAAAAAAACAATGTACAAAATGTGACACAGAGACACGAAGTGAGCACATGCTGTTGGAAAAATGGCGCCAACAGACTTGCTTGACACAGGGTTGCCACAAACCTTCAATTTGCAAAAAAAACAGTATCTGTGAAGCACAATAAAATGAGGCATGTCTGTATGTTGATATTAAAAGATGAAACAACACTGTGTATTATTTTCAGAGTGTCATTCCATAGCTGCATAGTTAAAAATATCTATTTTCATCACCATTTCTGGGAAACACTTTATGCACACTGTAAAAAGACTGTTTCAAAAGGCAATGAAGACTTCTTGCTGCTTTCCAGTCGCTTACTTGAAGAGTCTGGTTCTAAGTCCCTGTAAAACATAACTTTCCTCTGTAACACAGAGACGGGCAAACACCCAACTCCTAAGGGTATACCATCAGTTGGCAATTAGATGAGAAGCTGTAGGACACAAAGGCTAGTAGTATCATTCCCTATTACTTTCCTCACTAGGAAAATAAGTTAAACCAAAGAAATTAAGAACCCTGATACCTGCATATTTTTAGCACCTCTCAATTTTGAAATTTCTCACAGCATCTTACATTCAGCCAACAGAACTCGATAAAATTTAGTGAAAAAAGAAATAAAGCATAGAACAATTCATGACTTAGCCAAGGTCAAAGGAGGATTAACAAGGCCTCGATGAATCAGAAAACATACACCCCAGTCCTTTTCTCCAGTCTTTGGAAACTTTGTTGGTTGACAGGATATGATGAAGGTAGAACTAGACATTTAACTCTTCCACTAATTAGGAATATCAATTATTGACTGAAACTCATTCTCTTTTCTGATAAGGTAAGACGATCATTCTACTGAAAACTAGTCTCGTCAACCCATCAGAGGCACTTCAGACAAAATAAAAGGTCAACCAGGAACAACCATTAGACTTAAATTACAAAAATGCTTGTGTGTCCCTGCTCACCTGCAAGAAGATTGTTCACTGCTATATGATTTCATCTTGACAGATGAAATTATTTATCTGAAATAAAATATTAACTGAAAACACAGTTGCTCTAATAGGTAACAAATTGAGACCAGCATCCTGCAAGCAAATTCATAACTGACTTCAGTAAGACTATCCAAAACCAAGACCACACATGAATAAAACTACACACATGTACAAGTGCTTGCAGATTTAGGGCTTAACGGAATTATTTTTTTAATCACAAAAGCTCCGTGAAGGATCAGTGAGACTACATTTTCAATTATAAAGAATTTTTACACACTGATTCACTAATGGCTGGTGTTTTTAAGGAGGTGCAGATATTTGGACTTATATACCAATTTAATACTTCTGTAGTACATGATAAATAGACTGTCATGTTTTGATCCAAAAATGTGGAAAAAAAGTCAGTTGATGGTGAGCACGATCCTTTGCTGAAGAGCCCCAAGAGTGTAATTTTCTGAACGTTCAGCAACTCAAAACCTGCAGAAAATAGCTAGAATAGATTTGAAGCAAGTTACTGCATATAGATATTGACATGCATGGAACACACACACACAAAAAAAGGCATTCTGGAGACAGTTTAAGTTTTTATATACATGTCTTCATAGGCAATTATATTACTTTGGGTTTAAATAAGAAACACTAAGATGCTTTGTACACAAGTATACAGAAAACACAACCAACTACTTTATGCAAACCTAATTTAGTCACTGAATAGTTTTACAGCTATGGATTTCAAATGTACCTAACATATATTTGCCACTCACTTATTAAATGACTTGCAGGAAATCAGCGTAATTACTCTTTCCTATAACATGAAAAGTAGTATGTTCAGTTTTTGAAAGTTTCACTACTGCCAGCAGGTCATTAGGCCCACTTTTATCTGAACTTACTAAACATCTGCTCCATCAGAAGTATTCTGTTAGGCCTCAAGTATGCTTAAGAGCAACAAAGAAAAGCATTTATGGAAAAGCCCAACCAAAGGCAACGTAAGAGCTGCCATACAGGCTTAGCCTTGATCTCACCCATCAAAGTATCACCTTCTCCAAGTCAAACATTAGAACTCCTCTTTCCCAAAAGGCTGGAGTCCCAAGGTTGCATCTCGTCAATAAAGAAAAGTTTTTGTCCATCAGGTGGAATGAAACAAAACAAATATAATATTCTTCTAAATTTCAAACTGTGGAACTAGGACCTACTAGTTTTGTTATACCCCACCCCAATACAAGAATATAGTCTATACGGAGGACAGATATTTGGGTCAGGAACGTTGTCCTTGCCAGTCTGGCGGGCACGTGTTGATACTACACCCAGAAAGTACACGTACCTCGACAGCACTGCCGAACCCACCGTCCGAAGGATCGTACGAGCACTCAGTAACGCCAAGCCACTCGATTCCTATCTCAGCTCAGCTTATATCACTCTTATGCAAATAGCCTCCACTACTTCAAAGCATGTGATGAGGTTACTGCTACCCCCTCCCCTCTGAGCAATTACTGCCTTCCAAATTGAGAGAAAACTGCCTGCAGGTAGTCCCAGGCAGGGCCACAGGACTAGGCTCAAAACGCAGCCTCGGAGCCACACGGGCCTCTACCGCCGGCTGCTAGAAGAGATACAGCGCTACAGACACAGACGTTCACACACAGCTCCTGCCCCGGCTGAGCAGGGGCACAAGGCAGCCAACGCTCTGCTGCTCTCCCGGCGCTGGGCCCTCTGCCCCGGCTCCGGCCGCTTCTGCCCCGCCGGGGCCACCGCAGCCCCGCGGCCCGGCGCGGCGCGGCGGCCGCCCGCTGCCATGTGCCGGGGACAATGCGCGCCGTGCCGCGCCGCACCGCGCCGCGCCGGGCCCGGCCGCCGCCGCCGCGACACCAGGCCGGCCCCCGCGGCGCCACCGGCCCCCGCGGCCCGGGCCGGCCCTCGCGGCCTCCTCTCCGGCCTCCGCCCGCCCGCGGGGCTCTGGCGGGCCGCGCCGCCCCGCGCCGGCCTGCCCCGCGCCGGCCCTGCCCCGGCCCCGGCCCCGGCGCCCGCCCGCCGGCGGCCGCTCCCGCCCGGGCCCGCGCCGCCCTCACCTCGTTGAGCTGCCGCTCGGCGGCTTCCCGCAGCGCCGGGTCCATGGTGCCCCGCAGGGCCTCGATGATGGTGTTGGGGTCCATGGCGGCGGCGGGGGGCGGCGGGGCGGAGGGCAGGGGCCGGGGCCGGGGCCGCGCCGCGCCGTGCGCACATGGACCCGCCGCCTCGCAGCGGCCGCCGGCGCGAAAGGAAGGGGAGCGCCAAAGGCCCGGATAGAGCTGCCCCCCGCCGTCGCCGCCGAGCGGCGCCCCGCCCGCGCGGCGCCCGCGCGGCGCCACGGGAGCTGTAGTCCGCGCGCCCAACGGCCGCCGCCGCGAGCGCCCAACGGCCGCCGCCGCGAGCGCCCAACGGCCGCCCGCCCGGCAAACCGGGGCGGCGGGCGGCCGCGGGCCTTGTAGGGGGCCGCGCCGCCGCCCCGCCCGCGGAGGGGCCGCGGCCCTTGCGCCGCTGCGGAGCAGGCTCGGTGCCCTGCGGGCCCGGGCTCTGGGGCCGCGCTCGCTTGCGGGGAGCTCCGCCGCTGACGGTCCTGCAGCGGCGGCTCCAGCGAAGGAAGAAAGCCCAAGCTCGGCATTTAACAGTTTGCTCATGTTAAGATTAAGCAAGAACAGTTGTTTTTACCGAAAATGCCCCTCGCATCGCGTACGCTCTGCGTGCACACTATTTCTGAGTGACTTGGGTGAGTTGTGAGGAAAAAGGGACGCGTGGAGGCACAGGTCTCCTTTGAAGGTATGTGCGCAGGATACAAACAGTTTTTAAGCATTTGGGAAAATCTGGCATTTTGTTCTGCTAGTTTTAACAAAAATACAGAAAAAGCCCTGTTAAGATCACGAAGATGTGTCATATATTATGAGAAAAATCAGTAGAAACAGAACCATGATTTCCAGAGGGGTTGAATTGGTCAGGAAATTAGAAATGGACTACTTAAACTGTTCCTCCGTGGGTCACTTCTGCAGCCTTTATACTGCAAGCATTTAGGCACTGAACTAATTTTACTTACATGAGTAGTCACTATTAAATAAGTAAAACTATTTATGTAAATAAGTTATGTGCATAGCTGTTTGTAAAACTGGTAGTATACAAAGTCATTAATATATTATTTGCAGGATGACATTCAGCGATATACTTGAAAATTTTATTGTTAATTTTGTGAGAAGAGTTTATTGGACAGTTAGATAATACAGTCAAGGAAAAAAGAACATTCACTAGAAGCTCATCCTGCAACAGCTCTCAAGTGAAGGCACACTTATTTATAAGAAACTGTATATAAAATAGAGAAGCAGAAATGCAGATATAGATAGGAATTAACATACATTAAAAGTGATACAATTTAGAAAATTGATAAAGAACACTATTGCTATATTAGTTAAGTTAAACAGCTTCAGGAAACACAGCAGTAAAACTTGATTGTCTTTATTGTCCCAGCATGCTAGTGCTCTTCCAAACATTTCCCGAACATGGAGCTAGCATGGGCCAGGGGCCGTTCCCAGAATGTATTCTGGATGTAGTAAGCCTGCTTTTGAAAGCCATCCTCTCTCTCAGTTGGCCTCAGTCCCAGAGAATGGCCTAAATCTGGGTAACTGGTACCATCTCAGCCAGCAAAATTTGCATTAGTCAGGTTTATCTAGAGTGTCCTTTGTATATGAAACAGCTTAATGGAGTTTCTGTCATATGTAACTTTTCCGTGATTGTTGCTGGACTGATTTCACAGTTTCTCTTATTACTAGTTTTATTTACATAATGCTAAAAACTTCTACAATTTACACTATATAGATTATTTTTTATTGCAAGTATGAAAATGAGTGCCTCCTTTCTAAAACTAAACACTGAATGAATGTCTGGCTTTTGAAATAAGCTCAGAAAAAAACATACGTGACAACCAAATTTAGCAGACCCAAGTGGCAATCTAGCATCATTTCAGGACATAATGTCATACTCTTCTGTATGCTGCCCAGATCTGCAGTCACACTCCAACTTTGGATGTTGCCAAAAAATTAAATAAAGGTGAAATATTGTAGATTCAATATCAACACAAATGCTACAACAATTTTTTTCCATGCTTTTGTGTCACAGCACTGATAAAAAGATCAAATCTTTTCAGTGCTCGTTCTATGAAAAGAGCAAAGCAATAATGCCTCTAACTGGGGAAAACTTGCTTAGACTCTAAGCTGATCAACGACTTATGAAACAGAATACATCTTCTCTCTCTCAAAAAAAAAAAAACTCAAAGGACAAAGGGCTCATGATGCACTGGCTATATGTAATTCTTTGTCAGATATACAGATGTGAAATGCTGCAAAGACAAGATGCACAACAAGGCGCTAACTGTTGTTAGCAGAGATGCTGTGGTTACAAAAGCTTATCACCAAAGCCGTTGCCATTTCTACACAAAAGTGAAGAGGACAAAAGATAATTTTGCAGAAGATTGTGAAAGTAATTGTCCAGAGTCTGAATATTCCTAAGTAGAAAATACTATATACGTCAAGGAATGTTTGCATTTCATCTTTGCTAGCACATAGAAGTAATTATAGTGACTAACCTCACAGCAGGATTAAATGCATAAATGGTTCACAGAAATTAATAAATACAAGATTCAGTCAGGATGGATATTTTTTGTGGTCTGGACACCAGCTCTAGAAGAAACATCCATAAGGATAACAGGGAATTTATCACAAATCCAAACAATTTGTTGATGGATTATGTTTGCCATGGGTAGCTTATTGTTAAAGAGGGATATGAAATAATAAGTATCAAAGAAAACACACATCCTAGCAGTTTGAGTGGAGCAGCCTAACAGATGACAACCAACATCAAAGTACAGGGAATTAGTGAGCTGTGGCATCCTAAACACTCAAATTTTATCAAGATTGAATGTACATGCTTCTGTCAGATGCCTTCTTTGTATAGTATTAGCACGACAAAAAAGAGACTTAAGCTTAGCTATCAGGGCAGAGCAATTGGTGAATACTTCAGCTAAAACAGCTTATGCAGTCACAGAAAGGGAAAAAATCTCCTACCAAAGCATAAGTAAATATCTTGCAAGATGCAACACATCATTTGATATAAAAATTCATTTTAAAAACAAAATTCAAATCACAGGGCTGTACAATGGAGAAAATTGTCCCTTAGGCCCCAGTCAGGCCTCATCAAATGCTTGGTCCCAGAATGGAAAAAAATGCATACATGCTACAGAGATTAGCCTGCTTGATAACGTTCTCTGATATGTGTGAATACTTGTAGATGACCAAAAAGTGCTATGATAGAACTGAACTTCTCAAATTATCTCATAAAAGATGGACTTGTTATGGTGCAAACATCATGTACAAATTACTCCTGAAGATACATATATTCTCATACATTGTCTTGGGTTTAGCAATCATGTCTTTTTCCCAGAAAGTTGGAGTGGTAACAAAGACAACATTCATCAGCTTTATTAAAGTGGCATATTCTCTTGGAGTTGATCACAAAGCATTGGCCTGTATGCCTTTCTGGGGTACAACTCTGTTTACAGTAAATGAAAAGCTAGAAACCAAAAAGCGTATATAAAGGGAGCACAGCTCCCAAAGATCTTGAGCCTAGAAAAGTTTGGGTGCTTTCACCAGATCTCTCTAAAAAAATCTGGAGAAATTTACATGCCATCTACATATTCTAAAAAATGTCATAACCGATAAATGCTGTTATCAGCTATTCTGTGCTGAAAGGGGTGATTTGACGTCAACCAGATAGACTCCAGCTATACAAACACAGTGTATTCCTTTATGAACAGCATGCAAAATATCAAACAGAAATTTGGAAAAAATCCCTGCAATGTGGACATACTTATCAGGTCCTACAAATCCAAAGGGAGTTTTACATTAAGTGAATGGCTGAATCACAAGCGCCCAAACCTATCTTGGAGCTACTTCTGCTAAATCAAAGATGATAATAAAAAGGAAGATGGCGTGCACAGAAATATTGTGCCAATATGCAAAGTTTGCAAATAGAATATTTATCCTCATATTAGTCATAGAAAAAAAAAAAGGTTAAATAGGATTCAGACATGAAATTATAAAATGAAATCAATGTTAACACAATTTGATGTAAAATAGTTATTATCAAACAAAGGTAATTAACTGTTTGATGAGTTTTCAAGTTTGGGTGATAAAATGGTGCAGAATAAATATAGACTTCCTTGCATTAAAAATATCATTGTAGGCTATAACCCTGAGTACACATTTAATGGATTAAGAACTGGCTAAATTACAGTTCTCAAAAAAAAAAAAAAAAAAGTGAAGAATGATTATTTAAAGGAACAGCTTCTATTGGATTTCTACTGGTATCACTAGCAGAGTCTTTGCTATTTGATACTTGAAGCAGTTTTGAAATAAATATAAAATCATTGCAGAGGAGTGTGAGGATGACACTAGATTAGCAAAATGGTCCCATATGAATGCAGCAAGGTGGTCACCTGAACAACAAACAAAATGCACTTTTTAATACAGCAAATGCAAAGTTAGGTATTTAAGAACAAAAAGTACAGGCAGGTTCCTCTAGACTGAAAGGATTGTCAGGGGTACAGTGGGCATTCAAACTGACATGAGCTCTCAGTATGATGTTGTAGCAAAAGACCTAATACGGTCTTTGAGTTGCAAACAGAGGTCTGAAAAGTGGGAGTAGGGAAGTGATTTGTCCCTTCCTCTGATTTTGGAGAGACAGATGCTGCATTACCAGAGCATAGCTCTAACATTTACATTTTTTAAGCATTTACAACCTGGGTTGCATAAAATAGCCACAAAAATTATCTGAGATGAAGAAAACAACCTTAAAGAGACATATTTGAAAAGTCCACATTTGGTTTAACATAAAGGTTGAGAGGTGTCTTGATTACTGTATATCACTAGTATTATGGTTAAATAAGGCAGAGATTTATTGGGCAATTTAAGGGAGGATCTTTCCTAGTGTCTCTGCTCTGATGTTGGGAGAGGATGATGCCATAGTGTGCCCACTGTGTGGTTGCACAACTCCTTTCAATCCTCCCTAGTTAGTTTGGAGTTGACTTTACCCCCAGGTTAAATTTTGCTCAAGTTTCATTTAGGATAAATAGAAAGAAGCCACTAAGTTCCTTCATGTAGCTGAATAGTTCCCCTCCCCATATTATTCCTCAAAAAAAAGGACAAATCACATCCCCAGCCAGATGGCAAGGCATGAGCAGATGCTAAACCTCATATTCAAACCAGTTTCCCAGGGGACAGAGATTGAAAACACAAGATTAGGTCATGAATCAGTGGAACTGGAGTGTCAGCGTATGTAAGTGGAACAGCAGGAGTGGAAATGCTGAGAGATGATGCAGCAGAGAAACACCACTCACTGTAACAGAGCCAGTGATATTAACGTCTTGAGTAAATGCCAAGAGATAGAGCTTTTATAGAGCTTTTAGGTCAAGGGCTTATAAAAAAAAAATTGAGCAGTGTGTTTAAAAATACTGTAATGTCTGATTCTCCTGAGTTCAGGAAAACTGGACTTCGAACATTTTTAAAATAAACCTCTTTTCAAAGGTACAAGACTCCATCGTCAATTTTTACTTTTAACAGAACTAACTCTGGGTAGCAAGCTGGGGAATAAAGAGTAACAGTATCTCCCAAGAAGAAAATGCTGGGTACTAAACAGCTCTTTCCTGAAGAAAGATGTAACAGGATCAAATATCTAACAGACAAAACTGGAGAATCATTGAAACAAATTCCCAGTGGAAGTAACCAGTTCTCTATCTCTTGATGTCTTCTGACTGAGACCAGATGCCATTCTAGAAGATATGTTTTAGTAAAAAACACAAGCTATGCTGTAGTCAAACCAACAAGATTAGAGTTTTAATAGCAAATACCTGGATAACACTTGAATTGTCAGTATATACAGGATGTCAGACTAGGTGGTGTGATCTTAAACTGCATGAAGGTTTGGTTTTTGCTATTGGCTTTTGAGCTGGATGTATCTAGAAGTGAAAGCTCCATTTCCACATTGTGGAAGTGCAGCTCACCCCGTTAGAGCCTGCTTCAGGTTCTGTGCAGCAGGCAGTGGAGCAAGACTGTCTGTAGCCACAGCAGTTCATCTCCTCCTACCTCATGTACTGTTTTCCAGCTTCTATAAATCATGCACCTATGCTTTGAACTTCCTTTCGTTGCCATGTGGAAGATCTGCTCTGTTACTCTAACTACCCCAGCCAAGCTATGCAAAAAATGCACAGTAACCAAATCTACTTCCCTCCATGTGGGGAAGATGAAACAGCGAGGCAGTTTCAGATAGGCCTCAGTGGCACAAAGAAACAGAAAATGAAAGGTCACACTCTAGAAAATAGTGAATTCTATGCAAAAGCATTGAATTACATGGCCATTAGGAAAAATGCCAACTTACAAAGCTGCAGAATGGTGGATCTGTGGTGCCCAGGGATAAGCAGGAGATAAGACCAGCTACTTGTGAAAACTGGTAAGATGGCACTAACAGTTTATGCTCTTTTCATGTTTTTAATTCATTTCCACAACCATAACAGTTAGAAATGTATCTATTGTGTATTGAAAGGAATGTATTGTATTATTTTGAAAAGTCATACTGAAGATCACAGAATTGTTGCAAGTGAATACAATATGTCCTCAGAATGACTGAGATCACTGTGCTCTTCAAAAATGTTTCCTCTTTATATCCATTATAGGCATGGTTTACTTTATTTTTGCAAGAAAACCAGTATGCCTTGTCTTTTCCTTACCTTTCCTTAATTAGGACCCCACGGGCATCCCATTTTTTGTGACTGCACCTAAAATGGACACCCATGGATCAAATGAAATGTAGACTTTAAATTTTGAGGAAGCAAATTTCTAGAAAACCTAAGTATAGAGGATGTGAATCCATGAGTTATTAGTGTTAAAGTGAAATCTGATTTTAAAATACAGGCTTTCTGTTGTAGTTTTTATGACTAGACATAGCAATAAACTGAAATTGTTCAGGAATAACTGTGATAATGTTCAAGCTGGAGAACATGCAAAAAGTCTGAATCTTCGTAAGAGTAAAAAAATACATTTCAGCTATTACTATAGTGGTATTATTAGTAATATGTGGTGAACTGAGGCTTAAATAAGCTATATGTAAATTTAACAAAATATAATATTTCTGTCTATTTAATAAGACAGGTCAAGTTAGTCCAGTTTAGAATAATTTTAGTTTTTATAATCATATCCTGCTTCCATTGATATTGATTAAATTACAGTGATACAGTATATCAGGAGTAGGATTTTATTATATTAAAAATTCTCTCAGCATTTAGGAGAAACTTTTCATTTGCAAAAAACTGCATACGTACATTAATAATTTTAGTAATTTAGTAATGTAACATTCAGTTTGTTGAACAGTTCTGGTCTGTACAGTTGTAAGTGGTTCCCTCAGTGCACATGGCTGCTTGGGAAACCTCCTGGCAGGGCCCCCGCCAGCAGGTACAGCTGCCTGTAAAGCACCCCGCATGCTGGCACTGCGGGACCCTTGGGGGCATCATGACTGTGCCCAAGAAGTCCCTGATGTTCTCGCACTGCCCACACGCCTCGCCATCAATTGCCAACACTGCTTCTAGGGAATGCTTTTTTTCTACAAACCGGATCAGTGCATTGGGAAGCTTTGTTTCCTCTCAGGATCTTAAATTGTCAGTAGCTATTTAGACTATACAGAGTTTTCCACAAATGGTGAGCAGCACTGACATAATCAGTAGCGTGAGGATGTATACGAGAGGGGAGAGGAGAAAAAGATGACTATGCAGGCAGCAAAAAGAGAGAAAGATGGAAAAAAGAAAATAGAGGTGGAGAAGAAGTGATGTATTAAGAGAAGGTATAAGAAATAAGGTAGAGGCAAAAGGGATGAAACTGAAAAAACAAAGTTGAAGAAATCTGTTATGACTATTATGCAACTTAAATGATCTCAAATGGCTGTGGTAACATTCATCTAAGCATGAGAAATTAATAACTATGATCAACTGCTACTGATGACCGCTGCCTTATTTTCATGAATTCATCCATTTTGGATTCATTATGTATTTATTCAAAAAAGAAAATATACATATTTTTTGGCATAGTATGATATACTTTTTTTTTCCTTCTCCATCTTTTCAGATCTACCTTTATTTCTATCCTTTCTAAACTTTAGGAGATAGTTATGTATACAACTAAGTCAATATAATAAGTATAGTGTCATTTTTTAATAAAAACCTAAGTTGACACTCTTAAAAGTTTCCTGTTTAATCTTCACAAATAACAAGTTCAAGATGACAGTCCAATGCCAAGACAGATATGCTTAAAATCCATTTTAAGCTGAATTTTTCAGATTAAAATTTAGGCCAGGCAGTTAGGTATGTTCTTTCTACTTCCCTCCCGATTTGATATATATACTTTTGTTTGTTTGTTTTAGAAAAGTAAACTGAATGGAATGTACAGTTATCAGATAGATGAGTATTGTTGGAGAACAGGTAAAATAATATCAAAGCAGGTAGATAGAAGAGAAGCCTTTCATTCAGGAAAACTGGAAATTCAATTTTGTTCCTGTATGGAATATGCAGTCGAAAACAAAGGCCCCATGCAAAGCTGATGAAGAATCTGAGCTACATGGCCAAATGCATTTCTTTGGGTCTGAACTGAAATAAAGGAGACTGACTGTTGCTTGGTGAATTCTCTGTCTGAGAGAAAAATTGCTATTAAAGTATAATAAGCGCATCAAAGAAATATGCGGATACAGGCAGGGAGGCACTTACAGCTGACTGGAAAAAAAACTAAGATATAGAGAGCTTGTGAGCAAAAGATAAGCCAGAAAGTTGCTTACAAGTTCTAAAAGAAATGTATTATCACTTTCTATTTGATTCTAGCTAAACTAAGTGAAGCAAGACTTTAGATACATATTTTTAAAATAAATAGGATTTCATGAAAGTACCTCAGACTCTCCTAATATACCTTGATTCTGGCTTGCCAGGACTCTCTCTTGTACTCCGGGCCTTTCCTGAGCAAAGTTCCTTGCTTGAGAACATGAAGTGGATTCTCGTTTATATTTCTGCTGGGGTAACAATACAAAATAAAGAATTACTACAGCTGAATCAAGCTGAAAGTTTATTAAAATATTTGCATGAAATTATATCACCAGTGTAGCAAGTCATTCCACATTAAAAAATGCTGGTTCAGCAACAATAAGGTTTCTACATAATGACATATCAGAATAATGACATATCAGTTTTTTGAGTTCTTATAAAACAGCTTATCAGTGTTTCTGTGGATTCCTTTTATTTTCTCTCTATCTTGCTTATTGAGAAATTATTACATCATATTAATTAATAGCAAGTCTTATACAAGCATCTGACATTTCTTTTCTGCAATCATTGGTTTTAGTCTATTTTATTGTGGGAAGTGGGCCAAAAAGCTGATCCTCTAGTCTGTTCATAGGCAAAAAGGAACTAGTATCATACGTAGTAGAAAAAGCGTGTGAATGTCCTTATCACAGACATTTGTAGATCTGGCTTTCTGCCTTCAGCCAAGCGATTCAACAGGAAACTTGTCTAGGACTGGATGCATAATATTCAAGATTAGAATGATGAGGTTTCCTGCAAGGGACTGCCTTAGGTAAAAACAGTGTATACTTATCAGCCCATCCCCATTTAATCGCTAATCCTGATTAACAACTGACTCTGTGATGCTCGTTATTACAATAGTGCTATCAGTCATATTATAGCTTTTTCAATTAATTTAATAATTTCCCATAGGAATACATGTATAGCAATTCATTCCACAGAATGTTGGCAGATTTTCTAAAATGTTTCAGTTAAACACGTTCTGACCCCTTTGATGTTGCCCTGAATTTTAATTATTTGCTGTCGCAGAATTCTGGTTTAATGATGACCTGAATATATTTCTTAAAAAGTAACTACGTGTGAGGTTGCAAATAGCAAGGATGAAAGGTTTTTCATTATGCATTGGTTATCGGCCCATTTGTTATGATTGGTTAGTTCCTGGAACAGCTTAGACCTTAAAGGCCACATCAGGAGAAGTACTGAGCACTCTCACTGCAGATTTTTTGTATCTCACAGAAAAAGCAAAACAAAGGAAAATTTGACATGACATTCATGTATATTCTGATTAGACCATGCATTAGTGAAACACATTGGAAAAGGAAAAAAAAACATTCTACTAGCCTTTCCCCTCTGAATCTCAAATATATTCATGCAATTGAGCTGAAGGTTTCAGGGAATCCTTACATGGAAATATTAGCTTGGGAAATATTTAAATGTTTTTAACTTTTCCACTGGAAGTTTTGGTTTTCTGGAAAAAGTAGTATCTGTTTTTCTTATCGTTCCCTTTTTCTTATCTTTCCCTCTTCTCTAATATGTTTCACTCTCCCACTGTACTGGAACACACTTCTCCATCTTTCTTTTCCCTGTTAGAATTTTTGTCCTAATCATTTTCTTCCCGAATCACATGTCTACCACTTTGTCATTTTTTTCCAACTCTTCTTCCACCTGGTTTTCACCTCTGGAGGTCCCTGATTTTTCTTCTCTTCTTCCTCTAGTATAGAAGAAATCTTTAGTCAAGGTAGAAACTCTGACCTCTCTCTTCAGATCTTCTGAAGCTTCTGAGAACCTCAAGGAACACCTGGAAATAAAGCAAAGGAACAACCAATCTGCCAACTTCTGACGGCTGACCACCTTCCAGTGGTTCATTGACTACTGTGAGTAACTGCTGATCAGGCTATTTAAATCTGATAATTATTAATTCTGAAAAGTAATGGGCATTTAACTGGAGAGGAACTATTTTGATAATCTTTATTGAAGTTTCCATTGCAAGTTGGAAAAAATTGCAGAAATAAACCTTCAGCTACCTGACCTTACCATTTTTCTGCCGTATTTCAATACAGCACGTGCTTTTGACAGACCACTTTCTTTCCTGGGCAGGGGCACCACCTCTAGTTTAGTCCTTTTTGACCACTACATCCATTCTGTGGCCCACTGTTAGCAGGAGAAGGAGTCTCCATATTTGTATGACTGTATGATGAACTACATATCCCTCTCTTCATATCCCATATGTGTACACACTTTGCAGACCGATGCCTCTACTATGATCCTCTTGAGCAATGTAAACAATCTCTCAGAGCATGAGCAGTGAATGTCTTTGATCATCCAATGTGCAGCAATTTTGGGGTGCACTGGTGACTAGAATAGATTCAGTAGCAACATTAAAAGCAGCAGAATTTCAAGCTGATGATTTTATGAGGGCTGGAAGAGGGATGAGTAGCCTAGTGCCCCAGTCCTTCATAGCACTGCCTGGTATGGATATGCAAGGTCTTGTGTCACAGAGCATGCTGCTTCTGCCACCAGACCAGATCTGTGTTCCTCTGTGTGGCATAGCATTGTTTACCAAGGTATGTAGGTAAGAGAGAAAAGTATTCCTGGAGCATAAAACCCTAGGAACACAGTGTCTTATGGTACTGTGCTACACTGGGACATTCTGACCCTGGATTTCAGAGAAGTTGAGGTCAGAAGTCAGATGCTCAGCATTTCTGAAAAGCTCTATCTTTGTAATTTCTCCTTTGTCAGGAGTGGTTACCATAGCCTGGGTCCCATGTCTTAAGGTCATTCTGTTGTTTAGGTAATTAGTGAGAGACATGCAGACTACTACTTATAGAAAGTGTTAATTTTATGCTTTACTGGTCTGTTGTAAAAGTTCAAGATTATGTGCCTGTTTGGTAACTGTACTGCTGACTTGCTCATCCTTTTCCAAGCCAAACGTGTTTAACGCGTAACAGAAAAGGATTATTAAAACTGTAGTCAGAGTACAACATGGAAGATGATCACTGATAATTGGCCACATGACTGCAGTACCATTAGGAAACTGGCTGTTGACTTAGCCTTTCTGCTGGTAACCTGGTTCAGGGCTGGTGGCCCATTGTGTAAAGACCACATTCCAAGAGAGCTATAGAATAAATGAGGAAGCTGAACTGGTTTCTGTTCAGATTGCAACAAGTTCTCCTTCCTTTTTATCTTTCAGTGTTTCCTTTCTGGTTTGTATCTTACTAGTTGGAAGGTTTTTTTGATAAAGGTATTTTCCCCTTTAGCTTCTTTTTTTAGCTTTAGAGGATACAGCTAGGACCTCAGTTCAGGGCAAATCAGAATTAAAGAACCTTTCGTATGACAGCATAACCTGCTTAGCCTAGTTACAGTGAGAAAGGAAAATGCAAAAATGAAATGCCAATAGACAATTACAATGATCTGGCCTCTTGTCTACTTTTTAAAAACCTGGGAGCAAAGAGAGATCGCTCAGGTCTTGGCGAGTTCCAGATGGGTGGTTCCACTTGGGCCTATGTGGACTAGGGGAAAAAGCAGCTTAAAAACACCTGATTGCACTCTGTGACATTAATTTCTGCAATTACTCCAGCACATTAGACACTGTCAAAGCAACACACCCCAAGCCTGTGTTCAGTACTGGGAGATGGCATGAAGCTGGCTCTCCGGATGATCTCTGTGGGTTACCTTCATATGAACCCCAAGCTTTCCAGATAAGGCAGTGTTATGGCCCCATGTAGCTGGACAATGCAGTGGGGTTTATTGGGATCAACGACCTGGCTCACAAAAGGTGGCTGTAAATGATGGGAGTGAGATTGGATCAAATGAGCCACAGACAAAGGCTGTCTTAACAGGTATAAGAAGTCCCCGCTTCTGACTCCTTTTTTCTGCCATCGTACCATTCCCACTTTTACATTTGAACTCTGTGGCCATGCACTGAGCCAGTTTGGGAACTAGTCCATCAACAAATAAACCAGCAAAAAGAAACAACAAAAAAATTATTATTCAGTGAGATCAAAGGTCCCTGCTAAAGTTCCCTATTCAGCCCTCCCCCTTAAATTTATGTGCCCATGACAGAGCACATGAACAAGAAGTTAAAGGCCAGCCCCACAGTATATAACCAAAGCCTCAGTTTAACTCAGCTGAAACTCTAATTACCACATTTGTAGAGGCAGAATCTGTAAAAACAGTCTGAAAAGTATGTAATGTCATTAAAGGGAAATTAAAACAGATCTTTGATCAAATTAAAGACAGTGTTTTTATCAGCATGGAATAACTTAGATTTGGGAACTTTTGGCCTGCAGACAGGTATGTCCAACTATCTTCTGGCTGTAAATGGGAAGGGACCCTTGAAGGAACACATTCTTCCTCTGTAGGAGGAAATACCTGAATTTTTGGGTATGTTATCTTAAAACAATTATAAACTCAGCTGCAGACAGGATAGAAATTTGATCATTACATTTAATCCTAACCTAGCGTTAAATATGAATAATGGACTAATGGGTGTATCCCAGGATATTGGCACATACAGTCTCTACCCTGAAATTTATAAATGTGATAGTTGTCACAGGCAAAGGAATAAACACCAGGAGATTATACATACCTCAACTGCAGGCAGGTGCTGCGTGGCTCAAGTCTTGCGCAGCTGTTTTTCAGTCAAGCAAGTACCCTCCTTCTTGCAGCTCTGCATAGGCACTCTCTTCTTGTGCTGTATCCCAGTTATCTGTCCATGATTTGGAGCATTGTTCATGTTGGCCACCCCTTGCAGCACCCGGGGCCATGAGGCATGGGCTGTGCTGTGCTTCAGAAGTGCCTGCTGTGAGATCTGAAAAAGAAGACACTGAGCAAGAATAAGGCACTAGGAAGATTTTCTTGCTTTGGAAAGATTTTTACTTCCATTGCAACACACCTTAAAGAGCTGAAATTGGCTGAACTCTTTAACATATTTTCTGCCTGAGTCTGTTCCCAGAACTCAGATGCTGAAGGCTGGGCTAGAAGTTGGGATGAAGCAATTGGCAGGGTGAGGTGGAGCTGTTCAGCCCTCTTCCTGTTACAGATAGTAAGTTTTTTATTTCTGTCAGGAGAACACTTCAGATTCCTTACACTGTGATGAGAACTCCCTTCTTCTCTTGGTATTTTTAATATGAACCTCGTCTTCTTAGAGGGAGTGCTTCCTGAGTTTAAAAAAAGAATGGGTCTGAAGTAAGGTCTCTGAAGGTTGTCCTGCTTTTATGAGACCTGATGGGGCTTCCATGAGGCTTAGTTGGGATGGTGTAAGTTTATTGCAGGGTAGGTTTCTCTCTACAATTTGCAGCAGGACAAAATAGCCATTAATTCTTGCCTTCTTGCATTCGAATATAAGGTATGAGCAGACTAACCAGAAAAGCTTCTTTCCTTTTTTCTCATAGACCATTGGAGAATGCAGTAGAAAAAATGTAGGTGTCTATTTAAGGTGATCTGTGAACTATCAAAGAGGAACTAAAGAGCTGTATCAGAGCTGAGAATCTGGCCTTTATTTTTACCTTTTGGGATAGAAACATCATAACTATCTATTTTACTGTGTTTCTAGTTAATTAAGCAGTAATGAAAATATGTACATGCAACTAAAACCAGAAATTGCCTGACTTGTACTTAAAATGTATATAGAATTAACAAACATAGCTTCCATAAACAAACTACCAGGAGAGAAGCAAATCTGAACGTTTATGATTCCTGAGCTCAGACTCAACTGATTTTAATATTCGAAAGTTTTGCCCTCACTTGCTGTTTAATTCCTTTTTCAGCTCTTGCCCTTGAGCACTGATTTTTATGAATAAAAGCTTTCATTCACCTATGGGTCTGGCTCCAAGATATTTCTAATTCTTCATTCATATAACCAGAGCTATCCAGCTACAAATATGTGCTTATTTCTATTTATCTCACTTGTTGGTGACATTTTTCAATTCATTTTTATCAGTACATTCCATCCTAACTTTTCTTCCTGCTTCCTCACCAGTTATATCCTAAAACTCTTTACCATAACTAACAAAAATAGGAGGTATGAGCTCATCAGAATACACAAACCCCATTCTTTACAAAGGGCAAATGTTTATTTGATTTAAATTATAATTTGGATAGAATGACAATCACATAAATGCCAGAAGTTTAATTTCTAACATATATTGCTTATTTTACACAGTACTCCAAGCATTTTTAATTGCATCACAGCAAAACCATACTTAAGAAAACTGGGAGAAGTATACTCTTTAAGAATTCTTAACTTTGTTAAAGCTTGTTTATATACAAACATTGCACCCATATAGCTAGATTAATTTAGACGTGCTTTAATTACATTAATGACAGTTCCTTGGAAAGATGTTCATATACCATACTGATAGCGTCTTTAAACAAATAAGTTGAAGTTGGTAAAAAATATCAATAAAGCTGTACGAACCTAGGAGTAGTTTACCAGTTACATCAATAGAGTCATATACATGATTTTGTTGTCTTACTTGAAATCCTTCCCAAGCGATATAAATTACACTGTGGAAGGATCTTCTTCTAATACAAAAAGAACATCTCTACAACTTGGGGAATTACAATAATGTAACTCTATTAGTTAAGATTTATGCCCCAGATACAGGTTTCATAGGACTGTAAATCCTTTTTTAGCACATGCAGAGTTGGAATAAAAATGCAGCTGCCACGGAATACAAATTCCTCCTTTGACCTAAAATGGATCTGCTGGTATAAATTTGTTCAAAACTTTTGAAAAGGTAATCTTACTCCAGCAGACCTCTGGGTATTGCATGTATGCACTGCTTTACTGCAGACCTCCTGTAGCTGTCCCAGAATGACTGTGCCAGCTTCTTCTTTACGAGCCTCCTTCCACATCTGTGTTTCAAGAGCAGGGCCTGTGGCTACCCTACCTTCGGAGTTGGTTCAGGCAGTGTACTCTTTCTTTCCTTAGGATGCTTGTTGGATTTTCACCTTTCCTCCTTGCTTCCAAGCTACTTCTGTTCTAATCACCTCAGCACACAGCAGTGGGAGACAAGTTGGCGCCATGACTCTGCTGTGCCAAACCCAGAAGAGCCTGACTCAGAGATAATATGCTGAGTGCTCATAACCTTCAGACCCTGTCTGTCACAGTCTTAACTGGACCAAGGAGGAAATACTGGGAAGAAAGCACCTATGCAGAGTCCTTTTTCAGAAACATAAGGAATGCTGTGACCTATTGTGCCATCTCTGCCCGTTTCCATTGGAACAGTGCTCGGGCTCTGTGATGGCTCACAAGGGGCATGCGGGCAGCAGCGGGCACTCTGCGCCTGGCATGTTATCCAGCTGAACGGTAGAGCTGGCTCCCCCACCATTCTCCTTGGGACAGTCTCAGGTGATGACATGAGCTCTCTGGTGTTTTCTGCCTTTCGGGTTGTTACAGCTTCTTTTTGCAGCTTACTACCTCTTTGAGCTGTCAGCAAAGAAGCTCCCCATTCTGCTTCCAGCAAAACTAGCTGCATTATTCTAAAATGTAAATTGTTGGTCCAAACAGTAATTTCTTGCCGCATCTACATACCATAAAAATGCTAAAACAAGAACAATTCAGTTTTCTTTGCAGAGGTCAGAAAGAAGACAATAATATGGGAAATGATTCTAAATCTGCACTTCTCCCCCTCAGGAAATGATACCTGTGATTTATCTGTTGATTAATTCTCCTGTTTTTGTTAATGTTCAGCTAGAATCTCTCAGGAGCAGGATCGCTCTCAGTCTCTCCCCATCTCTCCTCTTGCTGACAATCCTCATGACTCACTCTACAACAGCATCGACAGTGTCAGTGACTCAGCTATGCGACACGTGCTCCATCAGTCAATCTAGGTGTGATTTTAAAAAAGAAGCAAATACAAGTTTTGTGTGCTGTGGGAAGACAGCTCTTTCAATTTGATAAAAATAAAATGTTCCATCCAACCACCCACAGAAGGAAGTGACTTCATATAGCTGACCACTTACCTACAATTACCCTAGTAATTGTCAATGTATTTTGTTTCTTTTGAGCAGGTTAAAAAAGGGTTTTACTTTTGGTGCTCACATATTTGAAAGATCTCTTACATTCCCAGCTTAAGGTATATTTCGCAAAAAACAACTCATGTAAAGCTCGTGGGTACTTGCCTAATTTGGTCTATAGGGATGGAAAGTGCTGTTCCCGCTGGCAAAGCCAGTGAGCAAGCTCCAACTGGAGACCAGAGCACTTTTGTCATTCTGTCTCTGCTGAACTAAGTGCTGTGCAGTATGCCTCCTGTATCAGGAGGTGTTTAGAAAGAAGCTCCAAGACAGAGGAGATTTTACACTGTAAAAAGCACAACTGAACTCTGCAATGAACTTTGAAGTTATATATTGTCGATAGGGGATACTTTATACATGAAGAGAGTAAATCTGTTTTCAGTCCACAGCTATCATTCTCAGCACCCTGTGGAGTGAAGTTGTTTCCAGAATTGCTGATCTTAAGCATGTGTCGAAAGGGTTGCCTTGATCACTCATTGAGTTCCAGTTAACAAATTCCTTTCTCCTTTGAACACTAAGAGATTCTCAAGCTGAGCGGTATTGTTTCTTTCTTTGCTTTCTTTTCATTAAAAGAACATAATTTAACCTTTTTTAATATAGGTTCTGAGTTATTTTATTTACAGAGTGATTCTTAAGGAACATACTCTTTGTATGTGAACTTTTTTCTTTGTGAACGCAGAGGTTCTACAGGTATTCGATGGTGTGGGCATTTTTGGAGGTGACTGTTTAACTTGTCAGCAGATATTAAACACCACTGACAGTTTCAAAGTTTTGTAAAAGAGCCAACACATTCACAACAGCAATATTCACCCGCCCCCCAAGAAACCAAGAACATCATAAAACAGACAGTCTAAGAGTCTTCTGATAATCTAGTCCAACAAATACCACTTATGCACTATAGTTCAACTTCAAAGTGATCTAGTTAATGAACCCTTGCATTTCGCACTGGCAGCAATTCAGAAAGCTAGAGCTCCGTAACACAGAGTCGGTTAGATTTATCTTCTCTCTTTTTAATGAGATACATACTAACACTGGGAGCTTACTGCAGAATCAGTGTCCTGGGAACCCTCTGCAGGCCATGCACTTGTGTTAAATAGGAGGTAAAAACATGGAGCAAATTTGTATTACTGTAATTATTTGTTGTATGTCTTATGGTAGTGTCTAGAACAATGGAAACTGTAGGAGGCTTTAGCAAGAGCCAGTTGTTAGATTAGGCAGTTTAGCCTGTGTTGTTAGGTTGCCTGCATTTATTTAGGTAATAAAGAGGGGCTACACAATACAAAGTGGTTTAGTTAGAAGTCAGACATCAACTGAAGTGGGCTCTGTCTGACTCCTTTGGTCTGAGTGATTATTGAACAACAAACATGTCAAACTGGTATTCATGCCCCACTGTACAAACGACTATACCAAAATAAAATAAAAGACAGCACTTGCTCCCAAGTGTTTAGAACCTGCTTGGTGGTGCTTAAACCACAGGCCGCATTTTATTTACCTCTTTTGGTATATGCTTTTTCTTCTCTGTTAAGGATGAGCTGGGATAAAATTTGCTGTATAACAGTAAACAGATTTATAATTTTACTTCCAACATTTTTCAGTTTAGTATCTATTCAATGTTATATCAAAAGTTATCCAGACAACAAAGAAGTCCCAGTGTTTGAATCATTTTACCCAGGGTACCAAAAGCAATGGGATAATCAAAGAGAGATGCTGAATATGATGTGCATTTACAATAGGGAAAAAAAGCTATCATGGTGTCAGCAATTCCCATCTCACTAATATGTACACTTTTCTGGTGGAAGGGCTTGAAAAAACAAAGCATTCTGTCATCTGGGAGCAATGCCCAGAGTAACAACTCCCCAGTCCTGACTGGCTCCATAGGGCTCTACCATTTCACAAGTATCAAATAAAAATATTAAAAGAGTGAATTACACAATTTAATGAAATCATTTGAAATAATCAGATTCTAAGCATCTATGAAATTCCAAGTAAATTAAAGCTTTATATGAAATTTGATCATATTTCTCTTGGAATAGGATCACAACTTGCAGTTTGGATTATTTCCTCCCACCGAATTTGGCAGGGGTTGTACTTGCATATTTAATGGTATATTGCACTATTTAGATCTTAGAATAAATAGCTTCCTACCCAGGTATTTTTTGAACAACATAACAAAGCAAACTCAGCAAGAGTGCTGTTGTGTGCTAAACCAAATCTTTACTGCTTTACAAAGATCCGTGATCTCAGGAAATACTTATCTGTAAAACACTACGGCTGTAGAATTATTTATCTGTTGTTCCCTATACGAGCAAGTTCAAAGGATAAGCTTAGCTGGGGTATGAAGTTAGTTGCAGCCAGAGTACTGGGACAAACGAGGCTGAGGTCGGGTCTCGGGGCAGGCCCTGTCCTCTCGTCAGAGATTCCCCTCTCCAAAAGACCCTGAAAAAGGAGTGGAGATTTGCACGCAGGTTCAGCTGGAGAAGGGAGAGGGTGACGCACCAGCTCGCTCGGCCGACTGCCTGCCTAAAAGCTTGCGCAACGTGTGTTGCCAGTTTCACAGCCCTTTCTCTGGAAAACGCTGTGACACTTGCGGCTGGCGGGGAGAGCTGAAAGGTTAAGAGGTGTCTGGCTGCCAAAGGATCGCATGAGGAAAGAGGTGCTTCAGGGCCAGATGCAGCTTGAAGGCCAAGGAGTCCATAAACACTGGGACGTGACCCTCTTGTTTTTCACAGGAATTTCAGACTTCCCACTGACAGAAGAAGCACGAGGAAATCCCGTGGCGGCTCGGGTAGCTTTCCCCCCGCCCGGGGAGGGGGAAGGCAGCCCGGCCACGCCGCGCCCAACGGCCCGAACGGCCGGCCGAGGGGCTGCCGCGCGCTGGGGGCGCCCCGCCCCCGACGGCGTTTGCAGACCGAAATGCCGCTCCGCGGGCCCAGCCCGCCCTAACGGGCGGCGCCGCCGGAACCTATTTGCCCATATTTAGCGCGTGCCTGGTTACCGTATATACCCTTACGGATAGGCAGGCCGGAAGGACGTTGGCATAAATACGGTGTTGGGCATGCCGTCTTCCCTCGCGGTCACCGTGCCTTCTAACAGCCTCGTTTCAGCCTGCGCCTGTACTCAGAGTGGGTCTCGTCGTCCTGATTTAGTTAATACGGGTTTGGATGGGCGCTCTCGTGTTAACTTCAGAAACCAAACGGGTCTCGCACTGGGACATCACTTCCCTTTACCGTATTTACGCTCACTTAGGGCAGCCATTTTTGGGGGCGTAAAGCAAAGGGTAGAACACGTGCTACCGTATATCATGGCGCTTAAACGCAGCACCCTGATGCTGCTCTCACCCCGTCCCGGCGGCAACGGCGCGCATGCGCGGCCCGGCGGGGGCGGGAGCGGGAGCGGTGGGGTGAGGGGGAGCGGCCGGTGCCGCTTCCTCCCGCGGTTCTCGGTGCTGGCGAGGCCTGGGCTGGGCCTGATCTGGCGGCCCCGGGCAGCGCGGAGCCATGGCGCAGCGGAGGGCGGTGGAGCGCGGGCCCTGCCAGGCGGCGGCGGAGGGCGCCAGGCAGCAGCGGCAGCTTCTGGAAGGTGCCGGGCCGGGGGGCGGCGGCGGGGCCGGGGCGCGCGGGTCATCTCGTCCGGCCAACGGCCGCCCGCCCGCGCGGCCCGCCAACCGCCGCCCAACTGCCGCAGCGAACAGCGCGCGGGCGGGCGTCTCGGGGCCGCCGTGCGGGCGGGGTGCCGGCGGGCCGGGCCGGGCCGGGCCGGACGCCGCTGCGGGCGGCCGCCGCGGGGCCTGGCACGGCTCCCGCGAGGCCGCGCCGCGTGCGAGTGCGTGTCCGCGTAGTGCCCCCTGCCAGCGCCGCTGAAACGCTGAAGGCCGAAGTGGCAGAAAATGCCCTCTGCTGTATTTCCCTTTCTCATCCTCTGGGGCTTTTTGCTCTGCAGGAGATGGTGTTAAAATACCTGGTGGTGAAGTATTCGTGCTTGTAGCACGAAAATAGGCAGGATGGTTGCGCTAGCTTCAAAGCAAAAACCTGAAAGCGAGTAAAATTGAAAACTAGACCTACAAGCTCTGTTTTATCTGGGTGTTTCGTCATCCTTTCGCTGCCTTTCACAACAGTGAGATGGCAGTGCCACAGCTTGAATGCTCCACGTGAGCACTGTAGTGGTGCTGCCGGGGTCCCCAAATGAAAATACTGCTTTGGCATTTTTGTCTTGTTCAGGTGACTGATTCTCACTAAGAAGTTGTGCTACCCTAACTGTGTCTGAAGCGAGGGAGTGCCTTAATATATATGCAAATGCACACCCTAGTGTGGATGCAGAGAATATGTGTTAAGTTGTATCTGTGCTAATCAGGAAATTACATAGGTGGTTATATTGCTAAAATCTTCAGTATAGAAGAGACCTAGAATGTAATTGTGGTTATTTATGGTACTCTCGTAACTTCCTCTGTACAAGGTTTTGAAGATAGGAAGACTTAGTTTAGATACATATATATATATCATTATAAAACATGCATAGTTCCCAAGTCTGACAAAGTGGAATCCTTATATCCCAAGCTACTGTTGTGTGTATATGTGTTTTCTCCTGGTGAATGTCTCCTACCTAGTTGTGGCTAGTGTTCATTCTTAGGAAACAATCTCTTAATGAGCATGTTTCAAAGTTGCATTGTACATGCTCAAATCTTAACTTCAGGTGCTTTCGTTAACTTTTTAGAATCAACTGGACTGGCAGGTGACTTCTGACAAAAAGAAAAAATGCATAGAGTTTTGCTGTTCAGACTGTCTTCTCCCTTTACAATTGTAATTGAGGGCTAAACTATTTAGGGATCAAAGAAGTTGACTTCTATGGGATGCTTGCCTATGTAAGAAGTTCAGATTTGTTTGAAAGCTTTCAGGGAGAGTGAGCAGTATATTGTGTATGTTATTGAAACCATTGGTGGAAAGACTATGTCCACACAGAACTTGCCTTAATTCTTGAAAGCATAACTTTGAATTCTGTTGCAAGTTCTTTCTTAACTTTGGTTTTGTTTAATTTCAGGGAAAGCCCATGCAGAAGGTGGATCAGCTGGAACATCTCTTCTTATTTTAGTGTCCATCTTCTTATCAGCTGCTTTCCTTATGTTTTTGGTATATAAAAATTTTCCACAGCTTAGTGAGTAAGTATGTTGGGAAAAATTAACATATTTGCTTTTCTTTTAACATCAAATTGTAGAGGAACCTACATGGCATTAGTTGAATCTCTCTCTCTCTCTCTCTCTCTCTTTCTTTTTTTTCTTAAGGGAATTTCAGGATCCAATCTACAATGTCAGAATACAAAACTTTACATAGAAATACACACTAACTTGTAGGATCTATTTAAACACAGAAGTTTTGTTTTCACTAGTGTTCCTATTGCATAGCTGAGAGATGATGTTTTAAAAAGTTACCCCTTGTCATATTAGAAGTGGTAACTGGCAATGTTGGTTCTTAGCCTTCCTCAGTTGAGAGGCAAAAAATGCTAGGTTAGGGCTAGATTTATTTTAAAATTCCTCTTACTCAGGTGTAACTGCAGGCTGGCACCAAAAGGTGACATCCTTCTTCCTTCATGCCTAAGCTTCATGTTCTATTTTTTCCTCCCATTTGTTGCATCTAGTAGTGATGTGTCAGGAAGGTAGGTAGTCTGACAAGATGAAAGTTTGCTTGTCTGACAGTTTTGTTTTTTCTTTTAGTAGTTAATTTTCTGTCTGGTTAACTTGTTCAGCAAGTTCAGTTTGTGACAGTCCAATCACTAGGTCTAATACAGAGGTGGAGGGGACACACCACTGTGCAGCCTGGAGTTACACCAGAAAGAGGTGTGATGTGGATTTTCACTTTTAAAGCTTTGTTTATTTGCTAGGCAAAGCTCCGTCTGTGTTCCTGCACTTTAAATATTATGACCTTAAAATTGAGGCAGTCATACTTGGTTTTTGGCTGAAATATTGACCACTGCACAGTTGCCAAACTTAGGTTTGAGTAATTATTTTGTTTTGATCAGTTTCTTTCCGGCAAGAAAAGAAATCTTAGAAATAAAGCAGATTATTTAATGAATAGAAACAAGATGGTTTGCAAACTTCTAAAATAAATCAAGAATTTTATAATTTAAAAAAAGCGCAGGTATTGAAAGAGTTTATCTGAGAATGTTATCACAGCAACAATGTGGTTTGTTTGCTGAGACTATAGTTCAGTGATCAAGTATATCTTACTATCTATATATTCAGCAAGTAATTTTACTGTACTGTTTGCTTGCCTTTCCCTCATTCCTGATATTTTTGTTTGTTTCTTTCTTTCTTTTCCAGAGAAGAAAGAGAATGTATAAAGATTCCTAGAGACATGGATGATGCAAAGGCCTTGGGAAAAGTCCTGTCCAAGTATAAGGACACCTTTTATGTTCAAGTATTAGTGGCTTATTTTGCCACGTATGTTTTGTATCCTTTTTCTGATATGAAAATCTTTTTTTTTTTTTTTTTTTTTGATGTAGTCATATTTCTCTGAAAGAGCTAAAGGAAAAATACAAGGTTACTTTAAATTCTTGATCAAAGATGAGAGAGACTAACTGCCTAGATATGTTTATAAGATACATATATTCCCAGAACTCTGAACTTGAAGAAATATTTCTTCTGTGTCACAGTATACTTCTTGGACTGTAAGGATGGACCACACTAGAAGGAATTTGAATTAAATGCGTGTACAGTAATAAATACTATTGAAGGGTTTCCTTGCAGTTTCATATTGACTGTTTCTATCCTGGAAAATACTTTTAACTTTGATACTAGACTTTGTCTTATTTTAATGTTATGCTAAATTTTAAAGTTATAGCTTGAATTGCCAGTTAGAAATTATTGTTAATTCTAAAAGAATACTGAAACTACTGCTTCTCTAGTCCTGGGACATTCAAAAGTGCCCAATATGAGTCGTTTACAGAATTTTCTACAGCACTTATTAAGGAAAACATTTTAAGCCTTCTTCAAAAAACAAACATCTTATTTGTTTTTAGAGAGCGCTAAATTTCTGAGATACTTTCTGCCTGAGGAGACACAAAGGCTGCCTGTGTTCTATGTTAACTTTTTTTTTTGTCCTCAGAGTGCTGACTATATTAATTAGTCATTAGGCACACTCTTCACTGGAACACTCAACTAAAGGTTAGTAATTGGTTGAAGAGCTTTATAGGAGGTCTGCTTCATAGTTTAATGCAGGAGGCTTTCTGTAACCCATTGGGAAAAATTGGTGCCGAATGCGCTACACTCGATAATTAACTTGTGGCTCATTCTTTTTGAGAGTAGTTCACAAATAATAGATTATATATAAAGAAAACTAAAATGTTAATGCTTATATATATAAACAAAAATAGAACACAATTGACTGCTTAATATCCTACTACAACAGCTGATGCAACAACATTTAATGCCTTGGAGTTAGGAGCAGACTGTGATCAGTACACAAGCGTGTTATAATTATCTGAAAACCTTGACACTTGCTTAGAAAAAGCTGTACTGTTAGTAATGGACTTGATGTAAAAGACTGTTTGGCTTTTTGGTATTTCAGTTGGTTCAGCTCAGACGGAATAGTGTTTGTGAATTTCTTTGCTTTACAAGATTTCCATTCAGGAAATGAACTTGCTCTGTAGTTCCAGCTATGCTGAGCAAATCTTAAGCTCAGCAGTCTGTTCTCGTGTGCTGCAGGATCTCTGCCTCTTTGAAAAATGCACTTAGATACTACACAGAAGCCTACAATGAAACAGTAATGTCCTAATCTGTCTCTAGGTTTTACTTGGCCATACTTGGTACTGTAGTGTAGGTCTAAGAGTGAGCAGGAGTCTCTTATGATCAATAACCCAACAAAAACATTCTGACTGAAATTAGTGATCATGTAAGATAGTTATCTAGAGGTAGCACCATACCTGTTTATAAACTGAGTAAACTTAGTGCTGATTTATAGAGATGAGTTGTAACCTTATATACTTGTTTTTTAACTAATTTCTGGAAAGACTTTGAACTGAGTTCTGGGAAGGATTTTACTGAAATAGCAGTCTTTAAAATCAGTAATGTTAATAAGGAAGTAGTAGCTTCCTTGACATGTCAGTCTTCCATGAAATTCATGGTGATTATCAGCTCTGAAGGGAGTTCTCTGGATCTTTCAGAGAGAATGACTGAAATCAGTGTGTGTCTAGTCTGCAATGTAAAATCAGAACTACATATTCCCTGTAATGTTACTGTAAATCTCCAGTGTCAATTGTAGCACAGAGATAAAGGGAAAAATGTTGTATAGCTTCTATTATTTGGTGACTTATTTTTGTATCTGTCACTGGAATATTTACCCCTTGTTCTTCTTTCTTCTCTCTTTTGAATCACCATACTCGGATTTCACTCTTGTTTGAGGTACAGCGGTGTTTGGGCTTCCTGTGCTACTCTGCAAAGATATTTTGAAGTAAAGATCTTTTGAGTCTGTATGTACTTATTTGTGTTTTTTCCCAATTGTAATATATAGCAGGATTGTTTATAAAGTTGAGTAGCTTTTTTTAAAAAAATACATTTTTTCCCTTAACTAAGATATATCCAGCTTGCAAACATTTGCTATCCCTGGGTCTATATTTCTCAGTATCCTCTCAGGGTTTCTTTATCCCTTCCCACTGGCCTTATTTCTTGTTTGTCTGGTAAGTATGGAAAATAGTTTGAGAGGGCATATATTTTTATCCATTTGGAATACAACCAAGCATCCAAACAGCTTCTTGTCTGCAATAATCAGAGACCAAGTGAAATAGCCGAGCGTGCTTTAGTCTGAGGAATGAATGAAAGAGTTCTGATTCAGCTCTATTATGAGAATGGCGTTACCCACAAAATCCACCATAACATTGGGTGATGATCCAAACTACTAACATGTTTCTCCAGGATTTCTTAATAATGGAGGCAGATGGGTACTAATCAGCCAGAGAGTTGTCTTCACTGTAGGTTTGTCTAGCATCCACCAGAACCTGATTGTAATTTCAGAACATTACATAAGTACTACATTTTTATTATTACACTACAAGATGCCTCAGTTTTTAAATCACTTAAATAACCAAGAAGCTTAAATTAAGATATGGAATATGTTATTGACAAATTTCAGAAAATGTCCTGTAGAAAAGATGCAGTCATAGTGAGCCTTAGTACTAAAGAACTAGATAACTGAGTCAGTATGGAGGACCAAGGTGATGAATTTTCAAATTTGAATCTCTTTTGAGTGCCATTCTGCCCCTTATTTGCAAAGTTTTCACTGTTAAGGATCTCAAATTACAGAAACACTTAATTGATAAGTAGTAAACATGGTCTATTTTGAACATCAAGATTGATCTAAACACATGGGAATAAAGAAACAGTTTTGTATCAACAGCATTCTTAGAAAATGGGTACATACTGCTGAAGGAGAACCCTTCAGCCTAAATGAAGGGTTGCATAGAAGCAGGCTGCATCTGGCTAGTCTAGCTACAGGAATATAATACTAGTATTAATAAGAGCTTCTGCTCACTTGTTCATTCTTTTGCAGTGCTCAGGACTCGGAGCTTCGTTCTGCTATATGCTTTCATACCTAGTGGGACGGCCTGTTGTATACAGATATTTAACAGAAAAGGCAGTGAAATGGTCAGACCAGGTAGAGTTTCTATAGATACTCAAATTTATCATAGAAAATGCATAGTGGAATAAGATGTCATGCTCATAAATATAATTACAAAGTGAAGATTCTGTCTCCTTTCTGACACTGTATAATTACTTTCTCTGAGGGTTCTTAAACAGCGGGGAATATTTGAGTTTATAGTATTCTGTAGTGTGAATGAGAATAAATTGGACATAAAGCGAATTGGTCAAGCTGGGCAAGAGATGGAAAACAAGTATTACCTGTAAGCATCTTCAGATAAAGCAATTAAATAGGTAAAATTTTAAATTATTTTCTTTTGGGAAGCTCTTTTCACGTAGGAAAAGTTTGCAACCAATACATGTATTTTTTAATCCCTTCAGGTTTAGCTAATGGCAAGAGTAAACCTCTCCAGTTTCAATTAAAATAAACAGGTCTATGAGCATCAGAACTTCTGTTAGTACCAGAACTAATGAAAGCTGTTTTCTTTCCCTTTTGGAAAAAAAACATAGTTGATGTCTGATTGCAAGCTCTTAATTTGAAGATGGCATTTTGGTTGAGGCATTTATTAACTTGATGCAGGTTATATGGTGTTTAATAACAATAGCATATAAATTCATATTAAAAAGATATGTTTCCCCCCCGCCTTGGGTTACTTAGAGGGTCTCTCTTCTGTCTTACTACTGGCTTACATTAAATTTACAAGAACTTGATTATCTATAAATTTTTGAAATTGGCCATTTTTTTTATTGGGTATAGATAGGTAGTTCTGCACCAGCTGCTTGATCCCATAATTTTCATTTCCTTATTACAGCAAAGGACAGTATCTGATAACATTACTGTCAGCAAGTGTTATCACTGGATGAAATCCATTGGCAAAGACTTTGCTATACAAAATCAGAGTGTGCTTAGTATTTGACTTGTGTTTCCTAGTTTGACACTCTTAAACAGGTTCAAACAAATTCTTAGCCAAGTGTGAACCACAAGTTCACAGATTTTTAAATCATATGAATATTTTAAACATGTTCCTCACTGGCTGAGTAAGATGTGTCAGATCTCTGCTGGAATGGAATAGATTAAGTTGTTATAGTCAGTTGTTTAGCTATAGTGTTCAGCCTTTTTATATTGCTATTTCAACACTGTTAAGTAGGTGAGTATCTAATTACAGAGTACTGGTTTAGTAACTTCTGCAATGGAGCGTAAGAGTTGTCCTGCACATTGCCTTTATTAAGTAATAGAGTAGTATCTTGGATCTTGACCGAAATAAATATTAGTATCACAGTATAATATTGAAGTTATTCTCTAAGTGGCAGGTGTTTGCTATTTCCTTTAGTAGAACTGGATATGTGATAAATAATTATGTACATAGTATGTGCAGCTCAGATTGCACTGGGTAAAGTGGACTATATCACACTTGAACTATGTTACGTGCAAAACTAAGCAAAGTGGAAATCTTAGAACTTCATTAGGATAGAAAGTGTGATTAAAACTTACTAAAGTCTGGCAGGGCTATTGACTTAGTTTTAGTGTGGCAGTTATAGCTAAAGTTGGGAAAAACAGAGAGGGTTGGGACTAAGGTGAGTTGCTGGACTAGACTTCATCTGAAATTACAATCAGACCTGAGGTGGTTTGGACTGTCTGGGGCCACGTGACCAGGCTTAGGCTTAGTGAAGGACTGCCAGGATAGGTCAGAGATGATGGGATGCTTTGCTACCCTTAAAACTTGATTTGGGGTTACGGTTCTTGTTTGAAAGGGCTGATGTGCTAAAGCCGGGCTGGGGTGAGAAGAGGTTTTGATGTAGTACTAGTGTAGGGAGCTGGGCTACAGTTAAGAATAGAATTAAGAATGCAAATAAAGTTTGAGCTATTATGGTTGCTCCTGGGTAATATAAACACTAGCTGTTATAAAACGTGCAGGTGGTTAGGTAGACTGTGCTGGCTGTAGCTACCTGACTAACTTCAGAGCCATGAGTTTCTGAGCTGGGATACAGCTGTGTCTCAAGTGTGATTACAAGTTAGGACAGAAGAGGCTGAGGAACAACTTCATTGCTAGTTCCTGCAAAAGCTTCTGTAGTAGGGCAGCAAGCTGGCAGTGTTGATAGGGTTACAGTTTGGTGGAGGACAGGCAGAAGTGGATGAGTTAGGGTTAGACCTGCTGCTGTGCAAAATAACTGGTTTAAGTTAGCTGAGTCAAACACGTTGTCAGCATACTCTACCACAGAATAACTTATTTCCAGACTAACTTTAGTCCTATATAACAGATGATTCTCTGACTCTTGCTTGAGTCAGTCACTGCTTAACTGATTTTTTTTTTTTTAATGTTTACAACTTGTAAATTTCTACAAAAGATGCACAAAAAAACTAGTAGCTTCTAGTAGTGAAATTGTTCTGTATTTTCAAGGCAGGGGGTTTACTGATTTTTTTATTTTTTGGCAGGTTGAAAGACATAGAGAACACCTCATTAACTACATAATATTTCTGAGAATAACGCCTTTTCTTCCTAATTGGTTCATCAATATAACATCTCCTGTAATAAATGTACCATTGAAAGTATTTTTCATTGGCACTTTCCTAGGTAAGAATTCTGATCAATGAACTTAAATTTTGGGGCAGCCAGAAGGGATATTGTTGCTTTTCTCTTCATGCATTGTTCAGCAGAGATCACCATCTACTGGATAACTAAAAGATTACACAAATGCATTATTTCATACTTCTTGGTGTGTGGAACTTACAGCGTCAAAAGGTTTCAGTCTTCAGGACTATTATGATGTACTGGCTTGGGGGTAATGAGATGTGGCTAATTTACTTGTTTAAGGAAACATGCCTTCTATAAACACATTAGTAACTTCCTTTGTTTCAGTCCACAATTATTATACTTTCATGAAGTTTTGTATTAAGATGAGAAATTCTTGTTTTGAGCTCAGCTTAATTGTGTGAGGATGTATGTGCCTTTGTTCGAAGGACTGTTTCTCCTCTTTCCTCTCCATCTTATTTATCATACCTTTCTGGGAGTGAATTTGTAATTTAATTACTGTATCGCTAAATATTTTACTTGTGTATTTGACATAATTTTAAGATACTTTTTAACCTGGTTAGGAAACCATCTATATTTTTCTTTATGAACTTGAATAAGATTAGTTTGTGGAGAGATTTGAAATCTACACAGTCTAGATAGCAGAGATTTTTTTTCCTGGTGTCCTGTGTTTGAGTTTACATATAAAGCAGTATAAACGTAGCATAAAAACAGTTCTTATGATAAGGGGTTCTTGTTTTCAAATCTTATATTTACAGCCTTCTAAAAAAATTGTAGAAGGTACCAAAATCTGAAACTTTGATGTTAAAGTTAGGTGAATAATTTATGATTTTTTTTCCATGCTTGTTTTCCCTAGCAAGCTGTTTTGTGTTCTTCCTTCACTATCCTACCCTTCTAATGTCCCCCCTCCAGGTGTGGCACCACCATCTTTTGTAGCAATTAAGGCAGGAACAACACTGTACCAACTTACAACAGCAGGGGAAGCTGTTTCCTGGAACTCTGTCTTTGTCCTCATGATTTTAGCCATCCTCTCCATTCTACCAGCTGTCTTCCAGAAGAAACTGAAACAGAAGTTCGAATAAGAATCAAACTGGATCAGAATTTCCCATACTTCATCTCAGGATCAGCACTTCTGATATTTGTATGTTTGCTTTTCTATTAGATCTTCAGCAATTAAAGGAGAGGCTTGTAATGGATAAGAATGTCTTTAAATGAACACGTGGCCTAAAATTGAAGAAACTGTGTTCAGAAACATACTACGCATAGTTTTGTAACCAAACCATCAGTGTTTTACTTTGGGGGGAGGGGCAGGATAAGGGAAGGGAAGACACATTTTGCTCTAATTATGTGCAGAGCAAAAATGGTAATGTAGACATCAAATACAGATACTGCTTTCTAAAACTTACAAAAAAACCCCCCTCAGTTATTCAGTCCAGTTTTGTAACACTACATGTCTCTGTAGACTTGCATGTGATCTGGTCTGAGTACATTTCTCATCAAAAATATTTCTCTTGTTTTGCCTTTTGTAGTTCCAGAAAATAGCATAATATCATTGCTCACTGAGAAACAAAGATTTTTCTCTGAGCAGTACTTTAACTTCAGTGATACTCTCACCATCCTGATTGTTTACTACTTTCGATTTATTAGTGCTGTGTGGATTTAAATACTTGAACCTACATCTGCTTTACTAAGTAGATTAGCAAAGGCAAAGGAGTGTCAAATCATTCCTCCTCGTCCCCTGTAAATTTTTATTCTGGGAGAGGATATAGGAAGGGAGAGAGCAGGCTAAAACTTGATCCTGGCTGGCTGATGAATTTTTAAGTTCTAATCTTGCTTAAATTTTTTTATGTTGATTATTTTTCCAATATTTCACTTGTGTAGATTTTTTTTCCTGCCAATTTAAGACAGTTATTACTATAAAAAAACTTCAGTTCAACTGATTCAAACATGTATAACTTTAAGCAGCTTATTATTACAATTTTTCATACAATATGTAAAGTGTATAAAATCTTCCATTTGCAGCTCGATTGGCTAGAAGAAATACATGGAACACAGATTGGTGCAGTTCTTGTTAAAGAACTGATTCCACATACTGTTCAATGAATCATGTAACAAATCTAATATGTCAGTGTATATAAATTGAAAAAGATGATTCCCTTTTCTGATAAGTCAGTAACTGGTGATGGGCAGTTGATTATGAATTACTTTTAAGTAAAAAAAAATATATATATTATATATATTCACTAAATAGGGTATATGATACCCCCTCTTATATGGTTATAACTGTTGCAGTCTGTTGTATTGTCAGTGACATCCCATAAAATTAGATCCTGATCAGCAAAGAACTTGGGTGCATGTTGAAGTTTATCCTACTGAAACCAATGCTGCTTATATGCTTTAAGTTTCTGTGCCCCTGAAGTATCTTTCAGAAACGGGAGTTGACACATTAGCATATGTTCCAATTCAAGGGTTTACTTGTCTATATCATTATGTTAACTCATCATATGATGGATCATTTTAGATGTAAGAGAACAGTTCCATAAATGTGATAATGTGAAAGGTACTGATACCTTAAAGAGTTTTGTTCTTTTTGTAACATAATGTTGATTGATTTCTTCATTTTATCACAGTATTACATGTAAATATGTAGTAAATATTATTGATATGCTATTTTTGTCTTTTATTTAAATCTGGGCTGCACATTAAATGGTATTTTTATGTTGGTAGATAAAGGAACTCCTATAATTTACCTCTGTTAACAAGTTTATTGTAAGAACACTTAGTTTCAGGAATTGGTTTCTTTCTTAGAATTGACTCTAAACCTGTATTTTATTGACATTTAAAACTGAACAATGATCACTTCTATTGCTGTAATTCTAATCTCGGAGCTCATCTACCTGGGGAATTTACTCCGTAGTAAACTAGGGTATGCATTTAGCTGTTGAGAGCTACATATCCCCTGGATTATTGAGTGAGAAGTAGCTGTAGATTTATTTACAGCCTACTTTTCTGCAGAATAAATTGCACTCTTATTACTGTAGTCCAGTGGCTTTTCTCAAAAATTCTCGCTTGATTTTTCAGTCAATAATAGATGCTGTTGTAAAATTCCTTCTACACTGTATAAAACTGATGTTTTGGTGCAACCTTGGCATTAAAGAAGGAACTTAAGTTTTGATTTCACACAAATCATGCTATTGATTCAGATTTTCCTTTAGTTTTATTTCATGGTGTGGATGGGATCAGGCTATGTTGTGGAAAAAAAAGTTCTGTTTCAGCCATAGTTGGTCAGACTAGCTTCCCAGCTTCCCAACTAGCTTCCCAGTGGCTTTTAATGTCACAAACGAGGTTCTTTTCTTTTGCAAAATCTTATATTTTTTTTGTTTTGTTTTAATTTAACCAGTCTCTTCTGTTTTTTTATCTTTGGCTATCAACTGCCTTAGGCAGTTTCTTATCACATGAGAACTACTTATGAGGGCTCTGAAGAATAAGGAAGGTCTTGTGCAAAAGGCAAAAAGATGTAGGGTAGAGCCCTGCTGTGGAATATTGCACTAGTGCATCCTCTCCTTTATGGGAATCCGGCAAGTGATCCAAGAGAGAGCCATAACTTTCTGACAGGAAAACAGTGTCTACCATGGAGCAAACAGGGAGATCAGGAACATGTAGCTTTTTCTTAATTGCAAGGAACTTTGAGGTGTTTAGGTGACCTGTTTGTTTTAGAATTTTTTGTAAGTGATAACTGCACAGCATCATTACTAAATGTCTCTTACCATTTGATAATAAAGCTATTATATAAAACCTGAAATCTTGTATTTTTTTGAGTGAACTATCCTGAACTTTCCTCTAAGCTAAATTTTTTGATTAAGCTGTTCACAAGGGATGAGTTCTTCTAACATCGTAACTTAAACCAATAATCTGATGATTACATTTGTAGATGAGATTCATTCTATTTGTACTTCCGCTATTTCAGTACACCTAGGTAAGCATGGCTTCCTTCTCTGTCTGAAAAGTACTTCTTTAGCATGTATGACAGTAACCTTGAAAAGCTTTTATACTTGGCACAGGAAGCCAATTGCATCTAGTTTGTTTTATCTCCTCAAATTATAACTATTTGCATAGTTTGTTCTGTGTTTTTTTCATGAATTCCTGATGGAAGACTTGCATGCTAAAGTTAATACTACAGCTTCATTCAGATTCCATTAATGTTACATTAGTGATGGAATCCAGTTTATGGAATCCATTTTTTTGCATTCTATAAAATGCTATCAATATTTTGTGTTGAAAGCTTGCCAGAAAGTTATGATAAAGTTTTTTTTTTTTTTTTTTTAAGAAAAGGACACTTCTGCCTTTAAAATATCTCCGACAGTAAATTATGCTATTATGCTAAGTCTGATGTGGGTTTTGTTGGCATATATTTTAGAGATTTTTTTTTTTAATGTACTTTTCCTGGGAATATTTATCATGTGTAGTTTCTCTGATAGCAGATAATGTAGTTTTATTATAGGGAGTAAGTGAAATGCAATGTGCATGAAATACACTCTCTGCTATGCTTTGTATTAGAATTGAAGTATACTGCATGCATCATACCATATAATTATTTACTCTGGATTAAACTGAAGAACCAACAGAATGAACTCAACCAGGCAGCTGATCAAGGACAGAAACATCCAGCTGCTACTGCAGGAGCATTTCTTACAAAAAGCAGCCGCTTCATCCTTCATCTCTTACCTGATCCTACAAAAATCTTGTAAAGAGCCTGGGAACCAAAATTTAAGACTGCTGCATACCGAAAACTAGGGACTTGGGCGAGATGACAGTCTTAAGACCAGTGCAGTCTTCCTATCATCTTACTGGCTTTGCCATGTTCTGCACTGTAAAATGCTCTGTCTGTCGCTCTCTGCCGCTCTGTCTGTTGCGCTCGCTCTCTGCCGCTCTGCCTGTGCCGCTCGCTCGCTGTCTCTCCGTCTGTCGCGCTCGCTGTCTCTCCGTCTGTCGCGCTCGCTCTCTGTCGCGCTCGCTCTCTGTCTCTGTGTATGTCTCTCTCTCGCGCTCTCCCGCTATCTCGCCTTCCCTGTCGGTCACGCTCTTGCGCGCTCTTGCGCGCTCTCGCGCGCTCTCGCGCTCTTGCGCTCTCTCGCACGCTCTCGTGCTCTCTCTCTGTCTCTCTGTCTCTCTGTCTCTGTCTCTCTTGCGCTCTCGCGCTCTCTTGCACGCGCTCTCGCGCGCTCTTGCGCTCTCTTGTGCGCTCTCGCGCGCTCTTGCTCTCTTGCGCGCTCTCTCGCACTCTCTTGCGCGCTCTCTCGCACTCTCTTGCGCGCGCTCTCGCGCACTCTCGTGCTGTCTCTCTGTCTGTCTCTCCCGCGCTCTCTCGCGCTCTCTCTCGCGCTCTTGCACTCTCGCGCGCTCTCTCGTGCGCTCTCGCGCGCTCCCTTGCGCTCCCTTGCGCTCCCTTGCGCTCTCTCACTCTCTCGCTCTCTTGCGCTCTTTCTCTGTCTCTCTCTGTCTCTCTGTCTCTGTCTCTCGCGCTCTCTCGCACTCTTGCGCTCTCGCGCTCTCTTGCACTCTCTCTCTCTCGCGCTCTCACGCTCTCTCTCTGTCTCTCTCTCTGTCTCTCTGTCTCTTGCGCTCTCTCGCGCTCTTGCGCTCTCTTGCGCTCTTGCACTCTCTTGCGCGCGCTCTCGTGCTCTCTCGTGCTCTCGCTCTCTTGCGCTCTCTCTTGCTCTTGCGCTCTCTTGCGCGCTCTCTCTCGCTCTCTCTCGCTCTCTTGCGCGCTCTTGCGCTCTCTTGCACTCTCTTGCGAGCTCTCTCCCACTCTCTCGCGCTCTTGCGCGCTCTCTCCCGCTCTCTCGCGCTGTCTTGCACTCTCTTGCGTGATCTCTCGCGCACTCTCGCGTGCTCTCTCGCACTCTCTCACGCTCGCGCGCTCTCTCGCGTGCTCGCGCTCTCTCTCTCGCGCGCTCTCTCTCGCGCTCTCTCTCTCGCGCGCTCTCTCGCGCTCTCTCTCTCGCGCGCTCTCTCTCGCGCGCTCTCTCTCGCGCGCTCTCTCGCGCTCTCTCGCGCTCTCTCGCGCACTTTCTCCCGCGCTCTTGCGCTCTCTTGCGCGCTCTTGCGCTCTCTTGCATGCGCTCTCGCGCTCTCTCGCGCTCTCTCGCGCTCTCGCTCTCTTGCGCCCTCTCACGCTCTCGCGCGCTCTTGCGCTCTCTCTCGCGCGCTCTTGCGCTCTCTCGCGCTCTCTTGTGCGCTCTCGCGCGCTCTTGCTCTCTTGCGCGCTCTTGCGCTCTCTTGCACTCTCTCCCGCGCTCTCCCGCGCTTTCCCGCGCTCTCGCGCTGTCTTGCGCTCTCGCGCGCTCTCTCGCACTCTCTTGCGCGCTCTCGCGCGCTCTCGCGCTCTCGCGCGCTCTCGTGCTCTCTCTCTGTCTCTCTGTCTCTCTGTCTCTCTGTCTCTCTGTCTCTCTGTCTCTCCCGCGCTCTCCCGCGCGCTCTCGCGCGCTCTCTCGCGCGCTCTCTCCCGCACTCTCTCGCGCTCCCTTGCGCTCTCTCGCGCTCCCTTGCGCTCTCTCGCACTCTCTTGCGCGCTCTCTCTCGCACTCTTGCGCTCTCTCGCGCTCTCTCTCGCGCTCTCTCGCGCTCTCTCTCGCTCTCTCACTCTCTTGCGCTCTCTCACGCTCTCTCGCGCTCTCTTGTGCTCTCTCTCGCGCTCTTGCACTCTCGCTCGCTCTCTCGCGCGCTCTCGTGCTCTCTCGCGCGCTCCCTTGCGCTCCCTTGCGCTCCCTTGCGCTCTCTTGCGCTCTCTCACTCTCTCGCTCTCTCGCGCTCTTTCTCTGTCTCTCTCTGTCTCTCTGTCTCTGTCTCTCGCGCTCTCTCGCACTCTTGCGCTCTCGCGCTCTCTTGCACTCTCTCTCTCTCGCGCTCTCACGCTCTCTCTCTGTCTCTCTCTCTGTCTCTCTGTCTCTGTCTCTCGCGCTCTCTTGCGCTCTTGCACTCTCTTGCGCGCGCTCTCGCGCTCTCTCGTGCTCTCGCTCTCTTGCGCTCTCTCTTGCTCTCGCGCTCTTTTGCGCGCTCTCTTGCGCTCTCTCTCGCTCTCTTGCGCGCTCTTGCGCTCTCTTGCACTCTCTTGCGAGCTCTCTCCCACTCTCTCGCGCTCTTGCGCGCTCTCTCCCGCTCTCTCGCGCTGTCTTGCACTCTCTTGCGTGATCTCTCGCGCACTCTCGCGTGCTCTCTCTCGCGCTCTCTCACGCTCGCGCGCTCTCTCGCGTGCTCGCGCTCTCTCGCGCTCTCTCTCGCGCTCTCTCGCGCTCTCTCGCGCTCTCTCTCGCGCTCTCTCGCGCACTCTCGCGTGCTCTCTCTCGCGCTCTCTCACGCTCGCGCGCTCTCTCGCGTGCTCGCGCGCTCTCTCGCGCTCTCTCGCGCGCTCTCTCGCGCTCTCGCGCGCTCTCTCGCGCTCTCCCGCTCTCGCGCACTTTCTCCCGCGCTCTTGCGCGCTCTTGCGCGCTCTTGCGCTCTCTTGCATGCTCTCTTGCATGCTCTCTCGCGCTCTCTCGCGCTCTCTCGCGCTCTCGCTCTCTTGCGCTCTCCCACGCTCTCGCGCGCTCTTGCGCTCTCTCGCACTCTCTTGCGAGCTCTCTCCCGCTCTCTCCCGCTCTCTCCCGCTCTCTCCCGCTCTCTCCCGCTCTCTCGCGCTCTCCCACTCTCTCGCACTCTCACGCGCTCTCTCCCACTCTCTCGCGCGCTCTCGCGCTGTCTTGCACTCTCTTGCGTGATCTTTCGCGTGCTCTCGCGCTCTCTCTCGTGCTCTCTCGCGCTCTTGCGCTCTCTCGCGCTCTCTCGCGCTCATGCTCTCTCGCGCTCTTGTGTTCTCTCGCACGCTTTCGCTCTCTCGCGCTCTCTCTCGCGCTCTCTCTCGCGCTCTCTCGCGCTCTCTCGCGCACTTTCTCCCGCGCTCTTGCGCTCTCTTGCGCTCTCTTGCATGCTCTCTCTCGCTCTCTCGCGCTCTCTCGCGCTCTCGCTCTCTTGCGCTCTCTCACGCTCTCGTGCGCTCTTGCGCTCTCTCGCACTCTCTTGCGAGCTCTCTCCCGCTCTCTCGCGCTCTCTCGCGCTCTCTCGCGCTCTCTCGCGCTCTCCCACTCTCTCGCACTCTCACGCGCTCTCTCCCACTCTCTCGCGCGCTCTCGCGCTGTCTTGCACTCTCTTGCGTGATCTTTCGCGTGCTCTCGCGCTCTCTCTTGCGCTCTCTCGCGCTCTCTCGTGCTCATGCTCTCTCTCTCGCGCTCTTGTGTTCTCTCGCACGCTTTCGCACTCTCGCGCTCTCTCGCGCTCTCTCGCGCTCTCTCGCTCTCCCGCTCTCTTGCACTCTCTCGCGCTCTCTCGCGCTCTCTCGCGCTCTCCCACTCTCTCGCACTCTCACGCGCTCTCTCCCACTCTCTCGCGCGCTCTCGCGCTGTCTTGCACTCTCTTGCGTGATCTTTCGCGTGCTCTCGCGCTCTCTCTTGCGCTCTCTCGCGCTCTCTCGCGCTCATGCTCTCTCTCTCGCGCTCTTGTGTTCTCTCGCACGCTTTCGCACTCTCGCGCTCTCTCGCGCTCTCTCGCGCTCTCTCGCTCTCCCGCTCTCTTGCGCTCTCTCTTGCTCTCGCGCTCTTTTGCGCGCTCTCTTGCGCTCTCTCTCGCTCTCTTGCGCGCTCTTGCGCTCTCTTGCACTCTCTTGCGAGCTCTCTCCCACTCTCTCGCGCTCTTGCGCGCTCTCTCCCGCTCTCTCGCGCTGTCTTGCACTCTCTTGCGTGATCTCTCGCGCACTCTCGCGTGCTCTCTCTCGCGCTCTCTCACGCTCGCGCGCTCTCTCGCGTGCTCGCGCTCTCTCGCGCTCTCTCTCGCGCTCTCTCGCGCTCTCTCGCGCTCTCTCTCGCGCTCTCTCGCGCACTCTCGCGTGCTCTCTCTCGCGCTCTCTCACGCTCGCGCGCTCTCTCGCGTGCTCGCGCGCTCTCTCGCGCTCTCTCGCGCGCTCTCTCGCGCTCTCCTGCTCTCGCGCACTTTCTCCCGCGCTCTTGCGCTCTCTTGCGCGCTCTTGCGCTCTCTTGCATGCGCTCTCGCGCTCTCTCGCGCTCTCTCGCGCTCTCGCTCTCTTGCGCCCTCTCACGCTCTCGCGCGCTCTTGCGCTCTTGCGCTCTCTCTCGCGCGCTCTTGCGCTCTCTCGCGCTCTCTTGTGCGCTCTCGCGCGCTCTTGCTCTCTTGCGCGCTCTTGCGCTCTCTTGCACTCTCTCCCGCGCTCTCCCGCGCTCTCCCGCGCTCTCGCGCTGTCTTGCGCTCTCGCGCGCTCTCTCGCACTCTCTTGCGCGCTCTCTCGCGCTCTCGCGCTCTCGCGCGCTCTCGTGCTCTCTGTCTCTCTGTCTCTCTGTCTCTCTGTCTCTCTGTCTCTCTGTCTCTCTGTCTCTCCCGCGCTCTCCCGCGCTTTCCCGCGCGCTCTCGCGCGCTCTCTCGCGCGCTCTCTCCCGCACTCTCTCGCGCTCCCTTGCGCTCTCTCGCGCTCCCTTGCGCTCTCTCGCACTCTCTTGCGCGCTCTCTCTCGCACTCTCGCGCTCTCTCGCGCTCTCTCTCGCGCTCTCTCGCGCTCTCTTGCGCTCTCTCGCGCTCTCTCGCGCTCTCTCGCGCTCTCTCGCGCTCTCTTGCGCTCTCTCTCGCGCTCTTGCACTCTCGCTCGCTCTCTCGCGCGCTCTCGTGCTCTCTCGCGCGCTCCCTTGCGCTCCCTTGCGCTCCCTTGCGCTCTCTTGCGCTCTCTCACTCTCTCGCTCTCTCGCGCTCTTTCTCTGTCTCTCTCTGTCTCTCTGTCTCTGTCTCTCGCGCTCTCTCGCACTCTTGCGCTCTCGCGCTCTCTTGCACTCTCTCTCTCTCGCGCTCTCACGCTCTCTCTCTGTCTCTCTCTCTGTCTCTCTGTCTCTGTCTCTCGCGCTCTCTTGCGCTCTTGCACTCTCTTGCGCGCGCTCTCGCGCTCTCTCGTGCTCTCGCTCTCTTGCGCTCTCTCTTGCTCTCGCGCTCTTTTGCGCGCTCTCTTGCGCTCTCTCTCGCTCTCTTGCGCGCTCTTGCGCTCTCTTGCACTCTCTTGCGAGCTCTCTCCCACTCTCTCGCGCTCTTGCGCGCTCTCTCCCGCTCTCTCGCGCTGTCTTGCACTCTCTTGCGTGATCTCTCGCGCACTCTCGCGCTCTCTCTCTCGCGCTCTCTCACGCTCGCGCGCTCTCTCGCGTGCTCGCGCTCTCTCGCGCTCTCTCTCGCGCTCTCTCGCGCTCTCTCGCGCTCTCTCTCGCGCTCTCTCGCGCACTCTCGCGTGCTCTCTCTCGCGCTCTCTCACGCTCGCGCGCTCTCTCGCGTGCTCGCGCGCTCTCTCGCGCTCTCTCGCGCGCTCTCTCGCGCTCTCGCGCGCTCTCTCGCGCTCTCCCGCTCTCGCGCACTTTCTCCCGCGCTCTTGCGCGCTCTTGCGCTCTCTTGCGCGCTCTTGCGCGCTCTTGCGCTCTCTTGCATGCTCTCTTGCATGCTCTCTCGCGCTCTCTCGCGCTCTCTCGCGCTCTCGCTCTCTTGCGCTCTCCCACGCTCTCGCGCGCTCTTGCGCTCTCTCGCACTCTCTTGCGAGCTCTCTCCCGCTCTCTCCCGCTCTCTCCCGCTCTCTCCTGCTCTCTCCCGCTCTCTCGCGCTCTCTTGCGCTCTCTCGCGCTCTCCCACTCTCTCGCACTCTCACGCGCTCTCTCCCACTCTCTCGCGCGCTCTCGTGCTGTCTTGCACTCTCTTGCGTGATCTTTCGCGTGCTCTCGCGCTCTCTCTCGTGCTCTCTCGCGCTCTTGCGCTCTCTCGCGCTCTCTCGCGCTCATGCTCTCTCTCTCGCGCTCTTGTGTTCTCTCGCACGCTTTCGCTCTCTCGCGCTCTCTCTCGCGCTCTCTCTCGCGCTCTCTCGCGCTCTCTCGCGCACTTTCTCCCGCGCTCTTGCGCTCTCTTGCGCTCTCTTGCATGCTCTCTCTCGCTCTCTCGCGCTCTCTCGCGCTCTCGCTCTCTTGCGCTCTCTCACGCTCTCGTGCGCTCTTGCGCTCTCTCGCACTCTCTTGCGAGCTCTCTCCCGCTCTCTTGCGCTCTCTCGCGCTCTCTCGCGCTCTCTCGCGCTCTCCCACTCTCTCGCACTCTCACGCGCTCTCTCCCACTCTCTCGCGCGCTCTCGCGCTGTCTTGCACTCTCTTGCGTGATCTTTCGCGTGCTCTCGCGCTCTCTCTCGTGCTCTCTCGCGCTCTTGCGCTCTCTCGCGCTCTCTCGCGCTCATGCTCTCTCTCTCGCGCTCTTGTGTTCTCTCGCACGCTTTCGCTCTCTCGCGCTCTCTCTCGCGCTCTCTCTCGCGCTCTCTCGCGCTCTCTCGCGCACTTTCTCCCGCGCTCTTGCGCTCTCTTGCGCTCTCTTGCATGCTCTCTCTCGCTCTCTCGCGCTCTCTCGCGCTCTCGCTCTCTTGCGCTCTCTCACGCTCTCGTGCGCTCTTGCGCTCTCTCGCACTCTCTTGCGAGCTCTCTCCCGCTCTCTCGCGCTCTCTCGCGCTCTCTCGCGCTCTCTCGCGCTCTCCCACTCTCTCGCACTCTCACGCGCTCTCTCCCACTCTCTCGCGCGCTCTCGCGCTGTCTTGCACTCTCTTGCGTGATCTTTCGCGTGCTCTCGCGCTCTCTCTTGCGCTCTCTCGCGCTCTCTCGTGCTCATGCTCTCTCTCTCGCGCTCTTGTGTTCTCTCGCACGCTTTCGCACTCTCGCGCTCTCTCGCGCTCTCTCGCGCTCTCTCGCTCTCCCGCTCTCTTGCACTCTCTCGCGCTCTCTCGCGCTCTCTCGCGCTCTCCCACTCTCTCGCACTCTCACGCGCTCTCTCCCACTCTCTCGCGCGCTCTCGCGCTGTCTTGCACTCTCTTGCGTGATCTTTCGCGTGCTCTCGCGCTCTCTCTTGCGCTCTCTCGCGCTCTCTCGCGCTCATGCTCTCTCTCTCGCGCTCTTGTGTTCTCTCGCACGCTTTCGCACTCTCGCGCTCTCTCGCGCTCTCTCGCTCTCCCGCTCTCTTGCGCTCTCTCTTGCTCTCGCGCTCTTTTGCGCGCTCTCTTGCGCTCTCTCTCGCTCTCTTGCGCGCTCTTGCGCTCTCTTGCACTCTCTTGCGAGCTCTCTCCCACTCTCTCGCGCTCTTGCGCGCTCTCTCCCGCTCTCTCGCGCTGTCTTGCACTCTCTTGCGTGATCTCTCGCGCACTCTCGCGTGCTCTCTCTCGCGCTCTCTCACGCTCGCGCGCTCTCTCGCGTGCTCGCGCTCTCTCGCGCTCTCTCTCGCGCTCTCTCGCGCTCTCTCGCGCTCTCTCTCGCGCTCTCTCGCGCACTCTCGCGTGCTCTCTCTCGCGCTCTCTCACGCTCGCGCGCTCTCTCGCGTGCTCGCGCGCTCTCTCGCGCTCTCTCGCGCGCTCTCTCGCGCTCTCCCGCTCTCGCGCACTTTCTCCCGCGCTCTTGCGCTCTCTTGCGCGCTCTTGCGCTCTCTTGCATGCGCTCTCGCGCTCTCTCGCGCTCTCTCGCGCTCTCGCTCTCTTGCGCCCTCTCACGCTCTCGCGCGCTCTTGCGCTCTTGCGCTCTCTCTCGCGCGCTCTTGCGCTCTCTCGCGCTCTCTTGTGCGCTCTCGCGCGCTCTTGCTCTCTTGCGCGCTCTTGCGCTCTCTTGCACTCTCTCCCGCGCTCTCCCGCGCTCTCCCGCGCTCTCGCGCTGTCTTGCGCTCTCGCGCGCTCTCTCGCACTCTCTTGCGCGCTCTCTCGCGCTCTCGCGCTCTCGCGCGCTCTCGTGCTCTCTCTCTGTCTCTCTGTCTCTCTGTCTCTCTGTCTCTCTGTCTCTCTGTCTCTCTGTCTCTCTGTCTCTCCCGCGCTCTCCCGCGCTTTCCCGCGCGCTCTCGCGCGCTCTCTCGCGCGCTCTCTCCCGCACTCTCTCGCGCTCCCTTGCGCTCTCTCGCGCTCCCTTGCGCTCTCTCGCACTCTCTTGCGCGCTCTCTCTCGCACTCTCGCGCTCTCTCGCGCTCTCTCTCGCGCTCTCTCGCGCTCTCTTGCGCTCTCTCGCGCTCTCTCGCGCTCTCTCGCGCTCTCTTGTGCTCTCTCTCGCGCTCTTGCACTCTCGCTCGCTCTCTCGCGCGCTCTCGTGCTCTCTCGCGCGCTCCCTTGCGCTCCCTTGCGCTCCCTTGCGCTCTCTTGCGCTCTCTCACTCTCTCGCTCTCTCGCGCTCTTTCTCTGTCTCTCTCTGTCTCTCTGTCTCTGTCTCTCGCGCTCTCTCGCACTCTTGCGCTCTCGCGCTCTCTTGCACTCTCTCTCTCTCGCGCTCTCACGCTCTCTCTCTGTCTCTCTCTCTGTCTCTCTGTCTCTGTCTCTCGCGCTCTCTTGCGCTCTTGCACTCTCTTGCGCGCGCTCTCGCGCTCTCTCGTGCTCTCGCTCTCTTGCGCTCTCTCTTGCTCTCGCGCTCTTTTGCGCGCTCTCTTGCGCTCTCTCTCGCTCTCTTGCGCGCTCTTGCGCTCTCTTGCACTCTCTTGCGAGCTCTCTCCCACTCTCTCGCGCTCTTGCGCGCTCTCTCCCGCTCTCTCGCGCTGTCTTGCACTCTCTTGCGTGATCTCTCTCGCGCTCTCGCGCGCTCTCTCGCGCTCTCCCGCTCTCTCGCGCACTTTCTCCCGCGCTCTTGCGCTCTCTTGCGCTCTCTTGCGCGCTCTTGCGCGCTCTTGCGCTCTCTTGCATGCTCTCTTGCATGCTCTCTCGCGCTCTCTCGCGCTCTCTCCCGCTCTCTCCCGCTCTCTCCCGCTCTCTCGCGCTCTCTTGCGCTCTCTCGCGCTCTCTCGCGCTCTCGCACTCTCACGCGCTCTCTCCCACTCTCTCGCGCGCTCTCGCGCTGTCTTGCACTCTCTTGCGTGATCTTTCACGTGCTCTCGCGCTCTCTCTCGTGCTCTCTCGCGCTCTTGCGCTCTCTCGCGCTCTCTCGCGCTCATGCTCTCTCTCTCGCGCTCTTGTGTTCTCTCGCACGCTTTCGCTCTCTCGCGCTCTCTCTCGCGCTCTCTCTCGCACTCTCTCTCGCGCTCTCTCGCGCTCTCTCGCGCACTTTCTCCCGCGCTCTTGCGCTCTCTTGCGCTCTCTTGCATGCTCTCTCTCGCTCTCTCGCGCTCTCTCGCGCTCTCGCTCTCTTGCGCTCTCTCACGCTCTCGTGCGCTCTTGCGCTCTCTCGCACTCTCTTGCGAGCTCTCTCGCGCTCTCTCGCGCTCTCTCGCGCTCTCTCGCGCTCTCTCGCGCTCTCCCACTCTCTCGCACTCTCACGCGCTCTCTCCCACTCTCTCGCGCTGTCTTGCACTCTCTTGCGTGATCTTTCGCGTGCTCTCGCGCTCTCTCTTGCGCTCTCTCGCGCTCTCTCGCGCTCATGCTCTCTCTCTCGCGCTCTTGTGTTCTCTCGCACGCTTTCGCACTCTCGCGCTCTCTCGCGCTCTCTCGCGCTCTCTCGCTCTCTCACTCTCTTGCGCTCTCTCACGCTCTCTTGTGCTCTCTCGCGCTCTCCCACTCTCGCGCTCTCACGCGCTCTCTCCCACTCTCTCTCGCGCTCTCGCGCTGTCTTGCACTCTCTTGTGTGATCTCTTGCGTGCTCTCGCGCTCTCTCTCGCGCTCTCTCGCGCTCTTGCGCTCTCTCGCGCTCTCGCGCTCATGCTCTGTCTCGCGCACTCTTGTGCTCTCTCGCACGCTCTCGCTCTCTCTCGCTCTCTCTCGCTCTCTCGCGCTCTCTCGCGCTCTCTCGCTCTCTTGCGCTCTCTTGCGCTCTCGCGCTCTCTCGCTCTCTCTTGCTCTCTCGCGCTCTCGGCTCTTTCTCTGTCTCTCTCTGTCTCTCTGTCTCTGTCTCTCGCGCTCTCTCGCACTCTTGCGCTCTCGCACTCTCTTGCACTCTCTTACTCTCTCTCGCGCTGTCTTGCACTCTCTTGCGCGTTCTCTCGCGCTCTCTCACACGCTCTCTCGCGCTCTCTCGCGCTCTCTCGCGCTCTCTCGTGCGCTCTCTCGTGCGCTCTCTCGTGCGCTCTCGTGCGCTCTCACGCTCTTGTGCTCTCTTGCGCTCTCTTGCGCGCTCTCTCGCCCTCTCTCGCGCTCTCGCGCGCCCTCGCGCTCTCTCGCACTCTCTCGCGCTCTCTTGCGCTCTCTCTCGCGCTCTTGCACTCTCGCTCGCTCTCTCGCGCGCTCTCGTGCTCTCTCGCGCGCTCCCTTGCGCTCCCTTGCGCTCCCTTGCGCTCTCTTGCGCTCTCTCACTCTCTCGCTCTCTCGCGCTCTTTCTCTGTCTCTCTCTGTCTCTCTGTCTCTGTCTCTCGCGCTCTCTCGCACTCTTGCGCTCTCGCGCTCTCTTGCACTCTCTCTCTCTCGCGCTCTCACGCTCTCTCTCTGTCTCTCTCTCTGTCTCTCTGTCTCTGTCTCTCGCGCTCTCTTGCGCTCTTGCACTCTCTTGCGCGCGCTCTCGCGCTCTCTCGTGCTCTCGCTCTCTTGCGCTCTCTCTTGCTCTCGCGCTCTTTTGCGCGCTCTCTTGCGCTCTCTCTCGCTCTCTTGCGCGCTCTTGCGCTCTCTTGCACTCTCTTGCGAGCTCTCTCCCACTCTCTCGCGCTCTTGCGCGCTCTCTCCCGCTCTCTCGCGCTGTCTTGCACTCTCTTGCGTGATCTCTCTCGCGCTCTCGCGCGCTCTCTCGCGCTCTCCCGCTCTCTCGCGCACTTTCTCCCGCGCTCTTGCGCTCTCTTGCGCTCTCTTGCGCGCTCTTGCGCGCTCTTGCGCTCTCTTGCATGCTCTCTTGCATGCTCTCTCGCGCTCTCTCGCGCTCTCTCCCGCTCTCTCCCGCTCTCTCCCGCTCTCTCGCGCTCTCTTGCGCTCTCTCGCGCTCTCTCGCGCTCTCGCACTCTCACGCGCTCTCTCCCACTCTCTCGCGCGCTCTCGCGCTGTCTTGCACTCTCTTGCGTGATCTTTCGCGTGCTCTCGCGCTCTCTCTCGTGCTCTCTCGCGCTCTTGCGCTCTCTCGCGCTCTCTCGCGCTCATGCTCTCTCTCTCGCGCTCTTGTGTTCTCTCGCACGCTTTCGCTCTCTCGCGCTCTCTCTCGCGCTCTCTCTCGCACTCTCTCTCGCGCTCTCTCGCGCTCTCTCGCGCACTTTCTCCCGCGCTCTTGCGCTCTCTTGCGCTCTCTTGCATGCTCTCTCTCGCTCTCTCGCGCTCTCTCGCGCTCTCGCTCTCTTGCGCTCTCTCACGCTCTCGTGCGCTCTTGCGCTCTCTCGCACTCTCTTGCGAGCTCTCTCGCGCTCTCTCGCGCTCTCTCGCGCTCTCTCGCGCTCTCTCGCGCTCTCCCACTCTCTCGCACTCTCACGCGCTCTCTCCCACTCTCTCGCGCTGTCTTGCACTCTCTTGCGTGATCTTTCGCGTGCTCTCGCGCTCTCTCTTGCGCTCTCTCGCGCTCTCTCGCGCTCATGCTCTCTCTCTCGCGCTCTTGTGTTCTCTCGCACGCTTTCGCACTCTCGCGCTCTCTCGCGCTCTCTCGCGCTCTCTCGCTCTCCCGCTCTCTTGCGCTCTCTCACGCTCTCTTGTGCTCTCTCGCGCTCTCCCACTCTCGCGCTCTCACGCGCTCTCTCCCACTCTCTCTCGCGCTCTCGCGCTGTCTTGCACTCTCTTGTGTGATCTCTTGCGTGCTCTCGCGCTCTCTCTCGCGCTCTCTCGCGCTCTTGCGCTCTCTCGCGCTCTCGCGCTCATGCTCTGTCTCGCGCACTCTTGTGCTCTCTCGCACGCTCTCGCTCTCTCTCGCTCTCTCTCGCTCTCTCGCGCTCTCTCGCGCTCTCTCGCTCTCTTGCGCTCTCTTGCGCTCTCGCGCTCTCTCGCTCTCTCTTGCTCTCTCGCGCTCTCGGCTCTTTCTCTGTCTCTCTCTGTCTCTCTGTCTCTGTCTCTCGCGCTCTCTCGCACTCTTGCGCTCTCGCACTCTCTTGCACTCTCTTACTCTCTCTCGCGCTGTCTTGCACTCTCTTGCGCGTTCTCTCGCGCTCTCTCACACGCTCTCTCGCGCTCTCTCGCGCTCTCTCGCGCTCTCTCGTGCGCTCTCTCGTGCGCTCTCTCGTGCGCTCTCGTGCGCTCTCACGCTCTTGTGCTCTCTTGCGCTCTCTTGCGCGCTCTCTCGCCCTCTCTCGCGCTCTCGCGCGCCCTCGCGCTCTCTCGCACTCTCTCGCGCTCTCTTGCGCTCTCTCTCGCGCTCTTGCACTCTCGCTCGCTCTCTCGCGCGCTCTCGTGCTCTCTCGCGCGCTCCCTTGCGCTCCCTTGCGCTCCCTTGCGCTCTCTTGCGCTCTCTCACTCTCTCGCTCTCTCGCGCTCTTTCTCTGTCTCTCTCTGTCTCTCTGTCTCTGTCTCTCGCGCTCTCTCGCACTCTTGCGCTCTCGCGCTCTCTTGCACTCTCTCTCTCTCGCGCTCTCACGCTCTCTCTCTGTCTCTCTCTCTGTCTCTCTGTCTCTGTCTCTCGCGCTCTCTTGCGCTCTTGCACTCTCTTGCGCGCGCTCTCGCGCTCTCTCGTGCTCTCGCTCTCTTGCGCTCTCTCTTGCTCTCGCGCTCTTTTGCGCGCTCTCTTGCGCTCTCTCTCGCTCTCTTGCGCGCTCTTGCGCTCTCTTGCACTCTCTTGCGAGCTCTCTCCCACTCTCTCGCGCTCTTGCGCGCTCTCTCCCGCTCTCTCGCGCTGTCTTGCACTCTCTTGCGTGATCTCTCGCGCACTCTCGCGTGCTCTCTCTCGCGCTCTCTCACGCTCGCACGCTCTCTCGCGTGCTCGCGCTCTCTCGCGCTCTCTCTCGCGCTCTCTCGCGCTCTCTCGCGCTCTCTCTCGCGCTCTCTCGCGCACTCTCGCGTGCTCTCTCTCGCGCTTTCTCACGCTCGCGCGCTCTCTCGCGTGCTCGCGCTCTCTCGCGCTCTCTCGCGCTCTCTCTCGCGCTCTCTCTCGCGCTCTCTCGCGCTCTCTCGCGCTCTCGCGCGCTCTCTCGCGCTCTCCCGCTCTCTCGCGCACTTTCTCCCGCGCTCTTGCGCTCTCTTGCGCTCTCTTGCGCGCTCTTGCGCGCTCTTGCGCTCTCTTGCATGCTCTCTTGCATGCTCTCTCGCGCTCTCTCGCGCTCTCTCGCGCTCTCTCCCGCTCTCTCGCGCTCTCTTGCGCTCTCTCGTGCTCTCCCACTCTCTCGCACTCTCACGCGCTCTCTCCCACTCTCTCGCGCGCTCTCGCGCTGTCTTGCACTCTCTTGCGTGATCTTTCGCGTGCTCTCGCGCTCTCTCTCGTGCTCTCTCGCGCTCTTGCGCTCTCTCGCGCTCTCTCGCGCTCATGCTCTCTCTCTCGCGCTCTTGTGTTCTCTCGCACGCTTTCGCTCTCTCGCGCTCTCTCTCGCGCTCTCTCTCGCACTCTCTCTCGCGCTCTCTCGCGCTCTCTCGCGCACTTTCTCCCGCGCTCTTGCGCTCTCTTGCGCTCTCTTGCATGCTCTCTCTCGCTCTCTCGCGCTCTCTCGCGCTCTCGCTCTCTTGCGCTCTCTCACGCTCTCGTGCGCTCTTGCGCTCTCTCGCACTCTCTTGCGAGCTCTCTCCCGCTCTCTCGCGCTCTCTCGCGCTCTCTCGCGCTCTCCCACTCTCTCGCACTCTCACGCGCTCTCTCCCACTCTCTCGCGCGCTCTCGCGCTGTCTTGCACTCTCTTGCGTGATCTTTCGCGTGCTCTCGCGCTCTCTCTTGCGCTCTCTCGCGCTCTCTCGCGCTCATGCTCTCTCTCTCGCGCTCTTGTGTTCTCTCGCACGCTTTCGCACTCTCGCGCTCTCTCGCGCTCTCTCGCGCTCTCTCGCTCTCTCACTCTCTTGCGCTCTCTCACGCTCTCTTGTGCTCTCTCGCGCTCTCCCACTCTCGCGCTCTCACGCGCTCTCTCCCACTCTCTCTCGCGCTCTCGCGCTGTCTTGCACTCTCTTGTGTGATCTCTTGCGTGCTCTCGCGCTCTCTCTCGCGCTCTCTCGCGCTCTTGCGCTCTCTCGCGCTCTCTCGCGCTCATGCTCTGTCTCGCGCTCTCTCGCGCTCTCTCGCGCTCTCTCGCTCTCTTGCGCTCTCTTGCGCTCTCGCGCTCTCTCGCTCTCTCTTGCTCTCTCGCGCTCTCGGCTCTTTCTCTGTCTCTCTCTGTCTCTCTGTCTCTGTCTCTCGCGCTCTCTCGCACTCTTGCGCTCTCGCACTCTCTTGCACTCTCTTACTCTCTCTCGCGCTGTCTTGCACTCTCTTGCGCGTTCTCTCGCGCTCTCTCACACGCTCTCTCGCGCTCTCTCGCGCTCTCTCGTGCGCTCTCTCGTGCGCTCTCTCGTGCGCTCTCGTGCGCTCTCACGCTCTTGTGCTCTCTTGCGCTCTCTTGCGCGCTCTCTCGCCCTCTCTCGCGCTCTCGCGCGCCCTCGCGCTCTCTCGCACTCTCTCGCGCTCTCTTGCGCTCTCTCTCGCGCTCTTGCACTCTCGCTCGCTCTCTCGCGCGCTCTCGTGCTCTCTCGCGCGCTCCCTTGCGCTCCCTTGCGCTCCCTTGCGCTCTCTTGCGCTCTCTCACTCTCTCGCTCTCTCGCGCTCTTTCTCTGTCTCTCTCTGTCTCTCTGTCTCTGTCTCTCGCGCTCTCTCGCACTCTTGCGCTCTCGCGCTCTCTTGCACTCTCTCTCTCTCGCGCTCTCACGCTCTCTCTCTGTCTCTCTCTCTGTCTCTCTGTCTCTGTCTCTCGCGCTCTCTTGCGCTCTTGCACTCTCTTGTGTGCGCTCTCGCGCTCTCTCGTGCTCTCGCTCTCTTGCGCTCTCTCTTGCTCTCGCGCTCTTTTGCGCGCTCTCTTGCGCTCTCTCTCGCTCTCTTGCGCGCTCTTGCGCTCTCTTGCACTCTCTTGCGAGCTCTCTCCCACTCTCTCGCGCTCTTGCGCGCTCTCTCCCGCTCTCTCGCGCTGTCTTGCACTCTCTTGCGTGATCTCTCGCGCACTCTCGCGTGCTCTCTCTCGCGCTCTCTCACGCTCGCGCGCTCTCTCGCGTGCTCGCGCTCTCTCGCGCTCTCTCTCGCGCTCTCTCGCGCTCTCTCGCGCTCTCTCTCGCGCTCTCTCGCGCACTCTCGCGTGCTCTCTCTCGCGCTTTCTCACGCTCGCGCGCTCTCTCGCGTGCTCGCGCTCTCTCGCGCTCTCTCGCGCTCTCTCTCGCGCTCTCTCTCGCGCTCTCTCGCGCTCTCTCGCGCTCTCGCGCGCTCTCTCGCGCTCTCCCGCTCTCTCGCGCACTTTCTCCCGCGCTCTTGCGCTCTCTTGCGCTCTCTTGCGCGCTCTTGCGCGCTCTTGCGCTCTCTTGCATGCTCTCTTGCATGCTCTCTCGCGCTCTCTCGCGCTCTCTCGCGCTCTCTCCCGCTCTCTCGCGCTCTCTTGCGCTCTCTCGCGCTCTCCCACTCTCTCGCACTCTCACGCGCTCTCTCCCACTCTCTCGCGCGCTCTCGCGCTGTCTTGCACTCTCTTGCGTGATCTTTCGCGTGCTCTCGCGCTCTCTCTCGTGCTCTCTCGCGCTCTCTCTCGTGCTCTCTCGCGCTCTCTCGCGCTCATGCTCTCTCTCTCGCGCTCTTGTGTTCTCTCGCACGCTTTCGCTCTCTCGCGCTCTCTCTCGCGCTCTCTCTCGCACTCTCTCTCGCGCTCTCTCGCGCTCTCTCGCGCACTTTCTCCCGCGCTCTTGCGCTCTCTTGCGCTCTCTTGCATGCTCTCTCTCGCTCTCTCGCGCTCTCTCGCGCTCTCGCTCTCTTGCGCTCTCTCACGCTCTCGTGCGCTCTTGCGCTCTCTCGCACTCTCTTGCGAGCTCTCTCCCGCTCTCTCGCGCTCTCTCGCGCTCTCTCGCGCTCTCCCACTCTCTCGCACTCTCACGCGCTCTCTCCCACTCTCTCGCGCGCTCTCGCGCTGTCTTGCACTCTCTTGCGTGATCTTTCGCGTGCTCTTGCGCTCTCTCTTGCGCTCTCTCGCGCTCTCTCGCGCTCATGCTCTCTCTCTCGCGCTCTTGTGTTCTCTCGCACGCTTTCGCACTCTCGCGCTCTCTCGCGCTCTCTCGCGCTCTCTCGCTCTCTCACTCTCTTGCGCTCTCTCATGCTCTCTTGTGCTCTCTCGCGCTCTCCCACTCTCGCGCTCTCACGCGCTCTCTCCCACTCTCTCTCGCGCTCTCGCGCTGTCTTGCACTCTCTTGTGTGATCTCTTGCGTGCTCTCGCGCTCTCTCTCGCGCTCTCTCGCGCTCTTGCGCTCTCTCGCGCTCTCTCGCGCTCATGCTCTGTCTCGCGCTCTCTCGCGCTCTCTCGCGCTCTCTCGCTCTCTTGCGCTCTCTTGCGCTCTCGCGCTCTCTCGCTCTCTCTTGCTCTCTCGCGCTCTCGGCTCTTTCTCTGTCTCTCTCTGTCTCTCTGTCTCTGTCTCTCGCGCTCTCTCGCACTCTTGCGCTCTCGCACTCTCTTGCACTCTCTTACTCTCTCTCGCGCTGTCTTGCACTCTCTTGCGCGTTCTCTCGCGCTCTCTCACACGCTCTCTCGCGCTCTCTCGCGCTCTCTCGTGCGCTCTCTCGTGCGCTCTCTCGTGCGCTCTCGTGCGCTCTCACGCTCTTGTGCTCTCTTGCGCTCTCTTGCGCGCTCTCTCGCCCTCTCTCGCGCTCTCGCGCGCCCTCGCGCTCTCTCGCACTCTCTCGCGCTCTCTTGCGCTCTCTCTCGCGCTCTTGCACTCTCGCTCGCTCTCTCGCGCGCTCTCGTGCTCTCTCGCGCGCTCCCTTGCGCTCCCTTGCGCTCCCTTGCGCTCTCTTGCGCTCTCTCACTCTCTCGCTCTCTCGCGCTCTTTCTCTGTCTCTCTCTGTCTCTCTGTCTCTGTCTCTCGCGCTCTCTCGCACTCTTGCGCTCTCGCGCTCTCTTGCACTCTCTCTCTCTCGCGCTCTCACGCTCTCTCTCTGTCTCTCTCTCTGTCTCTCTGTCTCTGTCTCTCGCGCTCTCTTGCGCTCTTGCACTCTCTTGTGTGCGCTCTCGCGCTCTCTCGTGCTCTCGCTCTCTTGCGCTCTCTCTTGCTCTCGCGCTCTTTTGCGCGCTCTCTTGCGCTCTCTCTCGCTCTCTTGCGCGCTCTTGCGCTCTCTTGCACTCTCTTGCGAGCTCTCTCCCACTCTCTCGCGCTCTTGCGCGCTCTCTCCCGCTCTCTCGCGCTGTCTTGCACTCTCTTGCGTGATCTCTCGCGCACTCTCGCGTGCTCTCTCTCGCGCTCTCTCACGCTCGCGCGCTCTCTCGCGTGCTCGCGCTCTCTCGCGCTCTCTCTCGCGCTCTCTCGCGCTCTCTCGCGCTCTCTCTCGCGCTCTCTCGCGCACTCTCGCGTGCTCTCTCTCGCGCTTTCTCACGCTCGCGCGCTCTCTCGCGTGCTCGCGCTCTCTCGCGCTCTCTCGCGCTCTCTCTCGCGCTCTCTCTCGCGCTCTCTCGCGCTCTCTCGCGCTCTCGCGCGCTCTCTCGCGCTCTCCCGCTCTCTCGCGCACTTTCTCCCGCGCTCTTGCGCTCTCTTGCGCTCTCTTGCGCGCTCTTGCGCGCTCTTGCGCTCTCTTGCATGCTCTCTTGCATGCTCTCTCGCGCTCTCTCGCGCTCTCTCCCGCTCTCTCCCGCTCTCTCCCGCTCTCTCGCGCTCTCTTGCGCTCTCTCGCGCTCTCTCGCGCTCTCGCACTCTCACGCGCTCTCTCCCACTCTCTCGCGCGCTCTCGCGCTGTCTTGCACTCTCTTGCGTGATCTTTCGCGTGCTCTCGCGCTCTCTCTCGTGCTCTCTCGCGCTCTTGCGCTCTCTCGCGCTCTCTCGCGCTCATGCTCTCTCTCTCGCGCTCTTGTGTTCTCTCGCACGCTTTCGCTCTCTCGCGCTCTCTCTCGCGCTCTCTCTCGCACTCTCTCTCGCGCTCTCTCGCGCTCTCTCGCGCACTTTCTCCCGCGCTCTTGCGCTCTCTTGCGCTCTCTTGCATGCTCTCTCTCGCTCTCTCGCGCTCTCTCGCGCTCTCGCTCTCTTGCGCTCTCTCACGCTCTCGTGCGCTCTTGCGCTCTCTCGCACTCTCTTGCGAGCTCTCTCCCGCTCTCTCGCGCTCTCTCGCGCTCTCTCGCGCTCTCTCGCGCTCTCCCACTCTCTCGCACTCTCACGCGCTCTCTCCCACTCTCTCGCGCGCTCTCGCGCTGTCTTGCACTCTCTTGCGTGATCTTTCGCGTGCTCTCGCGCTCTCTCTTGCGCTCTCTCGCGCTCTCTCGCGCTCATGCTCTCTCTCTCGCGCTCTTGTGTTCTCTCGCACGCTTTCGCACTCTCGCGCTCTCTCGCGCTCTCTCGCGCTCTCTCGCTCTCTCACTCTCTTGCGCTCTCTCACGCTCTCTTGTGCTCTCTCGCGCTCTCCCACTCTCGCGCTCTCACGCGCTCTCTCCCACTCTCTCTCGCGCTCTCGCGCTGTCTTGCACTCTCTTGTGTGATCTCTTGCGTGCTCTCGCGCTCTCTCTCGCGCTCTCTCGCGCTCTTGTGCTCTCTCGCGCTCTCTCGCGCTCATGCTCTGTCTCGCGCACTCTTGTGCTCTCTCGCACGCTCTCGCTCTCTCTCGCTCTCTCTCGCTCTCTCGCGCTCTCTCGCGCTCTCTCGCTCTCTTGCGCTCTCTTGCGCTCTCGCGCTCTCTCTTGCTCTCTCGCGCTCTCGGCTCTTTCTCTGTCTCTCTCTGTCTCTCTGTCTCTGTCTCTCGCGCTCTCTCGCACTCTTGCGCTCTCGCACTCTCTTGCACTCTCTTACTCTCTCTCGCGCTGTCTTGCACTCTCTTGCGCGTTCTCTCGCGCTCTCTCACACGCTCTCTCGCGCTCTCTCGCGCTCTCTCGCGCTCTCTCGTGCGCTCTCTCGTGCGCTCTCTCGTGCGCTCTCGTGCGCTCTCACGCTCTTGTGCTCTCTTGCGCTCTCTTGCGCGCTCTCTCGCCCTCTCTCGCGCTCTCGCGCGCCCTCGCGCTCTCTCGCACTCTCTCGCGCTCTCTTGTGCTCTCTCGCGCTCTTGCGCTCTCTCGCACTCTCTTGCGCTCTCGTGCTCTCTCGCGCTCTCGCGCTCTCTTGCGCTCTCTTGCGCTCTCTCACACTCTCTTGCGCGCTCTCTCGCGCGCTCTCGCGCTCTCTTGCACTCTCTTGCGCGGTCTCTCGTGCGCTCTCGCACGCTCTCTCATGTGTTCTCTCACGCTCGCGCGCTCTCTCGCTCTCTCGCTCTCTCGCGCGCGCTCTTGCGCTCTCTTGCACTCTCTTGTGAGCTCTCTCCCGCTCTCGCGCGCTCTCACGCTGTCTTGCACTCTCTTGCGTGATCTCTCGCGCGCTCTCGCGCGCTTTCGCTCTCTCTCACGCGCTCTTGCGCTCTCTCGCGCTCTCTCGCGCTCTTGCGCTCTCTCGCGCTCTCTTGCCCACTCTCTCGCGCGCTCTCTCGCTCTCTCTCGCTCTCTCTCTCGCGCGCTCTCGTGCTCTCTCGCGCTCTCTTGCACTCTCTTGCGCTCTCTCGCACTCTCTTGCCCGCTCTCTCGTGCGCTCTCTCGCTCTCTCGCGCTCTCTCTCTCGCGCGCTCTCGCGCTCTCGCGCGCCCTCACGCTCTCGCACTCTCACGCGCTCTCGCTCTCTTGCGCTCTCTCGCGCTCTCTCACGCTCTCTTGCACTCTCACGCGCGATCTCTCGTGCGCTCTCGCGCGCTCTCTCGCGCTCTTGCGCTCTCTCGCGCTCTCTCACGCTCTCTTGCACTCTCTTGCGCGATCTCTCGTGCGCTCTCGTGCGCTCTCTCGCGCTCTCGTGCTCTCTCGCGCTCTCGCTCTCTTGCGCTCTCTCACGT